>NC_053040.3:206602462-207825675 GCF_002575655.3 Aegilops tauschii subsp. strangulata
GGCGTAGGCTTCTTCCTTAATTTGCGCTTGAGGACAGAATTTTGATCCCTCAAGTCGTCAATCTCCTGCTCCAGGATTAATATCTTTTTGCATAGTTCCTGCTTGTTTTACTGCAAGAGACGAAAACGGATAAACTCGATCTTAGGTTTCTTTGCTCTATCAGGGAGGCTTGACTTTTTGAACTCCACATGCATGTCCCCAGGTTGAGGTAATGGGGCTTCATCTTCATCTGAGCTCGTCTCCTCCTTCCTCTTGGGTTCATAGTCCTCTTCTTCCTCCGTAGTCCAACCACAATGCTCCTCCATAGACCTTAGGATCTGCAAGGTAATCATCCACATAGCTTTGTCCTTCCGAATCCTGGGACGACATGTTGCTCTAATCTGCAGCAGGACAGCTCGAAACAAGAACAGAGGATAATTGCGTGATACAGGAGTCAAAACCTTCGGGAGATTATATAATGAATTTGTACGGACCAAAATACGTATCGTGCAAGAAAACGGAGTCCGGAGAGCACACGAGGTGCCCACGAGGTGGGGGGGGGGGCGCCTAGTAGGGTAGGCCGCGCCCTCCACCCTCGTGGAGCCCTCGTGTCCTTCCCGGACTGCTTCTTATTTTTCTATTTTTCTAAATATTCCAAAACGGAGAAATATTGCCATAAAAATTGTTTTGGAGTCGGTTTACTTACCATACCACATACCTATTCCTTTTCGGAGTCTGAAATGATCCGAAAAGTGTCCCTTATGTATTCCTCCGGGGTTACGGTTTCAACAACATTGGTTTCAACATTTATGGGATTACCTGAGATATAGTGTTTAATTCTTTGACCATTCACCACCTTCGGATTTGTGCCTTCGAAGTTGTTGATTTTTATGGCACCGGAACGATAGACCTCCTCGATAACGTAAGGGCCTTCCCATTTAGAGAGAAGTTGTCCTGCAAAAAATCTGAAATGAGAGTTGTATAGCAATACATAATCACCTACATTAAACTCACGCTTTTGTATCCTTTTGTCGTGCCATCTTTTAACTTTTTCTTTAAACAATTTGGCATTTTCATAAGCTTGGGTTCTCCATTCATCAAGTGAGCTAATATCAAATAACCTCTTCTCACCGGCAAGTTTGAAATCATAATTGAGCTCTTTAATAGCCCAATATGCCTTATGTTCTAGTTCGAGAGGTAAGTGACATGCTTTTCCATAAACCATTTTATACGGAGACATACCCATAGGATTTTTATATGCAGTTCTGTATGCCCATAATGCATCATCAAGTTTCTTGGACCAATTCTTTCTAGATCTATTAACAGTCTTTTGCAAAATTAATTTGAGATCTCTATTACTCAATTCTACTTGACCACTAGACCGCGGGTGATAAGGAGATGCAATTCTATGGTTAACATCATATTTAGCAAGCATTTTACGGAAAGCACCATGAATAAAATGTGAACCACCATCAGTCATTAAATATCTAGGAACTCCAAACCTCAGAAAAATAACTTCTTTAAGCATCTTAATAGAAGTGTTATGATCAGCACTACTAGTTGGAAAAGCTTCTAGCCACTTAGTAACGTAATCAACAACAACTAAAATATGTGTATATCCATTAGAGGCAGGAAAAGGTCCCATATAATCAAAGCCCCAAACATCAAATGGTTCAATAACGAGTGAATAATTCATAGGCATTTCTTGACGTCTACTAATATTATCAATTCTTTGACATTCATCACAAGATAAGACAAACTTACGGGCATCCTTGAAGAGAGTAGGCCAATAAAAACCGGATTGCAATACCTTATGTGCAGTTCTATCTCCAGCGTGGTGCCCTCCATAAGCTTCAGAGTGACACTTGCGTAGGATCTGTTCCTGTTCATGCTCAGGTACACAACGTCTAATAACACCATCTACTCCTTCTTTATAAAGATGTGGGTCATCCCAAAAGTAATGTCTCAAGTCATAGAAAAACTTTGTCTTTTGCTGGTATGTGAAACTAGGTGGTATAAATTTAGCAATGATGTAATTAGCATAATCAGCATACCATGGAGCAGTACAAGAAGCATTTATGACATTTAATTGCTCATCAGAAAAGCTATCATCGATAGGTAGTGGGTCACAAGAACATTTTCTAACCTAGACAAGTTGTCTGCAACGGGGTTCTCAGCTCCCTTTCTATCAACAATATGCAAATCAAATTCTTGTAGCAAGAGAACCCATCTAAAAAGTCTAGGTTTAGCATCTTTCTTTTCCATAAGATATTTAATAGCAGCATGATCAGTGTGAATAGTTACTTTAGAATCAACAATGTAAGGTCTGAACTTATCACAAGCAAATACAACTGCTAGGAATTCTTTTTCAGTAGTAGCATAATTTCTCTGAGCATTGTCTAGAGTTTTGCTAGTATATTGGATAACATTTAATTTCTTATCAACTCTCTGCCCTAGAACAGCACCTACAGCATAATCACTAGCATCACACATAATTTCAAAAGGCAAATTCCAATCAGGTGGCTGAACGATAGGTGCAGAGATCAATGCTTTCTTAAGTATTTCAAATGCTTCTACACAATCATCATCAAAGACAAATGGTATATCTTTTTGTAATAAATAAGTCAGAGGCCGAGAAATTTTTGAGAAGTCCTTAATGAACCTCCTATAAAACCTGGCGTGACCAAGGAAACTTCTTATACCTTTGATGTCCTTGGGACATGGCATCTTTTCAATAACATCAACCTTGGCTTTATCAACCTCAATACCTCTTTCAGAAACTTTATGCCCCAAGACAATACCTTCATTAACCATAAGTGACACTTTTCCCAATTCAAGACAAGATTAGTTTCTTCACATCTCTGCAAAACTCGATCAAGGTTGCTCAAGCAATCATCAAAAGAGGATCCATAGACGGAAAAATCGTCCATGAAAACCTCACAAATCTTTTCACAAAAGTCAGAGAATATAGCCATCATGCATCTTTGAAAGGTAGCGGGTGGATTACATAAACCAAAAGGCATACGTCTATAAGCAAAAGTACCAAAAGGGCAGGTAAAAGTAGTTTTTGATTGATCATTGGCTGACACAGGTATTTGAGAGATACCAGAATAACCATCTAGAAAGAAAAAATGTGTATGTTTAGATAATCTTTCTAGCATTTGATCGATAAAAGGTAAGGGGTAATGATCTTTCTTAGTAGCCTTATTTAATTTGCGGAAATCAATTACCATCCTATAACCTATAATAATTCTTTGCGGGATCAATTCATCTTTATCATTAGGAACGACAGTAATACCTCCCTTCTTAGGGACACAATGGACAGGACTTACCCACTGACTATCAGCAACGGGATAAATTATACCTGCCTCAAGGAGCTTTAGTATTTCCTTTCTTACCACTTGTTTCATCTTAGGATTCAGCCTCCGTTGATGATCACGAATTGGTTTGGCATCTTCTTCCAAATTTATTTTATGTTGACATAGAGTGGGACTAATGCCCTTAAGATCATCAAGAGTATATCCAATAGCAGCACGGTGCTTCTTCAGAGTTTTCAATAATCTTTGTTCTTCATGCTCTGAAAGGTTAGCACTAATAATAACAGGATATATCTTCTTTTCATCAAGATAAGCATATTTAAGAGTATCAGGTAACGGTTTGAGCTCAAACACGGGATCACCCTTGGGTGGAGGAGGATCCCCTAGGATTTCAACAGGCAAATTGTGTTTCAGGATAGGTTCCTGTTTAAAGAACACTTCATCTATTTCCCTTCTTTCATTCATAAACATATCATTTTCATGGTCTAGCAAATATTGTTCTAAAGGATCACTAGGAGGTACGGCAATAGAAGCAAGACCAATAATTTCATCCTTACTAGGTAATTCCTCTTCACGGTGTTGTCTACTAAATTTAGAGAAATTAAACTCATGAGACATATCACCCAAACCAATAGTAACAACATCCTTTTCGCAGTCTATCCTAGCATTAACGGTGTTCAAGAAGGGTCTACCAAATATAATGGGACAAAAGCTATCTTGTGGGGAACCAAGAACAACAAAATCAGCAGGATATTTAGTTTTCCCACACAAGACTTCAACATCTCTAACAATTCCCATTGGTGAAATAGTATCTCTATTGGCAAGTTCAATTATGACATCAATATCTTCTAACTCAACAGGTGCAATATCATGCATAATTTCTTTGTATAAGTCAAAAGGTATAGCACTAGTACTGGCACCCATATCGCATAAGCCATGATAACAATGGTCTCCTATTTTAACAGAAATAACAGGCATGCCTACTACAGATCTATGTTTATCTTTAGCACAAGGTTTGACAATTCTAGCAGTTTCACCGCAGAAATAAATAACATGCCCATCAATATTATCAGCCAAGAGATCCTTAACAATAGCAATATTAGGTTCAACTTTAATTTGCTCAGGAGGTGTATAAGTTCTAATATTGCTTTTACGAACCACAGTTGAAGCTTTAGCATGATCCTTTATCCTAACAGGGAAAGGTGGCTTCTCAACATAAGAAGTAGGAACAACAGGATCATTATAAGTGATAGTCTTTTCTTCAACTTTAGTAGGTGTAGCTACTTTTACTTCTATGGGAGGATGATATTTAAACCACTTCTCCTTGGGGAGATCAACATAAGTAGCAAAAGATTCACAGAAAGAAGCTACTATCTCAGAGTCAAGTCCATATTTAGTGCTAAATTTACCGAAAACATCGGTATCCATAAAAGATTTAACACAATCAAACTTAGGTGTCATACCTGACTCCTTACCTTCGTCGAGATCCCAATCTTCAGAGTTGCATTTAATTCTATCCAATAAATTCCATTTGAATTCAATAGTCTCCATCATAAAAGAGCCAGCACAAGAAGTATCGAGCATGGTGCGATTGTTATCAGAAAGCCGAGCATAAAAACTTTGAATAATTATTTCTCTTGGGAGCTCATGATTGGGGCATGAATATAACATTGATTTAAGCCTCCCCCAAGCTTGAGCGATGATTTCTCCTTCGCGAGGCCAAAAATTATATATATAATTGCGATCACGATGAACAAGATGCATAGGATAAAACTTCTGATGAAATTCCAATTTCAATCGTTTGTAGTTCCATGATCCCGTATCATCACATAGCCTATACCATGTCGATGCATCTCCCTTCAAAGATAAATGGAAGACCTTCTTCTTAATAACATCACCAGGTATACCTGCAAGCTTAAATAATCCACAAACTTCATCCACATATATTAGGTGCTCATCAGGATGCTTTGTTCCATCTCCTGCAAAAGGATTAGCTAGCAGTTTTTGTAACATACCCGAAGGAACTTCAAAGGGAACATTTACATTTTCAGTAGGTTCAGTAGGTTGAGGAGCAACTCTTTGCTCTACTGGTCGGGGTGAAGATACCCCGAACAAGCCCCTCAGAGGATTACTTTCCATAGTAACAAGTGACAGTAAATTTCAGCACACTATATAAATTTTCCTTACCAAATTCCACCTACCAAAGGCGCTTCACTCCCCGGCAACGGCGCCAGAAAAGAGTCTTGATGACCCACAAGTATAGGGGATCTATCTTAGTCCTTTCGATAAGTAAGAGTGTCGAACCCAACGAGGAGCAGAAGGAAATGATAAGCGGTTTTCAGCAAGGTATTCTCTGCAAGTACTGAAATAAGTGGTAACAGATAGTTTTGTGATAAGATAATTTGTAACGAACAACAAGTAACAAAAGTAAATAAAGTGCAGCAAGGTGGCCCAATCCTTTTTGTAGCAAAGGACAAGCCTGGACAAACTCTTATATAGAGAAAAGCGCTCCCGAGGACACATGGGAATTATCGTCAAGCTAGTTTTCATCACGTTCATATGATTCGCGTTCGGTACTTTGATAATTTGATATGTGGGTGGACCGGTGCTTGGGTACTGCCCTTACTTGGAAAAGCATCCCACTTATGATTAACCTCTATTGCAAGCATCCGCAACTACAACAAAAGTATTAAGGTAAACCTAACCATAGCATGAAACATATGGATCCAAATCAGCCCCTTACGAAGCAATGCATAAACTAGGGTTTAAGCTTCTGTCCCTCTAGCAACCCATCATCTACTTATTACTTCCCAATGCCTTCCTCTAGGCCCAAATAATGGTGAAGTGTTATGTAGTTGACGTTCACATAACACCACTAGAGGATAGACAACATACATCTCATCAAAATATCGAACGAATACCAAATTCACATGACTAATAATAGCAAGACTTCTCCCATGTCCTCAAGAACAAACGTAACTACTCACAAAGCATATTCATGTTCATAATCAGAGGGGTATTAATATGCATATAGGATCTAAACATATGATATTCCACCAAATAAAACAACTAGTATCAACTACAAGGAGTAATCAACACTACTAGCAACCTACTAGTACCAATCCCGGACTTGGAGACAAGAATTGGATACAAGAGATGAACTAGGGTTTTGAGAGGAGATGGTGCTGGTGAAGATGTTGATGGAGATTGCCCTCTCCCGATGAGAGGAGCGTTGGTGATGACGATGGCGATGATTTCCCCCTCCCGGAGGGAAGTGTCCCCGGCAGAATAGCTTTGCCGGAGCCCTAGATTGGTTCCGCCAAGGTTCCGCCTCGTGGCGGCGGAGTCTCGTCCCGAAAGGTTGCTTATGATTTTTTCCTCGACGAAAGACTTCATATAACAGAAGATGGCCACCGGAGAGCCAACAGGGGGCCCATGAGGCAGGGGGCGCGCCCTGGGGGGGTAGGGCGCGCCCCACCCTCGTGGACAGGTGGTGGCCCCCTGACGTATTTCTTCCGCTCAGTATTTTTTATTATTTCCAAAATAACTTTCGTGGAGTTTCAGGATTTTCGGAGTTGTGCAGAATAGGTCTCTAATATTTGCTCCTTTTCTAGCCCAGAATTCCAGCTGCCGGCATTCTCCCTCCTTATGTAAACCTTGTAAAATAAGAGAGAATAGGCATGAGTATTGTGACATAACGTGTAATAACGGCCCATAATGCGATAAATATCGATATAAAAGCATGATGCAAAATGGACGTATCAGACACCTCCTGGGAAGAAGACAAACCCTAGACCAAAGGCTTCATATGGTCCAAAGGCTTCATACAGACAGAGGAACTGACAAGGTCACCCTAACGCCAATGTTTTGCAGGGAAACCATACTCAGACTTATGAATATGAGCGTGTTTCTTCAAACCGCTATGTTCATAAAACAAAGAACGTTTCTGCATATTCTTATGAGTATTATTCACCACCCGCAAGGCTATTTGCTAGGGCTCCAAAGCCAAAGTTCTCAGATGCCGCACTTAGACTCATTGCTTCTAAGCCACCCCTGAAGATGTGGGTGGTTAAGAAGAATTAACTTTCTTTTGCTGGGAAAGGTCTCCAGCCGGAAATCAAAGGCTTCTGGCTCTAATGCTGGGGACCTAAAACATCTTGTTGGACGCGAGATAAAGTGCCAGAATGGTCTTACTATGTATTTCATCCTAGGGTTTCTTGACAAACATCCTATATTCCCTAACAAGGATCTGAGCTTTGATAGTATGCTTGTTCGTCAAATGTTTGCGCTTCACACTTCTCTTCGTGAAGCCTACCCCCCTAACTGCACTGTAGGGTACGGCTTCGAAGACTACTGAATGGATTATGGACAGTGGATGCACTAGCCACATGACTGGTGATCAAAATCTTCTTATGGATTCAACCCTACGTCCGTCTGACAAGAGTCACATCACATTCGCTGACACTGGTAAAAGCAAGGTATTGGGCCTAGGTAGAGTTGCAATCTCAAAGGATCAGCACATGGATAAAGTGATGCTTGTTGAATCCCCTGGTTTCAACTTAATGTCTGTCTCAATGCTTTGTGATCTGAACATGATTGTGATATTTGGAAAATATTGTTGCCTTGTGCTTATGGAATCTGACAAATCTCTAGTCTTCGAAGGGTATAAGAGACAATATGTATATGGTAGATTTCTCTACAGGACCACAGCTTGTCGTATGTCTTCTAGCAAAAGCTTCAAAGTGTTGGCTTTGGCATCGACATGCGGGCATGAGGAACTTGCACACTCTAGTCAAGAAGAAGCATATCATTGGCATCGAGGGCGTCAAGTTCAAGAAGGATCATCTATGTGGTGCTTGTGAAGCTGGGAAGATGACAAGGGCCAAGCATCCCTCGAAGACAATCATGACTACAGCACGACCCTTCGAGCTGCTTCACATGGACTTATTTGGCCCTACTCATTGCTCTACCCTTACTACCACTGCATGTCTCTATGGTTTCATTATTGTTGATGATTACTCAAGATACACATGGGTGCACATAATTCTCTACAAGACTGAAGTGCAGGATGTCTTCAGACGATTCGCCAATCTTGCCATGACCAACTATGGCATCAAGATCAAGCACATCAGAGTGACAACGACACAGAATTCAAGAACACCGGCCTCGACACTTATCTAGATACATTGGGCATCACACATGAGTTCTCTGCTCCATACACACCTCAGCAGAATGGCATCATGGAGCGCAAGAACAGAACCCTCATTGAGATGGCACGTACGATGCTCAATGAGTACAAGACTCCAAGGAAGTTCTGGCCTAAAGCCATTGATACTGCTTGCCACATCATCAACCGTGTTTATCTTCATAAATTCCTCAAGAAGACATCCTATGAGCTCCTGACTGGTAAGAAGCCAAATGTCAGCTATTTCAAGGTCTTTGGTGCTAGGTGCTGGATCAAGGATCCACATCACACTTCAAAATTTGCACCAAAAGCACATGAGGGTTTTATGCTTGGCTAAGGAAAGGATTCGCACATCTACAGAGTCTTCAACCTCTTTCACTATAAAGTGGTTGAAGCTGTGGATGTGCTGTTCGATGAGACTAATGGCTCGCAAACAGAGCACCCGCCAAATGTGCTAGATGAAGCTACACCAAGTGAATCTATCAAGCTAATGGGTACTAGAGAAATCATACCTACAGAGGAACATGCTGAAGAGGAAATCATCATTTCTGCACCTAATCAACATGAAGACAATGATCAACCTGAAGCCAATGCCGAGGATGAAGACAATGAACAGCAAGGGAAAAATCTTCGTCCAGTACATCCTCGGGTTGCAAATGAAGTCCAGATTGAGAAGATAATTGATAGTATCAATGCACCTGGTCCACTCACTCGTTCAAGAGCAACACAACTAGCAAATTTCTGTGGGCACTTTGCATTTGTCTCTATATCTGAACCCAAGAAAGTGGATGAAGACTTCATGGAACCTAAATGGATTCAAGCCATGCAAGAAGAGCTTCAACAGTTTGAGCTGAACAATGTATGGGAGCTAGTAAAGCGTCCTGATCCTCGCAAGCACAACATCATCGGCACCAAATGGATCTATCGCAACAAACAAGATGAGCATGGTCAAGTTGTTAGAGACAAGGCTTGTCTCATTGCCCAAGGTTACGCGCAAGTGGAAGGAATTGACTTCGACGAAACCTTTGCTCCTCTGGCTAGGCTTGAAGCCATTCGCATATTGCTAGCTTATGCCAACCACACAACAACATTCTTCTGTACCAAATGGATGTAAAGATTGCCTTCCTCAACGACAAAGTCAAAGAAGTGTATGTTGCACAACCACCTGGTTTTGAAGATCCAAAGCGTGCTGACATGGTATACAAGCTCAACAAGGCACTGTATGGCTTCAAACAAGCACCTTGCGCTTGGTATGACACGCTCAAAGACTTCCTGAAGAGCAAAGGCTTCAAACCTGGTTCTCTAGATTCCACTCTCTTCATGAAGACATATGACGATGAACTGTTTGTATGCCAAATCTATGTGGATGACATTATCTTTGGCTGCACTGATAAGGGATACAGTGATGAGTTTGGGCATATGATGCAAGAGCAATATCAGATGTCCATGATGGGTGAGCAGAAGTTCTTCCTTGGTCTTCAAATCCATCAGCAAAGAAATGACATCTTCATTTCACAAGAGAAGTACCTCAAAGATTGCCTGAAGAAGTTTGGAATGCAAGACTGCAAAGGGTACACGACGCCAATGCCAACCAAAGGCCAACTGGGCCCCAGTGACAATGGTAAAGAGTTCGATCGAAAGGTATACTGCTCCATGATTGGTTCTTTGCTGTACTTATGTGCATCTAGGACTGATATAATGCTTAGCGTGTGCCCGATTCCAAGCGACACCCAAGGAATCGCATCACCTAGTAGTGAAGCGAATTCTTCGATATTTGGCGCACACCCCAACACTAGGATTATTGTATCCAAAGGGCTCAGAGTTTGATCTAGTTGGATTCTCAGATGTTGATTATGCTGGTGAAAATGTTGATCGCAAGTCCACATCAGGTACATGTCACTTTCTTGGACGATCTCTTGTCTGTTGGTCTTCAAAGAAGCGGAATTGTGTATCACTCTCCACTACTGAATCTGAATACATTGCTGCTGGATCTTGCTGCGCTCAACTTCTCTGGATGAAGCAAACTCTCAAGGACTATGACATCAACATGAAGCATGTGCCACTTTACTGCGACAATGAAAGCACCATCAAGATTGCTCACAATCCATCTTAGCACTCGAAGATAAAGCACATTCAAATCCGTCATCATTTTCTCAGGGATCATGTGCTGAAGGAAGACAATTATATCATTCACATCAAAACTGAAGAGCAATTGGCAGATATCTTCACAAAGCCATTGGATGAGAAAAAGTTTTGCAAGCTGCGGTGTGAGCTAAATATCTTAGAATCCTCAAATGTCTGGTGAATGGACATACATCCTAACGCTTATGCATATGGATGACTTAGATGTGCAACACACGAAGTAACATATATCTTCAATTCATGAAGACTTACCCCCTAAGTGTGAACACATTAACGTGGAATTTGACTTCGGAGTGCAACGATAATTGTGCGCCGTGTCTGGGTCTAATACTTCCTATATGGTGGGTAACGCCACCACCAAACTTTCTTGAAGATTTTGATTTGGCGTCATGATTGCATTATCTTCATATTTGGTTTGTCTTCAACACTGGTTTGACTTCAAAGTTTATCTTCACAATGTTGGTTTGGTGGTGGTGGTGTGTGTGTGTGTGTGTCCTTCCCCTACAACATTCACTTATAGCTATGTTTTCAAACTTGCCTCTTTCTGAACTAAGTGAATGTGATCGGACCCTAACCCCCTCTGTGCTTCTTCCTCAAATTCTTTGTCTCTTCATATGCATCCTGTTGACACGTGTCAAATATCTTCACTGTGTCCTTGTCAGTTGAAGATACAAAGACACACATTTAAAACTGGTTCTAATGCCTTATCTCTTTTTCCTAAAAACCGGAGAAGCCGGAACGACCACCTGACAAACCAGGCGTGCGTGGGAACATGGCTCAACTCTCAATAAGTTGCATGCATGCCACGTGTCCACCAGATGTGAACCGCCAGGGGCACCTGTGTAATTGCGCTGTGCCGCCCCTCACCTTACAAATACTCAACCCGCACGGTCCTTATCTCCTCTCCCACCTCACCAACTCGCTCAAACCCTAGCGCCACTGCTAGCTCCAGTCGACGCCGGAGACGAAGCGCTTAGCTGCCACAACTTCTTTGACGCTATCTTCATACCTGCCGCGGACCTCGTTTTCTCCGCCGCCGCCGTAGGTGTCTTCCGCCGCCAAGTTAGGGTGCCATAGATTGAAGTGCTCGGCATCTGCTACCTCTTGAGCTTGCGTTGGTTTTTCCCTTGAAGAGAAAAGGGTGATGCAGCAAAGTAGAGTAAGTATTTCCCTCAGTTTTGAGAACCATGGTATCAATCCAGTAGGAGACAATGCACAAGTCACCGAATACCTGCACAAACAAACACCAACTTGCACCCAACGCGACAAAGGGGTTGTCAATCCCTTCATGGTTATTTGCAAAGTGAGATCTGAAAAATATGGATAAACGGTAAAGTAATATTTTTGGTATTTTTGGTTTATGGAACGGAAAGTAAAAGATTGCAAAGAAATTAAATAGGAAACTAAAAGTGTAGATCGGAAACTTATATGATGGAAAATAGACCCGGTGGCCATAGGTTTCACTAGAGGCTTCTCTCAAGATAGAAATTATTACGGTGGGTGAACAAATTACTGCCGAGCAATTAATAGAAAAGCGCAAAGTTATGACGATATCGAAGGCAATGATCATGAATATAGGCATCATGTCTGTGTCAAGTAGAATGAAACGATTCTGCATCTACAACTATTACTCCACACATCGACCGCTATCCAGCATGCATCTAGAGTATTAAGTTCATAAAGAATGGAGTAACGCATTAAGCAAGATGACATGATGTAGAGGAATTAACTCAAGCATTATGATGAAAACCCCATCTTTTTATCCTCGATGGCAACAATACAATACGTGCCTTGCTGCCCCTACTATCACTGGGAAAGGACACCGCAAGATTGAACCCAAAGCTAAGCACTTCTCCCATTGCAAGAAAAACCAATCTAGTTGGCCAAACCAAATCGATAGTTCGAAGAGACTTGCAAAGATATCAAATCATGCATATAAGAATTCAGAGAAGATTCAAATAATATTCATAGATAAGCTGATCATAAATCCACAATTCATCGAATCTCGGCAAACACACCGCAAAAGAGTATTACATCGAATAGATCTCCAAGAACATCGAGGAGAACTTTCTATTGAGAATCAAAGAGAGAAGAAGCCATCTAGCTACTAGCTATGGACCCGAAGGTCTATGGTAAACTCTCACGCTTCATAGGAGAGGCAATGGTGTTGATGTAGAAGCCCTCCGTGATCGAATCCCCCCCGGCAGGACGCCGAAAAAGGCCCCTAGATGGGAGCTCACGGGTAAACAAGGTTGCGGCGGTGGAAAAGTGGTTTCGTGGCTCCCCTGGAAGTTTTTGGGGTATAAGATTATATATAGGAGGAAGATCTAGGTCAAGGGGTCACCAAGGGGCCCTCAAGGTCGGGGGCACGCCCTACCCTCCTGGGCGCATCCTCCACCCTTGTGGCCGTCTCGTGGCTCTTCTGACTTGCACTCCGAGTCTCCTGTGTGTCTTCTGGTCCAAGAAAAATCATCACAAAAGTTTTATTCCATTTGGACTCCATTTGGTATTCCTTTTCTGCGAAACTTTAAAGGAAGAAAAAAAACAAGAACTGGCACTGGGCTCTAGGTTAATAGGTTAGTCCCAAAAATCATATAAAATATCATATTAATGCATATAAAACATCCAAAACAGATAATATAATAGCATGGGACAATCAAAAATTATAGATACGTTGGAGATGTAGGAAGCACAACCCCGATGACAAGCCAAGCAATTGTTTCATACTTTTGATGTTCTATTTTTTTTTCAATTTTCATGCACTACATGAGCGTGAGCCATGGACATAACACTATAGGTGGAATAGAAGGTGGTTGTGGAGAAGACAAAAAGAGGGAGATAGTATCACATCAACTAGGCGTATCAACAGGCTATGGAGATGCCCATTAATAGATATCAATGTGAGTGAGTAGGGATTGCCATGCAACAGATGCACTAGAGCTATAAGTTTATCAAAGCTCAAAGAGAAAACTAAGTGGGTGTGCATGCAACTCGCTTGCTCATGAAGACCTAGGGCAATTTGAGGAAGCCCATCATTGGAATATACAAGCCAAGTTCTATAACAAAAAATTCCCACTAGTATATGAAAGTGATATCACAGGAGACTCTCTATCATGAAGATCATGGTGCTACTTTGAAGCACAAGTGTGGTAAAAGGATAGTAACATTTTCCCTTCTCTCTTTTCTCTTTTTTGGTTGGGCCTTCTTTCATTTTTTTGGCCTCCTTTTTTTCGTCCGGAGTCTCATCCCGACTTGTGGGGGAATCATAGTCTCCATCTGAAGGAAATATGCCCTAGAGGCAATAATAAAGTTGTTATTTATATTTCCTTATATCATGGTAAATGTTTATTATTCATGCTAGAATTGTATTAACCGGAAACTTAGTACATGTGTGAATACATAGACAAACAAAGTGTCACTAGTATGCCTCTACTTGACTAGCTTGTTGAATCAAGGATGGTTAAGTTTCCTAGCCATAGACATGAGTTGTCATTTGATTAACGGGATCACATCATTAGAGAATGATGTGATTGACTTGACCCATTCCGTGAGCTTAGCATTTGATTGTTTAGTATATTGCTATTGCTTTCTTCATGACTTATACATGTTTCTATGACTATGAGATTATGCAACTCCCGAATACCAGAGGAACACTTTGTGTGCTACCAAACATCACAACGTAACTGGGTGATTATAAAGGTGCTCTACAGGTGTCTCCGATGGTACTTGTTGAGTTGGCATAGATCAAGATTAGGATTTGTCACTCCGATTGTCGGAGAGGTATCTCTGGGCCCTCTTGGTAATTCACACCACTATAATCCTTGCAAGCAATGTAACTAATGAGTTAGTTGCGGGATGATGCATTACATAATGAATAAAGAGACTTGCCGGTAACGAGATTGAACTAGGTATTGAGATACCGACGATCGAATCTCGGGCAAGTAACATACCGATGACAAAGGGAACAACATATGTTGTTATGAGGTTTGACCGATAAAGATCTTCGTAGAATATGTAGGAACCAATATGAGCATCCAGGTTCCGCTATTGGTTATTGAACGGAGACATGTCTTGGTCATGTCTACATAGTTCTTGAACCCGTAGGGTCCGCACGCTTAACGTTCGGTGACGATCGGTAATATGAGTTTATGTGTTTTGATGAACCGAAGGTAGTTTAGAGTCCCGGATATGATCATGGACATGACGAGGAGTCTCGAAATGGTCGAGACATAAAGATCGATATATTGGATGACTATGTTTGGACTTCGGAAGGGTTCTGAGTGAGTTTGGACGAATACCGGAGTACCGGGGGGTTATCGGAACCCCCCGGGGAGTGTAATGGGCCTCATGGGCCTTGGTGGAGAGAGGAAGGGGTGGCCTAGGCAGGCCGCGCACACCCTCCCCCTCTAGTCCGAATTGGACAAGGAAGGGGGGGCGGCGCCCCCCTTTTTCCTCCCCCCTCTCTCCTCCTTCCTTCCCTCCTTCTCCTACTCTTGGAAGGGGTGGAGTCCTACTCCCGGTGGGAGTAGGACTCCCCATGGGGCGCGCCTAGGAGGCCGGACTCCTCCCCCTCCTCCACTCGTTTATATACGGGGGAGGGGGCACCCCATAGACACACAAGTTGATCATTGATCTCTTAGCCGTGTGCGGTGCCCCCCTCCACCATAATCCACCTCGGTCATATCGTAGCGGTGCTTAGGCGAAGCCCTGCGTCGGTAGCCCTCGAAGCTCTACTGGATTGTGAGTTCGTGGGACGTCACCGAGCTGAACGTGTGTAGATCGCGGAGGTGTCGTACGTTCGGTACTAGGATCGGTCGATCGTGAAGACGTACAACTACATCAACCGCGTTGTCATAACGCTTCCGCTTACGGTCTATGAGGGTACGTGGATGACACTCTGCCCTCTCGTTGCTATGCATCACCATGATATTGCGTGTGCGTAGAATTTTTTTTGAAATTACTACGTTTCCCCAACACCATCATCCTTTCCTCACATGGGACAATGCTCTAATAATGAAGATCATCACACTTTTATTTACTTACAACTCAAAAATTACAACTCGATGCTAGAACAAGATATCCACTGGCGGTATACCGGGATGTGCAATGAATCAAGAGTGACATGTATAAAAAATGATGAACGGTGGCTTTGCCACAAATACGATGTCAACTACATGATCATGCAAAGCAATATGACAATGATGATGTGTGTCATAATAAATGGAACGGTGGAAAAGTTGCATGGCAATATATCTCGGAATGGCTATGGAAATGCCATAATAGGTAGGTATGGTGGCTGTTTTGAGGAAGGATATGTGGTGGGTTTATGGTACCGGCGAAAATTGCGCGGTACAAGAGAGGCTAGCAATGGTGGAGAGGTGAGAGTGCGCATAATCCATGGACTCAACATTAGTCATAAGGAACTCACATACTTATTGCAAAAATATATTAGTTATCAAAATAAAGTACTACGCGCATGCTCCTAGGGGGATAGATTGGTAGGAAAAGACCATCGCTCGTCCCCGACTGCCACTCATAAAGAAGACAATCAATAAATAAATCATGCTCTCACTTCATCACATAACGGTTCAGCATACGTGCATGCTACAGGACTAACAAACTTTAACACAAATATTTCTCAAATTCACAATTACTCACTAGCATGACTCTAATATCACCATCTTCATATCTCAAAACAATCATAAGGCATCAAACTTCTCATAGTATTCAATGCACTTTATATGAAAGTTTTTATTATATCCCTCTTGGATGCCTATCATATTAGGACTAATTTTATAACCAAAGCAAATTACCATGCTGTATAGAGACTCTCAAAAAAAATATAAGTGCAGTGCGAGAGTTCATCAATTTCTATAAAATAAAGCCACCGCCGTGCTCTAAAAAGATATAAGTGAAGCACTAGAGCAATTTTGCCTAGCTCAAAAGATATAAGTGAAGCACATAGAGTATTCTAATAAATCACGATTCATGCGTGTCTCTCTCAAACGGTGTGCACAGCAAGGATGATTGTGGCAAACTAAAAAGCAAAGACTCAAATCATAAAAGACGCTCCAAGCAAAACACATATGATGTGGTGAATAAAAATATAGCCTCAAGTAAAGTTACCGATAGACGAAGACGAAAGAGGGGATGCCTTACCGAGGCATCCCCAATCTTAGGCTCTTTGACATCCTTGAATATTACCTTGGGGTGCCTTGGGCGTCCCCAAGCTTAGGCTCTTGCCACTCCTTATTCCATAGTCCATCAAATCCTTACCCAAAACTTGAAAACTTCACAACACAAAACTCAACAGAAAATCTAATAAGCTCCGTTAGTATAAGAAAATAAATCACCACCTTTGATACTGTTATGAACTCATTCTTTATTTATATTGGTGTAATATCTACTGTATTCCAACTTTTCCATGGTTCATACCCCCCCGATACTAGCCATAGATGCATCAAAATAAGCAAACAACACGCGAAAAACAGAATGTGTCAAAAATAGAACAGTTTGTAGCAATCTGGATAGTTCACATACTTCTGTAACTCAACAAATTCTGAAAAGCAGTAAAGCAGGGGCAATTTGTATATCAATCTATTGGTAAAAATTCAGGATTTTATCACGCTTCTGTGATTTTAAACAATTCTGGGACTGAGCGCAAAGTTTCTGTTTTTCAGCAAGATCAAATCAACTATTACCGTAAGCTATCCCAAAAGTCTTACTTGGCACAAACACTAGTTAAAACACAAAACCACATCTAACCAGAGGCTAGATGAATTATTCAAAGCAAAACAGGAGCCAAAAGGCAAAAACATAAAATAAAATTGAGTTGCCTCCCAACAAGCGCTATTGTTTAACGCCCTTAGCTAGGCATAAAACATGAATAGATTTAAGTTTAATCGTAATAATGATAAGTTAGATACCGAAAACTCATCTCGTACTCCTTGCGTTCAGCAGCAAGTTTTCTTTGTGGTAAGCAAAAGTAATCAAAATGGCTAAATTTAATAGGATAAGAATCCCCAAGATCGATTTCAGGAGGAATTGGTTCCTCCTTCGGCCCTTCATATTGTATGACCAACTCATCATTATAAGCATTCTTTTGGCATAAAGTCATGAGTTTGTGTCCAAGAGAGAAACCCAATCCATTGCTTTGTATAGCAAAATTGTCATTAAGCTCAGAAATCTTATCAACTAAAACATCGGTAGGGACTCTCTTTCTTAAATTTTCATTATAAGCAACATGATCTAGGGATCGTAAACGCATTATGTCCTCTTGGTTAAAAAGAATTCCCTCTATGGGAGGACGACCACCATCTACTTTATAATGCACAAAAATTTCACTAGCTTCTTTCGTAATAAATCTAAACTCATGAGCTAGAAATATAGTGGCGGCACGCTTAACGGAAGAATGCTCAATATTTGAAAACTCTAAAAAGATCCTTTGTATGGAAGGATGCATATGAACGAATTGTATTTCAAGCTCAACTATAAGAAGATATATGGCATCCGCAAGGCTACTGGTCTTATGAAGAATAGATCCATCCAAGGTGGGGAGTGCACCAGCACAAGTAAAGAAATCTTGAATAACCCCTTTCCCAATAATATTTCCGCTACCAATGCAGATTTTTTTGCATGCAAGATAGTAGATTCTTCATGCGGATTAGAATTCGCAAAAGCATCAAGGTTTCCCCCATCTTTACTACTATCCTTTTCAACAATAACCTCCCCAGTTTCAGACATGGTCGAAAGAAGACGAACGGAAGAGGGGCGAAGAAAAGGCTAATCTTTTCGAAAATTGTTTTAGAAGCGGGGGAGAGGAAAATGAGAGACGAATGGCAAATAATGTAATGCGAGGGATGAGAGTTTATGATGGGTACTTGGAATGTCTTGACTTGGCGTAGATCTCCCCGGCAACGGCACCAGAAATTCTTCCTGCTACCTCTTGAGCTTGCGTTGGTTTTTCCCATGAAGAGGAAAGGGTGATGCAACAAGGTAGAGTAAGTATTTCCCTCAATTTTGAGAACCAAGGTATCAATCCAGTAGGAGACAACACGCAAGTCACCGAATACCTGCACAAACAAAGACCAACTTGCACCCAACGCGACAAAGGGGTTGTCAATCCCTTTTTTTGACTATGTATTGTAGGGCAAAACACCCGACTGCTTAATTTTATTAATAAAATAGTCTCAATACAGAAAAATCCAACTAGAGCTTGGGGGAAGCTCTAAAAGGACAGAAAAAACAAAAAGAAGAAAAAGAAAAAGAAGAAAAAAGAAAAGAATAAAAGAAAAGAAAAAATTACACCAGAGCCTCCAACCAAGCTCTGAAAACATCAACATGCTTCTGTTTCATCCTGTAACTTAGCCATTTTAATTCTTCAAGATAGATATTCTTCCAACCTTGGAATGAAGGTGTAATGTTCTCAAATATTTTGTTGTTTCTGGTTATCCAGATGGCCTAGGACCCCAGGATTATGATTTCCATAAAGAAAGGGAGTTGCAGCTTGTCCTTCAGATCTTGAAAGGCCTCAAGTACAGACAGATTTTGAGTTCTAGTTGGACAAATGTAGTTCCAGCACATTTTGGCAAATGGGCAACCCCAGAATAAGTGATGAAGTGTTTCCTCTGAAGCACAAGTAGCCACTGCACAGTTATAGTTTTCTAAGACCATGGTCTTCCTCTTAAGAAGATTTCTTGTGTTTAGCCTATCATGTAGGAGCATCCAAAGAACATCTTATGTTTAGGTTGACAAGAAGATTTCCAAATCCATTTGAAATGAGGTGGAGTTGCTCTGTGCCCAGCCATTGCTTTGTGTGCGTTTGCTGAATTGTAATTATCAGTGCCTGTTGAGGATATAGACCTGGGGGTCACCCGCCAGGAGGGCCAGGTTACTCCAAGGATCATTACCAGAAGCCCGGAGCTAAGTTTCAGGATAATGGGCCAGAGATGGGCTGAGACCCGGATATGACTTAAAGCCCGTAGTTACAATCATTGTTATAGTAGACTTGTAGTGTAAGGCAAGTATTGTTTTAGAGTCCGAGCCGGACACTCTTATGAGCCGGCCGGGACTCTAAGGGCTGCTGGGCGTCAGCCTCCCAATATAAAGGGAGGACCCGGCAGCGGTTCAAGGACGACAGCAATCTCTCCGAGAGCCGGGATAGCGGTTTAGCTCCCTGGCAATCGTAACCCTAATCAATAACACCTCGAACTGGATGTAGGCTTTTACCTTCACCGTAAGGGGCCGAACCAGTATAAACCCTCGTGTTCCTTGTCCCGCATAACCCCTTCAAGCTTCCTAGTTGCGATGGCTCCACGACTAAGTCCTAGCCCAAGGACATCTGCCGTGACAATTCCACGACAGTTGGCGCCCACCGTGGGGCCAGCGCACGGTGGATTTGAGTTCTTGAAGGGCAGCTTCGAAGGGCTCAAGGGATACGCTGTGGGCCGGATGACCAAGAGTCGTCGCGGCAGGCTCTACATCGACGACGCGGATTGGGGCCCCGACGCCGGCTCAGTGGAGTACGGGTACCGGGTCCCCTTTGGCGGAATTCATGTTTTCATTGGCAAGGTTGGTGAGCCGGGCCCCGAGCCGGGTCTCTGCGCCGATCTCATCGAAACGGCTCAGCGCGCACGACCCGCCCGGGCCCGGCCTGCCTTAAAACGCGCTTTTGTGGGATGCATCCATGTAAGGCCCTCCGATCCGTCTGGGTCTGGGGATGAGGCGGCCGCCGGCTCTGACGGCGAGTCGGCCGCTGATGAGTCAAACTCGTTGTACCAACTTCAAGATGGCAGGCTCATGAGTTATTCCGATGGCAACAGTATTTCGGACCTTTTTGAGCCGCCAAGTCAGGTCGGAGTTTTTATGGTTGGTGCGCAGCCTGTTCAGAACCCCGCTACCGGATCAGAAAACCCGGAGCCTTCCCCGGCTCAGATGCTGATGGATCTCACAGATAAGATGACGGCCCTGTTAACTGCCACGGTTGACCCGGCAGATCAAGCCCAGCATGACGCGGAGGTGGCACAGTTAAAATTGGATCTGATGAAAGCAAAAGAGGATCTTGCAGCAGAAGGGATCAGGCTGGCGGCGGAGCAGGCGACTCTCGACGCCCGGACTCAGTTGATTCAGGCGCAGTCCTTCCAACTCACGATGGATCAGAACGCGGCCAACGAGGTCATGAGAAGGAGGCATCAGAAGGCCCAGTCTCGACTCCCGCCGGTTTACGATCCGCGCAATCTATTCAACACGCCGGGTGCGGGATCCAGTAACCCACCAGGGGTCATTGCGCCCGGGTCGGGACCCCTTATTCAGCCATTAGTAATGGGGCCTCCCCAGGCGCCCCCTGCCCCGCCTCAGTATGTGCCAATACCCCCGGGTCATTACGATAACCCGCTGGAGAACATGGTAGCTGCGGCAGCACGACTGGCGGCTCTTCCCGTTGACGGCAATTCTCCGGCAGCCGTGGAAACCCGCTGGGTCAAGGAACTCCTGCAGACGGCCCTAGCGCAGCAAGAGGCGTACTCCTACAGCCGGGACAGGATCCACTCAACTCCTCGCCCAGGCCAGAGCCCGAGCTACAGCCGGCACATGGTCTCGGCGACCGGCTCAAGTAATGTCCGACGCCATGGCCCGGCTCATGTTGGAACCTTCTACGCCGCAGACCAAGCACGGCAAGAGGCGGAGCAGGTGCCGCAATTGACGGCTTATCAGACCCCCCCGGCTTATCCAACGGCGTCCGTTGATGTGGGTATTTCTACCAGGACCGGGGGTGTCCCTTGTTTGGTGCCGGCCATCCGTAATGAACGTTTACCTAAGGATTTCAAGGGCCCTAGGATGGTGCCTAACTATACAGCTGACTTACAGCCTGCGGCCTGGATTGAGAGTTATGAGATGGCTATGGAACTGCTGGAGGTCAGCGAGGCGGCCATGGCCAAATATTTCACCATGATGTTAGATGGAACTGCCCGCACGTGGTTAAAAGGGCTGCCACCGAACTCCATTGGGTCTTGGACTGAGCTGAAGGCCCGGTTCATTCAAAACTTCAAGGATACCTGTAGGCAGTCTATGTCAATTGTGGATTTGACTAACTGTAAGCAGCAGGAGGGTGAGTCCACGACCCATTGGGTTCGCCGGGTCAAGGAGATCATACATTCGTCAGATAAGATGGACGCCGGCTCTGCAGTCTTGATGTTAGAACAGAACTGTCGTTTTGTGCCCCTAAAGATGAAGCTTGGGCGGCTTAAACGTGACTGCACGGATATGGGTACACTAATGGCGGCTCTTGTCAAATACGCTGATTCCGATGGTACCAAGGATCCCCCTTCAGATGATGAAAGGACAGGGAAGGGAAAGAAGAACGGCAATGGCAAGGGCCCTCAGTTTAACCCGGGGAATCAAGGAGGAGGCAAGCGCAAGGCCGATGGCAGCCTGGAGTTCGTAGCCAACACCCAAAGCAACAACCAGCGACGCAAGGGGAGGCCCCCTCCCCGAGGCGGCGGGTCAGGACCTTCTCTGGAGCAGCTGTTGAATGAACCTTGTCCGAGACACGGCTCTAGAGAGAAGCCAGCGACTCATCTGTGGAAGGATTGTGCTATCATGAAGGCCTTTAAAAACTACAATGGCCCGGGCGGCGGCCCAGGCGCAGGCGGCTCCGGCACTGGCGGCTTTCATGGCCCGGGTGGCGGGTTAAATTCCGGTCCTCAGAACGGTCAAGGGGGCTTCAATCAACAGTCTGGTCAGGGTCATCAACAGCAACAGGGGGGCTATCAGACCAACCCGAAGCAACTTAGCGGCGGACAGTATCACGTGTTCACCACTAGTTTGTGCAAACGAGACGAGAAGCTTCACAAGAGGGCTGTTAATGCTGTTGAGCCGGCGGTTCCACGCTACTTATGGTGGTCGGAGCAGCCCATAGTGTGGAGTAGGGAGGATCACCCTCCCCGGGTGGATAACCCGGGCCACCTGGCCTTAGTAGTGGCTCCTCAGGTGGGAGGCTATAAGTTCACAAAGGTACTCATGGATGGAGGCAGCAGCATCAACATCCTCTATTATGAGACTTTCCGTCGTATGGGGCTAGTTGATAAGAACCTCAGCCAGTCAAATACTATCTTCCATGGGGTGGTACCCGGTAAGTCGGCTTATCCAGTCGGCAAGATCGAATTGGAAGTGGCTTTTGGTGATGAAAACAACTACAGGGTGGAGAAGTTGACCTTTGAGGTGGTCAAGATAAGAAGTCCATACCATGCTATATTCGGCCGGCCGGCTTACGCCAAGTTCATGGCACGGCCGTGTTATGTGTACTTACAGCTCAAGATGCCGGGTCACAATGGGACCATTACAGTTCACGGCAACCGGAAAGTGGCTCTGGAGTGTGAGGAAGGTGACGCGGCTTATGCAGAGTCTGTTTGTGCCACAGAAGAGTTGAAATTTTATAAAGACAATGTTGACCCAACAGATATGACCTCTCTGAAAAAGCCAACCACGGAGAATGAACCAGCAATGAAGTTTAAATCAGCCGATGAGACTAAACTTGTTGATTTTGTTCCAGGTGACTCGTCTCAGCAGTTCAGCATCAGTGCAAATCTGGACCCGAAATAGGAAGGCGTGCTCATCGAGTTCATCCGTGGGAATAGGGACATCTTTGCATGGAAACCTTCTGACATGCCAGGTGTACCTAGAGAACTCGCTGAGCACACTCTCAACGTGGATCCAAAATTTAAGCCGGTCAGACAGTTCCTTCGACGGTTTAACGAAGAGAGGCGGAAGGCTATTGGTGAAGAAGTGGCTCGGCTTTTGGCGGCCGGGTTCATCGTTGAGGTTTTTCACCCAGAGTGGTTGGCTAACCCGGTGCTTGTACTTAAAAAGAACGGCACCTGGCGGATGTGTGTGGACTACACGGACTTGAACAAGGCGTGTCCGGCTGATCCTTTTGCTCTCCCCCGTATCGATCAAATCATTGACGCCACGGCAGGTTGTGCACGCTTAAGTTTCTTGGATGCTTATTCCGGGTATCATCAGATTAAGATGGCAGTTAAGGACCAGGAGAAGACGGCGTTCATCACTCCCTTTGGAGCCTTCTGCTATGTGTCTATGCCCTTTGGACTCAAGTGTGCACAGGCGACTTACCAGCGTTGTGTGCAGAATTGCCTTCATAAGCAGATCGGGCGCAATGTTCACGCTTACGTGGACGACATTGTGGTTAAATCCATCAAGGAGGAAACCCTGATAGATGACTTAAGGGAAACCTTCGACAATCTCCGGGTCTATAAGATGATGCTTAACCCGGCCAAATGTGTTTTTGGTGTTCCTGCAGGCAAACTACTGGGCTTCTTGGTTTCTGACAGGGGCATTGAGGCTAACCCAGAGAAGATCAAAGCTATCACTTCTCTAGCTAAGCCGGCATGTATAAATGACGTTCAGCGTTTGGCGGGTCGCATCGCTGCGTTAAGCCGGTTTATAAGCCGTTTGGGTGAGAAGGCTATGCCCTTATATCAATTGATGAAGAAAACTGATAACTTTGTCTGGAATGATGCAGCTAATACCGCCTTCGAGGATTTGAAAAAGCAACTGGCAGAGCCCCCCGTCCTTGCTGCTCCGGTTGATAAGGAGCCCTTGCTACTGTATGTAGCGGCAAACGCATGAGCCGTCAGCGTGGCTATTGTGGTGGAGCGCAAGGAGGCGGGTAAGGAGCATCCGGTTCAGCGGCCGGTTTATTATGTCAGTGAGGTGCTCAATGAGTCTAAGCAGCGGTATCCGCATTGGCAGAAGCTCGTATATGGGGTGTTTATGGCGAGCCGAAAGCTTAAGCATTACTTTCAAGGTCATCCCATCACTGTGGTCAGTTCCGCCCCTCTCGGTGATATTATCCAGAACAGAGAGGCTACAGGGAGAATTGCTAAGTGGGCTATAGAACTTGGACCTCATGACCTCAAATATGTGCCACGCACTGCTGTTAAGTCTCAGGCCTTGATAGATTTCATCAATGATTGGACAGAGTCACAAGTACCCGAGCAAAAGCCGGATAACACTTATTGGACTATTCACTTTGATGGGTCCAGGCAGCTGGAGGGCTCGGGGGCTGGTGTGGTCTTGGCTTCCCCTAAAGGTGACAAGTTCCATTATGTGCTACGGTTGATGTTTCCTTGCACTAATAATGCGGCTGAGTACGAGGCTTTGCTCCACGGTCTTCGGGTGGCTAAGGAGATGAGCTTAAGCCGGCTGAGGTGTTTTGGTGACTCAGACTTGGTGGCTCAACAAGTATCAGGCACCTGGGATTCTAAGGATCCTCTAATGGCGGCTTATCGCCGCAAGGTTGATGCCATTGCCGGGCACTTTCAGGGATATCAAGTGGAGCACATTGACCGCAGGAAGAATGAGGCGGCTGATGCTTTAAGCCGGCTCGGCTCTCAGCGAAAGCCGGTGCCGCCTAACACTTTCCTGGATGTCCTATATAACCCTTCGGTTAAGTTGCCTACAGAGGAGGACTTGGCTATCCCTGACCCGGAGGCACGACTGGTGGCGGCTCTTCATATCATACCAGACTGGACAATGCCATATCTGGCTTATATAACCCGGGGAGAGTTGCCTGAGGATGAAAATCTGGCCAGGCAAATAACCCGGCGGGCTAAGTCAATGATTGTTATCGATGGCGAGTTGCATCATCGCAGTGTTTCAGGGGCGTTCCAGCGTTGTATCTCCCCTGAGGAAGGTCAAGAGATCTTGCGTGAGATCCATGAAGGGGATTGTGGCCATCATGCCGGTTCAAAATCTCTTGTGGCCAAGGCTTTCCGTCATGGTTTTTATTTGCTGACGGCTCACGCTGATGCAGAGGACTTGGTCAGTAAATGTGATGGCTGCCAAAGGTTCTCCCGACGGGCTCATGTGCCGGCTCAGGAATTGAGGATGATCCCGATCACTTGGCCCTTTGCGGTCTGGGGGCTTGATATGGTTGGGCCTTTTAAACGGTCCAAGGATAAGAAGACCCACCTCTTGGTGGCCGTGGACAAATTCACGAAGTGGGTGGAAGCTGAGCCAGTTAGCAAGTGTGATGCAGCCACGGTGGTTCAATTTATGAAAAAGGTGATCTTCCGCTTCGGCTTTCCACACAGCATCATAACAGACAATGGCACTAATCTGTCCAAAGGCGCTATGGAGGAGTTTTGTCAAAGAGAGCATATCCGGCTTGATGTCTCTTCAGTGGCACACCCCCAATCCAATGGTCAAGCTGAGAGAGCTAACCAGGAGATTCTGAAGGGCATTAAACCCCGGCTCTTGGTCCCTTTGCAACGGACGCCAGGTTGTTGGGTGGAGGAGTTGCCCTCCGTTTTATGGAGCATCAACACTACTCCCAACAGGTCTACAGGCTTCACGCCTTTCTTCATGGTTTATGGAGCAGAAGCAGTTCTCCCCAGCGACATCCGTCATGATTCACCTCGTGTGGCGGCTTATGTTGAGACGGATAATGAACAGGCGCGCCAAGATGCTCTGGACTTGCTGGACGAACAGCGTGATGTGGCAGCCGCCCGTTCAGCGATTTACCAACAAGACCTGCGCCGTTATCATAGCCGCCGGGTCAAGTCCCGGGTCTTCCAGGAGGGCGACCTGGTGCTCCGGCTCATCCAGGATCAAACAGATGCACACAAGTTATCCCCACCTTGGGAAGGGCCTTTTGTGGTCAGTAAGAACTTGCACAACGGGTCATATTACCTCATTGATATCCGGGAGCATAAGGACTCGCGTAAATCTGAGGAGGAGACCCGTCGGCCGTGGAACATAGCTCAGCTTCGGCCTTACTACACTTGAGCTTCCGACTCTTGTGATGTACATATTTATCTCAGCCATGTATATATTATGATAAAGCAATAAAGCAGGACCTCTGTCCTTTGCTCTCTTCCAAAAATGTGTGTTGTTACATGCTGACTTACAGCAGATCCGGCTTATGATCATCTTCGAATCTAGCTGTAAGCAGTAAAGTCGCTTGGGGGCTTCCTGTTCACACATGGGTCGTATTCGAACCAAAGAGAACATAGCTGTCGATACCCATTTGATTGGCAAAGTGCCGAGTCATTGGGAAGTTGCCTCTGGTCATATTTGAATCATAGTGTAACCCCTCTGAGAACCGTCGTGGATCGTATTCGAATCAGCGTCGTTAAACAAATTTTCAGAATCACTTGGGGGCTTCCTGTTCAAACATGGGTCGTATTCGAACCAAAGAGAACATAGCTGTCGATACCCTCTTGATTGGCATCGCCAAACCCACTGGGGGCTATCTGATCGTATCCGAATCTTAGCTTAACCCCTTTGGACCGAGTTTCTGGTCGTATTCGAACCGGAAGCCCTTAAGTTTTTATATTTTACCACAAACTTGCTTTGATCATGTCAAAGTATGTACTGCCGGGTTTCACTTGCGGGCTTAATTTTGGTTTATCTTGTTAGTTGAGCATCATGGATGTCATCAAGACAAATAAATTCGAGTTAAGGTACCAACCGTGCTACCCGGGTTATTTAACCCGGAAGTATGCTTACAGGCTGTTAAGTGTGTCATCACAGCTATGTTCGAATATAGTGAAGGACCAATCTTTTTTGGTTCGTCTCCCGGGTTATCCATCTCAAACACCTGATTCTCAGGGCGGTAAGCCGCTTTGCGACTTGTAATTTGCCTTTCTATGCAGATATTTAAAGGCACTTTTTAAGGTTGAGAAGGACAAAGGGATAATTACGACCCGGAGGAGCATCAAAAGAATGACTTCAAAGGATTTCAGCATTCATTACGTGCACAATGGCACGGCAGAGATCAATTGTTGCACCTACTCTATTACAAAAATCTTTCAAAGTTTCAAGGATGGGGCGTTGTTTGGTGAGCCGCTAGCCGGTTTATGACGCCTGCTGAGTTGAAGTCCCCGGCTCATCTTCTGCTTCGGCTGATCCCAAGGCTTCGAAGGTCGACGACTTCCAGATGATGCCGCTGAGAGCTTCGAACTGAGCTTCTTCGTCAATTAACCCGTCCGGGTTAATCTCCGGGGCGAAGGTGTGCTGGCGAGCCGGGGGAATCAGATTGATAGCTTCATAGCGAGGGGTTGGAATCCTCTGATTCTCCGCGTTGTATCCCGGCTGATACTTGGTTAAATCGGTGTCGTTCCCGATGATGGTGGCCACCGGGCGCACAGCCTTCACACAAGCCGCGAAGTCCTTCTGGTCGAACGCTGAGCCGTCTTCTTTCAGGCTGGGGTAACCCAGGGCGATATCTGCCGGGTCTAGCTCCGGCAAGAAGGCTTTGGCCCGGCTCAGTGCGGCGATTGCTCCGGATCTCGTGGATGCTCGTCGTAGCTCCTGGATCCGCTGCGGCAGAACTGCGAGCCGGCGCAGGACTTCAGCCAGATGAGTCGGCACTTCATTTGACAGGGCCACCACAGCTAAAGCCCGCTGTGACCCGGTGTAGAGCTGTTCCACTAGGGTGTACACGGCCTTTAACTTGGTGACCACGCTCTGGTTCAAGTTGGCGCTTCTGGAACCTGTTTAACAACATCAGATGACCCGGTGATAAGGATGAGTTAAGAGATGTAAACATTCCAACTTGAATGAAAGCCGGTGAGGCAACTTACCGAAGATGGCAGCTACCATTTGGGACACTTGGCGCTTTAGACCGGAGAGCTCAGCGGTCTTTTCAGTGAGGGCCTTCTCCGCCTGTTCTGCCCGGGTCACCAGTGCAGCTTTCTCCTCAGCCCAGGCCTTCCGCCCAGCGTCGAATTCAGTCTTCAATTTCTCCTGAGCGGCGATGCTGGAGACAAACTTGGCATTTGCCTTCCGGGTCTCCATCTCTTGTGCCTTCAGCCGGCTCTTGAGATCCGCCAGGTCCGACTCTAATTTCTTGCCAACAGCCTGCATATATTTCCGGGTTATTAACAGTCATTCTATAAAGTCCCAAGCGCTTTCCAAGCAAAGACACTTGGCACTTGGGGGCTAATGCATATTGAACGTATCTATCTATGTACGGCCGGCTCAGTTCAGTAAGCCGGAATCTAAAGTCTACAACATATTCAAGTATAAGTCCTAGACTTGGGGGCTAGAATGGCAAGGATCACTATGCGGAAAGTAAGAGAACAGCAGAAGGTTACCTCAGATTTTTGTTGGATCTGATTGACCATGGCGATCTCGGCGTCCCGGCTCTTGTGAACCTGGCTGATGTAGCCTGAGACGAGTTCTCCAATACTTAAGTCGGTGTAGCTGGAGAGATCCAGATTCACCCGGTGGGGTTGCAGCAACTCCCCCCTCGCGGAGCATTTGGCCAGCGCGGTTGGCCTCCCCGGCTCAAGTCCGGGTAATTACCACGTCCGGGTCGTTAGCTGGTGGGGCTGAGCCGGAGGCCTCCGGGTTAGCTAACGCTTCGGTCGTTGTCTTGGTGGTCGGGGCAGGGGCTTCAGGCGCCGTATCCATGGGAATGGTGGCTTCAGGGGCGGAGGCGACTGGCAAGTGTCCGGGTTAATTATAAGCCGGAGTCGGCTCAGGCAAGTCGGGCACTCCGGCTGACCTGGTCTTCTTTACTCTTTTGGTGAGCTTTGCCTGGGCACTGAAAAGGCAGAAGTGTTAGGCATACAAAGGGTAAGTACAGACAGATAATGTAAGGAGATTGTTATTACCCGGGGGCAGTCTTGAAGGCTGGCAGACTTGACTGCATGGAGTCACCCGAGGAGGGGGAGGTCTCCTGGTAATTGGAGTCAGAAGAGTTGAGTGGCTGACGGATGACACCCGCCAACGGATGAAAAGGGTACAGGTGAGAAAAAACCTCAGTGCGGCGTTTCCTCGTTGCGTCGGGTAACCCAGTGGAGAGGTCAGTGTCCTTGCGGGCCCGGGTGTGACGCCGGCTCTCGTGAACCTGCTGCTTCAAAAGAAATTGAGGGTCTTGGTGAGCTAATCGATGGGAAAAGCTTACTTTCCGGGTTACCCTTCGGACTTTCAGCTGTGGTAAAGGCTCCGAGCCGGAGGAAAGTGATGTTACCTCTTCGACCACCGGGTTACTGGCGCCGGTGTCATCCTGTCAATAAGCAAGTGTTGATAAGGCGGACAGCATCAGACAACATATACTGCAAGAATTTAAAAGATTTAAGGGTTACCTCTGACTCGGAGCTATCGCTTAATTGCAGCAGCTCCGAAGTAGTGGGTCTGTTTCCCTTTTTGCGAGGGGCGGCTCTCTTGGCGGCTTTCTTCGCCTTCCTGGCCTTCTTGGCCGCCTCGTGGTCATACTTGACCCGCCAGAATTTATCATCAGCCTGAGAAATACAGTAATGAGTTCTTAGTAAGATGACAGGTAAAACAAAATGGAAAGGTTAAAGTCAGCGGCTTACCGCTGGGGCTGGATTGGTCTTGCAGAACGGGGCTAGCCCGGTTCTTCCACAGTCTGCCAGGCTCTCGTTTAAAAGAGCCTTGGTCTCTTCTTCAGCAACGTCTTCTGGAAGATCATTGCGACTGTGCCTCTGCGGGTCATCCTTTCGCCCGGTGTACTCACACATTAAGCCGGGGCGGCGGCTCAAGGGGATCACCCGCCATGAGATCCAGACCCGGACCAGGTCAATTCCGTTCAGACCATTGCCTAGCAGGGCTTTGATCTTGTTGATCGTTGGAAGCAGAGGCTGGCGTTCTGCGGCAGTCAGCTTGTCGGATAATGGATGAGTTGGCTCCAGGCGCGTTGGGTGAAAGCCGGGCAGCGGGCTCTCATCAGCCGGGGACGTGTCTTGGCAGTAGAACCAAGTCATGTTCCAGTCCTTGGGGTGACTTGGCGGTTCTGCGTAAGGGAACAGACAATCCCTGCGCCGTTGGATGGAGATGCCGCCTAACTCTAGACTTGGACCGTTTGCGCACTCGGTTTGGCGGTTCAAATAGAACAGCTCTCTGAAGAGCAGCAGACTCGGCTCTTCTCCAAGATATACTTCACAAAAAGCTTGGAAGTTGCAGATGTTGGATATGGAATTGGGTCCTATATCCTGAGGCCGAAGATCAAAGGAGTTGAGCACGTCCCGGAAGAATTTTGAGCCGGGCGGTGCGAAGCCCCGGCTCATATGGTCGGCAAAGATCACTACCTCCCCGTCTCTCGGCTGTGGCCTTTCTTCGGACGGGTCAGGGGCACGGTAGGACATCACTTCCTTCTTAGGCAGATATCCGGACTTAACGAAGTTGGCCAGGGTCTCTTCGGTGACGCTGGATTTCATCCAGTTGCAAGTGATGGGAGCCTTGGGAGGCATGGTGACGGTTGGTGGTCTACGAGGAAGAGAAAAGTGTCCGGGTTAATTATAAGCCGGAGTTTATCATTCAAGTTACAATGACGGCTTATGAAGGGGACTAATGGTATGTATTGATACGGTGGGTTATCTAAGCCGTCGGGGCTTTCAGGATAAGTTGGTCGTCTACGGCTTACTGCGGTTAAGTCGGAAGATACTACAGAGCATGATTCTCTTTAAACCGGAAAGTTCTACGGCGCGTGTTTTCTCTAAGTCGGAAATATAAGCCGCCAAGATTCAAGGACTGCAGTTTTTACTAAGTGTGGTAAACAGATTTCACATATTACAGTAACTTTTTTGGATCAAAGTAGTCGGAGCAGAGAAAGTTTTCTAGACCTAAAAAACAGAAGCAGGGGAGGTTCTTGAGATGGAACCCAGTCCTTATGCAGTAAAAAGAGGTGTTCTTGCAGAAGAAATGAACCTCAGATATCTACCGCGGTGGTTCTACACAAGCCTAAGGATCAACGGGGGCAGTGGCTACAGGGGTTACCGAAACTTGCGGTAACGGTGATGAACATGAAGAACACAGATGAACTCTGTCCTAGATCTATGCTAGTAAGGCAGAGGGGACTCACCGGAGCTGGAGAAGAGCGGAGGTCGCCGACGTTATCTGGTCCGAGTCAGGTTGATGCAGCGGCCGGGTTGAGGAAGACCAGGGGTGCGACGGTGGTGGCGGCGGCAGAAGCTCGGGCAGAGGAACGGCAGTGCGAGGAAGAAGAAGGAGAGTGTGAAGAAGAGAGTGCCGGGCCGGCCTATTTATAAGGCCGAGTCATAAGTGGGCGCGGGATTTGAGGAGGCCACGGCGTGGTTATCTCCCCCTCACGGCGCCTCGATTCTCGGAAGGACAGTAAAGGCAAAGATCCGTTGCGGATCTGGCGGAGTAAAAAACAGACTTAATGGAGGATGACGTCACGGCGGATTACCCGGAGTCCAGAGGATGACGTCACTCCGGGTTATGACCTTCACATGAATGATAAGCCGGAGATTTTTTCTGACTGCGGAGCTGAAGATTGACACGAGCCGGCTCAAGTCAATCTGGGGCCTAATGTTGAGGATATAGACCTGGGGGTCACCCGCCAGGAGGGCCGGGTTACTCCAAGGATCATTACCAGAAGCCCGGAGCTAAGTTTCAGGATAATGGGCCAGAGATGGGCTGAGACCCGGATATGACTTAAAGCCCGTAGTTACAATCATTGTTATAGTAGACTTGTAGTGTAAGGCAAGTATTGTTTTAGAGTCCGAGCCGGACACTCTTATGAGCCGGCCGGGACTCTAAGGGCTGCTGGGCGTCAGCCTCCCAATATAAAGGGAGGACCCGGCAGCGGTTCAAGGACGACAGCAATCTCTCCGAGAGCCGGGATACCGGTTTAGCTCCCTGGCAATCGTAACCCTAATCAATAACACCTCGAACTGGACGTAGGCTTTTACCTTCACCGTAAGGGGCCGAACCAGTATAAACCCTCGTGTTCCTTGTCCCGCATAACCCCTTCAAGCTTCCTAGTTGCGATGGCTCCACGACTAAGTCCTAGCCCAAGGACATCTGCCGTGACAATTCCACGACAGTGCCCCAAATGTAACTCCATGTATCTATATAGGTGAGGAACTCAGAATGTCTGAGAGAGATACAAATATCCTCAATTTGCAGGAACTCAGTGTACGCTTGAGTGGAGAGAGGTAAATGAAAGAGGTCCTCCAAAAACTCAGTTGAAATCACCTTGTGTATTGTCATATGCTGATCCATAGCAAAAGAATATAAGTGTGGGAATTTTCTCTCCATGGTTGAGTCAGCCCAAAGATCAGTCCAAAAGAATGCAGATTTTCCATCTCCCACATTGCATCTTGCTATTGATTTATAGTCATTGAGGAGCTATGTAATTCCTTTTCACCAGAAGGATCCTATTTGCTGCATTCCTGGTAATTGACCATCAGAATAATGTGTCTCCCAAACAAGGTTCACCCAAGGAATGTCATGTCTATTGTAGAATTTGTGTAAATTCTTGAGTAGGAGAGTTTTATTGTGTAGAAAGATATCCTTGACTCCAAGACCCCCTTGATCTTTAGGTCTGCACATAGAGGTGCAAGCAACAGATGCAGGTCTTTTGTCTTCCAAATCAGATCCTCTCCACAAACAATGCCTTAAGTATTTAATGACTTGTTGCTTGATTGTAATAGGAACATCTATACATGTCATGAAGAAAATGGTCATGGAAGCCATCACTGATTTAACCAAGAGGATTCTTCCTGCAGTTGTCATGAAAATAGCTAGCCCTGCTATCTTTTTTGCAATTCTGTCAATCAAAGGCAAGCATTGCTCCACGGATGGTTTATATAATCCTAGAGGCATACCAAGATATGTGAAAGGTAGACTACCTCTAGAACAGTTGAGGAGGCCAGAAAATAAGTGAACTCTGCCTTCTGAAATATTCAGAGGAATCAATGCAGACTTTTGGTAGTTAACTTTCAGCCCAGTAGCAGAAGCAAAGGTGTTGAGAAGTGCCTTAAGACAAAGCAGTTGTCTAGTGTCTGCTTGAATTAAAACCAGGGTGTCATCAGCATACTGCACCATAGGGAAATCAGGATTGCTTTGGACTTGCAGAGGTGATGTAATGAGTCCTTGTGACATGGCCTTGTTTAGAATAGACTGTAGAAGATCAGCAGCTAGCACAAACAAGAGGGGTGATAATGGATCACCTTGTCTCACCCCTCTCCTACAGTAAAACTTTTTTCCAGGCACACCATTAAGAAGCACAGATGAGGAAGCAGATTTGAAAAGCATTTGGATCCATGAGATCCACTTCTCCCCAAAACCTTTTGCTCTTAGAATGTCAATGATAGCTTGATGTTCAATTGTGTCAAATGCTTTCTCAAAATCTAGCTTTAAAATCAATATTTCCTTCTTTGATTTGTAGCACTGATGCAAGTATTCAAAAGACCAAGCTAAGCAATCCTGAATAACTCTGCCTTTAAGAAACCCATATTGGTTGATGTGAATCAATTGTAAGATAATCTTTTGTAGTCTATTGGCCAGCAATTTTGTGATTATTTTTAAAACTCCATTTAGTAGGGAAATTGGTCTGAAATCATTTGGGCATCTTGGGACTTCTTTCTTTGGAATGAGAGTAATGAAAGAAGAGTTAATACTTTCAATATCCACTGATCCTGCATGAAAAGCATGGATGAGCTGCCTGACATCATGTCCTATAATATCCCAACAAGATTTCAGAAACTCATTGTTAAAACCATCTGGCCCTGGTGATTTATCTGATGGCAAGTTCTTGACCACATCATTTATTTCCTCATCACTGAAAGGAATCTCTAAATCTTGGAAAATTTGAGGATTAACATTGTTGTCATATAGGTGAGGAAGGTCAAAAAACATTTTATGACCCTCAGAATGGCCCAATCTCTTCTTGAAAGAATCCCATAGAATTGCAGCTTTATCTGCATGATCTGAAATCTCCATAGTGTCCTCATTGAGCAGAATAGCAATATTGTTATGCCTATGATTGATTGTTGCTTTAGTGTGGAAAAACTTTGTATTCTCATCCCCAAATTTCACTCCTTTAACTCTGCTTCCAATAAATTTGTTGGTTCTGCAGAAGATTCAGAAGTGTTTCTTTAAGCAGCTGTCTGCAATTCCACTCAAAAGAACTTAAGAATCTGAATTCTTCAATAAAATCTAGGAGAAAAATGCATTCATTGAACTCTGCAATTTGCTGTTTCAAGCAGGATAAATTTTTTGCCCAGATTTTAATGTCTCTTCTTAGTACCTTGAATTTAGCAGTGATTGTTTTGGCTATGTCCGAACCTCTGACAGTAGAGCCCCAAGCTTTCCTCACCACATCTTTGAAATCGTCATGTTTCAACCAATAATTTTCAAATCTGAAGGTCTTTGATTTGGGGATGGTTGTACCAATCTTGATCATGCAAGGCAAGTGATCTGAAATTGGTCTAGCAAGAGGTAGAGCAGTGGTATCATGATATGATGTCATCCAAGAAGCAAAAGTGAAGAACTAGTCAAGCTTTTCCAAAAGGGGATTGTGCTGCATCTTACTCCAGCTGTATTGCCTACCTTTGAGAGGTATTTCTAAAAGACCCAGATTGCTAATTGCTTCATTAAAGAGAAGCATTTGGTTAACATCTCCTCCAGGTTTATTTCTATCATCTAGTTTTCTTATGAAATTGAAATCACCCATCACAATCCAATCCACATCATCAGGCATAACAATATTAGAAAACCAAGAAATGAATTCATCTTTGTCTTCCTGGTTGCAAGGCCCATAAATATTAGTTAAGATCCAAGACTGTGTGGTGGTTTTACAAGTGAATTTGATGGAGAGGGAGAATCTGTTTTGGAACAAAAGTTCTCCAAAGAAGAGATTACCATTCCATGCTGTGAGCAAACCTCCTGATGCCCCCACTGAGGGCAGGAATCTGAAATAATTTATTCTCTGGGGGCAAAAATTCTTTATGAAATTTAAATCAAAAGATTCCCTCTTTGTTTCTTGCAAGCAAATTATGCTAGCATCACTTTCCTCAATTTTCTGTTGAAGTGGTAGCCATTTCTCTTTTCCATTAACCCCTCTAATGTTCCAGTTCAGAATATTCCATGTTCTGTTGTTATTCATTAATAAACCAACTAATAGACATATGACCAAGCTCCAGCTCTTGATCCCCAAGGATTAAAATCACCACAACAAACCACAGATAGATCCACACAGGCATATATATAAGCATCAAAGCAACTGCAAAAGTTCTGCCAGAAGCAGTATGAAGAGGTCTTTGCCACCAGTACAACTTACAATAACTTAGTAACCCCAGATGTAACAAAAGCAAGCAGGTCCAAGAGCCCAACACACAGAACAGACACACAACACTGCTAAGGAACACTGACACACCCATAGTACTTGGATATTGATTCAGACACTGCATCATTATGAACTATCATCTGGTTTATTGCATTCCATGGCCTTGGAAACCTCAGCCATCTCCCCTTGGTCCTTCTTCTTTGGCTTTTTGCTCAGCTTTCCATGCAGTTCTTCCTCAGAGACCTTGCAAAATTTACTAGTAAGATTCTGAACCACTTTGGGGTTAATAATTGGGGGCATAGCATTGCATGGAAGACATGTAGTATTATTACATGAATTCCTTCTGAAACCTTTATTTTCTTCCCTAATTCTGTCACTCCTTCTTACCTTAGTTTCCACGAGTGGCCCCTTATCTCTCCTCTTTCTAGATGTAGCTTCTCCCAAAGGCAGTAGAATGACATTTGGAGAGGCCAGCTTCAAAGGGCTGCCCACAGACGGGAGGAATGTGCAGCTGGACTAATACCGTCATTTTCTTTGTCATTGCCTCCCTGCACAATTTTACATACAGGTGCTTGAGAGGTGTTGCAGCAAACAGGTATGTGAAAGATAAAGCATTCCTCTGATTCACAATTTGCTGTGATAATTTGCCAGAATTAGGACTTCAATAATTTAAGTGTCCATTCAAATTTATCTGGAGTGAGGATTAAGTTTATAATAAAATTAAACCAACTCATAGGAATAGCAGCTTCAAAGTTGTTTCCAGTGGTCTGATCAGCTTCAGCAAAATGTTTCACCCATAAGTCCAAACCCTCTTCACAAATCAAATGAGAGCCATCAATTATAGGCAGAGCATGATTTTTAGCAATTTCATGAAGATTAAAAAAGGAAACATCTGCCTCATTCTGTGCCATACCTTTTCCCACTTGGTGTTCTGAATGGATAGGTTTGGTAGCATCAGTGCTCTGCTTTGAGCTCTCCCCATCCAGGTTCATCTATGTGGACTGGCCCACAAGGTTCTCAGTTTCTGCAAGCTCCTTCTCAGTAGCAGTAGAAGCACTAACAACTGGAACTGAAATACTATCATTCACTTGATTTGGTTGAGCAAGCCCCACATCTTGACCAGCATCATTCTCTAAGGGACCCACACCCTGGTTAACTTCAGGTTCAGAAGGAGGGTTTAGAGCACCCAAATCTTCAGAATCAGGGGGATAGGCCTGGAGAATATTTATAAGACCAACACCTAAACCCAAGGGTTGTGGCATTGGCACCAGAGCAATCTGATTGACCTCCTCTATATTATGAGCAGCAGGCAGCACTAAATTGTTTGAAAAATCCTCCTCAGAAAGAGAAACAGTGGTTGTAATGCTACTGTTGGGGACACCATCCTCCCCCCATCTGTAACTCTTCTTGAAATGCAGCCACTGGTTGGAGATTGCTGGCTGAGGGAAAGCCCAATGATTTTCCTCCCACTAATCCCATTCCTCATCCTCATCATCGTCCTGTGCCATCTGATTGACAGGAGGATTGAAGCCAGGGAAGTCATTAGCATTCTGCGGGATTGGATGTGGGTCCACATGTGGTGGAGGAAAAGGATCTTCATATGCTGGACCTCCCCCCAACACATCCTCCAGAAGAACCTCCACAGAAGATGTCCATGATTCTCCTTCAAACTGCTCACCCTCAGACCACCTGATGCTCTTGGGAATGTGAACAAGATTTGTCACTCTTGATTTAACTAGGATCTTTCCTTTTCTAGCCTCCTCTTTCTCCCAACTGATAATCTTACCCCACTTAGCAATAGCAGTAGCAACATCTTCTGAATTACAGTGATCAAAAGGCACCCCAACAAAAAGAAGCCAAACCACCCGGTTAAAGTGAAGTCTTCTCCAATTTCTACCCTCATCATGTTTCACAAAAGTAATGAACACATCACCAAACACATGCGGACTCTGTGAAACCAATCTATCTCTGTCTCTAACATGGTCTAAATACACATACGGTTCGCCGAACGGGCAAGGCTGGATGTCCAGAACACCTACTTGTGGATCTAGCTCAAAGTACTCCTGTAGGACTGCTTGAACGTTCTAAAAATGTACCTCATCGGGGAGCGGCTGGATTGTGGCGATGGCCCAGTCCTCGTGCCTCCTTTGACGGCGAGGAAGAATCACACGAGCCACCTCGTTTCTCCCTTCAATGTGCTGTATTTGGAAGCCATTTGGGACGAACGGTTCCGGATCGATCGAGATGTTCACCATTGCCACAACGGCGACCGTCGCTGGGGTTTGGTGAGGAGCTGGCGAGCAAGACGAGGAAGGAGTAGAGTTATGGGAAGAGGCAGAATGCGAGGAGTCCGCCTGCGGTCTTGGCTGAAAATTAGTAAAATATCCGGACACCAGCTCCTTAAATGATGTGGCCTTCCTGAAATGTAATGGCACGTCTGTGGGCTGAAACCAGCTTTCCACCTCTCCAAGGGCCCAAGCCTCGGCAGGTGGGCTTTGGAAAGTGGCAAAACGAAAGAAAGGCCAAAGCCCAGTGAGTCTAGGTTTGGGACAAAAACGCGCAAAATGGCCTTGTTATCCACACAAGAAACAGACCAAATGCCGCCTCGTAGCGCCCACGTCATTATGCGGAGTAACGATTGGGTTGACTGCTTCCGGCACAGTAACTAACACTTGATGACCCAAATAATTGTCGGGAGACCCCTGATCACTCTCCGCATTAATGGCCATAGAGAGACGCTGAAAAGCCGACCGTCCATTACTCGCCGGAGCCGGAATAATCCGGCGATCGCCGTCGTTTCTGACAGGCCTACCATGTCTGCCCACTAAGGTCCATTGGGCATCTTCTTCCTTGTAAAAATTTAACTCTTCTCTACGCCAATTAGGACCACAATTGCCCCAAAGACTAAACACAATATCAAACAACTGCTCTGTGACTCTACCAGCATTGTCAATCCCTTCACGGTTATTTGCAAAGTGAGATCTGATAGAGATGGATAAACGGTAAAGTAATATTTTTGGTATTTTTGGTTTATCGAACGGAAAGTAAAAGACTGCAAAGAAAGTAAATAGGAAACTAAAAGTGTAGATCGGAATCTTATATGATGGAAAATAGACTCGGGGCCATAGGTTTCACTAGACGCTTCTCTCAAGATAGAATTTATTACGGTGGGTGAACAAATTAATGCCGAGCAATTGATAGAAAAGCGCAAAGTTATGACGATATCTAAGGCAATGATCATGAATATAGGCATCACGTCCGTGTCAAGTAGACCGAAATGATTCTGCATCTACTACTATTACTCCACACATCGACCGCTATCCAGCATGCATCTAGAGTATTAAGTTCATAAAGAACGGAGTAACACATTAAGCAAGATGACATGATGTAGAGGAATTAACTCAAGCATTATGATGAAAAACCCATCTTTTTATCCTCGATGGCAATAATACAATACGTGCCTTGCTGCCCCTACTGTCCCCGGGAAAGGACACCGCAAGATTGAACCCGAAGCTAAGCACTTCTCCCATTGCAAGAAAAAACCAGTCTAGTTGGCCAAACCAAATCGATAGTTCAGAGAGACTTGCAAAGATATCAAATCATGCATATAAGAATTTAGAGAAGATTCAAATAATATTCATAGATAAGCTGATCACAAATCCATAATTCATCGGATCTCGGCAAACACACCGCAAAAGAGTATGGCATCGAATAGATCTTCAAGAACATCGAGGAGAACTTTGTATTGAGAATCAAAGAGAGAGAAGAAGCCATCTAGCTACTAGCTATGGACCCGAAGGTATGTGTTAAACTACTCACGCTTCATCAGAGAGGCAATGGTGTTGATGTAGAAGCCCTCCGTGATCGAATCCCCCTCTGGCAGGACGCCAGAAATGGCCCCTAGATGGGATCTCACGGGTACAGAAGGTTACGGTGGTGGAAAAGTGGTTTTGTGGCTCCCCTGGAAGTTTTTGGGGGTATAAGAGTATATATAGGAGGAAGATCTAGGTCAGTGGTCACTGAGGGGCCCACAAGGTCGGGGGGCGCGCCCTACCCCCTGGGCGCGCGCTCCACCCTTGTGGCCACCTCGTGGCTCTTCTGACTTGCACTCCAAGTCTCCTGGGTGTCTTCTGGTCCAAGAAAAATCATCGCGAAAGTTTTATTCCGTTTGGACTCCGTTTGGTATTCCTTTTCTGCGGAACTCTAAAACAAGGAAAAAACAGGAACTAGCACTGGGCTCTAGGTTAATAGGTTAGTCCCAAAAATCATATAAAATAGCATATTAATGCATATAAAACATCCAAAACATATAATATAATGGCATGGAACAATAAAAAATTATAGATACATTGGAGACGTATCAGCATCCTCTTTGCCAGCAGTTCTTCGAGCGGTAAATAAAACCCACCTTTTACCGTCTGTTTGATCCATTGAATCTGTCAACATCTACCAAAAGTGGTTTCTAAACGTCCAAATCTGGATCTTTCTATTTCTGCATCTCATAACTTGCAAGTATATTCACTTATGCATCACAACTAGTTAGATTCCTCACTTGTACTTATTCATGGATTCGCACAAATCTGGAACCAACTCACTTCAAATAAGTGAATGTCTTCGCACTATGAGGTCAATGTCTTCGAACTGATTTATCTTCAAAATTTTCTGAGAATGCATATGACCTCTTCCCCTTCCCTCGCATCTCTAATGTTGTCACAGGTACATGTCCGTGGGAGAATCCCTTGGTTCTCATAGTCTCCATTCATTTGCAAAATTCTTACAACATCATATTGAATCTCCTGAAGCTAGTTCTTGCCTGACCAGTCGTCTGAAGCCATTCACTGTATTGAAGCCTTTCAGTCAGAATACAATGGCCACTGACAAATCTGCAAGGAAAGGTGGCAGGCAACGCCGTGGCAATACTGCCTTGGATCGGCCCCCAGATCTATATGAAGTATACAAATGTGATCCGGAAGAAACTTACAATCAACGCAAGTCCAGAATCCAGTGGATCCGAAGATATTGGGCAGAGCAATGGTTCAAGTATAACTTCATAACTCCTGAGTATGCTGAGAAGAATGCTATCAAGCGCCCATGGGGCGATATTCTTTACAAGAAGCTGCAAGCTTAGTCGAAGCCTGAAGCCATTGCTAAAGGCTTCTATCCTTGCATGGTTCGCGGTCCTCAGCCTGAAGATGCCGACCCATCATCTCTTCGATGGTGTCGTGCCGATGATCTGTTCAAGCGCAACTATCTGTTTGCCAAAGAGTTTGCTACTAAGAACAAGAAAGCATTCAGACTCAACTTCAACCCAGGTCCGTCTGCCCCAAGACCTGATGGCACTCGTGACACCAATCCCAATGTCATTGGCCCCTTCAATGCCTTCGGGCTTCTCTCCCATATTGTAGCATAGCGGGCCACAGTTGATCAGTCTGCTGATGATGTAGACTCTGAGGATGCTCCTGATCCCCCGAAGCAGAAAAAGAAGCCAAAAGCTTCCAAGCCCTCTATTGCTCCAAAAGCTTCTACTGTGAAGCCATTGAAAACTGCACCTCCTGAATCCAGTATGCAGTCTAAAGATCTATCATGCGTCTCCAAGAAGACCAAGAAGCCCAAGAAAGTTTCTGGGCATGACCTTACTCCTGCCGCCATTCTATGCAATGAGGAAAACACTATTGATCTGTCAAGTGATGAAGATCTCGCAGATGATGCTCTGGAGATGTTCATCAAGAGCAAACAAGAGGTCGAGATCTTCCAAGATCTGCCTCTGTTTGATGAAGATATACTCAATAACTTCATTAATGAATGGTTTGAAGACCAAAGCATCAACATTGATGATCTGCAGCTGCCCGTGGACATCAGCGTCACATTTCAAGGAGCCATAGCCAACGAGCTCGCCATTGCTTAGAAAATTGTTGAGCTGAAGAACAAGATCGACTATGAGAAGGCTCAGTTCAAGAAGCACATGGCCAAGCTCAATGTTGCTGATGTGCAAAACTTCAAGAAAATGATGATTGACCTTAAGGCCCAGTTCAACCAGAAGCGTGAAGAAGCCAAAGGCTCCCATGAGCGCATGAAGTATTATGCGCAGAAGTGTGTTCAAGCACACAATGAGGCTGAAAAGAGAAAGGCACTTGGGCGTCCTGGCATTGACCCCAAGCTTGCTGCCAAGAAGAAAAAGAAGTCTGCGGAAGCTGAACCGGAGGCTCCATGGCAGGACCGACCAAGCATAGTCTTCCCTACCAGCATGACTGCTCGAAGCCAAAGGTCCCTTCAGCAGCTTCGAAGCAAAAGAAGACACGGAAAGCTGAGGCTGAAGCCAGGAACAGGAAGGATCAAGACACCACTGATGTTGCTCCATCCAAGAAGAGGTTGAAGACAAAGGTCCAAAGTCTTCAAGAAAAGAGCATGCTGCTGCCCAAGAGCCGCTGAATGTTGAACCAATTTCTGTTGTTCTACCTGCTTCCACCAATCGCGGTGCCGTCTCGTTGTCCATGAGCCTGCTTCCTCAGAGGCTCCAGAAACTAAAGAGATTCCAGCTGCTGACTCCAACACAGCTGAAGACATTGGTCATGAGGATTGTGTTGAAGATGATGAAGTCCTTCCTCAGCTCGAGCCCAAACATGTATCATCGCCTGCTCTGACGAGCAGTGAACTTATCAGTATTGGCGGTCCCACGACGCCATTTACTCAAGATGAGTTTTGGGAAGAGCAACACCCGAACACCCCCTGCATGAAGTGATTCCCCGCACTCCACCAGCTCATGTCACCACTCCGGTGCTTGAGTCCCCAGAAGTAACTCTTGAAGACATGGAGAAGACCACCTCTTCACCAACGACGTCGCCCTCATTTCGAAGGCTTCGCAAAGGCCTCAGGCCGAAGGTCTCCATGTCGAGCATTCCAGAAGAGGATGTGCAACGCACCAACTCAGTAGCACGTCAAGTGTTCTCTGACGCCATCCCTTCTGCGTCTGCGCATGAATCTGAAGCCAAGCTGGCTGAAGGCATTCCGGCTGCATCAGCCGATGAAGAGAAAGAAGAAGAAAGAGAAGTCATTCCCCCTGCCAGTGAAACTGTTGTGCAAGCAGAGGGAGATGTGATTGTGCCTGACCCCCTGTCCTTGAAGCCATGGATGTTGAAGCTAATGAGGCTGCCACCACCATCACCACTGAAGCCAATAACGATGTCATGGCTAAAGACAATGTGGAGCCTGAAGTCAATGCTGCCCCTGAAGACAATGTGCAGCCAACCACTTCTGACGTAGCCATTCCTCCACCAGTTGAGCAGAGGCCTCAAACCCAGAAGCCGAAGCCAAGATTGCCAAGGCTTCCAAGTGCTGCACCTACCCAGGGCTCCTTCAGTGTTCTAAGCTTCAAAAGCACAACACATTCTTCGACAGCGCCAAGAACCCCTACAAGAAGCCAAAGATCACCTCAGACAGGTTCTGGAGCCATCATCAACGAAGCTATTACTCTTGCATTCTATACAATGAAGACAAGATTCTTCCTCATAAGCGTCTGGATTGTGATGCCATTGCTGGGCTGCCTTGCCTTGAGAGGCTCTTGACTGCTTCAAAGATGTTGGGCTGCTCCAATTTGTGACTGATAAGGAGCATTGGAATGAAGAGCTTCTGCTACAGTTCTATGCTACACTTCATATTCGAGGCTACAACAGGGATCCGAAGACCTGGATCCTTGAGTGGATGACAGGCGATGTACATCACGAAGCCAAAGCTAAAGACATCATCGAGCTTACTTACCTGCCCACTCCTGGTGAGTTGTTTGAACCAGGCTGGCAGCTTCATCAAAATGAACAGCAGAGCATATTTCAGAAGCCAGAGCCCAATATGAGCCAGATGCTGAGTATGATGAAGCCATTGCCTCATGACGCTGAATATCCCAAAGAGTTCTTTGTCAAGGACCTCGACTACTTGCCCCGCACAGTCTCTCACATTCTGAGGCATACTCTGTGGCCTATCAAAGGAAACTCCCCTTATGCCAAACTCGAAGGCGCCATGAAGACATTGGTCTTCTATATCATCAATGGCATCAGATTCAACACTCAAGATTTCTTCATCCGTCAGCTTGCAGCTTCTGGAATTGATCTCTTTGGTCTGAAGTTCTATGCTCCATGGGTCATGCATTTGATCAAGTTTCATTCAACTGTCAACTATCAACCTTCAGCGCGCAATCATGTTGTATTCTTTCCTGATGTTGATATGTCCTATGAAGCCAACTACCCTGAGCCTGCCAAGAAGCCACTCCACTGGCACAATGCTGAACATCAAAGCTTCACTCAGCCTATTGAAGGTGTTCATGTGCCAAATTCTGCTGCTCCTGATTATCCTCTTGCTAGCAATTTGCGTCTGCCGCATTGTGCCAACACCGAAGCCACAACCAGTACTATTGAAGGCCTCAAAAGCGTCGTCATGTCCTCAACGATCGAGAGCTTCTTGTCTCACTTCATCAGAAGCAGGAGGCATCATGACTGGCTGAAGCGCCAAATGCAGAGTCATCTGGTTGATGTCAATCGCATTCGCAATCTGCCTACCAAGAATTCATTTGTTGCACATGAAGCCTGTCGGCGGTTCTGGAAGAGCCTCACACTCCTCTGCTCTGAAGACGATCTTTGAGAAGATGGCTTCACCGAATAGTTCAAGTTTGACTCCAGCCTCCACAATTTGCGAGATGGCGTCCAACTCCTTCCATTGAAGATTCCGAGTATCATCTTTGGCTGCAACTGTTGTTACGCGAGTCATAGATGAAGAGGACGACGCTGCACTACGACTCTGCACCGCCCAACACCAACGCCGACCCTGTTGCTCCAACATCTTCATCACCTGAGCGCGATTAGACACTCTATGTCTTCAATGGTCCTTACTGACAAAAGGGGGAGAAGCATATGAGTTGATAGTCTTCAAGCGGGTCCATATGGGGTGGTTGCATAATTTTTGCTAAGTTATTACAACTCTCGTTTTGAAACTATTTGGCTCTTGAGTTGTAACACTTAAACTTGATGGTTATCTGCTACTTTTTCTGCTACTTTGTGATGCGATGATAAATTCCGCATGCAGTCATTCTGCAGACACCCATTTCTCATTATGAATTTGAGTCTTCATTATTCTTGTGTATGCATGATGAATTGTCATCATGTGTTGAAGAGGATCTCCACAAAGTAAGACCTGCCATGTGCATTTGCATTCAAAAGCAAACTACATATTTGCATCTTCAGGGGGGCCTTTCACAACCTATGAAGACAATGCTTATGATCTTTAACCTTCACATATTTTTATCCCCGTTGAAAACTTCATCCAGTTTGTCATCAATCACCAAAAAGGGGGAGATTGTAAGTGCATCTAGTGCCACCCCTAATTGGTTTGGGAGTATTGACGACAAACGTGGTTGAGGGACTAATGTGTTTGTGAGAATTGCAGGATAACACAGGTAGTAGTCCCTCATTGATTTGGTTTACCTAGCTGAGATGACCCCTAAAAATGTATGAAGACATTGAAGACAATGGTGGTTCGTGAAGACATTCACGATGAAGATAATGGCTTGTGAAGACATTCACTTGAAGACTATGGAGTGCGAAGACATAGTTGTTTCGTAGTTTCCTTTTCTTCTTTATTGAGTCATAGGAACCACCGTACTATTAAGTGTGGTCCAAGTGAATAAATTCAGATGACTGACGTGATGCTCGACCAAAATCCTATGTCTTCGAGCGAAGACAATGAGAGAAAATCTTATCTAGAGTTGGATGAGTCAGTTTTGCTTGTAGCCTAAGCCAAGCTGCCGCGTGTGTTTGAAATCCGACCGCTGGAAACGTGGTGGTTCCTTAGTGACCCAGGGTCATTTCGGACATATCATGTCGGGTTGCCTCCAGGCTATAAATAGCCCACCCCCTACACCATAAATTGGTGGCTGCTCAGAGTTAGTGCACGACTTTTGTCGTTTGAGAGCAACCCACCCCCGAAGCCTTTGAGAGAGACATCCTTGCGAGGACAATGCCTAAAACACCCAGAGCCAAAGAGTGTTAGGCATCACTGAAGTCTTTCTTTCCGCGTGACCTGAAGACTTGTTACACTTGAGGACTGTGAATCCTCTAGCTGGTCAGGTGTCGCGTTTTCAGCTTCCAAGAGCCATTGTGGATCGCCGGTGAATGAAGTCTGTGAAGGTTTGGAAGTCTACCTTGAAGACTTACCAGAGTGATTGGGCGAGGACTGGGTGTCCTTAGCTCAAGGGGAATAAGGTGAAGACACGGTCTTCTGAGTTTAATCTCAGCCTCCCTAACCAGACGTACAATTGTCATAGCAATTGGAACTGGTCTACCAAATCCTTGTCTTCACCAAGCAAATGGTTCTATCCCCCACTTACTTTACATTTTAGTTTGTCTTCGTGAAGTCATTGCTTGCTTACCTGATCTGATTGACTTCACTGTGTGAAGACTATTACCTGTTTGGCTTCATACTATATTCCATTCTGATCCATACTACCTAGCTGCTGATAGTCTTCGTACTTTCACAATACTGCTTACTTGACTATGGCTTGTCTAGTGTAGTCTATCTTCCGCTGCATATCAATATGTTCATTTCATCTGTTTGTCTTCAAAGACCTCATGTTTTGAAGACATTCATAAAAATCACCTATTCACCCCCTCTAGTCGATAACTAGCACTTTCACGGTAAGAGACATCATAGACCGCACCATATATCTAATAGAGTATGATTACGATGTTCGGGCACCGTATTACATTGTGGTGTTCCAAGTGGCGTGAGTTGTGAAACAATTCCACATTGTCTTGAATGCGTGCCAAACTCATACTCAGATATTTAACTCCACGACCAGATTATGAAAAAAATTATCTTCTTGCTATGATGATTCTGTACTTAACTCTAAAACCCATTGAACTATTCAAATGTTTCAGACTTGTGTTTCATTAAGTAAATATACCCATATCTACTTAAGTTGTCTGTGCAGGTCAGGAAATAACACCGCGTGCTTCAATACTCATTGGACCGCATAGGTTGTTATGCGTTATTTCCAACAAGTCACTTACCCGCTCCATTGTCGTGAACCTATTACAAAACATGATCATCTCATACATCAACCTATATCAAATCACATATTGGCCACATCACATCACATGCCCTGCAAAAACAAGTTAGACGTCCTCTACTTTGTTGTTGAATTTTTTTACATGGCTTCTAGGGGCAACTAATTAGAACCGTTCTCATCTACCCAAAGCCACAATGGTGATATATGAGTTTCTTTTTAACCTTCTACAAGGACCGTCATTGTCAAATCAGATTCAACTAAAGTGGGAGAGACAGACGTTCGCAAGCCACTTTGTGCAATACAAGTTGCATGTCAATCGTGGAACCGATCTCACTACAAAAAAATACACATCTGTGACATTATGGCCCAAACAAAAACTTTTTCTGTCATGGTTATGACACTTCTATGACGATAATTGTGACAAAAACACGTATCATCATAGATATGGTGGGATCCTGCTTCTATGACAAAGAATCATGACATAAATTGGGTTTTTTGTTCTGGGCGGGCCAGAGGCGCACCTGCATGACATTCTTTTGGCCGTCCATGACAGAAAAAATTATGGCAGAAGCGAGGGCGAGGAAACTTTCGGGGAGTTCCCGGTTATGGTGGGTGGTCGGGGCCAAGCGATGCACTGTGGTTTGCATGTTTCTCTTGTACGCGTGTGGGTGCGAGGCGTCGGCTAACTGAACCCGAGCAAGGTGTCCGGTTACTGAACCCGAGTGATTGAACTAGCTACATTACTGAACCTGGGTGATTCCTTCGCTGCTGCTACTAACTAAACCCGAGCGATCGATCGATGCTGCTGCTTACTAAAGCTGATCGAGCCCCAGTGCAAGATGTAGCCAGCCGGTGTTGGGTTGCCTCTCGATGAACTGTGACCGTTGCTACCACGTGCATGATACGTACAACGAGTCGAGACATGGTGAGTCGAGCTGGTTGGTTGGCTGTGGATGAATAGTTCCTAGTGGGGGTTGGATGAATAGGACCCCGTGGTTGCCACTGGATGAACATGACCCCGAGGAGGCCGCAACACCCCAGCCGGTTGGGGGTGGATGAACATGACCCCGTGGAGGGTGGATGAACAATAGAAGGTGGAGGCTGGATGAAAAGTAGCTGGTGGAGGCTGGAGGAAGTTGACAGTGGATGAACAGTAGCCCGTGGAGGCTGGAGGGAGGCAGTAGACAGTGGATGAACTGTAGCCCGTGGAGTCCCATTTTGCGGTACGCCACACCCCTCCCAATGAACAAGACCCTGTTTCGACCGTAGGCGCTCAAATAGAAGTCCGTTTCCTCCATTTTGCGGTACGCCACACCGCTCCTGATGAACAGGACCCCGTTTCGTCCGTAGGCGGTTGGCGAGAAGTCCGTTTTCTCCATTTTGCATTATGCGAGATTCCATGTCGGCTGTTCCGTCCAAGCCGGTTGGCTCCCGATGAACAGGACGCGTTTCGACCCAGTCGCTTGGCTCCCGGTGAACACGATGCTATTTCCTGTGTTCCGACCCAGCCCCGGCTGCCGATGAACAGGAGGCTGTTCCTGCTGTCCGTTGCCTATCCATGTACATGAGCTCTGGCCGTACATATGCGCGAGTACGCGTTCGAGACCTCGCCTGTATGTACGTGCCCGTATTTTTTGCAGCATGGCTATACGTACGTGTACATGATTTAGATAGACTACCTCAACTGCTACGTCGGGGTACAACACATGTCGTTACTTACTTGGCCATGGTTCCTCCTTGTAGAGAGACCGATCGACCACTATGTACATACACGTTCGTGACCATACAGACAACGACATGCACCCTTCGATCAGGTGGGTCCAGCTATCAGGGAGGATAAGGAGGCACTCCCTTGCGTGCGAAGATATAGGTGCTTGGTCCCAGCTGTCAGCGGGAGGAATCATTTTTTTGTGTAATAAGGAGGCACTTCTTTACGTTTGAATATTTAGCTAGTGGGTCCAGCTGTTAGCCTCACCGCGTACAGTCCTGTTCCAATGGCTGTCGTTCGTTGACCATGTTGACCACGCCGCTCCGAGAGCACCAAGGCAGTGGATGACAGTGAGGCCCAAGAAGGGAATGATGTGGAGCCGGGGAAGACACAATAGTGGATGCCCACGCAGAAGGGAGTATGAGGGTTGATTGGTTCCGCTGCGGTGTGAGGCTGCCGTTGTCAGAGAATAACAGGAGGTGTGGGTGAGTAGAGGGATGGCACGGCCAGCAGTGGGTGCACAACCGGCCACTGGTGACAGGAGCAGGCTGTCCCGCTGGCGTTGGTTTGGGCGGCTGGAGCAAGAAAGTCAGAGATTGAAGAAGTAGCGCGACCATCAGATGTTAATCCAACGGTCACTGCTGCTAGAATTGTTTGTTGACTAAGTTAACAAAGCCCTACGTATGTGTCAACTTAGTAGGCACACAAGTCAGCCTTTGAATATGGTGTGTCCCAGCTAGGAGGGGGAGGAATCATTTTTCTACACGTAATAGGAAGGAACTTCCTTCTGTGCGAAGATGTAGCTCATGGGGCCCAGCTGTCATGGAAACTTTCTTTCCGCGTAATAAGAAGGAACTTCCTTGCGTGCGAAGATTGTAGCTGGTGGGTCCAACCTATCATGTGCGGACCCCGACTCATAAGTCGTGATCACCGAATGCACGTGTACAGTGATCCCAGAGATCAATGCTCACTGAACACACATAAGCTGAATAACAAGAGTCTTACATCCATACATAGCGTATTACACAAGTAGGACCATTGTGGTCAAGTCTTGAGTATAACTTCGCAGCGGAAATCTTCATCGATAACTTGGACCCATGCCATCTGCCTTAACCCTACAGGCATTATGACTGGGAAGCGTCCTAGCTTGCATGTTCGTCACAAAGTATTCTTCATCAAATCCTGTTCTTTCATGCCTGGCCAATAAAATAACCAGTGGCAAGCCAATGAGTACTTTGAATGTACTCGCAAGCAACCCAAGGGTGATAACAGAATAATTATGCAAGGCACTACTGCTAAATTGGCATTTTTGCGGAAAGCTAGTTTTTCTCATGCAAGTATGATCAACATTTATCAAGGATATGAATGCGTCTGCAACAAGTATCAGGAGGTTACAAACATCAACATCGAGAGAGAGAGAGTTGTGAAAAACTCATGCTCAAGCTCATCGTGACTTCCTCACGAATCACGTCAACAGATTTACCAAACCGTGTTGTTTTACAGAAACATATGGACGTAGTCTAAGCAGCACCACCCAACTGTCCTTGACCGTGGACACGGCTATTCGAATAGTTTTACACTCTGCAGAGGTTGCACACTTTACCCACAAGATCCGGGGAACTTCCGTGTCATCCACGACCAGCGGTACCTCAAGTACCTGGGGTAAGCACCCGATCACTATATTTCCCTAGACGACACTAACATAGAGTCCACTCGATTGGTAGTAACCCCCGTGCCCAACATTTCACATCTTAAAATTGTGGAGCCTCGCTCCCATATTCATCACATACCACAAGCACGGGGTACCAACGGTGTGTCCGGTGCCCTGTGAAGACAGTCATGGCCGCCCTACCTGGCACGACCCCGTCCCGAGAGAGAGCACCAACTCTCCCCCGTCACTAGTAATGCGGGCTCCAAGCTAGTATCGGCCTAGGTAATCAATAATGCCCTTTCCCATATAAGGGTAGAGTGGTTGCGCATGTAAGGTTGGGACAGTCGACAAATCTTAAATCTAATCCGTCTCTGTAAACAACACTATTATCAAGCCTCGGTACACTACTTCCCCACCAAGTAGTGACCTAGTTCATCATCATCTCCCAGGGGCATCAGTGGCACCCACTGGGCTGTTTGCAAGTATGTCAAACCACACTTGTTTCATTCTATACATAACCCTGACCCACTTGCGTAGCATCTACTTTAGCATCCTATCTACTCCCACCGGCATAACCCTCATAAGGAGGTAGGGTCATGCACAATGCAAGTATCAACAAGGAAGTAACGGAGGCAACCCATCAAGGTGGTTACCACCTCATCATGATTCCGTTGCAACAACAATATGGTGCTATATGACATGCATAAAAAGGGTTTCATAGACATGGTCAAAGGGCTGCTTGCCTGGTTCATCAGAGTCTTCAAGTCTTCAAATATCTCTGGTCCAACTCCAAGCATTTCGTCTACTTCGTCAACTATCGCCGAAAGCAACCATAATAAGCAACACAACAAGGCAGAAAATAAAAGTGCTCTAAAAATATTAATTTGACTTTTGTAGGACATCTCTGGTTATATGAAAATTATCCAGAGTGGTTTCATTGGAATTGGGTCATTGGATATTTCTAAACATTTTGATATGATGGAATCAAGGGGTTTATGGATTTGCAAGAAGTGTACAGAAACATATTTTTGAAAAATGAGCAAAGGCACCCATTTAACAAAGGATGATTTTAGAAGCATCCAGGAGTTGGTTTCACTGGATTTGGAGTTCAAATGATTTTCCTATGAATTTGCAAAGTTGACAAGTATGAAGAAATGGCTCATTATTTTGTGTGGCACAGAAAGTATTAAGAAAAATGTTCATAAAACAAGTTATGAACTTAGATGCATCTAGGAATTTGAATCACTTTATTTGGATCAAATCTGAGCCCTCTGTGATTTTCTAAAGTTTATGACAGAAATGGAATATGGTATTTGATAATTATTTGTGAAAGAAATATTTCTGGAAAAATGTGCAAATAGAACCTTGAGATAGGGCATGAATTTAGAAACTACTAGAAATTTGAATCATCAAATTTGGAGTTAATTTGAATTACTTATGGATTTATGAAGTTGACAGGAAAAAGAAAAAGGAAATAAGGCTTTAACCTTATCCTGCGCACGGGCGACAAATAGACCGTGGGCCAGCCCAGTGGCTCGGCTGCGCGGGCGGAGGTGGTGATGTCGAAGGCGGCTTCGCAGGGGTGCGCCTTCGCGCAGGGGAGGCGGATCGAGCCGAAGCCGTTTCCACTTAAACGGTCGGGCCCGCCTGCTGGGTCGCTGACGCGCGGGGCCCAGCAGCAGGCCGTCTTCAACCTCCCGCGCGCGCTCCGGCCGCGGGGAGGACCGGCTCCCGCCGGCGATTGCCGGCGCTACAGAGCATCTCCGGCGATGCTCCGCCCACCGGCGTGCTCAGGAGGCCACGCCGCACCCATCCATGTGCTTCACGCATGCCGGGGAGGGCCATAGCGGCGATGTCCTGGATGGCCGCGGAGGAGGCTGTCGGCGTGGTTTGGCACAGCGAGGCAGGCACAGGCAGGAGGAAATGGAGTGTGGGGCAAGTCGGCGGTGGTGGTGAGGGGGCTCTGGAGTGGCTAGGGAGAGAAGAGAGGCTCGGGATAGCCCGAATTTAGCACGGGGCCGGCGGCGGTTCTCCGTCCATGGGGGGATATGGAGGGCGCGAGGAGGGAAGTGGGTTGGTCCAGGGGGTGCACGGGAGGGAGAGAAAGCCAAAGGAGTAGAGAGGGGGCTCGGGGGTGGCTTTAAATAGAAGGGGGCGAGGTGCACCGTGGACGGGTGCGCCGGCGAGGTCGTTGCCGTTGCTAGGGGTCACGGGGGCTCGCGTGTGCGTGTCCAGGGCATTTGTAGAGATGGTCTATGGCCAGGGGAAGGGAGAGAAGGAGCGGGGAGAGCTCCGGGTGGAGCCATGAGCTCGCACGCGCATTGGGGGGCTCGGGCGGCTCTGGGCACGCGCGGCATGGGCAGGACAGAGAGGGGAAGGAGGGGGCCAGCATGGTGGCGTGTTGCGGACGTCGAGACACCTCGACTGGTGCAAGGGGGAGGCTCGAGGTGGTCGGGGGACGCGGCGTCAACGGTCGGGAGCACGCTGACGTGCTCCAGAGCGCGCAAATGGCCGGCACCCGCGGCTTTTTCTCGCGTCCTCACGCGCCCACTTGTGTCTGGCAGCTGCAAGGGGGAGTAAACAATGTGGCAATGGAATTGGATGCCCTGGGAATCCACTGGAGGGGAGAGGGAGTTGAGAGCGAGTGGAAATGCTGCTGCCCAGAGAAGAAAAGTGGATCCCTGCCCCCCTTCAGCATTGCCTCTCGGGCAGGGAAGCACACCAGAGGTAGAGGGGAACTAGTAGGGGTGGTGGTAGAAAGTAGAACTCATGGAGATTAGTGGAAGTGGTCAAATTGGTGTTTTTATAAAAATGGCAGAAGGTGTTTGTTGTTGATTTGGGAAAGAATATGAACTCCTCTTGTCATAAGGCTTGACAGGGCCAAATGGCATGCGAAAACAAGTGGTTCCACCAAGATTGAGTCCATTTGGGAAAAGTTGCCAATGCAACTTTTGTAAACCCCAGAAATCAACAGAAATGGACTTTTCAAGATTTAGTCATGCAAAGCTATTCTCCTTGATGCACAACTTAGTGTAGTGTCATCATTTGAGGTTCTGAACATGTCCACAAAAGTTGAGATCAAAAGGAGAAAGTTGCCAATGTAAAGTTGTTCAAATTTTGTTCTGGACAAAGAGGGGTTTGGGGCACTTTGATCAAGATAACATTCTCTCCAACTTGTGCCATTTGGTCTAGATGCATTATTACACCATTTGAGCATGTGCACCAAGTTTGAGAGCATTTGGACATGTTTGACAGTGCAAAGTTGTTCAAACTTGAAAAAGGAGAGAAGTGGTCTTGAGAGGATTTCATGGGGTTATACTATTCTCCATGACATGAGATTTGTCAAGATCATCAAACATGTCATATGTGACATGCTAGAATTTTCTTGGAATTTTTGGGGAATATTTCCTTTGTAAATATTTCAAAAGCTTGAAATATCCAGAAAGGGTTTTTGAGGGATTTGACCAATATTTTTAACATGACCATGTGTTGAAACTCTTATATATGGACAATATATGTCCACTGAGTTTCCCTAGGTTTTTCCCAAATATTTTTAAAGCATTAAAATAATTTTAACCTATTAAAGACCATTTTTGGACTTAAGAAAAAGCCTTTAAATAAAATAAGAAAATAACTTTTAAAATTATATTTTTGTGGTTTCTGGGTGCCTATATCTAATAGGAGTCAAATATATTTTTGGAAAGATTTTTACTGCCCTTAATGAAGTACTTGCAGTGCAAATCTCAATTCAGGGGTTTTGGGAAAACTAATTTTTGAAAATACTATTTGGCCAAATTATTTTTGTAAGAAATTATTTTTATGTTCTATACACATGGCATGATCATTGGGTAAGGATTTGGATCAAGGGGAAGGAGTGTAAGAGTTGGAGAATTTATTCGATTTTTAGAGCACTTGCGACAACAGTCAAACATTCAATCAAAGCAAAGACAAAACACTCAAAAGTTTTTGTCAAACCACATTTTATCATGATTTATTAGCTTAAGTGTTGTGGCATGAAAATCAGGGTGTGACAGACCTACCCCCCTTACAAGAATCTCGTCCCCGAGATTCCCAGACTAGGCGCGGAAAGGGGTACAGAAACTTGGATGTGGGGTAGTCTTCAAGTCCTCATGTTGCTTCTGCTTCCGTGTGGTGCTCCATTGAACCTTGGGGTACTTGATCGTGTGGCTTCGTGTATGACGTTCTTCTTGATCCAGGCTGCTAATGGGTAGCTCGCAGTAGGTTAGATTGGGCTAGGGGTCGATGGTTTGGTGATCGATATCCTTGTAGAGATCGGGCTTATCAGGAAGTTGGAAACACTTCCAGGGTTGTGATGCATGGAAAACGTTGTGCACATCAGGTAACTCAGGTGGCAACTCCAGCTGGTAACTGTCTTCCCTTCGTCTCGTATCGATCTCGGAGGGGGGTGTTAAATCTTGGTGTGGGTTTTCCCTTGACACGGAGGTGCTTGGTTCTTCTGAGAGGAGTGACCCGTTGGTACACATGGTCTTCGACGCAGGAGTTTACTTCTTCACGATGGCGGTTGGTTTAGTTCTTCCTCCTTGACATGGTGGTCTTCAGATGTCCCTTAACCAGCTGAACGATTCTTCTTCCATCTTCGGGTAGACAAGTATGTCAGCAAATAAGGATGACAACTAACTTGTCCTAGTACTCCATGAAGTATACGGGGTACGTAAAGTAGACTAGGGCATTGGTGGTGGTTTGGTTGAGTATGGCCAAAGTCTTATTGTCCTAGAGTCAAGGCCCATGGTCATGATCCGATCATGTTGTGGCTTGGCAGGATTTAAGGATTCTCAAGGATTCTAGTGTGCGGGTGAACGTTTATCATCTTATCCTTGAGCACAGTTTCTGAGATGCCAATAGTTCTACCTAGTCCTTCAAACAAATCACATCATATTACCAAAAGAATCATCTTGTCTAGGTCAACTCCAATCACCACTCATGCTATTCATATCCTTATGACTCTCGAGAGGAGGTTTAACAAAATCATATAAGTCTATGATCCTCAAACTCATGTGTATGGCTATCCTATGTAAAAATCCATGGGTAGAGCATACAAGCTTCTAAGCTTCAATTAATCATGACAATCCAAGTGCTCATCCTATTCTTCCAAGGTCCATCTTAGTGCATCTCTATTCTAAGGAAACACGTCATATGCCACTCCAAAATCTTGTTTCCTTCCTATGAATCAACTCCAACAACCCGTCAACTTCCATTAATCACTACATAATCCATTAATTCTACAAATCCAATGTTTATGGTGTTCCACACGATCTTCTAATGCCCTATAATCCACAAATACTGGAAAGGGCTATCTTTGCTATAGTCAGTCCACCGATTCCCATTATCATGGTCAAGTAAACTCCAAGGTCAAGCTTATATAGAATCCTAAATCAACTCCGACAATTAATCCATTCTCCTAGTTTATCGTCCACCGAGAAACATGGTATCATGATCGAGATCATCAATCTAAATCCAATTTACTCCGAACCATGTAGATATACTCAACATCTATACTGAACTAGAATCACCTACTTAAATCCAAATCTCATGTCCAACGAGAATTCCTACATGTTTACCCCAAGTCATACTTGTATTGTCAACTATCTCCTATCAATATCCCCTGGTTAAGACAAATCCCTATACCTTCAAGAATCCCAGCTTGCGATCATAATTGTCATACTAAATCCAATTTACTCAGGGGTAATGAAAGTCATGCTACTCCATTAACTGATCCCACCAAGTTCATCTACCAACATGAAAGCCTCATAATCCACCAAATAGTCTCATAAAATTTCTCAAAGTCATTGATATAAACTCATCAAGTCATTTGTCCTCTATTCCTATATCCTCAAACTGGTCTTTCCTATGGCATCGTCAATTCTTGTGCTATATTAGGATGACAATGTGCTTGCTCATTACGTCCACTAGTTCCATAGTGAACCCAGTGTTGTGCAAGGTTACGGAGGCTTAACTGGTTCTCTTGCGATTTCGCAGGTTAACCTCATGGTTAAAGATTCGAGCTGGGGTATATTGTGAAGTCTCGAAGGGTCTAGGGATGGGCTTCTAATCTTGAAGAGTAGACATAACTCTACTGGGTTGCACTTGGTCGAGGAGGCTGCAACAAAAGTCTCCAGTGCTAGTTGGTCGCCGAGGTGGAATCCTCGGTGCATCTTGTCTTGCTGGTGTTTGGTTGATGAAAGAGGTGAGAGGGGAAGTAGCATAGATGGGGGATGCCTAAAGGGGGTTCTATAGTGCAGGTGCAAACAAACAAGTGCCAAAAGAGCCAAGCACAAGCATCAAGATAAGGAAGGTGATATTGTCGCGTACTTGTTGCCTAGGGCAAAAAGAGCGACTGATATCAAAACACAAACAAATAAAAACAAACAACACACAATCATGGTTCTATTCGAACCATCATATGGACTCGACTGCGCATAGGGGGTACACAACTCATCCTACCCTAGGGGTCCTCGGATTCAGTAGTCGTGCTTTGCTCCGTGCCTCTCGCAGTCTTCTGGGTTTTCCTCAGGTGTCGCTACATCTCTTGTAGTTGTTCGATGAAATGATCCGGGTTGAGCCTGAAGAGTCTTCAATGACTTCTCGCCTGTTGAAATAATATTGAGCTAGGAATTTTATTAAAAAAACTTAAGTTGGGCTTGGTAATCTTAGTATATAAAAATTGAACTGAGTTGTGCATTTTATTAAAGGCTAGGCTGCGCTTATTTTAGGATCTTGTGCACAACTTTCGGCCAGTTGCATTGCTGATGTTCAACAAAAAAGGCATGTGTTGTATAGTACGACTTTAGATAGCTACTCAGCCCACATTCAACGATGCCTGAAATGGCCCAAAACAAGGCTTGTGTACAACTTTTTTAAGCCACCAATCTCAAATTATAACTTAAGAAAAAAGTTAGAGTAATGTGTAGCCGAATTAAAAGCTATCATGAGCGAGCGAAGAAATAATTAAATGGGTCCCACTTGTTAGAGAGAGAAAGACCGATCGGTCGATGCTCGTGAATACATCTTTCAGCCACATATGCATTGTTGATGCTCCGTCAAAACTTATATAGTTGACACAATCATATACAACATCATAGCACATTGAGCTTGCATGCATTTTCACGCGGGCGACACAATTTGGGTGGAAGCAGTGGATCTCTATGGGTAGGTCTATGTTGAAACCTACAAACTCGTACATAACCATTCATCGTCTTTATCAATGACATGGAAATATCTTGAATGATGTGCAAAGAAATCAGACAGACAACACAATAAGTTTTGCTAGCACAATAAGTTGACTTACACCCCTTTCTAAAAGAAGTACAGGTACAACAATAGAACAGGTCACAATCAAATGTATTGGCACATCAGCGCTTCACACCGATAGCTCAGATTTAACTACTATCTGAGAAGATTCAGTTGTTACCTCAAATTAGAGCACATCCAGGCAGCCAGCCTGACCACTTCTCCCAAAGCAGCAGTGGCCTCCACCGTGCGATGGAGTTGGCCCTGTGCCATCCATCGTTTTGAGCAACACGGGGAAAGTCTGACATTGACTCCTGTAAGTGGACATCGTCGAGGGACTGTGACAGCCTGATTTTGGCCCTTTCTTTTTCTTTTGTTTTTTGAGGTTTTTGCTTGAGTTTTCTTTTTCCGTGGCTTTGTGGTCTGGAAAGTGAAGAAGATGAACTCTTCTTTGTTTCCAGAGTGGCTTCTCATACCCAAATCCTTCCCTAGACCCTTTCATTTTCACCCTAGCCCAAATCCCAATATTCTTTTTATTGGGAATATTCCTTTTCTATTAAAGGAATAACTCAAATTGCCCTAGGTTGTGGAGCAACCTTTATTTCCATCACTCCTAAAATTCCGAAATAATTCTCATAAATTTTTTGGGTCATATCTTTCTCAAATATGACAAAATATTTCATTTGTCATGTTTATCATCATGCTCAAATAATTCATTTCCTATTCTGCCCTAAATGGCACATTGTGAAGCAAGTGCTATTTTCCTTTTCCCAATTGACCTCAAACTCCTTGGACACCTTTTCCTGTCCATATCAGTGCCACATGCCAAAATGCAACCTCATTTGCCTAGTAATTATTTAATTATGATTTTCCAAAGTTTCTATCCAGAAAGAAGCTTTGTGAAGGAGGTGCAAGCTAGGCATATCCAAATGAGTTGCCATGTTGCATGATCCCTCATATCATCATATCATAGCCCTCCACCAAAGTAGAGCTCATGTCATGCCTCCATGTGAGCTCATGTCATGCCTCCATGTGAGCTCATCTTCAATTCTTTGATTCTGTCCAAAATTTCAGTTTGTGAAGCAAGTATATTTTATCTTCCTCCATTATGGCAGCCAATTTTTCTAGGCCTTCTATTATCCATATAACTTACCTCCACCCATTTTGGGCATGTTTCATCAAGCCATTATTTCTCTAGAATTTTTGCAAGTTTCTGTCCAGAGGAGATGTTTGTGAAGCAAGTACCAATTTGGCTTGGCCAATTGGTATGAGACTTTTTGAGCATATTCATTGGACCAAATGACTCTGCCTTGCCCAATTTGAGCTCAAGTTGATGCTTCATCAGAGTGCATCATCCAAATCTTGATTCTGGACCATATTTCGCAGTTGCAAAGCAACTCTGTTAAATCTTGATCCAAACCCCTCCATAGTTACCAGGATGTAACTCCTTCTTTACCACAATCTACCAGACAACTCCATTGCTTCCAATCCCTTTCCTGTTGCTCAGCAGTTCTCACCCAAGTTTACTGCAGTAAACTTCAGAGGTTAATTACCTTTCAACCGAAGCTCTTTTAACCAAACTACCACCGCAGTTGCAACCTCCCCAGGAAGGACAAGCCCCCAGACATTGTTTGGCCGGCCGTGTGCCACTGTGTGCACCAGTGCACGCGGTGATCATGAGCTTTGGCATGCAATGCACGCGCTCTGCTGGCGTTGTCCGCGTCCAGGGAGAATTCTAGCTCCGGCCACTCCTCCCCTCATCGCCTTCGCGCTCGTGAGCCTGTCCAACAGCTGGCCTGTGTCGTCGCCGTCCTCCTGGAGCCCTCTTCCCCTCCGTCAGCCTCTCCGTCAGCTCTCGTCGCCGCGCGCCCACGGGAAGCCTGTAGCCGACCGGGCATTTATGGCGTTCAACCTCTTCCCCTCTTGTCCGCGAGCTCGGCCTCGTCTCCGTGAGCCCTGCCCCTCGTCCGTTCCATCTCCGTCGCCTTCCCCGAGGTCATGCGCGTGGGCACGCGTCCGTGGCGCCGGACACACATCTGCGGCGGTGCCAGCTCGACCTCCTCCCCCGCTGGCTATTTAAGCCGTCCCCGAGCACTCCGAGCTCACCACTCGCCTCACCCACCTCCCAGTGCCCCGCCTAGCTACTTCCCCGAGCTCGAGGAGCTCTCATTCCCTCCCATCGCTGCCTCGGCCGCCGCCTCGGGTCCCTCCGATTCCAGCGACCCTGACCTTCTCCCTCCGCTCCATCACTTCCCGAGGCCTCCCCCACCAGTACCGAACCACATCGACACCTCTCCTCCTCCAGTGGCTTGTAGCCACGAGCCCACCGGTGGCCGACGGCATGCTCTGCCGCGGTCGACGTTCTGCTCTTCCCCAAGCTCCACGGCGGTCGAGACCTACATGGGCGTGCGCGCCTCAGTCTCCTGAACCCGCCGGTAGGTCGGGCGCCGTCTGAGGTGACCTGATTCGCCGGCAATCATCGCCGGGGCCGGCTCTGCCTCGGCCAAGCGCGGGCAAGAGCGAGGAGAAGAAGGAGACGACCCCCTCCCTTCCAGCTGGCCGCGGGCCCCGCGTGTCAGCGAGACTAGTCCGGGCCCCGCCCCTGCCGACTGGATTAAGTGGAGGCGTACTCGATCGAGTACGTTTTCATCTTGGGAAAGCGCATTTCCCCTCTGCTTCAGCTCAAAGTACGCTTTCTTTTACTGACAGCGTATTTCCTCTCTATTTCAGCCCAAAATGCATTTTCTTAAACAGAAGGCGTATTTCTAACTTTGCGCTTCTGCCTTTATCCACTCAGGGACTTGTTTGTGGTGATATTTTTGCAGAAAATTCCCTGAACTTCAACCCTTCATATCTTTTTAACCACAACTCCAAATGAGATGATTCCAAAGCCCACGTCTTCGTTTCGTCGGGCCCGTTCAGTTGGTTTCATTTTCACTATGGTTTGACACTATGAAAATGACCTTTTTGCCCTTGCACGTAAATAGCTCCTTAGAGAGGGAACTGTTTCCAGCAAATCTTTCCGTGGCTTCACCGCACTCCTTCCCGGTGCCTTATTCACCCCCAGGCAAGCCACAATACCCACTTGCATGATAGTCATGCAGTAGCCATGGTTTTCTATTAAAGGAATAACTCAAATTGCCCTAGGTTGTGGAGCAACCTTTATTTCCATCACTCCTAAAATTCCAAAATAATTCTCATAAATTGTTTGGGTCATATCTTTCTCAAATATGACAAAATATTTCATTTGTCATGTTTATCATCATGCTCAAATAATTCATTTCCTATTCTGCCCTAAATGGCACATTGTGAAGCAAGTGCTATTTTCCTTTTCCCAATTGACCTCAAACTCCTTGGACACCTTTTCCTGTCCATATCAGTGCCACATGCCAAAATGCAACCTCATTTGCCTAGTAATTATTTAATTATGATTTTCCAAAGTTTCTATCCAGAAAGAAGCTTTGTGAAGGAGGTGCAAGCTAGGCATATCCAAATGAGTTGCCATGTTCCATGATCCCTCATATCATCATATCATAGCCCTCCACCAAAATAGAGCTCATTTCATGCCTCCATGTGAGCTCATCTTCAATTCTTTGATTCTGTCCAAAATTTCAGTTTGTGAAGCAAGTATATTTTATCTTGCTCCATTATGGCTGCCAATTTTTCTAGGCCTTCTATTACCCATATAACTTACCTCCAACCATTTTGGGCATGTTTCATCAAGCCATTATTTCTCTAGAATTTTTGCAAGTTTCTGTCCAGAGGAGATGTTTGTGAAGCAAGTACCAGTTTGGCTTGGCCAATTGGTATGAGACTTTTTGAGCATCCTCATAGGACCAAATGACTCTGCCTTGCCCAATTTGAGCTCAAGTTGATGCTTCATCAGAGTGCATCATCCAAATCTTGATTCTGGACCATATTTGGCAGTTGCAAGGCAACTCTATTAAATCTTGATCCAAACCCCTCCATAGTTGCAACCTCCCCAGGAAGGACAAGCCCCCAAACATTGTTTGGCCGGCCGTGTGCCACTGTGTGCATGAGTGCACGCGGTGATCATGAGCTTTGGCGTGCAATGCACGCGCTCTGCTGGCGTTGGCCGCGTCCAGGGAGAATTCTAGCTCCGGCCACTCCTCCCCTCATCGCCTTCGCGCTCGTGAGCCTGTCCAACAGCTGGCCTGTGTCGTCGCCGTCCTCCTAGAGCCCTCTTCCCCTCCGTCAGCCCCTCTGTCAGCTCTCGTCGCCGCGCGCCCATGGGAAGCCTGTAGCCGACCGGGCATTTATGGCATTCGGCCTCTTCCCCTCTTGTCCGCGAGCTCGGCCTCGTCTCCGTGAGCCCTGCCCCTCCTCTGTTCCCTCTCCGTCGCCTTCCCCGAGCTCATGCGCATGGGCACGCATCCGCGGCGCCAGACACGCGTCCGCGGCGGTGCCAGCTCGACCTCCTCCCCCGCTGGCTATTTAAGCCGTCCCCGAGCACTCCGAGCTCACCACTCGCCTCACCCACCTCCTAGTGCCCCGCCTAGCTACTTCCCCGAGCTCGAGGAGCTCTCATTCCCTCCCATCGCCGCCTCGGCCGCCGCCTCGGGTCCCTCCGATTCCGGCGACCCTGACCTTCTCCCTCCGCTCCACCACTTCCCGAGGCCTCCACCACCACTACCGAACCACCTCGTCACCTCTCCTCCTCCTTCAGTGGCTTGTAGCCACGAGCCGACCGGTGGCCGACGGCATGCTCTGCCGCGGTCGATGTTCCGCTCTTCCCCAAGCTCCACGGCGGTCGAGACCTACATGGGCGTGCGCGCCTCGGTCTCCTGAACCCGCCGGTATGTCGGGCGCCGTCTGAGGTGACCTGTGCCGCCGGCAATCATCATCGGGGCCGGCTCTGCCTTGGCCAGGTGCGGGCAAGAGCGAGGAGAAGAAGGAGACGACCCCTTCCCTGCCAGCTGGCCGCGGGCCCCGCGTGTCAGCGAGACTAGTCCGGGCCCCGCCCCTGCTGACTGGATTAAGTGGAGGCGTACTCGATCGAGTACGTTTTCATCTCGGGAAAGCGCATTTTCCCTCTGCTTCAGCTCAAAGTACGCTTTCTTTTACTAACAGCGTATTTCCTCTCTGTTTCAGCCCAAAATGCGTTTTCTTAAACAGAAGGCGTATTTCTAACTTTGCGCTTCTGCCTTATCCACTCAGGGACTTGTTTGTGGTGATATTTTTGTAGAAAAGTCCCTGAACTTCAACCCTTCATATCTTTTTAACCACAACTCCAAATGAGATGATTCCAAAGCCCACGTCTTCATTTCGACGAGCCCATTCTGTTGGTTTCATTTTCACTATGGTTTGAAATTGTGAAAATGACCATTTTGCCCTTGCACGTAATCAGCCGCTCAGAGAGAGAACTGTTTCCGGCAAATCTTTCCGCGGCTTCACCGCACTCCGTCCCGGTTCCTTCTTCACCCCCAGGCAAGCCACAATACCCACTTTCATGATAGTCATGCAGTAGCCATGGTTTTTAACTTGAATATTTATTAAATGTTTGCCTGCTTAAAATATGGTTATCGTTGTTTCGGTAATGCTTCTGGGTTAGTGCTTACCTTCTTGCTATGTTGTTATGGACCTGGTTATCATGCCCTGCTAGTTGCTAGTATTCCTTTCATATGCTTATGCTTGCTAGTAGTACCTGTTGATGTTGGTGATGGTCTTCGGTGCATAACTGCCGTCTGTCCCGAGTACCGTTGTTATACATGTTTCATTGCATCCCGTTGGTTAAATGCTTGCATTGTTGTTATGTTCTTGCATGATATTTATTGTTGATGCTAGTGGTCATGCTATGTTTCTAAGAAGTATGTACTTGTGATGGTCATGTTAGTCAGTATGCCATGCTCAGTTGGATATGATTCATTGTTGATATTGTGGATAGTTATGTCGTACTCTCATGCTTATGTTGATATCATGCTCATGCATTGTAATTACATCATGTTATTTTATCATGGCTCAACATATTTTCATTCAAGTTTAACCGGATTAAATTGAACTTGAACAACTGTTGGCTGAGTCATGGTGCCACCATATCGAAACTGACCAATGCAACCACGCTTACCTTATGGGGAGGTCCTAACTGGGTCTATTGTCGTGCCTCTCGCCGGTGCCTCTAACTAGGGAAGGTTATGGGCGTGCTTACCCTGATCAGGTAGGCGGACATAACCTTGTGTGCCCGTAGGTTGGATGATGAGCGCTGTTGTCCCTGTTTGGGACGGACCACGACGGTGGTCGTTGTGTCTTTGGTAGACACGGGGCCACCCAGGACTAGCCCAATGGGGAGTGAGTCCGAGTGGCCGGGAGAGCGTCATGGCAGTAGATCGGTTTTGTCGGAACGCCGTTGGTCCACCCGAATGGGAGTGCGAGGCCATGGGTTCTGTGGTGTGGGTACAGTGTACTAACCTCTGCAGAGTGTATATTAAATATATCGATAGCCGCGCCCGCGGATAAGGGTCCAGTTCGTGTTGGTCCCACCGTGAGTGAACAGTATTAATAATAACGTGATTAATGACAACCCCGGTTCGATGATGAGATAAGTTGGTTGTGATCGCCGGAATGATCACCGTTTGAGACCAAGTGTTGGTCATGGTTGTGATCACAGGAATGATCGCCGTGGTATCGAGGATACCGAGTTGTTGGATATTCGTGATATTGTGCGAGAATCATGGGTAAAGATCAAGCTCCTTGTGGTCATTTAATGATTACTACGGTATTGTTTATACCAAGCTTGATTTGATCCTGAGATGATCGTGTAATGTCCGAGGTTGGTAAGTGATGCATGTGATGGTTACGTAGTAACCCGAGCAGAATAAATAGTGCATATAGTGTCTTCATGTTGCATGCTAGTATCGTCGAATTCATATGTTCATGCTATGCTCATGTTGTTCTAGCTGTATCATGTTCGTGTTGCTCATGTTGTTCTAGCTATATCATGTTCATGTTGCTCATGTTGTTCTAGCTGTATCATGTTCATGTTGCTCATGTTATGTTGTTCTGAGGATCTCATGTTAATTCCTGCTTAACCTGTAAATGCCATGCTGATGTTTGTCTTGAATGCTTCTGGTTATTGTGAGCTTTCAAGTACATTCAATGTACTGACCTGGCGTGTCATGCCTGCTTGCAGGTCGTGCCTGGATTGCTTGCTTGTTTGGTGTTGTTCCTGTGTTCGCGAGCTAGGATAAGCGTTCCAGGCAGAGTCCATGCGGAGTGGAGTTCACCACTATTGTTGTTGTTCCGCTGCTAGAGTTATTCCGCTGCTTCGAGTTGTTCTACTGCTTGCATAGAGCAACTGAGGATAGTGTAGTGTCGCCGTGCCGATGTTATTCATTGTAATATCGGAGACCTTGTATTCACATTCGTGTAATAATAGAAAGCTGGTTTGTTCTATGCTAAGCAGTGTCGTATTCCAAAAGACTTCTCCTCGATCTCTGGGCTGGAATACGGGGTGTTCCTGTTTTCTCTGAGCCGGGGTGCCACAGGCTTGGTACCAGAGCAGGTCTGGCAGTAGGATGCCCTAGCCCGCGTGAACGTTAGAAAGCGGTAGTATAGACCCCAATTGGTTTGTTGCACTTGATTGTTGCATTTTTTTGTCGCATAGGATGCATATAGATTGTTATTTTGTCACAAACGGTTGATCTTGTGAGTGTAGGTGGCATTGTTTTCGGTCCATCGCCTGCACCATCTTTCTTAGCATGCCTGCTCCTCGGTGTGATGCGACCACATCATCATCCATGCCCTCCATCTCGTCCCCTTGGCAACCCTTGCTGATCTTTGTTATCAGATAAGGGCAATGCCAATAAAACCAGTCTTCCACCGTTATCTTGCCATGTCATTTCATTCTTTGGACGGGTACGAGTCCCTTCGTACGCTTGATAATGAGGTAGTCGTGACTTTTGTGTCTTGCTACTTGATCGTAAAGTTCGTCCTCACCTGTGTATCCATCCAGATCCGGCCATTGTTCAGCCAGTGCTTGGTGTAGCTTCGGTTACACCAACTCCTTCCACACATGGATATAATTTTCATGCACACCGCCACAACATATTAGACCGTAATACCGGAGTTTCCGTGCGATTTGTGTGCTTAGGTGTGCATGCATATTATGGTGTGAGTACCAGTAATATGTGATGATTGCTTGATTAATTAAATTAGTAGTATGCTTGTGTGCTTTTGTTTTAGTTGTTTCTTTTGTTTCTTTCTTTGGGCCTTCGGTGTTACAAATTTCCCCCCTATTAAAGTTGCTCGTCAGCCGACACTGGACCCGAAGAGTCAGCAAGAAATGCATATATTTGGAAACTCAGCTAAACAGAATGGAATTGTCAGCAGACTGCAGTGAAATTGGCAATAGCTCGTCTGAATACAAAAGAAATCCTGGATGGAATGTTAGTATAAAGTTTGCATTAACATGCACTCCTTATAGCAGAAATGATCAGATCAGCAAGAAGATAAATTGTGTGCAAGGTTGACAAAATATTATCAAAGGTATGGCTCAGATACAAGTTTAATTTTTCGTTGAGGATGATTTTGGAACCCGATGTACCTGGAAGCAAGCAAAAATATGGCATGTACTGAGAAAGGAGGATAGTCTTGCAAAACCCCGTTTGATACAAGAAATCAATAACAAAAATATTAAGATGGTTATATATGTGGAAATCGGTCCGCATATCACAATAAGAAGCTTCTGGTGTAAGTAACCCAATCTTCCCTCGCAAGATACCCGAGAAGCTTCCAAGGCAAGATTCATCTATATTCCTCAGTACGATACATGGATGATTTCCCGTACAAGGTACTCTGCCTTCTTCAGTAAGCAACCGCGAAAGCTTCCGGCATAAGGTACTGAGTCTTTCCTCAGCAAAGTCTTTAAGGGGTTAAGCTTCTGAAGCACGATACCCAGTATTTTTCAGCAAGCTGTCCGATGAATGTTTCGAGCACAAGCTAGCCAATCTTCCTCAGTAAGACATTGGTACAAGGTAGTATGCTGTGAATTGACAGCATATGGCAGTGAATCCCAAGAATCAGATCCGCAACATTTTGGTCAGAAGCAAGAATCAGTCAGAATACACGTCTGTCTCGGGAATCAGATTCTCATATATATGTGGTGAGCATACCACCAAGATCTTACAAGTCACTCGGATGAGGATCTGATAACCACGTGAGGATGGTTAAGAGAAGAAAGCCAGTATACACAGCAGTGTGACAAAGGGACTATGAGGATAGGCTACGATTGCCAAAAATTGCACCGACAGTACCTATGGTGATACGAAGAAGCAATATGACCCAGCTCTTTCAGCCAAGGATCCAGACCAAGAAAACGATAATGAAGGAGCAAGACCAGTGATGTGGGTATGAAAATTGTTGCAAGACCCGTGTGGTGCAGAACCACCGTCAGTCAAGTCTGCAGATATTATCCTACAGGTCAAACTCTTATGCTAGCCACGACAGGCGACAATCAAATATTTGGTACGACTCTGATACTCAAGACAGTGGAACCAGTTAAGATGATTCAGAAACTTCCGCAATAAGCTAGAAGCTGTCGGGAAAGCGGTTATGACCCAACTCACTGTTTGGAACCCGAAGGACCTGCATTTAGTGGAGAAACCCAATGCAAGGAGTTAGAGCTTGGGTGTCCACTAAAAAAAAATCTGATCACCACTTCATGAAAGATTGTCAGTGCCGGATGACACACCCAACGGAAATCACTCTTGGATTTGTGAGACCGACATATATTTCAGTCGTGAGGATCAATCACAGTCAGCTAAGTCAGCAGATCTAAAAAGAAATTGGAGCCTGTATAAGCATGAACAAGCAAGGTAAGATCAGTCAGAATATGGATATATTAAAGCAAACCACCCTAGGGCCAGTCAGATAAAAATTTAGTGGGAACAAAAATAACGAAAAGGATACCCGAGTTGGAAACGGTTTCCTTAAGTCTGTATCTTCATACTTGTTCCCTGAGGAACCAAATCTCGAGGACGAGATTTCTTTAAGGGGGTAAGGTTTGTGATAGCCTGATTTTGGTCCTTCTTTTTCTTTTGTTTTTCTGAGGTTTTTGCTTGAGTTTTCTTTTTCCGTGGCTTTGTGGTCTAGAAAGTGAAGAAGATGGACTCTTCTTTGTTTCCAGAGTGGCTTGTCATACCCAAATCCTTCCCTAGACCCTTTCATTTTCATCCTAGCCCAAATCCCAATATTCTTTTTATTGGGAATATTCCTTTTCTATTAAAGGACTAACTCAAATTGCCCTAGGTTGTGGAGCAACCTTTATTTCCATCACTCCTAAAATTCCCAAATAATTCTCATAAATTGTTTGGGTCATATCTTTCTCAAATATGACAAAATATTTCATTTGTCATGTTTATCATCATGCTCAAATAATTCATTTCCTATTCTGCCCTAAATGGCACATTGTGAAGCAAGTGCTATTTTCCTTTTCCCAATTGACCTCAAACTCCTTGGACACCTTTTCCTGTCCATATCAGTGCCACATGCCAAAATGCAACCTCATTTGCCTAGTAATTATTTAATTATGATTTTCCAAAGTTTCTATCCAGAAAGAAGCTTTGTGAAGGAGGTGCAAGCTAGGCATATCCAAATGAGTTGCCATGTTGCATGATCCCTCATATCATCATATCATAGCCCTCCACCAAAGTAGAGCTCATGTCATGCCTCCATGTGAGCTCATGTCATGCCTCCATGTGAGCTCATCTTCAATTCTTTGATTCTGTCCAAAATTTCAGTTTGTGAAGCAAGTATATTTTATCTTCCTCCATTTTGGTAGCCAATTTTCTAGGCCTTCTATTATCCATATAACTTACCTCCACCCATTTTGGGCATGTTTCATCAAGCCATTATTTCTCTAGAATTTTTGCAAGTTTCTGTCCAGAGGAGATGTTTGTGAAGCAAGTACCAATTTGGCTTGGCCAATTGGTATGAGACTTTTTGAGCATATTCATTGGACCAAATGACTCTGCCTTGCCCAATTTGAGCTCAAGTTGATGCTTCATCAGAGTGCATCATCCAAATCTTGATTCTGGACCATATTTCGCAGTTGCAAAGCAACTCTGTTAAATCTTGATCCAAACCCCTCCATAGTTACCAGGATGTAACTCCTTCTTTACCACAATCTACCAGACAACTCCATTGCTTCCAATCCCTTTCCTGTTGCTCAGCAGTTCTCACCCAAGTTTACTGCAGTAAACTTCAGAGGTTAATTACCTTTCAACCGAAGCTCTTTTAACCAAACTACCACCGCAGTTGCAACCTCCCCAGGAAGGACAAGCCCCCAGACATTGTTTGGCCGGCCGTGTGCCACTGTGTGCACCAGTGCACGCGGTGATCATGAGCTTTGGCATGCAATGCACGCGCTCTGCTGGCGTTGTCCGCGTCCAGGGAGAATTCTAGCTCCGGCCACTCCTCCCCTCATCGCCTTCGCGCTCGTGAGCCTGTCCAACAGCTGGCCTGTGTCGTCGCCGTCCTCCTGGAGCCCTCTTCCCCTCCGTCAGCCTCTCCGTCAGCTCTCGTCGCCGCGCGCCCACGGGAAGCCTGTAGCCGACCGGGCATTTATGGCGTTCAACCTCTTCCCCTCTTGTCCGCGAGCTCGGCCTCGTCTCCGTGAGCCCTGCCCCTCGTCCGTTCCATCTCCGTCGCCTTCCCCGAGCGCATTCGCGTGGGCACGCGTCCGTGGCACCGGACACACATCTGCGGCGGTGCCAGCTCGACCTCCTCCCCCGCTGGCTATTTAAGCCGTCCCCGAGCACTCCGAGCTCACCACTCGCCTCACCCACCTCCTAGTGCCCCGCCTAGCTACTTCCCCGAGCTCGAGGAGCTCTCATTCCCTCCCATCGCTGCCTCGGCCGCCGCCTCGGGTCCCTCCGATTCCAGCGACCCTGACCTTCTCCCTCCGCTCCATCACTTCCCGAGGCCTCCCCCACCAGTACCGAACCACATCGACACCTCTCCTCCTCCAGTGGCTTGTAGCCACGAGCCCACCGGTGGCCGATGGCATGCTCTGCCGCGGTCGACGTTCTGCTCTTCCGCAAGCTCCACGGCGGTCGAGACCTACATGGGCGTGCGCGCCTCGGTCTCCTGAACCCGCCGGTAGGTCGGGCGCCGTCTGAGGTGACCTGATTCGCCGGCAATCATCGCCGGGGCCGGCTCTGCCTCGGCCAGGCGCGGGCAAGAGCGAGGAGAAGAAGGAGACGACCCCCTCCCTTCCAGCTGGCCGCGGGCCCCGCGTGTCAGCGAGACTAGTCCAGGCCCCGCCCCTGCTGACTGGATTAAGTGGAGGCGTACTCGATCCAGTACGTCTTCATCTTGGGAAAGCGCATTTCCCCTCTGCTTCAGCTCAAAGTACGCTTTCTTTTACTGACAGCGTATTTCCTCTCTATTTCAGCCCAAAATGCATTTTCTTAAACAGAAGGCGTATTTCTAACTTTGCGCTTCTGCCTTATCCACTCAGGGACTTGTTTGTGGTGATATTTTTGCAGAAAAGTCCCTGAACTTCAACCCTTCATATCTTTTTAACCACAACTCCAAATGAGATGATTCCAAAGCCCACGTCTTCGTTTCGTCGGGCCCGTTCAGTTGGTTTCATTTTCACTATGGTTTGACACTGTGAAAATGACCTTTTTGCCCTTGCACGTAAATAGCCCCTTAGAGAGGGAACTGTTTCCGGCAAATCTTTCTGTGGCTTCACCGCACTCCTTCCCGGTGCCTTATTCACCCCCAGGCAAGCCACAATACCCACTTGCATGATAGTCATGCAGTAGCCATGGTTTCAACTTCAATATTTATTAAATGTTTGCTTGTTTAAAATATGGTTATCGTTGTTTCGGTAATGCTTCTGGGTTAGTGCTTACCTTCTTGCTATGTTGTTATGCACCTGGTTATCATGCCCTGCTAGTTGCTAGTATTCCTTTCATATGCTTATGCTTGCTAGTAGTACCTATTGATGTTGGTGATGGTATTCGGTGCATAACTGCCGTCTGTCCCGAGTACCGTTGTTATACATGTTTCATTGCATCCCATTGGTTAAATGCTTGCATTGTTGTTATGTTCTTGCATGATATTTATTGTTGATGCTTGTTGGGTGGTAGGTGCGACATATGCCAACGGGTGGCTTATCATTGTGGGAGCCAGTAAGACATCGACGGTGCCTGGAAACGGGATAAGGCGAAGACATGCACGCCAGCGAATCTTACCCAGGTTCGGGGCTCTCCGTGGAGATAACACCCCTAGTCCTACTCTGCGGGGTCTCCGCATGATCACTAGATCAACACAAGTGGCTACAAGTGGCTCCTTGAGCTGTTTGGCTATTGGGAGAAGAAGGGCAAGGCTAGCTCTCCTCTTCTCTCTATGTGGTGTCTAAAACTCTAAGAGATCAACCCTTTGCATGGGTGCCCTGGGGGGTTTATATAGGCCTACCCCCCAGGGGTACAATGGTAATCCGGCTGGACGCGGTTCCTAGCCGTCAGTGTCTGTATTCGCCGGCTTCTCTGCCGACCGCTGGGGCCCGCCGACTGGTGGGTCCCGCCGGCTGCCGGCCTCTTGGCCGACAGGCCGACCTCACCACCTGCGGGTCTTGCCGGCGGCTGGTTACTGTAGCCTCGCCCCTGATGACGAGGGCTTTGCCGAGGTAAGCATGGCTACAGTGCCGCCGTCTGGCGGGCTCTCACTGTAGCCTTACCTCGTCTTGTCTCCTTAATGATGCACATACTTCGAGGGAGTGAGGTAGTCGGCTATTGGGAGCCGGCTACACCCCAGGCCGACTAGGGGAGGCTTGGCCGTCTTCGAGATCTCTCTGGCTGAAGGGGCCCGCCGCCCATGGGCCATACTGACAGCTTGTCGTGGGTGGCGTCATGGTCAACGTGGCAACAGTACCGCGCCGGACGGGGGATGGCCGACCCGTACGGCGCACTGTGGCCATGTGTGCTCCGGGATTCGGGGGTGGCAGGCTTTACTGTAGCCATGCCCCGTCTCGTCACCTTTATGTGGGTGCAATCCTTGAGGGTGCAATCTTGGCCGCTTGCCAGGAGCCGGCCCTCTTGTGGCCGGCATCGTTTAGCCGGTCTTCTTGTGGCCGGCTTCTTGGAGTCGACCTTCTTGTGGCTCTCTTCGGGAGGGTTTTTAGGGCCGGGCCGCCTTCCAGTAGTCGGCCTGTGAGATAGCCGTCCAGGGGAAGGCAGCCCTGTGCTTTGGGTGCTTGAAGGCTCGATCGGCCCGATAATTTTTTGAAGAGCCAGGGGGAGTCGGGGCTACCCGTGGTCATTTACTCCGACAGTAGTCCCCGAAGCTGGTTGGGCTTCGTGGCTGAAAGGAGGACGAGAAGCTCAATCAGCTTCCTATCTTGAAGAGCGAGCAGCTAGGAGCCGGCTTTGATTAGGTGCGCCGTCTTGGTGAGGCTTTGAAGTCTGAAGGCGGGAACCAGCCGGCGTGCATGCCAGGTTGCGGGCCGGCCGCTTGCCGCCCGCGCGCCATGTGGCGCCCTCCGGCTGGAAGAGCCTACCAGCCCACGCGCGCGACGGGGCGCCGCCGCAGGCCGGGGCCCGCCACTTCCACGCCTAGGCCTCGGTGTGGATCTTCTGTGGCCCAAAACGGGCCATTCGCCTTCCAACAGTAGTTTCCGCACGCCGTTAGGGCGCAATAATCGCGGGACATGGGGGAGTGGGCATAGTTAATCCCACGCCCCCTACGCCTCGCCTTCTCGGCTTCACCGCACGAGGCTATAAATAGGGGGAGGAGGAGGAGCGGCAGAAGCTTGCACGCTCGCCCTCGCTCCGCCATCTTCTTCTTCTTCCTCCTCTCCATCGCTGTAGCGCCTCGCCGCCGCGCCGTCCCTCCAGTCATCGCACTACACCGCAGCTTCGCCACCGCGGGGCGATGGTTTCGCCGTCGCCGCGCCTTTTTCATCGGCTTCTTGCCCTCATGTCGCGCGGCGGAGACTGGGACGGCTCCAACGTCCACGAGGACCACATCGACTTCCTCCGCAAGACGCGGCGGTTGCCCGGCAGGGATCATGTGCATGTCCGTCTTGCACCGGAGAGGGAGATCTCGCCGGCGCCAGAGGAGGGCGAGCGGGTAATCTTCCGCTCGCACTGCCTGCGGGGCCTTGGCCTGCCTGCGAGCGGCTTCTTCCGTTCCTTCCTCGAGTTCTACCAGCTCCAGCCGCACCACCTCACTCCAAACACGGTGGTGCTGCTGTCTGCCTTCATCACTTTGTGCGAGGGCTTCCTCGGCGTCCTTCCCACCCTTGAGCTCTGGGGGGAATTCTTCCAGACCAAGCTCGGCACCGCCATGAGGGGCGTGCCGGCTCAGAGCGGCGCCTTCATCGCGATGCGGAGGTCGGTGTCCGACAATCCCTTTCCTCCCATCACGCTGATCCAGTCAGTGAAGCTCTGGCAGCAGTCCTATTTCTACGTGAAGAACGTCGCTTCACAAGGCGACTTCGTCAACTTGCCGGCTTATGTAGCCGGCCCGCCGGCTGGGAGGCGGCCCCAATGATCCTATCGGGCCAAAACGCTGTCGCCTCTTGGAGCCGCCGCCGTCGTGCGACTCCGGGTAATGGTCTAGTTGGAGGGCCTGACCGGGACCGACCTGCTGGCCGCCTTCGTGGCGCGCCGGGTGCTCCCGCTCCAAGGCCGGCCTCATATGATTTGTCAAATGAGCGGCCAACTCGATCCGAGTCGGCTGTGTACCAAGGAGATGCCTCATGCAGAGGTAGCTCACATGGTGAACTACCTTGCGAACTGCAAGCTCACCGACGAGTGACAGTTTGGCAAGGAGCCGTACTCCCGTGCCAATCCCCCGCCAATGGTAAGCTTTCTTCTTCTTCTCTTCTTTACTTCTGTCACCAATTTTCTCTTGGCCGACTCTGACCAGTCGGTTTGTCTTGACAGAGCCCCCTCCTTCGACCGACAGCCGGGGCAGCGGGGGTGGAGCGCCAATATCTTCCCGACCGGACGGCGCACGAGTTGGACGACCCCGACTTGGGGGCGGCCGCTCTAGACGTCGACACCATGGGGGGAGGCGGCGAGGCAGGCGGCTCCGGTCTTGGAGCCAGCTTCGATGACTGGCCGGATGATGACGAGGCGGAAGTCGTCCCGCGCCGCCAGCCGGCGTCCGATCATCATGGCGCGGGTTCATCTGCCGCGTCGGCTGTCCGAGGCGGCGCGCAGAAGCGCCGGGCCGCGCCGAGCCTATTCGGTAGTCGGCCGAAGAAGCCCAAGAGCGCGGCGGCGGCGACCAAGCGGGACGAGGCAGCTGCGAAGGTTGCCCGCTTCCGCAAGGTGGTTGGAGCGGCGGGAGGATCTGCAAGCGCCCACCGCGTGACCCCCGTGCCGAGCTTGAAGCGGCGATGGAGCGGAATGCGCGGGAGGCGCGGGAAGAGCGGGAGGCGGAGGAGCTGAGGGCGGCCGCTGCCAAGGCGGCGCAGGAGACGACGGAGGCACAAGCCGATGCAGCGGCCAAGGCTCAGGCGGAGGCTGCAGCCGCAGAGAGGGCGGTGGAGGCCCTGCGTAACCGGCCTCCGCAGCTTGTCGTCCCCCTGCGCGCTGTGGCGCCCGAGATCCCGGAGCCCCCGCCGGAGGAAGCTGGTGGCGACCCACCGGGGATGGAGAGGGAGGAGGAGGACTTCGTTGTCCGGGAGAGGGAGGCGGCACCGCCATTGCCCACTGGGGCGGACCAAGGCAGCCGGCCTAGAGCGCCGCCCGTGCAACCGGCTGGAGGCGAGCCGGCGGCGAGGGCAGACCTTGTGGTCCGGTCGCCATCGCGCCAGCGCGCAGGGAAGGCGACTTTGGCGCCGGACCCGCAGAAGGCCGCGGGCTCTAGCTCGTCGGCCCAGGATCTAGAGACGGCCAGCGCCAGCTCGGGGTAGACACCGGGTGGTGGGACGGCCGTGCTGAACGTGGCGGCGAAAGAAGTCCGCAACCGGCTTGTAATGCCCCGGATCTGATGCGCCAGGTTTCTGTCAGTTATTCGCCGTCCTTGCCTTGTCAGCTACTTGCGTGTTGCATTTTGCCATGTCATCATCTGCATTGCATCATCATGTTTTTCAAAACTTGCATCCGGTCCTTTTCCCCGTTGTCCGTTTCGCGATCCGACACTCTCGCGCGCGCTCGTCGCCCCTCTCAGTCCTCGTTTCATGAGCGGGAGAAAAACGTTCTCGGAACGGGTCGAGATTTGCCGAGTGGCCTTGGTATAGTACCGGTAGACCGCCCGTCAAATTTCGTTCCATTTGGAGGTCGTTTGATGCCCCAACGGTTAACCGCGTAGCCCGAAAGCCCCTTCTCTTTGCAGCCCAGCACCCCTTCAAATCAGCCCACTAACCCATCCAAACCCCCTCCATGCTCTTGGTCGTTCGATCACGACCGTGTGCGCGAAAACCGCACCTCATTTGGACACTCCTAGCTCCCTATGCCTATATAAACCCCCTCTCCCCCAAAATCTCGGGCAAACTCTAGTCTTCTTCCCCTCCGCGCCGCCGGACAAAACCCCCTCGCAGACGGACATGTCCGCCCGCCGCCCCCGTCCAATAGGGCACCGCCACCTGTCCATGCGCCGCCGTACCGCGGCCGCGGCCCGCGAGGCCCATGATCGGCCCGCCCGCGCCCGCCGGATCCCCGCGCCGCCGCCTCCTGGACTCACCGCCGTCCGCCGGCGCGCCTCTCCCTCCGCCTCCGACTTCGGCCCCGCCGCCGAGCCGCCGCCCGGTCAGCCCTCCGCCGCCGCGCGCCCGCGAGCACCTCCCCGCGCCTCCCCTTCTCCTCCTGTCCCCGCTGCCGATTCGCCGCCGGCCACCGCGCCACCTCACCCCGCCGCCGGATCTCCAAGCTCGCCGGAGCGCACCGCCCCCGTCGCCGCGCCACGGATCCGGCCGTCCCCGACCTCCCCGGCCTCCTCCCGCGCCTCCTCCGACCTCCTCCTCGCCGGAGCTCCTCGCCGGAACCGCCCCGCCATCGCCGGAGTTGGGCTGGATCAGATCCACCCATCCCATCAACCAAACGTCTCCCCGCAGCCTGCACCGCTCCGTCCCGGGTCGACCCCGTCCCGTTTCTCGCGAGGGTATATTTTCAGCAAGTCCCTGAGATTTTGCGTTATGTACCCACGTTCATCCTGCCATAACTTCATGTGTGCTGCTCCGTTTCATGCATATGATATATCGAAATGTTCGTCATGAGATGCTCTTCATTTTGTTCCATTGTGCCATGCTTGGTTGAGATCATCTTGATGCCCTAATCATCGTTGCAAGAGTGCTATATGCTGTTAACTGCTGCCTGTTTACAGAACTTGGTGATTTGTCTTTTTCATTGCATTTTATGTGTGCATCCTATGAGCATGAGCTCTACATGTGTTTTGAACTACATCATGCCATCTTTACAGTGGTGCTTTTATTGTATTTTTTTGATCTATGTGGTGACTAGCACAAGCATGCAAAATAGCCTCCATGTTGATGCTGATTTCTGTGACAGTCATTTGTGCCAAGTCTGAGTCTGTTATGTTGTGATGCCATGTAAACCTGCTGCTACAAGTCATTATATGCATGATATGGAGAGATGTTCACTGAGGATGTTTTGCTATACATGTTATGCTCTATACATTCATGCCCACGTGTGCAATTATGGAGTGCTCTAGTATGTCTTAATCTTGCTCTACTTTTTCTATAAAATGTTCCTGGCAGATTGTTTACATGTTAATCAGTTTTGCCATGTGTTTTGCTAGTGATCCATGTACCCTATGACTATAATATTGCCATGCTTAGCTTCATATTTATGCCTTCTTACTGCTGGTTATCTTGTCATGCCATGTATTGCTCTGTGGGGAGTGGTTCAAGCTCACCAACATGCCTACTTATCGATATTTCTGCCATGCTCTGTTTTTATTTTAAGTCTGAAACCTGTTGACGAAACTTGCTATGTTTACATGGGCACCATCATATCTTATGTGCCTTTTTGGCTCGTGATCAGTAAGGGACTTTTGTTATATGCATTTAGTAGATTCATGTTATGCCTTGTTTTTCTATGTTAAGTTCCTGTAGCATGTGTTCGGCTTGCTCTGAACATTGCTACCTGATGTTATTTTTGGCATGTCCAGTGATTTTCTGCAGTGTCTGTGAATCTGTTATTATTTGCAATCTTGCCATGTCCTTTTGAGCATGTTCTATTGATTTCTGGAGATAGATCAGTGTTCATGTTTTGTAATGCTTTACCTGTACATCACGTCCATGCCTTTTGTTTTCATGTTGAGTTGCTGTAGCATGTTGTTTTGATGCTTCCTACATGCCTAGTTGCTGTTATGGACAGATTGTTGCTATATCTTGTTTGAAGTGTATGTGTTGCACCGTTGCTCCGTTTTGAGTGTGCTCTACATGAAACTTGCTTAGAATTTCATGTAGTTTCATATTATCATGTTGCATCCATGCCTTGAGTGTGTTTGTTTGATGTGTGAATGCATTTTGCATCAATGCCATGTTTAACTTGTTTTGCTCATATCTTCTAGGCCGTATCTCCGAATCTAATGAACTTTATATGAAACTTGACTAGAATTTCATGTAGATCATCATGGTGCTCTTTAACTTTCTGCTTAACAACTTCAACTTAATGTTTGTTCAGTTCTGCACCAATTCTGAAATTAGCATATGAGGACTTACCGGATTTGCTATATCTTGTTTTCGGCCTCATTTAAACTTGCTTTGATGTGCTGCTCTTGTATGCCTCATCTCTCGCCATGAGTAGCTTCATATAGCTTTGTCATGCATCATACTTGGTTGAGCATCATGCCTTGTTCATGTGTGGTGTGTTTACCATGTTGTGTGCTTCTTCTCGATAGTTCCCGTGTCGTTGCGATCGTGAGGATTCGTTCGTCTTCGTGGCTTCATCTTCTTCATGGACTCGTTCTTCTTCCTAGCGGGATTTCAGGCAAGATGACCGTCACCTTGGATCTCATTACTATCATTGCTATGCTAGTTGCTTCGTTCTATCGCTTTGCTGGGCCACCTATCACTTGCTCTTCAAGCCTCCCAAATTGCCACGAACCTCTAACCTTCGTCACCCTTCCTAGCAAACTGTTGTTTGGCTAAGTTACCGCTTGTGCTCAGCCCCTCTTATAGCGTTGCTAGTTGCAGGTGAAGATGAAGATTGCTCCATGTTGGATTATGTTTATGTTGGGATATCACAATATCTCTTATATTATTAATACATCTATATACTTGGTAAAGGGTGGAAGGCTCGGCCTTATGCCTGGTGTTTTGTTCCACACTTGTCGCCCTAGTTTCCGTCTTACCGGTGTTATGTTCCTTGATTTTGCGTCCCTTACGCGGTTGGGTGATTTATAGGACCCCCGTGACAGTTCGCTTTGAATAAAACTGCTCCAGCAAGGCCCAACCTTGGTTTTACATTTGCCTCACCTAGCCTTTTTCCATTGGGAGTCGCGCTCCCGAGGGTCATCTTATTTTACCCCCCGGGCCAGTGCTCCTCGGAGAAGTGGTCCAAACTAGAGCCACTTGCAGCGCCACCTCGGGGAAACTTGAGGGCAGGTTTTAGTTGTACGTAGTGTTCATCCGGTGTGTCCTGAAAACGAGGTACGTGCGACTCCTATCGGGATTGTCGACACATCGGGCGGCTTTGCTGGTCTTGTTTTACCATTGTCGAAATGTCTTGTAACTGAGATTCCGAGACTGATCGGGTCTTCCCGGGAGAAGGATTATCCTTCTTTGACCGTGAGAGCTTATAATGGGCTAAGTTGGGACACCCCTGCAGGGTATAAACTTTCGAGAGCCATGCCCACGGTTATGTGGCAGATGGGAATTTGTTAATGTCCGGTTGTAGAGAACTTGACACTTGACTTAATTAAAACGCATCAACCGCGTGTGTAGCCGTGATGGTCTCTTCTCGTCGGAGTCCAGGAAGTGAACACGGTTTCTGGGTTATGTTTGACGTAAGTAGGAGTTCAGGATCACTTCTTGATCATTGCTAGTTTCACGACCGTTCCTTTGCTTCTCTTCTCGCTCTTATTTGCGTAAGCTAGCCACCATACATGCTTAGACGCTGCTGCAACCTCACCACTTTACCCCTTCCTTACCCTTTAAGCTTTGCTAGTCTTGACACCCATGGTAATGGGATTGCTGAGTCCTCGTGGCTCACAGATTACTACAACAACAGTTGCAGGTACAGGTTTTGCGATGATCATGACGCGAGAGCGATGTTGCTTGTTTTGGACTTCTTCTTCTGCTTCTTCTTCGATCAGCGGATAGGTTCCAGGTCGGCACCCTGGGCTAGCAGGGTGGATGTCGTTTGAGCTTCTGTTTGTGTTTCATCCGTAGTCGGATGTTGATCTTATGTATGATGTATTGATGTATTCTTGCGGCATGTGTATGCCTTGTATGTATCCCCATCTATTATGTAATGTTGATGTAATGATATCCACCTTGCAAAAGCGTGTCAATATGCGGTTCTATCCTTATGGGACCTTCGAGTCTCTTTAGGATAGTATCGCATATTGGCGACGCGGCTTCAATCCCAGGCCACCGTGCTGAAGCAGTATACTCAAGAGTTCCTCGCGACGCGGACGGCCATTCGAGTGAGTCTTCCCACTTTTTTGTTTCTTGTTCTTGATTTCTTCCGCGGGGTCGCGTGAGCGCACCCACTGGGTGTAGTCCCCGAGTTCCGATTTGGCTGCTGACCAGGCGGCTTTGAACTTCTTAGTAGACTTCGATTGCTATCTTGTTCTTATTCGCTCCTCTGTCCTATTTGCAGGACTATCACAACCACCGCGCGGCTACGTTCAACTCCCAGACCCGGGAGCCGAACTAGAAGACCATTGATCTGACTGAGACCCGGAGTAAGTGCGTCATCTTTTATCTCACGTGGGGGCGCGTCAGCGCACCCACTGGGTGTAATCCCCGAGATTCGGGCCGACTGCTGAGCAGTCGGGCCGGATCTTTCCTAGCGACTTCTTCTATTGCCAATACGGCTACTGTGACCAGGGTGGGTGGGTTGGGTGGTAAAGAGTTGGATTCGGCCATCGCCTGTTGTGTCGTTGCAGTCCCCGGGCCGACTGCTGCAGTCCCCGGGCCGGGTTCTGAAGTCCCTGAGCCGGGTGCGACTACGGCAGTCCCCGGGCCGCCTGTCGAAGTCCCCGAGCCGCCTGCTGGGTTCCCCAAGTCGGATCCGACTGCATCAGGGTCAGGCGGTACGAAGATGGAGTCTGATTCTGGAGACGGCTTTACAGACGGTCTGAGGAGGCGTTGGAGAGAGACGCCGGTTGGTATAGCTTGTCGGGTGGAGCCGATTCATGCCAGGGCATCTGCTTGCTCGTTGTCGGCCCGTGGCACGTGGAGGAACTCGCATCCTTCAAAGTATCCGCTGATTTGCTGAATGAGGAATCGGTAGCTCGCCATGTTTGCGTCCTTGGCGTCCCAGTCGTCAGATGATTGTTGGACTACTAAATCCGAGTCACCATAGCACAGGAGCCGGTGGATGCCGAGCTCTTTGGCTAGCCGGAGCCCATGTATGAGTGCCTCGTACTCGGCCACGTTGTTGGAGGCGGCAAAATGAATTTGCAATGTGTATCTGAGTTTGTCGCCCTTGGGAGAGGTGAGGACGATGCCGGCTCCCAAGCCGGTGTGCATCTTGGATCCATCGAAGTGCATCCGCCAATGAGTGTAGTCGGGAGCCGGCGGTAGGTACTGGGTCTCGGCCCAGTCGACAAGGAAGTCGGCCAATGCTTGGGACTTGATGGTGGTGTGAGGCTGGTAGAAGATCGTGTAAGGAGCCAGCGCAATGGCCGGATGCATCCCGGCTGCCTATGATCTCGGCAAGCGGAGCAGTACATACGACCATGATGGGATGCTCTTGAAAGTAGGGCTTCAGCTTCTTGGTGGCGAAGTATACTCCATAGCACATCTTCTGGTAGTGTGGGTAGTTTTGCTTCGAGGTGGACAGTACTTCGCTCAAATAATACACCGACCTCTGGACTAACTGAGCCCGGCCTTCTTCTGGGCATTGGACCACAATAATTGTGCTGACCACTCTGCTAGTCGCGGCAATGTAAAAGAGCATGGGCTCTTTCTCAGTTGGCGCCGCCAAGACAGGTGGCGTGGTCAGCATCTTCTTCAACTCGTGAAAAGCTTGGTCTGCTTGGTCGTTCCACTCGAAGTGGGTGGACTTTTTCGTGAGTCGGTACAGGGGGAGAGCCTTCTCTCCTAGCCGGCTGATGAAGCTGTTCAGGGAGGCCAGGCACCCGATAAACTTTTGGACGTCTCGCAGCTTGGTAGGAATCTCCATTCTCTCTATGGCCTTGATTTTTACTGGGTTGCACTCGATGCTGCGTTCGGAGACCAAGAAGCCTAGAAGCTGGCCGGCTGGTACTCCGAACACGCATTTCTCAGGGTTGAGCTTGATCTGAAACCGGCGCAAGTTGTCAAATGTTTCTCTGAGGTCTTCCAGCAGGGTGCCGTGCTTATCCGTCTTCACCACAATATCGTCTACATAGACGTGGGCATTTCTGCTGAGTTGCTTGAGGAGGCATTTCTGCATGCAACGCTGAAAAGTGGCACCGGCATTTCTCAAGCCGAATGTCATAGTCAGGTAGCAGAAAGCTCCGAATGGTGTGATGAAGGCGGTCTTCAGGCGGTCGGCTGGATCCAACTTGATCTGATGGTAGCCTGAGTAAGCATCCAAGAAACTCAACAGCTCCCATCCGGCTGTGGAGTCTATCACTTGATCGATTCGAGGTAAGGCAAACTGATCTTTGGGGCAGGCTTTGTTGAGGCTGGTATAATCTATACACATGCGCCATTTATTGTTTTTCTTCAATACAAGGACCGGGTTGGCAAGCCATTCTGGAAAAAACACCTCCATAATGAAGCCGGCTGCCAGAAGCCGGGCTATCTCTTCTCCTACAATCCTTCTCTTTTCTTCCAACAGTCGGCGGAGAGGTTGTTTGACTGGTTTTGCGTCTGCTCGGACGTGTAGCTTGTGCTCGGCGAAATCCTTCGGAACACCCGGCATGTCCTTTGGGGACCATGCAAAGATGTCCTGATTCTCACGGAGGAAATCGACGAGCTCCCCTTCCTATTTGCTGTCAAGGTTTGCTCCAATGACGGCAAACCTCTCCGGGTTCTCTGGGTCCAGAGGTATCTTCTTTGTTTCCTTGGCCGGCTGGAAGGAGCCTTGAGCATCATATTCCTTGGGGTCATGGGACAGGGCCGGATGCTTGCCGGCCATGGCCACGACTCGATCCAGCATCTTTTTTTCTTCAGCAATCACGAGGGACTCGGCCAGCCGGCTGCTGGCTGCAACACACTCAGAGGATTTCTTGTAGTCTTCGGCTATGGTGATGATCCCCTTTGAACTTGGCATCTTCATCTTGAGGTAGGCGTAGTGGGGCACGACCATGAACTTGGCCAGGGCAGGTCGACCAAGCAATGCGTGGTAAGGGCTTTCTAGATCCACCACTTCAAACTAGACTGCTTCTCGGCGGAAGTGATCCTTGTCTCCGAAGAGAACATCTATCTTGATCTTGCCGATTGGTGAGCAGGACAGGCCAGGTACGATGCCATGGAACACAGTCCGGCTTGGCATGAGTTGCTTCGTCTTGATGTTCAGCTTCTCCATGGTGTCACAGTACAGTATGTTGATGCTGCTCCCACCGTCAATCAGTACACGGGAGAAATAGACAGCTCGCCTTTCTGTCGCGAGGGTGGCGTCCAACACCAATGCATAAGAGCTGGGAGACGGCATCACCTCTGGGTGATCGGCCCGGCTCCAGCTGATAGGCTTCTCAGACCAATGCATAAACTATGGGTTGTTAGAGGCGACCGCATTGACTTCTTGGTGTTGTAAGCGCCGACTGCGCCTGTCTTCAGTTTGGCTTGTAAAGACGACGTAGGCAGCGTGCTCGTCCGGGAACTCTTCTTGAATGGATCCGACTGCCGGTCGAGCAGCCGGCTGCTGAGGGGCTGGAGGTGGCTGGCCAGCAGGTGGAGGCGGCACCAGCCCTTCGCCTTTGGAGATCCGCGTGAGCCAATGGCACTTCCGAGTCGTGTGGTTGGACGGCTTCGCGCTGCTGCAGGGGGCATCAAGGGTTTGCTCGTAGGAGAAAGCCGACCTGCCGCCCTTGTGCTTCTTGGGCATGGGCCGCCCTTCAGGTTGTTCGTCTTCGACTGTGGCTACTTGCTGACTGGTGGAAGGCGGCATAGGGGCCTTGCGCTTGTTGTCGTTTGGGTAAGGGCGTCGATTGGAGTCACCAGCCGGCGTCTTGGGAGCCGGAGCGAGCAGCTTTCCAGAGGCATCCACTTGAAGCTCGGTCTTCATTGAAGAGTCGGCCGTGGCGTACTTGTCTGCTATGATCAGCAGCTCATCGAGGGTAGTCGGCTCGTCGCAGAGGAGCCGATGCTTGAGGAGGGTGCCCTCTCAGCACCCGGCGGTGAAGTACTCTATGGCTTGAACCTCGTGCACCCCTTCGTAGGAGTTGCAGAGCTCGGCCCAATGCGTGAGGTAGTCGCGAGTTGATTCGCTGGGCCCTTGGACGCACAAGGAGAGCTGGAGGGGCTTGGGATGCCGCTTGTACGTGCTGGTGAAATTGCGGATGAAGACTTCCGTGAAGTCTAGCCAGCTGTTGATGCTGTAGGGCTTGAGGCTGTTCAACCAAGTGCGTGTCGTGCCTTGAAGCATGAGCGGGACGTAATTCACGGCAACGCGCCTGTTGCCGTTTGCTATGCTGACTGCGGTGGAGTAATCGATCAACCAGTCTTCCGGCTTCATGGAGCCATTGTATTTTGGCGTGTCTCTTGGGAGTGAGAACCCTCTGGGGAAGGGCTCGTCGCGGATGCGGGGGCCGAAGCAAGGCGGGCCGACATCATCTTCTTCTTCTAGTGCCAGGGATCTCGCTAGGCGGTCGATCCGGTGGCGGGCGTCATTCTCACCGACTCCTTCGCGGTGGCCTAGTCGGTCTTCGAGAGTCGGATGTGTAACAGGCGGCGGGGTGGGATATCTCTCCCCACGAGGCGGGGGAGGAGGCGGATTGCCTCGTCGTTCCACAGCTTGAGGGCGGCCTTCTGTGTCGCGCTCGATGGTGAGCCGAGTCCGACTGCGGCTAGCAGCCGGCTCCTTGTCTTTTCTCGCGCAGGCGCCGTCTGCAGTCGGCGTCCGTGATGTCGCGCCGTGCTCTCGGCGTGGGGGAGGACTTTCAGCATGGGCGCTGGCTTCGTGCCGCTCTGCAGCCGTGTCGCTCAGCTGCTGGATGCGTCTAGTCATGTAGGGGAGCTCGTCGGCCCCCAGCCCGTTCAGCTCGTCTACGGCCGCCTGAGCGGCATGCAGGTTCTCGAGCGGCGTGGCGTAGACTGGGCGGTCTGCTCCCAGTATGCTGGCGATGGCCGCGCCGCGCTTCTTGACGATGCCGGCTCATCTCGGCCCGCCAGGAGGCGGCGTACCAAAGGCGGCGCGGTCAACTTCGCGCTGGTGAGCCTCAGTGAGGCGTCTCATGGATGCTATCTTCTGGCCCTCCGCAATGAGGGCGAGGCGGCATGCCTCCAGTGTCTCGGCGTCGGCGTTGGCCGGGATGGGGGCGGACAAGTTGTGTAGCGCCGCTTGTAGGGTGTCGTGGGCAGCACCTCAGGGACAGCGCTGCTGCCACTGTCGGCTCGAGGAAGAGGGTCGTCGATGATCACCACGTTGGTGGGGAAGGCGTCAAGCGATGCCGTGTCGGAGTTGACAAGCCTCGGGTCGGTGGAGCCGACCGACTCCAAGTCCGCAGCAAGCTCGCTGGAGACGTGAAGCTGGTCGAGGAGGCTGACGAGGCGACTCTCGGGGCAATCTGTGCCCGCGTCGGACGCAGGCTCGTCGGAGATGCGAGCCTTGCCAAGAAGATCGGCGAGGCAGCTCGCCGCGCAGGCATCGTCGACGCCCTGCAGCGCGTCGGGGCAAGTGCCATCGGGCGTGCCGGGCTGGCTACGCTCGCTGGGAAGGAAAAGGGTTCCCGTCCAGAACAGGTCTCCGGACGACGGTGCACCTGGCCCCATGGTGGGCGCCAAATGTCGGGTGGTAGGTGCGACATATGCCAACGCGTGGCTTATCATTGTGCGAGCCAGTAAGACATCGCCGGTGCCTGGAAACGGGATAAGGCGAAGACATGCACGCCGGCGAATCTTACCCAGGTTCGGGGCTCTCCGTGGAGATAACACCCCTAGTCCTGCTCTGCAGGGTCTCCGCATGATCACTAGATCAACACAAGTGGCTACAAGTGGCTCCTTGAGCTGTTTGGCTAGAGGGAGAAGAAGGGCAAGGCTAGCTCTTCTCTCTATGTGGTGTCTAAAACTCTAAGAGATCAACCCTTTGCATGGGTGCCCCGGGGGTTTATATAGGCCTACCCCCAGGGGTACAATGGTAATCCAGCTGGACGTGGGTCCTAGCCGTCAGGGTCTGTATTCGCCGGCTTCTCCGCCGGCCGCTGGGGCCCGCCGACTGGTGGGTCCCGCCGGCTACCGGCCTCTTGGCTGACAGGCCGGCCCCACCGGCTGGGGGTCTTACCGGCGGCTGGTTACTGTAGCCTCGCCCCTGATGACGAGGGCTTTGCCGAGGTAAGCATGGCTACAGTGCCACCGTCTGGCGGGCTCTCACTGTAGCCTTACATCGTCTTGTCTCCTTAATGATGCACATACTTCGAGGGAGTGAGGTAGCCGGCTATTGGGAGCCGGCTACACCCCAGGCCGACTGGGGGAGGCTTGGCTGTCTTCGAGCATCTCTCTGGCTAAAGGGGCCCACCGCCCGTGGGCTGTACTGACAACCTATCGTGGGTGGCGTCATGGTCAACATGGCAACAGTGCCGTGCCGAACGGGGGATGGCCGACCCGTACGGCGCACTGTGGCCATGCGTGCTCCGGGATTCGGGGGTGGCAGGCTTTACTATAGGCACGCCCCGTCTCGTCACTGTTATGTGGGTGCAGTCCTTGAGGGTGCAATCTTGGCCGCTTGCCGGGAGCCGGCCCTCTTGTGGCCGGCATCATGGAGCCGGTCTTCTTGTGGCCGGCTTCTGGGAGTCGGTCCTCTTGTGGCCGGCTTCTTGGAGTCGGCCTTCTTGTGGCTCTCTTCGGGAGGGTTTTTAGGGCCGGGCTGCCTTCCAGTAGTCGGCCTGAGAGATAGCCGGCCTGGGGAAGGCGGCCCTGTGCTTTGGGTGCTTGAAGGCTCGATCGGCCCGATAATTTTACGAAGAGCCAGGGGGAGTCGGTTAGGCTACCCGTGGTCATTTACTCCGACAATGCTAGTGGTCATGCTATGTTTCTGAGAAGTATGTACTTGTGATGGTCATGTTAGTAAGTATGCCATGCTCAGTTGGATATGATTCATTGTCGATATAGTGGATAGTTATGTCGTACTCTCATGCTTATGTTGATATCATGCTCATGCATTGTAATTACATCATGTTATTTTATCATGGCTCAGCATATTTGCATTCAAGTTTAACCGGATTAAATTGAACTTGAACAACTGTTGGCTGAGTCATGGTGCCACCATATCGAAACTGACCAGTGCAACCACGCTTACCTTATGGGGAGGTCCTAACTAGGTCTATTGTCATGCCTCTCGCTGGTGCCTCCAACTAGGGAAGGTTATGGGCGTGCTTACCCTGATCAGGTAGGCGGACATAACCTTGTGTGCCCGTAGGTTGGATGATGAGCGTTGTTGTCCCTGTTTGGGACGGACCACGACGGTGGTCGTTGTGTCTTTGGTAGACACGGGGCCACCCAGGACTAGCCCAATGGGGAGTGAGTTGGAGTGGCCGGGAGAGCCTCATGGCAGTAGATCGGTTTTGTCGGAACGCCGTTGGTCCACCTGAATGGGAGTGCGAGGCCATGGGTTCTGTGGTGTGGGTACAGTGTACTAACCTCTGCAGAGTGTATATTAAATCTATCGATAGCCGCGCCCACGGATAATGGCCCAGTTCGTGTCGGTCCCACCGTGAGTCAACAGTATTAATAATAATGTGATTAATGACAACCCCGGTTCGGCGATGAGATAAGTTGGTTGTGATCGCCGGAATGATCACCGTTTGAGACCAAGTGTTGGTCATGGTTGTGATCACCGGAATGATCACCGTGGTATCGAGGATACCGAGTTGTTGGATATTCGGGATATTGTGCGAGAATCGTGGGTAAAGATCAAGCTCCTTGTGGTCATTTAATGATTACTACGGTATTGTTTATACCATGCTTGATTTGATCCTGAGATGATCGTGTAATGTCCGAGGTTGGTAAATGATGCATGTGATGGTTACGTAGTAACCCGAGCAGAATAAATAGTGCATATAGTGTCTTGATGTTGCATGCTAGTATCGTCGAATTCATATGTTCATGCTATACTCATGTTGTTCTAGCTGTATCATGTTCATGTTGCTCATGTGTAACGCCCCGAGACCGACGCTCCAGATGCCTTCCTTGTTTTGCGAGTCAGCTGTGTTATTTATTTGTTTGTTGCATCTCATCTCATAGCATCATGCGCATTGCATTTGCATGTTTTCATAAAACTTGCATCCGCTCGTAGTTGTCGTGTCCCCCCTTGCTTTCGTTGACCGTTCTGAGACCAACCTTGTTATTCATTTGTCCTCTTGCCTAAACCGGAGTCTCTCTATACAGTGCACAGACCCCCTCGTGTGCGCGTCCGAAGTTGTCCCGAAACCAAACCGGACTTTCGTTACCGTTGGATCCGGATCATCCCCCAACATCTGCAAAAAATCTCCGTTTTCTTAATTGGACGCCCTAGCCTACTTATTCTCGACCGCCCGATTACGATCGGACGGATCGCGTTAAACCCTAGCCATCCCCTACCTATATAAATAGTCCACCCCTAGTCTAATTTGAGACCAAACCCTAAAATCTAGGAGGTTTGTCCTCCCCCGCCGCCACTCACCAGCTTCCTCGGGATCCATCCCGATCCACCTGCCTCCTCTCCCTGGAATTCCCCGTCGGTCCAACCCCGGCCTCTCTTCGATCCACCCATCTAGCCAGCTGCTCCACCCATTCCATCCATTGATCCAGCGCCGATTCCTCGATCCAGGCCCGAGGCTCCAAGCTCCCCTGCCTCCACGAACACGAGCGCCCGTGCCCCTGCCGTCCTAGCAGCAGCAGCAACAACCACGCCGTCGCCGCCTCAGATGAGCCCCTGACCTTGCCTTCTCTTGCGCCTCCTCCAGTCCCCTCTGCCTTGGGATCCCCTCATTCCTTCCCGAGCCAATCCAGCAGCGGTCACTCATCTCCTCCTCGTCGGTGCTTCCCCGCGCAGCAAGCAGGACCCGCAACCCCCTGCATCCTCTCGTGCTTCTCGCGCGCCGCCGCAAACATCAGCTCCACCGGAGCTGCCTTCGCCATCGAGCACTAGCAGGTCGCCGCACCTCTCCTCCGTCTCCTTCTTCCTCTGGCTCTCACATCTATCTTACTCGACTCCCCTCCCTCTTTGTTTGCCTACAGGACGAGCCCAGCCGCCGAGCTCAAGCTGCCTCGCCCGACCTTCCTCGTCGCCGTCTCCGACTAGCAGGTCGTCGAGCCCATCCGGATGTCGCCAATGCTGCCGTTTCCCTGCCATGGCGCCTCGGCCTCCTCTGCTCCCGCACCTGAGGCCCCGAGCTCCTCCAGCTCGACCTGCTGCCGGAGACCTCGACTCCATGCCGCCCCTCTGCTCCCCTCCGCCCTTCCCTTTTTCCTCTCCTTCTCTCTCTCGGCTCACATCTCTCTCTCTCTCTCTCTCTCTCTCTCTCTCTCTCTCCCTGTAGCTGCTGCAGCAAGGAGCCGCCGCCGCCGAGTTCGCCTGCCGCGGCCGCTGCTTCCCCTGCTTCGAGCAGCAGCTCGGGATCGAGCGCGCCCGCACGCCCGCGTTGACCTCCGCATCCGGCCACGCCGCCGGCAAGCCCTGCCTCCGTCGCCCCGCCAAGTTCCACTGCCGGCGCCTCCTGCATCGCGCCGCCCTTCGCCAAGTCCACTATCGCTGGCCTCTGCTCGCTCTGCTTCGAGCAGAGTAGCTTCGCTCGTCCCGCACGAGCGCCTTGACCCTGCCTCGCTCGCATTGACCGCGCCTCCAGCGCGCCAGGCTGCTGCCCAGCAGCACCCCAAGCCCTTTGTTGAGAAGCCCAGATCCAGCACCCCTCCTGTGCACCATTGGGCCAGCCAGATTCGGCCCGTAGTGTTTTTTTCCGCTGCTGCGAATTTGTCTATTTATCCAGAGACAACAGTTTTTCAGAAAACCCCTTAATGTTCATGCATCAATAATTCACAAACCATGCATCAGAATTAAATAAACTATACATGTAAGATACTCAGTTTTCTTGTACTTTCATAATATGCCACTTTCATCCATGTTTAAAATGTTTAAACTTGCTATTTATTTAAGTTGTATAAATGCCATGTTAAAATGATTTAATTCATAACTAATTAACCATAACTCGGATTTAAATAAACTATATATGTAACTTGCTTGGAAAAATGCATATATTAACTTGGTGCACTTTATTTTGCTGTTTAACAACAATAAAATATGGTTTTAGGCAGAACAGTACCAAATCTAAAATATGGACATGGGGATTTTCCGGAATTGTTGTTTGTTGTTCCGGCCTCATTTAAACTTGCCTAGCTAGGTAGTCTTACCATGCTTCACCTCTTGCCATGTTTAATAACATTTAATATTGTTGGGTACATAAACGAGAGAGAACTAAATAATTGATGTGGTGTTTCGTCAATATGCAACTCGTTGCATATTGAGCTCCACTTAATTTGTCGTACTGTTTGTTGCATTTTCCCATGCCATGCCTCATTTAAACCGGACATGCATCATACTTGTTTGTGCATCATGCCATGTGTATGTGGTGGTTGTTTACTATGTTGTTTGTTTCTTTCCGGGTTGCTTCTCTCGTTACCTTCGGTTTCTTTCCGGAGTTGTGAGGATTCGTTCGACTACATCCGTTTGTCTTCTTCATGGACTCGTTCTTCTTCCTTGCGGGATCTCAGGCAAGATAACCATACCCTCGAAATCACTTCTATCTTTGCTTGCTAGTTATTCGCTCTATTGCTATGCCGCGCTACCTACCACTTGTTATATCATGCGTCCCATATTGCCATGAACCTCTAACCTTTTTTTCACCCTTCCTAGCAAACCGTTGTTTGGCTATGTTACCGCTTTTGCTCAGCCCCTCTTATAGCGTGTTAGTTGTAGGTGAAGTTGAAGATTGCTCCATGTTGGAACATGATTATGTTGGGATATCACAATATCTCTTATCTTAATTAATGCATCTATATACTTGGTAAAGGGTGGAAGGCTCGGCCTTATGCCTGGTGTTTTGTTCCACTCTTGCCGGCCTAGTTTCCGTCATACCGGTGTTATGTTCCTTGATTTTGCGTTCCTTACGCGGTTGGGTGATTTATGGGACCCCCTTGACAGTTCGCTTTGAATAAAACTCCTCCAGCAAGGCCCAACCTTTGTTTTACCATTTGCCTACCTAAGCCTTTTTCCCTCGGGTTCTGCAGACTCAAGGGTCATCTTTATTTTAACCCCCCCGGGCCAGTGCTCCTCCTAGTGTTGGTCCAAACTAGAGCCCTTTGTAGCGCCACCTCGGGGAAACTTGAGGCCTGGTTTTGGTTGTACGGACTGCTCATCTGGTGTGCCCTGAGAACGAGATATGTGCAGCTCCTATCGGGATTTGTCGGCACATTCGGGTGGTCTTGCTGGACTTGTTTTACCATTGTCGAAATGTCTTGTAAACCAGGATTCCGAGACTGATCGGGTCTTCCCGGGAGAAGGTTTATCCTTCGTTGACCGTGAGAGCTTATAATGGGCTAAGTTGGGACACCCCTGCAGGTATAAACTTTCGAGAGCCGTAACCGCGGTTATGTGGCAGATGGGAATTTGTTAATGTCCGGTTGTAGAGAACTTGACACTCGACTTAACTAAAATACATCAACCGTGTGTGTAGCCGTGATGGTTTCTTTTCGGCGGAGTCCGGGAAGAGAACACGGTTCTTGTGTTATGTTTGACGTAAGTAGGAGTTCAGGATCACTTCTTGATCATTACTAGTTGACGACCGTTCCGTTGCTTCTCTTCTCGCTCTTATTTGCGTATGTTAGCCACCATAAATGCTAGTGCTTGCTGCAGCTCCACCTCACACCCCTTTCCTACCCATAAGCTTAAGTAGTCTTGATCTCGCGGGTGTGAGATTGCTGAGTCCTCATGACTCACAGATTCTACCAAAACAGTTGCAGGTGCCGAGGATACCAGTGCAGGCGATGCTACCGAACTCAAGTGGGAGTTCGACGAGGACCTTGGTCGTTGCTATGTTTCTTTTCCTGTTGATCAGTAGTGGAGCCCAGTTGGGACGATCGGGGATCTAGCAGTTGGGTTATCTTCTTTTCTTTTGGCTTTGACCATAGTCGGTCTATGTGTGTACTATGATTGATGTATGATTTATTTATGTATTGTGTGAAGTGGCGATTGTAAGCCAACTCTTTATCCCATTCTTGTTCATTACATGGGATTGTGCGAAGATGACCCTTCTTGCGACAAAACCACAATGCGGTTATGCCTCTAAGTCATGCCTCGACACGTGGGAGATATAGCCGCATCGTGAGTGTTACAAGTTGGTAATCAGAGCCATCCCCGACTTAGGAGCCCCCTGCTTGAACGAATCTCTGGCGTTGTTGAGTCTAGAACAAAAATGTTTTGAGTCTTAGGATTATATATATCGGAGAGTAGGATTCTTTTTACTCCTGAGTCCCTTCGTCGCTCTGGTGAGGTGTCGGGACCCCGATTCCAAGTCACACCGATCTAGCCTATAACACCTCATATCACTTTGCGGCCTCACGCACGGCACTCCCACGGGTGTCGCCTTACCATGGCCCGGGACCGTTTGCGCCTTTTGGCTCACGTATATGACAATGTCGCTAGCATCCATATGACAGAGAACCCGGGCCGACATGGCTAGTCGTGAACCCAAAGCGGCACTAACGTATGGGGACAAGCATACATGAATCAACATCGAACGTGTCGGTCAGCAGCGTGCGAATCCAGGCTGTAGCACTGGGCTAATAGGACTCCGGGAACCCGGGCTGTAGCAGGCTAGGTAGGACTCCGGATGTCACCGCGTGACATTTCCCCGAAGGGACAGACACAGGAACGATATGAAACACATGCCGGCCAGTCAAGTGTCCAGAGCAGTAGTGCTGGGCTAGCAGGACTCCGGTGAACCGGGCTGTAGCGGACTACTATGGCTCAAGGAGGCACTTGACTACATTTCCCCATAAGAGAGGCTGCTAAGGATAGACAACTAGATTGTCGGATCCCACACATACCAAGCATTTCAATCATACACACAATATGCTCGATATGTGCAAATACAACATGGCATCACAACAAGACTCTACGACTCAGAGTATTTATTCATTAGGCTCCGAAGAGCCAGATATTACAAACATGGGTCTCATGACCCAACATTCAGAGCATACAAGTCAAAACACATGCAGAAGCTTAACATGTCTGAGTACATACATCTACAAATGAAAAAGGCTGAGAAGCCTGACTATCTACCAGATCCTGCCGACGGCACAAGATCGTAGCTGAGGTATCAAGCTAAACGTCGAAGTCCACACGGAACTACTAGCGAGACTGACGTCTGTCTGCAAAACATAAAATAAGCAAACGTGAGTACAAATGTACCCAGCAAGACATACATCAGAACTATCTACATATGCATCGGTGTCAACAGAGGGGGTGGTGGAGTTTAACTGCAGCAAGCCAGCTTTGACTCGGTGGCTATCCTGAACTACGACTGCAAGCAACTCTTTTGAGGTGGCGCACACGAGTCCACATATTCACCATCTCAATACACCACTATGGATTCGCTCCCGTCTCCCTACGAGAACGCCATCCATAGCACTCACGCTTATCTTGCGCATTTAGAGTATCCACTTTCACTTGTCTATGAACTGTTATAGGCAACCCAGAAGTCCTTTACCGCGGACACGGCTATTCGAATAGATCATATTAACCCTGCAGGGGTGTACTTCGTCACACACGCTCTCGCCACTTACCACCATGCACACGTCGTGTACCTCGGCAACCTTCAAGCGGAAGCCTGGCGAGGGAGTCGGCCACGACCTGACTAATCACACAAGTCTCTAGTCCAGGTTTATCGCCTATTCGGGTTCCATCCGCAAGGAGATCTGGCCAGGGTGTCGCTCACGGCCCCAAACGATGTGAACAGGGTTCCCAAGCCCACCTCGACGGATGGATCTACGCTTGGTACACCGTGCCACGGTGCCTAGTCTGTCCCAAGCCCACCTGTACCGGGTACCACTTGGTAGACTACTAACACTACCTACAAACACCAGAAACTAGTTGCAACTCCTGGACAGAGATCAGGTTGATTAATAAGTCGAGAGAGCTTGGAGCGCCCGGAGCCCAATGTGTGGTAGTAACTGTTCATGGATCACAAACAAAGAACACAGTTCCTGAGGACGGTTTCAATGAGACAACCCACCATGTACTCCTACATGGCCTCTCACCGCTACCTTTACCAAATCGTGTTCACACACTTAGCTCTCACACAGTAGGACAGGTTCACCACTTTCCAATTCATCCCCGATGAATCAGGCCTGACACAACTCTAAGCAATAGCAGGCATGACAAACAAGCATGAATGAGTAGGCACAACAGGGCTCAAACAACTCCTACTCATGCTAGTGGGTTTCATCTATTTACTGTGGCAATGACAGGTCATGCAGAGGATAAAGGGGTTCAGCTACCGCAGCATGTAACAGTTGAAACGTTGTTGTCCTAATGCAGTAAAAGAGAGCAGGAGCGAGAGAATGGGATTGTATCGGAATGAACAAGGGGGGTTTTGCTTGCCTGACACTTCCGAAGATATTATAGTTCTTCATCGGTGTCATCGAACTCATCGTCGGAAACACGGCTATCGAGAGGGGACAATACCAGCAAACAGAGAAGAAACACGATCAATGCAATGCACAATATGATGCATGCTATGACATGGCAATATGAATGTGTTTTGAGCTAATGCAACTAGCAACATATTAAATGGAGTTGGTTTGAATCCAAGATTCAAATTCAAACTCCATATGTGGAAATTCAAATGCCATTTACATGATTTGTCCTAAACAGTAGTCATAAGTTGTTCTAACATGCATGGAGATGATACAGATGGATAGATTGGATTTTTCTGATCATTTTTCATATATAAATTATTTCATTTGGAGTTACAGTTGATTTTCTATGATTTTTAGAAGTTTATAGGATTTTCTGGAATTTCCTGAATTATTTTAAATCCAGAAAAGGATTAATTGCGTCAGCACTGCGTCATGCCTGTGTCAGCAGTCAACTGGGTTGACCTAGGTCAAACCTGACGTGTGGGGGCCACACGTCAGCGACACAGGGCTAATCCCGGTCAAACCCAGCGCTGACTGGGGTTTGACCAGGCCTGGGGCCCACTGTCAGTGGTTGTGGGCGGTTTAAGCAGCGGGGTTAGCGCCTAATGACGGTGCCACGTCATCGGTCACCGGAGCCTTGCCGGCGGCGACCAAAACGACGGTGGCTCGGCTCGGGTTTGAGCTACGGGTGCTGGTTTGGTGAGCTAAGGGCACCGGGGAGTAGCTCTTGCTCGTCCGTATCCAAAGGACCGGACGGGAGGCAGCGGGGTCGCCGGGAGCAGCGCCGGCGGCGAGCAAGGCGGCAGCCGGAGTTCGGCGTCGGTGAGGACGACGCTGCGGTGCACGGGAGAAGGAGCCGGTGCGTGCGTTCGGCTCCTGAGAGCATGGTTAGCAGGCGGGTGCTACTGGGGCGAGCGGAGGAGCTCGGGAGCGCGGGGCTCGCTGGCCATGGCGATGGCCGGAGCTCGGTTTCGTGGGGGCGGCGGCTAACAGGCGAGAACGGAGGGGGTGAGAAACGGGGGGAGGAGCAGGAGCTCACAGCGATGCGGTAGAGAGGGTCAGCGGCCTCGGGGACGGACGGAAACCGACGAATCGACGGAGACGATCTCCGGGCGCCGGCGGTGAAGACGAGGACGTTGGCGACGAAGCAAAGTCCTCCGGCTCGTTTCCTTCGGCTTGGGGATGTGGTGCCCGATTGCGGAGCTGCTGGGCACGATCACGGGACAAGGGGTGGCCGGTGGTCATGGCTACGGCGAGCGGCGCTCTCAGGTGCATTCGGTGACGAGAGGAAGGGAGAGCAGAGGAGGAGGAGGGGTCCAGAGAGCGAGGGAGAAGTGAGAGGGGGTCGGGGAGGTACCGTGGCACTCGTGGAGGCGTCCAAAAGCGGCGGAAGCAGGAGGTGGCCTCGTGCGCGGCGACCACACGCCCGGCGTCCCTCTGGCGTCCTTCTGGCGCGAGGTGGGAGACGGTGGCGGCTCTGGTGGGCTGGGCCAGCTCCTGGGCCGTGGTGGGGCGCCAGGTGAGTCCAGGTGAGGGGCCCAGTGGCCTTCTCTCTCTCTCTCTCTCTCTCTTACTTAATTGTTTCTGTTTTCTATATATTCTGTTTTGTTTTGATTTAGTAAAATACTAAACCATTTTAAGAACTCCTGAGAATATTTGTGGGCACTTTTAAAATGTTTACTAACAGCCCTCAAATGTTTTCAGAATTATTGAAGCATTTAACATATTTATAGCCATTAAATGCTCCAATTCAAATACTTATGATTTAATTAAAAATCCATAAATGGCCAAGAAATATGCTCATCATTTTTGGCACAGGTTTTCACCTTTATCAGAAATCATGAACATTTTCAAAGGAATTTTGGGTTCTTTGGAAAAGATTTTATTTGAACCTATTTGAGTTCTTTTTGGTGCTAGGGTTTGATCAATCCCCATTTCAGTTTTAAATAAAATTTAAACATGCTGCAACACACATGTGCTGGCCTAGTGCAAGGTAAGGCTAGGGATGTGACAACTCACCCCCACTAAAACAAGAATCTCGTCCCGAGATTCAAGCGTAGGGTAAGGTGAAAGGGGAACGCAAACTAGCATAATCTTCACGATCCAATTGTTCTTCTCGAAGATGTTGATTCATTGCATCATTTTGATCTTGACATCATTTCTTTCGAGAGCTTCATCCAACTATGATGACGGAAAAGAGGGAAACTCTACAGGATTGATCTTCTCGAAGATCGAGCTATACAAGATCAACTTGCGGAATGAGATGTTGAAACATCTCGAGTTGAGACACAAAACACATCGAGAGGGATGGAAGAACAAACGATGAGGTTTGATTTGGTGGGCAACAATCCCACGCTTAGATAATATGGTGCATGGGTTCCAAAGCAGCGAGGAGTTAATTGCCATGACTCCATAATGGCGCACCTTAGGGAAGGTGGCTCATAGAAATATCCCTTAAGTGGCAAAAAGAATTACTTTTGATTCAGAGGTCAATGAAACTCTTCATACCAGCCTAAGGCAATTTACAAATGATCGTGTGAACGAATTTGAAAGAATGGCATAATCGGACTAGAATGGATGATGTGGACTACCTTGTTGATGACAACACCATGGATGATTTTGCTTATCATCGGGGATGGATGGGACCCATAGTAGGACCACTTTTGAAGATGATCCTGAACAGTAATTACTGAGGTGCAAGCTGGGAACAAAATGCAAATGCTGGGCATGATTCTGGTAACTTGGGATAACTCAACGAGAGTGATTCCACCGTTGAATGGTTCTAGCATAACCGGGGAAATTGGGGCCAATCCCAGTTAGTGCTGATGATGACACCTAATGCTTGCGCGTGCTTTCAAGAACTTGAGCATTTCCATATGCATCAAGTTTTACCAATATCCGTGTCGAGGATCCTGGCAGCACAACATACTACCATGATGAACGGTGAGGGAGGATGCAGGTGCAAAGGAGGACATCACTTTCTCAGATTTTCCCTTAGCAATGCCAAAGAAGCAAATCTAGATGCTCGACCGAGAGACATTTAGCACTCTGCTTCTAATGTTCTCCTTGATGTGCTAGTGCAACCCATTTATTAAAATTGTTTGGTACGTAGAACATCAAGTAAAAGGTCGGACTTCGGGAGCACAAGAGTCCATAAGGAATATCTACGGAAGTAGAATCTTATGAAATCCTTATGGAGAGGTGGCCAACTTTCTCAATCAAGATACTACAATAATAGGTCTTCCGGCTGGGTGTGTTGGCCACGACATCCACTTACCGGTAACAGAGAGACCATTAGTATAGTTCTTGGGAAACGTTCAACCATCACATCTGCCTGAGATTCAGATCTGGTTGGTGTCGGGATATTCCAGACTCAGCATGTCTGAAAGTGAAAGGTTGCAACACAAATCGACGAGATGACGTTGCAAGATTCTCGGGAAATGAACTACGATAGCAAGCTCCAAAATATGAGCTGGTTCTGCTACACACATGTGAACACGCTGTCCCAGACAAGCATGACCACGTAGTAGTCTTATAATAAAACACTACCGAGTTCAGGTGGGGAACCATCATCGCGGATAACGAAGTCCTTGCATAAGTCATATGATTAGCTCTTATGAAGGAACTTCTTCTCCTTGAACAAATCAGTTAGTGGCTTGAGGTGCTAGGGAATACATGTGGAGTGGAGGTAATTAATCTACCAAACCATGGTATACTTTGCACATGCATGACTGACTTGGGACGATTCCAGAGGAAGCAAAACTAACTTTCTCAAATTCACTGGGGCAACTTGCACCTAATGCACGTGAACCTCGAGAAAGTCACTTCTTACACCAAACATATATTTCATAAACGGGACATGAGGATAATGCTTACAAAAGTTTCCAACACTAGCTTGATGTTCAACATGAATTAAGGAGGAGACAAGATGCTGTTGATGGGCTCAATAGCAACTCATCGGAATTCCCATATCACTGGACTTCCACCATCATGTGAACACGGTGATAGCATTGGTCAGACCAAAAGATGTAATGGTGTATGCTCGAGAGATCAACCACGAGTAAGACAACATCACGAACATCGTTGGTTCTGATTTGACTTGACGATAGCCCATACTCAAGTCAAAGTTTTGACAAGGCAATAGATCCAACAACTGATCACGAGGACCAATCGATGGAGATATCATCTTTCTTCAACACACACACACACAAAAGAGATATCCCTTACCATGAACTAAGTCAGACAAGCTTTATCTTCCAACTCTCCAAGTTGTTGTTTAGCTTAACCAACTAGCTCAAGGTATCCAGCACAGATTCTTGGAGAAAGAGTGGTTTATAGGAAAACCATTTGATCACGAGCTCAACATAGCGGTCCGGTGTCAACCTGGTAGCACTTCCGAGAAGATATTCGAGAAATCACGAACCACCGATATTTTACTAGGCTCGAGAACAAACTTGCTTTTCAGGGCAAGACGATGTGATCAAAAAGAGCGAGGAATTGATACAATCCTAACTCGTTGACCAAAGAGTGCACCAGGAAAAATGGACTAGGTAACACGATCAATCTCAGGATGATGATTGAATAACCAACACGCTAAGAATGAGATTGTTGTCCATTAACTACCAAGCAACGGGGTTGCTAGGAGTATTGATTTCACACATCACAGTTCACTTGTCAGCATTCCGGTGACAACCAATCACGGAGACCGAGAGATGAATAATGATGGCGAGAAGTATCACTACATCAAGAATTCATGAGAGATTGTGCAATTCTCACGTCATTCTTGATATGAAAGAGGGTGACATTCCAAGGTAGAACAGATCAAAGGCTGGGTTGGCAATTTGTTCTGCGGAATACAACTACTTTGACCCAATCCTAGATATGGACGAGGTACCGGAGTTTGTTTCTCCTAGCCATCCAGAATAGAATGGCTTGGCGGACCACAAGAATAGTAAGCTTCGAAAACACGGATGCATAATTACTCCTGACTATCAATTGACAGACGATGGTCGGAATACCAATGAAGAGGGACAACTCAAGGGGACATATGTCTTTCTGAGTTGTGGATGCATAGATTAGTATGTCGAGCAAAGCTCAACATTTCTTCCGGATAACCCATGCAGAAAGGTAGAACTGGCAGATTCACAATGTAGAATGGAGAACTCATCGAGAGAACTCTTGTTGTGATCTTTTGGTTCAACGAGGAACTTCTGCCAAGGATGGTTCATGGTATTTGGAAGAATGGTATACCACGGACCTCGAGGACTATCGCAAAGGTTACTAATATCCTAAAGGTACGAGCAACACTATCAACACGAGGTAAGTAGAGTGAATCCCGAGTTCAGACACCCGGAATAGAATGCCTACTAACTAAGTGGCATCACGGGATGCTTTCGTGAGTAATGGTGGCCAGAATCATCACACCGGGAACACAAAACATGGCTAGATTACTAGGTGACTCCCTAAAACACCTAGGGTCATAATAATAGCTCCAACATATATACCGAGGCAATAGAGTGCCTCAACGCACCGGTAGTGTGCTTAATCTGGCCCAAAGGGACGCAAAAACAGAGGGAAAGGATTTTGCAAATGCATCAGATTGTTTAGAAACCTAGGATGACTCGGACAACATAACGGTTGTAAATGGTCAAAGGTTTTGAGACATCCTGCAAATTGGTGGCATAACCACTTAACATCAAATTATCAGTGTTCGGAGATCAGCTATCAACACACGGAAGTAGTAGAAACTGAACTGAGGCTTCAGATCAACAATCCTACGAGTCTACGGATTAGTAACACGTGATCCTGATACAAAGATGAGAAGCCTAGTTCTTAATCCCCGTAGAAGAGAAGAGGGTGACTCAGATCAGAGGACATAATGTAAAGGAGTAAAAAGAGCCTTACGTTCCCTTCCACAATCAATTCCCTTATATAACTAAAGCATTTCTAGACTCAACTTCGACCAGATTGGCTTGGTAAACCTACAGGCAGTCAGGCTCTGATACCAAAGCTGTCGGGACCCCGATTCCAAGTCACACCGATCTAGCCTGTAACACCTCATATCACTTTGCGGCCTCACGCACGGTACTCCCACGGGTGTCGCCTTACCATGGCCCGGGACCGTTTGCGCCTTTTGGCTCACGTATATGACAATGTCGCTAGCATCCATATGACAGAGAACCCGGGCCGACATGGCTAGTCGTGAACCCAAAGCAGCACTAACGTATGGGGACAGGCATACATGAATCAACATCGAACGTGTCGGTCAGCAGCGTGCGAATCCGGGCTGTAGCACTGGGCTAACAGGACTCCGGGAACCCGGGCTGTAGCAGGCTAGGCAGGACTCCGGATGTCACCGCGTGACATTTCCCCGAAGGGACAGACACAGGAACGATATGAAACACATGCCGGCCAGTCAAGTGTCCAGAGCAGTAGTGCTGGGCTAGCAGGACTCCGGTGAACCGGGCTGTAGCGGACTACTATGGCTCAAGGAGGCACTAGACTACATTTCCCCATAAGAGAGGCTGCTAAGGATAGACAACTAGATTGTCGGATCCCACACATACCAAGCACTTCAATCATACACACAATATGCTCGATATGTGCAAATACAACATGGCATCACAACAAGACTCTACGACTCAGAGTATTTATTCATTAGGCTCCGAAGAGCCAGATATTACAAACATGGGTCTCATGACCCAACATTCAGAGCATACAAGTCAAAACACATGCGGAAGCTTAACATGTCTGAGTACAGACATCTACAAATGAAAAAGGCTGAGAAGCCTGACTATCTACCAGATCCTGCCGAGGGCACAAGATCGTAGCTGAGGTATCAAGCTAAACGTCGAAGTCCACACGGAACTACTAGCGAGACTGACGCCTCTCTGCAAAACATAAAATAAGCAAACGTGAGTACAAATGTACCCAGCAAGACTTACATCAGAACTATCTACATATGCATTGGTGTCAACAGAGGGGGTGGTGGAGTTTAACTGCAGCAAGCCAGCTTTGACTCGGTGGCTATCCTGAACTACGACTGCAAGCAACTCTTTTGAGGTGGCGCACACGAGTCCACATATTCACCATCTCAATACACCACTATGGATTCGCTCCCGTCTCCCTACGAGAACTCCATCCATAGCACTCACGCTTATCTTGCGCATTTCGAGTATCCACTTTCACTTGTCTATGAAATGTTATAGGCAACCCAGAAGTCCTTTACCGCGGACACGGCTATTCGAATAGATCATATTAACCCTGCAGGGGTGTACTTCGTCACACACTCTCTCGCCACTTACCACCATGTACACGTCGTGTACCTCGGCGACCTTCAAGCGGAAGCCTGGCGAGGGAGTCGGCCACGACCTGACTAATCACACAAGTCTCTAGTCCAGGTTTATCGCCTATTCGGGTTCCATCCGCAAGGAGATCCGGCCGGGGTGTCGCTCATGGCCCCAAACGATGTGAACAGGGTTCCCAAGCCCACCTCGACGGATGGATCTACGCTTGGTACACCGTGCCACGGTGCCTAGTCTGTCCCAAGCCCACCTGTACCAGGTACCACTTGGTAGACTACTAACACTACCTACAAACACCAGAAACTAGTTGCAACTCCTGGACAGAGATCAGGTTGATTAATAAGTCGAGAGAGCTTGGAGCGCCCGGAGCCCAATGTGTGGTAGTAACTGTTCATGGATCACAAACACAGAACTCAGTTCCTGAGGACGGTTTCAATGAGACAACCCACCATGTACTCCTACATGGCCTCTCACCGCTACCTTTACCAAATCGTGTTCACACACTTAGCTCTCACACAGTAGGACAGGTTCACCACTTTCCAATTCATCCCCGATGAATCAGGCCTGACACAACTCTAAGCAATAGCAGGCATGACAAACAAGCATGAATGAGTAGGCACAACAGGGCTCAAACAACTCCTACTCATGCTAGTGGGTTTCATCTATTTACTGTGGCAATGACAGGTCATGTAGAGGATAAAGGGGTTCAGCTACCGCAGCATGTAACAGTTGAAACGTTTTTGTCCTAATGCAGTAAAAGAGAGCAGGAGCGAGAGAGTGGGATTGTATCGGAATGAACAAGAGGGGTTTTGCTTGCCTGACACTTCCGAAGATATTATAGTTCTTCATCGGTGTCATCGAACTCATCGTCGGAAACACGGCTATCGAGAGGGGACAATACCGGCAAACAGAGAAGAAACATGATCAATGCAATGCACAATATGATGCATGCTATGACATGGCAATATGAATGTGTTTTGAGCTAATGCAACTAGCAACATATTAAATGGAGTTAGGGTTTAGGGTACCAAGGATGGGAATTTGTTAATGTCCGGTTGTAGAGAACTTGACACTCGACTTAACTAAAATACATCAACCGCGTGTGTAGCATTGATGGTTTCTTTTCGGCGGAGTCCGGGAAGAGAACACGGTTCTTGTGTTATGTTTGACGTAAGTAGGAGTTCAGGATCACTTCTTGATCATTACTAGTTGACGACCGTTCCGTTGCTTCTCTTCTCACTCTTATTTGCGTATGTTAGCCACCATATATGCTAGTGCTTGCTGCAGCTCCACCTCACACCCCTTTCCTACCCATAAGCTTAAGTAGTCTTGATCTCGCGGGTGTGAGATTGCTGAGTCCTCGTGACTCACAGATTCTACCAAAACAGTTGCAGGTGCCGAGGATACCAGTGCAGGCGATGCTACCGAACTCAAGTGGGAGTTCGACGAGGACCTTGGTCGTTGCTATGTTTCTTTTCCTGTTGATCAGTAGTGGAGCCTAGTTGGGACGATCGGGGATCTAGCAGTTGGGTTATCTTCTTTTCTTTTGGCTTTGACCGTAGTCGGTCTATGTGTGTACTATGATTGATGTATGATTTATTTATGTATTGTGTGGAGTGGCGATTGTAAGCCAACTCTTTATCCCATTCTTGTTCATTACATGGGATTGTGTGAAGATGACCCTTCTTGCGACAAAACCACAATGCGGTTATGCCTCTAAGTCGTGCCTCGACACGTGGGAGATATAGCCGCATCGTGGGTGTTACATCATGTTGTTCTAGCTGTATCATGTTCATGTTGCTCATGTTGTTCTAGCTGTATCATGTTCATGTTGCTCATGTTATGTTGTTCTGAGGATCTCATGTTAATTCCTGCTTAACCTATAAATGCCACGCTGATGTTTGTCTTGAATGGTTCTGTTATTGTGAGCTTGCAAGTACATTCAATGTACTGACCTGGCGTGTCATGCCAGCTTGCAGGTTGTGCCTGGATTGCTTGCTTGTTTGGTATTGTTCCTGTGTTCGCGAGCTAGGATAAGCGTTCCAGGCAGAGTCCCTGCGGAGTGGAGTTCACCACTATCGTCGTTGTTCCGCTGCTAGAGTTATTCCGCTGCTTCGAGTTGTTCTACTGCTTGCATAGAGCAACTGAGGATAGCGTAGTGTCGCCGTGCCGATGTTATTCATTGTAATATCGGAGACCTTGTATTCACATTCGTGTAATAATAGAAAGCTGGTTTGTTCTATGCTAAGCAGTGCCGTATTCCAGAAGACTTCTCCTCGATCTCTGGGCTGGAATACGGGGCGTTCCGGTTTTCTCTGAGCCGGGGTGCCACATGGACCCTGGCACCAGCGACGGCGACAGGACTTTGATTGATGGATTGATGTCACATCCTAGCTAGTTCATGCATTAGAGTGTTGCATCATCTCTAGTTTTCACAGAAACCTGAAATGGGGATGCCAGAAACCCCCAGCACCCCCCCTGAAACAACTAGGGTTTACTAAAATCCTTTTCAATGAACCTGAAATGCCCTCCATAAATGTTCACCATCTTTGGTCCTGGTTAAAACCTCTGCCAAAATGGTTTCATATTTTTGGAGGCTATTCTGGATTTTTCACCAAGCCATAAGTATTTGCATTTGGGCAATTTAAATCCTATAAATATTTTAAAATGCCCAAATAATCTTGAAGGTATTTTTAGGCTGTTGAGAATAATTTCAAATGTGCCTCTGAATATTTCCAGGATTTTCTTAAATGGGATAGTATTTCTACTATTTCAAAACACAGAACAGAAATAAATATAAAAGAAAAACAGAAAGCAGAGAGGAACTTACCTGGCAGCCCACCTGGCGGCCCAGCACTGTGCTGGCCCATGGCCAGTCAGCTGCTTGCTCTCGCCAGAGCAGGCACAGAGGTGACGCCGGCGTGCGCGAGCTCGCCACGGCGCCACCTGCTTGCCGCCTCGCCCGTGGACGAGCTGGACGACCTCCACGACGCGCCCCCGAGCCCCTGGACATCCCCTTTCTCCCCCATCGCCTCTCCCTCGCCTTCCTCCACCACGGCCGACGCAGCCGCTGCCACCTCGCCGGAGTAGCCGTAGCCACTGTCGTCCTCGCGCTGCCCCACCGTGTCCAGCAGCTCCGCCGTCGCCTTCTCCTTCGAGCAGGTCGAGCCCCGAGCGCTCGCTTGCCCCGAAGCCACTGCTTCGACCTCGCCTTCACCACCCACCGCCGGAGATCCCCTCCGCCGTCACCACCGCAGCAGTTCGCCCCCGACCTCGCCGTCCGCTCCGTCGCAACCACCGTGAGCTTGGCCACCTTTCCATCCTCTCCATTCTCCCTCTCGAGCTCCGTAGCCACTGCACGTAGCTCACCCGCACGCGCCGCCACACGAGCTCGTCGCCGACGAGGCTCCGACCATCCAACGGTAGCACCACCATGGCCGTTAGCTTCACTGCATCGCAAGGAGCCCGTAGCACCATCGCACGCCCCTCGCCGTGCTCTCTAGCGACGGGTTCGACTACACCCGTACCCCGGCAGCCGCACGGCTCGTTGCCGGCGTCGATTCCGGCGACCCCGAGCTCCACCTTCACCACCAGTCGATGCGGTTTGCTCCCAGCTACGCGTAGGCGCCCTCCGCCGCCCATTTGGTCGCCGGAGCATGGATCCCGCACTCCACCGCCGCGTCTGGACATCGCCGGCGGCTAAACGCCGGCGAGTCAGCATGGTTTGACCACGGGTTTGACTCCCCAGAGTCACTGACAAGTGGGGCCCGCCTGCTAATTAACCTGAGTTAGAGTTAAAATTAACTCTAATTAGTTAACTAACTAACAGTGACACTGACACAGGGGACCCACACGTCAGGTTTGACCTGGACGACCCCGTTGACCGCTGAAGTCATCATGACACACTGCTGACGTATTAAGCAATTTAATTACTGGAATTATTCTTATATAGGAAATTCCAGAAATTATCACAAACTTCAAAAAATCATAGAAAATAATCTATAGCTCAGAATGAAAAGATTTATATATGAAAAATGATCAGAAAAATCCATTATATCCATCTGTACTGGTTTCATGCATGTTTAAGCAAGTTAACCTACTGTTTAATGCAGAACAAGATAAAGCACTAAAAAGGGCCACACATGAACTTGGAATTTGAATCCTTGATTCAAACTAGCCAAAACCCATCTGGTCTTAGTTGCATTAGCCCAATACACCCATTTTGCCATGTCTCATGCATGCATCATATTGTTGCACCTGCTTGGTGTTGATTGTGCTTCGATGTGTTCATTGTAATAGGTTCTGCCTCCGAGGATATTCACGAGTATCCAACTGAAGGGCAGTATCCCACCACCACTCCGTCAGGCAAGCAACCCATTGATCATTTCAATACAAACCCATCTTCTCGCTTCTGCTCTCATTTACTGCATTAAGACAACGCGATTCAAACTGCTGTGTGTTGCGGTAGATGAACCCACTTTCCTTTGCATGACCTGTCATTGCCACAGTAACTAGATGAAACCCACTAGCATGTGTAGGAGTTGATTGAGCCATGTTGTGTTCCTACAATGCTATGCTTGCTACGCTTAGAGTCGTGTCAGTTCTGGCTCATCAGGGTGATGAACTAGAGTGAAAGTGTGTGTCGGTAATGAGAGTGAGGTGTTGAATACGATTTGGTAAAGGTATCGATGGGAGGCCATGTAGGAGTACATGGTGGGTTGTTTCATTGAGACCGTCCCTAAGAACTGAGATCTGTATGCGTGATTTAAGATTCAGCTACTACCACGCATTGGGCCCGAAACCAATGGACCCCCTCGGCTTCTTAATCACCCTTGTCCTCTGTCCAGGAATTGCACGTAGTTTCTGGTGTTTGTAGTAAGCTGGAGGCCGTGGACAGCGCTGACCAAGGGGTGGGCTGTGATGCGGTAGGCTCGTGGCCCGGTGTACCGAGTCGCCCGTTTGGTGTCTCGGGAACCCTGCACAGATCGTTCGGGGCCGTATGTGGAAACCTCGGCCGGACTCCCTACGGATGGAACCTGAATAGGCGATAAACCTGGACTAGAGACTTGAGTGTTTAGGTAGGCTGTGGCCGATACCCTCGCTGGGCTTCCGCTTGAAGGTTGCCGAGTACACACTGTGTAAACGGTGGTAAGTGGTGAGAGCGTGTGTGACGAAGTACACCCCTGAAGGGTATAAAACTATTCGAATAGCCGCGTCCGCGGTAAAGGACTACTTGGTCGCTTATGCAGTTCATAGACAAGTAAAAGGATACTACTAAAAGCCTCAAGATAAGTGTGAGTACCGCGGATGGCCCTCTCGTGGGATGACGAGGGAGGATCCACGGTGGAGTATTGAAATGGTGATTAGTGGACTCGTGTGCGAAAACTATTTTACAAGTGGCGTCTCGTAGGATAGCTTAGCCAAGAGTCAAAGCTGGCTTGCTACAATAACTCCACTACCTTCTTGGGAATGAACATGTATAGTAGGATCTGTTGTAAGACTTGCTGAGTACCTTTGTACTCATGTTGCTTCAATTACTATTTTCAGACGACAACACCGCCCCTTCCGATGGGTTCTACGTAGAACTCGACGACGACGAGTGACTTGCCACCCAGGTGGTGATCTAGGCTTGTGAAGGGCCTACGTAGATAGACAGGCTTCGTCAAGCCTTCTTTCGTTCTAGTGTCTGTACCCAGACAAGTTGCTTCCGCATGTGCTTGTATGTTTGTATGACTTGAGTGTCGGGTCATGTGACCCCTATCTGTATGAACAAGTTATGTAAGGCTCTCCGGAGCCCTTTAAATAAAGTACTTTGAGTTGTAGAGTTTTGTTGTGATGCCATGTTGTATTTGCACATATCGAGCATATTGGGTGTATGATTGAAATGCTTGGTATGTGTGGGATCCGACAATCTAGTTGTTTATCCTTGGCAGCCTCTCTTATGGGGAAATGTAGTCTAGTGCCTCCTTGAGCCATAGTAGTCCGCTGCAGCCCGGTTCACCGCAGTCCTGCTAGCCCGGCACTACTGCTCTGGACACTTGACTGGCCGGCATGTGATTCATATCGTTCCTATGTCTGTCCCTTCGGGGAAATGTCACGCGGTGACATCCGGAGTCCTGCCTAGCCTGCTACAGCCCGGGTTCCCGGAGTCCTGTTAGCCCAGTGCTACAGCCCGGATTCACACACCAACACGTTCAGTGTTGATTCATGTATACCTGTCCCCATACGTTAGTGCCGCTTTGGGTTCACGACTAGCCATGTCGGCCCGGGTTCTCTGTCATATGGATGCTAGCGACATTGTCATATACGTGAGCCAAAAGGCGCAAATGGTCCCGGGCCATGGTAAGGCGACACCCGTGGGAGTACCGTGCGTGAGGCCGCAATGTGATATGAGGTGTTACAGGCTAGATCGGTGTGACTTAGAATCGGGGTCCTAACAGCGTTGGCATCAGAGCCGGACTGCCTGTAGGTGCGTTAAGCCAAACTGGTCGATGTCGAGTCTAGAAATGCTTTAGTTATATGTAGGGGAATTGATTGTGGGAGGGAACGTAAGGCGCTTTTACTCCTTACCTTATACCCTCTGATCTGAGTCATTCTCTTCTCATTCTATGTGGGTTAAGGACTAGGCTCTCTTCTCTCTATCAGGTTCATGTGTTACTAATCCGTAGTAACTTATAGGATTGTTGGTTCCATGCTTCGGTTCAGTTTCTACTACCTTTAGTATGTTGTCGGTTGAACCAGAACCTTGACATGATGTGGTTGAGTGGTATTGCAAACTGTTGCGAATGTCTGAAATCCTTTTCCGAGCATTTACATCCGTTATGCTGTCCGAATTCTCCTAGAAATACTAATGCCTTGCATTATTTCGTGCTTTCAGATGGCCACCCGTTCCCAGAATCAAGTGGTTCGTCTGACCCGGTGCCTCGGCGTACCTGGTCACACGGCCATGCTGGTCCGAGTGATGGTTGAGACAGGCTATCGTTGGTATCCCGAGTATACTGTCGAGGAGCAGTTTCGAGACTTTAATCAAAGTCAATATCTTTGCACAGTCAGGATTTACCCTTCCTATCCTGGATCCACAGAACCCCTCCATTGCTCTTATGGACTTGGGGTTACCATCGAGATGTCCGTGCAGGACGCAGCTTACTCAATGATGACTATCATGCGAGCCAGAACTGCCTTGCTCCAGAACACTGACTTCCGCTATATGACAGCAACACTCCCTCGGGCACAGGGGTACTGTTGAGGATATAGACCTTAGAGTCACCCGCCAGGAGGGGCCGGGTTACTCGTACGGTCGGGACCAGAAGCCCGGAGCCAAGTTTCAAGACGATGGGCCGGAGATGGGCTGAGACCCGTATATGGCTAAAGGCCTGTAGTTACAATCTTTATTATTGTAGAACTTGTAGTGTAAGGCAAGTATAGTTGAGAGTCCGAGCCGGACACTCTTATGAGCCGGCCGGGACTCTAAGGGCTGCTGGGCGTCAGCCTCCCTATATAAAGGGACGACCCGGCAACGGTTTAAGGACGACAACAATCTCATCGAGAGCCGGGCATAGCTGTTTAGCTCCCTGGTGATCGTAACCCTAATCAGTACCACCTCAAACTGGACGTAGGCTTTTACCTTCACCGTAAGGGGCCGAACCAGTATAAACCCTCGCGTCCCTTGTCCCGCATAACCCCTTCAAGCTTCCTAGCTGCGATGGCTCCACGACTAAGTCCTAGCTCGAGGACATCTGCCGTGACAATTCCACGACAGTTGGCGCCCACCGTGGGGCCAGCGCACGGTGGATTTGAGTTCTTGAAGGGCAGCTTCAAAGGGCTCAAGGGATACGCTATGGGCCGGATGACCAAGAGTCGTCGCGGCAAGCTCTACATCGACGATGCAGACTGGGGCCCCGACGCCGGCTCAGTTGAGTACGGGTACCGGGTCCCCTTCGGCGGAATTCATGTCTTCATCGGCAAGATTGGTGAGCCGGGCCCTGAGCCGGATATCTGCGCCGATCTCATCGAAACGGCTCGGCGCGCATGACCCGCCTGGGCCCGGCCTGCCCTAAAGCGCGCGTTTGTGGCATGCATCCATGGAGGACCCTCTGATCCATCTGGGTCTGCTGATGAGGCGGCCGCCGGCTCTGACGGCGAGTCGGCCACCGATGAGTCAAACTCGTTGTACCAACTTCAAGATGGCAGGCTCATGGGTTGTTCCGATGGCGACAGTATTCCGGACCTTTTTGAGCCGCCTAGCCAGGTTGGAGTCTTTATGGCTGGTGCACAGCCTGTTCAGAACCCCGCTGCTGGATCAGGAAACCCGGTGCCCTCTCCGGCTCAGGTGCTGATGGAGCTCACGGACAAGATGACGGCCCTGTTAACCGCCATGGTAGACCCGGCGGATCAAGCCCAGCATGATGCGGAGGTGGCACAGTTGAAATTGGATCTGATAAAAGCTAAGGAGGATCTTGCAGCAGAAGGAATCAGGCTGGCTGCGGAGCGGGCGGCTCTCGATGCCCAGACTCAGCTGATTCAGGCGCAGTCCTTCCAACTCACGATGGATCAGAACGCGGCCAATGAGGTCATGAGAAGGAGGCATCAAAAGGCCCAGTCCCGACTCCCGCCGGTTTACGATCCACACAACCTCTTCAACATGCCAGGTGCAGGGTATAGTAACCCGCCAGGGGTCACAGCACCCGGGTCTGGACCCCTTATTCAGCCGCGAGTGATGGGGCCTCCCCAGGTGCCCCCTGCCCCGCCTCAGTATGTGCCAATACCCCCGGGTCATTATAATAACCCGCTGGAGAACATGGTCGCTGCGGCAGCACGGCTGGCGGCCCTACCAGTGGACGGTGACTCTCCGACGGCTATCGAGACCCGCCGGGTCAGGGAACTCCTTCAAACAGCACTGGCGCAGCAAGAGGCGTACTCCTACAGCCGGGACAGGATCCACTCGACTCCTCGTCCAGGCCAGAGCCCGAGTTACAGCCGGCACATGGTCTCGGCAACCGGCTCAAGTAACGTCCGACGCCATGACCCGCCCCCTGGCCATGGCCCGGCTCATAATGGAGCCTTTTACGCAGCGGACCAAGCACGGCAAGAGGCAGAGCAAGCGCCTCAATTGACGGCTTACCAGACCCCCCCGGCTTACCCGACGACTTCCGTTGATGTGGGTATCCCTACCAGGACCGGGGGTGTTCCTTGTTTAGTGCCAGCTATCCGTAATGAACGTCTACCTAAGGACTTCAAGGGCCCTAGGAAGGTGCCTAACTATACAGCTGATTTACAACCCGCGGCCTGGATTGAGAGTTATGAGATGGCTATGGAACTGCTGGAGGTCAGTGAGGCGGCCATGGCCAAGTACTTCACCATGATGTTAGATGGAACTGCCCGCACGTGGTTGAAAGGGCTACCACTGAATTCCATTGGGTCTTGGGCTGAGCTGAAAGCCCGGTTCATCCAAAACTTCAAAGATACCTATAGGCAGTCTATGTCAATTGTGGATTTGACTAACTGTAAGCAGCAGGAGGGTGAATCCACGACCCATTGGGTTCGCCGGGTCAAGGAGATCATACATTCATCAGATAAGATGGATGCCGGCTCTGCAGTCTTAATGCTGGAACAGAACTCGCTTTGTGCCCCTTAAGATGAAGCTCGGGCGGCTTAAACGCGACTGCACCGATATGGGTACACTAATGGCAGCTCTTGTCAAGTACGCCGATTCCGATGGTACCAAGGATCCCCCTTCAGATGATGAAAGGACAGGGAAGGGAAAGAAGAACGGCAATGGCAAGGGTCCTCAGTTTAACCCGGGGAACCAAGGAGGAGGCAAGCGTAAGGCCGATGGCAGCCTAGAGTTTGTAGCCAACGCCAACTCCCAAGGTAATAACCAGCAACGCAAGGGGAGGCCCCCTCCCTGAGGCGGCGGGTCAGGTCCAACGCTGGAGCAGCTGTTGAATGAACCTTGTCCAAGGCATGGCTCTAGAGAGAAGCCAGCGACTCATCTGTGGAAGGATTGCGCGATCATGAAGGCCTTTAAGAGTTACAATGGCCCGGGCGGCGGCTCAGGTGCTGGCGGCTTTCATGGCCCGGGCGGCGGCTCAAATTCCGGTCCTTAGAATGGTCAAGGGGGCTTTCATCAACAGGCTGGCCAGGGTCATCAACAGCAGCAGGGGGGTTATCAGACCAATCCAAAGCAGCTAAGCGGTGGACAGTATCATGTGTTTACCACTAGTCTGTGCAAGCGAGATCAGAAACTTCAGAAGAGGGCGGTGAATGCTGTTGAGCCGGCAGTCCCACGCTACTTACGATGGTCTGAGCAGCCCATAGTGTGGAGTAGGGAGGATCACCCTCCTCGGGTGGATAACCCGGGCCACTTGGCCTTAGTGGTGGCTCCTCAAGTGGGAGGATACAAGTTCACAAAGGTGCTCATGGATGGAGGCAGCAGCATCAATATCCTCTATTATGAGACTTTTCGCCGTATGGGGTTGGTTGATAAGAACCTCAGCCAGTCAAACACTATCTTCCATGGTGTGGTACCTGGTAAGTCGGCTTATCCAGTCGGCAAGATCGAATTGGAAGTGGCTTTTGGTGATGAGAACAACTACAAGGTGGAGAAGTTGACCTTTGAGGTGGTCAAGATGAGAAGTCCATACCATGCTATATTTGGACGGCCGGCTTACGCCAAGTTCATGGCACGGTCGTGTTATGTGTACTTACAGCTCAAAATGCCGGGTCACAACGGGACTATTACGGTTCACGGCAGCCGGAAAGTGGCTCTAGAGTGCGAGGAAGGCGACGCGGCTTATGCAGAGTCTGTTTGTGCTACAAAGGAGTTGAAGTTTTACAAAGACAATGTTGACCCAATAGATATGACCTCTCTGAAAAAGCCAACCACGGAGAATGAACCGGCAATGAAATTTAAATCAGCTGACGAGACTAAACTTGTTGATTTTGTTCCAGGTGACTCGTCTCAGCAGTTTAGCATCAGTGCAAATTTGGATCCGAAATAGGAAAGCGCGCTCATCGAGTTCATCCATGAGAATAGGGACATCTTCGCGTGGAAACCTTCTGACATGCCAGGTGTACCTAGAGAACTCACTGAGCACACTCTCAATGTGGATCCAAAATTTAAGCCGGTCAGACAGTTCCTTCGGCGGTTTAATGAAGAGAGGCGAAAAGCTATTGGTGAAGAAGTGGCCCGGCTCTTGGCGGCCGGGTTTATCATTGAAGTCTTTCACCCAGAGTGGTTGGCTAACCCGGTGCTCGTGCTCAAGAAGAACGGCACCTGGCGGATGTGTGTGGATTACACGGACTTGAACAAGGCGTGTCCGGCTGATCCTTTTGCCCTCCCCCGTATTGATCAAATCATTGATGCTACGGCAGGTTGCGCACGCTTAAGTTTCTTGGATGCTTATTCCGGGTATCATCAGATTAAGATGGCAGTTAAGGACCAGGAGAAGACGGCGTTTATCACTCCCTTTGGAGCCTTCTGCTATGTGTCTATGCCCTTTGGACTCAAGTGTGCACAGGCGACTTACCAGCGCTATGTACAGAACTGTCTTCATAAACAGATCGGGCGCAATGTTCACGCTTACGTGGATGATATTGTGGTTAAATCCATCAAAGAGGAAACCCTAATAGATGATTTAAGGGAAACCTTTGATAATCTCCGGGTCTATAAGATGATGCTTAACCCGGCCAAGTGTGTTTTTGGTGTTCCTGCAGGCAAACTATTGGGCTTCTTGGTTTCTGACAGAGGTATTGAGGCTAACCCGGAGAAGATCAAGGCCATCACCTCCCTAGCTAAGCCGGCGTGTATAAATGACGTCCAGCGCTTGGCGGGTCGCATTGCTGCTTTAAGCCGGTTTATAAGCCGTTTGGGTGAGAAGGCCATGCCCTTATATCAGTTGATGAAGAAGACTGATAACTTTGTCTGGAATGATGCAGCTAATACCGCTTTTGAGGATTTGAAAAAGCAGCTGGCAGAGCCCCCAGTCCTTGCTGCTCCGGTTGATAAGGAGCCCTTGCTACTGTATGTGGCGGCAAACGCACAAGCCGTCAGCGTGGCTATTGTGGTGGAGCGCAAGGAGGCGGGTAAGGAGCATCCGGTTCAGCGGCCGGTTTATTATGTTAGCGAGGTGCTTATTGAGTCCAAGCAGCGGTACCCGCATTGGCAGAAGCTTGTGTATGGTGTGTTCATGGCGAGCCGGAAGCTTAAGCATTATTTTCAGGGTCATCCCATCACTGTGGTCAGTTCTGCCCCTCTTGGTGATATTATTCAAAACAGAGAGGCCACAGGGAGAATTGCTAAGTGGGCTATAGAACTTGGACCTCATGGCCTCAAATATGTGCCACGCACTGCTGTTAAATCTCAGGCTTTGGTGGATTTCATCAATGATTGGACAGAGTCACAAGTGCCCGAGCAAAAGCCGGATAACACTTATTGGACTATTCACTTTGATGGGTCCAGGCAGCTGGAGGGCTCGGGGGCTGGCGTTGTGTTGGCTTCCCCTAAAGGTGACAAGTTCCATTATGTGCTACAGTTGATGTTTCCTTGCACTAACAATGCGGCTGAATACGAGGCTTTGCTCCACGGTCTTCGGGTGGCTAAGGAGATGAGCTTAAGCCGGGTAAGGTGCTTTGGTGACTCAGACCTGGTGGCTCAACAAGTATCAGGCACGTGGGATTCTAAGGATCCTCTCACGGCGGCTTATCGCCGCGAGGTTGATGCCATTGCTGGGCACTTTCAGGGATACCAAGTGGAGCACATTGATCGCAGGAAGAACGAGGCGGCTGATGCTCTGAGCCGGCTAGGCTCTCAGCGAAAGCCGGTGCCTCCTAACACTTTCCTGGATGTCCTGTACAACCCTTCGGTTAAGTTGCCTACAGAGGAAGACTTGGCTATCCCTGACCCGGAGGCACGACTAGTGGCGGCTCTTCATGTCATACCAGATTGGACAATGCCATATCTGGCTTATATAACCCGGGGAGAGTTGCCTGAGGATGAAACTTTGGCCAGGCAAATAACCCGGCGGGCTAAGTCAATGATCGTCATCGGTGGCGAGTTACATCATCGCAGTGTTTCAGGGGCATTTCAACGTTGTATCTCCCCTAAGGAAGGCCAAGAGATCTTGCGTGAGATCCATGAAGGGGATTGTGGCCATCATGCCGGCTCAAAATCCCTTGTGGCCAAGGCTTTCCGTCATGGTTTTTATTGGCTGACGGCTCATGCTGATGCAGAGGACTTGGTCAGTAAATGTGATGGTTGCCAGAGGTTCTCACGACGGGCTCATGTGCCGGCTCAGGAGTTGAGGATGATCCCAATCACTTGGCCCTTTGCGGTCTGGGGGCTTGACATGGTTGGGCCTTTTAAACGGTCCAAGGATAAGAAGACCCACCTCTTGGTGGCAGTTGACAAATTCACAAAGTGGGTGGAAGCTGAGCCAGTTAGCAAGTGCGATGCAGCCACGGCGGTTCAATTTATGAAAAAGGTGATTTTCCGTTTTGGCTTTCCGCACAGCATTATAACTGACAATGGCACCAATCTTTCCAAAGGCGCCATGGAGGAGTTTTGTCAACCAGAGCATATCCGACTTGATGTTTCTTCAGTGGATCATCCTCAATCCAATGGTCAAGCTGAGAGAGCTAATCAGGAGATTCTGAAGGGCATCAAGCCCCGGCTTTTGGTCCCTTTGCAACGGACGCCGGGTTGTTGGGTGGAGGAGTTGCCCTCCGTCTTATGGAGCATCAATACTACTCCTAACAGATCTACAGGCTTCACGCCTTTCTTCATGGTTTATGGAGCGGAAGCAGTCCTCCCCAGTGACATCCGTCACGACTCACCTCGCGTGGCGGCTTATGTTGAGACGGATAATGAACAGGCGCGCCAAGATGCTCTTGACTTGTTGGATGAACAGCGTGATGTGGCAGCAGCCCGGTCAGCGATTTACCAACAAGACTTGCGCCGTTATCATAGCCGCCGGGTCAAATCCCGGGTCTTCCAGGAAGGCGACCTTGTGCTCCGGCTCATCCAGGATCAAACAGATGCACACAAGTTATCCCCACCTTGGGAAGGGCCCTTTGTGGTCAGCAAGAACTTGCACAACGGGTCATATTACCTCATTGATATTCGGGAGCACAAAGATTCACGTAAATCTGAGGAAGAGACCCGTCGGCCGTGGAACATAGCTCAGCTTCGGCCTTACTACACTTGAGCTACCGGCTCTCGTGGTGTACATATTTATCTCAGCCATGTATCTATTATGATAAGCAATAAAGCAGGACCTCTGTCCTTTTATCTCCTCCAAATATGTGTGTGTTGTTTTTATTACAAGATTACATGCTGACTTAAAGGAGGATCCGGCTTATGATCGTATTCGAATCTAGCCGTAAGCAGTAAAGTCACTTGGGGGCTTCCTGTTCAAACATGGGTCGTATTCGAACCAAAGAGAACATAGCTGTCGATACCCATTTGATTGGCAAAGTGCCGAGCTCATTGGGAGGTTACCTTTCGTCATATTTGAATCATAGTTTAACCCCTCTGAGAACCGACGTGGATCGTATTTGAATCAGCGTCGTTAAACAATTTTAAGAATCACTTGGGGGCTTCCTATTCAAACATGGGTCATATTCGAACCAAAGAGAACATAGCTGTCGGTACCCTCTTGATTGGCATCGCCACACCCACTGGGGGCTATATGATCGTATCCGAATCTTGGCTTAACCCCTTTGGGCCGGGTCTCTGGTCGTATTCGAACTGGAAACCCCTAAGTTCTTCTGCTTTATCACAAGTTTACTCTGATTATGATAAGGTGTGCATGGCCGGGTCTCACTTGCCGGCCTCACTTTGGTTTACAGTGTTAGTTGAACATCATGGGTGTCATCAAGGCAAGTAAATTGGAGTTAAGGTACCAACCGTGCTACCCGGGTTATTTAAACCGGGGTTATTCTTACAGGCCGTTAAGTGTGTTATTACGGCTATGTTCAGAGTATAATTAAGGATCAGTCTTTTTTTATTCATATTCCGGGCTATTTATCTTAAAACACCTGATTTTCAGGGCGGTAAGCCGCCTCGAGACTTGTGATTTGCCTTTCTATGCAGATACTTAAAGGCACCTTTTGAGGTTAAGAAAAACAAAGGAATGATTATGACCCGGAGAAACATCAAAGAGACAAATTAAAAGGGCTTTCGCATTCAAAACGTGCACGATGGCACGGCAGACATAAACTGTTGCACCTACTCTATTACAATAACTCTTCAAGTCTAAAAGATGGAACAATGTTTGATAAGCCGCCAGCTAAATTATGATGCCCGCTGAGTTGAAGTCCCCGGCTCATTCCTGTCTTCTCCTCCGGCTGATCCCAAGACCTCGAAGGTTGATGATTTCCAGTTGATGCCGCTGAGAGCTTCGAACTGGGCTTCTTCGTCAATTAACCCGGCCGGGTCAATCTCTGGGGCGAAGGTGTGCTGATGAGCCGGAGGGCCCAGATTGAGGGCTTCATAGCGAGGGGTTGGAATCCTCTGATTCTCCGCATCATAACCCGGCTGGTACTTGGTCAAGTCGGTGTCGTTCCCGATGAGCGTGGCCACCGGGCGTACAACCTTCACACATGCCGCGAAGTCCTTCTGGTCGAAGGCTGAGCCGTCTTCCTTCAGGCTTGGGTAACCCAGGGCGATGTCTGCCGGGTCTAGCTCCGGCAGGAATGCCTTGGCCCGGCTCAGCGCGGCGATTGCTCCGGCTCTCGCGGAGGCCCGTCGCAGCTCTTGGATCCGCTGAGGCAGAACGGCGAGCCGGCGCAGGACTTCGGCCAGATGAGTTGGCACCTCGTTGGATAGGGCCACCACAGCTAAGGCACGCTGTGACCCGGTGTAGAGCTGTTCCACCAGGGTGTACACGGCCTTTAACTTGGTGACCACGCTCTGGTTGAGGTTGGCACTCCTGGGACCTGTTTAACAGAATCAGATAAGCCGGTGACAAGGATGAATCATGACATATATGAACTTGATGAAAGCCGGTGAGGCGACTTACCGAAGATAGCGGCCACCATTTGGGAAACCTGGCGCTTTAGGCCGGAGAGCTCGGTGGTCTTCTCAGCGAGAGCCTTCTCCGCCTGTTCCGCCCGGGTCACCAGTGCGGCCTTCTCTTCGACCCAGGCCTTTCTCTCAGCATCAAACTCGGTCTTCAATTTTTCTTGGGTGGCGATGCTGGATACAAACTTGGCGTTTGCCTTCCGGGTCTCCATCTCTTGCATCTTCAGCCGGCTCTTGAGATCCGCAAGGTCTGCCTCTAGTTTCTTGCCAGCAGCCTGCATATATTTCCGGGTTATTAACAGTCATTATATAAGTCCCAAGCGTTTTCCAAGCAAGACACTTGGCACTTGGGGGCTAATGCATATTGAACGTATCTATCTACATATTGCCGGCTCAGTTGAGTAAGCCGGAACCTAAGTCTACAACATATTCAAGCATAAGTCATTGACTTGGGGGCTAGCATGGCAAAGGTAACTATGCAGTAAGTAAGAAGACAGCAGAAGGATACCTCAGATTTTTGTTGGATCTGGTTGACCATGGCGACCTCGGCGTCCCGGCTCTTGTGTACTTGGCTGATGTAGCCAGAGACGAGCTCTCCAATGCTCAAGTCGGTGTAGCCGGAGAGGTCCAGGTTCACCCGGTGGGGCTGCAGCAAATCCCCCTTCGCGGAGCATTTGGCCAGCGCAGTCGGTCTCCCCGGCTCAACGAACTCCGTCCGGGTGATTACCACGTCCGGGTCGTCTGCTGGTGGGGTTGAGCCGGAGGCCTCCGGGTTAACCGCAGTGTCGGTCGTGGCCTTGGTAGTTGGGGCTGAGGCCTCAGGTGCCGTGTCCATTGGAGTGGTGGTTTCGGGGGCGGAGGCAGCTGGCGGCTCTTTAGCCGTCACCTCCGGTTCAGGTATGTCCGGCACTCCGGCTGACCTGGTCTTCTTCGCTCTTTTGGTGAGCTTTGCCTGGGCACTGAAAAGACAGAAGTGTTAGGCACACAAAGAGTAAGTACAAACAAAGATAATGTAAGATGATTGTTGTTACCCGGGCGCAGTCTTGAAGGCCGGCAGATTTGACTGCATGGAGTCACCCGAAGAGGGGGAGGTCTCCTGATAATTGGAGTCAGAAGAGTTGAGTGGCTGACGGATAACACCCGCCAACGGATGAAAAGGGTACAAGTGAGAAAAAACCTCAGTGCGACGCTTCCTTGTTGCGTTGGGTAACCCGGCGGAGAGATCGGTGTCCTTGTTGGTCCGGGTGTGACGCCGGCTTTCGTGAACCTGTCGCTTCAAAAGAAATTGAGGGTCTTGATGAGCTAAAGGATGTGAAAAGCTTACTTTCCGGGTTACCCTTCGGACTTTCAGCTGTGGCAAGGGCTCCGAGTCGGAGGAAAGTGACATTACCTCTTCTACCACCGGGTTACTGGCGCCGGTGTCATCCTGTCAATGAGCAAGTATTGACAAGGCGGACAGCAACAAACAACAAATATAGCAAGAATTTAAAGATTTAAGGGTTACCTCTGACTCGGAGCTGTCACTTAATTGCATTAGCTGCAAAGCGGTGGGTCGGCTTCCCTTTTTGCGAGGGGCGGCTTTCTTGGCGGCTTTCTTTGCCTTCCTGGCCTTCTTGGCCACCTCATGGTCATATTTGACCTGCCAGAATTTATCATCAGCCTGAAGAATACAGTAATGAATTCTTAAAACAGTTCAGGTCAAGGTTACATGCAGAAGAAGTTGAAAGGTTAAAGTCAGCGGCTCACCGATGGGGCTGGATTGGTCTTGCAGAAGGGGGCTAACCCGGTCCTTCCACAGTCTGCCAGACTCTCGTTTAGAAGAGCCTTGGTCTCTTCCTCTGCAACGTCTTCTGGAAGATCATTGCGATTGTGCCTCTGCGGGTCATCCTTTCGCCAGGTGTACTCACACATTAAGCCGCGGCGGCGGCTCAATGGGATCACCCGCCATGAGATCCAGACCCGGACCAGGTCAATTCCGTTTAGACCGTTGCCTAGCAGGGCCTTGATCTTATTGATAGTTGGAAGCAGAGGCTGGCGTTCCGCTGCAGTCAGTTTGTCCGACAGCGGATGAGTCGGCTCTAGACGTGTTGGGCGAAAGCCGGGCAGCGGGTTCTCGTCAGCCGGGGACGTATCTTGGCAGTAGAACCAAGTCATATTCTAGTCCTTGGGGTGGCTCGGCGGCTCTACGTAAGGGAAAAGACAGTCCCTACGCCGCTGGATGGAGATGCCACCTAACTCCAGACTTGGCCCATTGGCGCACTCATTTTGGCGGTTTAAGTAAAACAGCTCTCTGAAAAGCAGCAGGCTAGGTTCTTCTCCAAGGTACACTTCGCAAAAGACTTGGAAGTTGCAGATGTTGGATACGGAGTTGGGTCCTATATCCTGAGGCCGTAGGTCAAAGAAGTTGAGCACGTCCCTGAAAAACTTTGAGCCGGGCGGTGCGAAGCCCCGGCTCATATGGTCTGCAAAGATCACTACCTCCCCGTCCCGTGGCTGTGGTCTCTCTTCCGACGGGTCAGGGGCACGGTAGGACATGATTTCCTTCTTAGGCAAATATCCGGACTTAACGAAATTGGCCAGGGTCTCGTCGGTGACATTGGACCTCATCCAGTTGCAAGTGATGGGAGCCTTGGGAGGCATGGTGAAAGTTGGTGGTCTATGATAAAGAGAAAAAGTGTCCGGGTTAATATAAGCCGGAGATCTATCGTTCAAGCTAAGATGGCGGCTTATGAAGGGGACTAATGATATATACTCAGGTACAGTGGATTATTTAAGCCGCAGGGGCATTCAAGATAAGATTGATTGTTTACGGCTTTATCACAGTTAAGCCGGAGGATTCTACAGAGCATGGTTCTCTTTAAACCGGAAAGTTCTACGGCGCGTGTTTTCTTTAAGCCGGAAATGTAAGCCGCCAAGATTCTATGGTTGCAGTTTTTACTAAGTGTGGTAAAACAGGTTTCGCATATTACCGTAACTTTTTTGGATCAAAGTGGTCGGAGCAAAGAAAATTTTCTAGACCTAAAATGCAGACGCAGGGGAGTTCTTGAGCTCGAAGGAGATCTTATGCAGTGGAAAGAAGTGTGTTTTGCAGGTGAAATGAGTAACAAACAACTACTGCAGCAAGTCTATACATATCTAAAGATCAAACAAGGGTGGCAACTACGAGAACTACTGAAGCCTGCGGACAATGGCGAAGAACGCGGATGAACTGTTTGAACTCTACCGCAGATCTGCTCTAACAAGGCAGAAGAGACTCACTGGAGTTGGAGAAGAGCGGAAGTAGCCGCCGTTTATCTGGTCCGAGTCAGGGTGATGCAGCGGCCGGGTTGATGAAGATTAGGGGCGCTATGGCGGCGGCAGTGGCAGAGCTCGGGCAGAGGAGCGACGGCGCGAGGAGGAAGAAGAGAGCGTGAGAAGAGCCCGTTGGGCCGGCCTATTTATAAGGCGAGGTCATAAGTGGGCGCGAGATTCAAGGAGACCGCGGCGTGGTTATCTCCCCCCCACGACGCCTCGATTTTCGGAATGACAGTAAAGCGAAGATCCGTTGCGGATCTGGCGGAGTAAAAAACGGACTTAATGGAGGATGATGTCATGGCGGATTATCCGGAGTCCAGAGGATGACGTCACTCCGGGTTATGGCCTTCACATGAATGGTAAGCCGGAGATTTTTTCTGTCAGAAGAGTTGAAGATTGACATGAGCCGGCTCAAATCAATCTGGGGCCTAATGTTGAGGATATAGACCTTAGAGTCACCCGCCAGGAGGGGCCGGGTTAATCGTACGGTCGGGACCAGAAGCCCGGAGCCAAGTTTCAAGACGATGGGCCGGAGATGGGCTGAGACCCGGATATGGCTAAAGGCCTGTAGTTACAATCTTTATTATTGTAGAACTTGTAGTGTAAGGCAAGTATAGTTGAGAGTCCGAGCCGGACACTCTTATGAGCCGGCCGGGACTCTAAGGGCTGCTGGGCGTCAGCCTCCCTATATAAAGGGACGACCCGGCAGCGGTTTAAGGACGACAACAATCTCATCGAGAGCCGGGCATAGCTGTTTAGCTCCCTGGTGATCGTAACCCTAATCAGTACCACCTCAAACTGGACGTAGGCTTTTACCTTCACCGTAAGGGGCCGAACCAGTATAAACCCTCGCGTCCCTTGTCCCGCATAACCCCTTCAAGCTTCCTAGCTGCGATGGCTCCACGACTAAGTCCTAGCTCGAGGACATCTGCCGTGACAATTCCATGACAGGTACTATCAGGCTACTTACTGTGATCCTACCCATGAGGATTCACTACTCCGCACCACCACCGAGATGCTTGAGGACAAGGACCGTGAGAATCGTGCCTTGCGAATGGAGCTCTTTAATGCCCGTTCTGATCACTGGGCCACTCTGACACGGTTTGCACCTGCCGTGCAGGCCGGGTATATGGACATGAGGGACTTGTACCCCGTGCGGTCTGGTCTGCCAGAATGTATGGAATGGCGTGATGTAGGAGGCATCACCCCTCCTCGTGGACCCCGTCTGCCACCGTTTGTTGGACCAAGGCCACACCCGAGTCCTTATGGACCGCAAGCTCCACAGGACCGACTGTTTCCAGATGATCATGTTCAGCTCCCAGGACATGGTGGTGACTTCTATGAAGATTACTACGGAGACGTCTGAGTTGGTGGTAGTTCCAATAGTATTGTAACAGTTGTATTCTCCACAGTCCTGCGTGTCTTGTGGGATACGACTTGGTGTGTATCACGTTCCGGAGGTGTAGAAAAATAATGTATAGGAGCTTGGAATGCCTCCGATGAGATGTATCGTCTTTCATCGTAGTTGTACCCTAGCCTGGGCTTGTACAAAACTATGTATGGTGTGTATGACCGTTGGTATATGTATGTCAGTTTCTATATTACCATGTCATACTGATGATCATCTCTGCATTCCGTGTTATCCATTACATTCCGCATTTCCCTGCCAAGATTTAGCCATCCTTGTCTAAACCGTTGTTTTGTTTCTCCTAGGATGGTTAACACCCGCAACAACCCTGCTGTCCAGGCGTAGGGTGAAGCCAATGTAGCTAGGGGGGAGAATCTGCCCCAACCGCCTTCACTGGCCGAAGTTATGCTGGAGGCAGAAAGAAACAAGCGTGAGACTAACCGCTTGCTAGAGCGAATTGAGCAGAATACTGCACGTCATCAGAGGAACGACTTGGTGTCCATCAATGACTTTATCAAGCTGTACCCACCGAAGATTAACCATTCCGTCGAGCCCCTCGATGCGGATGATTGGCTCCGCAGCATTACCCATAAGCTACGTTCTGCCAACGTAGCCGAAGCTGATAAGGTCACCTACGCTGCCTATCACCTCGAAGGCCCTGCTAGCCTTTGGTCGGAAAACTTTGAGGCTATGCGCCCAGCCGGCCAAATCACTACTTGGGCTGAATTCAGTGAGGCTTTCCGTGAGCATCACATTCCGGAGGGTCTCATAGATCGTAAGAGGGAAGAATTCTGCAACTTCACCCAGGGCAGACTGTCTGTGGATGCATACAGCCGTGAGTTTGGAAATCTAGCACGCTATGCTCCTGAAGAGGTATCCACCGACGCCAAGAAGCAGGCAAGGTTCCGCAAGGGACTTAGCCCCGAGCTTCGTCGTGATCTTCGTTTGCACGAGTGCACCTCCTTCCAGAAGTTGGTCAATAAGGCCATCAGTGCTGAGACAGGACAGACTGACTATGACGCTACACGCAAGCACTCTCGCGATTTTGGTTCCTCATCCGGCTCCGGATCTCAGAAGCGCCGGGTCTGGATTCCGAACACTGCTCTGCCACCTAGGTTAACTCCGAGGCCATCCTTCGAGGTGCCTCGCCCCAACCAGCCGTATGCACCGCCCAAGGTCTATGGTGGCCCCGCTGCTAATGCTGCTCCACGCTCCAATGTTGTGTCATGCTTCAAGTGTGGAGAAACGGGTCACTATTTGCGTGAGTGCCCCCGAAACAACCCCAATCAACCTGGACAGTCCATTGGCCGTGGTAAGCCAGCAGGAAAGACTTACTACGCCAAGCTAGCCACCACTGCACGTGGCCATGTCAACTATGTTTCAGCTGAAGAAATTCATGAGGATCCCAACGTCGTCCTTGGTACGCTCCTTGTTAATTGCCATCCGGCAACTGTTCTTTTCGATACTGGAGCATCTCATTCATTTATCTCTGAGAGCTATGCTCAATTGCACAACACCACATTTAGTGACATGCCCACCTCCATGGAAATTCAAACTCCTGGTTCTAGATGGCAAACCTCTAGGATAAGCCATGGAAATGAAATTCTTGTCGACAGATTGGTCTTCCGTGCATCACTAATAGCTCTCAAGTCCTCGGACATAAATATCATCTTGGGTATGGACTGGATGTCAGCCCATTATGCTAAGATCGATTGCTCTAGTAGAACTGTTCAACTCACTCATCCGTCGGGCAAGACAGTCAATGTTTTGACCCGGGTGTCTAAGCGTCAGCTTTACTCATTAAATGCCAACCCTCTTCCAGACCTTGAAGATGTTCCGGTAGTCCGTGACTTCCCGGATGTAACGCCCACGATGCGGGTATATCTCCCACGTGTCGAGGCACGACTTAGAGGCATAACCGCGTAAGGAACGCAAACTCAAGGAACATAATCCTGGTATATCAGTAACTAGGGCGGCAAGAGTGGAACAAAACACCAGGCATAAGGCCGAGCCTTCCACCCTTTACCATATATATATATGCATTAATTAAATAAGAGATATTGTGATATCCCAACATATCCATGTTCCGACATGAAACACACTTCAACTTCACCTGCAACTAGCAACGCTATAAGAGGGGCTGAGCAAAAGCGGTAACTTAGCCAAACAACGGTTTGCTAGGAAAGGATGGTTAGGGACTGACATGGCAAAATGGGTGACATGATATAGCAAGTGATAGGTAGCGGAGCATGGCAATAGAGCGAATAACTAGCAAAGCAAAGATAGAAGTGATTTCGAGGGGTGGTCATCTTGCCTGCAAGGTTCTCAGAGTTGTCGTAAGCTTGATCCTCGTAAGCATACTCAACAGGTTCCTCGTTCACGAACTCGTCTCCCGGCTCTACCCATGACAAGAACACAAGCAAACGGAACCACAATCAACAACGAGAAATGCACAAGCAACATGATGCAAAACATGTATGATATGCAAGATATGGTATGCGATGCATATGCGTGCTCCGGAAGGGAAATGATGAACATGGCAGTAACTTGGCAAACCAAGCATGCCACTGGAAAGATGAGATGATCTCGGTCGAAATCGATATAAAGATCACCGGAAACGGATGCACGGTTTGCAAATGGCAAGCAAAACAAGAATGACACGAATCTGCGATTAACAGCAAGATAGCACTTAAAATGCAACAACCAACAATACTACACCACTTCAACATAGCAACAAAGCACATGGCAGTAAACTACAGGAGATGCTTGAAAAAAGATGAACACTGAGCTACGGCTTGTTCACAACATATCAAGATCAAACAAGCATGGCAAAAGTGCAAAAGATAACAGGTTCACAGACTTGGTGAAAAACTGGACATGGCAGAAAAACAGCATCAGGTAGCAATGTTCAGAGTACGAAATCAACATGCTACAGGAACTTAACATAGCAAAACAAGGCATGGAAGTGTTCTACTAAATGCATATGACAAAAGTCCCTTACTGACCATAAGCCAAAAAGGATCATAAGATATGATGGCAAGCATGTAAACATAGCAAGTTTCGTTATCAGGTTTCAGACTTAGCAGAAAACAGAGCATGGCAGAAATAATAAAATGTAGGCCTCTTTGTGAGCTTGATGCACGCACTACAGAGCAATTCATGACAAACCAAGCATACCTACAGCAAGATGGCTTGTTTATGAAGCTAACCATGGCAAGAACAAATGCATAGCATGTATGGATCAACTACAATAAGCTAGGCAAAAATTGCATATCATGTTAAGAATCTGCCAGAAATATTTTATAGCAAAAGTAGAGCAAGATTGAGTCATGCTACGGCACTCCATAATTGCAAACAATTGCAGGAATGGATCAATTACAACAATAGCTACAAAACATCGTTACTGAACATCTCCAAAATATGCATGGATCTCTCTGTAACATCAAGTTTACAAGGCAACAAAATAACAGCAGACAAGGACTTAGAGAAATCACTGTCCCTGAAATCAGAAATATTACGGGGCCTACTTTGAATGCTTGTGCTAGTCACCACAGAGATCACAAAAATACATGGCATAGACCCTTGGAAAGATGGCATGGCATACTTCAAAACACATGTAGAGCTCATGCCCAAAAGATGCACAGATTTAATGATACAAAAATGACAAATCTCCAAGTTCTGCTAAGAACCAGAGAATAACAGCAACTAGCCCTCTTCCAACAAAGATTTGGGAATCAATATGATCTCTAATGAATATGGTGCAATTGAACAAAATGAAGATCATCACGAGACGAACAATTTGACATATTACACGCGCGAATCGGAGCTACATGCAAGGAGTTATAGCATCACGAACAGAGGCACATACTGAGAAAATATCAAGACAGAAAATATTTTGGGGGGGGGGGGGGGTTCGGGAAAGGCAACGTATAGCGCCTCAATCGGATCTGGCCGGAGAACTCGCTAGGGTTCGGGGCACGACGGTCGGAGCTCTCGCCGGAGGAAGGGGACGGCGGGCCGGCGGGAGGAGAGGAGGAAGGCCGACGGCGCGGGGTAGAGGCGGCGCCGGCGGAGGCGGTACGGGGCCGGCGGCGAGCGCGCGCCGGAGCACGGCGGGCGGCGGGCAGCCGTGGCGCCGGCGAGGCGCAAGGGCGGCGGCGCGGGAGCCAGCGGGCGTCGGGCGGCGGCGGAGTTGCGGGCTCGGGCGGCGGCGGAGTTCGGGCCCGGGAGGGCCGCGGTCGGGCCTGCGGGCCGCGGCGGTGGGAGGTGGCCGCGGCGGTGGGAGGTGGCGGCGGCGACACGTGGCGGCGTGCGATTCGTCGCGGCCGTCGGTGGAGATGTGTCCGGCGCGGACCGGACACGTCCGGCGGCGGAGAGGGAGCGGGCTAGGGTTTGGTCTGCGTGCGTATTTCGGGATGCTCACATATTTATAGGTAGAGGGAGCTAGGAGGCTCCAAATGAGGTGCGGTTTTCGCCCACACGATCGTGATCGAAAGACCTAGAGCATGGAAGAGAGTTTGGTGGGTTTTGGGCCGGTTTTTGAGGGGTTTTTTGCTGGACACTCAAATGGACTTGACGGATGCCCGGTTAACCGTTGGAGTACCAAACGACCTCCAAAGGGAACGAAACTTGACCGGTGGTCTCCGGGTGGTATATTAAGGCCACTTGACAAGCCTCGGTCCATTCCGAGAAAGTTTGACACCCGCACACGAAAGAAAACAAGAGGGGTGCACCGGAGGAGATAGGAGCGCCGGATTGCAAAACGGACAACGGGGAAAATGCTCGGATGCATGAGACGAACACGTATGCAAATGCAATGCGCATGATGACATGATATGAAATGCATGACATGACAAAATACAAAACGAAAGACAAAACCCGACCACGGAGGAAATAACATAGCACATAGTCGGAAATGGCAAGAGTCGGAGTTACAAATATGGCAAGTTACATGCGGGGTGTTACAACACTCCACCACTACGAGAGGATCTCGTCCCGAGATCTAGGACTGAAAGAACTCCGCATATTCGAAACGGAGATGGTCCTCGCGTTCCCAGGTGGCTTCCCGGTCGGAATGGTGCGACCACTTCACTTTCAGGAATTTGATTGACTTGTTGCGAGTCTTGCGCTCAGTTTCTTCAAGAATAGCCACGGGGTGCTCATGATAAGACAAATCTTCTTGGAGGTCAATCTCTTCGAAGTTCATAGTGCGCTCAGTCGTCTTGAAGCACTTGCGGAGCTGTGACACGTGGAACACATCGTGCATGTTCGCGAAGTTGGAAGGAAGCTCAAGTTGATAGGCGAGGTCGCCTCTTTTGCCAATGATCTTGAAAGGACCCACGTATCTAGGGGCAAGCTTCCCTTTGATACCGAAGCGACGAGTGCCTTTCATTGGAGAGACGCGGAGGTAGACATGGTCTCCGATCTCGAAAGCCAAATCACGATGCTTACTATCATAGTAACTCTTCTGACGCGATTGCGCGGCTTTGAGATTATCACGGATGACTTTACACATTTCTTTAGCTTCAGTGATTAAGTCATTGCCAAGAAGTTGGCGTTCACCAGTATCTGACCAATTGAGAGGAGTACGGCACTTTCTGCCATAGAGAATCTCGAATGGGGCCTTGCCCGAACTCGCTTGGAAGCTGTTGTTGTAGGAGAATTCAGCATATGGAAGACAATCTTCCCATTTCATGCCAAAGGAAATGACACAAGCCCTGAGCATATCTTCAAGAATTTGATTGACTCGCTCGACTTGGCCACTAGTTTGAGGATGGAAAGCTGTGCTGAAGCGAATGTTTGTGCCCATGGCCTTCTGGAAGGAGTCCCAGAACTTAGAGGTGAAGATGCTTCCATGATCAGAAGAAATCAATTGTGGAATGCCGTGCAAGGAGACAATTCTGGAGGTGTAAAGCTCTGCCAGCTGAGCTGCTGTGATGGATTCTTTGATTGGAAGGAAATGAGACACTTTAGAAAGTTTGTCGATGACAACGAAGATAGCATCATTTCCGTGCTTGGACTTGGGAAATCCAGTCACGAAGTCCATTTCAATATGATCAAACTTCCATTCTGGGATAGCAAGAGGTTGGAGGAGACCAGCTGGTCGTTGGTGTTCTGCTTTCACTCTTCGACAGACATCACATTCATTCACGAATTGAGCAATTTCTCGCTTCATTCGAGTCCACCAATACGACTGCTTGAGGTCATGATACATCTTCGTACTTCCAGGATGAATGGACAGAAGAGAATTGTGCGCCTCGTTCATTATGACTTTCCTTAGATCACCTTTAGGAACCACAATCCGGTCCTCGAAGAATAAAGTGTCTCTGTCATCAATGCGATAGCACTTGTATTTGGAAAGACCCTTGTCGATACCACGTTTCACCTTCTTCACCATGGCATCAAGGAGTTGTGCCTCACGAATCTGATCTTCCGAAGTAGGAGATACTATGAGGTTGGCAAGAAAGCCTTGAGGAACAACTTGGAGATTCAGCTTGCGGAAAGCTTCACAAAGATCCGGTTGGAAAGGCTTGAGAATTAAGCTGTTGCAATAAGCCTTCCTGCTTAAAGCATCTACAATGACATTGGCCTTGCCTGGAGTATATTCAATACTCGGATTGTACTCTTGAATCATTTCGACCCATCGAGTCTGCCTGAGGTTGAGGTTGGGCTGAGTAAAGATATACTTGAGACTCTTGTGATCGGTGAAAATGTCCACTTGTCTTCCCAACAAGAGATGTCTCCACGTTATTAATGCATGGACAACTGCCGCCAACTCAAGATCGTGAGTGGGGTAGTTCTTCTCGTTGGGCTTCAACTGACGAGAGGTATAGGCCACAACTTTCTTCTCTTGCATTAACACAGCACCGAGACCTTGGAGAGAAGCATCACAGAAAACTTCATACGGCTTGGATTCATCAGGAGGAGTCAAGACAGGAGCTGTGACTAGTTTCTCTTTGAGAGTGTTGAAAGCAATGCCACACTCAGGAGACCAGACATACTTCACATGCTTCTGAAGGAGGTTTGAAAGAGGCTTTGCAATCTTGGAGAAATTCTCAACGAATCTTCGGCAATAGCTTGCAAGACCAAGAAAACTGCGGAGCTACTTGACATTTTGAGGAGGTTTCCAATTCACAATTGCGGACACCTTCTCGGGGTTAACAGCGATACCCATGGCAGAGATGATGTGACCAAGGAAAAGAACTTCATCGAGCCAAAACTCACATTTAGAGAACTTCGCATAGAATTGATACTCTCTGAGCTTGTCGAGCACCAATCGCAAATGTTTGGCATGATCCTGCTTATTCTTGGAGAAGACCAAGATATCAGCGAGATACACCAGAACGAATTCATTGGTATAGGGGTTGAAGATGAAATTCATCATCCGAGAGAACACTGGAGGAGCATTGACAAGGCCGAAAGGCACGACAGTATATTCATAAGAACCAAAGCTTGTTCTGAATGCTGTCTTGGGAATATCTTCTTCACGAATGCGAATCTGATGATAACCCATACGAAGGTCAAGCTTCGAGAATACTTTAGCACCTTTGAGTTGCTCAAATAGCTCATTGATGTTGGGAAGTGGATACTTGTTCTTGATAGTCTTCTTGTTCAATGGACGGTAGTCGACACAAAGTCGGTCCGTGCCATCCTTCTTCTTGACAAAAAGAACACCACAACCCCATGGAGAAGAACTCGGTCTGATCAAACCCAGACGCTCTTGTTCATCAAGCTGTTTCTTCAATTCCTTCAGCTCGTTGGGTCCAAGCTTGTATGGACGCTTGCAAACGGGTTCAGTGCCAGGCTCTAGTTCGATAACGAACTCAACTGGCCGATGAGGAGGCATACCCGGAAGCTCTTCTGGAAAGACATCTTGATACTCGCAAACGACTGGAATTTGAGAGATGGCATTCAATTCGCCCTTCTCATTGAGAGAGAAAAACCGAATGGTTTCATCACGAGTGGCAAAAATAATCACATCCTCAGACGAGTGTGTCAATTGAATTTCCCTGGCAGCACAATCAAGTTGAGCCTTGTGCTTACAAAGCCAGTCCATCCCGAGAATAAGATCAATATCCGAGTCACCAAGAACAATTGGAGAAGACTGAAATTTATAGTCGCCCATCTTGATGGTAACATTCGGAACCATGGAGCTTGCATTCATGCATTTGCCCGGAGAGATAACTGCTAACGGTGTAGGCAATCCTTGGAAATGCAATTCATGCTTGGATGAAAAAGGTCTTGATATGAAAGAAAGCGATGCACTAGTATCAAAAAGAACTTTTGCAGGAATATCATTAACAGGAAGATTACCCATTATCACATCAGTAGATTCCTGCGCTTGAGTTGCATTCATCATGTTCACCTTTGCAAACTTTGGATTATGCTTGACCACTGCATTGCTGGAAGATCTGACAGGAGGAGGAGGAGGAAGACGCCTTTGGTTGAAGCACTTGTTAGCATAGTGACCTTTCTGCTGACATTTGTTGCAAGTCACCTCTGAGAGTGGACGGTGATAAGGAGCATTGGACTTTGGAGCTTGATTCTGAGACTTGTTCTGATAGCCAGAGTTGGAAGAGTTGGAAGAACCATGGCCACCTTTGTTCTTCTGCTGGTAAGGCTGACGAAACGGAGGAGGAGGAGGCAACCAGAACTTTTGTTGCTTAGCTGTCACAAGTGAGGAAGAAGAAGACTGAACTGCGTCCCTGACTCTTTTCTTAGAAGCCTCACACTTGAGCTGAGCAGCCTCTTGCTTCAGTGCCATATTGTAGAATTGATCAAACTGAGTAGGCTCAACAAGAACGAGAGCTAACTGCAGATCCTTTTTAAGGCCACCTCTGAAGTGATAGATCATGCTCTTTTCATCAGGAACGTCTTGTTTAGCGAAGCGAGCAAGTTTCTGAAACTGAATGTTGTATTGATACACAGACATGTTGCCTTGCTTGAGATTGCGGAACTCCTCACGCTTGCTCTCAACAACACTTTGTGGAATGTGGTGCGCTTTGAAGTCCCGACAGAAGTCAGTCCAAGTGATCACACGACCTCCTCTGGAATCTTTGTATTGCTGAAACCAATCAGCAGCTTGGTCCTTGAGCTGGAAAGAAGCGAACTTGACATAGTCCTCAGGCCTGACATTGCTACATTCAAAATGCTTGTTGATGTCCACGAGCCAATCATCGGCATCCGTGGCCTCGGCACAGTAGCTGAAAGACTTGGGCTGATTTGCGAGAAACTGGTTGAGAGTGGCAAAGTTAAACTGATTGTTGCCTTGACCTTGATTGCCTTGATTGCCTTGCCCTTGAGTACGTTCTTGCAAGAGTTGCAGAATCATTTGAGCATTGGCGTTGGTGGCTGCCATGATAGCTTGCCATGCCTCCGGAGGTGGAGGTGGTGGCGGACGGTTCGCTTGACTCCCTTCATTGCGATCCGGATTCTGACGCGTTGGCGGAGCCATCCTGAAGAGGGTGACATCCGTTAGCATCTTGATAGACAAATAGATAAGTAGAATCAACGGATAGAAATTGCAACATATAGTCTTCACAAAAAATATTCGAACGAAGATGAACGAATGAATTCCGTAGTAAATCATCACAATTCCATAAGTTGAGAAGCCACTTGAAAAAGATATGGAATCAACATATGAATTCGAAGCAACTCGAGTACCAAAATTCATAATAAAACAAAGTATTGGCTTGCAGAATAAGCCGGAACAAACATATGATAGAGGTTTCGTCCGAAGTTTTCGTGGTGGGGCCCACATGGGCTCAATCGTACAGCACCATCATGTACAAGGCTGTGCACATGACATACGAAGCGTCCCCGAGTCGGCAAAGCCATGGACTCTTTAAGACACTACGAGACCACTGTAAAATGAACCGTGGAAAGGCGGACGACTAGACGTCGAACCCCAATCTCATATCATGCGTCTGTCGGAAAGATATCCTAAGGCTACTTGAATTCCCACTTATAAACTCCCGAAACTTTCTGGTTATGCAATCTGGTGTAGGGGATACAGGGGACACAAAATATATCACCCAAACTAGCAATCCCTAGATCCAGCTGTATCCATCCGTCAACACATAACCAAGAAATCTTCGGAAATCGTTTACCTCAACCTTCGAAAAGCATCCATTATACAAGTTATGGCAATACTCCCAAACTCCCGCCCCAGTACTGGGTGGCGTCAAGGTGATCTCACCAACAACTGCATAAAAGAGATTTCGATGTCGGCGAAACTCAGGTATTCCAGAATTGCAACGATAAAATTGTGACGACAACACCTCGGAGCTCAACTCCCCGGGACACTGCCACAACCCCTAAATGTCAGGAGGCACCAAGAACAATGTTCTCGTCACAAAACCATCGAAACGATTCCAAGATACCCGCGTGATCCTAAAATGTTTTTTAGTGAAATTTGAGGAGAGAATAGTCAAAACTTCTACGCCAGGAGACCTCACCAGAGCGACGAAGGGACTGAGGAGTAAAAAGAATCCTACTCTCCGATATATATAATCCTAAGACTCAAAACATTTTTGTTCTAGACTCAACAACGCCAGCGATTCGATCAAGCAGGGGGCTCCTAAGTCGGGGAAGGCTCTGATTACCAACTTGTAACGCCCACGATGCGGCTATATCTCCCACGTGTCGAGGCACGACTTAGAGGCATAATCGCATAGTGGTTTTGTCGCAAGAAGGGTCATCTTCACACAATCCCATGTAATGAACAAGAATGGGATAAAGAGTTGGCTTACAATCGCCACTTCACACAATACATAAATATATATCATACATCATCCAAAATACAAACATATAGACCGACTAGGGTCAAAATCCAGATGAAAATAAGACAACCCCAAATGCTAGATCCCCGATCGTCCCAACTGGGCTCCACTACTGATCATCGGGAAAAGACACATAGTAACGACCACGTTCCTCGTCGAACTCCCACTTGAGATCGCCCCCGTCATCTGCACTGGCATCGTCGGCACCTGAAACTATTTTGGTAGAATCTGTGAGTCACGAGGACTCAGCAATCTCACACCCGCGAGATCAAGACTATTTAAGCTTATAGGAAAGGGAGGTGCAAGAGGTGGAGCTGCAGCGGCAATAAGCATATATGGTGGCTAACATGCGCAAATGAGAGCGAGAAGAGAAGCAACGGAACGGACGTCATCTAGCAATGACCAAGAAGTGATCCTGAACACCTACTTACGTCATGCATAACACAGACCGTGTTCACATCCCGGACTCCGCCGAGAAGAGACCATCACGGCTACACACGCAGTTGATGTATTTTAATTGGGTCAAGTGACAAGTTATCTACAACCGGACATTAACAAATTCCCATCTGCCTCATAACCGCGGGCATGGCTTTCGAAAGATAATACCCTGCAGGGGTGTCCCAACTTAGCCCATCATAAGCTCTCACGGTCAACGAAGGATAAACCTTCTCCCGGAAAGACTCGATCAGTCTCGGAATCCCGGTTTACAAGACATTTCGACAATGGTAAAACAAGACCAGCAAAGCCGCCCGAATGTGCCGACAAATCCCGATAGGAGCTGCACATATCTCGTTCTCAGGGCACATCGGATTGTCCAAGCTTCCGATAGGCCAGCCCAGAGTTGCTCCTGGTGGCCACCGGCGACTGACAGTTTGGACCAATACTCAGAGGAGCACTGGCCCGGGGGTTTAAAATAAAGATGGCCCTCGGGCTCTAGAAAACCCGGGGGAAAAGGTATAGGTCGCAAATGGTAAAACCAAGGTTGGGCCTTGCTGGAGGAGTTTTATTCAAGGCGAACTGTCAAGAGGGTCCCATAAATCACCCGACCGCGTAAGGAACGCAAACTCAAGGAACATAATCCCGGTATATCAGTAACTAGGGCGGCAAGAGTGGAACAAAACACCAGGCATAAGGCCGAGCCTTCCACCCTTTACCAAATATATAGATGCATTAATTAAATAAGAGATATTGTGATATCCCAACATATCCATGTTCCGACATGGAACACACTTCAACTTCACCTGCAACTAGCAACGCTATAAGAGGGGCTGAGCAAAAGCGGTAACTTAGCCAAACAACGGTTTGCTAGGAAAGGATGGTTAGGGGCTGACATGGCAAAATGGGTGACATGATATAGCAAGTGATAGGTAGCGGAGCATGGCAATAGAGCGAATAACTAGCAAAGCAAAGATAGAAGTGATTTCGAGGGGTGGTCATCTTGCCTGCAAGGTTCTCATAGTTGTCAAAAGCTTGATCCTCGTAAGCGTACTCAACAGGTTCCTCGTTCACGAACTCGTCTCCCGGCTCTACCCATGACAAGAACACAAGCAAACGGAACCACAATCAACAACGAGAAATGCACAAGCAACATGATGCAAAACATGTATGATATGCAAGATATGGTATGCGATGCATATGCGTGCTCCGGAAGGGAAATGATGAACATGGCAGTAACTTGGCAAACCAAGCATGCCACTGGAAAGATGAGATGATCTCGGTCGAAATCGATATAAAGATCACCGGAAACGGATGCACGGTTTGCAAATGGCAAGCAAAACAAGAATGACACGAATCTGCGATTAACAGCAAGATAGCACTTAAAATGCAACAACCAACAATACTACACCACTTCAACATAGCAACAAAGCACATGGCAGTAAACTACAGGAGATGCTTGAAAAAAGATGAACACTGAGCTACGGCTAGTTCACAACATATCAAGATTAAACAAGCATGGCAAAAGTGCAAAAGATAACAGGTTCACAGACTTGGTGAAAAACTGGACATGGCAGAAAAACAGCATCAGGTAGCAATGTTCAGAGTACGAAATCAACATGCTACAGGAACTTAACATAGCAAAACAAGGCATGGAAGTGTTCTACTAAATGCATATGACAAAAGTCCCTTACTGACCATAAGCCAAAAAGGATCATAAGATATGATGGCAAGCATGTAAACATAGCAAGTTTCGTTATCAGGTTTCAGACTTAGCAGAAAACAGAGCATGGCAGAAATAATAAAATGTAGGCCTCTTTGTGAGCTTGATGCACGCACTACAGAGCAATTCATGACAAACCAAGCATACCTACAGCAAGATGGCTTGTTTATGAAGCTAACCATGGCAAGAACAAATGCATAGCATGTATGGATCAACTACAATAAGCTAGGCAAAAATTGCATATCATGTTAAGAATCTGCCAGAAATATTTTATAGCAAAAGTAGAGCAAGATTGAGTCATGCTACGGCACTCCATAATTGCAAACAATTGCAGGAATGGATCAATTACAACAATAGCTACAAAACATCGTTACTGAACATCTCCAAAATATGCATGGATCTCTCTGTAACATCAAGTTTACAAGGCAACAAAATAACAGCAGACAAGGACTTAGAGAAATCACTGTCCCTGAAATCAGAAATATTACGGGGCCTACTTTGAATGCTTGTGCTAGTCACCACAGAGATCACAAAAATACATGGCATAGACCCTTGGAAAGATGGCATGGCATACTTCAAAACACATGTAGAGCTCATGCCCAAAAGATGCACAGATTTAATGATACAAAAATGACAAATCTCCAAGTTCTGCTAAGAACCAGAGAATAACAGCAACTAGCCCTCTTCCAACAGAGATTTGGGCATCAAGATGACCTCTAATGAACATGGTGCAATTGAACAAAATGAAGATAATCACGACACGAACAATTTGACATATTACGCGCGCAAATCGGAGCTACATGCAAGGAGTTATAGCATCACGAACAGAGGCACATACTAAGAAAATATCAAGACTTAGAAAATATTTGGGGGGTTTTTCGGGAAAGTCAACGTACAGCGCCTCGATCGGATCTGGCCGGAGAACTCGCTAGGGTTCGGGGCACGGCGGCCGGAGCTCTCGCCGGAGGAAGGGGACGGCGGGCCGGCGGGAGGAGAGGAGGAAGGCCGACGGCGCGGGGGAGAGGCGGCGCCGGCGGAGGCGGTGCGGGGCCGGCGGCGAGCGCGCGCAGGAGCACGGCGGGCGGCGGGCAGCCGTGGCGCGGGCGAGGCGCAAGGGCGGCGGCGCGGGCGAGGCGCGGGAGCCGGCGGGCGTCGGGCGGCGGCGGAGTTGCGGGCTCGGGCGGTGGCGGAGTTCGGGCCCGGGAGGGCCGCGGTCGGGCCTGCGGGCCGCGGCGGTGGGAGGTGGCGGCGGCGACACGTGGCGGCGCGCGATTCGTCGCGGCCGTTGGTGGAGATGTGTCCGGCGCGGACCGGACACGTCCGGCGGCGGAGAGGGAGCGGGCTAGGGTTTGGTCTGCGTGCGTATTTCGGGATGCTCACATATTTATAGGTAGAGGGAGCTAGGAGGCTCCAAATGAGGTGCGGTTTTCGCCCACACGATCGTGATCGAACGACCTAGAGCATGGAAGAGAGTTTGGTGGGTTCTGGGCTGGTTTTTGAGGGGGTTTTTGCTGGACACTCAAATGGACTTGACGGATGCCCGGTTAACCGTTGGAGTACCAAACGACCTCCAAATGGAACGAAACTTGACCGGTGGTCTCCGGGTGGTATATTAAGGCCACTTGACAAGCCTCGGTCCATTCCGAGAAAGTTTGACACCCGCACACGAAAGAAAACAAGAGGGGTGCACCGGAGGAGATAGGAGCGCCGGATTGCAAAACGGACAACCGGGAAAATGCTCGGATGCATGAGACGAACACGTATGCAAATGCAATGCGCATGATGACATGATATGAAATGCATGACATGACAAAATACAAAACAAAAGACAAAACCCGGCCACGGAGGAAATAACATAGCACATAGCCAGAAATGGCAAGAGTCGGAGTTACAAATATGGCAAGTTACATGTGGGGTGTTACACCGGATGTCTTCCCTGAAGAACTGCCAGGTATTACACCTGACAGGGATGTCGAGTTCGTGATAGACCTTGTTCGAGGAACCGTCCCAATCTCTAGAAGACCCTATAAGATGGCACCCCTAGAGCTAGCCGATCTTAAGAAACAACTCGATGATTCCTTGAAAAAGGGTTTCATCCGTCCTAGTTCTTCTCCGTGGGCTTGCCCCGTCCTCTTCGTCAAGAAGAAGGATGGTACGGATCGGATGGTTGTAGATTACCGACCTGTCAACCTAGTCACTATCAAGAACAAGTATCCGCTTCCCAGGATCAACGGCCTGTATGAGCAGCTCGCTGGATCCTCAGTCTTCTCTAAAATGGATTTGAGGTTGGGCTACCATCAAATCAAAATCAAGAACGGGGACATTCCTAAAACGGCCTTCGTCACTCGTTATGGCCAATACGAGTACACCGTCATGTCTTTCGGTTTAACCAATGCTCCAGCCACCTTCTCCCGGTTAATGAACTCAATCTTCATGGAGTATTTGGATAAATTCGTCGTAGTATACCTCGATGATATACTCATCTACTCCAAGAATGAGGAAGAACATGCCGAGCATCTAAGGCTAGTATTGACGAAACTTCGAGAGCATCGCCTTTATGCTAAATTCTCTAAGTGTGAATTCTGGTTGCCAGAAGTGACCTATCTAGGCCATGTAATCTCTGGTAAGGGTATTGCTGTCAATCCCGAGCGAGTTCAAGCCGTCCTTGACTGGACTCCACCTGAATCGGTCAAGCAAGTTCGGAGTTTCCTTGGTTTAGCGAGCTACCGTCACCGCTTCGTCGAGAATTTCTCCAAGGTTGCTAAACCCCTAACTGAACTCCTGAAGAAAGATAAAAAGTTCGAGTGGACCCCACAGTGCGAGTTCAGCTTTCAGGAACTGAAAAGACGCCTGACATATGCTCCCGTACTCATACCACCAGATTTCTCTAAGGACTTTGTTATCTATTGCGACGCCTCGCGACAAGGACTAGGTTGCATACTCATGCAAGATCGTCATGTGATTGCCTACGCTTCTCGACAGTTGCGTCCACATGAGGATAATTATCCTACACATGATCTAGAGCTTGCAGCCGTAGTCCATGCACTCAAAACATGGCGACATTACCTTCTCGGTAATCGTTGCGAGATTTTCACTGATCACCAAAGCCTGAAATACATCTTCACCCAACCGGATTTGAATCTCAGGCAAAGACGTTGGGTCGAGTTGATCACAGATTATGACTTAGGAATAACTTACACCCGGGGCAAAGCCAACGTCATGGCTGACGCGCTAAGCCATAAATCTTATTGTAACAACTTGATGTTACAACAAAGTCAACCACTTCTCCACGAGGAATTCTGTAAGCTTAACCTTCACATTGTTCCTCGAGGATTTCTATCCACCCTGGTGGCGAAACCTACCCTTACGGATCAGATCATCAAAGCTCAGAAGGTAGATCCGGGAATCTCCCGTATTAAGAGAAACATCAAGAAAGGAGTTGCGGATTGTTTCTCCGTTGATGACCAAGGTGTTGTGTTCTTTGGAGACCGTTTAGTGGTTCCCAAGGTATGCAACCTGAGGCGATTGATCCTTAAGGAAGCTCATGAATCTCCTCTCACCATTCATCCCGGTAGTACTAAAATGTATCAAGACCTACGCCAGAGGTTTTGGTGGACTAGGATGAAGAGAGAAATTGCTCAATACATTGCTAATTGCGACGTTTGTCGTCGTGTTAAAGCAGAGCATCAACGACCTGCTGGCACCCTTCAACCTTTGGCTATTCCTGAATGGAAATGGGATAAAATCGGTACGGATTTCATTACCGGGTTTCCCAGGACCAAGAGAGGGAATAATGCTATCTTCGTTGTTGTCGGTCGTCTTTCCAAGGTAGCCCACTTCCTACCTGTTCGTGAGAGTATAACCGCTAGCCAGCTAGCAGACTTGTACATCTCCCGAATAGTGTCTCTTCATGGTGTTCCATTGGAAATTAACTCAGACCGTGGAAGTCTCTTCACCTCTCGATTTTGGGAAAGTTTCCAAAATGCTATGGAAACTCGTCTCTGCTTTAGCACCGCCTTTCACCCTCAATCAAGTGGTCAGGTAGAACGAGTTAATCAAATTCTGGAGGATATGCTCCGAGCTTCTGTCATCTCCTTCGGCATGGATTGGGAGAAATGCCTTCCATTCACCGAGTTCGCTTATAACAATAGTTACCAAGCTAGCTTGGGCAAAGCTCCTTTCGAGGTTCTCTATGGACGAAAATGTCGAACGCCTCTTAACTGGTCAGAAACCGGGGAAAGACAACTCTTTGGCCCGGATATGATTCAGGAAGCAGAAGAGCAGGTTCGCATTATTCGTGAGAAATTGAAAACATCCCAATCTCGCCAAAAGAGCCATTATGACCGCAAACATAAGGCTATGACTTTTGAAGTTGACGAGAAGGCTTACCTACGGGTTACCCCTTTAAAGGGAACCCATCGATTCGGTATCAAAGGCAAATTGGCTCCTCGTTACATTGGACCCTTTTGCATTCTTGCCAAGCGAGGAGAAGTTGCCTACCAACTAGAACTACCTCCGCATCTTTCCAAGGTTCATGACGTCTTCCACGTTTCTCAACTCAGGCGTTGCTTCTCGGATCCTATCCGTGGAGTGGACCATGAAACGCTTGATCTCCAAGATAATCTCACATATCGGGAATATCCCGTTCGAATCCTTGATCAAGCCGAGCGTACCACCCGACGCCAAAACATCAAGTTTCTCAAGGTTCAATGGTCACACCATTCCGAGAAAGAAGCTACTTGGGAAAGGGAGGATCGTCTTCGACTTGAGTACCCCACCTTCTTCCCAACGGATCCTAAATCTCGGGACGAGATTCTTTTGAGTGGGGGTGAGTTGTCACATCCTAGCTAGTTCATGCATTGGAGTGTTGCATCATGTCTACTTTTCACAGAAACCTGAAATGGGGATGCCAGAAACCCCCAGCACCCCCCCTGAAACAACTAGGGTTTACTAAAATCCTTTTCAATGAACCTGAAATGCCCTCCATAAATGTTCACCATCTTTGGTCCTGGTTAAAACCTCTGCCAAAAATGGTTTCATATTTTTGGAGGCTATTCTGGATTTTTCACCAAGCCATAAGTATTTGCATTTGGGCAATTTAAATCCTATAAATATTTTAAAATGCCCAAATAATCTTGAAGGTATTTTTAGGCTGTTGAGAATAATTTCAAATGTGCCTCTGAATATTTCCAGGATTTTCTTAAATGGGATAGTATTTCTACTATTTGAAAACACAGAACAGAAATAAATATAAAAGAAAAACAGAAAGCAGAGAGGAACTTACCTGGCAGCCCACCTGGCGGCCCAGCACTGTGCTGGCCCATGGCCAGTCAGCTGCTTGCTCTCGCCCGAGCAGGCAGAGAGGTGACGCCGGCGTGCGCGAGCTCGCCACGGCGCCACCTGCTTGCCGCCTCGCCCGTGGACGAGCTGGACGACCTCCACGACGCGCCCCCGAGCCCCTGGACATCCCCTTTCTCCCCCATCGCCTCTCCCTCGCCTTCCTCCACCATGGCCGACGCAGCCGCTGCCACCTTGCCGGAGTAGCCGTAGCCACCGTCGTCCTCGCGCCGCCCCACCGTGTCCAGCAGCTCCGCCGTCGCCTGCTCCTTCGAGCAGGTCGAGCCCCGAGCGCTCGCTTGCCCCGAAGCCACTGCTTCGACCTCGCCTTCACCGCCCACCGCCGGAGATCCCCTCCGCCGTCACCACCGCAGCAGTTCGCCCCCGACCTCGTCGTCCGCTCCGTCGCAACCACCGTGAGCTTGGCCACCTTTCCATCCTCTCCATTCTCCCTCTCGAGCTCCGTAGCCACTTCACGTAGCTCACCCGCACGCGCCGCCGCACGAGCTCGTCGCCGACGAGGCTCCGGCCATCCAACGGTCGCACCACCATGGCCGTTAGCTTCACTGCATCGCCAGGAGCCCGTAGCACCATCGCACGCCCCTCGCCGTGCTCTCTAGCGACGGGTTCGACTACACCCGTACCCCGGCAGCCGCACGGCTCATCGCCGGCGTCGATTCCGGCGACCCCGATCTCCACCTTCACCACCAGTCGATGCGGTTTGCTCCCAGCTACGCGTAGGTGCCCTCCGCCGCCCATTTGGTTGCCGGAGCACGGATCCCGCACTCCACCGCCGCGTCTGGACGTCGCCGGCGGCTAAACGCCGGCGAGACAGCGTGGTTTGACCACGGGTTTGACTCCCCAGAGTCACTGACAAGTGGGGCCCGCCTGCTAATTAACCTGAGTTAGAGTTAAAATTAACTCTAATTAGTTAACTAACTAACAGTGACACTGACATAGGGGACCCACACTTCAGGTTTGACCTGGACGACCCCGTTGACCGCTGACGTCATCATGACACACTGCTGACGTATTAAGCAATTTAATTACTGGAATTATTCTTATATAGGAAATTCCAGAAATTATCACAAACTTCAAAAAATCATAGAAAATAATCTATAGCTCAGAATGAAAAGATTTATATATGAAAAATGATCAGAAAAATCCATTCTATCCATCTGTACGGGTTTCATGCATGTTTAAGCAAGTTAACCTACTATTTAATGCAGAACAAGATAAAGCACTAAAAAGGGCCACACATGAACTTGGAATTTGAATCCTTGATTCAAACTAGCCCAAACCCATCTGGTCTTAGTTGCATTAGCCCAATACACCCATTTTGCCATGTCTCATGCATGCATCATATTGTTGCACCTGCTTGGTGTTGATTGTGCTTCGATGTGTTCATTGTGGTAGGTTCTGCCTCCGAGGATATTCACGAGTATCCAACTGAAGGGCAGTATCCCACTACCACTCCGTCAGGCAAGCAACCCATTGATCATTTCGATACAAACCCATCTTCTCGCTTCTGCTCTCATTTACTGCATTAAGACAACGCGATTCAAACTGCTGTGTGTTGCGGTAGATGAACCCACTTTCCTTTGCATGACCTGTCATTGCCACAGTAACTAGATGAAACCCACTAGCATGTGTAGGAGATGATTGAGCCATGCTGTGTTCCTATAATGCTATGCTTGCTACGCTTAGAGTCATGTCAGGTCTGGCTCATCAGGGTGATGAACTAGAGTGAAAGTGTGTGTCGGCAATGAGAGTGAGGTGTTGAATACGATTTGGTAAAGGTATCGATGGGAGGCCATGTAGGAGTACATGGTGGGTTGTTTCATTGAGACCGTCCCTAAGAACTGAGATCTGTATGCGTGATTTAAGATTCAGCTACTACCACGCATTGGGCCCGAAACCAATGGACCCCCTCGGCTTCTTAATCACCCTTGTCCTCTGTCCAGGAATTGCACGTAGTTTCTGGTGTTTGTAGTAAGCTGGAGGCCGTGGACAGCGCTGACCAAGGGGTGGGCTGTGATGCGGTAGGCTCGTGGCCCGGTGTACCGAGTCGCCCGTTTGGTGTCTCGGGAACCCTGCAACATCGTTTGGGGCCGTATGTGGAAACCTCGGCCGGACTCCCTGGGGATGGAACCTGAATAGGCGATAAACCTGGACTAGAGACTCGAGTGTTTAGGTAGGCTATGGACGACACCCTCGCTGGGCTTCCGCTTGAAGGTTGCCGAGTACACACTGTGTAAACGGTGGTAAGTGGTGAGAGCGTGTGTGACGAAGTACACCCCTGCAGGGTATAAAACTATTCGAATAGCCGCGTCCGCGGTAAAGGACTACTTGGTCGCTTATGCAGTTCATAGACAAGTAAAAGGATACTACTAAAAGCCTCAAGATAAGTGTGAGTACCGCGGATGGCCCTCTCGTGGGATGACGAGGGAGGATCCACGGTGGAGTATTGAAATGGTGATTAGTGGACTCGTGTGCGAAAACTATTTTACAAGTGGTGTCTCGTAGGATAGCTTAGCCAAGAGTCAAAGCTGGCTTGCTGCAATAACTCCACTACCTTCTTGGGAATGAACATGTATAGTAGGATCTGTTGTAAGACTTGCTGAGTACCTTTGTACTCATGTTGCTTCAATTACTGTTTTCAGACGACAACACCGCCCCTTCCGATGGGTTCTACGTAGAACTCGACGACGACGAGTGACTTGCCACCCAGGTGGTGATCTAGGCTTGTGAAGGGCCTACGTAGATAGACATGCTTCATCAAGCCTTCTTTCTTTCTAGTGTCTGTACCCAGACAAGTTGCTTCCGCATGTGCTTGTATGTTTGTATGACTTGAGTGTCGTGTCATGTGACCCCTATCTGTATGAACAAGTTATGTAAGGCTCTCCGGAGCCCTTTAAATAAAGTACTTTGAGTTGTAGAGTTTTGTTGTGATGCCATGTTATATTTGCACATATCGAGCATATTGTGTGTATGATTGAAATGCTTGGTATGTGTGGGATCCGACAATCTAGTTGTTTATCCTTGGTAGCCTCTCTTATGGGGAAATGTAGTCTAGTGCCTCCTTGAGCCATAGTAGTCCGCTATAGCCCGGTTCACCGGAGTCCTGCTAGCCCAGCACTACTGCTCTGGACACTTGACTGGCCGGCATGTGATTCATATCGTTCTTGTGTCTGTCCCTTCGGGGAAATGTCATGCGGTGACATCCGGAGTCCTGCCTAGCCTGCTACAGCCCGGGTTCCCGGAGTCCTGTTAGCCCAGTGCTACAGCCCGGATTCACACGCTGCTGACCGACACGTTCGGTGTTGATTCATGTATGCCTGTCCCCATACGTTAGTGCCGCTTTGGGTTCACGACTAGCCATGTCGGCCCGGGTTCTCTGTCATATGGATGCTAGCCACATTGTCATATACGTGAGCCAAAAGGCGCAAACGGTCCCGGGCCATGGTAAGGCGACACCCGTGGGAGTACCGTGCGTGAGGCCGCAATGTGATATGAGGTGTTACAGGCTAGATCGGTGTGACTTAGAATCGGGGTCCTCACAATTGACCACTTCTTCGACATGCATGAAGACTCGATACAGGTACATACTTAATGTGGTCTACGACGACCTTGGTGGCGACGAATAGTACAACCTTGGTTCCTGCACCGGTATCTCAACACCAATCACCTTCGGTATGGTGGACAGCTTTGTCATCCATGCCATAAACGTCAGCGCCCAATTGTCTAGAGGAACAAACATACTTATGAGCTCACCTCCTAGGTCGTTGATAAGCTCATTCATGGACTCGCTATTCCAAGCCCGTCGAGGCATGCAATGGAAGGTAAGCTTTGTTAAAATCAAGTTCAGAGGGCACCGAGCCCCATCTTCGGTGCCATTGATCAAAGCTCACCAGTGCGCCATCGCAGAATAACGCCGGGAAGATTTGAACACGCAACTATGGTCGAAAGTTGTCTGAAACCTGATGAAGAAATTAGTCGGTGGCGAACAGACTTCGACAAGCAAGTAAACTGGTCGTCAAATGCCGCCATGCCACTGTTGAGCGATATCACGCATCGCCCGAAGGCAGGACGGACCTCAGGATCTCCGGCTCGGAGATTTGTGTTAACCGGCAACATGATAGTGCACCTTAGTACAGGGAATAGAGGAGGGGGATTTGGGGGATCTGGAGTAGGAATCGAGATTCCAGAGGTGGGGGAGGGGCAGGGGATTAGGGATGAAAAGGTAGCATCCATTTTGAACACATGCCAATACGCTCTCGCGCACAAGCGCAAACACCGGTGGCGCCCACATGTCGGCCTAAGAGTCCTTTTTCTTTCTTTTTTTGAGCGCCCGGCCTTAGAGTTCTCATAATTGGCCTGTTTGGCATTGCGTTATTACTCCACCCATATTCAACGACACCTCACATTGGCCCAAAGCCCCAAACAAGTGTAGATCATCGAAAAGTCACTAAGTTCAAATTATAACTTGAAAAAAGGATATATACACTGAACACTAGAGAATGGTGATGCTCTCATTTAGCCGATCAGCAATTCGAAACAATAAACAGTTCGAAACAATGATATATACAACATGCAAACACTGACTAGTGACTATTACGGACACAAACAGCGAGACATGGAAGTTCATAACAAGTCTTGCTACACCACCAAAATGCACCCATCTGCAGCGCTCAGACTCTCGTGATCTAGACGAGAATGACATTCTAAAGAGAGCCAACTATTACATAGTAAGAGTGACATAGACGAGGATGACCAAATTACAATGAGTCTTCATAACAAAAGAGAACACTACCAATCCAAAACAAGCAGCAATGGCAACAAGTCATTCGAAGAGGGATGATCTAGCAGCATCATAATTTGCAGCCCCCTTCACCCACCAGTGATTCAGAGACACTAGGACTGCACCCTTCCGACGCAACAACCCAATTACCCACATCACTAACTATCGGAGTTGAGACATCCAAGGATCAAAGTCAATCCAGATGCGTTTGTCATTTTCACCTTCTTTTGGATGCAAGTTGTATCATTTACAATCAGGGGCGTGTGATCCTGAAGTCCTAGGGTTTATTGTGTAGACACAGTTTTCCCTAGCAAACACAACCTTTCTGCCATCATGAACCTTGCCAAGGTTGATCTCCTGGTTAATCGGATAAATGAGTCCGAGAAACAGAGAGTGTGAACCAAGTCTATTTACCCGCCTCCAACTCAGAAATCCTGAAGGCCCCAACAACTTGGTATCCTGCTCATAGATGTAACAACCAATCTCCGGATACTTACGTATTTCACGCTCCTTGTACACAATGTTTTTTTTTGCAATATAATTTCGCCAGCTCATGTGTGCGAATGATCACCATCTTTCGCCATGGTCTGATAGAGTGAGGAACCAGTTGTGGTTTGCTGTTTTTGGCAAAGGTGGTGTGCTTACAAAGGGCAGTAACTATAGGGACATTGCATCATATCAAAAAGGAGACAAAAAGGACAGGCATTAATTGTTAATGTAAGATCAACATTGTTTAGAGTATGAGTAGGATAATGTAAGAAACAACATTGATCTCCCTGTTGGAACTGAGAGGAAAGTACAGGGAAATGTATACTCGGGTTGAAAATATAGCAGTGCCATGCATGGTTATACTCATGTTATCCCGCAATTGATTCTTCACAGGAAACTACCATGCCATGCATGTTATGTAGTCATGTTCCGTCCTCACAAATAAATTCTTCAGAGGAAACTAACACACCATGCATTGTTATATACTCATGTTCCGTGTGCAAAATTCTTGTGAGGATATTATTCTAGCTATTGATTGCTGAAAGGCGAATATAGGTATGTAGACATGGTAAGCAAGACATGATTTCACTACTTCCAAATATAGAGTTTTCCATATGCACATTTACTTCCCTGATGTATGGTTAGATGAAACCAATAGTATTATGCATGTTTCTGCATCATGAAAATGAGGAAACTAACATGGCTATTCATACACACTCATATTTAGTACTCCCTCCATCCCAAATAAAGTGAATCAACTTTCTACTAGTTTTAGTACAAAGTTGAGTCACTTATTTTGGTACGGAGGGAGTAGTATATAGATTACTATAAAGTTAGGAGAATATCCATATCTTCCTAACCATTTGATTATTCAAGGGTAGAAATTGGCTGTAATGACATGGTCACAATCACATGATTTAACTACTTCCAAATATAGCTGATTTACGACGTCTCTAATAGATTCCATTGTTCTACTCAAATTCTGCTATAACAGGTATATGCCAATCATCATAAAAGTTCAAACAATGTCATGGCGTTGTCACTAAAATCAGATGAAAACAACTTACATGCGCCGTTCCAGCAATACGTGGTGCCATCTTCTTTGTCGATCACGTAGATGATGCCATTGTGTTCAATAGCATCATAGAATTGTGTATCATATTTGACAATCGACTCCGAGGTGAGTTGTCTCCACCTAATGAAGGCACCAATGGAAATATAGGCGAGTGCGCGGTCGAAGAAGGCAATTAGCTTGAAGTCTGCGTAATTCGCAGATCGTGTGGGCACTTGGTAGATTACAATCTTCTGCAAAACAAGGTTCGTCCAACTGATGTAGTAATTTAGATGACTTCGGCTGCGACGGTAAAACCCAGTATGATGCAAGGGAGGAAGGGAAATCTCATGGGAGGTGTGGAAGTTCACGAGCACCAACTCGTTCCAGCCTTCTTTCACGCCCGACATCCAGTGAGAGGTCATGCCGACCTAGGAAATACCTGCCAACACTACAAAAAATGCATACGTGTTTGTCACAGTAGGTCACGTTTTCTGTCATGCATGTACATCCATGACGATTTTTATGACAGAATGAAGATAGTCATACATGTGCTGTCGTAGAAGTGTTCCATGACAATACCAAAATCATCATCATAGAAGTCTCCACTTCCATGACGATAAATGGCGCGTCATGCAAGTGCTTTTGTCAAGGGTAACCGACATGTGGCATCCACCGTAATGGATCGCCGTTAAGCTATCGGGTTCCGGTTTGAATCCGATAACCCGTTAACAGCCCGGACCAATGGGGATTTTCCACGTGTAAAATTCGCAATGGCCGGAGGAACCACGTGTCGGTCACCATTGGGACATATGTCATCCACTCATTGGACCGGAGGCGCCTATGATACATCAACACATGGCACGACCCAATAGAGGCCCATTCCGGTGAAAAGGCTGACCCGTTTGACTTGGTCAAAGGTAGCGGGCCGGCCCACGGAAAGCCTGTTAACGGCCTGTTCGCATATAGCCCATTTACAACCCGCTAACTCACAGCCCGTTACGGCCTATCCGAATTAGGTCCAGTAGCATCATCTGGGCCCTCCAATATGATTCTAGCCAGTAGTAACTTCCGGCCCATGTATGGCCCATGACGTCTTTCAGCCCATATGAGGCCCTTTGTAACTTTGGGCCCATTAAAGGCCCGAGGTGAAACTGGCTTATAATGAACAGTGTATCACTTTATACCCATTAACGACCCATTATTCCATCGGCCTATTCTAGCCCGTGTTAACTTTCGGGCTTCTAAGGGCCCATTTATTCTTGGGCTCCTTTCCAGAATTCGGTTACTTATGGTCCGTTACTGGCCTGTTTCGCTTGTGGGCCAAATTCAGCCCGTGGTTACAGTCGGCCCGTTTGTGGCCCGTTAACCCGTTGGGCTGTTTTCATAGCATCATCAAATATGGCCTATTAATGGCCCGTTATTGTCGGGCCATAAAAATGATTTCCAGTCTAGCACATTTACGACCCATTTTGTGGACCGTCATTGGTCCATGAATAGTACGGCCCATGTTTGGCCCAACGAGTATACGGCCCGTAGAAGGCCCATGGATCCTACGGTCCGTAGGATGCCCATGGTCACTACAACAGGTATCAGGACCATGGTTACAACGGTCTGTGTGTTGCCATGGTTATTGTGGCCTAGTTATAAAAATAGGTTATTATGGCCACTAGAAAAACGCGGAAAAAGAACTGCAGTGACTACAAGCAAACAACTAAACAAGACAATAAGGAAATGAATAAGCAAGCAACTAACGCTAGGCTATTATGGCTATTACGCATATTACATCCACTGGGCATCAAAGTTCGCCACCAGTGCAAATATAGGGAACAAAGCAGCATATTACATACACTAGCTGTCTAAATTGGCCACCAGTGCAAATAAACGCGGCAGTAAAACAAGTCTATAACTGAAACAACTTTAGAAGAGCTCAAGATACATTATCCTGGGTATCCACCATGCTGGCAATAAGCTTAGCAAGCTTATTGGCTTTCTCCTGTTTCGCACTAAAATCCTCCAACGCTTGCTGTTGCGCCAGAAAGTATGCACCTGAATTCTCTAGGGACTTCACAGTCCTTCGACTTCTTGTCGCAGCACAACTGATTGATATCTTTCAGCTTGTGGTTGAGACTCAATAAACCGAACTAATTCAGACAGTGAGTTCGAATAGCTTGTGCCAGCGGTAGTGGCCAGTAACTCGAACACTACACCAAGACAGGACTTGGGGGTTGTCTCACTGTCTTCAAGATAGTTTTCCTTAGCTGTTTAATTAGCTTTGTTGGAGACCAACAAGGATGTCTCACTATCCAGAACCTTATCTACATTACTTCCTTTATCATTGCTTAATAAGGCACTCTTCCCCAATATTCTGTCAGCATTCTAAAAGAAGAAACAAGCAGACACATAACAAGTTGGGCAGGATTAAACTACCAAGTCTTCTATTGTCAAATAGTACATAATAAAATCATCAAACAAACATATATCTATGTCCTATGGTCACTGCATTGTGTTGCCAAATCAAAATAGAGACACGATTCAAATTATATCAGTTCAAGACAAAGCAGCATTAAAAGAATACAAAGCGTGGGAAGCTACACGGCACAACAAGATTTCAGATGGGTACCATGGGTCTACATGTACAACAACACTATTGGCTCTATTGTGATGCTAGTAATGTGCATGATATGAGAAGTCAACTATATAGACAATTGAAATTGAAATCAACAAAGATATTTATAAGAGCAAACCTGTTAAAGAAACATGCTTAAACATACCTATTGTGCCATTGGAGTTTCGATTGGATCCTTTAATTTAAAAATAAGTTTGTATGAGTAAATACAGTGATACAAGAGCAAAGTAGTATGCATGATAGCAATGAAATCTTAAATGAGAATAGTTGTTCTTCAGGTTTAAGCACTTGTTCTACACGAACAGAGTACAACAAGACGCAGGCATATAGTACTTAAAAAATGAACTCATAGAGCTTACCACATTCTTAGTTCGAGACCAGTACAGAACAAGGCATTCCCAGTCATCGTCCCGTAAATGTGTCGCAACAGAACGTAAGGGAATTAGATGAGTTTCTTTGCCAGTGAAGTACGTTTTCTTCAGGTAATTCCGATACTACCACCAAGCATTCTTGAAGATAGCAGAGGTATTAGCATAGGTTACCTCATCCTGAGTTTCCAAATCGGTCCTTCTCTATAGAGAAAAATGGGAAAATTTGCTGTATTATAACCATCATGGAGGTAGAATGTACGGGACAAAGCAAAGGAATTGCCATGAATAACATTACTTACACATAACTCCTGGACGAATGTGATGCCCCGAGACCGATGCTCGAGTTGCCTTCCATTTATTTTCGCTGTTGCCGTGTGTTTATTTTGTTTGTTGCATTATCATAATTATTTTGCATATTTCATTCCTCTATGTTGATGCCATGACCATGTTGAGTGCCTTGTCATATTTTGCTTCTTGCTTTATGATCATCATTATTTACATTGCATTGTGCCTCTTGTCATTTTGCATTTCATCATAATCACCATGTGCATTGCATTCTTCATGATGTTGTCTTGCTTTATTCATGTCATATGTATCAACCCCTTTGCTATCTCTCTCAAACCTAGCCATGCACCATCACCTTCTTCTTCCTCTTCTTTTACTCCTTTATGCAAGTGAGTTCTTCCCTGCCCCCATTAACGTTCATTCTGCATCTGATGCTACTGCACCATGCCTACACTCTCTCTGGCAATTTTCAGCTCATTTGAATATGTTTTGGTTGAGTTGAAAAATGGCTCAAGTTTGAATTTAATTCAAACTTGAATTATTTTTCTATCTCTAAAAATGTCCAAACCATTTTATTCAAATTGTGCTTAAATCCAGGATCTTAGATCTATTTCTGTCTCGCCTACTTCCTTCCTGATCTCCCTGTGCATTTCTGCTCTTTTTATTCTATCTGAACGATTAAAGAAAAGAAACAAGGAGAGAAAGGAAGAGCAACCCAGCAGCCCACCTATTTCTCTCCCCAGCCGGCCCAGCCACCTAGACCGTGCCCCGTCTTCCCCGTCGACCCCTGCAGCAGGACCACGTTGCGGCGCCCCTGCCCTTCATCTCTCCCTTCTGCTGTGTTCTCTCGTCCCCGTAACCTCTCTCCCTCTCCAGGAACTTTTCCACCGCGCCGTGGACACCGCCCGTGCAAGCCCCAGCCGGGAGCCGTCGGATCCGGCCACCCTTGACCCGTGCGTGAGCGCCCCCGCCGCGCGCCAAGTTCCTGCCGCCGCCGCCGCTACCTACTCCCGATCCGGCGAAGGGCCTCGCCGCCACTGTTGCCCCCGTCTCTCCACGTCCTCGACCTTGCCGGGATTCGCGCCACCGTTGCCAGCCATTGGCCTCGCCTCTGCTTCGAGCAGGAGAACGAGCACCCGCTCGTCCCAGGGCCACCTTCTGCCTGCTTCCTAAGGCCCAGCGCATGCGTCCACCTGGCCCGGCCAGATTAGGCCCAACTGAGCAGCCTAGTTCCATCAGATTCTGCCTGCCATTTTTTTCCTGTCCTGGACGAATTTGTCTATTTTTTCCAGAGATGTCAGTTTTACAGAAAAACCCTCCATGGTCATGCATATCATATCTCACAAACCGTGCATCGGAATTAAACAAACTATATATATAAAATGCTCAGATTTTCATCTAGTTTCATAATATCCAACTTTCATCCATGGTAAACATGTTTAAACTTGCTGTTTGACTAAATTTGCACTAATGACATGTTAAAATGATTTATTTTGTAACTAACTAACCGTAGCTCCGAATTAAATAAACTTTATATGTAAATGGTGTAAAAATGCATAGATTACCATGGGGCACTTTATCTTGCTATTTAACAACTCTAAAATATGGTTCTAGGCAGAACAATAGCAAGTTCGAAAATTGCATATGAGGATTTTTCGAAATTGTTATTTTTTGTTTTGGCCTCATTTAAACTTGACTAAATAGTTAGTTTACTTATGCTTCACCTCTTGCCATGTTAGCCAACATTTAATATTGATGAGTAGTATAATAGAGAGTGAACTAAATAATTGTTGTGGTGTTTCGTCAATATGCAACTCGTTGCATATTGAGCTCCACTTAATTTGTAGTGTTGCTTGTTGCACTTTGTCATGCCATGACTCATTAAAATTGACATGCATCATACTTGGTTGTGCATCATGCCATGCTTATACTTGTTCATTTTTGCTTCTTTCCGGTTGTGCTTCTTCTTGATAGTTCTGGTAACATTGCGATTGTGCGGATACGTTCGACTACGCATGTTCGTCTTCATGGATTCGGTCTTCTTCCTAGCGGGATTTCAGGCAAGATGATCATTACTCTGGATACCACTACTATCTTTGCTTGCTAGTTGTCTCGATGATATCGCTATGTCGCGCTACCTACCACTTGTTATCAACCCTCCCAAATTGCCATGATACAGCCTCTAACATTCCACCATCCCAACAAACCGTTCTTTGGCTATGCTACCACTTGCTCAACCCCTCTTATAGCATTGCTAGTTGCAGGTTGTTCCATGTTGGGACATGGATATCATGGGATATCACAATATCTCTTATTTAATTAATGCATCTATATACTTGGTAAAGGGTGGAAAGCTCGGCCTTTTGCTTGGTGTTTTGTTCCACTCTTGCCGCCCTAGTATCCATCATACCAGTGTTATGTTCCTTGATTTTGCATTCCTTACACGGCCGGGTTTGTGGGCCCCCCTCGATAGTTCGCTTTGAATAAAACTCTTCCAGCAAGGCCCAACTTTGGTTTTACCATTTGCCTAATAATAACAACTAAAACTTGCATAAGGACCGGCTAGCACCCGAGGATAATTAATCAACAACCAGGGCCAGTGCTCCTCATGAGTGTTGGCCAAAACAGAGCCACTTGCAGTGCCACACCATCAACTGGGGTCTTCGGTTGCCGTACGTAGTGTTCATCCGATCGTGGCCTGAGACGAGGTACGCGCGACTCCTATCAGGGTGTCGGCATGTCGGGAGGTCTGGCTGGTTTTGTTTTACCATTGTCAAAATGTCTTGTGCACAGGGATTCCGAGTTTGATAGGGTTGTCTCGTGATGGAGATTTGCCTCCGCGGATCGTGAGAGTTTGTCATGGACTAAGTTGGGACACCCCTATAGGGTTTAATCTTTTCGAGAGCCGTGCCCGTGGTTATGTGGCAGATTGGAAATTTATAATATCCGGTTGTAGAGAACTTGACACCAGATCCGAAATAAAATACACCAACCGCGTGTGTAACTGTGACTGTCTCTTTTCGAGAAAGTTCAGGAAGAGAACATGGTGGGGTTATGTTTGACTCCTAAGTAGTTCAGGATCACTTCTTGATCATTACTAGTTTGCGACCGTTATGCGTAGCCACTCTTGTTATTCTTGTACTCGTAAGTTAACGACCATACAATGCTTAGTGCTTGCTGCAACCTCGCCACTTATCCATTCCATACCCATTAAGCTTTGCTAGTCTTGATACCCATGGTAATGGGATTGCTGAGTCCTCGTGGCTCACAGATTACTACAACAACAGTTGCAGGTGTTGGGGAACGTAGTAATTTCAAAAAATTTCCTACGCACACGCAAGATCATGGTGATGCATAGCAACGAGAGGCGAGAGTGTTGTCCACATACCCTCGTAGACCGACAGCGGAAGCGTTATCACAGCGCGGTTGATGTAGTCGTACGTCTTCATGATCCGACCGATCAAGTACCGAACGTACGGCACCTCCATGTTCTACACACGTTCAGCTCGATGACGTCCCTCGAACTCCGATCCAGCCGAGTGTTGAGGGAGAGTTTCGTCAGCACGACGGCGTGGTGACGATGATGAAGTTCCACCGACGCAGGGCTTCGCCTAAGCTCCGCGACGGTATTATCGAGGTGTAATCTGGTGGAGGGGGGCACCGCACACGGCTAAAATATCGTATATCAAGTGTGTTCTTAGGTGCCCCCTTCCCCCGTATATAAAGGAGCAAGGGGGAGGCCGGCTGCCCTAGGCGCGCCAAGGAGAGAGGGGGAGTCCTCCTCCTAGTAGGAGTAGGACTCCCCTTTCCTAGTCCTACTAGGAAAGAAGGGGGGGAAGGAAAGAGAGGGAGAGGGAGAGGGAAAGGGGGCTGCGCCCCCCTCTCCTAGTCCAACTAGGACTCCCCTTGGGAGGGGGCGCGCCACCTCCTGGCTGCTGCCCTCTCTCTCCCCTCAAGGCCCACCAAGGCCCAATACTTCCCCGGGGGGTTCCGGTAACCCTCCGGCACTCCGGTTTAATCCGAAACTTCTCCGGAACACTTCCGGTGTCCGAATATAGTCGTCCAATATATCAATCTTTACGTCTCGACCATTTCGAGACTCCTCGTCATGTCCGTGATCACATCCGGGACTCCGAACAACCTTCTGTACATCAAATCACATAAACTCATAATATAACTGTCATCGTAACTTTAAGCGTGCGGACCCTTTGGGTTCGAGAACTATGTAGACATGACTGAGACACCTCTCCGGTCAATAACCAATAGCGGGACCTGGATGCCCATATTGGCTCCCACATATTCTACGAAGATCTTTATCGGTCAGACCGCATAACAACATACGTTGTTCCCTTTGTCATCGGTATGTTACTTGCCCGAGATTCGATCGTCGGTATCTCGATACCTAGTTCAATCTCGTTACCGGCAAGTCTCTTTACTCGTTCCGTAATACATCATCCCACAACTAACTCATTAGTCACAATGCTTGCAAGGCTTATAGTGATGTGCATTACCGAGTTGGCCCAGAGATACCTCTCCGACAATCGGAGTGACAAATCCTAATCTCGAAATACGCCAACCCAACAATTACCTTTGGAGACATCTGTAGAGCACCTTTATAATCACCCAGTTACGTTGTGACGTTTGGTAGCACACAAAGTGTTCCTCCGGTAAACGGGAGTTGCATAATCTCATAGTCATAGGAACATGTATAAGTCATGAAGAAAGCAATAGCAACATACTAAACGATCGGGTGCTAAGCTAACGTAATGGGTCATGTCAATCATGTCATTCTCCTAATGAGGTGATCCCGTTAATCAAATGACAACTCATGTCTATGGCTAGGAAACATAACCATCTTTGATTAATGAGCTAGTCAAGTAGAGGCATACTAGTGACACTCTGTTTGTCTATGTATTCACACATGTATTATGTTTCCGGTTAATACAATTATAGCATGAATACTAAACATTTATCATGATATAAGGAAATAAATAACACTTTATTATTGCCTCTAGGGCATATTTCCTTCAGTCTCCCACTTGCACTAGAGTCAATAATCTAGTTCACATCGCCATGTGATTTAATATTAATAATTCACATCACCATGTGATTAACACCCATAGTTCACATCTCTATGTGACCAACACTCAAAGGGTTTACTATAGTCAATAATCTAGTTCAGATCGCTATGTGATTAACACCCAAAGAGTACTAAGGTGTGATCATGTTTTGATTGTGAGATAATTTTAGTCAACGGGTCTGTCACATTCAGATCCGTAAGTATTTTGCAAATTTCTATGTTTACAATGCTCTGCACGGAGCTACTCTTAGCTAATTGCTCCCACTTTCAATATGTATCCAGACCGAGACTTAGAGTCATCTAGATTAGTGTCAAAACTTGCATCGACGTAACCCTTTACGACGAACCTTTTGTCACTTCCATAATCGAGAAACATATCCTTATTCCACTAAGGATAATTTTGACCGCTGTCCAGTGATCTACTCCTAGATCACTATTGTACTCCCTTGCCTAAATCAGTGTAGGGTATACAATAGATCTGGTACACAGCATGGCATACTTTATAGAACCTATGGCCAAGGCATAGGGAATGACTTCCATTCTCTTTCTATCTTTTGCCGTGGTCGGGCTTTGAGTCTTTACTCAATTTCACACCTTGTAACACAGGCAAGAACTCTTTCTTTGACTGTTCTATTTTGAACTACTTCAAAATCTTGTTAAGGTATGTACTCATTGAAAAACTTATCAAGCGTCTTCATCTATCTCTATAGATCTTGATGCTCAATATGTAAGCAGCTTCACCGAGGTCTTTCTTTGAAAAACTTCTTTCAAACACTCCTTTATGCTTTGTAGAATAATTCTACATTATTTCCGATCAACAATATGTCATTCACATATACTTATCAGAAATGCTGTAGTGCTCCCACTCACTTTCTTGTAAATACAGGCTTCACCGCAAGTCTGTATAAAACTATATCCTTTGATCAACTTATCAAAGCGTATATTCCTACTCCGAGATGCTTGCACCAGTCCATAAATGGATCGCTGGAGCTTGCATATTTTGTTAGCACCTTTTAGGATTGACAAAACCTTCTGGTTGCATCATATACAACTCTTCTTTAATAAATCCATTAAGGAATGTAGTTTTGTTTATCCATTTGCCATATTTCATAAAATGCGGCAATTGCTAACATGATTCAGACGGACTTAAGCATAGATACGAGTGAGAAACTCTCATCGTAGTCAACACCTTGAACTTGTCGAAAAACCTTTTTGCGACAATTCTAGCTTTGTAGATAGTAACACTACTATCAGCGTCCGTCTTCCTCTTGACGATCCATTTAATCTCAATTGCTTGGCGATCATCGGGCAAGTCAACCAAAGTCCACACTTTGTTCTCATACATGGATCTCCTCTCAGATTTCATGGCCTCAAGCCATTTTGCGGAATCTGGGCTCACCATCGCTTCTTCATAGTTTGCAGGTTCGTCATGGTCTAGTAACATAACCTCCAGAACAGGATTACCGTACCACTCTGGTGCGGATCTTACTCTGGTTTACCTACGAGGTTTGGTAGTAACTTGATCTGAAGTTACATGATCATCATCATTAACTTCCTCACTAATTGGTGTAGAAGTCACAAGAACAAATTTCTGTGATGAACTACTTTCCAATAAGGGAGCAGGTACATTTACCTCATCAAGTTTTACTTTCCTCCCACTCACTTCTTTCGAGAGAAAACTCCTTCTCTAGAAAGGATCCATTCTTAGCAACGAATGTCTTGCCTTTGGATCTGTGATAGAAGTTGTACCCAACTGTCTCCTTTGGGTATCCTATGAAGACACATTTCTCCGATTTGGGTTTGAGCTTATCAGGATGAAACTTTTTCATATGAGCATCGTAACCCCAAACTTTAAGAAACGACAATCTTTGGTTTCTTGCTAAACCACAGTTCATAAGGCGTCGTCTCAGCGGATTTATATGGTGCCCTTTTTAACGTGAATGTAGCTGTCTCTAATGCATAATCCCAAAACGATAGTGGTAAATTGGTAAGAGACATCATAGATTGCACTATATCCAATAAAGTACGGTTATGACGTTCGGACACACCATTATGCTGTGGTGTTCCAGGTGGCGTGAATAGTGAAACTATTTCACATTGTTTTAACTGAAGGCCAAACTCGTAACTCAAATACTATTCTCTACGATCAGATAATAGAAACTTTATTTTCTTGTCACGATGATTTTCCACTTCACTCTGAAATTCTTTGAACTTTTCAAATGTTTCAGACTTATGTTTCATCAAGTAGATATACCCATATCTGCTCAAATCATCTGTGAAGGTGAGAAAATAACGATATCCGCCACGAGCCTCAATATTCATTGGACCACATACATCTGTATGTCTGACTTCCAACAAATCTGTTGCTCTCTCCATAGTTCTGGAGAACGGCGTTTTAGTCATCTTGCCCATGAGGCATGGTTCGCAAGCATCAAGTGATTCATAATCAATTGATTCCAAAATCCCGCCAGTATGGAGTTTCTTCATGCGCTTTACACCAATATGACCTAAACGGCAGTGCCACAAATAAGTTGCACTATCATTATTAACTTTGTATCTTTTGGCTTCAATATTATGAATATGTGTATCACTACGATCGAGATCCAACAATCCATTTTCGTTGGTGTGTATGACCATAGAAGGTTTTTATTCATGTAAACAGAACAACAATTGTTCTCTAACTTAAATGAATAACCGTATTGCAATAAACATGATCAAATCATATTCATGCTCAACGCAAACACCAAATAACACTTATTTAGTTTCAACACTAATCCCGAAAGTATACGGAGTGTGCGATGATGATCATATCAATCTCGGAACTACTTCCAACACACATCGTCACTTCGCCTTTTACTAGTCTCTGTTTATTCTGCAACTCCCGTTTTCGAGTTACTACTCTTTAGTAACTGAACCAGTATCAAATACTGAGGGGTTTCTATAAACTCTAGTAAGTACACATCAATAACATGTATATCCAATATACCTTTGTTCACTTTGCCATCCTTCTTATCCATCAAATAGTTGGGGTAGTTCCGCTTCCAGTGACCAGTCCCTTCGTAGTAGAAGCACTTAGTCTCAGGCTTAGGTACAGACTTGGGCTTCTTCACTTGAGTAGCAACTTGCTTGTTGTTCTTTTTGAAGTTCCCCTTCTATCCCTTTCCCCTTTTCTTGAAACTAGTGGTCTCGTCAACCATCAACACTTGAAGTGGTCTCGTCAACCATCAACACTTGATGTTTTTCTTGATTTCTACCTTCGTCGATTTCAGCATCACGAAGAGCTCGGGAATTACTTTCGTCATCCCTTGCATACTATAGTTCATCACGAAGTTCTACTAACTTGGTGATGGTGACTAGAGAATTCTGTCAATCACTACTTTATCTGGAAGATAAACTCCCACTTGATTCAAGCGATTGTAGTACCCAGACAATCTGAGCACATGCTCACTAGTTGAGCGATTCTCCTCCATCTTTTAGCTATAGAACTTGTTGGAGACTTCATATCTCTCAACTCGGGTATTTGCTTGAAATATTAACTTCAACTCCTGGAACATCTCATATGGTCCATAACGTTCAAAACGTCTTTGAAGTCCCGATTCTAAGTTGTTAAGCATGGTGCACTAAACTATCAAGTAGTCATCATATTGAGCTAGCCAAACGTTCATAACGTCTGCATCTGCTCCTGCAATAGATCAGTCACTTAGCGGTGCATCAAGGACATAATTTTTCTGTGCAGCAATGAGGATAATCCTCAGATCACGGATCCAATCCGCATCTTTGCTACTAACATCTTTCAACATAATTTTTCTCTAGGAACATATAAAAAATAAACACAGGGAAGCAACAACGCGAGCTATTGATCTATAACATAATTTGCAAAATACTATCAGGACTAAGTTCATGATAAATTTAAGTTGAATTAATCATATTACTTAAGAACTCCCACTTAGATAGACATCCCTCTAATCATCTAAGTGATTGTGTGATCCAAAGCAACTAAACCATGTCCGATTAACACGTGAGATGGAGTAGTTTCAATTGTGAACATCACTATGTTGATCATATCTACTATATGATTCACGCTCGACCTTTCGGTCTCTGTGTTCCGAGGCCATATCTGTACATATGCTAGGCTCGTCAAGTTTAACCTGAGTATTCTGCGTGTGCAACTGTTTTGCACCCGTTGTATTTGAACATAGAGCTTACCACACCCGATTAACACGTGGTGTCTCAGCACGAAGAACTTTCGCAACGGTGCATACTCAGGGAGAACACTTTATCTTGAAATTTTAGTGAGAGATCATCTTATAATGCTACCGTCAATCAAAGCAAGATAAGATGCATAAAGGATTAACATCACATGCAATCAATATAAGTGATATGATATGGCCATCATCATCTTGTGCTTGTGATCTCCATCTCCGAAGCACCGTGCTCGTGATCTCCATCTCCGAAGCACCGTCATGATCACCATCGTCACCGGCTCGACACCTTGATCTCCATGGTAGTATCGTTGTCGTCTCGCCAACTTATTGCTTTTACGACTATCGCTACCGCTTAGTGATAAAGTAAAACTATTACATGGCGATTGCATCTCATACAATAAAGCGACAACCATATGGCTCCTGCCAGTTGACGATAACTCGGTTACAAAACATGATCATCTCATACAACTAATTATATCACATCATGTCTTGACCATATCACATCACAACATGCCCTGCAAAAACAAGTTAGACGTCCTCTACTTTGTTGTTGCATGTTTTATGTGGCTGCTATGGGCTTAGCAAGAACCGTTCTTACCTACGCATCAAAGCCACAACGATAGTTTGTCAAGTTGGTGCTGTTTTAACCTTCGCAAGGACCGGGCGTAGCCACACTCGATTCAACTAAAGTGAGAGAGACAGACACCCGCCAGTCACCTTTAAGCAACGAGTGCTCCGAACAGTGAAACCAGTCTCGCGTAAGCGTACGCGTAATGTCGGTCCGGGCCGCTTCATCTCACAATACCGCTGAACCAAAGTATGACATGCTGGTAAGCAGTATGACTTATATCGCCCACAACTCACTTGTGTTCTACTCGTGCATAGCATCAACGCATAAAACCAGGCTCGGATGCCACTGTTGGGTTACGTAGTAATTTCAAAAAATTTCCTACGCACACGCAAGATCATGGTGATGCATAGCAACGAGAGGGGAGAGTGTTGTCCACGTACCCTCGTAGACCGACAGCGGAAGCGTTATCACAACGCGGTTGATGTAGTCGTACGTCTTCACGATTCGACCGATCAAGTACCGAACGTACGGCACCTCCAAGTTCTACACACGTTCAGCTCGATGACGTCCCTCGAACTCCGATCCAACCGAGTGTTGAGGGAGAGTTTCGTCAGCACGACGGCGTGGTGACGATGATGATGTTCCTCCGACGCAGGGCTTCGCCTAAGCTCCGCGACGGTATTATCGAGGTGTAATCTGGTGGAGGGGGCACCGCACACGGCTAAAATATCGTATATCAAGTGTGTTCTTCGGTGCCCCCTGCCCCCGTATATAAAGGAGCAAGGGGGAGGCCGGCTGCCCTAGGCGCGCCAAGGAGAGAGGGGGAGTCCTCCTCCTAGTAGGAGTAGGACTCCCCTTTCCTAGTCCTACTAGGAAAGAAGGGGGGAAGGAAAGAGAGGGAGAGGGAGCGGGAAAGGGGGCTGCGCCCCCCTCTCCTAGTCCAACTAGGACTCCCCTTGGGAGGGGGCACGCCACCTCCTGGCTGCTGCCCTCTCTCTCCCCTCAAGGCCCACCAAGGCCCAATACTTCCCCGGGGGGTTCCGGTAACCCTCCGGCACTCCGGTTTAATCCGAAACTTCTCCGGAACACTTCAGGTGTCCGAATATAGTCGTCCAATATATCAATCTTTACGTCTCGACCATTTCGAGACTCCTCGTCATGTCTGTGATCACATCCGGGACTCCGAACAACCTTCGGTACATTAAATCACATAAACTCATAATATAACTGTCATCGTAACTTTAAGCGTGCGGACCCTTTGGGTTCGAGAACTATGTAGACATGACCGAGACACCTCTCCGGTCAATAACCAATAGCGGGACCTGGATGCCCATATTGGCTCCCACATATTCTACGAAGATCTTTATCGGTCAGACCGCATAACAACATACGTTGTTCCCTTTGTCATCGGTATGTTACTTGCTCGAGATTCGATCGTCGGTATCTCGATACCTAGTTCAATCTCGTTACCGGCAAGTCTCTTTACTCGTTCCGTAATACATCATCCCGCAACTAACTCATTAGTCACAATGCTTGCAAGGCTTATAGTGATGTGCATTACCGAGTTGGCCCAGAGATACCTCTCCGACAATCGGAGTGACAAATCCTAATCTCGAAATACGCCAACCCAACAAGTACCTTTGGAGACACCTGTAGAGCACCTTTATAATCACCCAGTTACGTTGTGACGTTTGGTAGCACACAAAGTGTTCCTCCGGTAAACGGGAGTTGCATAATCTCATAGTCATAGGAACATGTATAAGTCATGAAGAAAGCAATAGCAACCTACTAAACGATCGGGTGCTAAGCTAACGTAATGGGTCATGTCAATCACGTCATTCTCCTAATGAGGTGATCCCGTTAATCAAATGACAACTCATGTCTATGGCTAGGAAACATAACCATCTTTGATTAACGAGCTAGTCAAGTAGAGGCATACTAGTGACACTCTGTTTGTCTATGTATTCACACATGTATTATGTTTCTGGTTAATACAATTCTAGCATGAATAATAAACATTTATCATGATATAAGGAAATAAATAATACTTTATTATTGCCTCTAGGGCATATTTCCTTCAGCAGGTACAAGTAATGTGATGATATGACGTGAGAGCGATGATTGCTTGTTTTGGAGTTCTTCTTCTTCAATCGAGGGATAGGTTCCTGGTCGGTAGCCTGGGCTAGCAGGGTGGATGTCGTTTGAGTTTTTTGTTTGTGTTTCATCCGTAGTCGGATGTTGCTCTTCTGTATGATGTTTGATGTATTCATGTGGCAATTGTATGCCTTTGTATGTATCCCCAGTGTGTTGTATATGGTACGATGTAATGATATCCTCCTTGCAAAGCGTCTTCAATATGCGGCTCTATCCTTGGTGGGACCTTCGAGTTACTCAGATAGGATCGCATATTGGGCGGTACAATGAACACCTGCAAATGGCATTTTCCTTCATCTTTAGTATAATATTTCCATGATGGGAAGATACGCACATAGGATTTAACAACGTCAAATGCGATAGATGCTAAACTACGAATGGTAGGTTGTGCTTCCTCCACAGAAATAGGTGTACTAACTGGTGGAGTTGGGGTTCGCCGTGGTAGTACCGGCGCTTTGGGCACCGGAGCTGCCTTACTAACTTCTCTTGTTTGAGAGCTCTGTGGTGGAGATGGTGCTATGTCAACAGGAATTGGGTTACTATCTGCTGGGGTTGGGGTTAGACTGGGTGAAACTGGTTCTCTGTCCATCGTAGTATGGGTACAATCTGCGAGAGTCTGGGTTATGTGTGGTAGGGCTGGTTCTCGTGCATGTACAACCGGTGTGCTATCTCCACCAAGAGGTAGCACTTTTTTTTAAGACCATGTTTTTACTCCGCTAGATACTGCCATCACCCGCTCCAATTCAAATGGCTGATAAACAGGAAACATAGTTGAATGTACAGACCTTGTATGAGAGACAAATGCAATAGATAGTGTGGAAAAAAGAGGGCATGAAATAGTTGACATGTATATTGTTTAACTAAAATTATAGCATGACATAATTTCACATATATGATGTCTATCTAAACTGGATAGCATAGCATGACATAATTCAAAGATATGATGACTACTAAATAGGATGGAATGAGATAATTATATGATGTCTTTAGTAAACAAGTACGCATGACATAATCCACATACATGTTATCTAAGTAATCTGGATCGCATGATTTAATTCACATATGTGATTTATATACTAAGCAGAGGGCATTTGCATATATGATGTCTGAACTAAGAATATGGCGTTGAATATTGTGTATATGATGTCTAAACTATGCAATGCAAGACACCATATGCATGATATGAGAAGTATAATCATGCCAAGTTAGAACATACACCTCGGTGGGGAATAGGACTGGTCATCCGTTTCTGAATCCATCTCTGAGGAGCTATTGGGACCCAACAAGAGATCTGTTTTGACAAGTAGCACTGTCTTCTCTGAAGACCTTGTTTTCACTCCAGATTTTTCCATCACCCACTCAAATGGTTGATTCACAGGAAGAGTAGTTTAATGTACAAACATTGTCGACAAATGGAAATGTAATGAAGAAAATGATTGGCAAGATATCATTCAAATATATGATGCCTGGTTAAACAAGATGGCATTGCATATTTCACATATATTATGGATGGCTAAAAGAGATGAGACTGCATAATTCTCATATATGATATAGAAACTAAACAGGTGGCATTACAGAACATGTCTAAACTAAGCAGATGACATGTATGATGTCGAAAGTAGGCACTGCAAGGCAACATATGCATGATATGACCAACATCATCATGCCAAGTTAGAGCAAACACCTTGGGAGGTAAATAGGAGTGGTCAGCTGCGTCTGAATCTGCCTCAGAACAGATATCTTCCTCTGGATTACAATCTGGAGAGGGGGGAGGGTTTGCCATTGAACCCACCATGGAGCGATGTCTGCATGACATTGTATTGCCGCGCAAAACTCTTCTCTTTTTCTCTACATGTTAAGCATGACTGTGTATAATATCAGACATGCACACAAAAAAAATAGTGAGATTATGTAAGGAGAGCATGCAGAAATCTGGAGTGATGGTAACAACCAGTGGATGGATCAAAAAATAATGACAGCAGGCTGATGATAGCTTTAATTTAATAAAAAGACATATGATGATTGCTTTACTATTTGTTTCCCACCCAAGATGAACAACATAGGCATACCCTAGGTGAACCAGATAATAGACAGAGATACTATTCATTGCTGCCTCGATATGTGCCCCACATGTAATTTTAAAACTCAAGTTTGAACATTAATTTGGACCTGACTTGGAGTCTAAGAGGTGAACATGACGATAAAGTAGCAGGTAATATTAAGCAATGCATAACATAAGCAAAAAACAAAAGAGTGTGACCTCTCTTGTGGACCCTTGTACTCCTCAGGTTCATCTGCCGAGTCAATGATGGTGATGCAGTTGCGGTGGGTGCCGACGACAGGGAAGGAGATCTGAGGCGGCGAAAGATGATCAGGAGTCGTGATGTCTAGTTTGGTGGATGCTTCTGTCGATGGAGCAGCTCAGGTGAGGTGGACGACGTCGCGGAAGGAGCAGGACAAACCATGCAAAGTTTTCTTCGACACCTATCTGTCACTTAAGTAATTCTGTAAGGGCTCCTTTGGCTTGCAGGATTCTAAAAACGCAGGATAGGAAAAACACTGGAATATGATAGGAATGCACGTGGGAAACAGAGCATTTGTACACACATGATTTCTGTCAACTTGGGTGTTTGGTTCACAGGAATTGGAAGAGTAGAGGAATGCAAAGAAACATGGCCAAATTAAAGTGAAACCATATGAAAGCATGTACAGTTAGAATGTTATTCTGCCACTAATGCACTTGGTCTTGTTTTCATGCATAGGATTTTGAAAAGTAGGTCCAGATGGATGTTTTGCTCTATTCCTTTCAACGAAATGCATGAATAATTAATAGTAGAGTGCCATAGGAAAATTTCCTATTGCTATGTTTTTTCCTTCACTTTTTCCTTTGAACCAAAATAGCCCTAATGGATCGACATGAATGTAGAGTAATAAGTGATGCGACAAGTGTACAACCTCTTTGCCGTAGTCGTGTCGACCTCAGCATCATTGGTTTGGTCACTGAAGAAGTTGCGGCAGAGGTGGCTGTCGGAGGTGTGGAGGAAGATCTATGGCGTGTGTAGAAGGCGTCCAGGGCACTGCTCTGTTGTGATGGATGGTCCCATCGTTGTTGCAGCTCCGGCGAGCCATAAGACGTCAAGACTAAAGCAGTACAAGACAGCCATCGTTAATCTCAAGTGGGATTCTAATAGCATCTCCAATAGATGATGTAAAATACATTACCAAAAAGTGATAGATGTAAAATTTACATCACCAAAAAACACCTGACTACAACAGATGAGGTAAAAACTGTTGACTCTGAACTTAACTGTCGAAACTGAAATTTACTGTGGAATCTGAATGTTACCGTCGAAACTGAATGCACTGGTAGCAGAGAGGCACTTCACATGTAGTTTGGGCCGCTCGAGTAATAGTAGTAGAGAAACAGTGATCTAAATCAGCAGACGATCGACGGGGAACACGGTAGCAGATAGCAGGCAGAGAAGCAACGCCTGGAGGAGCAGCGCAAACTAGAGCCAGAGCAGCAACTCGTGTAGCTGCAGCAGCCCATGTACCAGCATCAGCAGCGCAAGCGAGAGCAAGAGAAAACCAGCAGCATGAGCGAGGGGGAGAGCAGAGCAGAGCGAGAGACGGAGCAGCAGCTGCAGCAGCGCGAGTGAGCGAGAGTCGGAGTAGCAGCACAGTAGCATCGCGGGTGAGAGCCAGAGCAGCAGCAGCGCGAGCCAGAGCCGGTGCAGCAGCAGCAGCAGCGCGAGCGAGAGCCGGAGCAGCAGCAACAGATCCGGCTGGTATGGAGGCCGCCGCCGAAGGGGCCTCGCACTGGGGGAGAGCCACCGTGGAGATGTCACCTGCAGCGCCGGCTTCGAGATAGCCGCTCCATGGGGGTGCGGGATCGAGCACAGTCCAAGCCGGGAGGTCAAGTTAAGGAGAAGGTGCGATGTGATGAGTGTACAACCTCTTTGGTGGCACTGAGTAGGCCTCGGCTTCGTCCAAGGAGTCGGTGATGATGATGCGGTTCCGGTGGAGCAGGTTAAGGTGGCACTGTGGGGATGGAGCAGCCGCGATAGATGAGGCGATCGTCGAGCAGCTCCTCGAAGGTGGAGGATGGGGCGGCTGAACCGGCGGGATGACGAGATCGACGACCGATCCTCATCTGGGGAGGTGGATGAGGGATGTCGAGCTGTTGCGGTGGACAACGTCGTTGGGGAAGAGGCTCCAGCTGGGCAGTGGTGGGGTGGCGGACGGAGGAGGGTGGGGTTTCGCGGCTGGAGCAGAGAGGTTATGGCGGTCTGGTATTTCAAACGAGCTTGTCCAAAATGTAGGGTGTGTTACGAAAGTACCCACACCAATTTGAACTTGTGGCCGTTTCGGCTCAGGGTTAGATGGAGGATTTCGCGTGTCGGGATTTGGCAGCTGGAGGGAGTTTTCACGCGCGTTGTAATTTTGGGATATCAAGGCGCAGGTTGTGAAGGCGCGAGTTTTGGGAGCACGATATCTGAATTTTCGAGATAACAAGGCGCGGGTTGAATTTTAGGGACAAGCCTAACGTGTAATTATGTACATACCAAATCAATTTGCACTTCCCTCAACGAAAAAAACGAAAGAAATAAAACTATTCGCACCACACAAAGAGAGAGTCTTGTCCCGTTTTACTGTACAAGTGCTATTCAAAGCTATGAATCCATGTTATGTCCAATTAAATTTTTTCGCTAGCTATATAATGCATGTAACCTACTCATACCAACATTCACTGGTACGCGTCGGTGCTATACAAATGGTTTTTAACACCTTTCCACAACGGCATTTGGAACCGTCGCCTAGTGAGTGTGGGCGATAGGGGGTCCTTCCCACACGACCCAGAAACCGCCGGGGATGGGCGAGAGGGGCTGCTGGCGATCTCCATAGAATAAACGTATGAGAAGCCACCCCAGTCCCACATGTTACATCTCGACGTTACGTTTGTGATCATAGAGACATCCGAAACTATTACGCCGCTATAGTCATGTGAAAAAGGTGGACACCAACATTTAATCTGCCGATATGTTTGTGATATGTACGTTATTGCACACGGTTCAAGAATGTAATATGTGTGCGGTGCCTCTACTAACGCCAACGTGTCCATTTTCATAACTATGTGCGATTGGCATTCCTATCACACACGCACACTGGTTTGAAACGTTTGCCGTATTACTATGAATCGCACACGCATATGATACGAAACCGTGTGTGCATCCGTCGGGCATCGCAAACGTTTCACGTCAAAGAACCATCTGTTCTCTTTTTTTCATCGCACACGCTGTTTTCTTTCTAACCATGTGCACATTATTTTATTAGCTCCTGTATATTTTTATTTTTGGCTATAATTTATTATTCGAATTGGAAATTTTGAAATATGAAACATTCAATTCAAATTCTCAGCACAATGGTTCAACAATGAACCCATAAATAAAATTGTCAGTACAATATGTTCAGTAATTATAGGATTAGACAACAATTAACTATGATGAACCAAAATATTTAAAGGCGGTAAAGGTGAAGAGACAAGTGTAAATCATTTTGACTGCCGATGGTGTTGAAGAAGCGGAATGCCCATAATGTGCCTTCCTACATGCCATAGGCACGAACCACTTTTGTCCAACCCCTTGTGACAATCGCCCGCCCATCCTTCACCACCTTCAGGAAGACTTCTAGAGCATTATCATGGTAGCATGAATTATATACTTTAAACTTAGTTGCCTCCACTCCGGTCATGTAGTTTACAAGGTAATCATCAGTAAATAGCTTCGGAAACCACTGAAAAGAGAAGAATATCAGATACTGAGGTCTAATAGAGTAACTTGTTGTGGGCAGGGGGAAAAGGCAACACATTACTTACCATCCTAAAGTTCAGTGTTGTCTTGGACAAAGTGTAAATAAAGAGCTTAATTCCAATCACCCGTTTCTTTTGACTAACAATCTTTCTTAGTTTCCTCACTTGACGCTTGTTCATGAATATCTCATTGCCCCATACGCAAAAGGGATCGAAGCGTGGATCAGTACCGCTCATATATGTACCTACAAGCAACCAGTAAATGTTAGAAGCTAAACTAAGATTGCACAAATGATGTAAAATACAACTACCTATGTTCCTAAGTACAAGTATTTTTTTTAGAGATTTTAATATGAACTACATACAGATGTATATAGAATTATAGATATAGTTTAGATTAGAATATAGATTCACTCATTTTGCTCCTTATGTAGTCTACATTGGAATCTCTAAAAATACTTATATTTAGGAATAGATTGTGTATAAGACATGGGATGCAGCTAACCTCGACGGCAAACAACAACATCGCCCATTGTAGCCCTGTGTAAGTACATGGAAAGCGAATGTTAACCACAACAGGGTTAACATCCACCAAAAATAGCATGGTAATAAAATGACAGCATCTGAAGTGATACCTTCATTGCGAAAGAGTAGCATGGTACCAAAGTGACGGATTAAAAAATGGATAAAACTGTTAATTGCAATAGGCTTAACAGCATCCTAATTCATGTTTTGTAAGTTTGTAGCCATTGAAATGCAACTATTTAAAAATGGATACAATTGTTAATTGCAACAGGCTTAATGGCCATTGAAACCGGTACTGATAAAAATGCAATTGGTAGAGTTAAACATCACAAGGCAGGTGCTGCCAGAGCAGATAATGGCCTAGTTGTCTATAAAAAGGTAGGGAAAATAGCTAAAACATGTTAGGCATGTTTACTACAACATGCTTAATACATCGACCATACAAAACATAGCCATTGATTGCAACTGGTATTGGTAAGATTGAACTAGTGAGTACATACTTGGTAAGTCCGACAATGTACTTGCTGGGGCACTTCATCTTGGCCAGAGCCCGCCCAAAGTCAGCGGCGGCAGAGGCGAGCTTTTCCTCCGGGTCAAAGCGTGGATCAGTGCCACTGACATGTGTACCTACAGGCAGCCAGTAAATGGTAGAAGTTAAACTGCAACTGCACAAATGATGTGAAATATTGTAAGACATGGGATGCAGCTAACCTCGACGGCAAACAACAGCATCGGCCGTTATGACCCTGCGTAAGTACATGGACAGTCATGTTAAGTACAACAGGGTTAGCATCCACCAAAAATAGCAAACGGGCAACATCTCGAGTATATCTTCATTGCGGAGAGTAGCATGGTAGCAAAGGGACAGATTAAAAAATGGATACAACTATTAATTGCAACAGGCTTAACAGCATCCTAAGTCATGTTTTGTAAGTTTATAGCCATTGAAATACGACTATTTAAAAATGGATTCAACTGTTAATTGCAACAGGCTTAATAGCCATTGAAATTGGTACTGATAAAAATGCAATTGGCAGAGTTAAACATCACAAGGCAGGTGCTGCGAGAGCAGAGAAAGGCCCAGTTGTCTATAGAAAAGTAGGGAAAGTAGCTAAAATGTGTTAGGCATGTTTACTAGAACATGCTTAATACATCGACCATACAGAACATAGCCATTAATCACAACTGGTATTGGTAAGATTGAACTGGTGAGTACATACTTGGTAAGTCCTGAGAGGTAGTTGCTGGGGCACTTCATCTTGGCCAGAGCCTGCCCAAAGTGAGCGGCGGCGGAGGCAAGCTGTTCCTCTGGGTCGAAGCGTGGATCAGTGCCACTGACATGTGTACCTACAGGCAACCAGTAAATGGTAGAAGTTAAACTGCAATTGCAAAAATGATGTGAAATACTGTAAGACATGGGATGCAACTAACCTCGATGGCAAACAACAGCATAGGCCGTTATGACCCTGCGTAAGTACATGGGCAGGCATGTTAAGTATAATAGGGTTAGCATCCACTAAAAATAGCAAATGGGCAGCATCTCTAGTGATATCCTGAGTCATGTAGTGTAAGTTTGTTGCTGGTATTGGTGAAATTGAGCCGGACACGGTAATATTTGAACGTCATACAATGTGCAGTACTGAAATAAACAAGGCAGAACATGCTTAATACATCAACCGTACAAATCATAGCCATTGCAAGTGGTATTGGTAAGATTTAGCTGGTCATATCTTACCTATTAAGTCATCGGGGTAGTCGCTAGGGCACTTCATCTGGGCCAGAGCCTGCACCATGTCGGCGTCGGCAGAGGCGAGGTGTTCCTCCGGGTGAACACGCACAGCGGCCATCACGCGATGGACCGCCATCAGCTCCTGGCGTTGGGGATTTGGAAGAATGAGGATGTTTCGCAGGCGCCATTTAAGCAATCAGGCCGGGGCCGTGATAGAGATTGGTGGTTCACCTGACTGGATCTGAGAAGAACGTAGATGTGGTTGAAGCTGTGGTTGCGGCGGTGGCGGTTTGAGCTACCGGTACGGGGAGGCGCGGGGGGGGGGGGGAGATACTGAGGAAATTTGATGGGTGGGGATGTGCTTGGAGGAATAAATTCTGAAATCGCGCGCCTAATGAAAATTTCGCTGCAAAACTTGAAACTTGAGCAGGGGAAACAGACAACACAGACGAAGCGCGTAAAATACTCGTGTGCGGGAAAACAGAAAATCGGCAGACCCCGTCTCCAAAAAATGTACACGTGTAGTTGAATTTTTTCGCTCAATGGTACGCCTGGTTTATTTTCAGATCTATTAAACCAAAAATACAAAAATAACTTGCTGCAATTTATTCTCATTTATTTTATTTGGCGTCTATCAATCTACTACAATTTATTTCACGTCCGTTTGCCTATCTTGAGGCGCCACTACCTGAAAGGGATTGACAACCCCTTTTACACGCCGGGTTGCGAGTGTTTGTTATTTGTTTGCAGGGGATGTTTACGTTGTGTTTCTTGGTTCTCCTACTGGTTCGATAACCTTGGTCTCATAACTTAGGGAAATACCTACCGACAATGTGCTGCATCATCCCTTCCTCTTTGGGGAAATACCGATGTAGCTTCAAGCCGCATCAGTCGCTAACATGTGGGGGCGAGTGATGATTTAACCGACCTCAATAGACGGCAAAATCGCCAGCCCACTGCACTTTGAGAGAGACGAGGAGCGAGAAGCGATACGGGCCGGTGGATTACTAGAGCTATGTGTCGCACGGAGGCCAAGAAAATGTGGTGATAGCGTGGGTGGGCCATGTCTGATGTAACTACACTGGGCTGCCGTGTTTCGAACTCTTCCAGTCTACTGTGGAGAAGATTGGGTACATTTTATATCACTGAATAAAAATATTAAAGAGTCCAGACGCTCCACCGCGAGGTTTCTTGCTCCTTCTCAGTCATCGGAAAGCGTTCTTCTAAGTTTTGCCGACACGTGGTACATCCAGCATCCAGGTCCACGTGTCAAGCAAGAAAATGGAGTTAAGTATAGTAGGAGAGACTCACGAACGGTCACGAACATAGGTGGAGTACGTGCATCAATCACCCGAAAAAAAGGAATACAAGCACGAAGAGAAGAGGTGCAGGCACCGACGCAGGTACTTGCTACTTCTTGAGCTTGCGTTGGTTTTTCCCTTGAAGAGGAAAGGGTGATGCAGCAAAGTAGATCTAAGTATTTTCCCTCAGTTTGAGAACCAAGGTATCAATCCAGTTGGAGACAACGCACAAATATATGAATATTTGCACAAACAATCAAACAACTTGCACCCAACGCGATAAAGGGGTTCTCAATCCCTTCACGGTTACTTGCAAAAGTGAGATCTGATAGAGATAGATAAACGATAAAGTAAATATTTTTGGTATTTTTGGTTTATAGACCGGAAAGTAAAAGATTGCAAAATAGTAGATCAGAAACTTATATGATGGAAAATAGACCCCGGGGCCATAGGTTTCACTAGAGGCTTCTCTCAAGATAGCAAATAATATGGTGGGTGAAGAAATTACTGCCGAGCAATTGATAGAAAAGCGCAAAGTTATGACGATATCTAAGGCAATGATCATGAATATAGGCATCACGTTTGTGTTAAGTAGACCGAAGCGATTCTGCATCTACTACTATTACTCCACACATCGACCGACTCCTGCCTGCATCTAGAGTATTACGTTCATGAAGAACAGAGTAACGCATTAAGTGTAGCGACCAGACCTCAAATGGTCTGTGCTGCTGTGCACCAGTGTCATCCCTGGATCAGTAATGCTGACACGCACAGTACAAATGGAGGATTTATAACAGAGTAGCAATCACACACTTATTACATCGAATATCTCCAAAGAGAAAAAGTATGATAAATATGGCTTAAGGCCATCTAAAAACGATAACAGCGGAAGACTTGGAAGATAAGTGAGTCCATCAACTCCAGCGGCATCACTGAGTATAAGAGCACAACCTAAGGCACCTTACTCGTCGTCTGAAAAGTCTGCAACATGAAACGTTGCAGCCCGAAAATGGGTCAGCGCATGGAATATGCTGGCAGTGTAACACATAGAGAATAATGAACAATAATAATGCTATACTACATGCATATATGGCTGGTGGAAAGCTCTATGGTTAAGTTTTTGCGGAAAGCCAATTTTCCCCTACCGCAAAGGAATAAATTTTATTTAACTATCATGGTGGTTGTTAAACATTGAGATGGTTGACAGCATCTCAATCCCAATTAAAAATCATCATTAACCCAACAAAACTAATTAAAAGTAACATGGTGATGAGATTCAATTGATAATCCAGGTACTAGATACTCAAGTTGTCCATAACCGGGGACACGGCTAACCATGATTAGTTCGTACACTCTGCAGAGGTTTGCGCACTTTCCCCACAAGACTCGATCGCCTCCGCTTGATTCTCGCACTACATGATGTTTGAGAAACGGATGACCGAGACACGGCCTTTCAGGAACAATCACTCTTTACTCCGGGTGGACAGTTACACCTACTTTCCCCTACATCTGCTAGCCCACCTCTTCAAGATATCATGTAACCTACTCAACTATGCTAGAGCCCATAATAGCTTGTGGCTGCACACGGAAGTTTCTAGCATGAATAATCTTATGATCCCTTTGAGCCTGGGTGGCGGTCCTTATACAAACCGACAACACTGGATTCTCCAGGTGCCTCAATCCACCCAGATGTGAGTTTTAGTTGCCACCTGAAGTAAACCATTATTAACAATCTCACATCTGTCATGAATATCTCTCAAACCCAATCCACGTCTACGAGGATAGCTTGGCAATATAATAGCAACGTAGAAGTAACCCCCAAGGGTTTGGTAAAAGAACAGGTAATAGGTACTACCTCAACTACTTCCCAATACCCACAATTTAATTTGATCCTAACCATGCAATGTTTGAGGAATAGAACTAATGCAATAAAAACTGGGTATGGAAGGTATATGATCAAAGTGTTACTTGCCTTGCTGATGATCCGCGAAACCTAGCGATTCGAAGTAACAAGCGGCACACTCCGGGTACTCTATCGCAAACAAACAAGCAAACAATAAGTACTCATCTACTACATAGGTAAAACTCGAATGAAAGATCCAACCAGAAGGTTCAACTTAAGAACTCTGGTTTGCAAAAGAATCAACTCGAACGAAGCAACGAAAGTCAAACGGCGAAAGAAACAAGCTTCGTTTACTAATCTGGATCTAGGTCAGATTTTACAGTAGCAAAAACTTGTTTGAGTAGGTTAAACGGAAAGAGAATTTCGGGACGAAACTCTAGGCGCTTGAATCGCCTGATTCCGATAAACGAGCGAAAAGTTAAACAGAAACGAAGATCCGATCAGAAATCGAGATCTGAGATAATCAGGAAAAACCCGACGAAAAAGAAAAACGGACGAACGGTTAAAGAATGGACGTTCGTTAACAGAGAAAATCCGACGAACGCGTTCGTTAAAACGAACGGGTCGGTGAACGTTCACAAAATAACAAAACCGAAGAAATAAACCGATCTATGTTTTTTTTTAAACGAACGGTTTTTTTTTAAAAACAAAACCGGCAACGACGGCGAGGTATACCTCGTCGGGGCAGGGCTCCGGCGGGGCTCCGGCTGGCTCCGGCGAGGGCGGCGGGGTGCGGCGGGGTGCCGCGGGGCTCGGGGGGGGGGGGTGCTCGGGGCGGCGAGGGGCGGCTCCGGCGGCGGGGCTTGGCGAGCGGCGGCGGCGAGGCTCTGCAGCAGCGGCGGCGAGTGCGGGCTGGGGCGGCGGCTCGGGGTGAGAGGGAGAGCGGCGGCGGCGGGGTATTTATGAGGGGGGCTGGTGGCGTGGGGGAGGGGGCAAGGCGGCGGTGGCCGTGCTCGAGGCGGACTCGGGCGCGGTGGCGGTGGCGGCTGCGCGAGGGAGACGGCGGGGCTGGGCCGGCCGCTCGGCTGGGCCTCGACCCGGTCGGGCGCGGCGCAATTTAAAAAAAAAACGTTCCGCCGAAAAAAATTCGTAGAAAAATAAATAAAAATCCAAAAAAGATAAAACAAATTTTCCCCGTCTAGTTAGAAAATTTAGAATAGGGTGAACATTTTTTGACACAAAATAAATTTTGAAAACGTGCAATATTTTTTTAATGCAATTAAAATTGCAAATAAAATCCGAATAAATTCCAATAAATGATTTTAACACTTTTCCTCCAATATTTCAATTGTTTTGGAGAAGTCATATTTTCTCCCCTCATTTAGTTTTAATGAAATATTTTTCAGAGAGAAAAATAATTAAAACCAAAATCCTAGTTTTATGAGTTGATGAAAATCAAATATGAAAATTTGAGAAAATCCCCAACTCTCTCCGAGGGTCCTTGAGTTGCTTAGGATTTATTGAGGATTTGTCAAAATGCAATTAAAATATGATATGCAATGATGATCTATGTATAACATACCAAATTGAAAATTTGGGATGTTACAAACCTACCCCCCTTAAGATGAATCTCGCCCTCGAGATTCTGGTTGGCTAGAAAACAGGTGGGAGTGGTTCTTCCGTAGATCTTCCTCTCGCTCCCAGGTGGCTTCATCTTCCGTGTGGTGACTCCACTGGACTTTGCAAAACTTGATAACCTTACCGCGGGTAACTCGGCTGGCATACTCAAGAATCTTAACTGGTTTCTCCTCATAGGTCAAATCACTTTCCAGCTGAATCGCTTCCAGCGGCATAGTATCTCTCAGTGGTATCTCAGCCATCTCTGCGTGGCACTTCTTCAACTGGGAAACGTGAAATACATCATGAACTCCAGACAATCCTTCGGGCAATTCCAGCTTGTAAGCAACCTCTCCCATACGTTCCAAAACTCTGTATGGTCCAATAAAATGGGGCGCTAACTTTCCCTTAACTCCAAAGCGCTTCACTCCTCGAAGTGGTGATACTCGAAGATAAACTCGGTCTCCGACTTCGTGAACTGTCTCCTTTCGTTTAGAATCAGCATAACTCTTCTGCCTGGACTGGGCTACCTTGAGCCTATCGCGAATCAACCTCACTTTCTGTTCAGACTCCTTAATCAAATCTGGTCTAAACAACTGACGGTCTCCAACTTCGTCCCATAACAACCGTGTTCTACACCTCCTTCCGTACAAAGCTTCGAAAGGGGCCATCTTCAAACTGGTTTGATAAATGTTGTTATACGAAAACTCTGCATATGGCAAATTGTCGTGCCAACTAGATCCATAATCTAGTGCACAAGCTCTCAACATGTCCTCCAAAATCTGGTTGACTCTCTCGGTCTGTCCATCTTTCTGTGGGTGAAAAGCTGTACTAAATTCTAGCCTGGTTCCCAATGTTTCCAAAACTTCGAGGTAAACTGGGTTCCTCTGTCTGATACAATGGTCCTCGGAACTCCATGCAAACATACGATCCTGGTCATGTATATCTTTGCCAACTTAGCACTGGTGTAAGTGGTCTTCACTGGAATGAAATGAGCCACTTTCGTCAAACGGTCGACTACAACCCATATTGAGTCATAGCCTGAACGAGTCCTGGGTAATCCTGTGATAAAATCCATGCCTATTTTATCCCACTTCCATTCGGGTATCGGCAATGGTTGTAGCAATCCTGCTGGCTTCTGATGCTCTGCCTTCACTCTCTGACATACATCACAAACTGCTACATATTCTGCAATATCCTTCTTCATTCCGGTCCACCAGAAAGTATTCTTCAGATCCAAATACATCTTGGTATTTCCTGGGTGAATCGAGTACGGTGAATCATGGGCTTCTTGCAAAATCATCTTCCTGATCTCCGGATCTTTTGGCACATACACGCGGTCCTCAAACCATAAGGTATCGTGCTCATCCTCACGACATCCCTTGGCTTTTCCTTTGCTCATCTTCTCCTTTATCTCTTCAATCTCCTTGTCTGTCTTCTGAGCTTCTCTGATCCTTTCCATCAAGGTAGACTGAATCTTCAGTGTCGCTAAATAGCCTCTTGGGACTATCTCCAAACATAGCTCGCGAAGGTCCTCGGCTAACTCCTGAGGTAACTCTCCTGTCATGAGGGTGTTGACATGACTCTTGCGGCTCAACGCGTCTGCTACCACGTTAGCCTTTCCTGGGTGATAATGCAATCTCATATCATAATCCTTAATGAGCTCCAACCATCTCCTCTGTCTGAGGTTTAACTCCTTCTGCGTGAAAATATACTTCAAACTCTTGTGATCCGTGTACACCTCACAATGGTTTCCGATGAGAAAATGTCTCCATGTCTTCAACGCATGCACCATGGCTGCTAACTCCAAATCATGCGTAGCATAATTCTTCTCATGGGGTTTAAGTTGTCGTGAAGCATATGACACAACTCTTCCTTCCTGCATAAGCACTGCTCCAAGTCCTCGACGAGAAGCGTCGCAATAAACTTCATAATCCTTGCGTTGATCTGGCAGAATCAACACTGGTGACGTAACCAATCGTTTCTTCAACTCTTGGAAACTAGCTTCACATTCCTCAGTCCAATTGAATTTGGTGTCCTTCTTCAATAGCTCAGTCATGGGCTTAGCAATCTTTGAGAAATTCTCGATGAATCTCCGGTAGTATCGTGGAAGTCCAAGAAAACTCCGGATTTCTCCAACTGTCGTGGGTGATTCCCAACTTGTCACTGTGTCAACCTTGGCAGGGTCTACTGCTATTCCTTCTCCAGAAATAACATGTCCAAGGAATCCAACTTCCTTCAGCCAAAATTCACATTTGCTGAACTTGGCATATAATTGATCTTCTCTGAGCTTCTCAAGTACCAATCGCAAATGCTCCTCATGCTCTTCCTCATTCTTGGAAAAGACTAAAATATCGTCAATGAACACCACGACGAACTTATCCAAAAACTCCATAAACACTTTGTTCATCAGGTTCATAAAATAGGTAGGTGCGTTAGTCAGACCAAATGACATAACGGTATACTCATATAATCCATATCTGGTGGTAAAAGCCGTCTTAGGTATATCCTGCTCTCGAATCTTTAACTGATGGTATCCTGATCGTAGATCGATCTTGGAAAATACTTTAGCTCCTTGTAGGCGGTCAAACAAATCATTGATCATCGGCAGTGGGTACTTGTTTTTGATGGTTACTTCATTCAATCCACGGTAATCAACAACCATCCTCAATGATCCATCTTTCTTCTCCACTAGAAGTACTGGTGATCCCCAAGGTGACGAACTTGGGCGAATATAGCCTTTATCCAGTAACTCCTTGATCTGCTTCTTAATTTCCTCCAAATCTTTTGCGGGCATCCTGTACGGTCTCTTAGATATTGGCCCTGTGCCTGGCAAAAGTTCAATTAAGAACTCAATGTCTCTAACTGGTGGCATGCCTGGCAACTCTTCTGGAAATACATCCGGATAATCCTTCACCACTGGTACTTCCTCCTGTACAACTCCTAATAAGGAATTCACTTGAGTCCTCTTCGGCATATGCCGGGATACATACTTGATCCTTTTTCCTTCTGGGGTGGTAAGCAAAATCGTCTTGCTGGCACAATCGATGTTTCCTCCATACAACGATAGCCAATCCATTCCCAAAATCACATCCAGACCTTGCGACTCCAAAACTATGAGGTCTGAGGGGAAAACATGCCTACCAATGGCCAATGGCATCTGAAAACATCCTTGGCTTGCCATATACTTTGCTCTTGGCGAGGTTACTAACATAGGGGTTTTGAGAACTTTGGTGGACAGCTTAAACTTATTCACAAATCCCCTTGATATGTATGAATGCGATGCACCAGTATCGAAAAGAACGGTTGCAGTAAATGACATAACCATAAACTTACCTATTACTGCATCAGGCTGAGCTTCAACCTCCTCCACGCTCACGTGGTTCACGTGTCCTTTGTTGAACGGGTTCGGCTTCTTCCCAGAGCTTCCATTACCATTGCCATTCTGGGCTTCAGGACTATCAGTTGCATAATGTCCCGTCTTCTGGCACTTGAAACAAGTAACGTGACTTAGATCCCTCTTGGCTGGGGTAGATGGGTTGGTGCGGTTCTGTCCGTTGGTTCCTCCATTCCCATTTCCATTCTTGGAGCCATTATGATTGTGGGAACTACCTCCTCCATGGGTATGCTGAAACTGTCCTCCCGGCTTCGGGGCAAATCGTGGTTTCTGTTGAGCTCCAGAGTTATACTTCCCTTGTCCATACTTCCTCTTACGGTTTTCAATCTGCTGTTGCTTCCCTTCAATCATGAGAGCTCTATCTACCAGCTCCTGGTAGTTGTTGAAGGTTGCTACCATCAACTGCATACTCAGTTCATCATTCAGTCCTTCCAAAAATTTCTCCTGCTTGGCTGCATCTGTAGCAACGTCATCTGGTGAATAACGTGCTAATTTACTAAAATCCTCCACATACTGGCCTACGGTGCGTCCTCCTTGGCGTAGGTTGCGAAACTCGCGCTTCTTCATAGCCATAGCTCCTGCTGAAACATGAGCTGTACGGAAAGCTTGCTGAAACTGGTCCCATGTGACAGTGTCAATAGGGTGCGTGGCTGTATAATTCTCCCACCATGATGCTGCAGGTCCATCAAGCTGATGTGCGGCAAAACGCACTCTTTCCACATCTGTGCATCCTGCAGTGGTCAACTCCCTTCCAACTTTGCAGAGCCAATCATCTGCAACAATCGGCTCGGTGCTACTGGAAAACACCGGCGGGTTTTGCCTCAAGAAACGGGCTAAGTGATCAACAGGTGGTGGTGGTGGTGGGTTGTTGGTGTTGTTGTTGTTGTTGCCTTGGTTCTGCACTAACACTTGAATCAGGGCATTCTGTTGCTGAATCAACTGGGTGATCTCTGGTGGGAAAACAAATCCGGTGTCGCGTCTCGGAGGCATCTGATGGGTTAGAAAAGATGAGAGTTAAGAATAGAATGAGGTCTAGAGGGGAAAACACTACCCATATGCTCATGAGACAAATACAATCAATATCACTCAATCAATTCAAACAAGGCATAACAATCGATCTAACTAGCGTTACAAAGTGCTTGAACTATACTATTAAATGGGGGAAAACTACTACTGATATGGTGGTCTACTAGAAATTCTGATCCATTGAAGACTCCATGATGTCTGCTCCAGCTTCGTCAACAAAGTCATCTTCACTTGGTTCCGAGTCGGTGTCGTCGATGATGATGTAGTTATCCGGACAAGTGCATTCGTCATCCTTTGCTTTTGGCACTGGATTTCCCATGAATATTCCAATCTTCTTCTCCAGGTCGTCATTCTTCCCTACTAGTGCGACGATTTCCTCCATATAATCCTCGCGTGTGGCGTTGAGTTCTTCCTCCAGCTCCTTGATCTTCATCAATGCCTTCTTCAGTTCTTCCTTGTCCGTGCACATCTGGTTCTCCCGGCGACGGATATGTTGGTTTTGCTCCTGGATGAAAGCTGCGATTGATCCATCCTTCTTGGTTCTGATCATCTCCCATTGCGCGTCTCGGCGTCCACAAATCTGATAAATAGTATCCTTAAGCTCCTGGTGGTAGACTTCTCCAATGCGTCCCATAGCGATGTGTGCGGCCATGCTCTTCCCTAAACTCCAGGTTGGTGCTTCGAAAACCAATCTTATGGGTTCAGTAACTGGCAGAAACGTCCTTCCTGGAATGTGAACTTGAATCTTCCAGCTCTCCTCTTCGGGTAATGTGGCGTTGTAGGTTCCGGTGATGCTTGGTATTCCTATGTTCAAATAATTAGTGACTTCCTTCAAGTGTCGTCCAAAAGGCGTGTCTTCATCTGGTTGCATGAACTTGCTCCTTGCATCCGCCATTCCTAAAGAGTGGAAAGTGGAGAGGGGTCAGAAATGAGAAGAGAGAAGTGTTCTAGGGCTTAAGCTTAGTGGTCGTGTCCTACAGTCAGCGTGTGCTCTGATACCACCTTTGTAGCGACCAGACCTCAAATGGTCTGTGCTGCTGTGCACCAGTGTCATCCCTGGATCAGTAATGCTGACACGCACAGTACGAATGGAGGATTTGTAACAGAGTAGCAATCACACACTTATTACATCGAAAATCTCCAAAGAGAAAAAGTATGATAAATATGGCTTAAGGCCATCTAAAAACGATAACAGCGGAAGACTTGGAAGATAAGTGAGTCCATCAACTCCAGCAGCATCACTGAGTATAAGACCACGACCTAAGGCACCTTACTCGTCGTCTGAAAAGTCTGCAACATGAAACGTTGCAGCCCGAAAACGGGTCAGCACATGGAATATGCTGGTAGTGTAACACATAGAGAATAATGAACAATAATAATGCTATACTACATGCATATATGGCTGGTGGAAAGCTCTATGGTTAAGTTTTTGCGGAAAGCCAATTTTCCCCTACTGCAAAGGAATAAATTTTATTTAACTATCATGTTGGTTGTTAAACATTGAGATGGTTGACAGCATCTCAATCCCAAAAAAAATCATTATTAACCCAACAAAATTAATTAAAAGTAACATGGTGATGAGATTCAATTGATAATCCAGGTACTAGATACTCAAGTTGTCCATAACCGGGGACACGGCTAACCTTGATTAGTTCGTACACTCTGCAGAGGTTTGCGCACTTTCCCCACAAGACTCGATCGCCTCCGCTTGATTCTCGCACTACATGATGTTTGAGAAACGGATGACCGAGACACAGCCTTTCAGGAACAATCACTCTTTACTCCGGGTGGACAGTTACACCTACTTTCCCCTACATCTGCTAGCCCACCTCTTCAAGAGATCATGTAACCTACTCAACTATGCTATAGCCCATAATAGCTGGTGGCTGCACACGGAAGTTTCTAGCATGAATAATCTTATGATCCTTTTGAGCCTGGGTGGCGGTCCTTATACAAACAGACAACACTGGATTCTCCAGGTGCCTCAATCCACCCAGATGTGAGTTTTAGTTGCCACCTTAAGTAAGCCATTATTAACAATCTCACATCTGTCATGAATATCTCTCAAACCCAATCCATGTCTACGAGCATAGCTTGGCAATATAATAGCAACGTAGAAGTAACTCCCAAGGGTTTGATAAAAGAACAGGTAATAGGTACTACCTCAACTACTTCCCAATACCCACAATTTAATTTGATCCTAACCATGCAATGTTTGAGGAATAGAACTAATGCAATAAAAACTGGGTATGGAAGGTATATGATCAAAGTGTTACTTGCCTTGCTGATGATCCGCGAAACCTAGCGATTCGAAGTAACAAGCGGCACACTCCGGGTACTTTATCGCAAAGAAACAAGCAAACAATAAGTACTCATCTAATGCACAGGTAAAACTCGAATGAAAGATCCAACCAGAAGGTTCAACTTAAGAACTCTGGTTTGCAAAAGAATCAACTCGAACGAAGCAACGAAAGTCAAACGGTGAAAGAAACAAGCTTCGTTTACTAATATGGATCTAGGTCAAATTTTACAGTAGCAAAAACTTGTTTGAGTAGGTTAAATGGAAAGAGAATTTCGGGACGAAACTCTAGGCGCTTGAATCGCCTGATTCCGATAAACGAGCGAAAAGTTAAACATAAACGAAGATCTGAGATAATCAGGAAAAACCCGATGAAAAAGAAAAACGGACGAACGGTTAAAGAATGGACGTTCGTTAACAGAGAAAATCCGACGAACGCGTTCGTTGAAACGAACGGGTCGGTGAACGTTCACAAAATAACAAAACCGAAGAAATAAACCGATCTAGGGTTTTTCTTAAACGAACGGTTTTTTTAAACAAAACCGGCAACGACGGCGAGGTATACCTCGTCGGGGCAGGGCTCCGGCGGGGCTCCGGCTGGCTCCGGCGAGGGCGGCGGGGTGCGGTGGGGTGCGGCGGGGCTCGGGGGGTGCTCGGGGCGGCGAGGGGCAGCTCCGGCGGCGGGGCTTGGCGAGCGGCGACGGCGAGTGCGGGCTGGGGCGGCGGCTCGGGGTGAGAGGGAGGGGGGCGGCGGCGGGGTATTTATGAGGGGGGGCTGGTGGCGTGGGGGAGGGGGCAAGGCGGCGGTGGCCGTGCTCGAGACGGACTCGGGCGCGGTGGCGGTGGCAGCTGCGCGAGGGAGACGGCGGGGCTGGGCCGGCCGCTCGGCTGGGCCTCGGCCCGGTCGGGCGCGTCGCAATTTTTTTTATTTTTTTTTTAAAACATTCCGCCGAAAACAATTCGTAGAAAAATAAATAAAAATCCAAAAAATATAAAACAAATTTTCCCCGTCTAGTTAGAAAATTTAGAATAGGGTGAACATTTTTTGACACAAAATACATTTTGAAAATGTGCAATATTTTTTTAATCCAACTAAAATTGCAAATAAAATCCGAATAAATTCCAATAAATGATTTTAACACTTTTCCTCCAATATTTCAATTGTTTTGGAGAAGTCATATTTTCTCCCCTCATTTATTTTTAATGAAATATTTTTCCGGAGAGAAAAATAATTAAAACCAAAATCCTCATTTTATGATTTGATGAAAATCAAATATGAAAATTTGAGAAAATCCCCAACTCTCTCCGAGGGTCCTTGAGTTGCTTAGGATTTATCGAGGATTTGTCAAAATGCAATTAAAATATGATATGCAATGATGATCTATGTATAACATACTAAATTGAAAATTTGGGATGTTACAGTAAGATGACATGATGTAGAGGAATTAACTCAAGCAATATGATGAAAACCCCATCTTTTTATCCTCGATGGCAACACTACAATACGTGCCTTGCTGCCCCTACTGTCACTGGGAAGGGACACCGCAAGATTGAACCCAAAGCTAAGCGTTTCTCCCATTGCAAGAAAAACCAATCTAGTTGGCCAAAGCAAACCGTTAGTTCGAAGAGAATTACAAAGATATCAAATCATGCATATAAGAATTCAGAGAAGATTCAATTAAAATCCATAGATAATCTGATCATAAATCCACAATTCATTGGATCTCGGCAAACACACCGCAAAAAAAGTATTATATCGAATAGATCTCCAAGAACATCGAGGAGAACATGGTATTGAGAATCAAAGAGAGAGAAGAAGCCATGTAGCTACTAGCTATGGACCCGTAGGTCTGTGGTAGACTACTCACGCTTCATCGGAAGGGCAATAGAGTTGATGTAGAAGCCCTCCATGATCGAATCCCCCTCCAGCAGGGTGCCGGAAAAGGTCCCTAGATGGGATCTCACGGGTACAGAAGGTTGCAGCCACGGAAAAGTCTTTTCGTGGATGCCTCTGGTGGTTTGGGGATATATGGGAATATATAGGCGAAAGAATTAGGTCAGGAGGGTCACGGGGGGCCCACAAGGGTGGGGAGGTGCGCCCTACCCTGTGGGCGCGCCCTCCGTCCTTGTGGCCACCTCGTGGCTCCTCCGACTTCATCTCCAAGTCTCCTGGTTGTTTTCTGGTCCAAGAAAAATCATCGTGAAGGTTTCATTCCGTTTGGTATTCCTTTTCTGCGAAACTGAAAAACGGCTCTAGGTTAATAGGTTAGTCCCAAAAATAATATAAAATAGCATATTACTGCATATAAAACATCCATAACAAATAATATAATAGCATGGAACAATAAAAAGTTATAGATATGTTGGAGACGTATCAAGCATCCCCAAGCTTAATTCCTGCTCGTCCTTGAGTAGGTAAATGATAAAAAGAGAATTTTTGATGTGGAATGCTACCTAACATATTTATCCATGTAATTTTCTTTATTGTGGCATGAATGTTCAGATCCACAAGATTCAAAACAAAAGTTTAATATTGACATAAAAACAATAATACTTCAAGCATACTAACAAGGCGATTATGTCTTCTCAAAATAACATGGCCAAGGAAAGATTATCCCTACAAGATCATATAGTCTGGCTATGCTCCATCTTCATCACACAAAATATTCAAACCATGCACAACCCTGATGACAAGCCAAAAAATTGTTTCATACTTTAGTATTCTCAAAGTTTTTCAACTTTCACGCAATACATGAGCATGAGCCATGGACATAGCACTATAGGTGGAATAAAATATGGTGGTTGTGGAGAAGACAAAAAGAAGGAGATAGTCTCACATCAACTAGGCATATCAACGGGCTATGGAGATGCCCATCAATAGATATCAATGTGAGTGAGTAGGGATTGCCAAGCAACGGATGCACTAAAGCTATAAGTTTATGAAAGCTCAAAAAGAAACTAAGTGGGTGTGCATCCAAGTTGCTTGCTCATGAAGACCTAGGGCAATTTGAGGAAGCCCATCGTTAAAATATACAAGCCAAGTTCTATAATGAAAAATTCCCACTAGTATATGAAATTAACAATATAGGAGACTCTCTATCATGAAGATCATGGTGCGACTTTGAAGCACAGGTGTGGAAAAAGGATAGTAACATTGCGCCTTCTCTCTTTTCCTCATTTTTTATTGGGGCTTCTTTGGCCTCTTTTTTTATTTGGGCTTATTTGGACTCTTTTATTTTTCATAAAGTCTGGAGACTCATCCCAACTTGTGAGGGAATCATAGCTTCCATCGTCCTTTCCTCACATGGGCCAATGCTCTAATAATGAAGATCATCACACTTTTATTTAATTACAACTCGATACTTAGAACAAAATATGACTCTATCTGAATGCCTTCGGCGGTGTACTGAGATGTGCAATGAATCAAGAGTGACATGTATGAAAGAATTATGAAAGGTGGCTTTGCCACAAATACGATGTTAACTACAAGATCATGCAAAGCAATATGACAATGATGATGTGTGTCATAATAAACGGAACGGTGGAAAGTTGCATGGCAATATATCTCAGAATGGCTATGGAAATGCCATAATAGGTAAGTATGGTGGCTGTTTTGAGGAAGGTATATGGTGGGTGTATGGTACCGGCGAAAGTTGCACGGCACAAGAGAGGCTAGCAATGGTGGAAGGGTGAGAGTGTGTATAATCCATGGACTCAACATTAGTCATAAAGAACTCACATACTTATTGCAAAAATATATTAGTTATCAAAAAAAGTACTACGCGCATGCTCCTATGGGGATAGATTGGTAGGAAATTACCATCGCTCATCCCCGACCGCCACTCATAAGGAAGACAATCAATAAATGAATCATGATCCGACTTCATCACATAACGGTTCACCATACGTGCATGCTACGGGAATCACAAACTTTAACACAAGTATTTCTCAAATTCACAATTACTCACTAGCATGACCCTAATATCACCATCTTCATATCTCAAAACAATCATAAGGAATCAAACTTCTCATAGTATTCAATGCACTTTATATGAAAGTTTTTATTATATCCCTCTTGGATGCCTATCATATTAGGACTAAATTTATAACCAAAGAAAATTACCATGATGTTTAATGACTCTAAAAATAATATAAATGAAGCATGAGAGTTCATCAATTTCTATAAAATAAAACCACCGCCGTGCTCTAAAAAGATATAAGTGAAGCACTGGAGCAAAACTGCCTAGCTCAAAAGATATAAGTGAAGCACATAGAGTATTCTAATAAATCATGATTCATGCGTGTCCCTCTCAAAAGGTGTGCACAACAAGGATGATTGTGGCAAACTAAAAAGCAAAGACTAAAATCATACAAGACGCTCCAAGCAAAACACATATCATGTGGTGAAAAAAAATATAGCCTCAAGTAAAGTTATCGATAGACGGAGACGAAAGAGGGGATTCCTTCCGGGGCATCCCCAAGCTTAGGCTCTTGGTTGTCCTTGAATATTACCTTGGGGTGCCTTGGGAATACCAATGCTTAGGCTCTTGCCACTCCTTATTCCATAGTCCATCAAATCCTTACCCAAAACTTGAAAACTTCACAACACAAAACTCAAAAGAAAATCTCATAAGCTCCGTTAGTATAATAAAATAAATCACCACTTTTGGTAATGTTGTGAACTCATTCTTTATTTATATTGGTGTACTATCTACTATATTCCAACTTTTCCATGGTTCATACGCCCCGATACTACCCATAGATTCATCAAAATAAGAAAACAACACATAGAAAACAGAATCTGTCAAAAACAGAACAATTTGTAGCAATCTATAACTCTCGAATACTTCTGTCACTCCAAAGATTCTGAAAAATTAGGGCAACCTGGGCAATTGGCGTACCAATCCAGTGCAAAAAGAATCAGATCAAAAGCACGCTTCTGTGAATTATGAAAATATTTTCCTGGGCGCAAAAGTTTATGTTTCTCAGCAAGATTAAAACAACTATCACCGTAAGCTATCCCAAAGGTCTTACTTGGCACGAACACTAATTAAAACACAAAACCACATCTAGCCAGAGGCTAGATGAATTATTTATTGCAAAACAGGAGCAAAAAGCCAAGAACCAAAATAAAATTGGGTTGCCTCCCAACAAGCGCTATTGTTTAACACCCTTAGCTAGGCATTGATAATTTCAATGATGCTCACATAAAAGAGAAAATTTGAAGCACAAAGAGAGCATCATAAAACACGTGACAAACACATCTAAGTCTAACATACTTCCTATGCATAGGCATTTTATAAGCAAACAAATTATCTAGACAAGCAAAAGCTAGCATATGCAAGGAAGAAGAAAGAGACAATAGCAATCTCAACACGAAGATAGGTAATTTAGTAACACGAAAATTTCTACAACCATATTTTCCTCTCTCATAATAATTACATGTAGGATCATAAGCAAATTCAACAATATAGCTACCACATAACATATTCTCAACACGATCCTCATGCATGCTAAGTTGACACTCTTCCATAATAGTGGGATTAACATTAACTAAAGTCATGACCTTCCAAACCCACTTTTATAAAAAAAAATCATAAGATTGAACATTCTCCAAATATGTGGGATCTAAAGCTGACACTCTTCCAAACCCACTTTCAATATTGTTGCAAACATTATTATCAAAATCTTGTATTCATCATGGGGCTTAAATAAATTTTCAAGATCATACGAAGAATCACCCCAATCATGATCATTGCAACAAGTAGTGGACCTAGCAAAACTAGCATCACCAAGCTTAGTGTTTTGCAAATTATTAGCACAACTGACATTCATAGAATTTATAATAACATCATTGCAACCATGCTTTTGATTCAAGGAACTATCAAGTATGGGTGCAATAGCAATAATCTCATGTTTAACATAAGGAACTATAGCAAATTCATCTCCACAAATATTGGCATCATGGCCATAAGAATAGCAAGCATCATGTTCATCAAGGGATATTTCAATAAAATCATCGGAATCAAAATTATCTATAGATTCATGCGTATCATTATTTTCTTCCAAAGCAACGGTCATTCTCTCAATAAATTCCTTAACATAGGCACTATGAGCATAGTTTTCATAGCAATATTTAAGTATGTCAAAGTTTTCAGATTTGTAAAGAGTAATATCATACTTTTCAATCAAAGAAGCAACTTTACGAGCACCCTTAAAAGCAACAAATTCTTCAATTTGTTCGATATCATGGTAACTATAAACACCCTTTTCATAAGAAGATAAGATTTCATTATCGTTAAACTCACATAGGTGGGGAAGGTGTTTTTTAGGGTTCTTAGAGCAACAAGTAAAATCATAAATTTCACAAAGATTCCCAGCATAACACAGCAAACTATTTATTTGATTCCATAAGAGTCTCCCTTTTTCAGACAAACGGTGACGCACAAAATGAGCAAGCTCATCTAAAGATTTTCCCTCAACTAAACTAGTTGGGGTTTCAGCACGAGCACATATGGATCAAAGATGATCCAAGTAGAAAACTTTAAGTGGACCCATATCAAAATATTTTTAGCAAGCAAAGATGCAAGCAAATAGAAGGCACATGGAAACACAAGAAAAGATAGCAAACAAGCAAAAAGACATACAGAAGAAGGGCGAAAAAGGCAAATCTTTTAGAAAATCATTTTAGCAGTGGGGGAGAGGAAAACGAGAGGCGAATGGCGAATAATGTAATGCAAGAGATGAGAGTTTATGATGGGTACTTGGTGTGTCTTGACTTGGCGAAGATCTTCCCGGCAGCGGCGCCAGAAATTCTTCCTGCTACTTCTTGAGCTTGCGTTGGTTTTCCCTTGAAGAGGAAAGGGTGATGCAGCAAAGTAGAGATAAGTATTTCCCTCAGTTTGAGAACCAAGGTATCAATCCAGTAGGAGACAACGCACAAATCACCAAATACCTGCACAAACAATCAAACAACTTGCACCCAACGCGATAAAGGGGTTGCCAATCCCTTCACGGTTACTTGCAAAAGTGAGATCTGATAGAGATAGATAAACGATAAAGTAAATGTTTTTGGTATTTTTGGTTTATAGATCGGAAAGTAAAAGATTGCAAAATAGTAGATCAGAAACTTATATGATGTAAAATAGACCTGGGGGCCATAGGTTTCACTAGAGGCTTCTCTCAAGATAGCAAATAATACGGTGGGTGAACAAATTACTGCCGAGCAATTGATAGAAAAGTGCAAAGTTATGACGATATCTAAGGCAATGAGCATGAATATAGGAATCATATCCATGACAAGTAGACCAAAACGATTTTACATCTACTAGTATTACTCCACACATCGTCTGAATCCTGCCTGCATCTAGAGTATTAAGTTCATGAAGAACAGAGTAACACATTAACTAAGATGACATGATGTAGAGGAATTAACTCAAGCAATATGATGAAAACCCCATCTTTTTATCCTCGATGGCAGGGTGCCGGAAAAGGTCCCTAGATGGGATCTCACGGGTACAGAAGGTTGCGGCGGTGGAAAAGTGTTTTCGTGGATGCCTCTAGTGGTTTGGGGATATATGGGAATATATAGGCGAAAGAATTAGGTCAGGAGGATCACGGGGACCCACAAGTGTGGGGGCGCGCCCTACCCCTCGGTAGGCCCTCCGTCCTTGTGGCCACCTCGTGGCTCCTCCGACTTCATCTCCAAGTCTCCTGGTTGTCTTCTGGTCCAAGAAAAATCATCGCGAGGGTTTCATTCCATTTGGACTCCGATTGGTATTCCTTTTCTGCGGAACTCAAAAAACAAGGAAAAAATAGGAACTGGCATTGGGCTCTAGGTTAATAGGTTAGTCCCAAAAATAATACCCCCTCTGTTCCTAAATATAGGGTGTATAGTTTTTGGCACGGAAATTAAAGAACGCGCGTGGAGGGAAAATTTCACAAGTTTTGGGCGAGACTACACCTGACTAATTAACATGAGAAAATAGAGGAGCTTGCCTCTTATAAGGAAATGTAATCAAATCCCTAAATAATTATCCAAACGAGTGGTGCAACGCAATACACCTTATATTTTGGATATTTTTTCTCAAAAATCTATACACCTTATATCAAGGAACGGAGGGAGTATAAAATAGCATATTATTGCATATAAAACATCAAAAACAAATAATATAATAGCATGGAACAATAAAAAATTATAGATATGTTGGAGACATATCAATACTCTTTGATACAAACGCGCGGGTACACGGTGAGCTCATTTCTGTACGAAGAGGTAGCTCACCTGATAATTTGGCGAGTGTAGTAGTTTGTCATGGGAACACACATGGACGAATCAAAGTTCGATCATGACGTGGTGGCGCCTTTTTTATAAATTAATTTATTCTATTCGATGGCACGTACGCAACATTATTTTCTCAATGGAACGTGAATCGTGCACACACTGAATGACGGAGCACGGGATGGTAGCCATGGACATGGTCAGCCCTTTTTGGAGACTAATACACTACTTTTGATGTGTCCCGTCAACTCACTAGCAAGGAGAAGCTTTGCTAAATACTAGTATGACCTCTCCCTCGCTGACGCGCGCGCGGTGGCTCGCAGGACGAGGAGAAGCATTTACTTTATGATAGTGCGCTTAATACAGGCAGTGGACGTGCAACAGTTCATTTGGTGTCAGATTACCAGAAATATCTATACTGTAGTACCACAATCATTGTTCGACTTCCGGAAGAGGCGAAGAGCCAAGCGCACGGTCACCTGCTCACAGTATAACCGGCCGTGTTTGCATGAACTTTTTAACGTACAATCTGAGTGGATTGCTCTAGTGGTCATCACACGTGAGCCAATCGATTCACACCCTTCCGTGCTACATTTTGTCTTGCGTTCCTTCCTCCGTCCAGCACGCTGACAAGTGGGCCCCATGCTCATGTATGCCAACTTGGTAATCAATTATTTTGTCAGAGTTAGCTATCACACCCTTTCGATGCCACATCAACATACCCACTAGAAACAAGTTATACTTGTTCGGTTCAACCTCCTCCCTAGGTGTTTGGAGAGGAATTGGCCGGCGCGAGGCAGTTTGATAGGTGGGCATGTGGCAAAAAATAGGGCAAAACACGCGAACCAGCGGGAAGCTTCTGCATTCGCGGGGGACGTGGCATTGGCCATTGGGTGGCAACACGCGGTCATCCGGGTACGCAATAAAGGATGTGAAGAGGCTTCCTATATCGGCAAGGACCAGATACCCTACTAATTGCTCATCCAATGGAACTCCCAAATTAACTATGCTGAGGCTGGAGTAGTCATCAGATGGGTGACCGAATGGGAAGTGGACTCGATGTTAAAACTAATGGGATGGGTCACTATAAACGTTTAATTGGCTTAAATGTATACAGTGCTCCGTCCTAATAGTTGAACCTCGAGGTCTTTATTTTGTATTTTTGACATTTTTTTGTTTTTTGAACACATGTTAATCGAAGGTCTATCGCGTTACTTTTTGATAATTTTTGTTTTTTGAACACATGTTAATTGGCTTGAAAGAAGGTCTATCGTGTTACTTCATGACATCTTTCCAAAGAAAGTGATATAACTTCTGTCAACCCATAAGGCATGTATGTCAAATTAACCTCCCGGCCTTGCAGGAGTGCTACAATGTGTTAGCGTCAATTGCAAGATGAACCAGCAAGCTAGCAGTGGAGTTGCAAACATGCTCAAAGTGCACGCAACATTGAGTAGAAAGAAGCATGCCCAGGAAATTAATGCGTGCTTAGAGAGGCCTTTGCTCAAAGAGCAAGTGTATATAAGGTACAGTCGGCAGGCTATAAGGACGAGGAGCGAGAAGCGATACGGGCTGCTGGATATACTATAACTAGGTGTCCCATGGAGGTAACATTACAAACAACTTACGAAAATAATGGTAACCGGTTTTACGTGTTTATAATGGTATTATCATTGGACTACCATTTAGTATAAATGATGAGGTGGATGAGGGAGACCATAAATGCATGTTTTCTCTTAATTAATAGATGATCTATTAGCAACAATATGTCTCAACAAGTATTTATCATGTTATCAAAGATAAGACTAAAAATAACCCACTTCAACATATTTTGATGTCTCCACTAGATTACGTGACAGGCTTATGATAAAACTGTCTTATCAAGCACTGCGCATGCTCCAAATAGTGACAAATTAACATTTGGGTAGTCGACAATAACATGTGAGATTATGAATATATATTTTTCCAAATATATCAGAACAAAATGTTCTTTGTTTTGCCGGTAGAAAAGAATGTTCAATGTGACTGATTACTTCCATGTTGGTTTGGACTGCTTTAATTTAAAAATGAACCACGTGTTTTCTTTGGTAACACAAAATTAGTAACTAAATGGTGATTGGACACCATGTCCTGCCACGTACGTATGTGCAGCAAGCAAGATTTATTCACGTATAGGGCATGTTTGTACTCCCTACAAGAGTGTTTATATCACTACTACTTTAGTGATCTAAACACTCTTATATAAGTTTACGAAGGGAGTACTTCTTAGAGAAAAGTAAAGAAAATAAATGGGGAAGCTGACTACAACATGTAGTTGGGAACCCATGTCACATCCCTAGTTCTGACAATGCCTGGTACTAGCATCTGGTGTTGCATCATGTTTACTTTTCACAGAAAGTTGAAATGGGGATGACAGAACCCCCAGCACCCCCCTGAAACCAACTAGGGTTTACTAAAATTATTTTCAATGAACCTGAAATGCCCTTCTAAAATGTCCATCATTTTTCTCCTGGGTTAGAACCTGTGACAAAATTGGTTCACAGTTTTCTAGGTCATCTTAAGGTCACTGGATTAAATCATATGCTATTTGCATTTGGGCATTTAAATGCTACTAATTATTTTAAATGTCCAAATAATCCTAAACTGAAATGTTCCATGTTGTTTATATCCTAAACAGTGGGCATGAGCAGTTTGGTGATTTTTGAAAGTGCCTAGTTATTTTTAATAAAGCCACAAAGCTGCAGAAAAATAGAGAACATAATTAAATGGAAGAGAGAGAGAGAGAGAAAGGCCACAGGCCAACATACCTGGCTAGGCCGGCCCACCTGGCCCGTGCCAGTCATCACCAACCTCTGCCAGTAGGCAGAGGAGGGAAACAACGCACGCGCGCGCGTCGTGCCACGCCACCTCCCTGCTCGTCTGCTTCACCCACGCCTCGAAGCGACTCCGCGGCGCTGCCCCGACCCCGTGGACACCTCACACGCCCCCTGCCTCTCTCCCTTGCTCTCTCCCACCATGGCCGATGCTGCCGCAGCTTCGCCACCGTGAAACCCGCGACCACTGTCGAATCCACGCCGCCTCGTCGTGTCCCTGAGCTTCGCCGTCATCCTCTCCGTCGAGCAGACCGAGCCCCGAGCGCTCGCTCACCCTGGTGTCTGCGCTTCGTCCTCGTCTTCGTCGATCGCCGCCGGAGATCCCTTTCCCCGTCACCACCGCTCCAGCCCGTCCCCGACCCCGCCGTCTAGCTCGCTGCAATCGCCGTGAGCTCCTGCCCCTCCCCATCCTCTCTGTTCTCGCTCTCGAGCCCCGTAGCGACCGCACCAAGCTTCACCGCACGCACCGCCGCCTGAGCTCGTCGCCGACGTAGCTCCGGCCACCCAACGGCCACACCACCATGCCCACTAACCTCACAGCACCATGTAGGCCACGTAGGAGCTGGCCCCGAGCCTCCACGATCACTGCACCGATGAGTTCGTCCTCGTCTGAGCTCCGACGTCCGCAAAGGTCGTTGCCGGTGTTGTTTCCGGCGACCCCGAGCTCCACTTCCACCACCAAACGACGCGGGTTGCTCCCAGCTTCCCGTAGATGTGCTCCGCCGTCGTTTTGGTCGTCAGAGGACGAATCCCGCGCCCTCCGCCGCGTTTAGCCTTGCCGGCGGCTAAACGCCGGCGGGTTGACCGCTTTGACCGTCGGTGTTTTAGCCCCGGTTGACCAGGGGATTTGACCTCCCCTGGGTCTATGACATGCGGGCCCCGCCTGGCTAATTAATCTAGTTCAGGTTTAAACTTAATTAGTTTAACTTAGGTTCGTGCTAATTAAACTAGGTTAGTTTAGTTAGCCACTGACCGCGGGCCCCACTGGTCAGGTTTGACCTGGACTGGCCCTGTTGATCGCTGACATCATAGTGACGTCATGCTGACACAATAAATCATTTACTGGATTTATTCTTATACAGGAAATTCCAGAAAATGTTATAAACTTCAAAAATTCATAGAAATTAATCTTTAACTCCAAATGCAAAGATTTATATATGAAAATTGATCAGAAAAATCCAGTCTTTCCATCTGTAATGGTTCCATGCATGTCAGAACACTTTAACCTTGCTGTTTAAGTGAAACAAGCTAATGCATTAATATGACTTCATATCATGGGCTTTCATTTGAATCTTTGATTCAAATGGACTCTAACCAACCTGTTTTAGAATGCATTAGCCAAAACACACCCATATTGCCATGTCATAACATGCATCATATTGTTGCATATTGCCATGTGATGATTGTGTTTCGATGTGTCTTTCGTGGTAGGTTCTGCCTCCGAGGATACCCACGAATATCCGACTGAAGGGCAGTATCCTACTACCACTCCATCAGGCAAGCAAAACCCCATTGTTCATTTCGATACAATCCCCTCTCTTGCTCCTGCTCTCTTTTACTGCATTAGGACAACAACGATTCAACTGTTACATGCTGCGGTAGTTGAACCCCTTTCCTCTGCATGACCTGTCATTGCCACAGTAAATAGATGAAACCCACTAGCATGAGTAGGAGTTGTTTGAGCCCTGATGTGCTTAGTCATTCATGCTTGTTTGTCATGCCTGCTACTGCTTAGAGTTGAGTCACGTCCGATTCATCAGGGATGATTTGGAATGTGGTGAACATGTCTTACTGTTGAGAGCTAAGTGTGTGAACACGATTTGGTAAAGGTAGCGGTGAGAGGCCATGTAGGAGTACATGGTGGGTTGTCTCATTGAAACCGTCCTCAGGAACTGACTTCTGTGTTTGTGATCCATGAACAGCTACTACCACACATTGGGATCCTTAATTGACTCTCTCGACTTATTAATCGCCTTGATCTCTGTCCAGGAGTTGCAACTAGTTTCTGGTGTTTGTAGGATATGTGTTGGAGGCCGTGCGTAGCGCTGACCCCAGGGGTGGGCTATGATGCGGTAGATACACAATGGCACGGTGTACCGGGCGCCCGTTTGGTGTCTCGGGAACCCTGCACACATCGTTTGGGGCTGTGAGCGAAACCCCGGCCGGATCTCCTCTCGGATGGAACCCGAATAGGCGATAAACCTGGACTAGAGACTTGTGTGGTTAGTCAGGTCGTGGCTGACTCCCTCGCCAGGCTTCCGCTTGAAGGTTGCTGAGATACACGACGTGTACATGGTGGTAAGTGGCGAGAGCATGTGTGAAGAAGTACACCCCTGCAGGGTTAACATCATCTATTCGAATAGTCGTGTCCGCGATGAAGGACTTCTGGGTTGTCTGTACAGTTCATAGACAAGTTAAAGTGGATACTCTAAAATGCGCAAGATAAGCGTGAGTGCTATGGATGGCGTTCTCGTAGGGAGACGCGGAGCAGATCCATAGTGGTGTATTGATATGGTGAATATGTGGACTCGTGTGCGCCACCTCAAAAGAGTTACTTGCAGTCCTAGTTTAGGATAGCCACCGAGTCAAAGCTGGCTTGCTGCAGTTAAACTCCACCACCCCCTTTGTTGATACAGATGCATATGTAGCTAGCTCTGATGTAAGTCTTGCTGGGTACATTTGTACTCACATTTGCTTAATTTATGTTTTTGCAGAGAGACTTTAGTCTCGCTAGTAGTTCCGCGTGGACTTCGACATTTAGCTTGTTACCTCAGCTACGATCTTGTGCCCTCGGCAGGGGATCTGGTAGATAGTCAGGCTTCTCAGCCTTTTTCATTTGTAGATGTCTGTACTCAGACATGTTAAGCTTCCGCATGTGCTTTGACTTGTATGCTCTGAATGTTGGGTCATGAGACCCATGTTTGTAATATCTGGCTCTTCGGAGCCTAATGAATAAATACTCTGAGTCGTAGAGCCTTGTTGTGATGCCATGTTGTAGTTGCACATATCGAGCATATTGTGTGTATGATTGAAATGCTTGGTATGTGTGGGATCCGACAATCTAGTTGTTTATCCTTGGTAGCCTCTCTCATGGGGAAATGTAGTCTGGTGCTTCCACTGAGCCTTGGTAGTCCGCTACAGCCCGGTTTACCGGAGTGCTGCTAGCCCAGTACTACTGCTCCAGAACACCTAGACTGGCCGGCATGTGATACACTTCGTTCCTGTGTCTGTCCTTTCGGGGAAATGTCACACGATGACATCCGGAGTCCTGCTAGCCTGCTACAGCCCGAGTTCCCGGAGTCCTGTTAGCCCAGTTGCTACAACCCGGATTCACACGCTGCTGACCGACATGCTCGATGTTGTTTCATGTATGCCTGTCCCCGTAAGTTAGTGCCACTTTGGGTTCATGACTAGCGATGTCGGCCCGGGTTCTCTGTCATATGGATGCTAGCGACACTATCATATACGTGAGCCAAAAGGTGCAAACGGTCCCAGGCCAGGTAAGGTGGCACCCGTGGGAATACCGTGCGTGAGGCCACAAAGTGATATGATGTGTTACATGCTAGATCGGTGTGACTTAGGATCGGGGTCCTGACAACCCACATGTTGTATGAGCACGTGCCTACAAGTCTCCATGGCTTTGCGTGAATGTTCGGGATGGTTCACAGATAGCACGGTAGTTTCTGCGTTGCAGCAGAATGTGCAAGGTGACAACAATCTGAGTGCTAAAGAGTTGATCTAAACACTCTTATATAAGCTTGCAAAGGGAGAACTTCTTAGAGAAAAGTAAACAAAATAAATGGGGAAGCTGACTACAACATGTGAAGTTGTGAACCCACATGTTGTATGAGCACGTGCCCTACAAGTCTCCATGGCTTCGCATGAATGTTCGGGATGGTTCACAGATAGCACGGTAGTTTCTGCGTTGCAGCAGGATGTGCAAGGTGACAACAATCTGAGTGCTAAAGAGTTGATCCAATCGCTGGTCTTATTTGGATTTTCCAACTATTGACCATTGGATACTGTGAATCAATGGCTTACATTCAAAGTTATTCTCACACTATAGAATGGTATAGGAATCTAGAGAGATTTGGTTGATTTTCTATCGCTGAATAATATAAAATATTATGAGTGCAGACGCTCCACCACGAGGTTCCTTGCTCGTTCTCGGTCATCGGGAATCTATGTTCTTCCACTATTTGTTTTTGACGCGAGCTTTGTTCATCCTTTTGCCAACACATGGGACATCTAGCATCAAGGTGCAAGTGTCATGCAAGAAAATGGAGATAAGCAGTGCGTAGGTGTGTCGTGCACTTCGATGGCACGTACTACGCAATATTTTTTCTCCTCGATGGCACATGAATAGTGCACATACTCAATGACGTAGCACAGGATGGTAGCCATGGACATGGCCGACCCTTTTTGGAGAGAGTACTAAGTAACTTTGATGTGTCCCATCAACTCACAAAACGACGAGAAGCTCGCTTACTACGCCTTCTCCCTCGCCCACGCGCGTGCGGTGGCTCGCAGCACGAGGAGAAACTTTTGCTTACAAGCGGTGGACGTGTAGCAGTTCATTTGGTGTCAGATTGCCAGAAGTACTACTGTAGTACCATCATCATTGTTTGACTTCCAGAAGAGGCGAAGAGCCAAGCGCAAGGTCACCTACTAACCTATACTGTAGTACAATACTATAGCCAACGCTGGTCCACCCTTTTAGAGCATGGTTAATTAATATAGGCAGCTCTTGCAGCGGCACATCATTTAGAGCAAGTACTCTCTCTGTTTCTTTTTCTTTCATTCGTAGGAACTTAAAACGCAGGAATAGGAAAAATAAAGGATTGGAGTGGCATGTCCACTTGAATCCCATAGCATTAACACAGTGTTCCCCTAAAAAAACTAGAGTGTTTGACACAGGAAAAACAAAGGAAGTGAAAAAAAGTTGTAGTGGATGCTAGATTGCCAATTAACACATGATTTCATAGGAAAAAAATCCTATAGCATTCTGTCTTATGAATCAATCGACCAATGTAGGAAAATTATGAGGGGGGTCTCTCCAACAGTGTTCCTCGGCTTGCAACTAGCATCACGGGGGTCGAATTTGGAGTCATTCATCTGGTACATGTGGCATCTCAGATCTGGACACAAGGTAACGTACACCGTCAAGGTCCAATAAGGATAATGTTGTCCTCAAAGCCGGATGTACATGGTCAAGGTCCACGGTCAAGGGGGTCAGGGCAGACACGACCTCTCACTATGTCCGCCATTGAAGCAGCACGCCGGCCGAGGGTGCCGCCCACTGCACTCCCAGTTGTACCCGCCTCCTCGCCGCGTTCAAACACCTACATTTAAACCCGCGTGGAATGCAAGAAACCCACTCCGGCCACACACGCCCATTCAGGAGCGGGACGCCGGCCAAGCTCCTCCTTCCACCATTTTCTCCACTCTTTCGGCGGCATCCGATCAGCAGGAAGAGCAGTTCTCCGGCATAAAAGCCGTCTGGGTGGCCCATCGAGCCCGGCAGCTCGCTGCTCCACCTACCTCGCCTAGCCCATCGGAGCCAGTTTCCGCACTAAGCCAGCGTGTGGTTCCGCAGCTGGTTGCTCCAATATAGCTCGAGGAAGAGTATCGACTTGCTCCACGTCGTCTTGTCGGGGAGCACAGCGGCACGGGCATCGTCGATGCCCTCGACGCCGCCACATCGTACAACGCCTCCAGTGCCTGCGAGTGCGCCATCCGCCATTGACACACGCGTAGCCGCGCAATGGAGGCAGAGAAAGAAGCCGCCGCAGATGTTGACAAGGTGACGCAGCTGCGCGGATGTTGACGAGGTGACGGCCAGCACGTCCCCGCTCGCCGCCATTATCAAGGAGAAGTAGAATATGGGAGGCCGCCGCCGATTGTATGCCATGAAGGCCACCACTGAGGCGACGCCGACGAAAATAGCCGGTGTCTTGCATGATTCTTCTTTAGCAGGATGCTGGAGGAGTTCAAAGAGATCGGCAAGCGACCATTTAGATTAGGTATATCTTTGTCGATTTTTTTAGGTTAGGTATATTAATTCTACCTTTAGCTCCGGACTAGGACAATTTATCTAATGTAAATGTAATGAAATCCGTCATGTTTATATGAAATCCGGCCGTTTTGCATGAATTTTCATCCGTGTTCGCGCTCTCGGGCGAGCGCTGTCTGTCATTGGTGTGGGACGATGGACTCCGTCTCTGAAAACCCCGCAAAGTGCGTCACCACCTTTGTGATGGCCAGGACGCGGCGAAATAACGACGTCCTTCATACCGCGCACTTGTCTAGACGGCTGGGTAGCTCATGAAGCAGCACCAACAACATGCCTTGTGCGTTTAGTACTCCATTGCAGTCGTTGTTGCTGCATGCGCAACTCGGGTTGCAGTTGCAGGTGAGCACAGCGACGCTGCATAGCCATCCATCAATAGTGGCCAGTATGAGGATGACATCGCCATGTGCATCCTATTTGGACTAAAAATCATGAATGAAGAGACATGTTTACGTACAACCTGAGTGGATTGCTCCAGTGGTCACCACACATGTAGTGTCATGCAAAGCTTCATTTATGAGGTTATAGAGTCATTTTGTTTTGGTATGTGTGATGTTACTCATTTAGAATGAGTAACTAGCTATAATAAGTTACTCAATTTACCTTTCTCCTCATTAACTAGTTGCCACACAGGCGAATTTGCAGAGTTGGACCCGATGTTACTCTTGAAGTTACTCCCACTATGTTTAGTCTTAGGCCTTGTTTGGTTCAACCTCCCAAGGGGTTTGGAGAGGAATGGAGGGGAATTTTGCTTGTACATGATTTAGTCCCCCACAATCCCAGTTAATCAAACTACGTCTCTCCTCATTAACTCATTGCCACATAAGCGAATTTGTTGAGTTAGACTCGATGTTACTACTGAAGTTACTCCCACTATGGCTAGTCTGAACGCGGTGGCGTGGTTATTGATCGAGTTTCCTTTTACTGGTACATTAAATGAAAAAAGATGGCTCCGCGCGTATTCAATTTAAAACGATCTCTATGGAGAGAAAAATGATTACTACTCCACTAGTCCACTTCGGGACTTCCTTGCTAGGTTTATTCTCTTCTTCGCACTCTCTCACCCTCTCCAGATCTAAACAAGACCGCGGTGTCCACTCTCTTTCTCTCTCTCTTCTCTCTAGTTGACAAAGATCTGGCCGGATACCTTCCACTGGTGGTCGCCGGTGGCGAGGGAGGAAGCCGACGCGAGCCGTCTTCTCTGACCTGGTGCCGGCATGGGAGGTCATCCTCACCCTTGCTCCCCGCTGTCGAGTTGGCAGATCCTGCGCCTGCCTCGCCACATCCCGCCGACCGGAGGTATAACTTATTTTAGAACCGGCCTTGTTCTAAGGGGAGCTCCCCACGTTGCTGCATCCCTTCTTTTCATCAAGTTAGGATTGCTCCCCACGACGCTGCATCCTGCATGTGGGTATTCTTCTAGTATTACAAAGCTGCCCATGTAGCTATCTCCGTCGGCTTGTCGAACACTCGAACACCACCTAAATTTTACTATTAGAGGAAAAAGGTACCGCAGATACTGGCTAACGAACCGATCTCTTGGTTGAAAAGGGAAATAAAGATGCTGGCATGACCGGTCTCTTGGTTGAAAAAGGACAGAAAGTGGGGGGTGTTGGGTCGACAATGCAACCGAGAATGAGCACGTCTAGATTTCTTGTGGTCACATAGGAAAGGTCACTGACGAGAACTAAAATGCTCAAATCCAGACATGCTTTGCATGTTTGCCGCACTCGACAATACCTCTGCCTCACCACTTTATGCCTCGGTGGATGTAAAACATGCTTGTGCGTCCGTTGTCCCTATGCCCTTACTGCTGCTGTTAATCTAACATCACCGGTAAAATGAAAAATGCCACTGTTAATCTGATGTTGTTGTTAAGTAATGCTGCTGTCAATCTATTGCCATTGATAAAATGAATCAATGCTGTCGGTGCAACAAACCCTAGGTCCGTTGCTCGGACTGTGCACAGGCCCAAAAACAAGATTACAGCACCAGGATCAAACCAAGCTTGAGGGAACAATTCTTTGACAGGGTAAAAGTGCAGATCAAGAAGACCAAGATGAGCCAGAGAAGCAGGAAACGCTAAGGAAAGAACCTCCCTTGCCAGGCAGGTGAGCCTGGCAAGGTTGGGTTCGCCCCGGAAGCAAGCTTCCAGATCGTCCCGGCAGGCCCGCCGGGGCTTGCGGAGGCAAGCCACTCCCCCGCTCCACCTCACAAGCAACGTAAGCCATCGATCAGTGCGGTGTCAAGCTCGAAAGTGACTAAGTGGCTACTTCTTGCCACATGGTAGCCACTTCCTACAGCAAACACCTCCATATGACACCCGCCCTGAGACGTGTCAAGCAAGCAGGCACAAAGCTGGCAAAACAACCCTGCAAAGGGTTGCCGGGCATGCTGTGATGTGACACTCAACGGCGCATTTAATGCGCTCTGTCAGCCTGCAGAGTTACATATGATAGCACTGTTTTCTATCTAACCGGTCCGTAAAGACTGATTTGCCACTGTGGTGACTCCTTGATCTATAAAAGAGGCCCATGGCAACCGTAGGAAGGATTCGGACCCCCAACATTCATACGCGCGTAGCTACTCTCACCTCGAGGAAACCATGCTGGGCAAGTGTGTTGCGTTCACCACCATTATCTACCATTAATCCACCAAGGCAGGAGTAGGGTTTTACGCCTCACGGCGGCCCGAACCTGGGTAAAACTGCCCGTGTGATCTCTGCCGCGCTGTGTGACGCTTCTCCGCTCTTCGTGCAATGTGCCCATCCCCCCACAGAACCAAAAGGGGATCATGGCCCCACAGCTGGCAGTGGTTTCCCATGACATCTTTGGCGCACCAGGTAGGGGGCTCACATGCGCGAACCCGAGAGCGTCCGTAGCGCGTCATCTCCATCGCCATTTTCTTCATCGACGGCGTCATCGACTATGGCACCCAAGAAGAAGCCCGGAGCTGCAAATCACCCGTCCACCTCAAAGGCTCCGCCGCCCGCGACCGTCAACGTCGTGGGGAATGCGGAGATGCATGAGGATGTGGACGCTGCGGGGGACATGGTCGGCGCAGGCAGCGTTGTCATCACCTCCCCCACTGCCGAAGCACGAGCGGGAGGCACCGGGGAAGGACAGCATCAGCAATGTCCCAGCGGCCAAGCTCCACGAGGTACGGATGGAGGGATTATTCCGTCTAAACCCCTTCTCCTCGCCGAAGGGCACATCCACAGTGGTGGGCTTGTTCTGGGGAGAATCGCAACCCTCCTACCGCCCCTGCTGCAGGCGCGACCGCAGGGCACGCGCCACCCCCAGAACAGGTTGACCCAGCTGTTGTGCCCAACAGAGCCACTGGCCCTCAAGCGCCCCAACCGCATCACCACGTCGTCCAAGCGGCTGTTCACAATAACAAGGGCACGGCGCAGTCGCCACTAGCACCGTCGGGAGCCGAGCGACACTGCTCTCTACATCGTCATCACCTATGCCAAGCACTGCATCAGAGGCCATGGCGCGGGCTCAACTGCTGTTGAGATTTCCGTCGGCAGCCGATCAGATGGATGAGTGGAGAGCCACCATCTGAAGCCTGATTGGTTTCGGTGAGGCGGGAGGATCAAAGTGAGCTGGCCTGCCACGGCCTCCCCAAGCAACGAGAACGGCTCGTGCAGCTGGCCATATGGAAGGGGCCATCGCCACGGTGTAATCCCCACCACGGCAAGCAGCACAGGAGCTGCGAAACTGTCGGCGTTCTGGGAACGGGGGTCCCCAGACTTGCCTGCCTGCGGCCCACGGCGTGGCTAAGCCAGCAGGCCGTACGGCCCATCTTCATCAACAAGGCATCCAAGACCCTCACGAGGGTCCAAGCCTCACGAGGCGGACGACGCAAGACCTCCTCTGGAGTGGCCGAGACACGCAGGCTCACGAGGAGCGGAGATATCAAGGCGGGGAAAACCTCACGAGGCCCTCGTGATGTGAGCCATGACGCACGACACCGGGCAGGCACCAGCCGGTGCCAGCGCGCGCAGCGTCCTTATTTCCTCTTTGGTGCTAAGGAGGCCAGTGTAGGCGAAGAGTACCGAGGCATCAGGCAAAGGTTGCTATATTGGTGCAACGAGACCAAGACCAGAAGGACGGCAAGACGGAGGTCATCATGGAGCCCAAGATGGCGTCACCACCAGAGCTTTTCGCAGGCGAAGACCGCTTTTGTCAGGATATCTTGTACTAGTTGTCCCCCTTCAAATTTGCCCACCGTTGTTGGCTCCCTTCCCGCTCGATATTTGGGAAGAGGACCAGGGCCTCTATAAATAGGTCTAGCCACCACAGTAGTAGCCGACGGATCCAGAGACGTGCACAAGCTCATACGCACAAGAACACCTCAATCTCAGGAGGTTGTTCTTCCCTTGTACTGTTCATCATCAGCCCAAGAGGCAATCCACCACCACCATACTTGAGTAGTGTTTTACACCACTACGGTGGCCCGAACCTGTATAAACCTCTTGCATTTCTGTGTTGCGAGTTCGTCGAGTTCGTCCGCGAGATCTTAGCGAGCTAGGGCGTAGATCGGTCAGGGGGAAAGACTTCGCGCTCACCCCAGTGTTCGAACCTTAAGGGTTTGTCGGAACCCCACATCCGACATTTGGCGCGCCAGGTAGGGGTGCGCCGGAGCTCCTCTCCACCAACCTGCGCCCCGTACCGCCACACTACACTCCCATGGCAGGTGCCCCGCCACCCACCTCTACGGCCGACACCAGCAGCAGGGAGTTTGGGTACCGAGCCCTGGCCTCCGCGCTGCGGCGAGTGCAATGGCCAACCAAGTTCAAGCCGGAGATGCCGACGCGTTATGACGGCGCGGCAGACCCGGCGCCGTTCCTGCTGGCGTATGAGGAGGCCGTCCTCGAAGCCGGAGGCGACGACAAGATCATGGCCAACTGGTTCCCCATGGCCCTCACCGGCGAGCCGCGCGCCTGGCTGGTCAACCTCCCGGGATACACGGTGGCATCCTGGGGGGAACTCCGCAACCTCTTCACCGTGCGCTACACGGTGCCGGTGCACCACGCAGTCGCGGCACTGCTGGGTGGCTCTCAAGCACCGCCTTCAGATCGCCACATCAAACCTTTCTTCCGTCAGATTGGGGCAGCCTCCAAGCGCTCGGGGGTTCCGCCGGGTTGGGTTGCGCCGGAGGCCAACCTCACCTTCGGCCCGGAAGACCACCCCAATTCCACCGCCGGCCCCGGGATGCTCCCGATGCTCTGCACGCCCACTATCTGCAACGTGGCTGTTACCAAGACCCTCATCGATGGCGGCGCCGGCCTGAACTTGCTCTCCGTAGAAGCCTTCAGCCTTCTTCATGTGCCGCTCGAGCGGCTCGGCCTCAGCAAGCTCTTCATGGTAGTGGGTGGTGGAGCTGCCCACTCTCTGGGGCAGATCCGCCTCCCTGTCACCTTTGGCACACGAGACAACTATCGCACCGAGCTGGTGGACTTTGACATCGCCCGCATCGGTCTCCCGTACAATCCCATCCTCGGTTACCCGGCTCTCGCTCAGTTCATGGCGGCAACTCACCCGGCCTACAACCTCATGAAGATGCCAGGGAGCAAGGGCGTCCTCACCATCAAGGGGGACACTAAGGGGGCCGTGACGGCGCTCAGGCTCGCCTTCAAGACCGCGGCAGCAGCACAACCAGCCGGCGCCGGTACGCCCGAGGCCAAGGAGACCGTGCCCACCAAGAAGAAGCAGTTGTTCACCCAAGACAAGGCGGAGACCAAGAAGGTGCCGGTCAACGAGGGCGGGTCTTCAGAAGCCACCTTCACCATAGGAACCGGCCTTGACCCGGGACAAGAAGAAGCTTTACTGAGGTTCCTGCGCGCGAATAATGAGATATTCGCGTGGGAGCCCAATCAGCTGGTAGGGGTCCCGAGAGAGGTGATCCAGCATCATCTAAGGGTGTGCCCCAACGTACGCCCCATGAAGCAGCGAGCAAGACGACAATCCACTGAGAAGCAGGCCTTCATCGTCCAAGAGACATGCAAGCTGGAGGCGGCAGGTACCATCCGAGAAGTTTGATACCCCGAATGGCTGGCGAACCCCGTCGTAGTATCGAAGAAAGGTGGGAAGGAACGGATGTGCGTAGACTTCACCAACCTTAACAAAGCTTGCCCCCAAGATCCGTTCCCACTTCCACGCATCGATCAAATCGTCGACTCCACCACCGAGTGCGACTTGCTATGTTTCCTGGATGCATTCTCAGGATACCACCAAATCAAGATGGCGGTGGAGGATGTGGAGAAGACAGCCTTCCTGACACCATGGGGGGTGTATTGCTACACCTGCATGCCCTTCGGGCTGCGCAACGCGGGTGCAACCTTTCAGCAGTTTATGCACATCGCTTTGGGGCGGCAGTTCGGCAGAAACACAGAGGCCTATGTTGATGACATAGTGGTCAAATCTCGCGAGGCGAGGACATTGATTCAAGACTTGGAGGAGACCTTCGAGAGATTGCGCCAAGTGAACTTGAGGCTTAACCCGGAGAAGTGCGTGTTTGGCGTCCCCTCCGGCAAGCTACTGGGGTTCCTCGTATCCCACAGAGGGATCGAGGCGAACCCGGAGAAGATCAAGGCCATCGAAGACATGAGCCCACCACAGGCCCTCAAGGAGATGCATAAGCTAGCGGGGCGGGTGACCGCATTAGGGCGTTTCATCTCCAAGCTAGGCGAGCGCGCCTTACCCTTCTTTAAGCTCATGAAGAAGAAGGGCCCGTTCGAGTGGACCCCGGAGGCCGACCGGGCCTTCCAAGACCTCAAGAAATACCTCACCAGCCCCCCGGTGATGGTTGCACGGCGGCCTCTCGAGCCACTGGTACTCTACCTTGCCGCCACCCCGTACTCCGCCAGTGCGGCGCTGGTGGCGGTTCGGGAGGAGCGCAAAGACAAGGGTGTGCCGCGCCAAGCCAGAGCTGATGCAGCGTAGGGCCAGGAAGGCGCAGCAAAGCCATCAGCGGCGGGAGACCAAGCTCAGCAGGGCAACATCGCAGAAGCTCCTGAGGATGGTCAGGTCTCAGGAAACCCACTACCTCAGGATATGCCACAATCTCCACAGGACCCGGGCCTCGACAGTGTGCCAACCCTCGTCGAGCACCCGGTGTACTTCGTCGGCACCGTACTGCGGGACGCGAGGACGCGCTACCCCATGCCGCAAAAGCTCCTGCTCGCACTCTTGGTGGCCTCACGCAAGCTGCGGCACTACTTCCAGGGCCACCCCGTCAAGGTCGTCTCAGCCTCCCCATTGGAGAGGGTACTCAGGAGCCCTAACTCAGCCGGAAGGGTCGCTGAGTGGAACATCGAGTTGCAAGCATTCCAGTTGGAGTTCAGCACTACCAGGGTCATCAAGGGAGCCGCGCTCGCTGAGTTTGTGGCAGAATGGACAGACGTCCCGGCTCTTGAGGAAGGAGAAGACCGGTCCACCTCCCCACGAAGCGAGGCACCAGACGGTTGGGTCATGTATTTCGATGGCACCTTCGCACACCAGGGCGCGGGGGCTGGAGCAGTGCTCATCTCGCCCACTCAGGACAAGCTCTACTACACCGTGCAACTCTGTTTTTAGCACGGCGAGAAGGTCTCCAACAACATCACAGAATACGAAGGCCTCATAGCCGGCCTGAAGGTTGCGGCGGCTCTAGGGGTGAAGCGCCTCACCGTTCAAGGCGACTCGCAGCTCCTCGTCAACTTCTCCAACCAGGTGTACTAGCCGAAGGACGAGCACATGGAGGCCTACTTCGCGGAGGTGCGCAAGATGGAAAAGCAGTTCTCGGGCCTGGAGCTGCAGCACGTGCCCTGGGGCACCAACAAGGAAGCCGACGACATCGCCAGGAGAGCATCCAAGCGGGAACCGCAAGAGCCCGGCGTCTTCGAAGAGCAGCTCTTCAAGCCATCAGCTACGCCACCTCTTTCAAGCACGACTCAGCCTCGGGAGGAGCTCCCACAGCCCCCGGCCATGGGAGCCCCAGCCTGTGGCCCGACCTCAGGAGCTCGGCTGCTCTTGGCGCTCGAGCCCCAGGAGGAGTGCTGGACCAAGGAATTCAAAGAGTACCTGATGCACGGGACGCTGCCGGAGAAGGAAGAGGACGCGGAGCGCGTGGCCCGGCAAGCCACAGCATACTGTATCCAAGACGGCGAGTTATAGAGGAAACAACCGAACGATGTCACGCTGCGCAGCATCTCCAGCGATCAAGGAAGGGAGTTGCTGATTGACATACACAGCGGTGACTGCGGACACCACTCGTCGTCACGGACCCTCATCGGCAAGGTGTTCCGCAGTGGGTTCTATTGGCCTACAACACTCAACGACGCGGCCGAGCTGGTGAAGTCCTATGAAAATTGCCAATTCCACGCCAAGCAGATCCATCAGCCTGCTCAGGGCCTCCAAACCATCCCGCTCACGTGGCCGTTTGTGGTCTGGGGGCTGGACATCTTAGGCCCGTTCCCTCGAGCGCCAGGCGGCTACCGCTATCTCTACGTCGCCATCGACAAGTTTACCAAGTGGGCGGAAGTGGAAGCCGTCCGTACCATTCCAGCCGGCTCTGCTATCAAGTTCATCAAGGGCCTCGTGAGTCGCTTCGGGGTCCCCAACCGCATCATCATAGATAACGGTTCGCAGTTTACTAGCAACCTCTTCAAAACCTACTGTGCTAACCTTGGAACGCAGATCTGCTACGCTTCGGTGGCCCCCCCCCCCAGGAGTAACGGTCAGGCCGAATGCGCTAACGCGGAGGCCCTGAGGGGCCTCAAGACAAGGACCTTCAAGAAGAAGTTGGATGCCTACGGCAGGGGCTGGCACGACGAACTCCAGTCCGTGCTATGGTCCATCCGAACCACCACCACCAAGCCAACGGGCGAGACTCCATTCTTCCTCGTCTACAGAGTTGAAGCAGTCCCCCTCACGAGGTCAAGCATCGCTCCGCGCGGGTCCTGGCGTTCGATGAAACGCGACAGGACGCCATGCGGGGGATGGACTTCGTGCTAGGGGAGGAACACCGTCGCGAAGCTGCATTGAGGGCGGCAAGGTACCAACAAGCGCTGCGGCGATACCACTGCCGCAACGTCCGCTCCAGGATGCTCGAGGTGGGCGACCTCGTCCTGAGGCGGGTCCTCTCCAGAGAAGGGTTGCACAAGCTTTCGCCCATGTGGGAGGGCCCGTTCAGGGTCGTCCATGTCTCCAGGCCGGGTGCAGCGCGTGTGGAGACGCAGGACGGGATACCCATCCAGAACGCCTGGAACATCCAGCACCTCCGGAAGTTCTATCCATGAAGCAAGGCCCAGAGCCTGAGAAGCAAGGCCCAGAGCTTGGGAAGAAAGGCCTAGAGCCTGTGAAGAAGGCCTGGTGCCTGTGAAGAATCACCGCCCGTGACACTCTCACGTAATAATGAGTGGGGTTGTACACGCCCCAGAGTCTCAGGACTGCCGGCCTCAGGCCCTGGGGCTCCCTCCCACGCCTAGTGGACAACACTTAGCTCCGCGCTGGTGAGAAGACTTGAAGACTAGATTAGGTGCCGGACGCGGCTTTTCATTTGCTTTCCGTAGTTGGCTCGCTTTTCCTTAATCAAAGTTTGCCTTTGGCGTTCCTTGCTGATTTGGTTCCCTCGCCTCTCACTGCATTTTTTCTGGCTCGTGTTCTCTCTCTCGCATGCCTCACGAGGGGGCTAGGCAGGTGCCCTTGCGTGCATTTTTTCTCCTTTCTGCCTTCTCGCGAGCCACCCTCGTTCTAGCCCAAAAGCTGGCGCACCTCTCCTAGTCCGTGCCCCTCGGGTACCGCGATGCAAAGCGCCAGGTCAGGGCCAGGATGAACGGAAATTTTTTTAACGCACTTCCTAACGAGTTTTTCACAGTTCCTGAGCGAATACAGGCCACCGAGGCAAGATGGATGTGAGGAAATAAACGCCTCACGAGGAAGAGGGCATCCTGAGTATATCAGGTTAAGTTATCTTTGCGCAAAATAACGACACACCACGAGAACAACACGCATACTGTTATAACCGAGGAACCATAGTTCGATACACGCCCCCTGGGCCCATACTGGTTTCATTCTTGATGCAGGAAAAGAGTAAAACAAAAGTAGTGTTGCAGCGATCCATGAAGACATGCCCCTAGCGCTACCCCGAGCCTAGCCTGATCCTTCCTCATGCTTCACGGAGGTGTGGCGATGAGACGACCCACTGCCACCTTCGAAATGGGCGCGGTGGCGCGGCGGCTGGTCATAGCCGCCACTGCTGGAGCTGTTGCCGGAGAAAGAGCCGCCGTAGCTGGACGAGACACGGTCGCCGCCGAGGGCGGGCTCGCCCTCGTCCTCGTCGCGACCGTCCCCAAGGCCGAGTACCTCCTCACCGTCGTTCGCCTCGGGGCAGCACCCGGCACGGCGGCCATCTTCCCCAAATACCCTCACATAGAGGGTCGATCCACCATCGTACCCTAAGTGGAGGGTGCACCGCCTGCCCAGGCCACGCGCGCGGGCGAATGTCTGCCAGCCGCGGGCCAGAGCTATGTTGCCCGCGACGGAAGTCTCAACCGCAACCCAAGAGGCCCTGCTGCAGCAGCCATCCACCTGCAGCCAGAGTCCGCCTGCACCAGAGGCCGGCAGTTCACCGGCGAAGAAGCGCGGAATTTGGGGCCAGTTGCCGGCCGGGTTATCCGACCAGACGACAAACTCCGGCGACACCTCTGCCGTGTGGAAGCGTGGACGAGGAGGCCGCGCCACCATAGCACGCCTCCCCTCATCAACTGGACCGCCATGGCTGGGATGACCCACTCCGCGTGCCATGGCGCCATCTCGACAATGGGCCACGGCGGGGGTCGCGGCATGCTTGCGCGGGCGGCCACGGCCGCGCTTGGGCACCGGGGAGCCAGGTCCCTCGCGAGGAGCCTTTCCCTTCTCGGCCGCAGAGAACTTCCTTCATGGCGCCATCGGTGGCGCTGCAAGCAGTGGAGCGAAGAGGAAGAAGCAAGCAAGCGGGGAAGAGATGGGCGACGGGGCTCCGCCCCCTTCCCATTTATAGCAAGAGAAGGCCAACCGGCGTCTCCCACGATCGCAGGTAATGATGGTTTTCCTTGCATGTCGCAGGGACTTATCAAGTCGTGCAGTTGCCGAGGCGACATGGGGAAGCAGAGACGCCCACGTCCAATCAACCGCCATGCGTCGACCGAGGCCGCAGGCTTTTGGGGCCCGCGGTGCTCCGAACATGACCCTTGGCTTCGCTGCGAAGCCAAGCCCGAGCGCACCTTGGGCTCGGGGGCTACTGTCAGCGTTCTGGGAACGGGGGTCCCCAGACTTGCCTGCCTGCGGCCCGCAGCGTGGCTAAGCCAGCAGGCCATACGGCCCATCTTCATCAACAAGGCATGCAGGACCCTCACGAGGGTCCAAGCCTCGCGAGGCGGACGACTCATGACCTCCTCTGGAGTGGCCGAGCTAGGCAGGCTCACGAGGAGCGGAGATATCAAGGCGGGGCAAACCTCACGAGGCCCTCGTGACGTGAGCCATGATGCACGACACCAGGCGGGCGCCAGCGCGCGCAACGTCCTTTTTTCCTCTTTGGTGCTAAGGAGGCCAGCGCAGGCGAAGAGTATCGAGGCATCAGGCAAAGGTTGCTATATTGGTGCAACGAGACCAAGACCAGAAGGACGGCAAGACGGAGGTCATCGTGGAGCCCAAGACAGCGTCACCACCAGAGCTTTTCGCAGGCGAAGACCGCTTTTGTCAGGATAGCTTGTACTAGTTGTCCCCCTTCAAATTTGCCCGCTGTTGTTGGCTCCCTTCCCGCTCGATATTTGGGAAGAGGACCAGGGCCTCTATAAATAGGTCTAGCCACCACAGTAGTAGCCAACGGATCCAGAGACGTGCACAAGCTCGTACGCACAAGAACACCTCAATCTCAGGAGGTTGTTCTTCCCTTGTACTGTTCATCATCAGCCCAAGAGGCAATCCACCACCACCACACTGGAGTAGGGTATTACACCACTTCGGTGGCCCGAACCAGTATAAACCTCGTGTCTTTCTGTGTTGCGAGTTCGTCGAGTTTGTCCGCGAGATCTTAGCGAGCTTGGGCGTAGATCGGTAGGGGGGAAAGACTTCACGCGCACCCCAGTGTTCGAACCTTAAGGGTTTGCCGGAACCCCACATCCGACAGAAACCAAGAACCCGATGACGTCTCGATGGCCTCTTCCGACCCTCGAGCGCGTCAAGGCCAACGACAGGCTGCAGAGGATAGGCGAAGGGAAGCCACGCGTGTCATCATCGAGCGGCGCCATGATCAAGCACTGCCGGTCCAATGGGTGCGATGGCCCCGATGTCGACGAGCCCGCGCTCGGAGATGGTGGGTGCCTACCTTTCAAGGTTGGGTGCCCTGCCTTCACCCGTGAGCTGCGGCAAGTCCGTTGGCCGTCCGCTCGCACGTTCAAGCCAGAGATACCTGAGAAGTATGATGGGAGACTGAACCCAGCAGAGTTCTTGAGCATCTACACCATCGATGTTCAAGCTGCCGAGGGAAGAGATTAGAAGGTGCTCGCCAACTACCTCCCTTTGGCACTCAAGTAAAATGTGAGGTCTTGGCTGATGCACCTGTCGGAGAACTCCATTTCGACTCGGGCTGACCTGTGCTATGATTTCATTAGGGCCTTCACAGTCGGCCATCAAGAACCAGGGCGGGCCAGCGACTTGCAGCTTCTCTAGCAGAAAGAAGGAGAGACTCTACGAAAGTACTTGCAGAGATTTAGCCGAGTCCATAGAAATATCCTAGACATCCACCCAATAGCTGTGATAGCTACCTTCCAATCCAACGTGTGCAACCGCAGGATACGTTCCAAGATGAACGTTCGGTTGCCCAAGACTGTGAAGGAGCTTTACACCTTGGTGGACAAATGTGCTCGGGTGGAGGAGGGGACGAAACTCCCTGGAGAGGAAGATTGTGTCGACATCGACTAAGAGGATGACAATGAGATCACCAATCAGAAGAAGAAGAACAAGAAGCGCAAGGATAAGGTGCTGATAACTGTTGAGGGATCGAGCATGCCTAGTACCGGCAAGAAGGCTAAGGCTGAAGCCCCCGGCAAGGAAGCTGCCGCGTGCACTGGTTTCCCGGAGGCTGCGGCTGCTGAGAAAGGTGGGAAAAGTGATGGACCGTACTGCAAGATTCATTGGACCAAGGGCCACAATCTCCCAGGAATGTCATCAGGTTGAGCAGCTTGTCAAGAGGCAGAGAGCTGAGTATGAGAAGAGCGATAAGGGAAAAGGTCAGAATGGTACTGGCGGGAAGGGCCGAGGCGGTGAAGCAAATTGGCCCGGCAAGGCTCCTCAGAACTAAGGGAAACCGCCAGGGGCCGAGAGAAGGAGGATTGCAATGATGAAAGTGATGGAGGGGATGAAGAGGAAACTAGCGACCAGGAATTCCAGAAGGCCACTGATGCCCTGTGTATTGACGGGGGTGCATCTTTGTACTCCTCTCACCACCAACTTAAATAGTGGGCACGTGAGGTCAATGCCATGGAGCCAACGGCGGATTCTTGGAAGCCGCTCAAGTGGTCACGCACGCCCATCATCTTTGATGAAGAGGATCACCCCGACCGCATTATTGTGGTAGGGTGCTTGCCGTTGTTGGTCTCGCCAACAATCCGCAACCTCAATGTCACAAAGATGTTGGTTGACGGCGGGGCCGGGTTGAATCTGATTTCCCCAAAGGTTATCAGCAAACTCCAGATAGCAGAGGAAGAGCTTAAGGCCACGAGAATGTTTCAAGGAGTCAATCCCAACAAGAGTCATCCTAAGGGAAAGATCACGTTGCTAGTGACATTTGGAGGGGAGTTGAACTATCGGCCTAAGAAGGTTGTCTTTGATGTGATCGACCTACCCCTGCCATACAACGGAAACATTGGGCGCCCGGCCCTGGCCAAATTCATGGCGGCATCCCACTATGCCTACAACACCTTGAAGATGCCAGGGCCGATGGGCGTCATTTCCGGTCCGTCAGACAAGAAAGACGCAATTATTTGCGTGGATAAGATGTACCGGGACGCAGTCGCAGCAGAGGCCGCTGAAGCCACAGTGCCTGCCAAGGAAAGCAAAGGAAAGAAGAAGGCTAGTAGGGACGCCGGCAAGGAATTCAGGAAGCATACCTCTTTGGAGTGTGCCACACCTGTTGATGACGTGCCGGAGAGTTCCAACAACAAGAGGTCCAAATCTGCTGCACCCCATGTGAAAAAGGTCCCGATAGGGATGGTTGGTACTGATGGTACTTTCACTATCAGTGCCACCTGTGATGAAAATTAGGAAAGCGCGCTCCTTGCTTTCCCGCGGTCGAATATCAATGTGTTTGCGTGGCAACCATCTGATATCCCCGGTGTTCCCAGGGAGGTAATCGAGCACCACCTTGTTGTCTGCCCACATGGCTGACCCGCCAAGCAGAAGGTTCGGAAGCAGGCCTTGGAGCGGCAACAGTTCATCGCCGAGGAGATCATGAAACTTGAGGCAGCTGGTTTGGTCAGAGGAGTACTACATCCAACATGGTTAGCAAACCCACTGGTTGTGCGCAAGGCTATTGGGAAATGGAGGCTTTGCATAGATTTCACGGATGTGAACAAGGCATGCCCGAAGGACCCATTCCCCTTGCCGCGCATAGACTAGATTGTGGATTCCACTTCCTAGTGTGATTTGCTCTCCTTTCTGGATGCATACTCTGGATACCATCAGATCTTTATGTCCAAGGAAGATGAAGAAAACACCTCATTTATCACACCATGTGGCACATAATGCTTTGTGTGCATGCCTTTCGGGTTGAAGAGTGCCGGGTCCACTTTTGCAAGAGCAGTCCAAATTGGTTTTGAACCACAGTTGCACAGGAACATTGAAGCTTATATGGATGATATTGTGGTCAAGACGAAGGAAAGATCAACCCTCATCCAGGGTTTATTGCTAATCTATGCAAGATCAACTTGAAGCTGAACCCGGAGAAGTGTGTGTGTTTGGCGTTCCCTCCGGCAAGCTACTTGGTTTCTTTGTGTCCCACCATGCGATCGAGGCCAACCCAGATAAGTTCAAGGCCATCAAGGAGATTCAGGCACCCAAGACAATTTAGGATGTGAGGCGTTTGGCAGGATGCGTTGCCGCGCTTAGCTGATTCATCTCCAAGACTGCCGAGCACGCCTTGCCGTTCTTCAAGATTTTGAAGAAGGTAGGACCCATGAAGTGGACCCAGGAAGCAGACGTAACGCTAAAAGATTTGAAGACCTACTTGTCTTCTGTGCCCACTTTGATTGCACCCCAAACCATAGGAGCCGTTGCTGCTATATCTGGCAGCGACTAATCAAGTGGTTAGCGCAGCATTAGTGGCAAAACGAGAAGTGGAGGAGATAGCAACCTCAGCAAGTGTCCCGTCTAGGGAAGAGAGAGAGAACAACCCGGCAAGGCTAGATGTGGATCAGGACAAAGAGGAGCACGACAGCGGAGGCAACCCCAAGGATGCGGCAAGGAAGAAGGTGGTGCAGCGCCTAGTATACTTCGTCGGCTCCCTGTTGCAGGGGGCTAGATCCAGGTATTCTGGCGTGCAAAAGTTGATATTTGGCCTTGTCATGGCCTCGAGGAAATTGCGCCACTACTTCCAAGCCCATGAGATCACGGTTGTCAGCTGCTTCCTATTGCAAAGGATATTCCGAAACCCAGAGGCTATCGGAAGAATAGTGGAATGGGCATTGGAGTTATCCAGCTAGGCCTGAAGTTTGAAAGCACATCAACGATTCGGAGTAGGGCACTGGCAGAGTTTATTGCAGAATGGACCGCCAACCCGTGATGAAGAAGTGCTGGAAACAATTATCCCCGGCAAGGAAGCGCCCCAAGAATGGATCATGTATTTTGATGGTGCCTTCTCCCTACAAGGTGCAGGGGCTGGCGTGCTTCTCGTTGCTCCCACTGGAGAGCACCTGAAGTACGTCGTCCAGATGCATTTCCCTGGGAGGAGACGACCAACAATACAGCAGAGTATGAAGGGCTCTTTGCCGGGCTCAGGGCCGCCCCAGAATTGGGAATCAAGAAGCTGATTATTCGAGGAGATTCACAACTTGTGGTGAGACAAGTCAACAAGGATTACCAAATTGCATTGATGGAGGCATACGTCGAGGAAGTAAGAAGATTGGAGGAGCGCTTTGATGGATTGCAAATAGAGCACGTACCCCGTACAGAAAATAGCATTGCTGATCATCTGTCAAAGTGCGCTGCACAGAAGCTTCCTGTGGAACCAGGAACTTTTGTCATCCATCTTACTCAGCCCTCCGTATCCCCGATAACAATGGCCCGAAAGAGGAGGAAATTGGACTTTGGTAAGCCTCTTCCGGTAGAGCCTCTCGGGGCTCCTTGCGGGGACCCTGCCGGAAACAACTCCCCTTCGATTGCCGGGCTGCACCCTCCTGCCGGGCCTCTGGTCCCCGCGGTCAAGGAATGTGCTCCCACGAATGAGGAGGTGCCGCTAGTCCTCGTTGCCGAGCCCTAGGCTCCAACTTGGGCAAGGCACGTAGTACATTTCCTCCAAATTGGAGAACTTCTCGAAGAGCAATAAGAAGTGGAAAGAGTAGCCCGGAGGTCCAGTATGTATCAGTTTGTTGATGACACACTATATAGAAGAAGGCCCAACAGTGTGAAATGAAGTGCATTTACCGGGAAGAAGGAAATGAACTGTTGGCAGGAATACACAAAGGCATGTGCGGGTCCCACATTGGATCAAGGGCTTTAGTTGGGCAAGCATTACGGCAAGGATTCTATTGGCCCACAACCCTCCAAGATGCGGTCGAGCTAGTCACCAAGTGTGAAGCCTGCCAGTTCCATTCCAAGAATATTCATCTACCTACCCAAGCTCTTAAGACAATCCCTTTGTCATCGCCATTTTTAGTCTGGGGGCTTGATATCCTCGGCCCTTTCCCCCGAGCTGCCGGGGGCTTTGAATTCTTGTTCGTTGCAATCGACAAGTTTACAAAGTGGCCGGAAGTAGAAGCCGTGAGGAAGGTGACTGCTCAGTTAGCTATCAAGTTCTTGAAAGGATTGGTGTGCCGCTTCGGGGTCCCTGCCCGGTCATCACCGACAACGGTACGCAATTCACGAGCCGCGCCTTCATGCAATATGTTCATGCCCTCGGAAGCAAGATCTCATTTGCCTCTGTCGCGCATCCCAGAAGCAAATGGACAAGCTGAGAGGGCAAACGCTGAAGTGCTGCGGGGACTCAAGACAAGAACATTTGATAAGATGCAGAAGTGCGGCAGGCGATGGATCGATGAGCTGCCGGTGGTTCTTTGGTCCCTCAGAACAACACCAAATCGAGCTACCGGGCGGACTCCCTTCTCCCTAGTCTATGGGGCAGAAGCAGTTATCCCCACGGAACTCCTTTACGGGTCACCTCGAGTACTTGCCTACGATGAAGTAGCACAGGAACAGCACTGGCGTGACGACGCTGTGCTTCTCGAGGAGAACCGTCTTCGGGCTGCTATGCGTGCTGCATGCTACTAGCAAGCCCTACGTCGCTATCACATCCATAGGGTTCATGCCCGGTGTTTTGAGGAAGGCGACCTTATCCTTAGGCACGTTCAGTCCGCCAAGGGTACAAACAAGTTGATGCTGAAGTGGGACGACCCTTACCGGGTAGTACGAGCCACCAGACCCGGCGCAGCCCGTTTGGGGACCGGAGATGGCATTCAATTGCAAAACTCATGGAATATTAAGCATCTCCGCAAGTTCTACCCGTAAGGCGCGGCTGTCCGGCCCTGCCCGGCAACCACCCTTTTGTACAGGCCTTGCCTCAGTTGCATGTAACCCCTTGTACAAAGCCAGGCGCAGACCCTGAGCAACAGAGAAATAAATGAAGCGCCGGGGCCCCCCCGACAAGTTGCATGCATGCATAAGCATATCATGAGCATCACATGTTCACGTAGATAAGATCACATCTGGCATCAGTTTCATCTGCATAAACTATAGGCCCCTGCGTGGACTCGGTCCCCAAGAGGAGATGAGAAGACGAGCCGACACTGCGGTCTCCGGCAAGCCAAATAGATAAGTTCTTTCTCTTATCCATATGTGTTCTGTAAGTAAGAACTTGTGCATGAGAAAACCTTGCTACCCTTTGAAACTTAGGTGCTCCCACCCTTTAACTCGAACGTTGCTTCGGTCGGGGTGGTTGCAGTGGCCTTTGATGGAAAAGGACTGGCAGGGGGCTAGTCCCTCTTTACGGTTTGTGCCTGGTAGGCCGACTCCCCGACAACAAAAGAGAGGATACCGCCAGGATAGCCTGCCGGGGGAAACTCGTTTACTTCAAAATATAGAGGCATCCTACCTCTGCATGGACGTATACATGCACGAGTCCCCGGTAAGGTTTATCTTTTTCATTAATATGCTGATCGAACAAGTACATACCTTACAGGACACAAATATGGGTTCCAGATATTACATTATTTGAACTAAAATTTGGCAAGTGCCTATAGATTTAAGACTAAAAAATGATAAGTGCCCTGTGATTCCCCTTCTTGTCCCCCTGCTCCTATGCACTTCGGCATGAGGTGAAGAGGGCAAAATGAGTGCCTGGGCAGAAGCTCAGCCTGACCCTGTTGGGCTCCAAGAGAGGTAGCCAGGCGGGGGCAGGGGGTGCGGACAAAGGCGATGGTGAAGAGATCGACGGAGACGACCCGTCAACCACCACCACCAGGGCCAGCAGGACGCGGCAGGGCGAACGGAGCTGCAGCCCGCGAGGAAGCCTGCCAGGGTCCAGCTGGAAGACTGCTGGAGGAGACGGAGGCACCACCTCTACCCCTGCTCCCGACTCCCCGGCAAATCACCTTGCCGGAGAGGAGGTGCAGATGCAGATGGTGCTGCCTCCACCTGATGGTGATGATCCGGCTGATGCTCAGCCGGAGTCAAAGTCGTCGTCCTCCCGGTTGGTGCCGTCGTCATCACCATCACTGTCCTCCTTGTCGCTATCGCTCAAGGAGGAGCTTTCGTCGTCGGTTGAGCTCTCCGCGCAGCTCACTAAGCGAGCACCCGAGCTCCCAAAAACCTTGACGGAAAGGAAACCGTCCTCCATTTACTTAAAATGGAGGACGTGCCCTTCCAACAAGCTATGGGCACGAGCAAAAGTGTTTCAGCCTCGACGGAAGTACATGACATGAGGGGCGGGGAAATCTACATCCACTCGTATGTTGCCATTCCCGCAGCCCTCATGTGCAATCTCAACGCTCGCGGCTGCTCAAGCTCTATCTCCCTTGCAAATGGACTAGGAAGACGGAGGCGACCGTGTGGAGGCTTGTACAGCCTGATGACGAACTCCCGAGGCCGGTCTCTGACATGGCCTTCTGGCGAAGGAGGAGCCTCCGATGTGGGCGCGATCAGGGCGCCGCCCCGTCCTCCTCCCCGGGCACCATGACGACCACGACCTCGTCCTCTCCCTCCTCCTATCATAGCTGGTTCCGCCCCCGCAGTCTTAGGAGGAGGAGGGAGACATTGTCGAGCAGAGGCTCTCATCGCCACCATTGGAGTGCCACCATGTCCTCGCCCTCTCGTCATGGCGGGCGAAGAAAGTTTGAGGAAAAGGAGAAGGTAAGTGTGTGAGCAAACACACCACTCCGACCCCTTTTTATAGGAGAACGAGGTGGGGGGCTGGCCCCTCATTCAGAAGGCGACCGCTCTACTCCTCCAGTGCGGCCTCCCGGCGCCTTCAACAACCCAGGAAATCAGGGCCGACCTTCTGCGCCAATCTGCGACGCCTGGCTTTCTACCATAGCACCCATTTCCGCGCCCTCCTCATCCACCACCTACCCTACGTAATGCATGCGGTACATGTGGCGGATGCACCAAGGACAGGAGGTAGGTGGGGTGGAAGTTTCTACCCCATGATCATGGGACATGGGCGATCCGCAGATCGTGGTTCGGTTCCTCCTGTAACGTTTCGCATGACGTGCGGGAAAACCGGAAACTGACCCAAGCTCGGGTTGATAAAGAAGCAAAGAAGATCACGAAGGGTGGAGCCACCCTTGAGCTCCTAGATATGCACCGGTTAGGGCCTACCCTGACGACACCTAACTGTGCGTTCGTGCCAGGCCCGGGGGCTCCTGTTGGTGCAACAAACCTGGGTCCGTTGCCCGGACTGTGCACATGCCCAAAGACAAGATTACAACACCAGGATCAAACCAAGCATGAGGGATCAATTCTTTGATAGGGTCAAAGTGCAGATCAAGAAGACCAAGATGAGCCAGAGAAGTAGGATATCGCTAAGGAAAGAACCTCCCTTGCCGGGCAGGCGAGCCTGGCAAGGTTGGGTTTGCCCCGGAAGCAAGCTTCCAGATCGTCCCGGTAGGCCCGCCGGGGCTTGCGGAGGCTAGCCACTCCACCGCTCCACCTCACAAGCGACGCAAGTCATCGAGCAGTGCTGTGTCAAGCTCCAAAGTGACTAAGTGGCTACTTCTTGCCACATGGCAGACACTTCTTACAACAAATACCTCCATATGACACCCGTCCTGAGACGTGTCAAGCAAGCAGGCACAAAGCTAGCACAACAGCCTTGCAAAGGGTTGCCGGGCACGCTATGATGTGACACTCGATGGTGCATTTAATGCGCTCTAGCAGCCTGCAAAGTTAGGTATGATAGCACTGTTTGCTATCTAATCAGTACGTAAAGACTGATTTGCCACTGTGGTGACCCCTTGATCTATAAAAGGAGGCCCATGGCAACCGTAGAAATGATTCATACCCCCACACATTCATACGCGCGTAGCTACTCTCGCCCCGAGGCAACCCTGCGGGGCAAGTGTGCTGCATTCAGCACCATTATCTACCATCAATCCACCAAAACAGGAGTAGGGTTTTACGCCTCATGGTGGCCCGAACCTGGGTAAAATTGCCCGTGTGATCTCTGCCGCGATGTGTGACGCTTCTTCGCTCTCTGTGCAACATGCCCATCCCCCCGCCGAACCAAAAGGGGCTCATGGCCCCATAGGTGGCCATGGTTTCCCATGACAAATGCCACCACCGTTTTTTGAAATGCTTCTGTCTTGCTTTATTTCTCATAAAGAGTTTTTTGGGCCGTTACACGAAACTCTGACACCGGTCACATAGCAGATCTCTGTTGAACTGCACAAAATTTAATTGCACAATGGTTGACATGAAGATGTGTTTCTCCTTTCCATATCACCCTTTGTTAGAACGACCGTTCATATTAACCGTGTACATACTGATCAAGTATACTCCCAATCTGTCATCACAGAGTAATAGTGTAATTGTTATGCATGTTAATGTAAGCCCCCGTTAATCTAGTGCCAGTGTTGATTTGATGTGATGGCACTTCTTAGTTAATGAATCATTTTCATACTATCATTGTAATGCCATTGATAACATATGAGATGCTGTTGTTAATCATATGCCACTGCAAAAAAATTGCTTAAATAACCCTATTACATATTTGTGCAAACAGGGTTGGCTATCTCCATATGGTGTCTATTTGTGCAAACGGAAGAACAAACCTCAATTTTAGTGGAACCTGTTGTGAGCTGACCTCACGGTGCTCCATGTATTCCTACATTCGTAACTAGGTAGAATGACCAACGCAAGATGAAATAAACTTATTCGTACGTTGACTTGTTGTTTGCAGTGTAGAACGAGGCTGTCATGTGTGGAGGAGCAAAGAAGCACTGCAGCCACGTCGTGAACACAAGATAAAAGAGACCGAGTCATTGATGGCCTGGCCGGCGAGTAGGGGTCATGCAAAAGCGGTGCACTATTTTAGTGGAACTGCACAAAAAAGATATTGGGGTTAGTCGGCCAAATTTTCTACAGCCACACGGAAGAAATTGCGCTCATCGATTGCATAGAATTTCCTCCATGCCATCATAGGAGATCCCAAGGTGGAAATCAACTAAGAACCTACAAAATTATCCATAATCTTCGTCACGCAGGTCAGTATCCCCTTCGTCCAGATGATCATGTTTTGTCATGCTGATCTATTGATATGTGCTACTGTTTTGTGACACTATTTAAGTACAACGCTTTCCTATCTTTTCACATTCAGGACAATGAAGATGATTTCAGTGGAACTGCACCAAATGGTCTGATGTTGAGCGATCTCTATTGCCTCCTTTGTTTGCTGCAATGTGTCAGCGTAAATTGCAAGATGAGCCATCAAGCTAGCTGTGGAGTTGCCAACATGCTCAAAGTGCACGCAACATTGAGCAGAAAGAAGCATGCCCAGGAAATTAATGCGCGCGTAGGGAGGCCCTTTGCTCAGAGAAGCATCGATGATTTTTTTCTTTATTTCTAGACCTTCTCACAGCTTTGTCTTGGCTATAGTCTTGTGAATCATTTAGATGCGTACACATGCTGCACTTAAGTGCTTGTGAATGTTAGCTAGTATGCATACCATATCTTGTGAAGCTTAGTTTAGTGTGAATGTTGACTAGCGTGTCAACCCTTACAATCTATGTATATTGTGGGCATGTTATTTGACCCCTCATTTTTCCACGCTACAACCAGTGTGAGTGTCTGCATCCAGTACACCATCCTCTAATTTGGTGGATGCCAAGCCGGCCCGAAAAGGAGCTATAACTTTTTCTCAAGTTGAAAAATGTTACTGATGAGGAGCCATAATTAAGATGGAGGCGTCTTTTCTTCTTCTTTTGAATGCGCAATAAGCTAGAGAGCTGGAGAGTTTCTCTAATGCGTTGCCTCTAGTGTTAAGGCCTCCAGTATGAAACACGGGTAGCCGACTAGGCCGATAGAAAAGCCTATCCATCTTAAAGCCCATTTGTTTTAGTTTTTTGCGAGGAAAAGCCCATATTTCTTGAAGAGGGGCGATCCCAGAAAAACCCTCCTTCCTCCTCGCTACCACTTATACTGCAGCTCGCTGGACTCTCCCACTTCCGTCGCCCCCAAATTCCCCCCGCTCCCCATCTTCCTCACTCGTGCAAAAAACCCCCGCTCACCTTCTTCCTCACTCGTACAGAAAATGCCTGCTCCTCTTCTTCCACTCCTACAAAAAACCCTAGCCCTCCTTCTTCCCCACTCACACTGCCACTAGGCTATTCTCTGGCTAGTCTTCTCAAACCTGTGAGCTCGGCGCAACACCCGCAAGGAAAGTGGAGTCGGCTGGCCCCAACGCCAAGAAGATGAGGCTCCCACTAGCGCCGATGCCGGTTGTAGATCCTGCACCCATCGGCGTGGGGAGAAGCGGCAGGCCCCCCACTGGATCTGAGGAACCCGTAGAATCTTGGGTGGACCACATCAGCGATCTCCCGGACGCCATCCTTGGGGAGATCATCTCGCTTCTTCCCACCAATGATTGCTGCCGCACCCAAGTCCTCTCAAATCGGTGGCATCCTCTGTGGTGCGCCAAGTCCCTTAATCTCGACTGTCGTTAGCTATCTGTCGTTCATGATTTTGAACTCCTCAGAGCCATCATCTCCTCCCACCAGGGCTCCGTTCAATGCCTCTGCATCCTAACACTCTACCTGCTGTCCAAACCCTGCACGGTGGACACCTGGCCGACATACCTTAAATTCGAAAAACTCTAGCAGTTTGAGTTCTACCATTACCATGAAAGTTTCAAACCACGAACCGAACACCATGAATTTGTGCCCACACCACCATTGTCCATCTTGTGGTTTTCCTCCTCTCTGCACATTGCCACCTTCGCCCGGTGCCATCTACCAAATGATCTGGTACAAATGCTTCGACTCCCAGCGCTAAAAAACTTCCGCTTGTGGTGGTTTATCTGTCGGAAGCCTCACTGCATAGCATCATCCACTCTAGTTGCCTGCCCTGGAGCGCTTGCTGATTGTTTTGGGAATAGAAATCCATATCAGTTGTCTCCAAATAAAGTCACCTCACCTTAGAAGCACTGGATTTTTTTGAAGGACAACAACTCATCATCGAAGATAACCCCTTCACTTCAAAGGTTGCTCCTTCATTACTGTTCTATACCTTCGCAAATAATTGTCATCTCTGTGCATAAACTGGAGAACTTGGGTGTAAGTCCTGATCCGTTTAGTTATTAGAAGTTGGTGTTTGGCTCCACACTTATTCAGGTACCGTATATTATCATCTACACATTTGTAATCATAAGCTGAATTTTTCATTTGTGCGAATAAGTTTCATATCATCTTGGAGTACACTTTGGGTACTAATATTATGTTATATGCTCAACGAAGAGGTCATCCATGGATAGCCTATCAATGCTGCTGGATTCTGTCAAGATCTTATATATCAGAGTGTTTAGTTATGATCTAAACATAATTAGTGGCTTGTTGCTATGCTTTCCATGTCTGGAGAATTTATATATAAAGGTGATGATTTCATGCACATTGAAAGCCTATATATATTGTACTAGAATTAACCGTTCAGCTGTCGCTCTTTCGACATACTCTTTTTTTAGACCTTCACTGTTTTCAATCTCCATGTCTACTTAGGCACTAACACATGGAGAAAAATATATAACCAATTGGTGGAGTAATAAGCACCGGGATTTTCTCAGTTATCATGACATTCATTTGAGGACAATAACAATGGAAGGATATGCATCCAACCAGGCAAACAGAAGCTTTCTCACATTCTTCCTGTTGATTGTGAGGTTACTATTGTCCATGAGGCTTAAGTTTTTCAACAAGAAATTTCTCATAGACGGACATGTTGAACAGCAAAAAAAAGAATTTTCAGGTGGACAAATGGGCTTCTGAACGTGCTCAGCTTCTATTTACATCAACTTGTCGTCATGTTCCTATAAATGTTTTGGCACAGGATGTTGATTTTATGGATCAGACCGATCCATTTGTTTGTGACTGCCAAAAACAGTGGTTGGGTCAGATGTTATTGCCATGTTCAATCTGGGTTTTGTCTAAATTTGATGAATAATTAATCCTTGGGATTTTGTACCCTTTGTAAGCTTGAGTTACATGTTGTTGCCCTCGTACTCCCCTCCGCCTGCCACTACACTGCCACATTTTCCACGGCTCCTGTTCATTCCCATCCGAGGCCTCGCTGTTGTTCTTTGCCTTGGTTCGCTCGCTGTGCCTGCCGCCGTCTGGCGTTGTCAACACGGTCAACAACCGAGAGGAATCAGGAGATGACTCTACATGGAGAGGCTGACAGTAGGGACCCACCAGGGTCATGGCATTACACAAGCATGTGCCTCGTTATTACAAGCCAAAAAAATAATTCCTCCTAATTGTTTGACATGTTGGTCCCACGTCATTGTAATTGTAGTCAATAGATGAGAAAATTACACAATGAGCGGCTAACAACAGGGACCCAGAAGCTCGCCCAGTAGTTTTTTAGTTTTAGAGACGGAGCTCAACTGCGCGCTGTGCGGGGGCTGTGTCCCATCTAGCCCACGCTTTTATTTAAGCACATGACGAGCCCAGTTGATATCTTTTTTCTTTCTAAAAATGGCTAGTACAGTTCTATTTTTTTGGAGAATACCCAACTGAGGCCTACTTGCTTTTCTCAGCCCTACCGGGCTGCAAATCTTTCAAGATGAGTAGGGATATATTCCGCTTCCCCTGAAAATGGGCTATAAGTAGTAAGAAATGGGCTGTAAATTTTTAAACCAAAGTCAATCGACGATTACAATCAAATTTCATTTTTTTGGATTTCAAGATTTTAAATTTCATTCAATTTTTTTGCACAAAAAATTTCTTTGTATTTTATTTTGATACAATTTTTTTAAAATTATTTTTAATGTGACTCGACATTTCGTGATTAAAAGAGTTTGGACCCCACCGAAATATGCAAAATTTCATTGATTTTTTTAGCAACGGTCAGAATATGGTCTGTAATGCTAATAAGAAGAATATGGGCTTCAAAATATCCTTAAGAATTAGCAAATGGGTTTTAAGTTATTGAAAATAATGGCAAATGGGTTGTATGCTGTTTTCCACAGATTCGGCGGCTGACTTGTGGGCCTACTAGGTTGACGATGATCCTGTCCCAATTTTTTTTCGCGTACGCAAGGCTTCAACTTATTGAACACAGAGCAGTGACTGCTGGATGTCCATCCAACGACTGTCGTGCTTCTTCAATCTCGGACTTCCTGCTCTAGATGCCCCAACCAGCGCGGGCGGTGTCGTGGAATTGTCACGGTAGATGTGCTAGGGAAAGGACTTAGTCGTGGAGCCATCGCAACTAGGTTAGCTTAAAGGGGTTAATCGGGACAAAGGACAGAGAGGGTTTATACTGGTTCGGCCCCTCGCGGTGGAGGTAACAAGGCCTACTCCAGTTTGGGATTGTATTTCTTGGGTTTCGATTACCAGGGAGCGAATACGCTTGACCTAGTTCTCGATCTCTTCTTTCTTGCCCTAAACCGCCACCGGGCCGTCCCTTTATATACACAGGTTGACGCCCGGCGGCTAATGGAGTCCCGGCCGGCTCATACACAATGTGTCCGGCTCGGTGACTAACTACGCTTGCCTTACAAAACAAGTCATACACGTATGGCGGTTCATCCTCTTGGGCCTCAAGTCACCATTGAGTCTTGGGCCATCAACGGGCTTGTATGATCTGCCACCTTCATTGGTAAGCCCCCAGTGGTATGGCCCGGCCCCTCCTGTGCGGTTTATACCCAGTAGTTACATCCCCAACATTAGGCCCCAGGTTGATTTGAACTTGTTCACATCAATCTTCAATACCTGACTTGTCACAATCTTGCATCGCTTATTTGATAAACCTTGCTGTAACCCGCCATGACGTCAGCTTACAGAATCTTCTAAAACCGCCATGACGTCATTTCGCATTAACTTCGCACGAACCCCAGAACATCTTAACTGGTCTTTATCTTAGTAAACATCCTGAGAATCGAGGCGTCCATATAGCCACATGATGATTTTGACGTCCTTGATAACCCACAAGTATAGGGGATCGCAACAGTTTTTGAGGGTAGAGTATTCAACCCAAATTTATTGATTCGACACAAGGGGAGCCAAAGAATATTCTCAAGTATTAGCAGCCGAGTTGTCAATTCAACCACACCTGGATAACTTAGTATCTGTAGCAAAGTATTTAGTAGCAAAGTAATATGGAAGTAATGGTAACGATAGCGAAAGTAATATTTTTGGGTTTTGTAGTGATTGTAACAGTAGCAACGGAAAAGTACATAAGTGGAGAACAATATGTGAAAAGCTCATAGGCATTGGATCGGTGATGGAGAATTATGCCGGATGCGGTTCATCATGTAACAATCATAACATAGGTGACACAGAACTAGCTCCAATTCATCAATGTAATGTAGGCATGTATTCCAAATATAGTCATACGTGCTTATGGAAAAGAACTTGCATGACATCTTTTGTCCTACCCTCCCGTGGCAGCGGGGTCCTAATGGAAACTAAGGGATATTAAGGCCTCCTTTTAATAGAGTACTGGACCAAAGCATTAACACATAGTGAATACATGAACTCCTCAAACTACGGTCATCACCGGGAGTGGTCCTGATTATTGTCACTTCGGGGTTGCCGGATCATAACACATAGTAGGTGACTATAGACTTGCAAGATAGGATCAAGAACTCACATATATTCTGTAACATCCCAAATTTTCAATTTGGAATGTTATACATAGATCATCATTGCATATCATGTTTTGTTGCATTTTGACAAAATCCTCGATAAATCCTAAGCAACTCAAGGACCCTCGGAGAGAGTTGGGGATTTTCTCGAATTTTCAAATTTGATTTTCAAACGAGGATTGTGGTTTTAATTATTTTCTCTCCGGAAAAATACTTCATTTTAAATAAACGAGAGGAGAAAATATGACTTCTCCAAAACAATTGAAATACTGGAGGAAAAATGTTAAAATCATTATTTGGATTTTATTTGCAATTTTTATTGCATTAAAAATATTGCATGTTTTCAAAATATTTATTTTGGATTATAAAAATGTTCACCCTATTCTAGATTTTCTAACTAGACGGGGAAAATTTATTTCATGTTTTTCTGACTTTTATTTATTTTTCTACGAATTATTTTCCGCGGAACTTATTTAAAAAAAACGCGCGTGCCCGACTGGGCCGAGGCCCAGCCGAAGCCAGGCCGGCCTGCTCGCGCCCTCTCCTCCCCGCGTACGAGCGCCGCCGCGCCGTGTCCATGGCGGACACGGGAGCCGCCCTGCCCGGCTTGCCCCTCCCCCAAGCCGCCGGTCTCCCCCCCTCCTATTTATACCCCCCCTCGCCTCCTCCTCTCATCCCGCCGCCGCCCGCCCCCGCACTCGCCGCCGCCGGAGCCGGCGCTCGAGCCCGCGCCGCCGCTCGCCGAACCTCGCCGCCCCGCCGCCCCTCGCGCCCCCCCCCCCCGAGCCCCCAAGCCCCGCCGCCCTCGCCGCCCCTCACCATAGCACGGGAGCCCCGCCGGAGCTCTATCCCCGACGAGGTAGACCTCGCTTCGTTTGCCGTTTTTTTTAAAAAAACCCTTCGTTTTAAAAAAAAAACCCTAGATCGGTTTTTTTTCGGTTTTATTATTTTACGAGCGTTCACCGAACCGTTCGTTCTAACGAACGCGTTCGTCGGTTTTTCTCTGTTAACGAATGCCTGTTATTTAACCGTTCGTCCGTTTTTCTTTTTCTTCGGATTTCTCGTTATTTTCTCAGATTCGATTTTTGGTCGAATCTTCGATTCTGTTAACTTCTCGCTCGTTTATCGGAATCAGGCGATTCAAGCGCCTAGAGTTTCGTCTCGAAATTCCCTTTCCGTTTAACCTACTCAAACAAGTTTTTGCTACAGTAAAATTTGACCTAGATCCAGATTAGCAAACGAAGTTTCTTTCTTTCGCTGTTTGACTTTCGTTTCTTCTTTCGAGTTGATTCTTTTTGCAAACCGGAGTTCTTAAGTTGAACTTTCTGGTTGGATCTTTCATTCGAGTTTTACCTGTGCATTAGATGAGTACTGATTGTATGCTTGTTTGTTTGCGATAGAGTATCCGGAGTGTGCCGCTTGTTACTTTGAATCGCTAGGTTTTGCGGATCATCAGCAAGGCAAGTAACACTTTGATCATATCCCGTTCATACCCAGTTTTTATTGCATTAGATCTGTTTTCCTCAACCACTTGCATGATTAGGATCTAATTAAATTGAGGGTATTGGGAAGTAGTTGAGGTAGTACCTATTACCTGTTTTATTTATCAAACCCATGGGAGTTACTTCTACGTTGCTATTATATTGCCATGCTATGCTCGTAGACGTGGATTGGGTTTGAGAGATTTCCATGACAGATGTGAGATTGTTAATTAATGGTTTACCTAAGGTGGCAACTAAAACTCACATCTGGGTGGATTGAGGTACCTGGGTATTCCAGGATTGCCTGTTTTTCTTTTGGACCGCCACCCAGGTTCAAAGGGATCATGAGATTATTCATGCTAGAAACTTCCGTGTGCAGCCGCAAGCTATTATGGGCTCTAGCATAGTTGACTAAGTTGTGTGAACTCTTACAGTGGTAGACTAGCAGATGTAGGGGAAAGTAGGTGTAACTGTCTACCCATACGTAAGGTGCAAACACTTCTGAAAGACTGTGTCTTGGTCATCCGTTACTCAAACACCATGTAGTGCGAGTAATCCAACGGAGGAGATCAAGTCTTGTGGGGAAAAGTGCACAAACCTCTGCAGAGTGTACAAACTAATCATGATTAGCCGTGTCCCCGGTTATGGACAACTTGAGTATCTAGTACTTGGATTATCATGTGAATCTCAACACTATGTTACTTCTAATTAATTTTGTTGGGTTATTGATGACTTTTTAATTGGGATTGAGATGCTGTCAACCATCTCAATGTTTCACAACCACCATGATAGTTAAATAAAATTTATTCCTTTGAAGTAGGATAAAATTGGCTTTTCGCAAAACTGTAACCATAGAGCTTTCCACCAGCCATATATGCATGTAGTATAGCATTGCTATTATTCATTAATCTCTATGTGTTACATTGCCAGCATATTCTATGTGCTGACCCGTTTTCGGGCTGCAACGTTTCATGTTGCAGACTTTTCAGACGACGAGTAAGATGCCTTAGGTCATGGTCTTATACTCAGTGATGCCGCTGGAGTTGATGGACTCACTTATTTTCCAAGTCTTCCGCTGTTATCGTTATTAGATGGCCTTAAGCCATGCTTATCATACTTAATCTCTTCGGAGATATTCGATGTAATAAGTGTGTGATTGCTACTCTGTTATAAATCCTCCATTTGTACTGTGCATGTCAGCATTACTGATCCAGGGATGACACTGGTGCACAGCAGGACAGGCCATTTGAGGTCTGGTCGCTACAAAGTTGGTATCAGAGCACACGCTGACTATAGGACACGACCACTAAGCTTAAGCCCTAGAAAGCTTCTCTCTTCTCTTTTCTGACCCCTCTCCACTTTCTACTCTTTTAGGAATGGCGAATGCAAGGAGCAAGTTCATGCAACCAGATGAAGACACGCCATTTGGACGACATTTGAAGGAAGTCACCAAGTACTTGAACATAGGAATACCAAGCATCACCGGAACCTACAACGCCACATTACCTGAAGAGGAGAGCTGGAAGATTCAAGTTATTATTCCGGGAAGGACGTTTGTGCCAATTACGGAACCCATGAGATTGGTTTTCGAAGCACCAACTTGGAGTTTAGGGAAGAGCATGGCCGCACACATCGCCATGGGACGCATCGGAGAAGTATACCACCAGGAGCTTAAGGATACAATTTATCAGATTTGTGGACGTCGAGACGCGCAATGGGAGATGATCAAGACTAAGAAGGATGGATCAATTGCAGTTTTCATCCAGGAGCAGAACCAACATATTCGACGCCAGGAGAATCAGATGTGCACGGACAAGGAAGAATTGAAGAAGGCATTCACGAAGATCAAGGAACTCCAAGAAGAACTCAAGGCTACACGCGAAGATTACTTGGAGGAAATCAACGCGCTAGTAGGGAAGATTGACGACCTGGAGAAGAAGATTGGAACATTCGTGGGAAATCCAGTGCCAAAAGCAGAAGTCGACGAATGCACTTGTCCGGATAACTACATCATCATCGATGACACCGACTCGGAACCAAGTGAAGACGAATGGATTGATGAAGCTGGAGCAGACATCATGGAGTCTTCAACGGATCAGAATTTCTAGTAGACCACTATATCAGTAGTAGTTTTCCCCCATTTAATAGAATAGCTCAAGCACTTTGTAACGCTAGTTAGATCGATTGTTTTGCCTTGTTTGAATTGATTGAGTGATATTGATTGAATTTGTCTCATGAGCATATGGGTAGTGTTTTCTCTCTAGACCTCATTCTGTTCTTAATTCTCATCTCTTCTAAACCCATTAGATGCCTCCGAGACGCGACACCGGATTTGTTTTCCCGCCAGAGATCACCCAGTTGATTCAGCAACAGAATGCCCTGATGCAAGTGTTAGTGCAGAACCAAGGCAACAACAACAACAACAACAACCCACCGCCACCACCACCTGTTGATCACTTAGCCCGTTTCTTAAGGCTAAACCCGCCGGTGTTTTCCAGTAGCACCGAGCCGATTGTTGCAGATGATTGGCTCCGCAAAGTTGGAAGGGAGTTGACCACTGCAGGATGCACAGATGCGGAAAGAGTGCGTTTTGCCGCACATCAGCTTGATGGACCCGCAACATCATGGTGGGAGAATTATACAGCCACGCACCCTATTGACACTGTCACATGGGACCAGTTTCAGCAAGCTTTCCATACAGCTCATGTTTCAGCAGGAGCTATGGCTATGAAGAAGCATGAGTTTCGCAACCTACGCCAAGGAGGACGCACCGTAGGCCAGTATGTGGAGGAATTCAGTAAGTTAGCACGTTATGCACCAGATGACGTTGCTACAGATGCTGCCAAGCAGGAGAAGTTTTTGGAAGGACTGAATGATGAACTGAGCATGCAGTTGATGGTAGCAACTTTCAACAACTACCAGGAGCTGGTAGATAGAGCTCTCATGATTGAAGGGAAGCAACAGCAGATTGAAAACCGTAAGAGGAAGTATGGACAAGGGAAGTATAACTCAGGAGCTCAGCAGAAGCCTCGATTTACCCCGAAGCCGGGAGGGCAGTTTCAGCATACCCATGGAGGAGGTGGTTCGCACAACCATAATGGCTCCAAGAATGGTAATGGGAATGGAGGAAGCAACGGACAGAACCGCACCAACCCATCTACCCCAGCCAAGAGGGACCTGAGCCAAGTCACTTGCTTTAAGTGCCAGAAGAATGGACATTATGCAAATGAATGTCCTGAAGCCCAAAATGGAAATGGCAATGGAAGCTCTGGGAAGAAGCCGAACCCGTTCAACAAAGGACATGTGAACCACGTGAGCGTGGAGGAGGTTGAAGCTCAGCCTGATGCAGTAATAGGTAAGTTTTTGGTTAAGTCATTTACTGCAACTGTTCTTTTCGATACTGGTGCATCGCATTCATACATATCAAGGGGATTCGTGAATAAGTTTAAGATGTCCACCAAAGTTCTCAGAAACCCTATGTTAGTAACCTCGCTAGGAGCAGAGTATATGGCCACCCAAGGATGTCTTCAGATACCGTTGGCCATTGGTAGGCATGTTTTCCCCTCAGACCTCATTGTTTTGGAATTGCAAGGTTTGGATGTGATTTTGGGAATGGATTGGCTATCGTTGTATGGAGGAAACATCGATTGTGCCATCAAGACGATTTTGCTTACCACCCCGGAAGGAAAAAGGATCAAGTATGTATCCCGGCATATGCCGAAGAGGACTCAAGTGAATTCATTATCAGGAGTTGTACAGGAGGAAGTACCAGTGGTGAAAGACTATCCGGATGTTTTTCCAGAAGTTTTGCCAGGCATGCCACCGGATAGAGACATTGAGTTCTTGATTGAACTTTTGCCAGGCACAGGGCCAATATCTAAGAGACCGTACAGGATGCCCGCAAAGGATTTGGAGGAAATTAAGAAGCAGATCAAGGAGTTACTGGATAAAGGCTATATTCGCCCAAGTTCGTCACCTTGGGGATCACCAGTACTTCTAGTGGAGAAGAAAGATGGATCGCTAAGGATGGTTGTTGATTACCGAGGATTGAATGAAGTGACCATCAAAAACAAGTACCCACTGCCGATGATCAACGATTTGTTTGACCGCCTGCAAGGAGCTAAAGTATTTTCCAAGATCGATTTACGATCAGGATACCATCAGTTAAAGATTCGAGAGCAGGATATACCTAAGACGGCATTTACCACCAGATATGGATTGTATGAGTATACCGTTATGTCATTTGGACTGACTAACGCACCTGCCTATTTCATGAACCTGATGAACAAAGTGTTTATGGAGTTTTTGGATAAGTTCGTCGTGGTGTTCATTGATGACATTTTAATCTTTTCCAAGGATGAAGAAGAGCATGAGGAGCATTTGCGATTGGTACTTGAGAAGCTCAGAGAACATCAGTTATACGCCAAGTTCAGCAAATGTGAGTTTTGGTTGAAGGAAGTTGGATTCCTTGGACATGTTATTTCTGGAGAAGGAATAGCAGTAGACCCTGCCAAGGTTGACACAGTGACAAGTTGGGAATCACCCACGACAGTTGGAGAAATCCGGAGTTTTCTTGGACTTGCAGGATACTACCGGAGATTCATCGAGAATTTCTCAAGGATTGCTAAGCCCATGACTGAGCTATTGAAGAAGGACACCAAATTCAATTGGACTGAGGAATGTGAAGCTAGTTTCCAAGAGTTGAAGAAACGATTGGTTACCTCACCAGTGTTGATTCTGCCAGATCAACGCAAGGACTATGAAGTTTATTGCGACGCTTCACGTCGAGGACTTGGAGCAGTGCTTATGCAGGAAGGAAGAGTTGTGTCGTATGCTTCACGACAACTTAAACCCCATGAGAAGAATTATGTTACGCATGATTTGGAATTAGCAGCTGTGGTGCATGCATTGAAGACATGGAGACATTTTCTCATCGGAAATCATTGTGAAGTGTACACGGATCACAAGAGTTTGAAGTACATTTTCACGCAGAAGGAGTTAAATCTCAGACAGAGGAGATGGTTGGAGCTCATCAAGGATTATGATATGAGATTGCATTATCACCCTGGAAAGGCTGGCGTAGTAGCAGACGCGTTGAGCCGCAAGAGTCATGTCAACACCCTCATGACAGGAGAGTTACCTCAGGAGTTAGCCGAGGACCTTCGCGAGCTATGTTTGGAGATAGTCCCAAGAGGCTATTTAGCGACATTGGAGATTCAGTCTACCTTGATGGAAAGGATCAGAGAAGCTCAGAAGACAGACAAGGAGATTGAAGAGATAAAGGAGAAGATGAGCAAAGGAAAAGCCAAGGGATTTCGTGAGGATGAGCACGATACCTTATGGTTCGAGGACCGTGTATATGTGCCAAATGATCCGGAGATCAGGAAGTTGATTTTGCAAGAAGCCCATGATTCACCGTACTCGATTCACCCAGGAAATACCAAGATGTATTTGGATTTGAAGAATACTTTCTGGTGGACCGGAATGAAGAAGGATATTGCGGAGTATGTAGTAGTTTGTGATGTATGTCAGAGAGTGAAGGCAGAGCATCAGAAGCCAGCAGGATTGCTACAGCCATTGCCGATACCCGAATGGAAGTGGGATAAAATAGGCATGGATTTTATCACGGGATTACCCAGGACTCGTTCAGGCTATGACTCAATATGGGTTGTAGTCGACCGTTTGACGAAAGTGGCTCATTTCATTCCAGTGAAGACCACTTACACCAGTGCTAAGTTGGCAAAGATATACATGACCAGGATCGTATGTTTGCATGGAGTTCCTAGGACCATTGTATCAGACAGAGGAACCCAATTTACCTCGAAATTTTGGAAGCAGTTACATGAAACGTTGGGAACCAGGCTGGAATTTAGTACAACATTTCACACGCAGACAGATGGACAGACCGAAAGAGTCAACCAGATTTTGGAGGACATGTTGAGAGCATGTGCACTAGATTATGGATCTAGTTGGGACGACAATTTGCCATATGCGGAGTTTTCGTATAACAACAGTTATCAGACCAGTTTGAAGATGGCCCCTTTCGAAGCTTTGTACGGAAGGAGGTGTAGAACACCGTTGTTATGGGACGAAGTTGGAGATCGTCAGTTGTTTGGACCAGATTTGATTAAGGAGTCTGAACAGAAAGTGAGGTTGATTCGTGATAGGCTCAAGGTTGCCCAGTCCAGGCAGAAGAGTTATGCCGATTCTAAACAAAAGGAGACAGTTCACGAAGTCGGAGACAGAGTGTATCTTCAAGTATCACCCCTTCGAGGAGTGAAGCGCTTTGGAGTTAAAGGAAAGTTAGCGCCCCATTTTATCGGACCATACAGAGTGTTGGAACGTATGGGAGAAGTTGCATACAAGTTGGAATTGCTCGAAGGATTGTTTGGAGTTCATGATGTATTTCACGTTTCGCAGTTGAAGAAGTGCCACGCAGAGATGGCTGAGATACCACTGAGAGATACTGTGCCACTGGAAGCGATTCAGCTGGAAAGTGATTTGACCTATGAGGAGAAACCAGTTAAGATTCTTGAGTATGCCAGTCGAGTTACCCGCAGCAAGGTTATCAAGTTTTGCAAAGTTCAGTGGAGTCACCACACGGAGGATGAAGCCACCTGGGAGCGAGAGGAAGATCTACGGAAAGATCACTCCCACCTGTTTTCTAGCCAACCCGAATCTCGAGGGCGAGATTCATCTTAAGGGGGGTAGGTTTGTAACATCCCAAATTTTCAATTTGGAATGTTATACATAGATCATCATTGCATATCATGTTTTGTTGCATTTTGACAAAATCCTCGATAAATCCTAAGCAACTCAAGGACCCTCGGAGAGAGTTGGGGATTTTCTCAAATTTTCAAATTTGATTTTCAAACGAGGATTGTGGTTTTAATTATTTTCTCTCCGGAAAAATACTTCATTTTAAATAAACGAGAGGAGAAAATATGACTTCTCCAAAACAATTGAAATACTGGAGGAAAAATGTTAAAATCATTATTTGGAATTTATTTGGATTTTATTTGCAATTTTTATTGCATTAAAAATATTGCATGTTTTCAAAATATTTATTTTGGATTATACAAATGTTCACCCTATTCTAGATTTTCTAACTAGACGGGGAAATTTTATTTCATATTTTTCTGATTTTTATTTATTTTTCTACGAATTATTTTCCGCGGAACTTATTTAAAAAAAACGCGCGTGCCCGACTGGGCCGAGGCCCAGCTGAAGCCAGGCCGGCCCGCTCGCGCCTTCTCCTCCCCGCGTACGAGCGCCGCCGCGCCGTGTCCATGGCGGACGCGGGAGCCGCCCTGCCCGGCTTGCCACTCCCCCAAGCCGCCGGTCTCCCCCCTCCTATTTATACCCCCCCTCGCCTCCTCCTCTCATCCCGCCGCCGCCCGCCCCCGCACTCGCCGCCGCCGGAGCCGGAGCTCGAGCCCGCGCCGCCGCTCGCCGAACCTCGCCGCCCCGCCGCCCCTCGCCCCCCCCCCCCCGAGCCCCCAAGCCCCGCCGCCCCTCACCGGAGCACGGGAGCCCCGCCGGAGCTCTATCCCCGATGAGGTAGACCTCGCCTCGTTTGCCGGTTTTTTTTAAAAAAAAACCCTTCGTTTAAAAAAACCCTAGATCGGTTTTTTTCGGTTTTATTATTTTACGAGCGTTCACCGAACCGTTCGTTCTAACGAACGCGTTCGTCGGTTTTTCTCTGTTAACGAACGTCCGTTATTTAACCGTTCGTCCGTTTTTCTTTTTCGTCGGATTTTCTCGTTATTTTCTCAGATTCGATTTTTGGTCGAATCTTCGATTCTGTTTAACTTCTCGCTCGTTTATCGGAATCAGGCGATTCAAGCGCCTAGAGTTTCATCTCGAAATTCTCTTTCCGTTTAATCTACTCAAACAAGTTTTTGCTACAGTAAAATTTGACCTAGATCCAGATTAGCAAACGAAGTTTCTTTCTTTCGCTGTTTGACTTTAGTTGCTTCTTTCGAGTTGATTCTTTTTGCAAACCGGAGTTCTTAAGTTGAACTTTCTGGTTGGATCTTTCATTCGAGTTTTACCTATGCATTAGATGAGTACTGATTGTATGCTTGTTTGTTTGCGATAGAGTACCCGGAGTGTGCCGCTTGTTACTTCGAATCGCTAGGTTTTGCGGATCATCAGCAAGGCAAGTAACACTTTGATCATATCCCGTTCATACCCAGTTTTTATTGCATTAGATCTGTTTTCCTCAACCACTTGCATGATTAGGATCTAATTAAATTGAGGGTATTGGGAAGTAGTTGAGGTAGTACCTATTACCTGTTTTATTTATCAAACCCATGGGAGTTACTTCTACGTTGCTATTATATTGCCATGCTATGCTCGTAGACGTGGATTGGGTTTGAGAGATTTCCATGACAGATGTGAGATTGTTAATTAATGGTTTACCTAAGGTGGCAACTAAAACTCACATCTGGGTGGATTGAGGTACCTGGGTATTCCAGGATTGCCTGTTTTTCTTTTGGACCGCCACCCAGGTTCAAAGGGATCATGAGATTATTCATGCTAGAAACTTCCGTGTGCAGCCGCAAGCTATTATGGGCTCTAGCATAGTTGACTAAGTTGTGTGAACTCTTACAGTGGTAGACTAGCAGATGTAGGGGAAAGTAGGTGTAACTGTCTACCCATAAGTAAGGTGCAAACACTTCTGAAAGACTGTGTCTTGGTCATCCGTTACTCAAACACCATGTAGTGCGAGTAATCCAACGGAGGAGATCAAGTCTTGTGGGGAAAAGTGCACAAACCTCTGTAGAGTGTACAAACTAATCATGATTAGCCGTGTCCCTGGTTATGGACAACTTGAGTATCTAGTACTTGGATTATCATGTGAATCTCAACACTATGTTACTTCTAATTAATTTTGTTGGGTTATTGATGACTTTTTAATTGGGATTGAGATGCTGTCAACCATCTCAATGTTTCACAACCACCATGATAGTTAAATAAAATTTATTCCTTTGAAGTAGGATAAAATTGGCTTTTCGCAAAACTGTAACCATAGAGCTTTCCACCAGCCATATATGCATGTAGTATAGCATTGCTATTATTCATTAATCTCTATGTGTTACATTGCCAGCATATTCTATGTGCTGACCCGTTTTTGGGCTGCAACGTTTCATGTTGCAGACTTTTCAGACGACGAGTAAGATGCCTTAGGTCGTGGTCTTATACTCAGTGATGCCGCTGGAGTTGATGGACTCACTTATCTTCCAAGTCTTCCGCTGTTATCGTTATTAGATGGCCTTAAGCCATGCTTATCATACTTAATCTGTTCGGAGATATTCGATGTAATAAGTGTGTGATTGCTACTCTGTTATAAATCCTCCATTTGTACTATGCGTGTCAGCATTACTGATCCAGGGATGACACTGGTGCACAGCAGCACAGGCCATTTGAGGTCTGGTCGCTACATATTCATGAAAACATAATAGGTTCGGATTTGAAATCATGGCACTCGGGCCCTAGTGACAAGCATTAAGCATAGCAAAGTCATAGCAACATCAACCTCAGAACATAGTGGATACTAGGGATTAAACCCTAACAAAACTAACTCGATTACATGATAAATCTCATCCAACCCATCACCGTCCAGCAAGCCTACGATGGAATTACTCACGCACGGCGGTGAGCATCATGAAATTGGTGATGGAGGATGGTTGATGATGACGACGGCGATGGATTGCCCTCTCCGGAGCCCCGAACGGACTCCAGGTCAGCCCCCCCGAGAGAGTTTAGGGCTTGGCGGCGGCTCCGTATCGTAAAACGTGATGAATCTTTCACCCTGATTTTTTTCTCCCCGTACTCGAATATATGGAGTTGGAGTTGAGGTCGGTGGATCTCTAGGGGCCCACGAGGCAGGGGGCGTGCCGAGGGGGGGGGGGGTGCAGGCACGCCCCCACCCTCGTGGAAAGGGTGTGGGCCCCCTAGCCTTGATTCTTTCACCAATATTTTTTATTATTTCCAAAAATAATCTCCGTGAAGTTTCAGGTCATTCCGAGAACTTTTGTTTCTGCACATAAATAACACCATGGCAATTCTGCTGAAAACATCATCAGTCCGGGTTAGTTCCATTGAAATCATGCGAGTTAGAGTCCAAAACAAGGGCAAAAGTGTTTGGAAAAGTAGATACGACGGAGACGTATCAACCTCCCCAAGCTTAAACCTTTGCTTGTCCTCAAGCAATTCAGTTGATAAACTGAAAGTGATAAAGGAAAAACTTTTACAAACTCTGTTTGCTCTTGTTGTTGTAAATATGTAAAGCCAACATTCAAGTTTTCGGCAAAGATTATGAACTAACCATATTCACAATAACTCTTAGGTCTCATGTTTACTCATGTCAATGGCATAATCAACTAGCGAGCAATAATAATAATTCTCGGATGACAACACTTTCTCAAAACAATCATAATATGATATAACAAGATGGTATCTCACTAGGCCTTTCGGAGACCGCAAAACATAAATGCAGAGCACCTTGAAAGATCAAGGACTGACTAAACATTGTAATTCATGGTAAAAGATATCCAGTCATACCCAATATAAATTAATTGTAATGGATGAAAATGACAGCAGTGCTCTCCAGCTGGTACTTTTTAATAAGAGGGTGATGACTCAACATAAAAGTAAATAGATAGGCCCTTCGCAGAGGGAAGCAGGGATTTGTAGAGGTGCCAGTGCTCGATTTTAAAGCATAGATAAATAATGTTTTGAGCGGCATACTTTCATTGTCAACATAACAACCAAGAAATGGTGATATCTTCCATGCTACACACATTATAGGCGGTTCCCAAACAGAATGGTAAAGTTTACACTCCCCCTCCACAAACAAGCATCAATCCATGGCTTGCTCGAAACAACGAGTGCCTCCAACTAACAACAGTCCATGGGGGAGTTTTGTTTGCAATTAATTTGATTTGATTTGCATAAAGCATGGGACTGGGCATCCCGATGACCAGCCATTTTCTCGTGAGTGAGGAGCAGAGTGCACTCCTCTTGAGAATAAACCCGCCTAGCAAGGAAACTACGGACAACCCTAGTTGATACATGAGCTATTCGAGCATACAAAACAGAATTTCATTTGAAGGTTTAGAGTTTGGCACATACAAATTTACTTGGAACGGCAGGTAGATACCACATATAGGAAGGTATAGTGGACTCATATGGCATAACTTGGGGGTTTTAGGGATTGGATGCACAAGCAGTATTCCCTCCTAGTACAAGTGAAGGCTAGCAAAAGACTGGGAAGCGACCAACTAGAGAGCGACAACAGTCATGAACATGCATTAAAATTTATAAACATGGAGTGCAAGCATGAGTAGGATATAATCCACTATGAGCATAAATATCGTGAAGGTATGTTGATTTGTTTCAACTACATGCGTGAACATGTGCCAAGTCAAGTCACTTAAATCATTCGAAGGAGGATACCACCCCATCATATCACATCATTACCATTTTAATAGCATGTTGGCACGCAAGGTAAACCATTATAAGCTCCTAGCTAATTAAACATGGCATAAGCAACTATAATCTCTAATGGTCATTGCAAACATGTTTATTCATAATAGGCTGAATCAGGAACGATGAACTAATCATATTTACAAAAACAAGAGAGGTCGAGTTCATACCAGCTTCTCCCATCTCAATAAATCCATCATATATCGTCATAATTGCCTTTCACTTGCACGACCGAACGATGTGAATAATAATAATAGTGCACGTGCATTGGACTAAGCTGGAATCTGCAAGCATTCAATAAATAGGAGAAGACAAGGCAATATGGGCTCTTGGTTAAATCAACAATAATGCATATAAGAGCCACTTTAACAATTTCATTATGGTCTTCTCCTATCGACCCCCAAAGAAAAGAAAAGAAATAAAACTATTTACACGGGAAAGCTCCCAACTAGCAAAAGAAGAATAGGAAATATTTTTGGGTTTTCTTTTAATTATTACTACTACAGCAAGAAAATAAACTAGCTAAAAGCTATTACTATTTTTTTGGTTTTCGTAAGGTTTTTTCAAACACACAAGAAGAAAGCATAAAAAGGAAGATAAACTAGCATGGATATTACAGTGAAAAAGTATGAGCACCGACATTTAGCAATGAGTGTGTGAATGTAAATGTAATGTCGGTGAGAGATACGTACTCCCCCAAGCTTAGGCTTTTGGCCTATGTTGTTCTATTGCCACGGCTGGCCTGGCGGACATCCAAAGTTATAGCTGGGGTTGTACTGAGATGCAGTACTTATTGCATCATGGGCTGCAGCTTGGAGGCGAGCTATCTCAGCCCACCTCTCGTACTCGTTCGCCTCCTCCCTGGTTATGAAATATCTCCCCTTCGCCTGAAAGTCAAAGAAAGTAGGAGCAGGGAGAGCGACGTGATAGGTGCGTTGTCTGTCAAAAATTAGTCGGTACTGGAGGAACTGATCGTTCCTCTCAACAAAACGATGACGAACCATAGCCTCATAATCTAAATAAACAGGAGGCAACTCAATATCATACTCACGTATGGGTATATTAAGAAAATTAGCTAAACGGGTTGCATAAATTCCACCAAAGAAATCTCCATTAAATCTATTATTATGCAAGCTACGTGCAATAATGGCTCCCAAATTATAATGTTTATCTTCTAATACAGCACTCCTGAGAACACTGAGGTCGGGGACACACATGTGACATGCTTCATCCTTACCATTTATGCACCTACCTATGAACAGAGCAAAATAATGTATAGCAGGAAAATGAATGCTCCCTATGGTAGCTTGTGCTATGTCTCTAGATTCCCCCACAGTTATACCAGCAAGAAAATCTCTAAATTCAGATTTGCGAGGTTCACTAGGACTACCCCATTGTGGAAGCTTGCAAGCAGTATTAAAATCCTCTAAGAGCAAACAGGACAGTTTGAGAATTGCGTGACGATGAAAATTCAAACCTCCTCACAAAGGAACTAGTGAGATAGTGGTACTGGCGGTACCTATCTACCTCGAAGCTCACAAGATCAGCGTTACGCAAATACGCGTTAAATTAGTCCTTAATTCCTGCTTGATCCATGAAGTCCTCTGAAGGCCATTCACAAGGCCGCACTGGAGCGTCCCTTGGTGGTTCATCATCAGCATCGCGCATTGCAAGCCTGGGTCCTTGCTTCCTTGAAGAACCACCTTGGTACATTTTCCTAAACATATTTCTTCCTCTAAAAAATTTCTGAAATTTTTAGTAACTTCAAATAAAAGTGAACCAAGCTCAACAAAATTTGATAGCAACTACTCCTACAAGTGCCTAGGGCCTATATCATGCATTAGAACTACTTGGAACCATATAAATTTGACATGCAAGGTCAAGAACATGGTCACCTAGGCAGCACAAATTTGCAATGAATAAAGCACTAGAACAAAAACTAATTGGACCAATGGAGGAGTCACATACCAAGGAACAATCCCCCAAAGCAGTTTTGTGAGAGGTGCTTTGAGCAAGGAGATCGAAAATCGCAGCAAAATGAGCTAGAACTCGTGCTTGAGCTGGTTGGTGATTTTTTTGGGAGGAAGAAGAAGTGTGCGGGTGCAGGAATAAGTGGAGGGGAGCCACCGTGGGCCCTCGAGGCAGGGGGGCGCGCCCAGGGGGTGGGCGCGCCCTGGACCCTCGTGCCCAGGTGCTTGCTCCCCCTGCTACAGTACTAGGAAAAGGGCTATAGATGGAATGGCCACTAATGGCGCACCAGCCACGTGGTGCGCCATTGCTATATAGCAGTAGCGCACCATGTGCAGCAGTAGCGCACCATGTGCTGGTGCGCCATTAGTGTGAAAGACACTAATGGCGCACCAGCCACACGGTGCGCCATTAGTAACAATTTTTTTATTTTTCCAAACATACTAATGGCGCACCAGGGCACAGTGCGCCATTACTAGTTCTAACTAGTAATGGCGCACCAGCCAGATAGTGCGCCACTACTAAATTTTTTTATTTTTTATTCTTTTGCAAAACTACTAATGGCGCACCAGGGAACAGTGCGCCATTACTAGTTTAAACTAGTAATGGCGCACTGTTCCCTGGTGCGCCATTAGTGTTTTTTTTGCAAAATAACTAATGGCGCACCACCAGCAGGTGCGCCATTAGTAACAAGGGTTACTAATGGCGCATTAGGTGGTGGTGTGCCATTAGTAACCTGGGACGAGCTAGATATTTTGGACAGCCACACTTACCCACTCACTTTCCCCACTTCATTCTCTCCACCTCCTACTCCAAGCTTGTCTCGGCTGCCTCCTCCTCCTCACCTCATTTGCACCATAAATTCATCCAAATTAAGTGGTTAAATTACCTTTTTTTGATAGGTAAGTAAGGGGGAAGCTATCTTTATGTTGTTCTCCCTCTCGAACAACGTGCACATGAACTTTTTATGGCCTAGCTAGATCTATGTATGTTTGTGGTGTTGCATATATGTTTGTGTTTGCAGGTACCGTTATTTAAAATGCGATAGTTGCCAATATTTTGCCGGAATGTTGATTCATTTCCGTTTCGGCGAGAATTTTGGCACTATGCATTCTTTTTGGTCCTATTTTTAGGGAAAGTCATGCCAAATTTTTTCTTGGTTCTAAAATATCGTTTTGCTCTACCCCGCAGGCGACCATGGTCCGCATGATGACCGAAGGCATCGTGAATAGGTTTTTGAGCTCCGCGAAGGCCGAGATGCTTGAAAATAACGAGACAGTGATAAGATGTCCGTGTCGAAGATGCAAGCTGAAGAGCCTTATTGCGGACCCGGATTCCGGGCAGGTGCGGGACCACCTGCTCTTGCGTGGTTTCATGGATGGCTATCGGTGGCAAGGTGATGAAGATGACTATGAAGTCGTCCATGGGGGTCGGGCAAGAAATGAGGATGGGCAGCAAGACAACCACCGCGGCTCGGGCGGGCGAGAAGACGAAGAATCTCCAGGACATGATCACGACGGTGAAGCTGTACACAGTCATCATGTAGAAGATGCCGGACATGATGATGAGGAAGATGCGGGAGCAGATGAAGGGCATGATCATGAAGATGAAGATGCCGGCGGAGCAGACGACGATGGACCGTCGATGGGCTGGGTGCAGGACCCTCATATTTAAGAGCTGCTTCTCAAGCAGACGGATAACGCAAGAGCTGCCGCCCAAGAGAAAGCCAAGCTGGATCAACTGGAGATAGACGCGGTTACTCCATTGTATGAAGGATGCAGGCCCGAGGATACCCGCCTGAAAGTAACGCTCATGGCTCTGGAGATGAAGGTAAAACACAAAATGACCAACGCATGATTTGACGAGAACATGTCATTCTGGCACGAACGTCTTCCCAAGGGGAACAAGTGCCCGACCAGTTTCGAGGAGGCGAAGAAAATCGTGTGTCCTCTGGATTTACCGCACGTGAAATACCATGTGTGCATGAACAATTGCATCATTTATCGGGACGAGCACGCGGAGTCTACCATATGTCCGGTGTGCGGCGTCACACGATACAAGAAGAGGAAGAAAAGTGGTGTGGTACTTTCCGATCACTCCTCGTCTGCAGCGGTATTTCGCGGACCCTAAGGTAGCAAAGCTCCTGCGTTGGCACGCGGATAGGGAGGAGAAGAAGCGAGAAGATGACGCAAAAGATCCGGAGATAAATAAAAAAGACAAGATGCTCAGTCACCCTAAGGATGGGAGCCAGTGGCAAGCGTTGAACTTCGAACAACCAGAATTTGGGAAGGATCCCAGGCACATCATGCCGGCGCGAGCACCGATGGAGTCAATCCGTTTGGCAGCCAGAGAAGCACACATAACACCTGGCCTGTGTTTGTGTGGATGTACAGCCTTCCCCCCTGGTTGTGCATGAAGAGGAAGTACATTCACATGAGTATGCTAATTGAAGGGCCGAAACAACCAGGGAACGACATCAATCTGTATCTGGGGCTGCTGAAAGAGGAGCTAGACATGCTGTGGAAAACGCCAGCCAATACGTGGGACGCCGCAGAGAAAGAATATTTCCCTATGAGAGCCGCACTGCTCACGACGGTGCACGACTATCTCGGTTACGGATATCTCGCGGGGCAGGTGGTCCACGGATTTTCTGGATGCGTCAGGTGCATGGATGACACAATGTATCGCCAGCTAGATAGAGATCCCGGGTCTTCGAATACCGTGTTCATGGGACATCGAAGGTGGCTTCGCGACGATGACCCGTGGAGGAAACGAAAGGATCTGTTCGATGGTGAAACCGAACCCCGAAGACGCCCACGTACGAGGAGCGGCGAGGAAATAGATGAGCTGATGAAAAATTGGAAAGATTTCCCACTGCCGGGAAAGAAGCAAAAGGCGCCAGAGCCAGGAAAGAAGCGAAAGGCGCCAGAGCCACTGCTGAAGGTATGGAAAACGAGGTCTGCTTTCTGGGACTTGCCGTACTGGAAGATCCACCGTGTGCCTCACAGCCTTGATGTCATGCATATCACGAAGAACGTGTGCGAGAGTCTGCTTGGTACCCTGCTCAACATGCCAGAGAGGACCAAAGATGGGCCGAAAGCAAGGGCAGACTTGAAATCAATGGGCATCAGGGAGGAGCTTCACGCTAATGATGATGATGATGAGGCGAAGCAGGAAAGTCGTCGCAAAGGCAAAAAGGCCAAGAAGACCGGAAATGACTTCCCTCCCACATGCTTCACTCTAAGTCAGGAGGAGATCGATCAGTTTTTCACCTGCCTCGTAGGAGTAAAACTTCCTTACGGTTACACGGGGAATATAAGCAGATACCTAGACTTAGCGAAGCAGAAGTTCAGCGGGATGAAGTCTCACGACTGTCACGTGCTGATGACGCTGATACTTCCAGTTGCAATCCGTGGGATCTTGGACGCGCACGTCCGTAAAACGCTATTTGGCCTATGCAACTTTTTCGACGTCATCTCTCGAAAGTCGGTTGGCGTGAGGCAACTCAGAAGGCTACAGGAAGAGATCGTGGTGATACTATGCGAGCTTGAGATGTACTTCCCTCCCGCATTCTTCGACGTTATGGTGCGTCTGCTGGTCCATATCGTGGAGGATATCATCCAACTCGGGCCGACGTTCCTGCATAGCATGATGCCGTTCGAAAGGATGAATGGTGTCATCAAAGGATACATTCGCAACATGTCACGTCCAGAGGGAAGCATAGCCAGGGGCTTTCTGACCGAAGAGTGCATCTCCTACTGCACGAATTATCTAGGCATCGAGAACCCCGTTGGTCTGCCCGTCAACAGGCACCTCGGCAGGCTCGGTGGATGGGGTCACTGTGAGGGTCGCCGCGAAATGCATGTCGACTTCGATGGTCGACTCGCCGACTTTGAAAGAGCAAACCTAGTCGCGCTACAACACATAGACATGGTCGATCCTTGGGTGGTATAGCACAAAATGTTTATTGAGAAGATGTACAATGACCGAGGCCAACAGAGGACGGACGGAGATATAATCAAAGAGCACAACTCATGTTTCACGCGTTGGTTCAAGCAGAAGCTTCTGTCGTACCCTTTACATGAGGATTTTTCTGCGGAAGAACAACTCATATTCGCCTTGTCACAGGGTGCCGAGCACAACCTGATGATGTATGAGGCGTACGATATCAACGGCTACACATTCTACACCGAGGACAAGGACATGAAAAGCGATGGTTATCAGAACTCTGCGGTAACGATGGAATCCTACACCGGTAACGACAAGGACAGATACTATGGAAGGATCGAGGAGATCTGGGAGCTGAGCTACGCTGGAGAGAAGGTCCCGATGCTCCGTGTCAGATGGGCCAAGAGCGTCATAAAAGAAGACCGGTATGCCACCACCATGGTTATACCCGGAGCCAAATCCAAGACCGCAGGCGTGAACGTCACCGCGAAAAATGAGCCATGGGTACTGGCTTCCCAAGTGGACCAATGCTTCTTCATTACCGACCCGTCAAAGCCCAGTCGTGTTGTCGTGAGGAGAGGCAAAAGGAAGATCATCGGAATGGATGGAGTTGCCAATGAGCAAGACTTCGACATGTACGGCGACCCGAAGATGGAACATGACGACGACAATGAAGTATCAGCATACGCCACAAGAAGAAGCAGGACCACCCTACCTAAAGGACGTCCGTTCAAGAGAAGAACTCCATTTACGAAAAATAAGGGCAAGAAGATTGTGAACAGATAGCTAGCTAAGAACTCCATTTCTTGATTGTATTTCGACAAATTGAAATGATATTTCTTCTGTTCTAGTGTCCTCATGAATATTTATTTATGTTTATTATTAATATTTTTTGAACTCATGAATATTTTTAAATTTCATGGGCACTTTTTGAATTCATGAATATTTTTTAAATTTGATGATATTTTTTCATATTCAATATGAAGAAATATTGAATATTCATGAGGTCGACACTCGATCTCGATCCCCCTCCATCTCGATCGCTATCCCCCCTCGCCAGATCCCCCTCGCCGCCGAGCACCCCCCCACCCTCCCCCGCTCCACCGCCGCCGACCCCCCCGCACCCTCCCCGCTCCACCCCCGCCGCCGACCCCCCGCACCCTCCCCGGCCCGCTCCACCGTCACAAATGAATGCAACTAAAATTGCAAAAAAAAACAAATTTGATTATATTTTCAAATAATAAATTTGATGATTTTTTTCATATTCATAAATATTATTACTGTTTTTATAAAAAATTATTACTGTTTCATATACATATTCATTTTCTAAAAAAATATTACATGCAACAAAAAATAATAATAATAAAAGTTTACTAATGGCGCACCTCTGGCTGGTGCGCCATTGCTACATAAAAAGAGTTTACTAATGGCGCACCGATCGTGGGTGCGCCATTGCTATATAAAAAACATTCTAATGGTGCACCGCTTCGTGGTGCGCCATTAGAATGTTTCCCCTATAGCTAATTCCTCCCTCTCCCTCGCCAGTTCCCCTTCGTCCCTCTCCCTCGCCAAGATCCACCCGCGCCGCCGCCCCCACGCCCCGCCGCTCCTTCGCCGCCCCGCCCCAGCACGTACGTCCCCTCCCTCCCTTCCCCCATCCCCCGACCCACTGCGCCGCCTCCTCGACGCGCCGCCTCCTCGACGCACCGCTGCCCGCAGCCTCCTCGACGTCGGTGTTCTCCTACGGCAGCCTGCCGTTCTCCCACAGGTGATTCCTCCCCTCTCCTCCCCTCCCCCCTTCCCCCTAGGTTTTCTTGCCTCCTCCCACCATGGCTACCTCCGGTGAGCACGACGCTGCACCGACGCCGACCTAGCTCCCGGGCTCCGCCGCCCCTACCCACCCCCTCCCTCGCCTTCGCTTCCCCTCGCCGTCTCCCCTAGAGCCCAGAAGCCTCGCCGCTGTCGCCCCGTCTCCTCCCACCTGCCGCCAGACCGCAACCGCCGCCGCAGCCATCCAAGGTTTTCTGCTTGATTTTAGTTATCAGCATACTTGTAGTTAGGGATCCCCTCCTGTTATTTTTTTGATGAGATGCTTAAGGCAGCTAGTGGGTTCTGTTGTTATCAATCTTAAGGCAGCTAGTTTCTGTAAATCTAGTCTGAAACTAGTAGAGCTCTTGGTGATTTGCAAATTCAGTTTAAATAAAAATTTGGTACATGACTACTGATCATGTATGAAAGATGTTGCTACTGGATGAGCACAAGAACTACTGTTATATTGCTTGTTTTTATTTGATGATTCTTAAATTGTTTTCTGAAGATTGCTGTACAGCACAACTTTCTGATCTTTGATGACTGCAAATTCACTGACATTGGGAACACAATGACTATGCAATAGGAAGGGTGAGAGTAGAGTAAAAATGAACCACCTATTAAGTTTGTTTATTTTATATTTACTGGCATAAGATAACTAGGGCTTGATGTATGGAGGCTTGTCTACTTGCTGCTAATACAACATAATATTTGATATGAGCAGGGTGAACAACCTTCAGGTCCCGGGAGTCTACTCAAGGCTACACAGTTGCTGTAAGTACTCCATTTTCTAAAGCTTATCACATAGTACTAGCATTTTCTTCCAGTGCAAAAGAAAAGGGCTGTTGTTTGTCTTTTGTATAAAATGAACTGAAAACACTTAGATACTTATTAATGTTTCCTAACACGAATACTTCCTGTAAAGTTGATTTTATAAAGATGTGTGATCTTTGTTTCTGAGACTGAAAGTGCTTCTATCTAAAAAAAGAAGAAGCAAAAAATTAAAAGTGCTCATTCTAGTGGCAGGCACACCTCCTGTCACTTGTGACCATTGCTGCTGGGAGCTTGATGGCATCTTGCCGCATGCCCTTCCCTTTTAATGCAGCTCCTTAGAGATCTACACCACCTTGTATACTATTCAGAGAAATGTATAACACTTATGTACCCAAATTGTATTTGTTTTCTGTGTACCCAAATATGTACCACCTTGTATACACCACCTTGTATAGAGGTACCCAAATTGTATAGAGGTACCCAAATATGTACCCAAATTTTTTGATGGTTTTTGTTTTCTGTGTTACTAACAAAAATGCATTTTCTGAATTTTGGCTATCAAAAACTGTATGTGCAATCTCCAGAACAATTATGCTTATGCTGAGAACTTCATGTATGTGAAAACTGCCATAGGTGCTATGTTGTGTGATTCTTCATGCTTATGTGAAAACTGTATGTGCAATCTCCAAATGTGAAAAACTGTATGTGCTGTCATAGGTGCTGTGCTGTCAAAAACTGTATGTGCAATCTCCAGAACAATTATGCTTATGTGAAAACTGTATGTGCAATCTCCAAATGTATCATCATAATGTAGGTGTTGTGTTGTGTGATTCTTCATGCTGAGAACTTCAGCTTTTTCAACTTGCTGCTGTATCATCATAATGTAGGACTTGTGATGCTGCTGCTGTACCCCGAGAGGCCCTTGAGTTTGCCGGAATGTCGATTAACTTCCGTTCCGGCAAATTCGGGTACTCCATATGTCCTATTTTCAGCAAAGGTCATGCTGAAATTTTCCGTGAATTTTAGGATGACTTTGCTAAAAATAGGACATATGGGGTACTTGCGACTAATGCATGGGCCGGGGTATCTTAGTACTTAATTAAGTAGGATCAACTGCCCCTTTATTCTTGCTGCATTAAACCATAGGTGGCAATAGAGCCAAGTGATTAGACCCAACTTAGAATTCTCCTTCCCAGCTTAGCTCTTAGGGTGCCTCGGTATCAATGAGAACCTAAATGATGTACGCTTAGGCTTTTAGGGTGCCTCGGCGTCGACAAACCCTAAATGATAAAAGCTTAGCTTTTAGGATGCCTCGGTGTCGACAAACCCTAAATGATGAGACCATGATCTTGTTCCTTGACAATAACCAACTTTTTGACCAAACTTTTTTCCTATTTAGAGCGAAACATGGCCCACAACGATGAGGCCGACGGTTCGGGCGGCAAGCAATTCTGGGACCTATCCCAGGAGATGGAGGAAGAGCCTCACCGCTATGAGGACGCCGCCGCGGAAGACACCGATCCTGACTACACAACCCCTAGTGGCATCGGGGATGACACCATTGATGGTGCCGCCGAGGATGCCACCACTGATGATGGCGGCGCACGCACAGATGGCAGCCAACCGAAGAGGCAACGGAAGGACCGGCGCCCGAACGTGCTCGGCACCGTCAAGGAGGAATTTACTGAAGTGAACTCCGACGGGCATCCAACGGCGCACAAACATGTAGTCAAGGGGTACTCGGTTCAGCTCGGGTGCATTCTCCGGAGCACCGTCTCGATCAACACCGAGAACCTAAGGCATAAGGACCGAGGGAATTTGCGCAGCCTCCTCTTCAGGAAGCTGCACGAACGATACAAGTTCCCCGCTGAGTTTGCAAACACACGCCTCTCAGGGAATAAAGTGAACAGTGCTGCCCTCACGAGGATGAGCACGACCCTGTCTACATGGAGAAGCACGGTGAAGGCAATGAGTGAAAAAGGTGATAGTTATGAGAAGATCAAGGCGAAATATCCTTTGATGAGCGAAGATGACTACAAGGAGTTCAAGATCAAGTGCGAGAGCAGTGCAACCTCCGAATCAAGTCAGTGGGGGAAAGAAATGCGGGAGTTGAACTTAGGGGTCCACCAACTCGGTCCCGGCGGTTACAGAGTGGCGGAGCCTATATGGGACAAGGAGGACGCGGAGCATGCCGAGCAAGGCCTACCGCCCCGCTTCGAGAAATTACGTGACAAGCAGACCAGGAACTTTGTCAGGGCCCGGTACAAGGAGGACCCGGTAACAAAGGAGCTTACCACGGATCCGAAGACCAGGGCGCTTGAGCTTGTTCTGGTAAGGAATACACCCCCGCGTAATTAGCTCCATATGGTTGCATTCTAATTAATGAAGCCAAATTTCTAAATGGTTCACATTCCTTCCGCAGGAGGCTGAAAGAAGTAGCGCGGGGTCGTCTCAGAGCTCCCCTTTTGACACCCCTTTAAATAGGGCGTTGAACGTAATGAAAAACAAGGATAAGCTCAGTAAGCCGTCGTTAGCTGGTCGTGTGGCCGGCAAAGGCTTGTCCACAAAATGGTCATCATACTATACCGCTGGTGGGCGAAAGGAGAAAAAGACCAGCTCGGAAAGCCAGTCGCGCGAGGTTCAAGAACTCAAGGCACAAGTGGCGCGGATTCCGGAGATTATCCAAGAGCAAGTGCAACAACAACTGGGAATGACGCTCGACGCCATTGTGCCTACCTTGATTCAGGGGCTGACGTCGTGGATTGCGGGCGGACAACAGGGGCCTCCCCCGGTTCCCAGCTTCACGGCCAGCAACTCGCACAACGCGCAGGCGGCGCCATTGGTGTCTCCGGCGGAGGCGGTATTCGTGTCTCCGGCGCCGGCACAGGCATTGGACCTTAATGCACCCGGGTGTACGCCGGCCGGCACCTCACCAGCAAGCGGCCCCTCCGTTAGTTGCACCCGCCCGCCCGCCGTTGGCGGTGCCTCGACATTAGCCAAGCTCGACGGCATCACGGTAACTAAGCCTCTCGGCCGATGACTTCATCTCCTTGCCTTTGACTAGGCATCCCTGACGCCCTACATGTTTTCGCAGGGCGCCACCGATGTTCCTTGCACTCTCCTGCACTTCGTGGGCGGCGAGTTGGTCGATGTCGCCAAGGGCAGAATCGTTCAACCGGGCAACCGCGTGTTCCACGGTAATCCGATGCCACCCACCTTGTATAGGGTTGAACTAGTTCAGGTGCTGCCAGGCTGCGATGAGTTGTTACCTCTGATTTGACCCGCTGGGGCCGACGAAGATGATGTGATGACCCTCAGCGCCTGTGTAAGCTGGCCCTTGCTTTGGCCGAAGAGCCAGATTCTTTGGTGGCGGGGGACACCACCCCATAGACAAGACCACCAGTCGTGCCAGCGCCAAGCCATGGCAAGAACGCCGCAATGCTACCGGACATGTCGGACATCCCTATGGCACAGGATCCGGACATCCATATGGCACAGGATCCGGACGACGACGACGACAACGACGGCGGTACATTTTCCAACGTCGAAAAGTACTTTGCCGAACATGGGTACGGTGACGAGTTCTGCAGGCCTCCATCTCAAGAACCAAACCCTGAAAAAGATGACCGCGATCTAGCTGGTACAGTGGAGAAACCCAATTGCAACAGGCGTCGTCTGGCGTTCAGTTCTCAGGAGACGCCTCCAGCTGCCGCCTTCACTGAGCCTCAGATAGCTGAGGTGCCAAATATTATCAGCCCCAACACGCTCAAGAAGGCGGTCTGTGAGCAGAACTCGATCCCATTACAGCAGATCAGGAAGAAGGGATGGAAACGAAAGACTAACAAGGGCGCCATTGCGAGCCAGCCGGCACCGAGTACGATCCGTGCTCAGGACGGGCTACCTTCACCTAAGGATATCTCGAGGAGGGTGCATGTGGCGGGTAGGCCGATGCTCCCGACAAATATGTTGAATGCTGCAACCGGTGCTATGCGGAGTCTCCATGACAGTGTTCTTTCTTTGGAGAAGCGACGTCTCAGAGAGAATGATGTGGCATACCCGGTTTTCGTGGCCAAGGTGCCAGAGGGCAAGGGCTTTGTGGATAGCGCCGTCGGGGGTACGATCGTCCTGCGGTTTGATGACATCTTTGCTATGCTTATCCTTCATCCGCTGCACTACACCTTCGTTCGGCTGTTCTTGCTGAGTATGGAGATGCGGATCATTAGAGACAAGACCCCGGACATTGTGATAGTCGACCCCTTCTACATGCGTGCCAAGATCTTGGGCAGCGCTGGGGACCAGCAAGTCGCGAGTTCACACCTCGAAGGCGTCATTCTGGCAAACCCAGGTAAGGATAACTTCCTCGTGCCTTACTTTCCCGAGTAAGTCATCTCCTAACCACCCCGTAACATATGATTTCTTAGATTTCGATCTTTCTTTTTTTTTCTAACATTCTGTGTTCTGTGCAGTGACACACATTGCACACTCATCCTCTTAAGCCCGAAATATTCCATGGCCACGTATTTCGACCCTGACCATGACTCCAAGATAGACTACACAAATATCAAGAAAGTTCTTGATGATGCTCTCCCCGGCTACGCCGCATCTGGAGGCACATTTAAGAGGCCATCTCGTAGGTACGGCAGGCACGTGTTCACCCACAATACGATGTTCCCCTGCGTCAAGCAGCCGCCTGGCGGTCAGAAGGATGCCTACTACGCCCTCCATCACATGCAGGCGATCGTACGGGACCATAATCACCTTCTGCTACCAAATAATCTCAAAGATTGGGCCGCAAGCTTGGCGGCAATCCAGGACGCGGACATCTGACAAGAATTCTTTCGCATCCAGTCGGAGTTTGCAGAAATCATCCATCAAGATGTCCTTCGTACCTCGGGGCAGTTCTAGCTCAAATTTCAACCGTCCAACAGCGAGATAGACACAACGCTACAAATGCAGGCTGACAACGCCCGCGACTTCATGACCATCACGACAGACGGCGGCTTCATCCACGCTCCGGTCCCACGAGTCGAGTCGAAAGTAGTGATGCTATGTGTATTTCTGAAACATTGATTAGCTCTTGTTGTAATTAAACTTTAATGAACTTGTATGTCTCTTTGGTTTGGACAGTTGTTCAACTTAGATGTAATTGATGCTATTTATTAGTAGGACCATGAATCGTGCTATTAATGTCTTGCTTTTCTCTTCCGATCCTTTTGTTGCATAGTTATATATTGCTTATGTATTGTCTGTTGTTTGGCTAGTGCATAGAGATGCCGTCGTATGTCGTGTACAAGGGTAAGGTTCCCGGAGTCTACGACGACTAGGAGGAGTGTCGGAGACAGGTTCACCGTTTCAGCGGTAACAGTTACAAAGGGTACACCACTAGGGCGGAGGCGGAATCTAGATACGCGCGCTATCTAGCGGGAGAGAGGAGGGAGCGTTGGAGGAACCGGATGAAGACCAGTTTCATCGCGATGATGCTCATCGTGATGACCGCAGCTCTCTTCTATGTGATGGTAGTTTAGATGATCGATATCGACTTGTAATGTGAAGACAAACTCGCTACTCGCGGTCTCGAGACTTGTAATGTTCTATCTTTGTTCGGTCTTTTGAATTTGGAGACTAATATGATGAATTGTATTCGGAGACTAATCTTCTATTGAATTCGATGAATCTGCTGTTGCTGTGTGGTGCTGCTTATATTCTGTCCAATAATATATTTTGTAATCTGTGCAAAAATCAAAAAAGAAAATAAAATAATCCCTAATATACATACTAATGGCGCATCACACCGCAGTGCTGTCAGGACCCCGATTCTAAGTCACACCGATCTAGCCTGTAACACCTCATATCACTTTGCGGCCTCACGCATAGTACTCCCACGGGTGTCGCCTTACCATGGCACGGGACCGTTTGCGCCTTTTGGATCACGTATATGACAATGTCGCTAGCATCCATATGACAGAGAACCCGGGCCGACTTGGCTAGTCGTGAACCCAAAGCGGCACTAACGTATGGGGACAGGCATTCATGAATCAACACTGAACGTGTCGGTCAGCAGCGTGTGAATCCGGGCTGTAGCACTGGGCTAACAGGACTCCGGGAACCTGGGCTGTAGCAGGCTAGGCAGGACTCCGGATGTCACTGCGTGACATTTCCCCGAAGGGACAGACACAGGAACGATGTGAAACACATGCCGGCCAGTCAAGTGTCCAGAGCAGTAGTGCTGGGCTAGCAGGACTCCGGTGAACCGGGCTGTAGCGGGCTACTATGGCCCATGGAGGCATTAGACTACATTTCCCCATAAGAGAGGCTGCCAAGGATAAACAACTAGATTGTCGGATCCCACACATACCAAGCATTTCAATCATACACACAATATGCTCGATATGTGTAAATACAACATGGCATCACAACAAAACTCTACAACTCAAGTACTTTATTTAAAGGGCTCCGGAGAGCCATACATAACATGTTCATACAGATAGGGGTCACATGACCCGACACACAAGTCATACAAACATACAAGCACATGCGGAAGCAAACTTGTCTGGGTACAGACACTAGAAAGAAAGAGGGCTTAACGAAGCCTGTCTATCTACGTAGGCCCTTCACAAGCTTAGATCACCACCTGGGTGGCAAGTCACTCGTCAACGTCGAGATCTACATAGAACCCATCGGAAGGGGCGGTGTTGTCGTCTGAAAACAGTAATTGAAGAAACATGAGTACAAAGGTACTCATCAAGTCTTACAACAGATCCTACTATACATGTACATTCTCAAGAAGGTAGTGGAGTTATTGCAGCAAGCCAGCTTTCACTCTTGGCTAAGCTGTCCTACGAGACACCACTTGTAAAATAGTTTTCGCACACGAGTCCACTAATCACCATCTCAATACTCCACCGTGGATCCTCCCTCGTCATCCTACGAGAGAGCCATCTGCGGTACTCACACTTATCTTGAGGCTTTTAGTAGTATCCATTTACTTGTCTATGAACTGCATAAGCGACCAAGTAGTCCTTTACCGCGGACGCGGCTATTCGAATAGTTTTATACCCTGCAGGGGTGTACTTCGTCACACACGCTCTCACCACTTACCGTCGTTACACGACATGCACTCGGCAACCTTCAAGCGGAATCCCAACGTGGGTGTCGGCCACAGCCTACCTAAACACTCAAGTCTCTAGTCCAGGTTTATCGCCTATTCAGGTTCCATCCGCAGGGAGTCCGGCCGAGGTTTCCACATACGGCCCCAAACGATGTGTGCAGGGTTCTCGGGACACCAAACGGGCGACTCGGTACACCGTGCCACGAGCCTACCGCATCACAGCCCACCCCTCGGGTCAGCGCTGTCCACGGCCTCCAGCTTACTACAAACACCAGAAACTACGTGCAACTCCTGGACAGAGGACAAGGGTGATTAAGAAGCCGAGGGGGTCCATTGGTTTCGGGCCCAATGCGTGGTAGTAGCTGAATCTTAAATCACGCATATAGATCTCAGTTCTTAGGGGCGGTCTCAATGAAACAACCCACCATGTACTCCTACATGGCCTCTCATCGATACCTTTACCAAAACGTATTCAACACCTCACTTTCATTACCGACACATGCTTTCACTCTAGTTCATCACCCTGATGAGCCAGACCTGGCACGACTCTAAGCGTAGCAAGCATAGCATTGTAGGAACACATCATGGCTCAATCATCTCCTACACATGCTAGTGGGTTTCATCTAGTTACTGTGGCAATGACAGGTCATGCAAAGGAAAGTGGGTTCAACTACCGCAACACACAGCAGTTTGAATCGCGTTGTCTTAATGCAGTAAATGAGAGCAGAAGCGAGAAGATGGGTTTGTATCGAAATTATCAATGGGTTGCTTGCCTGACGGAGTGGTGGTGGAATACTGCCCTTCAGTTGGATACTCGTGAATATCCTCGGAGCCAGAACCTACCACGAAGATCACATCGAAGCACAATCAACACCAAGCAAAATGCAACAATATGATGCATGCATGAGACATGGCAAAATGAATGTGTTGGGCTAATGCAACTAAGACCAGATGGGTTTGGACCATTTTGAATCAAAGATTCAAATTCCAAGCTCATAAGTGGCCCTTATTAGTGCTTTATCTTGTTCTGCATTAAACAGCAGGTTAGTTTGCTTAAACATGCATGAAACCAGTACAGATGGATAGATTGGATTTTTCTGATCATTTTTCATATATAAATCTTTTCATTCTGAGCTATAGATTATTTTCTATGATTTTTTGAAGTTTGTGATATTTTCTGGAATTTCCTGTATAGAAATAATTCCAGTAATTAAATTGTTTATTACGTCAGCAGTGTGTCATGATGACGTCAGCGGGTCAGCGGGGTCGTCCAGGTCAAACCTGACGTGTGGGTCCCCTGTGTCAGTGTCACTGTTAGTTAATTAAACTAATTTAGAATTAATTTAAATCTAACCCAGGTTAATTAGCAGGCGGGCCCCACTGTCAGTGACTCTGGGGAGTCAAACCCGTGGTCAAACCATGCTGACTCGCCGGTGTTTTTAGCCGCCGGCGACGTCCAGACGCGGCGGAGGCTGCGGGATTCCTCCTCCGGCGACCAAAGGGGCGGCGGAGGGCACCTACGCGTAGCTGGGAGCAACCCGCGTCGATTGGTGGTGGAGGTGAAGCTCGGGGTCACCGGAAATGACGCCGGCGACGAGCTGTGCGGCTGCCGGGGTACGGGTGGGGTCGGACCCGTCGTTGTGGTGCTCTCGGAGGCTCAAGGCCAGGTCCTACGTGGCCTACGTGACGAGGTGAACTCGTTGGGCATGGTGGGGTGCCCGTTGGGTGGCCGGAGCATCGTCGGCGACGAGCTCGGCGGCGGCGCGTGCGGTGCTGCTTGTTGCGGTTGAGGCAGAGGGCGGGAGCAAGAACGAGAGGAAGGGGAAGGGGCAGAAGCTCACGGCAAAGACGATGAGCTAGGCGGCGCTGTCGGGGACGAACTGGTGCGGCGGTGACGGCGAAGGGGATCTCCGGCGGTGGGCGGTGAAGGCGAGGTCGGAGCAGTGGCTTCGGGGCAAGCGAGCGCTCGGGGTCCGGCCTGCTCGAAGGAGAAGATGACGGCGGAGCTGCTGGACACAGTCAGGTGACGCGGAGACGGCGGTGGCTACGGCTACGTCGGCGAGGTGGCAGCGGCTGCGTCGGCCATGGTGGAGGGAGGCAAGGGATAGGCGATGGGGGAGAAAGGAGGTGTCCAGGGGCTCGGGGGCGCGACGTGGAGGTCGTCCAGCTCGTCCACGGGCGAAGCGGCAAGCAGGTGGCGCCGTGGCGAGCTCGCGCACGCCGGCGTCACCTCTCTGCCTGCTCTGGCGGGAGGAAGCAGCTGACTGGCGCGGGCCAGCACAGTGCTGGGCCGGCCAGTGGGATGCCAGGTAAGATTCTCTCCCTCTCTTTATTCTGTTTTGTTTTTCCTATTTTTCTGTAAGTGCAGGGCTTTATTAAAAATACTAAAACGTTTCCAAAAATCCAGCAAATAATTGCGAGCTCTGTTGGGATTATTCCTAACAGCCCTCACTTAAATCCAGAATTATTTGGGCATTTGAATTATTCTATAGCATTTAAATGCCCAAATGCAAATAGATAAGAATTAATCCAGTGACCTTATGTGTCCTAGAAAATTGTGAACCCATTTTGTCAGAGGTCCTAACCCAAGACAAAAAAGGGAGGACTTTTTAGAAGGGCATTTCAGGTTCATTGAAAATAATTTTACTAAACCCAGGTTGTTTTCAGAGGGGGTGCTGGGGGTTTCTGTCATCCCCATTTCAAGTTTCTGGAAAAGGTAAACATGATGCAACACTCTAATGCATGAACTAGCTAGGATGTGACAACTCACCCCCGCTCAAAAGAATCTCGTCCCGAGATTTAGGATCCGTTGGGAAGAAGGTGGGGTACTCAAGTCGAAGACGATCCTCCCTTTCCCATGTACCTTCTTTCTCGGAATGGTGTGACCATTGAACCTTGAGAAACTTGATATTTTGGCGTCGAGTGGTACGCTCGGCTTGATCAAGGATTCGAACGGGATATTCCCGATATGTGAGATTATCTTGGAGATTAAGCGTTTCGTGGTCCACTCCACGGATAGGATCCGAGAAGCAACGCCTGAGTTGAGAAACGTGGAAGACATCATGAACTCTGGAAAGATGCGGAGGTAGTTCCAATTGGTAGGCAACTTCTCCTCGCTTGGCAAGGATGCGAAAGGGTCCAATGTAACGAGGTGCCAATTTGCCTTTGATACCGAATCGATGGGTTCCCATTAAAGGAGTAACCCGAAGGTCATAGCCTTATGTTTGCGGTCATATTGGCTCTTTTGACGAGATTGGGCTGATTTCAATTTCTCACGAATAATGCGAACCTGCTCTTCTGCTTCCTGAATCATATCCGGGCCAAAGAGTTGTCTTTCCCCGGTTTCTGACTAGTTAAGAGGCATTCGACATTTTCGACCATAGAGAACCTCGAAAGGAGCTTTGCCCAAGCTAGCTTGATAACTATTGTTATAAGCGAACTCGGCGAATGGGAGGCATTTCTCCCAATCCATGCCGAAAGAGATGACGGAAGCTCAGAGCATATCCTCCAGAATTTGATTAACTCGTTCTACCTGACCACTTGATTGAGGGTGGAAGGCGGTGCTAAAGGAGAGACGAGTTCCCATAGCATTTTGGAAACTTTCCCAAAATCGAGAGGTGAAGAGACTTCCACGGTCTGAATTAATTTCCAATGGAACACCATGAAGAGACACTATTCGGGAGATGTACAAGTCAGCTAGCTGGCTAGCGGTTATACTCTCACGAACAGGTAGGAAGTGGGCTACTTTGGAAAGACGATCGACAACAACGAAGATAGCATTATTCCCTCTCTTGGTCCTGGGAAACCCGGTAATGAAATCCATACCGATTTTAACCCATTTCCATTCGGGAATAGCCAAAGGTTGAAGGGTGCCAGCAGGCCGTTGATGCTCTGCTTTAACACGACGACAGACGTCGCAATTAGCAATGTATTGAGCAATTTCTCTCTTCATCCTAGTCCACCAAAACCTCTGGCGTAGGTCTTGATACATTTTAGTACTACCGGGATGAATGGTGAGAGGAGATTCATGAGATTCCTTAAGGATCAAACGCCTCAGGTTGCGTACCTTGGGAATTACTAGACGGTCTCCAAAGAACACAACACCTTGGTCATCAACGGAGAAACAATCCGCGACTCCTTTCTTGATGTTTCTCTTAATACGGGAGATTCCTGGATCTACCTTCTGAGCTTTGATGATCTGATCCGTAAGGGTAGGTTTCGCCACGAGGGTGGATAGAAATCCTCGAGGAACAATGTGAAGGTTAAGCTTACAGAATTCCTCGTGGAGAAGTGGTTGACTTTGTTGTAACATCAAGTTGTTACAATAATATTTACGACTTAGCGCATCAGCCATGACGTTGGCTTTGCCCGGGGTGTAAGTTATTCCTAAGTCATAATCTGTGATCAACTCGACCCAACGTCTTTGCCTGAGATTCAAATCCGGTTGGGTGAAAATGTATTTCAAACTTTGGTGATCGGTGAAAATCTCGCAACGATTACCGAGAAGGTAATGTCGCCATGTTTTGAGTGCATGGAGTACGGTTGCAAGCTCTAGATCATCTGTGGGATAATTATCCTCATGTGGACGCAACTGTCGAGAAGCGTAGGCAATCACATGACGATCTTGCATGAGTATGCAACGTAGTCCTTGTCGCGAGGCGTGGCAATAGATAACATAGTCCTTAGAAAAATATGGTGGTATGAGTACGGGAGCAGATGTCAGGCGTCTTTTCAGTTCCTGAAAGCTGAACTCGCACTGTGGTGTCCACTCGAACTTTTTATCTTTCTTGAGGAGTTCAGTTAGAGGTTTAGCAACCTTGGAGAAATTCTCGACGAAGCGGCGATAGTAGCTCGCTAAGCCAAGGAAACTCCGAACTTGCTTGACCGATTCAGGTGGAGTCCAGTCAAGGACGGCTTGAACTTGCTCGGGATTGACAGCAATACCCTTACCAGAGATTACATGGCCTAGATAGGTCACTTCTGGCAACCAGAATTCACACTTGGAGAATTTAGCATAAAGGCGATGCTCTCGAAGTTTCATCAACACTAGCCTTAGATGCTCGGCATGTTCTTCCTCATTCTTGGAGTAGATGAGTATATCATCGAGGTATACCACGACGAATTGATCCAAATACTCCATGAAGATCGAGTTCATTAACCGAGAGAAGGTGGCTGGAGCATTGGTTAAACCGAAATACATGACAGTGTACTCGTATTGGCCATAACGAGTGACAAAGGCCGTTTTAGGAATGTCCCCGTTCTTGATTTTGATTTGATGGTAGCCCAACCTCAAATCCATTTTAGAGAAGACTGAGGATCCAGCGAGCTGATCATACTGATCGTTGATCCTGGGGAGCGGATACTTGTTCTTGATAGTGACTAGGTTGACAGGTCGGTAATCTACAACCATCCGATCCGTACCATCCTTCTTCTTGAGGAAGAGGACGGGGCAAGCCCACGGAGAAGAACTAGGACGGATGAAACCCTTTTTCAAGGACTCATCGAGTTGTTTCTTAAGCTCGGCTAGCTCTAGGGGTGCCATCTTATAGGGTCTTCTAGAGATTGGGACGGTTCCTGGAACAAGGTCTATCACAAACTCGACATCCCTGTCTGGTGGAATACCTGGCAGTTCTTCTGGGAAGACATCCGGGAAGTCACGGACTACCGGGACATCTTCAAGGTCTGGAAGAGGGTTGGCATTTAATGAGTAAAGCTGACGCTTAGACACTCGGGTCAAAACATTGACTGTCTTGCCCGACGGATGGGTGAGTTGAACAGTTCTAGTAGAGCAATCAATCTTAGCATAATGGGCTGACATCCAGTCCATACCCAAGATGATATTTATGTCTGAGGACTTGAGAGCTATTAGTGATGCAAGGAAGACCAATCTGTCGACAAGAATTTCATTTCCATGGCTTATCCTAGAGGTTTGCCACTTAGAACCAGGGGTTTGAATTACCATGGAGGTGGGCATGTCACAAAATGTGGTGTTGTGCAATCGAGCATAGCTCTCAGAGATAAATGAATGAGATGCTCCAGTATCGAAAAGAACAGTTGCCGGATGGCGATTAACAAGGAGCGTACCAAGGACGACGTTGGGATCCTCATGAGTTTCTTCAACTGAAACGTAGTTGACATGGCCACGTGCAGTGGTGGCTGGCTTGGCGTAGTAAGTCTTTCCTGCTGGCTTACCACGGCCAACGGACTGTCCAGGTTGATTGGGGTTGTTCCGGGGGCACTCGCGCAAATAGTGACCCGTTTCTCCACACTTGAAGCATGTCACAACGTTGGGGCATGGAGCAGCATTAGCAGCGGGGCCACCATAGACCTTGGGCGGTGCATACTGCTGGTTGGGGCGAGGCGCCTCAAAGGATGGCCTCGGAGTGAACCTAGGTGGCAGAGCAGTGTTTGGAATCCAGACCCAGCGCTTCTGAGATCCAGAGCCGGATGAGGAGCCAAAGTCACGAGAGTGCTTGCGTGAAGCGTCATAGTCAGTCTGACCTGTCTCAGCACTGATGGCCTTATTGACCAACTTCTGGAAGGAGGTGCACTCGTGCAGACGAAGATCATGGCGAAGCTCGGGGCTAAGTCCCTTGCGGAACCTTGCCTGCTTCTTGGTGTCGGTGGATACCTATTCAGGAGCATAACATGCTAAATTTCCAAACTCACGGCTGTATGCATCCACAGTCAGTCTGCCTTGGGTGAAGTTGCAGAATTCTTCCCGCTTACGATCTATGAGACCCTCCGGAATGTGATGCTCATGGAAAGCCTCACTGAATTCAGCCCAAGTAGTAATTTGGCCGGCTGGGCGCATAGCCTCAAAGTTTTCCCACCAAAGGTTAGCAGGGCCTTCGAGGTGATAGGCAGCGTAGGTAACCTTATCAGCTTCGGCTACGTTGGCAGAACGTAGCTTATGGGTGATGCTACGAAGACAATCATCCGCATCGAGGGGCTCGACGGAATGGTTAAACTTCGGTGGGTACAACTTGATAAAGTCATTGATGGACACCAAGTCGTTCCTCTGATGACGTGCAGTATTCTGCTCAATTCGCTCTAGCAAGCGGTTAGTCTCACGCTTGTTTCTTTCCGCCTCCAGCATAACTTCGGCCAGAGAAGGTGGTTGAGGCAGATTCTCCCCCCTAACTGCATTGGCTTCACCCTGCGCCTGGACAACAGGGTTGTTGCGGGTGTTGACCATCCTAGGAGAAACAAGACAACGGTTTAGACAAGGATGGCTAAATCTTGGCAAGGAAATGCGGAATGTAATGGATAACACGGAATGCAGAGATGATTATCAGTATGACATGGTAATATAGAAACTGACATATATATACCAACGGTCATACACACCATACATTGTTTAGTACAAGCCCAGGCTAGAGTACAGCTACGATGAAAGACGATACATCTCATCAGAGGCATTCCAAGCTCCTATACATTATTTTTCTACACCTCCGGAACGTGATACACACCAAGTCGTATCCCACAAGACACGCAGGACTGTGGGGAATACAACTGTTACAGTACTAGTGAAACTACTACCAACTCAGACGTCTCCGTAGTAATTTTCATAGAAATCACCACCATGTCCTGGGAGCTGAACATGATCATCTGGAAACAGTCGGTCCTGTGAAGCTTGCGGTCCATAGGGACTCGGATGTGGCCTTGGGCCAACAAACAGTGGCAGACAGGGTCCACGAGGAGGGGTGATGCCTCCTACATCACGCCATTCCATACAATCTGGCAGACCAGACCGCACGGGGTACAAGTCCCTCATGTCCATATACCTAGCCTGCACGGCAGGTGCAAACCGTGTCAGAGTGGCCCAGTGATCAGAACGAGCATTAAAGAGCTCCATTCGCAAGGCACGATTCTCACGGTCCTTGTCCTCAAGCATCTGGGTGGTGGTGCGGAGTAGTGAATCCTCATGGGTAGGATCACAGTAAATAGCCTAATAGTACCCTTGTGCTCCAAGGAGTGATGCTGGCATATAGCGGAAGTCAGTGTTCTGAAGCAAGGCAGTTCTGGCTCGTATGATAGTCATCATCGAGTAAGCTGCGTCCTGCACGGACATCTCGATGGTAACCCCAAGTCCATAAGAGCAATGGAGGGGTTCAGTGGCTCCAGGATAGGAGGGGTAAATCCTGACTGTGCAAAGATATTGACTTTGATTAAAGTCTCGAAACTGCTCCTCGACGGTATACTCGGGATACCATCGATAGCCTGTCTCAACCATCACTCGGACCAGCATGGCCGTGTGACCAGGTACATCGAGGCACCGGGTCAGACGAACCACTTGATTCTGGGAACGGGTGGCCATCTGAAAGCACGAAATAATGCAAAGGCATTAGAATTTCTAGGAGAATTCGGACATCATAACGGCTGTAAATGCCCAGGAAAAGGTTTGAGACATTCACAACAGTTTGCAAAACCACTCAACAACATCATATCAAGGTTCTGGTTCAACCGACAGCATATTAAAGGTAATAGAAACTGAACTGAAGCATGGAACCAACAATCCTATAAGTTACTACAGATTAGTAACACGTGAACCTGATAGAGAGAAGAGAGCCTAGTCCTTCACCCACGTAGAATGAGAAGAGAATGACTCAGATCAGAGGGCATAAGGTAAAGGAGTAAAAGCGCCTTACGTTCCCTCCCACGATCAACCCCCCTACATATAACTAAAGCATTTCTAGACTCGACATCGACCAGTTTGGCTTAATGCACCTACAGGCAGTCCGGCTCTGATGCCAACGCTGTCAGGACCCCGATTCTAAGTCACACCGATCTAGCCTGTAACACCTCATATCACTTTGCGGCCTCACGCACGGTACTCCCACGGGTGTCGCCTTACCATGGCCCGGGACCGTTTGCGCCTTTTGGCTCACGTATATGACAATGTCGCTAGCATCCATATGAAAGAGAACCCGGGCCGACATGGCACGTCGTGAACCCAAAGCGGCACTAACGTATGGGGACAGGCATTCATGAATCAACATTGAACGTGTCGGTCAGCAACGTGTGAATCCGGGCTGTAGCACTGGGCTAACAGGACTCTGGGAACCCAGGCTGTAGCAGGCTAGGCTGGACTCCGGATGTCACCGCGTGACATTTCTTCGAAGGGACAGACACAGGAACGATGTGAAACACATGCCGGCCAGTCAAGTGTCCAGAGCAGTAGTGCTGGGCTAGCAGGACTCCGATGAACCGGGCTGTAGCGGACTACTATGGCTCATGGAGGCACTAGACTACATTTCCCCATAAGAGAGGCTGCCAAGGACAAACAACTAGATTGTCGGATCGCACACATACCAAGCATTTCAATCATACACACAATATGCTCGATATGTGTAAATATAACATGGCATCACAACAAAACTCTAGAAATCAAGTACTTTATTTAAAGGGCTCCGGAGAGCCATACATAACATGTTCATACAGATAGGGGTCACATGACCCGACACTCAAGTCATACAAACATACAAGCACATGCGGAAGCAAACTTGTCTGGGTACAGACACTAGAAAGAAAGAGGGCTTGACGAAGCCTGTCTATCTACGTAGGCCCTTCACAAGCTTAGATCACCACCTGGGTGGCAAGTCACTCATCAACGTCGAGATCTACATTGAACCCATCGGAAGGGGCGGTGTTGTCGTCTGAAAACAGTAATTGAAGCAACATGAGTACAAAGGTACTCAGCAAGTCTTACAACAGATCCTACTATACATGTACATTCTCAAGAAAGTGGAGTTATTGCAGCAAGCCAGCTTTGACTCTTGGCTAAGCTATCCTATGAGACACCACTTGTAAAATAGTTTTTGCACACAAGTCCACTAATCACCATCTCAATACTCCACCGTGGATCCTCCCTCGTCATCCTACGAGAGAGCCATCCGCGGTACTCACAGTTATCTTGAGGCTTTTAGTAGTATCCATTTACTTGTCTATGAACTGCATAAGCGACCAAGTAGTCCTTTACCGCGGATGCGGCTATTCGAATAGTTTTATACCCTGCAGGGGTGTACTTCGTCACACACGCTCTCACCACTTACCGTCGTTACACGACATGCACTCGGCAACCTTCAAGCGGAATCCCAACGTGGGTGTCGGCCACAGCCTACCTAAACACTCAAGTCTCTAGTCCAGGTTTATCGCCTATTCAGGTTCCATCCGCAGGGAGTCCGGCCGAGTTTCCACATACGGCCCCAAACGATGTGTGCAGGGTTCCCGGGACACCAAACGGGCGACTCGGTACACCGTGCCACGAGCCTACCGCATCACAGCCCACCCCTCGGGTCAGCGCTGTCCACGGCCTCCAGCTTACTACAAACACCAGAAACTACGTGCAACTCCTGGACAGAGGACAAGGGTGATTAAGAAGCTGAGGGGGTCCATTGGTTTCGGGCCCAATGCGTGGTAGTAGCTGAATCTTAAATCACGCATATAGATCTCTGTTCTTAGGGGCGGTCTCAATGAAACAACCCACCATGTACTCCTACATGGCCTCTCATCGATACCTTTACCAAAACGTATTCAACACCTCACTCTCATTACCGACACATGCTTTCACTCTAGTTCATCACCCTGATGAGCCAGACTTGGCACGACTCTAAGTGTAGCAAGCATAGCATTGTAGGAACACAGCATGGCTCAATCATCTCCTACACATGCTAGTGGGTTTCATCTAGTTACTGTGGCAATGACAGGTCATGCAAAGGAAAGTGGGTTCAACTACCGCAACACACAGCAGTTCGAATCGCGTTGTCTTAATGCAGTAAATGAGAGCAGAAGCGAGAAGATGGGTTTGTATCGAAATTATCAATGGGTTGCTTGCCTGACGGAGTGGTGGTGGAATACTGCCCTTCAGTTGGATACTCGTGAATATCCTCGAAGGCAGAACCTACCACGAAGATCACATCGAAGCACAATCAACACCAAGCAAAATGCAAGAATATGATGCATGCATGAGACATGGCAAAATGAATGTGTTGGGCTAATGCAACTAAGACCAGATGGGCTTGGACCATTTTTAATCAAAGATTCCAATTCCAAGCTCATAAGTGGCCCTTATTAGTGCTTTATCTTGTTCTGCATTAAACAGCAGGTTAGTTTGCTTAAACATGCATGAAACCAGTACAGATGGATAGATTGGATTTTTCTGATCATTTTTCATATATAAATCTTTTCATTCTGAGCTATAGATTATTTTCTATGATTTTTTGAAGTTTGTGATATTTTCTGGAATTTCCTGTATAGAAATAATTCCAGTAATTAAATTGTTTATTCCGTCAGCAGCGTGTCATGATGACGTCAGCGGGTCAGCGGGGTCGTCCAGGTCAAACCTGACGTGTGGGTCCCCTGTATCAGTGTCACTGTTAGTTAATTAAACTAATTTAGAATTAATTTAAATCTAACCCAGGTTAATTAGCAGGCGGGCCCCACTGTCAGTGACTCTGGGGAGTCAAACCCGTGGTCAAACCATGCTGACTCGCCGGCGTTTTTAGCCGCCGGCGACATCCAGACGCGGCGGAGGCTGCGGGATTCCTCCTCCGGCGACCAAAGGGGCGGCGGAGGGCACCTACGCGTAGCTGGGAGCAACCCGCGTCAATTGGTGGTGGAGGTGAAGCTCGGGGTCGCCGGAAATGACGCCGGCGACGAGCTGTGCGGCTGCCGGGGTACGGGTGGGGTCGGGCCCGTCGTTGTGGTGCTCTTGGAGGCTCAAGGCCAGGTACTAGTGGCCTACGTGACGAGGTGAACTCGTTGGGCATGGTGGCGTGCCCGTTGGGTGGCCGGAGCATCGTCGGCGACGAGCTCGGCGGCGGCGCATGCGGTGGTGCTTGTTGCGGTCGAGGCAGAGGGTGGCAGCAAGAACGAGAGGAAGGGGAAGGGGCAGAAGCTCACGGCAAAGACGATGAGCTAGGCGGCGCTGTCGGGGACGAACTGCTGCGGCGGTGACGGCGAAGGGGATCTCCGGCTGTGGGCGGTGAAGGCGAGGTCGGAGCAGTAGCTTCGGGGCAAGCGAGCGCTCGGGGCCCGGCCTGCTCGAAGGAGAAGACGACGACGGAGCTGCTGGAGACGGTCAGGTGACGCGGAGACGGCGGTGGCTACGGCTACGTCGGCGAGGTGGCAGCGGCTGCATCGACCATGGTGGAGGGAGGCGAGGGAGAGGCGATGGGGGAGAAAGGAGGTGTCCAGGGGCTCGGGGGCGCGACGTGGAGGTCGTCCAGCTCGTCCACGGGCGAAGCGGCAAGCAGGTGGCGCCGTGGCGAGCTCGCGCACGCCGGCGTCACCTCTCTGTCTGCTCTGGCGGGAGGAAGCAGCTGACTAGCGCGGGCCAGCACAGTGCTGGGCCGGCCAGTGGGATGCCAGGTAAGATTCTCTCCCTCTCTTTATTCTGTTTTGTTTTTCCTATTTTTCTATAAGTGTAGGGCTTTATTAAAAATACTAAAACGTTTCCAAAAATCCTGCAAATAATTGTGGGCTCTGTTGGGATTATTCCTAACAGCCCTCACTTAAATCCAGAATTATTTGGGCATTTGAATTATTCTGTAGCATTTAAATGCCCAAATGCAAATAGATAAGAATTAATCCAGTGACCTTATGTGTCCTAGAAAATTGTGAACCCATTTTGTCAGAGGTCCTAACCCAAGACAAAAAAGGGAGGACTTTTTAGAAGGGCATTTCAGGTTCATTGAAAATAATTTTACTAAACCCTAGTTGTTTTCAGAGGGGGTGCTGGGGGTTTCTATCATCCCCATTTCAACTTTCTGGAAAAAGTAAACATGATGCAACACTCTAATGCATGAACTAGCTAGGATGTGACAAGTGCGCCATTAGTATTTCAAAGGATACTAATGGCGCATCACCACGCAGTGCGCCATTAGTATGCCAAAGGATACTAATGGCGCATCACCACGCGGTGCACCATTAGTATGGCTAGGCACATGGGTAAATATGGCCCCCTGGGAGGCTTACTAATGGCGCACCGTGGCCTATACTAATGGCTCACTTCCTGGTGCGCCATTAGTATACCAGATACTAATGGCGCACTAGTGGTGCGCCATTAGTAAAAAATACTAGTGGCGTGGTGCTAGTGGCGCACCAGTAGTGCACCATTAGTAGGCAAAACTGGTGCGCCACTAGTAAGCCTTTTTCTAGTAGTGCTATGTTCTCAGTGCCAAATATTCTCAAATATTCCAGAAAAAATCATATTAAATTGGCAGGGCATTTGGAGAACTTTTATTTTCGGGGTATTTTTTATTGCATGGATAATTCAGAAAACAGACAGAAAAATACTATTTTTACTTTATTTCAACTAAATAACATAAAGTAAAAGAAGGGTACAGAACGTTGTGCCTTCTAACTTCATCCATCTCATGCTCATCAAAAGGAATCCACTAACAAAGTTCATCAAATCTTGTTAACAAACTCATTCCGACTAACATGGAACCGAAGAAATTTCGAATAACACTATGTTACCTCAACGGGGATATGCACATCCCTAATAATAAGAATATCATATTTCTTCTTGACAGTAGGTAGAGGAAATTCAAAACCTCCAAAAATAATCGATGGAACTTTTCCAATAGAATTGATACTATGAACTTGAGGTTGTTTCCTCGGAAAGTGTACCGTATGCTCATTGCCATTAACATGAAAAGTGACATTGCCTTTGTTGCAATCAATAACAGCCCCTACATTATTCAAAAAGGGTCTTCCAAGAATAATAGACGTACTATCGTCCTCGGGGATATCAAGAATAACAAAGTCCGTTAAAATAGTAACATTTGCAACTACAACAGGCACATCCTCACAAATACCGACAGGTATAGCAGTTGATTTATCAGCCATTTGCAAAGATATTTCAGTAGGTGTCAACTTATTCAAATCAAGTCTATGATATAAAGAGAGAGGTATAACACTAACACCGGCTCCCAGATCACATAAAGCAGTTCTAACATAATTTCCTTTAATGGAGCATGGTATAGTGGGTACTCCTGGATCTCCGAGTTTCTTTGGTATTCCACCCTTAAAAGTATAATTAGCAAGCATGGTGGAAATTTCAGCTTCCGGTATCTTTCTTTTATTTGTAACAATTTCTTTCATGTACTTACCATAAGGATTCATTTTGAGCATATCAATTAATCGCATACGCAAAAAGATAGGTCTAATCATTTCAGCAAAGCGCTCAAAATCCTCATCATCCTTTTTCTTGGATGGTTTGGGAGGAAAAGGCATAGGTTTCTGAACCCATGGTTCTCTTTCTTTACCATGTTTCCTAGCAACAAAGTCTCTCTTATCATAACGTTGATTCTTTGATTGTTGGTTATCAAGATCAACAACAGGTTCAATTTCTACATCATTATCATTGCTAGGTTAAGCATCAACATCAACATCATCATTAACATTGTCACTAGGTTCATGTTCATTACCAGATTGTATTTCAGCTTCAGAAATAGAAATATCATTTGGATTCTCAGGTGGTTCAGCAATGGGTTCACTAGAAACATGCAAAGTCCTATCATTTTTCTTTTTCTTCTTTTTAGAAGGACTAGGTGCATCTATATTATTTCTCTGAGAATCTTGCTCAATTCTCTGAGGATGGCCTTCGGGATACAAAGGTTCCTGCGTCATTTTACCAGTTCTAGTAGCCACTCTAACAGCATAGTCATTATTCTTATTATTCAATTCATTGAGCAAATCATTCTGAGCCTTAAGTACTTGTTCTACTTGAATGGTAACCATAGAAGCATGTTTACTAATGAGTTTAAGTTCACCTTTAACTCTAGACATATAATCACCCAAGTGTTCAATCATATAAGCATTTTGTTTTAATTGTCTACCAACATAAGCATTGAAGTTTTCTTGTTTGACAATAAAATTGTCAAACTCATCTAAGCATTGTCTAGCAGACTTATAGTGAGGAATATCAACTTCATCAAATCTATAGAGAGAATTTACCTTTACTACCTGTGTCGGGTTATCAAGACCATGTGTTTCTTCAATAGGTGATGAATTAAGACCATGTATTTCTTCAACAGGCGGTAAATTAAGACTATGTATTTCTTCAATAGGAGGGAAATTCTTAACATCTTCAGCTTTAATACCATTTTCTTTCATAGATTTCTTTGCCTCTTGCATGTCTTCAGGACTGAGAAATAGAACACGCCTTTTCTTCGGAGTTGGTTTAGGAATAGGCTCAGGAGTTGGCTCAGGAAGTGTCCAATTATTTTTGTTGGTCAACATATTAATCAATAGAATTTCAGCTTCATCTGGTGTTCTTTCCCTGAAAACAGAACCAGCACAACAATCCAGGTGGTCTCTGGAAGCATCGGTTAGTCCATTATAAAAGATATCAAGTATTTCATTTTTCTTGAGAGGATGATCAGGCAAAGCATTAAGTAATTGGAGAAGCCTCCCCCAAGCTTGTGGGAGACTCTCTTCTTCAAGTTGCAAAAAATTATATATATCCCTTAAAGCAGCTTGTTTCTTATGAGCGGGGAAATATTTAGCAGAGAAGTAATAAATCATATCCTGGGGACTACGCACACAACCAGGATCAAGAGAATTAAACCATATCTTAGAATCACCCTTTAATGAGAACGGAAATATTTTAAGGATATAATAGTAGCGATATTTCTCATCATTAGTGAACAGGGTGGCTATATCATTTAATTTAGTAAGATGTGCCACAACAGTTTCAGATTCATAGCCATAAAAAGGATCAGATTCAACCAAAGTAATTATATCAGGATCAATAGAGAATTCATAATCATTATCAGTAACAAAGATAGGTGAAGTAGCATAAGCATGATCATATTTCATTCTAGCATTCAGAGTTTTTTGTTTAAGCTTAGCTAATAATTTCTTAAGATCACTTCTATCATTGCAAGCAAGAAAGTCTCTAGCAGTTTCTTCATCCATAACATAGCCCTCAGGCACAATAGGCAATTCATATTTATTGGGAGAGTCTTCATCATCACTTTCATCAATATTATGAGTTTCAATAATTTCATTCTCTCTAGCCCTAGCAAGTTGTTCATCAAGAAATTCACCAAGTGGCACAGTAGTATCAAGCATAGAAGTAGTTTCATCATAAGTATCATGCATAGCAGAAGTGGCATCATCAATAACATGCGACATATCAGAATTAATAGCAGAAGCAGGTTTAGGTGTCGCAAGCTTACTCAAAACAGAAGGTGAATCAAGTGCAGAGCCAGATGGCAGTTCCTTACCTCCCCTCATAGTTGAGGGATAAATTTTTGTTTTCTCGTTTTTCAAGTTCTTCATAGTGACCAGCAGATATAAATCCCAAGTGACTCAAAGAATAGAGTTATGCTCCCCGGCAACAGCGCCAGAAAATAGTCTTGATAACCCACAAGTATAGGGGATCGCAACAGTTTTTGACGGTAGAGTATTCAACCCAAATTTATTGATTCGACACAAGGGGAGCAAAAGAATATTCTCAAGTATTAGCAGTTGAGTTGTCAATTAAACCACACCTGGATAACTTAGTATCTGCAGCAAAGTATTTAGTAGCAAAGTAATATGGAAGTAACGGTAACGATAGCAAAAGTAATATTTTTGGGTTTTGTAGTGATTGTAACAGTAGCAACGGAAAAGTAAATAAGCAGAGAACAATATGTGAAAAGCTCGTAGGCATTGGATCGGTCAAGGAGAATTATGCCGGATGCGGTTCATCATGTAACAATCATAACATAAGGTGACACAGAACTAGCTCCAATTCATCAATGTAATGTAGGCAAGTATTCCTAACATAGTCATACGTGCTTATGGAAAAGAACTTGCATGACATCGTTTGTCCTACCCTCCCGTGGCAGCCGGGTCCTAATGGAAACTTAGGGATATTAAGGCCTCCTTTTAATAGAGTATCGGACCAAAGCATTAACACATAGTGAATACATGAACTCCTCAAACTACGGTCATCACCGGGAGTGGTCCCGATTATTGTCACTTCGGGGTTGCCGGATCAAACACATAGTAGGTGATTATAGACTTTCAAGATAGGATCAAGAACTCACATATATTCATGAAAACCTAATAGGTTCATATCTGAAATCATGGCACTCGGGCCCTAGTGACAAGCATTAAGCATAGCAAAGTCATAGCAACATCAATCTCAGAACATGATGAATACTAGGGATCAAACCCTAACAAAACTAACTCGATTACATGATAAATCTCATCCAACCCATCACCGTCCAGCAAACCTACGATGGAATTACTCATGCACGGCGGTGAGCATCATGAAATCGGTGATGGAGGATGGTTGATGATGACGACGGCGACGGATTCCCCTCTTCGGAGCCCCGAACGGACTCCAGATCAGCCCTCCCGAGAGAGTTTAGGGCTTGCGGCGGCTCCGTATCGTAAAACGCGATGAATCTTTCTCCCTGATTTTTTTTCTCCCCGAACACGAATATATGGAGTTAGAGTTGAGGTCGGTGGAGCTCCAGGGGGCCCATGAGGCAGGGGGCGCGCCCAGGGGGGCAGGCGCGCCCCCCACCCTCGTGGAAATGGTGTGGGCCCCCTGGCCTTGATTCTTTCGCCAATATTTTTTATTATTTCCAAAAATAATATCCGTGAAGTTTCAGGTCAATCCGAGAACTTTTGTTTCTGCACATAAATAACACCATGGCAATTCTGCTGAAAACAGCATCAGTCCGGGTTAGTTCCATTCAAATCATGCGAGTTAGAGTCCAAAACAAGGGAAAAAATGTTTGGAAAAGTAGATACGACGGAGACGTATCACTCCTCAATTCCCGCGCATGCCTTGTATCCACCCCCTTATAAATAGGGACATGGGTATTTATCATTTCCCCCTCATTTCCTCCTTCGTCTTCCTCCTTCGCACAGCCGCACCAGTAGTCGGTCTCCGCCGCCACGACCTTCGACCGCTGCTTCAACCCAGGCCGCTGCATCGACCTGGTCGGACCAGAGAACTCCGGTGCGCTACCGCTGCTCCTCATCACCATTAAGTGCACCTCCGCCTTTCATCTCAGATCAGTATTAGGGTTCGGGCCGTTCATCGGTGTTCTTGTCGTTCTTCGTTGTTTCTTTAACTCCAATAGTTTCTACTCTGGATAAGTCATAAGCCTTGCGCGGAAGTAGTTTTAGCACTCGTTTTTATCATTAGAATAGCATCTCTTCATAGAAGGTCTCATCAGAGCACCCATAATTTTCCACGGCCGCCACTTTAGGCTAGAATTTTATTGCTTTTTCTAAACTGCCATAGATCCAAAATTATAGCTTGAGCTTGCGAAATCTGTTTGTCCACCACCTGGCAAAATTTTCATTTGACAGACCTGAAACACCAACACTGCCATGGCGGCTTATGACATAAACCGTAACCCATTATATATCATTAGGACCCATTTAAGCTGCCATCATTTACCTCATAGTCAATAACTCTACAATATCCTTCTGGTTTAACAACTACATACTTTGAACTGTATCTTCGTAACTATTAGCCTTGCACGGCGATTTAAACGATAACTTGTAACTCGCCAGATATCTGCCGGTTTAATAACATCTTGAATCGCCTTGTGTAGGCTGTGCGTCCAACCATGACTAAAACCGTCACATCATGCGACTGGGTCCCGTCCATTGTTACTGAAACAATGCTCCAGGAGTATGTCAAGATTGGCTTCTTACCAGCAAAAAACATCATTCAATGGCGCATTCCAAAACCAAACGAAGTCAGGCCTCAACCACATGATGGTGAAGTTATTGTCTTTCACTGATCATATGAACCGGGGCTTCTCACCGTCCGGGTCAAAATTCTTCCGTGACGTTCTGCATTTTTTCGATTTCATCCTCAAGACATTGGACCCAATTCTGTGTCAAATATCTGCAATTTCCAAGTCCTCTACGAAGTATACCTTCAAGAGGAACCGAGTGTTGAACTCTTTAGAGAGTACTTTTACTTGAACTGCCAAAATGAATTCACTAATGGCCCAATCAGGAGCTCGGAGGGATCTCAATTGAACGACGCAGAGACGCCATTTTTCCTTATGCCAAACTTCCAAGCCATCCCAAGGATTGGAATAAAACCTGGTTCTACTGTAAAGATACTTCTCCTGCTGATGAGAACCCCATGCCCGGCTTCCGTGACCAACGGCTCAACCCGAAACATCCTCTTCCCGACCGGCTTACCACTCCTGAATGGGCCAAACTTTCGCCTACCTTCTCAAAGGTTAGAGCACTATTGGGCAATGGATTGACTGGGGTTGACCTGGTTCTATGTGGGTAGCTTGGAGGATCATACCTTTAAGCCGCCGGTCCGGTTTAATGTGCACCTATACTGGCGACACCAAAGATCCTCTGCGTTATAGATCCACGCGTTTGACTGATGAGGCCATCAATGAGATGACCAAAACTCTTCTCAATGAAAGTTTGCAAAGCTGCAGCAAAGTGGGGCTAAATCCCTTCTGCACACTCAACAAGGCACCGGATGTATGTCTGTCTAGTTTATATCCTTTACTTCATTGTTCATAGAACCTGGAAATCCCCAACCTTTATTTTATTTTTTTGCAGTCTGCATCTGCTTTTTGGGATAAGAAATATGATGAAAAAGCCGCCAAAAAGGCAGGGCTAAGACCAAAGCCGTGAAGAAGAACAAAAATAAATCCACTGCTTTTGACATGTTTAACTTGGACGATGATGATGATGAGTCGGAGGTAGACCTTGATTCCCTTGGATCTTTTTTCATCCATCTTATTGACACTGATTGCTATCAGGATGACGCGGAAACCAGCCAGGCAGGTGATGACGAGGTAACTATTATTTCCTCTGACTCAGAGCCCTTGCCAAACCAGAAAATTCGACGAGTGATCCGGAAAGTAAGGTTTTCTAACCCATTAGCACACTTGGATCCCAACTTTATTTTGAAGCAACAACAACATGAGAACCGGTGCAGAAACTGGACCAGTGGAGGCGGAGAACTTTCCTCCGGCTTACCTAACACGCCAGCCCCACGCAAATGCCGGAATGAGGTGCTTCAAAATTTACAACTCTATTTATTCAAAAACAGGTCTTATTCATCAAGCGCTTACTATTTCTGACACAAATTGCCATGGGACCTCTAACTCTTCGTCTGGCGATTCATCTCAGACTCTGCTTCCAGCTTTCAAGACTGCCCCTGGGTACCAACTTTATCTGAACTTTTCAACAGTTCTAAACCCATACTGACTTTTTAATCCTCTTGTAGTGGGAAAGCAAAACCTAGCAAAAAAGCTAAGGTAAACAAGCCAACATAAGATCCTAAGATTCATGAACCGGAAAAGAAAGCACCCATTTCCGACCGGAGGAACCTGCCGATGACCCGCCACCAGAAGATCGTGTTACTTCTGCTAATCATATAGCTGTTGAACCCTTGGGCACTGAAGCCAAGCCCAGTCAAGCCTTCAGAACCAGACACTGAGGAAGTTCTGATCACTGGCACTGGTTTTCAAGAACTAGGGAATCCTATTGCTCTAGCAAAGCATTTTGCTAAGGAAGAAGTGATCAAAAGGCGTAAGGTCAAATTTGACATGGCCAACTATTCTCATATGAGCATTAGCGAAATCCTCTCCGGCTATCTTAATCAGATACACAACAGCCGTGATCTGGTGATTGACATGGTCAAGCACATGCATCAGAATTACGAGGTATCAATTCTCGCTTTTATATAAGATATATTCCTGTAGCCCCCAAGTCTACTGAATATGATAGAATATAATATAATGTAGACTTGTTAAATAGCCTTTAGCTATGCATATGAATCAAAAACCTATAGCCCCCAAGGGTCGGCTTAAACTTATCAAGATGAGCTGGGACTTTCATAATCAGCTTTTGCACCTGTAGTCCCCAAGGGCTGGCTTGAACTGTTAAGTTGAGCCGATTTCTTCAGAAATAATGATAAACTTTTGCCATTGTAGCCACCAAGAACCGTTTGGATCCATATGAATAACCCCGGACTTATTATTGTCATAAGAAATCTCAGCTAGTCACTCATGCAAACCATTTTATCTTTTGAAAAACTATGAACCGGGGTCATCTGCCATTGCATCATAAAATAAACTGCGTATGCATTAGCCCCCAAGTGCCAAGTGCTATTGCTTGCAAAGGGCTTGGGACTTATCAATATGTTATATTGTTCCATAAAGAAACTTTTTGCACCCATTAGCCCCCAAGTGCCAAGTGCTATTGCTTGCAAAGGGCTTGGGACTTATCAATATGTACTGCTTCATAACTGTTCATAGTTGTTTTGACCTTTTCTTTCAGGAAGCATCTAGTCAATTTCAGTCTCAATTGACTGATTTAAAAACCAGGCTTGAAGTGCAAGAAGCTGAAACCTGGAAAGCTGACTCCAAGTTCAAATTTAGCTTGGATAAAAATGGAAAACTCAAAACGGAGTTGAATACTGAGAAGGGCACCTGGGCTGAAGAGAAGGCTGCCTTGATCCAAAGAGCTGAAAAAGCTGAGGCTGCATTGGAAGAGGTCACTACAGAACTTACTAACTTGAAGCATCACATCAATCAGATGACTTTTGCTATCTTTGGTAAGACCTGTTGTATTGTAATGACTGTCCACCCTCCATGTTATAAACCGTCAGGTGACTTAATCATAACAAACCATGCAGGTCCCAGAAGCAGTAATCGTGGGAAGGAAATGCTGATAAAGATCATGGCGGTTTACACATTAGTAGAAAAACTATACACCAGAGCTCCAGCATACGATAGCCACCATCTCCCCAAGTAATCAAACCCCATCTCTTCTCAGCAACGTTTTAAGCCAACTTTCTGTCCTGCCTGCCCGTATTGAAGAAAACAAATGGTCAACTGCTAGAGCCTGTGCCATTACGGTTTCAAGCCGGGCGAAGGCATGGCATTCAGAATTAGACCCGGTCGAGCTAGCCACTGGCTGCCCTAGTTTCAAAGAGGACGGGTCTTCTTTTGACAAGAAAGATTTTGCTGCGTGTGTGAAGGAGATGCGTCCCTTGGCGAGCCTTCTTGTTGAAGAAACTGACCTGACCAAATATCAGGTGGCTTATACCGCAGAGAACCAGAAAATGCCCACACCGGCTTACAAGATTGCAGATCTTATCCCGCCAATCCGTAAGCACAATTTTGCCCCTGAAATTGATCCGTCTGAGCTTATCGATGATGAAGCTGAATTCCAAGCCATGACTGGCATGAATTGGTCATCGCCTGACTTCCAGACAGTGGAGGGAGAAGAAGAACCGGCACGGGATGACCCGGAAGCTTCAAACCGCCAAGACCAGGAGAACTAATCCGCATGACGGTTCTCAATTTGCATCATCAAGCATGTCTTGAAAACACTTAATCATTTGGGCTCACGGAGCCATGTAATAGGCTAGTTAAACTCTGATCTGCCGTGCCATCGTGCACGTTTTGTTTGCATAACACTGCTGATCCGTTAGTTGAAGATTTTCCACTTATGCTCATGATATCATCAATTATGCAGATTAGATTTATCATTTGTCCTGCACACAAATAGATCACAAGTGCCCTAGCGGTTTACCCCAGGGCGGGTCACAATACCCCATATAAAAACCACTGGTGACTAAAATAGTCCATAACCAGGGCCAGTCTAATGAAAACCTTATATAGTCATAACAAAATATCATACCTGTGATATTTGCTCACACTGCCGGCTTATCATACCTGTGCAGTAAGGGTTACAACCTAAAGATTGAGAGCACGACGCCCAGTTCAATTGATTCATACCACCGGCTCATAATGCCATATGCAGCAAGGGGTATCATCCCAAACTTAGAGTCCAAGGCCAGGCCGGGTAAATAAACTCCGGTTAGATTTATATATGAACCATAAGGCAACAAAGCCCTCATCGTTCTTCAACCATGTATTAACATGTCATAAGAGATGAATCTGAAAAAAATGTTCAAATAAAATATAAAGCAAACAAACAAGGCTTTCATAGGCTGCCAAGCCTCAAAGTCAAGTGCTTTTCAAGGGCCACACAGCCACCGAGTTAAACCTTCATTCAAACCTTGTAAGCCGGGCCTCACATGACCAATCGCCATTTTAACTTTGACAAGTTGAGGGTCTGTATAAGATTGACTGTCAAGAGTACGATGAGTCATTCCAGGATTACCTGGGCGGAGTGGCAGACTTACAAAGGCAGGATAACCCGGATTTTTTGGTGAATACACCTGGCGTCCAAGCCTATTACAAGGGCCATCAAAGTTCTGTCCATTAACATAGAGCCCCCAAGTAATATTTCGTTCCAGCGTACAAGCCGGATCAGCAGGGTAGTTATAGCTATGCTCAATGAGCAGGAAGCCCCCAAGTATTTGGTAATTAAGGCGTACAAGCCGGATCAAGAGGGTAGTCATAGCTATGCTGAATGAGCAGGAAGCCCCCAAGTGATCATAGGAAGTGACAATAAAGACTCATTATTCTCGGAAATGAAACGACAGATGCCCTGAATTATCAGGGATGCCAGCTTTATTATATTCATCATAAAATATACATTGTCGGAATATGTACATCACAAGAGCCAGTGGCTCAGGTGTAGTAAGGCCAAAGATGAGCAAAATTGCACGGCCGGCGGGTCTCCTCCTCCGACGTGCGTGAGTCCTTGTGGTCTCGAACATTGACAAGGTAGTATGACCCGTTATTTAGATTTTTGTTGACCACAAAGGGCCCTTCTCAAGGTGGGGAAAGCTTGTGCATATCAGTTTGATCCTGGATAAGCCGGAGCACCAAATCGCCTTCTTGAAAGGTCCTGGTTTTAACCCGGCGGCTATGATAACGACGCAGATCTTGCTGGTAAATCTCCGAACGAGCTGCCACAAGGTCACGCTCCTCATCCAACAGGTCAATAGCATCCTGACATGCTTTTTCATTATCAGCTTCAACATAAGCCACCACACGAGGCAAATCATGAGGGATGTTACTAGGGAGAACCGCCTCTGCTCCGTAAACCATGAAGAAAGGCGTGTAACCCGTAGATCTGTTGGGGGTGGTATTGATGCTCCATAACACTAAGGGTAATTCCTCCACCCAACAACCCGGCGTCCTCTGCAAAGGGACCACAAGCCGGGGCTTGATGCCTCTCAAAATTTCTTGATTGGCTCTCTCAGCTTGACCATTGGACTGGGGGTGAGCTACTGACGACACATCAAGTCGAATATGCTCTCGTTGACAAAACTCTTTCATAGCACCCTTGGATAGATTAGTGCCATTATCAGTTATAATGCTGTGCGGAAAACCAAAACACAAAATCACCTTTTTGATGAATTGAACCGTTGTCGCCGCGTCACATTTACTAACCGGCTCTGCTTCCACCCACTTTGTAAATTTTTCAACCGCCACCAAAAGGTGGGTCTTTTTATCCTTGGACCTTTTGAAAGGTCCAACCATATGAAGCCCCCAAACTACAAATGGCCAAGTAATTGGAATCATCCTCAACTCTTGAGCCAACACGTGAGCTCGTCTCGAGAATTTTTGGCAACCATCACATTTACTGACCAAATCCTCTGCATCAGCATGAGCCGTCAGCCAATAAAATCCATGACGAAAAGCCTTGGCCATGAGAGACTTAGAGCCAGGATGATGACCACAATATCCTTCATGAATCTCTCGTAGAATCTCATGGCCCTCCTCAGGAGAAACACAACGTTGAAATACCCCTGTGACACTACAACGGTGCAACACTCCATTGACAATAGTCATTGACTTAGACCGCCTGGTTATCTGCCTGGCCAAAGTTCCATCTTCAGGTAACTCGCGCCGGGTCATATAAGCCAAATATGGAACTGTCCAATCAGGAATAGCATGAAGAGCCGCCACCAGCTGTGCCTCCGGGTCAGGAATAGTAAGATCTTCCTCTGTAGGCAATTTGACTAAAGGGTTATGCAGAATATCAAGGAAAACATTGGGTGGCACCGGCTTATGCTGGGACCCCAACCGGCTTAAAGCATCGGCCGCCTCGTTTTTCCTTCGATCAACATGCTCTACTTGATGCCCTTGAAGTGACCAGCAATAGCATCAACCTCTCGGCGATAAGCCGCCATGAGTGGGTCCTTAGAATCCCAAGTGCCTGAAACTTGCCGAGCCACCAAATCTAAGTCACCAAAACACCTCACCCAGCTTAGATTCATCTCTTTAGAGATCCGAAGACCATGGAGTAGGGCTTCATACTCAGCTGCATTGTTAGTACAAGGGAACATCAACCTTAAAACATAACAAAATTTATCACCTCGTGGGGAAGTCAAAATAACTCCAGCCCCGAGCCTTCCAACTATCCAGATCCATCAAAGATGAATAGTCCAATATGTGCTATCCGGCTTCTCCTTAGGCATCTGCAGCTCTGTCCAATCATCGATGAAATCAACAAGTGCTTGAGACGTGATGGCTGTGCGAGGCATATATTTCAAACCATGGGGTCCGAGCTCAATAGCCCACTTGGCTACCCGACCTGTGGCTTCTCTGTTTTGAATAATATCCCCTAGAGGAGCAGAACTAACCACAGTGATGGGATGACCCAGAAAATATTGCTTGAGCTTTCAGCTAGACATGAACACCCCATACACCAGCTTCTGCCAATGCGGATATCTCTGCTTGGACTCAATGAGCACCTCACTGATGTAATAAACCAGACGCTGAACCGGATATTCCTTGCCCGACTCCTTCCTTTCCACCACAATCGCCACGCTGACAGCTCGGCTATTGGCAGCCACATATAACAACAAAGGCTCTTTATCAAGGGAGCTGCAAGAACCGGCGTCTCAGCTAACTGTTTCTTCAAGGCCTCAAAAGCCTGATCAGCAACATATCACTCTAGACAAAGCGGTCTATCATTTTCATCATCTGGTACAGAGGGATAGCCTTTTTACCCAACCGGCTTAAAGCCACAATACGACCCGCCAGACGTTGAACATCATTGATACACGCCGGTTTAGCCAGGGAAGTGATAGCCTTTATTTTCTCCGAGTTAGCTTCAATACCCCATTCAGAAACCAGAAATCCCAAAAGCTTGCCTGCTGGTACGCGAAAGACACACTTGGCCGGGTTAAGCATCATCTTGTAGACCCGGAGATTGTCAAAGGTCTCTTTCAAATCATCTATCAAGGTTTCCTTCTTCCTGGATTTCACCAATATATCATCCACATAAGCATGAACATTGCGCCCAATCTGATCATGAAGGCAATTTTGCACACACCGCTGGTAGGTCGCCTAGGCACTCTTGAGCCCAAAAGGCATAGAAACATAACAGAAGGCTCCAAAAGGAGTGACGAAAGCTGTCTTCTCCTGGTCCTTAACTGCCATCTTGATCTGATGATAACCAGAATAAGCATCCAAAAAGCTGAAACGCTCACAACCCCTCGTAGCATCAATGATCTGATCAATACGGGGGAGAGCAAAGGGATCAGCCGGACAGGCCTTGTTTAAGTCCGTGTAATCCGGACACATACACCAAGTACCATTTTTCTGAAGTACCAGCACCGGGTTAGCCAATCACTCAGGATGAAAAATTTCAACAATAAACCCAACCGCCAAGAGCCGGGCCACTTCTTCACCAATAGCCTTGCGCCTCTCTTCATTGAAACGACAAAGGAATTGCTTGACCGGTTTAAACTTTGGATCAATATTGAGAATGTGCCCAGCGAGTTCCCTCGGTACACCTGGCATGTCTAAAGGTTTCCATGCAAAGATGTCCCGGTTCTCACGGATGAACTCGATGAGCGCGCTTTCCTATTTCTAATCCAGATTAGCACTAATACTGAACTGCTTGGATGAATCGCTAGGAACAAAGTCAACTAGCTTGGTGTCATCAGCGGATTTAAATTTCAACAGGGGGTCATGCTCTGTGGTTGGCTTCTTCAAAGACATCATATCTGCCGGGTCAATGTTATCCTTGTAAAACTTCAACTCTTTTGTTGCAGAGACAGATTCAGTATAAGCAGCGTTGCCTTCTTCACACTCCAAAGCTATCTTCCGGCTTCCATGTACTATGATGGTACCTGATACGTCCATTTTGCAACATGCTTTTATATCGATATTTATTGCATTATGGGCTATTATTACACGTTATGTCACAATACTTATGCCTATTCTCTCTTATTTTACGAGGTTTACATGAAGAGGGAGAATGCCGGCTGTCGGGTGGTTGGTGCGACATATGCCAAAGGATGGCTTATCATTGTGGGAGCCAATAACACGTCGCCGGTGCCTGGAAACGGGATGAGGCGAAGACATGCATGCCGGCGAATCTTACCCAGGTTCGGGGCTCTCTGAGGAGATAACACCCCTAGTCCTGCTCTGCGGGGTCTCCGCATGATCACTAGCTTGATAAAGAGTAGCTACAATCGCTCCTAGAGCTGTTGGGATCAAGGGAGAAGAAGAACAAGGCTAGCTCTTGCTTCTCTCTATCTATGGTGTGTGTGCGTGTGCTATGCTTGGAAGCCAAACATGCAGAGGTGCCAACTATGCTTGGGTGCGAACTCTTTACATGGGTGCTCCGGGGGGTTTATATAGGCCTACCCCCCGGGGGTACAATGGTAATCCGACTGGGAACTGGCCCCAGCCGTCAGTGTCTACGCCTGCCGGCTTCTCCGCCGGCTGCTGGGTCCAGCCGGCTGGTGGGTCCCGCCGGCTGCCGGCTACTCGGTCGACAGGCCGGCCCCACCGCCTAGGGTCTTGTCGGCGGCCGCTTACTGTAGCCGCGCCTCTGATGATGAGGGCTTTGTCAAGGTAAGCGTGGCTACAGTGATCCGCGTCGGAGGCTATCACTGTTGCCTCACCTCGTCTCGTCTCCTTAATGGGGCTCCTGCTTCGAGGAAGGGAGTCGCCGGCTTCTGGAGGCCGGCTACCCTCCTGGCCGACTAGGAAAAGCCGGGCCGCCTTCACGCCTCTCTCTGGCTAAAGGGGCCCGCGGTCCTTGGGCCGTACAGGAGGGGGTCGTGGATGACGTCGCGGCTGGCGTGGCTACAGTGCCGGGCCGCTTGGGATACATCCCTCCCGTACGGCCTCCTGTAGCCATGCCTGCCTCGGGCTTCGGGGGTCGTGGGCTGCACTGTGGCCATGCCCCGTCAGGTCGTCGCTATGTAGGGGCGGTTGTGGTCTCGGCCGGCTTCTAGGAGTCGGCGTTCTTCTTGGCCGGCTTCTTGGAGTCGGTGAGGCTGGGTCGCCTTCCAGGAGTCGGCTTTAGTGGTAGCCGGCCGGGGAAGGCGGCCCAAATGCTTGGAGTGCTTGAAGGCCCAAAGGCTTGATAAATTTCTGAAGAGCCACGGGTAGCCGGTTTGGCTACCCGTGGCCACTTACTCCGACACCGGCAGCTGGAATTCTGGGCTGGAAAAGGAGCAAATATTAGAGACCTATTCTGCACAACTCCAAAAGTACTGAAACTCCACGGAAGTTATTTTTGGAATTAATAAAAAATACTAAGCGAAGAAAGTACCAGAGGGGGATCACCCACCATCCACGAGGGTGGGGGGCGCGCCCTACCCCCTGGGCGCGCCCCTGCCTCGTGGGCCCCCTGGCAGGCCTCCATTGCCCATCTTCTGCTATATGAAGTCTTTTACCCTGCAAAAAAATCATAAGCAAGCTTTCGGGAAGAAACTCCGCCGCCACGAGGCAGAACCTTGGCGGAACCAATTTTGGGCACCGGCAGAGCTGTTCTGCCGGGAAAACTTCCCTCCGGGAGGGGTAAATCATCGCCAACATCATCACCCTAGTTCACCTCTTGTATCCAATCTTTGTCCCAAAGCCTCTGATTGGTACCTGTGGGTTGCTAGTAGTGTTGAATACTCCTTGTAGTTGATGCTAGTTGGTTTATTTGGTGGAAGATCATATGTTCAGATCCTTTATGCATATTAATACCCCTTTGATTATGAACATGAATATGATTTGTCAGTAGTTACGTTTGTTCCTGAGGACATGGGTGAAGTCTTGCTATAAGTAGTCATGTGAATTTGGTATTCGTTCGATATTTTGATGAGATGTATGTTGTCTTTCCTCTATTGGTGTTATGTGAACGTCGACTACATGACACTTCACCATTGTTTGGGCCTAGAGGAAGGCATTGGGAAGTAATAAGTAGATGATGGGTTGCTAGAGTGACAGAAGCTTAAACCCAAGTTTATGAGTTGCTTCGTAAGGGGCTGATTTGGATCCATATGTTTCATGCTATGGTTAGGTTTACCTTAATACTTCTTTTGTATTTGCGGATGCTTGCAATAGGGGTTAATCATAAGTTGGATACTTGTCCAAGAAAGGGCAGTACCCAAGCACCAGTCCACCCACATACCAAATTATCAAAGTAACGAACGCGAATCATATGAGCGTGATGAAAACTAGCTTGACAATAATTCCCATGTGTCCTCGGGAGCGTTTTCCTTCATATAAGAGTTTGTCCGGGCTTGTCCTTTGCTACAAAAAGGATTGGGCCATCTTGCTGCACCTTATTAACTTTCATTACTTGTTACCCGTTACAAATTACCTTATCACGAAACTATCGGTTACCGATAATTTCAGTGCTTGCAGAGAATACCTTACTGAAAACCGCTTGTCATTTCCTTCCGCTCCTCGTTGGGTTCGACACTCTTACTTATCGAAAGGACTATGATAGATCCCCTACACTTGTGGGTCATCAAGACTCTTTTCTGGCGCCGTTGCCGGGGAGTGAAGCGCGTTTGGTAGGTTGAATTTGGTAAGGAAAAATTATATAGTGTGCTGAAATTTAGTGTCACTTGTTACTATGGAACATAATCTTTTGAGGGGCTTGTTCGGGGTATCTTCACCCCGACCAGTAGAGAAAAGAGTTGCTCCTCAACCTACTGAACCTACTGAAAATGTTTAATTTGAAATTCCTTCGGCTATGATAGAGAAACTGCTAGCTAATCCTTTCACACGTGATGGAACATTACATCCTGATTTGCACCTAATCTATGTGGATGAAGTTTGTGAATTATTTAAGCTTGCAGGTATGCCCGAGGATGTTATAAAGAAGAAGGTCTTCCCTTTATCTTTGATGGGAAAGGCATTGACATGGTTTAGGCTATGTGATGATATGGGATCATGGAACTATAACCGATTGAAATTGGAATTTCATCAGAAGTTTTATCCTATGCATCTTGTTCATTGTGATCGTAATTATATATATAATTTTTGGCCTCACGAAGGATAAAGCATCGCTCAAGCTTGGGGGAGGCTTATGTCAATGTTATATTCTTGCCCCAATCATGAGCTCTCAAGAGAAATTATTATTCAAAACTTTTATGCTCGACTTTCTCTCAATAATCGCTCCATGCTCGATACTTCTTGGACTGGCTCTTTTATGATGAAGAATATGGAATTCAAATGGGATTTATTGGAAAGAATTAAACGCAACTCTGAGATTGGGATCTCGACGAAGGTAAGGAGTCAGGTATAACACCTAAGTTTGATTGTGTTAAATATTTTACGGATACCGATGTTTTCCGTGACTTTAGCACTAAATATGGACTTGACTCTGAGATAGTAGCTTCTTTTTGTGAATACTTTGCTACTCATGTTGATCTCCCTAAGGAGAAGTGGTTTACATATAATCCTCCCATTGAAGTAAAGGTAGTTGCACCTATTAATGTTGAAGAAAAGACTATCAGTTATAATGATCCTGTTGTTCCTACTGCTTATATTGAGAAACCACCTTTCCCTGTTATAATAAAGGATCATTCTAAAGCTTCAACTGTGGTCAACAAAAGTAATATTAGGACACCCAAACCCCCTGAGCAAATTAAAGTTGAACCTAGTATTGCTATGGTTAAAGATCTCTTGGTTGATAATATTGATGGGCATGTTATTTACTTCTGTAATGAAGCTGCTAGAATTGCTAGACCTGATACTAAAAATAAACATAGACCTATTGTAGGCATGCCTGTTATTTCTGTTAAGATAGGAGATCATTGTTATCATGCCTTATGTGATATGGGTGCTAGTGCAAGTGCAATACCTCATTCCTTATACAAAGAAATTATGCATGATATTGCACCTGCTGAGTTAGAGGAAATTGATGTTACAATTAAGCTTGCCAATAGAGACACTATTTCACCAGTTGGGATTGTTAGAGATGTTGAAGTCTTGTGTGGGAAAGTTAAATATCCTGCTGATTTTCTTGTTCTTGGTGCCCCACAAGATGACTTCTGTCCCATCATATTTGGTAGACCCTTCTTGAATACTGTTAATGCTAGGATAGACTGCGAAAAGTATGTTGTTACTATTGGTTTGGGGGATATGTCTCGTGAGTTTAACTTTGCTAAATTTCGTAGACAACCCCGTGATGAGGAATTGCCTAGTAAATATGAAATTATTGGTCTTGCTTCTATTGCTGTGCCTCCTAATGATCCTTTAGAACAGTATTTGCTAGACCATGAAAATGATATGTTTATGAATGAAAGAAGGGAAATAGATGAAGTATTCTTTAAACAGGGACCTATTTTGAAACACAACTGGCCTGTTGAAATCCTAGGGGATCCTCCTCCACCCAAGGGTGATCCCATGTTTGAGCTTAAACCATTACCTGATACTCTTAAATATGCTTATCTTGATGAGAAAAAGATATATCCTGTTATTATTAGTACTAACCTTTCAGAGCATGAAGAAAAGAAATTATTGAAAAATCTGAAGAAGCACCGTGCTGCTATTGGATATACTCTTGATGATCTTAAGGGCATTAGCCCCACTCTATGCCAACACAAAATAAAATTGGAGAAAGACGCTAAACCAGTTGTTGATCACCAATGACGGTTAAATCCTAAGATGAAAGAAGTGGTAAGGAAAGAAATACTAAAGCTTCTGGAGGCAGGTATAATTTATCCCGTTCCTGATAGTCAGTGGGTAAGTCCTGTCCATTGTGTCCCTAAGAAGGGAGGTATTACCATTGTTCCAAATGATAAAGATGAATTGATCCCACAAAGAATTATTACAGGTTATAGAATGGTAATTGATTTCCGTAAATTAAATAAAGCTACTAAAAAAGATCATTACCCTTTACCTTTTATTGATCAAATGCTAGAAAGATTATCCAAACATATGCATTTTTTTGCTTTCTAGATGGCTGTTCTGGTTTCTCTCAAATACCTGTGTCAAAAGAGGATCAAGAAAAGACCACTTTTACTTGCCCTTTCGGTACCTTTGCTTATAGACGTATGTCTTTTGGTTTATGTAATGCACCTGCTACCTTTCAAATATGCATGATGGCTATATTCTCTGATTTTTGTGAAAAGATTGTTGAGGTTTTCATGGATGATTTCTCTGTATATGGAACGTATTTGGATGATTGCTTGAGCAACCTTGATCGAGTTTTGCAGAGATGTGAAGAAACTAACCTTGTCTTGAATTGGGAGAAGTGCCACTTTATGGTTAATGAAGGTATTGTCTTGGGGCATAAAATTTCTAAAAGAGGTATTGAAGTTGAAAGCTAAAGTTGATGCTATTGAAAAGATGCCGTGTCCCAAGGACATTAAAGGTATAAGAAGTTTCCTTGGCCATGCCGGTTTTTATAGGAGGTTCATTAAGGACTTCTCTAAAATCTCCAGGCCTCTGACTAATCTCTTACAAAAATATATTCCTTTTGTCTTTGATGATGATTGTGTAGAAGCATTTGAAATACTTAAGAAAGCTTTGATTGTTCAGCAACCGGATTGGAATTTACCCTTTGAAATTATGTGTGATGCTAGCGATTATGTTGTAGGTGCTGTTCTAGGACAAAGAGTTGATAAGAAATTAAATGTTATCCAATATGCTAGTAAAACTCTAGACAATGCCCAGAGGAATTATGCTACCACTGAAAAAGAATTTTTAGCAGTTGTATTTGCTTGTGATAAGTTCAGACCTTATATTGTTGATTCTAAAGTAACTGTTCACACTGATCATGCTGCTACTAAATACCTTATGGAAAAGAAAGATGCTAAACCTAGACTTATTAGGTGGGTTCTCTTGCTACAAGAATTTGATTTGCATATTATTGATAGACAGGGAGCTGAGAACCCCGTTGCAGACAACTTGTTTAGGTTAGAGAATGTTCTTGATGACCCACTACCTATTGATGATAGCTTTCCTGATGAACAATTAGCTGTCATAAATGCTTCTCGCACTGCTCCATGGTATGCTGATTATGCTAATTTCATTGTTGCTAAATTTATACCACCTAGTTTCACATACCAGCAAAAGAAAAAGTTTTTCTATGATTTAAGACATTAGTTCTGGGATGACCCACACAAAGAAGGAGTAGATGGTGTTATTAGACGTTGTATACCTGAGCATGAACAGGAACAGATCCTACGCAAGTGTCACTCCGAAGCTTATGGAGGACACCACGCTGGAGATAGAACTGCACATAAGGTATTGCAATCCGGTTTTTATTGGCCTACTCTCTTCAAAGATGCCAGTAAGTTTGTATTGTCTTGTGATGAATATCAAAGAATTGGTAATATTAGTATACGTCAAGAAATGCCTATGAATTATTCACTCGTTATTGAACCATTTGATGTTTGGGGCTTTGATTATATGGGACCGTTTCCTTCCTCTAATGGGTATACACATATTTTAGTTGCTGTTGATTACGTTACTAAGTGGGTAGAAGCTATTCCAACTAGTAGTGCTGATCATAACACCTCTATTAAGATGCTTAAAGAAGTTATTTTTCCGAGGTTTGGAGTCCCTAGATATTTAATGAATGATGGTGGTTCACATTTTATTCATGGTGCTTTTCGTAAAATGCTTGCAAGTATGATGTTAATCATACAATTGCATCCCCATATCACCCACACTCTAGTGGTCAAGAGAATTGAGTAATAGAGAGCTCAAATTAATTTTGCAAAAGACTGTTAATAGATCTAGAAAGAATTGGTCCAAGAAACTTGATGATGCATTATGGGCCTATAGAACTGCATATAAAAATCCTATGGGTATGTCTCCGTATAAAATTGTTTATGGAAAAGCATGTCACTTACATCTCGAACTAGAACATAAGGCATATTGGGCCATTAAAGAGCTCAATTATGATTTCAAACTTGCCGGTGAGAAGAGGCTATTTAACATTAGCTCACTTGATGAATGGAGAACTCAAGCCTATGAGAATGCCAAACTATTTAAAGAAAAAGTTAAAAGATGGATGACAAAAGGATACAAAAGCATGAGTTTAATGTAGGTGATCATGTGTTGCTATTCAACTCTCGTTTGAGACTTTTTGCAGGAAAACTTCTCTCCAAATGGGAAGGTCCTTACGTTATCGAGGAGGTCTATCATTCGGTGCCATAAAAATCAACAACTTCGAAGGCACAAATCTGAAGGTGGTGAACGGTCAAAGAATCAAACATTATATCTCAGGAAATCCTATAAATGTTGAAACTAATGTTATTGAAACCGTAACCTCGGAGGAATACATAAGGGACACTGTCCAAAATGTTTCAAACTCCGAAGAGGAATATGTATGTGGTACGGTAAGTAAACCGACTCCAAAACAGTTCTAATGGCAATTTTTCTATGTTTTGGAATATTTAAGAAAATAGGAAAATAAGAAGTAGTCCGGGGAGGACACAAGTCGTCGACGAGGGTGGAGGGCGCGCCCTACCCCCCTGAGCACGCCCCCCCTGCCTCGTGGGCACCTCCTGTGCTCTCCAGACTCTGTTTTCTTGCACGATACTTCTTTTGGTCGGTAAACATTCATTATATAATCTCCCGAAGGTTTTGACCACCGTACCACGCAAATATCCTCTGTTTTTCTTTCGAGCTTTTTTTGTAGCAGGTTTGGAGCAAGATGTCATCTCAGGATTCCGACGGAGAGAGCTATGTCTCACATCTCGTTGCTGACCCAAAGACCTATCGGGATCTATCTCCTTTTGGTCGAACTACAGAGGTTGAAGAGGATGCTCATTTGATGAGGATCAATGATCCAAGTTCGGAGGGGAGGATGTCCCTCTACCTCAACCTGGGGATATGCACGTGAAGTTTAAGAAGTCTATTCTTCCTAAGAGGGCTAAACTGTCTAACAACCGATCTATTCCTTCTCGTTTACGGTAGAAAAGCAAAGGAGATTTATGTGACAAGATCTTGAAGCTGGAAACGGAAGTCGATGACTTAAAGGAGGAAATTCCTCTTCTCAAGTACAATATGAAAAAGCTGAAGGCACAATTATCCCCATCACGACCACTTCTGAGGAAGGAGACATAATCACATGGGTATGGGCACTCCCCTTGGCAACTGCCAAGCTTGGGGGAGGTGCCCCGGTATCATATCACCATCACACTCCTATCTTTATTGTTTTTCTTAGTTTGATCCTTTCGGTAATATCTTGATCTAGTAGAATAAAGTTTTAGTATGATTTAGTTTTGAGTTTTGCTTTATGATCCTTCTATGTAATCGAGTCTGTGAGCTATATATAATAAAGATTAGTGTTGAGTCAAGGGCTTGGTTACCTGGGTATGATCTTGAGAGAAAAGAGAAAGAATAAAAAGAAGTAAAGAGATCATATTGATCTTATGGAGTGTAATGACTTCACATATAAAGAGTATGATGAATAAAAGTTGTTGAGAGTTGACAAACATAGTTTTGGTCATCGTTGCAATTAATAGGAAGTAATAAAGAGATAGAGGTTTTCACATATAAATATACTATCTTGTACATCTTTTATGATTGTGAGCACTCATTAAAATATGACATGCTAAAGAGTTGATGTGGACAAGGAAAACAACGTAATGGGTTATGTTTTCTTATATACGAAATAAAGTATATTCTCATGGATCATCCAACATGTTGAGCTTGCCTTTCCCTCTGATGCTAGCCAAATTCTTTGCACCAAGTAGAGATACTACTTGTGCTTCCGAATACCCTTAAAATCAGTTTCGCCATGAGTGTCCACCATATCTACCTATGGATTGAGTAAGATCCTTCAAGTAAGTTGTCATGTTGCATGCAATAAAAATTGCTCTCTAAATATGTGTGATTTATTAGTGTGGAGAAAATAAACATTATACGATCTTGTGATATGGAAGCAATAAAAGCGACGGACTGCATAATAAAGGTCCATATCACAAGTGGCAATATAAAGTGACGTTCTTTTGCATTAAGATTTCGTGCATCCTACCATAAAAGCACATGACAACCTCTGCTTCCCTCTGCGAAGGGCCTATCTTTTACTTTTGTCTTTTACCTTATACAGGATTCATGGTGATCTTCACCTTTCCTTTTTACATTTTATCCTTTGGCAAGCACCTTGTGTTGGAAAGATCCTGATATATATATCCAATTGGATGTAAGTTAGCATGAATTATTATTGTTGACATTACCCTTGAGGTAAAAGGTTGGGAGGCAACACTATAAGCCCCTATCTTTCTCTGTGTCCAATTAAAACTCCATACCCATAAGTATTGCGTGAGTGTTAGCAATTGTGAAAGACTAAATGATAGTTGAGTATGTGGACTTGCTGAAAAGCTCTTATATTGACTCTTTCCGATGTTATGATAAATTGCAATTACTTCAATGACCGAGATCATAGTTTGTTAGTTCTAAATGAAGTTTCTGATTCATACTTGACATTGTGAATAGATTATTACTTGAGCATAAGAAATCATATGACAATATCCATATATGTTGCTCTTATAAGAATGATCATGATGCCCTCATGTCCGTATTTTATTTTATCGACACCTCTATATCTAAACATGTGGACATATTTATCGTTATCGGCTTCCGCGTGAGGACAAGCAAGGTATAAGCTCGGGGGAGTTGATACGTCCATCTTGCATCATGCTTTTATATCGATATTTATTGCATTATGGGCTGTTATTACACGTTATGTCACAATACTTATGCCTATTCTCTCCTATTTTACAAGGTTTACATGAAGAGGGAGAATGCCGGCAGCTGGAATTCTGGGCTAGAAAAGGAGCAAATATTAGAGACCTATTACGCACAACTCCAAAAGTCCTGAAACTCCACGGAAGTTATTGTTGGAAGAAAGTATCAGAGGGGGGCCACCCACCATCCACGAGGGTGGGGGCGCGCCCTACCCCCCTGGGCGCGCCCTACCCCCCTGGGCGCGCCCCCTCCCTCGTGGCCCCCCTGGCAGGCCTCCGGTGCCCATCTTCTGCTATATGAAGTCTTTTACCCTGGAAAAAATCATAAGCAAGCTTTCGGGAAGAAACTCCGCCGCCACGAGGCGGAACCTTGGCGGAATCAATCTAGAACTCCGGCTGAGCTGTTCTGCCGGGGAAACTTCCCTCCAGGAGGGGGAAATCATCGCCATCGTCATCACCAACGATCCTATCTTCGGGAGGGGGTCAATATCCATCAGCATCTTCACCAGCACCATCTCCTCTAAAATCCTAGTTCATCTCTTGTATCCAATCTTTGTCCTAAACCTTCAGATTGGTACCTGTGGGTTGCTAGTAGTGTTGATTACTCCTTGTAGTTGATGCTAGTTGGTTTATTTGGTGGAAGATCCTATGTTCAGATCCTTTATGCATATTAATACCCCTCTGATTATGAACATGAATATGATTTGTGAGTAGTTACGTTTGTTCCTGAGGACATGGGAGAAGTCTTGCTATAAGTAGTCATGTGAATTTGGTATTCGTTCGATATTTTGATGAGATGTATGTTGTCTTTCCTCTAGTGGTGTTATGTGAACGTCGACTACATGACACTTCACCATTGTTTGGGCCTAGAGGAAGGCATTGGGAAGTAATAAGTAGATGATGGGTTGCTGGAGTGACAGAAGCTTAAACCCTAGTTTATGAGTTGCTTCGTAAGGGGCTGATTTGGATCCATATGTTTCATTCTATGGTTAGGTTTACCTTAATAATTCTTTTGTAGTTGCAGATGCTTGCAATTGGGGTTAATCATAAGTGGGATACTTTTCCAAGAAAGGGCAGTACCCAAGCACCGGTCCACCCACATACCAAATTATCAAAGTAACGAACGTGAATCATATGAGCGTGATGAAAACTAGCTTGACGATAATTCCCATGTGTCCTCGAGAGCGTTTTCCTTCATATAAGTTTGTCCGGGCTTGTCCTTTGCTACAAAAAGGATTGGGCCATCTTGCTGCAACTTATTTTCTTTCATTACTTGTTACCCGTTACAAATTACCTTATCACAAAACTATCTGTTACTGATAATTTCAGTGCTTGCAGAGAATACCTTACTGAAAACTGCTTGTCATTTCCTTCTGCTCCTTGTTGGGTTTGACACTCTTACTTGTCGAAAGGACTACGATAGATCCCCTACACTTGTGGGTCATCAGTACCCTTGTGACCCGGCATCTTAAGCTGCAAATAAACGTAACAAGGCCTTGCCATGAACTTAGCATAGGCCGGCTGCCCAAACAAAGCATGATAAGGGCTCTTGATTTTAACCACCTGAAAAGTCAACGTCTCCGACCTGGAATCATGATCATCGCTAAAAGCCACCTCCAAAGATATCTTGCCCACTGGATATGCCGACTTACCAGGCACCACACCATGAAAAACAGTATTCGTCGGCTTAAGATATTTGTCAGTCAAGCTCATGCGACGAAAGGTTTCATAGTAAAGAATGTTGATGCTACTGTCCCCATCCACACTACAAAAAAAGACACATCCGTGACATTTTGGGCCGAACGAAAATCTTTTCTGTCATACTTTTGACACTTCTATGACGATAATTGTGACAAAACCCGGTATCATCATAGATGTGGTGGGGTCCTACTTCTATGACAAAAAATCATGACAGAAAATGGGCTTTTCGTCCTGGACGGGCCGGAGACGCAGCCGCATGACATTCTTTGGGCCGTCCATGACGTAAAAAACCGTGGTAGAAGCGAGGGGCGGAAAATATCGGGGAGTCCCCGGTTACGGTGGGTGGTCGGGGGCCGAGCGATGCGCGTTTCTCTCCTACGTACGCGCATGTGTGCGAGGCGTTGGGCTCTAACTGAACCCGAGCGAGGCATTGGCCTCTAACTGAACCCGAGCGATTGCACTGTAGGCTACGCGTTACTGAACCCTAGCGATCGATCGGTGGTTGTTAACTGAACCCGATCGAGCGATTCCTTCGCTACTGCTGCTAACTGATGCCGATCGATCCTGCCTCTGGATGAACAGTGAGCGTTGCTGGGGGAGGGGTTTGGATGAACAGTTCCCGGTGGGGGTGGATGAACAGGACCCCGTGGTGTTGCCTCTGGATGAACAGTGAGCGTTGCTGGGGGGTTTGGATGAACAGTTCCCGGTGGGGGTGGATGAATAGGACCCCGATCGTTCGAGCCGGTTGGGGCTGGATGAACAGGACCACCCCGTGGAGGGCAGGATGAAAAGTAGACGGTGGAGGGCAGGATGAAAAGTAGACGGTGGAGGGCAGGATGAACAGTAGCCCGTGGAGGGGTGTTGAACAGGAGCCTGTGGAGAGGGCTGGTTGAACAATTGCCGGTGGAGTAGCGCGCAGTGGAGGCTGGATGAACAGGAGCCCGTGGATGAACAGTCGCAGGTGGAGGCTGGAGGAGGTCGACGGTGGATGAATAGTAGCCCATGGAGGCTGGAGGGGGTCGACGGTGGACATGAACAGTATCCCGTGGAGTCCCGTTTTGCAGTAGGCCACACCGCTCCCGATGAACAGGACCCCCATTTTGACCGTAGCGCTCCAACACAAGTCCGTTTCCTCTATTTTGCGGTACGCCACACCCCTCCCGATCAACAGGACCCCCGTTTCAACCGTAGGAGGTCCATTTCCTCCGTTTTGTGGTACGCCAGACCCCTCACGATGAACAGGATCCCGATTCGAACGTGGCCGGTCGAACACAAGGCCATTTCCTCCATTCTGCGGTACACCAGGCTTGGTTTCCATCGGCTATTCCGTCCAAGCCGGTTGGCTCCCACGCATTCCGTTTTCCTCTCGATGAACATGACGCATTCCGTTGCCTCCCCATGAACACGACGACGACGCTGTTTCTCCGTTCGGACCCAGCCATGTACACAAGCCCTGGCCGTACGTACGTGCGAGTAGGCGTTCGAGACCCCGCCCGTATGTACGTACGTGGCCGTATTTACTTTCTTGCACCCTGGCCGCTATACGTACGTGTACATGCTACGTGCGCGCCTCTACTATGACACGTGCGCGCCTCTACATCGACCAGTATGTACGTACACGTTCGCGACCGGAATGACAACGCTACGTACGCTTCGACCAGGTGGGTCCCGAGTGTCAGGCACTTCCTTGCGTGCGAAGAAGTAGCTGGTGGGTCCCACAAGTCAGGGGGCGAATCGTTTTTTTGTTTTTGCCCGGACGCACTTCCTTGCGTGCGAAGATGTAGCTGGTGGGTCCCAGCAGTCAGGGGAAACGTTTTTTTCGTGAAATATGGTGGCCCGTCCTGTGGGTCCCCGCTGTCAGGTGGAGGAATAATTATTTTGCGCGTAATAAGGAGGCACTTCCTCGCTGCGGCCGCGGACCCAGCTGTCAGCCTCTCCACGTACAGTCCACGTCCAATGGAAGCCGTTCCTTGACCACACCGCGCCGAGAGCACCAGGGCGGTGGACGACGGCGAGGCCTAGGAAGGGGACGACGCGGAGCCGGGGAAGACGCGACAGTGGATTCCCACGCGTAGAGGAGTACGAGGGTTCACTGGTTCGCTGCGGTGTGAGGCTGCCGTCGCTGCAGAATAACAGGGGGTGTGGGTGAGTAGAGGGATGGCCTGGCCAGTGGTCGGAATATTAGGGGGCGGTGAGGCCTCCACGACAGCACAGCTGGCCACGGGAGGTAGGAGCATGCGACACGACCGGCGCTGCTTTGGGCGGCTGGAGCAACAAGACCAGAGAGTGAAGAAGCACTAGGGCCGTTGGATGGACATTGTACGGTCACTGGAGCTAGAATCGTTCATATTGACTAAGTTGACAAAGCACTCCGTCCCTGTCAACTTAGTAGGCCCACAAGTCAGCCACCCACCAAGGTGGGTCCCAACTAGCAGGGGGAGTATTCATTTTTTGTGCGTAATAAGGAGGCACATCCGGTGGGTCCGAGCTGACAGCGGGGGGAACGTTTTTTTCGCAAAATACGGTGACCCGTCCGGTGGGTCCCAGCAGTCAAGGGGGAAACGTTTTTTTCGCAAAATACGGTGGCCCATCCGGTGGGTCCCTACTGTTAGGTGGAGGAATCATTATTTTCCAAGTAATAAGGAAGGCACTTCTTTGCTACGGCTGTGGACCTAGCTGTCAGCCTCTCCACGTACAGTACACTTCCGATGGAAGTCATTCCTTGACCATGTTGACCACGCCACGTTCCGTTGCATGCATGCGTCCATGGGCGTGGTGCGTCCCCACTGTCAGCCTCTCACGTACAGTCATGTTCCGATGACTCTCGGTTGTTGACCACGTTCACCATACCGTGCCGAGCGCACCAAAGGCCGGTGGATGATGGCGAGGCCCCAGACCGGAACGGCCAAGAGATGGGCAAGACGGGGCAGTGGAGTCGCAGATGGAGAGGAGTGGGAAACTTGACTGGTTCGGGTGCGCGGCATCACAGCCGCGGTGCTGCCCACGGGAGACAGGAGCAAGAACAGAGGTTGAAGAAGGAGCACGGCTGTTGGATTAACATCCAACGATCCAGCTGCTAGAATCATTTGTTGATTAAGTTGACAAAGCCCTGCGTACACGTCCGCTTAGCAGGCCCACAAGTCAGCCACCAAATCTGACGGGTCCCAGCTGTCAACGGGAGGAATATTTTTTCGCATAACAAGGAGGCACTTCCTTCCGTGCGAAGATACAGCCGGTGGGTCCCAGCTATAAGGTGGAGGAAACATTTTTTCAGCTTAATAAGGAGGAACTTTCCTTCCGTGCGACCATGGACCTCGTGGGTCCCAGCCGTCAGGCTCTCCACGTACAGTCCTCTTTCGATGACTCTTGTTTGCTGACCACGCCGCACCGAGCGCAGCGAGGCGGTGGACGACAGCGAGCCCCCAGACGGGAACGACTCGGAGATGGGAAGACGCGGCAGTGGAGTCGCAGATTGAGTGGAGGAGAAGGGTTATAACTGGTTCTTGTGCGGCGTGGGGCTGCAGTCGGTGGAGAATAACAGGAGGTGTGGAGGGGTGGAGGGATAGCCTGGTCGGCGGTGGGGTAGCGCTTTGCAGCGATGCGTGCTAAGCAGAGCCGCTCGCCGCCGGAGGCTGGACCAGACGGTCCCGGTGACGCTGGAGGAAGAAGACGAGAGATTGAAGGTGCATGCCGACCAAGTTCACAACGCCCTGTGTAGGCTTCGACCTATTGGCCCACATGCCAGCGTGCAAAAATGTGGCATATATTTAACCCATGTTTTCTAGAATGTACAGTCCATTTGCTGGGCTAGGTGAACATATAATTTCGCGTCAGTGCGGCCCATTTATATTATCTAAGAAATCCCAGCCCATTTGCACTTCCTTCAAATACACGAATTAGCTGGGCTCGTTATATATATAATGTTATGTTAGAAGGTGCAATTAATATCAAAAATAAACCAGAGAGGCACATTTTTTATATACATAATTAACAAATTAGCGAGTTATTGCTCAAAATAAAAATGAGCGCGTTATTATTACATTGGTCCTTAAAATCTTTGCAAGCTTTTGTACGCAATCACAAGGATTTTCCTTGCCTGTGAGTCAAAAACAACCAGGATTTTCCTTGCCAACTTCTGTTAAACATTTACTTTTATAAGTTAATAACACGCGGGATGTTTTCATAATGTATATATAAGTCTCTATAAAATATAGGATAATAGTAATAATATAAATATATATAATGTGGTTAAAAAATACATTGGGCTGCCGATCTTTAAGAAAAAGCCCATAGGCCGGTATGGACCTCAAAAAATAAGTTGAAACCACTGTCACCCATATGTCGTGGGCTACGCATGTTAAAATACAAAACCTAGGCCTAGCTGATACTTGTTCGCCCTCTGGAAAAAAATGATACCAGATCCCCGAGCGAACTGGATTATAGAGGGGGCCGGCGGCACGACTGAAGAAGCACATCAGGAGAGATTTTTGTTCTTCAATGGATGGCTCTCGATGGCGTGAACCAGCAGCCCATTTGCTGGGCGGGCCAACCTACAGAAACCAGCACTTGATTTTTCATCAAGCCCCGAAAACAACGCAGTACTATGTTTGTTTTAAGGCTGAAAACATTACGGCAGGGGTTGAGCGGGGGAGGGGGCAAGCCAGAGCAAAAAGATTAAAAAGAGCTGATGCGGCGTTGCTACCCTAACAAAGCAGGTGCAATTCTTCTCGGGAAGAAGGTGTGCCGTTGACACCCACACATCACATACCCCACAGTAGGCATACTAACAAGTTCACACACAAGCACAACAGAAAAGGTAAACATTCGTATCAAACTCAGGTTCACAGGACACGTTCATATTCATAGCCAACATTCACTATCAACAACTCAAAAGATTCATATATACACAAGTTCAGCATGTCTATGGATCCAAATAATTGATAGATCACACAACAATATTCATAGATAATTCACAAAAAGATTTAGATATACACATTTTCAGCATGTTTATGCATCCAAATGATTGAGATCACAGCCAATATGATCCATGGACGAACTTTAATTACCTAGGGTACAGACTGGTAAATGGTGTCCAGTCGAAGGTACTTCTTGCTAAAATTAATGCTTGTACGAGTAAACTTTCGAGTACATAAGAGGCAGCACAGACAATCTGAACTTTGCTTGTAGGTTTATCCTCAAATAGTGGCCTCGTGCCGAGGGAGGTTTGAGCAACTTGGCCACTACATTCATCCAACTAGTTTACTGGCTCATCTTGGTCCTGTAGCTCACCAAAATTCTACATTGCAGACTGGTAAATGGTGTTCAGTCGGAGGTACTTCTTGCTAAAATTAATGCTTCTACGAGTAAACTTTCGAGTACATAAGAGGCAGCACAGGCAATGTGAACTTTGCTTGTAGGTTTATCCTCAAATAGTGGCCTCGTGCCGAGGGAGGTTTGAGCAACTTGGCCACTACTTTCATCCAACTAGTTTACTGGCTCATCTTGGTCCTGTATCTCGCCAAAATTCTACATTGCAGACGAGAAAGGAGGCGGTTGAGAAAATGAACCACCCAAATTTTTTGTGCAGTTCAACTGAAATAGAGCACCCTGGCATGCAGACTGATTAAGTGCCAAATGAATATACGCGTCAACCAACTTGTCTGGAATCTTTAGACTCCATGCCATACAGTTCGCTACCATATGTGCAGATAACCAAAAGGCACAAGTTGGGACCAAAGACTGGACTGCGTTTTTCTGGGCTTTGCGCCAAGCAATATATTTGGCGTTCACACTCCTAATACTTGGAGTTTGACAATTGGTTGACGCTAGTTGATACTCGAATGAATATCGACACTTCTTCTTGTCAACATCGATGCTTGTCTGAGTGAACTTTGGAGTACATAGCAGCAGCATAAGTACCTGTCCATCTGATGTTTTTGTGCAGTTCTACTGAAATCACCCGATGTAATGATTTGCCTACGAGTTCAGGCTCCAAGTTACTCCTTTATGAAATCGGCAAACAATAGCACAATACCAAATTACCAATACATATGACAAGCACAATAATCAGGATAAAGACCAGTACCAACCTGTGTGAGGTAGCATATCAATTACTATTTCCTTTGACTGGAAGCCGAGATAAGCCAAGCGACTGATAGCAAAGGAAGAATGCAAGCCGAGATTAACGACTAACAGGAAAGGAAGGAAGTTGTCGAGGCAATGAAGCACCCAAAGTTTTTGTGCAGTTCCACCAAAATCGAGCATTCCTGTTGGCACATACATTGAGAGAGAGAGAGAGAGATTACTGTAATAGTGGGACTAGTTGATGAAACATACACTAACAAATAGAAGCACCCTCATTATCTTAATGGGTAAAGTTAGCATTCCCTCCCTGCTCCACCACATGATTCACCTCATAGACAAACATACACACGTACATGATTCAACATAGGGTGCTACTAAAGATTTGTTTAACTCTGACAGGAAAATTAGGCAGCAATAAATTAGTGGTACTTAAGTACTCCTAATTAATTAAGTGAGACATCAGAAGTGGAAGGGCTCCCTGGAGGATCGTCTCACATGTAAGGTAGTCGTTGCCGGAGCCCTTGAATGGCCTCGATTGAGGCCTCTGTCTTCAGCAAGATCGCCTTGGCACTGTTTACTCTTCTTCTTCTTCCTCTTCATGCTCTGTTTCTCAGTATCCTCACCAGTTGGTAAAACCAAGTACATGATTGGCCTTCTATTTTAGAATTGGTTTTGTCAGTGAGGGAGTACAAGTGTACTAGTAAAAAATAGCATTATTTTCTCATGGCAGTCGCAAAATAGAGATGAACACATGCATTAAATATCATCCTTACCTAAAGGAAGGTTATGGTGCCAATATGGATGATGAGGATTGGAACACAGATCTCCCTTTGTGCAGTTCCACCGAAATGAACCAACCATTCCATTCTGACATTCCAGTTAAACAGCACAAAAGTCACTTCTTTTAAGAAGAGTTTTGTGCAGTGCACCAAAAGGTCACAACAGCAACCAGGTGAAATGGATATCCCTGTTTGCACAAAAAGCTACAGAGGAAATAGTAAGAGTCTCAAACAATTACAGGCAAAAACATTTGGCTAAACTTGTCATGGCTTATAACAGTGGCATGGCTTCATTTTTACCTGGGGCATTAGATTAAGAATAGCTAAATATTTGGAATAAGGGCATGGGACAGTGGGTGCACCAGCAGTCCAGCACCAAGTACCTAAACAGGGGCATAAAGTGGTGATTCATCGTTTGTTTCCCCGAGAAACAAACATCCAAGAAACATATCTGGGTTGGTCCCATTTTTGTTCACTCTAGCCACCTACTCGTATGTGTGGATAGCAAATCTAGTCCTCGTCATACCACTTGTACAACGTTACCCCTATATTTCCCTTTTCGACCAAGAGACCGGTTGGATGACCAGTCTGTACTACTTTCACCCCCTTCCCTTCCTGTTTGTACCAAGTCCGATGTACTACATACTAAATTCCCCCACCCCCACTTTATTTCTTGTTTGAACGAAGTACAAGATTCGACTCCATGAAGTAGCTTTACCTCTAACAATAGAAGAAAAAAAAGGTGACGTTGGACCATCCGATCGAGAGGGGCTGAGAGGTAGAAAATGATGCACATGCAGCGACATAGCGAGCTGGGGAAGTAGAGCTAAGGCGGTTTCGAAGGAAGATATACCTGAAGGTCGTCGGGATGTGGATAGGTGGGCGGCGGGAGGCCGGATCCGCCCACACTAGGGCAACGACGAAGGGATGGAGGACCTCTTGCACCGGCGCTCGGCCAGAGATAACGGTGCGGCCGGCAGTGGGTCTCCTCCCTCGCTGTCGATGATGGCCTAAACGCTGCCCCTCCCGCCCTTCACCGGCGGAGGGGGATACGTCCGGATCTGTAACCAGCGGTGAGGATAGAAAGATGGTGTTTTTTGAAGGGAGAAAGACAGTGTTACCACCCCTATCTTGTTTAGATCTGGAGAGGACGAGATTGTGTGAATAGAGCAACCCTAGCAAGCAAGCTCGGAGGCTCCGGCCTATATATACGTAGTGGGGTAGTTTTCCTTTTTCACTCCATCAAAACAATCATTTAAAATTGTGTACCACTCCCTCCATTTCTTTTTACTCTGCACATAAGATTTGGTCAAAGTCAAACTACACAAAGTTTGACCAAATTTATATAAAAAATATAAACATCTACAATACTAAAACTATATAGTAGGAAAATACGTTTCATGGTGCATATGATAATATTGATTTCATATTGTGAATGTTTATATTTTTTAATATAAAGTTATTCAAACTCTACAAAGCTTGACTTTGACCAAACCTTATATGCGGACTAAAAAGAAACAGAGGGAGTACGTGCCAGGTCGCCGTCTTTTTAGTTGCTGGTTGTTTTTTGAGATAGCTACCCGCTTGTTCCAAGTGGTGTTGCGGTGTGCTAGGTCACACTTTTTTTGAGGGTGCCAGGTCACAATTTGTATCGTTCAAGTCTGGTACAAGTCCCTCCATTAAATGAACAACCACCCCCTCGTAAAAATTGTGAACAAGCCCACGGCTAAAATTATCGGAAACGTGGGTTGCCCCAACGTGCATTATTATTTATATTTTCTACTCCCTCCGTTCCTAAATATATGTCTTTTTTTATTCGCCACACCTAAGACAAGAATTTTTTTATTAGCAGTGAACCCCACATGTCATAGACACAAAAAGTGTGGCAAGATTCCCTTAGGCAAGCCAAAGTGTGTCTAACAATTTGAGCAACTCAAGTTAGGCAAGTGTGGCAAGTGTGGGAAAAATAATGTGGCAACATAATACAAACATAGTCACAATCCAAATAGCCCCGTAATTTTTTGTGACATGCATGAAAATTTGGTTAGTTAAATTTATAGTCAAAATTTGGCAAGGTGCATCAAATCAACACATGCAAGTATCAAAAGGGAGGTCACGGCATGCATGCATGCGTTGTACTCCCTCCGTTTCCAAATATAAGTCTTTTTAGAGATTGCAACAAGTGACTACATACGAAGCAAAATATGTCTACATACATCCGTATGTAGTAGTCCATTTGAAATGTGTAAAAATACTTATATCGAGTGCAGTGCTTTGATGTGTCGCGTGAACTCATACAAGACCGAGAAATTTGATTACTACAACGCCCCCTCCCTCGCGCATGAGCGTGGTGGCTGGCAGGACTAGTAGGAGCTTTCGCTACACACTTCGTGACGGCGGCGAACTTGCGGATGGAGTTGACCATCATGTCATCCATGCGAGAGGCGAAGCCAGCGTTGGCGAGGGCTACGACGCCGGCGGTCGCCAGCACCGTCTGGAAACGCTGCACGGTGCGGGGCCACAGGCCGGCGCCTTGGATGATTTGGCACAGCCGACTACCGCTCACGACCATCGCCTCCATAGGTGCTTCTGGCTTCTGGTCACTTGGTCTTGGATTGGAGTGAGCAGTGTTGCACAGTGATTGAGAAAGAACATTTATTGTCAATCTAACCCTGCCATCCATAGACCTCTTTGGTTTAGAGTTAGTTCAGGGTTAGAATCTAACTCTAACCTCTAACTGAGTTAGTAGAGTTCTCCTCGTCTCGGTTCATCGCCATCATACTTTCCCCATTTCTGTGTTTTCAGTATCCTGCGAATCAAAGAGGCCCTTAGACTGGTTTAGGTCCGGTAGTTTTTTATGACCGTGTTATGTCCAAAATTTAATGAACGTGCTCCAGTTTCTACGAAAATAATCTGGTTTCATGTAGTAATTCATTTATTTATTTATTCTTCTGCGGGGGTTTGCATGTAATTCGTGAGGTCTGAAATGTAAAGTACCCCGTCATATGCTCCGAGTCGTGCATGGACTACGACCCAGATGCTCTATGTCCCACATGTCGGTGAAAGGGTGCACGTGGAAATAGCCTAGGAGTACATATAGGAGGATAAATGCGTTAAAAATATGTATGGTGAAGCGTAGCTGCGGTTCGAAAGGGAGACCTAAAGTGATGACAGGTATAGGTCGCACGCACCCAACTAGTGGTAGTACTAGACATATGACTGCTTTTCCCTAAAAAAAGAGGTACGAGTGCTCAAAACTCCTATTCTATGAATGCGAGTCCCATCTGACAACAGCGTCTATGCTACAGCTAGCTCTTCTCCCTCGTTTCTCTCTTCTAGTAATTCTAAACTCAGCCGATGCCCGGTGGGCGGGGTGGGGATTTGCCGATGGTCGGTTTGCTCAACTGCGGCCCCACCTCACAGTGAAAACGTTACTACTGGAATAAAAATGCCATATACTCCTATACTAATAAAACATTAAGGCCACGAGGCGATGCAGTGCTGGTTACAGGAGGCAAGAAGAAGAGATGCATCGAACGGCGGCTAACTGGCAACCGCTTTCGTGGCCAGGTCGACGTGCTTCTGAACAATGGCGTCAAAAGATTCCAGCCGCTGGAAGAAGGCCAACGTCTTTCTGTCATCGCTGGCCTTTTAGTGGCCTATGTAGACGATTTCCTTGTAGACATGGATGTGCAGGTCGACAGTTTCTTGCATGGCGAGGCACTGCGCGACGAGCGCGGCCTCGAGGTGCACATTCTTTATCGCGACCTCCGGCAACTGCAAGGCCACCAGGGCTTGAAAGAGTTCGTCACCATGTAGGCCGATGAGGGTGGCAGGCAATGAGGAGCCTGGGCGTGAAGGCTGGAGTATTACGGCAAGGTCGTCCGCGCGCTTCTTGACGGCGACAAACTTGTGGATGGAGTTGACCATCATGTCGTCCATGCGAGAGGCGAAGCCGGCATCGGCGAGGGCTATGATGTCGGCGGTCTCCAGCACCATCTGGAAACGCAGCGCGATGCGGGGCCATAGGCCGGCGCCTTGGATGATTTGGCACATCCGACTGCCGCTCGCGTCCATCGCCTCCATAGGTGCTTTTTGCTTCTAGTCACTTCGTCTTGGATTGGAGTGAGCAGTGTTGCGCAGAGACTAAGGAGTAGATGGATTGGAGTGGTGGGGCGCCTTTATATGAGAATCCAAAATTTGTTGCATTCACATCGTGCTGGCTCTATTCTGCTTCTCCAATTAATTCCCTCTACATGTAGAGTAATTTGAGGATGCATCATTGACTGTTCAACGTCTCGGGAACCGCTACCCTCTCCCTCCTTGGCATTCAAGCACCTATGTAGGCGACTGCCGCTCGCGTCTATCGCGTGTCAGGAGACGTTCCCGTCGACGACGAGGTGCCTATGGTGACTTCGTAAATTTCAAGATGACAGTACTAGTATACTCAATATTGTGCACCGCGACCAAGGCCGAGAGGAAAACGAGAGAACTAGTACGTATTCATTTACGTGTAGATTCACTCATTTTGCTCCATATGTACTCAGTCTCGGTGTAGTCTAGTCACTTGTTGAAATCTCTAGAAAGGTAAATACTCGTTTCTGGTTTCCAGGGCTATACTACAATAGTGGGCTCACATAGCAATTTTGTCTCATGCAAGAGCCTGTCTATATGCGTGCTCCAAGGTTCGCAACTGCCACGTTCGGGTTGCACTTGGCTCTTCGCCTCTTTGAGAAGACGAACAATGATGTTACTACTACTGCTTCTACAGTATCGAATCCACTGTTGCATGTCCGTCGACCGCGAGCGGGAGGGATAGTTTGTTGTAGTACTATAAGCAAAAGCCTGTCCTCGTCTGCGAGCCACCGCGCACATGGGCGAGGGAGAAGGCGTGTAGTAGTAAAATCAAGCTTCTCCTCGTTGTATGAGTTGATGCGACACATCATAGCACTGGCCCCACATGGTTGCCTCTAAACTTGGCTGAAAGACCCGCAATATACAATACTCCATTTGCTACAACCTCTAACATTTACCCCACCACAAATTAAAATATATATTCCTGTCTTAACCGGATGAGCGTGCAAACTAGAATCACCAGGATGACAGGTAGGGCCAGAAGATAATTTTAATCAAAAAAATATAGCATGGAGCCGACCCCAACGATTTTAAGCTTACAGGCATGGTACACGCTATTCTAGACTACTCTACACATGAAACTGCCACACGAGCGTCCGGGCTGCGCTTGGCTCTTCGCCTCTTCAGGAAGTCGAACAAAATGATGGAGTACTACTCTAGTGGAGGAGTACTACAGTATGCTTCTGGCCATCTGACACCGACTGAACTGCTGCATGTCCACCGTGTACGGGAGGGAGAGCGTGTAGCGAACGAAAGCTTCTCCTAGTCCTGCCAGCCACCACGCTCATGGCCGAGGGAGGGACGCAGCTTCATTGACTTACTGCTCCTGCCTTTCCATCCATGACAGGTAGGCCCAAGAGGTCAGTGGCCCACCTGTCATGCAGCCAAAGGCAGGTGCGGTTAATGCGAGAGGGCGTTGTAGTAATCAAACTTCTCGGTCTTGTGCGAGTTGACGCGACACATCAAAGCACTGCACTCGATATATTTCAATAATTTGCGTTTACCGATGCATTAATTACAACGCATGCATGCATGCCGTGACTCTCCTTTTGATACTTGCATGTGTTGATTTAATGCACCTTGAAGTAGTATGAATATGTGACGGTAAAGCTTTGTAATGCCCCGGCCCTAATAAAGCGAGAGATGTTGTGCACGAGGAGGGCGAGATCATGCAGACGGAACAGGACCCGACGATGGAGCTCTCTGTGGTCTCGATGGACCTCACCTTGCTCCACTGCCCCTTGTGCCTCCGCCCCTTGAAGCCTCCAGTGTATGAGGTTCGAATACACCTCGTCCGTTCGGCTGATCGAGCAAGGTGCAGGTTTCCTGATTGATGTGTTGTTCGATTGATTTGTGCAGTGCAAGGGAGGGCACCTGGCTTGCGCGGACTGCCACATCGAGCGCCCCGGGAACCAGCGGCAGTGCCAGAAGTGCGAGCGAGGTTGTGGCTTCGACGTGCGGAACACGGCGGTGGACACCGTCCTCTCCTCGGTGAGGGTGGAGTGCCTGCACGAAGGCTATGGGCTCTTCGTCACTTACCACAAGCTCGCCGATCACCAGAGCCTGTGTCCGCTCGCGCCCTGCAAATGCCCCGTGCCCGTCTGCAGCTACGAAGGCCCGCCGGCGGGGCTCTCCCAACACATCAGCACCGTGCATCCCATGCCCGTGCACAGGATCCAGTACGGCAAGGCGCTCCATCTGCATGTGCCACTATCGGAGCCACGGCTCTTGCTGTTCGCGGAGGAGGACGGCCGCGCGTTTTTCCTTGTCGGCGGCGTGCTCGACATCGGCGCACCTATCGCCGTGTCGGTCATCTGCATCAGAGCGGGGGCGTCCCCACTGCCGCACTACGTGGCCAAGCTGTGGGCGAACAGCTCGCCGGGGGAGCCCAAAGGCAGGACCGACGCCGTCAAGGTGGAAATGGAGGTGACATGTAGCAGGGATCCCGGCGACGTCGCCGTGCAGGAGCTGACCTTCTTCACAGTTCCGCCCAAGCTGCTGGCCGGGGCTAAGCTGGTGTCCCTCCACATTCAGATTGACAAGCTCACGTCCTAAATGATTCTACAGTGCCTTCAATTTATCCTAGTAATATGCTAATATAGGGGTTAGCTTGGTCTACTTTAGCTTAAGAGATGGTGGGTTTTGGTGGCGATGCAGCAATTACCTCGACATCAGATCAGCAGTGAAAGTAATTTCGAACAGTCGAATGGATACTTTGTGTCTGTTGGATATAAAGATCCTTTGGGTAAGAAGTAACAGCTTCTATGTTTTTTTTGAAACAGAACAGCGATACTAGTATAATTTTTGTTGACATGCACTAATATTTTCGAAACGGACGTCGGGCTATAGCTAGAAGGGTGGTTGGGACGCGGCATCGACCCATACCGCGGTGACCCCTGATTGGGACGCACCGACTATGGATTTTCTCCCTCGCCGATGTCGACCGCCTCTATGCAGAACATTGTTCCCTTCCCCCAGCTGCGGGATCAAGCCGGATATGTGACCAGCGATGTGGCCACCGTCATTCGATGCTTGTGAAGAGAGCAACCCAAGCAAGCAGGCTTGTAGCTTAGGCTCCTGCTAGTGTATATATAGTGGTTTTCTTTTTCTCTCCATATCAACCATTTTATATTGCGTACGTGTCATTGAAGAGTGAAATGATGGTTGCTTCTTCTGACTAACTTACTGTGTGATTTGACTGCTCCTTTAATGGCCCCTACACGTACAACCCTCCCCCTACGTGTATGCAACAGTCACACGTACACATGGACGCAAAAACGCGCGCGACGCCCTAATGCATGCATGTCCGAGCACACGACGGAACACACACGGTCACGCTCAAGTGCTCAACCTACACGTCCAGGCACATACATACTCAGCCAGGGTGAGCTAGTGACCGTATAAACACCGGAAAATGTATATATTGAGCGCAATGAGCGTATTATGAAGTCTATTACGAAGTCCACTGACCGTATTTTTTCAAATATACAGTGACAAACAGTGTATTTATCTCGTTTTAAATTAAGCCATATTAACCGGAGAGGAGGCGGTATGGACTAGCATTACATTGCTATGTCCCATCAACTTGCCGAACAAGGAGAAGCTTGCTGGACGGGAGAAGCTTGCGCGGGGTGGCTCGCAGGACAAGGAGAAACTTTTGACTAATGCAAGTTGTCCTTTGCTCAGGCGCTGGACGTGCAACAGTTAATTCGCTGTCAGATTGCTAGAAGCATACACTATACTAGTGCTATTATTGTTTCACTTCCCGAAGAGGCGAACAGCCAAGCGCAAAGTTTACTAGTACCAGGAACCGGATGGAGGAGCGTCTGCACTCTTATTATATATTTAAAATGTGATAAAGCAGTCTTCAACACATTTGGTTCTCTTCGAGGGTTCTCGCATGTGATAATGGAAGTTGATTGCATGGAACACTCGCCACAATTCTCGCTTAATTCTGGCTCACATCCTGTTACAAATAGGAGCCCTCGGTAATACTTCCTCTCTTCTTGTTATTTAGCATTTAAACATGTCAGCCAACCTTGCGGCGCATCTTTGTGCGAACCGTGCTTGCTGCACTTTGAATGTGGCCGAGAGCTGGCTTGATGAAACACCTCGCTTCCAACTTCTTTTTTTGCGGGGTACCTCGCTTCCTAGTGACGAGTGTCTTGGCTGATCGTCCTAAGAATGCTTATATATGAATAAAGCTCTCTCATTTACCCGCAAAAAAGATTAAGCCATATTAACCGGAAAGGAGGGAGTATGGACTAGCACTACTTGTTGGTGTGTCCCGTCAACACGCAGAACGACGAGAAGCTTGCAGGACAAGGTGAAGCGCGCTTACGCCTTTTGACTAATGCAATGTACCTCGCCCAGGCGGTGGACATGCATCAGTTCATTCGTGTCGATTGCCAGAGGCATACACTGTAGTAACTAACATGCGGAGTACCATCATTGTTCGACTTCATGAAGAGGCGAAGAGCCAAGCGCAAGGTTTAGTACTACGAGTAGTACTACTACTAGAACAGCATGGTGGAGCCTCTGTACTCTTATTTTTCTTAATCTTTGATAAAGTACACACTTATTCCGGAGAAGGGCGGAAAACGGCAGCCCAACATGTAATGAAGTTATCGATCAACCATGCTCGAATATATCTTGGCCTCCGTGCGAGCCCGTCTGTGTGTTCTCTCTCCTCGCCTATCTCAATGAACGGCGGGTTGGCCATTTTGCCGTCAATTGAGATCGGTTTGCGCACACTCCGGTCCCACATGTCAGTGATATGCCAAGACGATGTGCGTTGACCGACTGGCCATACGCGTACTTGGTTTTGCACCTTCATACTACTCCTCCCTCCGTCACAGTTTACAGGGCGCGCTTCATTATGATGCATTTCTCTCAATGCATTTCCACCACCAGAGAGACTTTAGACGCGTTTGGTTTAATGCTCAATTAATTAGGGCGTGGTAACCGCAATTTTCTCTCGATGTAGTACTACGGAGTGGAGTACGTGCATGCATGTGTCTACTCGGGGTGGAAGCACTGCATGCATGTGTGTACGCATTATTTCCTCTAGTAATAGACGCCGTGGTATAAGTACCGATGCTATTTTTCAGGCCGACCGCTAGTCGCCTTGGTCCCAGAGATTTTCTCTTTTTCTGAAGCGCGCTCTATAAACAGTGACAGATGGAGTAGTATGAGCGGTTTCAAAGAAGAGTGTATTGATGGTTGCTTCTTCCGAGCAACTTAAAGTGGGAAAAGGTGGGGCTTATGATTTGACTCCTCATTACTCACTATTAATGCGGCGCAACGACCGGTCTGAGTCTCCCTTGCGGCTGTGCACTACCCCCTCGGTTCTTAAATATACTCCGGAGTATTTGTATTTCTAGAGATTTCAACGAGTGACTACTCAAATATTTGTCTTTTTAGAGATTCAAATGGACTACTACATACAGATGTATATAGACATATTTTAGAGTGTAGATTCACTCATTTTGCTCCGTATGTAGTCACTTGTTGAAATCTCTAGAAAGATAAATATTTAGGAACGGAGGGAGTACACATACGAAGCAAAATGAGTGAATCTACACTCTAAAATACGCCCATTTGAAATTTGTAAAAAGAGAAATATTGTTGATGACAGTTGCGACGACAAAAAAGAAGCATATTCCTTGTCCTAAGGGAAGATAACAACACAGTTGTGTTTGTCTAAAACGGTGTGAGGATGAGATTGCAACATGGAAAGTACGCCGAACGAGCTACGTTTTGTGCAAAGAACTATGGAAGATCCACATGCAGTGACGTGGGAAGACGGGCAATGGAGCAAGGCCGGAGGGGATACCTGGAGGTCGTCGGGATGTAACTAGGTGAGCGGCGGCGGGCGGAATCTGCCCAAACTGTAGCAGCGAGCAGGTGGCGTAGGCCCTACCGCGCCGGAGCTTGGTCAGAGAGAACGGCGTGTACTGCAGATCGGGACGTGCTGCCTCGGCGCCGTCGAACGGAGAAATGATGCACGTCCTCCCTTTCTGCCGGCGGACGGGATGCGGCCGGATAAGTGACCAACGGTGAGAGAGAGAGAGAGAGAGAGGCCACCACAGCCTTGTGTGAGATACTCTGAAGAGAGACAAACCAGGCAGGGAGGCTCCATTGTATATAGTGGAGCGGACTACCTTTTTCTCCATAAAAATCGGTTTATATTCTGTGTACGTGCCATTGAGCGATATAACTTTATTTAAAAATAACGCGCCAACGCATCAAGTCGAACTTTGTTTCGTGCACGCGTGGTACACGACCTCCGTAGGTAAACAACCGCTACATGCGTTCAAATTAGCACGTGGGCTGCCATTTCGTACAGAAATGAGCTCCACCGTGTACCCGCGCGGGTGTGGCTGGGCACGAAGCGTGAGTACATGCACGGTGCACCTATTCTCTTCTTGTATACGTACACCACCTACGTGGGGTTGTGTGAGAGAGATACAAACATAGAGAGATATAGTGTGTGGGTTCGTGAGAGTTTTTATTAGGGGGGGTCAATAAAAAAATGTAACATATGCAATGTGTGTGAAATAGAGTCCTGGATATATCATATATATAGAGGGGGCGATCCACGAGACGAGAGTGGAGGTATCATCGACTTGAGGTGTCCATAGAATCGAAGACAGGGATGATGTGTGTGTGTGTGTGTGCGCGCGGTCGATAAAGAGTGCCATTGAATTTGTGTGTGCCCACGTCAAAGATATGGAGTGGCTGGCCTACTAGAACGAGAGAGGGGACAGGTGTGGTTTATCTCTGTGGCATGGATACCTACCTACAGCGCTTGACTATCGGTGTGTGTTTGGGGGGGAGGGAGGCCTAATTAACTATAGAGGTAGAATGGCTGGTATATTTGTGGAGGAGGAGAGAGGCCTACCTCATGTATTAAGGGAGATCGATCTACCTCATGTATTAAGGGAGATCGATGGGCATCCATGCATATGTGCAGGAGAGGAATAAGGCTGGGAGAGTGAAATAGCTAGAGTGTTGGAGGGGGTGGTAGTGGAGTTGCTTCTAACAAATGGTGGGATAGGATTGCTAGACAACCGGAGGGCACGCCTGCAATATCAATAAGAGAGGGGATGGCTGCCTGTCTATGCACGTGCGTGTGAGAGACGGGTCAGGAGGCATGCACGAATGATGGGGGGCGATATGGATGTGGTAAGCAGACATAACTACATAGGAAGATCAATCGTCCTTTGTCAGAGAAAGGAGAGACATAACTTGTGAGGTACGTCGATCGATGGGGGGGAATAGTTAAAGTCGACCTAGGTACATGTTGGGAGATCGATCGGTATACATGCATGTGTGTGTTAGAAGCAAATGAGGCACGAGGAGAAGGATAGAGAGAGAGGGATGCATCTAGGAGGTGGTGCGAGAGTCATACTATATCGAGGGGGGAGAAGTGTGCGAGTACGAGATCGATGAAAAGAGTGGTGGGAGTGAGGCATGGACGGTGATAAGAGAAGAGGGGAAGCTTGTGTTTTGTGCTAGGCACACCTGGCTAGAGAGGCATATCGATCGATGTGTGCCGTAAAGAAGGAGCTGGGGGCCTACACACACAGTGGGTGAACGACCTAAAGTGAAAATACGAATTTGCGCGATGGAGCTAGAGAATGCTGAGGGACGGTTAGAGGGATGCGGGCGTCTGCATGCACGAGAGAAAGTTAGCGCTAGCTAGCTACAATGATAAGAGGATTGTGTGGGTGTAAAAGACGAATAGAAATCATACTTCATTACAAAAAGCGAATTCGGATATTTGAAGAATTTATCATAGTGTTTTAAACCGACGCATGTGTGAATATACATAACGGTGATACACATGGTGTGGTTATGAACATCTTATACTACATATAATATATTTTATCTCTACTCTAATAAAAAAACAGAGTTGTTGATGATGGTGCCATCCTGCAATATAGGCCGTCCAATTTATATCTGACGGATAGGAAGGAAACTATGGCAATTTTGGAAAAAGATACCCACACCCCTCTCCATATTTGCAAATTAGGCCTCCCCTTGATCATGTTGATGTCCTGTGGAACGCATGGGCATCTTGCTAGTACTACGTATAACATATAGAACATTGATCATAATTTGGGCTAATGTGTGGCTTTCGCAGCTCAGGTCTAAATACTTGTCATAATGTAGGGGGCGGGGCACTATACTATGTGTGATAAACACGGTGTACACGTATGGAACATGGTTTAGATTATGAATATATAGTTAGTACATCAAATGTACTATTATTTGGAATCATCATCAAGTGTATTCAAAAAATAGAGTTCGAGTTCATGTAGTACACATAGTTCATATCTATCTCTATAGTAATCATGTGGTGTGTTATTAAGGTAATACACGAATGATGGTTGAAGTTGGCAACAATCATGATTGTAGATTTGTTATTGAAATAGAGAAACGAATTCAAATTCAGTTCAAATTGCAGCGGTAGTATAGACATTTGGAATGCACTAAAATGTTGGTATGAGTAGGTTACATGCATTATACAGCAAGCGAAAAAATTTAATTGGACATAACATGGATTCATACTACTGAATAGCATTTAATTTCACTAAATTGTTGGTATGAGTAGCTTTAAATAGCATTTTTATAGTAAAACGGGGCAAGACTGTCTCTTTGTGTGGTGTGAATAGTTTTATTTTTTTCGTTCTCTTTTTGGTTGAGAGAAGTGTGAGTTGATTTGGTACGTACAAGTACAATATTATACGTTACGCTAGTCCCCAAAATTCAACCCGCGCCTTGTGATATCCCGAAAATTCAGATATCGTGCTCCCAAAACTGGCGCCTTCACAAACCGCGCCTTGCTATCCCGAAATTACAACGCGCGCGGAAACTCGTTCTAGCTGCCAAATCCCGAAACGTGAAATCCCCCTTCTAACCCTGAGCCGAAAGGGCTGCTAGTTCAAATCGGTGCGGGGTACTTTTATAACACACCCTACATTTTGGACAAGCGCGTCCCTAAGTCATGGTTCACCCCCTCCCATCGCCTCCTTTTTGCCATTCGAAATCCCAGGCCGCCATAACCTCCCCGCTCCAGCCGCGAAACCCCACCCTACTCCGTCCGCCACCTCACCGCTACCCAGCCGAAGCCTATTCCTCGACGACGTCGTCCATCGCAACAGCTCGACGTCCCTCGTCCACCTCCCTGGATGAGGATCCGTCGTCCATCTCATCGCCCCGCCGGTTCAGCCGCCCCGTCCTCCACCTCCAAGGAGCTACTCCGACGATCGCCTCGTCTATCGTGGCTGCTCCATCCCCACAGCGCCGCCTTAACCTGCTCCACCGGAACCGCAGCATCCTCACCGACTCCTCGGACGAAGCCGAGGCCTACTCGGCACCACCAAAGAGGTTGTACACTCATCGCATCGCACCTTCTCCTTAGCTCAACCTCCCGGCGCCGGGGGTGCTCCATCCCGCACCCCCATGGAGCGGCTGCCTTGAAGCCGGCGCCGCGGGCGACATCTCCACGGCGGCTCTCCCCCAATGCGAGGCCCCTTCGGCGGCGGCATCCATACCAGCCGGATCTGCTGCTGCTCCGGCTCTTGCTCGCTCGCTCGCGCTGCTGCTGCTGCTCCAGCTCTCGCTCGATCGCTCGCTCACCCAGCTGCTGCTGCTCCGGCTCTCGCTCGCTCGCGCTGCTGCTCTCCCCCTCGCTCGTGCTGCCGCTCTACTACGATTTTGCTACACTTCAGTCGACTGAATAGCCTTTTGGGTCAGTCGATTTTCAGGGGGGGCTCGCCGGAGTTAAGGAAGAACCACCCGCAGTGGGGACGGGGGCTCGCCGGAGAGGTACCCCACTATCTATCTTAGGGTTCAGGGTGGGGGCGGGGGGCCTATAGGGCTGGCCGGGGCAGCTGCGGACCGGCGGTGGGGAGTTGTTTCGGGGCGGCGAGGCGGCGCTGGGGCCGGCGGTTCGGCCCGCGGTGGCTGGCGGCTCAGGAGGGTGCAGGTTGAAGATGAACTGCAGGCCCTCCCTAAACTACATGTCAAGTGCCTCTCTGCTACCATTGCGTTCAGTTTCGACGGTAACATTCAGATTCCACAGTAAATTTCAGTTTCGACAGTTAAGTTCAGAGTCAACAGTTTTTACCTCATCTGTTGTAGTTAGGTGGTTTTTGGTGATGTAAATTTTACATCTATTTTACATCATTATTGGAGATTGATGATGTCTGTCTTGTGCTGCTTTAGCCTTGACGTCTTACGGCTCACCGGGGCTGTTTCAGCCTTGACGTCTTATGGCACATATCGAGGAAGCAATGAATAGTATCTCTGTCTAATATCTGGTTCACCTAGGGTATGCCTATGTTGTTCATCTTGGGTAGGAAACAAATAGTAAAGCAATCATCATCTGTATTTTTATTAAATTAAAGCAATCATCAACCTGCTATCATTAGTTTTGGATCCATCCACTAGTTGTTACCATCACTCTAAATTTTTGCATGCTCTCCTTACATAATCTCACCATATTTTTTTCGTATGCATGTCAGATATTGTACACAGTCATGCTGAACATGTAGAGAAAAAGAGAAGAGTTTTGCGCGGCAATACAATGTCATGCAGGCATCGCGCCATGGTGGGTTCAATGGAAAACCCTCCCCACCCCTCTCCAGATTGTAATCCAGAGGAAGATATCTGTTCTGAGGCGGATTCAGACGCCGCTGACCACTCCTATTTACCCCCAAGGTGTTTGCTCTACCTTGGCATGATGATGTTAGTCATATCATGCATATGTTGCCTTGCAGTGCCTACTTTTGAAATCATATATGTCATCTGCTTAGTTTAGACATGTTCTGTAATGCCACCTGTTTAGTTTTTATATCATATATGGGAATTGTGTAGTCTCATGTCTTTTAGCCAACCATAATATACGTGAAATGTGCGATGCCATCCTGTTTAACCAGGCATCATATATTTCAATGATATCTTTCCCATCCTTTTCTTCATTACATTTCCATTTGCCGACAATGTTTGTACATTAAACTACTCTTCCTGTGAATCGGCCATTTGGGTGGGAGATTGAAAAATCTGGAGTGAAAACAAGGCCTTCTGAGCAGACAGTGCTACTTGTCGAAGGAGATCTCTTGTTGGGTCCCGATAGCTCCTCAGAGATGGATTCAGAGACAGATGACCAGTCCTATTCCCCCACCGAGGTGTATGCTCTAACTTGGCACGGTTATACTGCTCATATCATGCATATGGTGTCTTGCATTGCATAGATTAGACATCATATATACAATATTCAACACCATGTTCTTAGTTCAGACATCATATCTAATGCCCTTTGTTTAGCATATAAATCACATATGTGAATTAAATGATGCGATCCTGATTACTTAGATAACATGTTGGTGAATTATGTCATGCGATCCTGTTTAGTTATTCATCATATCTTTGAATTATGTTATGATATGCTATCCAGTTTAGATACACATCATATATGTGAAATTATGTCATGCTATCCGTTTTAGTTAAACAATATACATGTCAACTATTTCATGCCCTCTTTTTTCCACACTATCTATTACATCTGTCTCTCATACAATGTCGGTACATTCAACTATGTTTCTTGTTTATCAGCCATTTGAATTGGAGCGGGTGATGCCAGCATCTAGCGGACTAAAAACACAGTCTTCAAATAAAATAGTGCTACCTCTTGGTGGAGATAGCACCCCGGTTGTACATGCACAAGAACCAGCCCTACCACACATAACCCAAACTCTCGCAGATTGTACCCCTACTGCGATGGACAGAGAACCAGCTTCACCCAATCTAACCCCAACACCAGCAGATAGTAACCCAGTTCCTGTTGACACAGCACCATCTCCACCACAGAGCTCCCAAACAAGAGCAGTTAGTAAGGCAGCTCCAGTGCCCAAAGGGCCAGCACTGCCACGGCGAACCCCAACTCCACCAGTTAGTACGCCTATTCCTGTGGAGGAAGCACAACCAGCTAGTCGTAGTTTAGCATCTATCGCATTTGATGTTGTTAAATCGTATGTGCGTATCTTCCCATCTTGGAAATGTTATACTGAAGATGAAGGAAAATGCCAGTTGCAGGTGTTTGTCCAGGAGTTATGTGTAAGTAATGTTATCCATGGCAATTACTTTGCTTTGTCCCATACATCCTACCTCCATGATGGTTATAATACAGCAAATTTTCCCATTTTTTTCTCTATAGAGAAGGACCTATTTGGAAACTGAGAATGAGGTAACCTGTGCTAATACCTCTGCTATCTTCAAGAATGCTTGGTGGCAGTATCGGAATTACCTGAAGAAAACATACTTCACCGACAAAGAAACTCATCAAATTCCCTTACGTTCTCCTGAGATACATTTACTGGACGATAACTGGGAACGCCTTGTTCTGTATTGGTCCCGATCCAAGAATGTGGTAAGGTCTATGAGCTCATTTTCTATTTTAAGTACTATATTGTTGCGTCTTACTGTACTTTGTTCATGTAGAACAAGTGCCTAAACCCGAAGAACAACTGTTCTAATTTAAGATTCCATTGCTATCATAGTTCAAAAAAGCGCTAGGCGTTAATTGTGCGTTTTGCCACCGCCTTGCGCTTTACTGACCAAAACGCATGCTTATGCGCAGTTATGCACAGATTAAGCATAGTTATGCGCAATGCGTTTTGCCAACGCCTAGAGCCTAGGAGCACTTATGCGCTTGCTTAGGCGCGCCTTTTTTAACTATGGTTGCTACCGTGCATACTGCTTTGCTCCTGTATCACTGTATTTACTCATACAAACTTATTTTTAAATTGAAGGATCCAATCGAAACTGCAATGGCACTGTAGGTATGTTCACGCATGTTTCTTTAACAGGCTTGCTCTTATCAATAGCTCTGTTGATTTCAATTTCAATTGTGTATATAGTTGACTTGTCATATCATGCACATTACTAGCATCACAACAGAGCCAATAGTGTTGTTGTACATGTAGACCCGTGGTACCCATCTGAAATCTTGTTGTGCCGTGTAGTTTCCCACGATTTGTATTCCTTCACTGCTGCTTTGTCTTGAACTGATATGATTTGATCCGTGTCTCTATTTTCATTTGGCAAGAAAATGCAGTGACCATAGGACATAGATATATGTTTGTTTGATGCTTTTATTATGTACTAGTACTTGGCAATAGAAGACTTGGTAGTTTAATCCTGTCCACCTTACTAATGAACTGGTTCACCGAAATGAGTTTCATATACTAGTACATGCTAAACTGTTACGTGTCTGCTTGTTTCTTCTTTTAGAATGCTGACAGAATATTGGGGAAGAGTGCCTTATTAAGCAATGGTAAAGGAAGTAATGCAGATAAGGTTCAGGATAGTGACACATCCTTGTTGGTCTCCAACAAAGCTGATAAAACAGCTAAGGAAGACTATCTCGAAGACAGTGAGACAACCCCAAAGTCCTGTCTTGGTTTAGTGTTGGAGTTACTGGCCACTACCGCTTGCACAAGCTATTCAAACTCACTGTCTGAATCAGTTTGGTTTCTTGAGTCTCAACTACAAGCTGAAAGACATCGATCAGCTGTGGTGCGAGAAGAAGCGGAAGGACTGCGGAAGTCCCTGGAGCATTTAGATTCATACTTTCTGGTGCAACAGCAAGCGTTGGAGGATTTTAGCGCCAAACAGGACAAAGCTAATAAGCTTGCTAAGCTTATTGCCAGCATGGTGGATACCACGTTTCTTGAGCTCTTATGAAGTTGTTTCAGTTATGCTCTTGTTTTGCTGCCGTGTTTATTTGCACTGGTGGCCAATTTTGACGGCCAGTGTATGTAATATGCTACTTTGTTCTTTATATTTGCACTGGTGGTGAACTTTGATGCCCAGTGGATGTAATATGTGTAATAGCGGTAATAGGCTAGCGTTAATTGCTTGCTTATTTATTTCCTTATTGTCTTGTTTAGTTGTTTGCTTGTAGTCACTGCAGTTATTTTTCTGTGTTTTTCTAGTGGCCACAATAACCTATTTTTGGAAACTAGGCCAAAATAATCATGGCAACACACGGACTGTTGTAACCATGGGCCTCCTGCAGGCCGTATGATCCATGGGCCTTCTACGGGCCGTAGGATCCATTGGCCTTCTATTTGGGCCGTAGGATCCATGGGCCTTCTACGGGCCGTACGATCCATGGGCCTTTTACGGGCCGTACGATCCATGGGCCTTCTACGGGGCGTATCATCATTCCGCCAATCATGGGCCGTACTATTCGTGGACAATAACGGGCCGTTTATTGGTCGTATTTAATAACTCTATGAAACCAGCCCAACGGGTTCTTTCCGACATGAAAACGGCCCAACGTATTAACGGGCCGCAAACGGGCCGACTGTAACCACGGGCTGAATTTGGCCACAAGCAGAAAATGACAGTAACGGGCCGTAAGTAACCGAATGCTAGAAACGAGCCCAAAATTAAATGGGCCCTGAGAAGGCCGAAAGATATCATGGGCTGGAAACGGCCCAACGGAATAATGGGCCGTTAATGGGTATAAAGTGATATACTGTTCATTACGGGCCAGTTTTACCACGGGCCGTTAAGGGGCCGAGGGTTACTAAGGGCCTCATATGGGCCGAAAGACGTCATGGGCCATACATGGGCCGGAAGTTAAAACGGGCTGGAATTATATTGGACGGCCCAGATGACGCTACTGGGCCTAACTCGGATAGGCCGTAAACGGGCCCTGGGATAGCGGGCTGTAAATGGGCTATATGCAAATAGGCCGTTAACAGGCTTGCCGTGGGCCGGCCCGCCAACTTTTGACCAAGTCAAACGGGCCGGCCTTTTCACAGGAATGGGCCTCTGTTGGGCCATGCCACGTGTCGGCGTATCATAGGCGCTTTGGGTCCAATGGGTGGATGACATCTGTCCCAACGGTGAGCCGACACATGTTTCCTCCAGCCAATGATGATTTTACACGTGGAAAATCCGCATTGGTCGGGGCTGTTAACGGGTTATTGGATCCAAAACCGGACCCGATAGCTTAATGGCGTTCCGTTATGGTGGATGCCACGTGTCGGTCACCCTTGACAAAAGCACTTTGTGACGTGCGATTTATCGTCATGGAAGTGGACACTTCCGTGATGATAATTTTGGTAATGTCATTGAACACTTCTACGACAGCACAAGTATGACTATCTTGATTCTGTCATAAATTTGTCATGGATGTACATGCATGACAGAAAACGCGACCTACTGTGACAAACACGTATCATCACGGAAGTGTATTTTTTGTAGTGCCATGAGTACCTTAGTAAATCTGTACCCTCTGACCTGAGGTGCCACCACCAGAGCCAATTGGCCCGGGTTATCAACCCGGGGCGGGTGATCCTCATGGCTCCAGAGAATAGGGTGTTCAGACCATCGCAAGTAACGGGGAATCGCCGGCTCAACTGCATTCACTGCCCTTTTATGGAGCTTTTGATCCCACTTACATAAACTCGTGGTGAAAACGTGGTACTGCCCACTATTCAATTGGTTCGGGATACTCTGATAACCAGACTGCTGCTGCTGATTCCCTTGACCAGACTGCTGATTAAAACCACCTTGATTGCCTTGGCCCAAGAAGCCAGAATTTGAACCGCCACCACCAAAACTAGGACCATGAGAGCGGATCCTCAGCCGGCATTCGGTCCATGATTGTTCTGGAAAAAAATGGAATTTCTATACTCCTTCATAATGAAGCAATCCTTCCAGAGGTGAGTGGCCGGCTTTTCGTGCGTACCATGCTTTGGGCAGGGCTGATTCATCATCGCCTCAAGATTGAATTTTGACCCTCCAAACCGAGGGGCGGCTTTCCCTTGCAACGCTGATTATTACTCTGTGTATTGGTGTTAGCCACAAAGTCTAAATTACCATCCGCCTTGCTCTTACCATTGCCACCTTGACTTGCCGGGTTATGCTGCTGCCCTTTCGTGTTGCTGCTCTTCTTTCCCTTACCCAACTTTTCATCATCAGACTCGGGGTCCTTAGTACTATCAAAGTCGGCATACTTGAATAGAGCCGCCATTAACTCCCCCATGTCGTTGCACTGGCGTTAAACCGCCCCAGTTTCTGCTTTAGGGGCATGAAACGCAATTTTTCTCCAACATCAGGACTGCTGAACCGGCATTGATACTATCCGATGAGTGTATGATGGTTGAGACCCGGCGCACCCAATGGGTTGTTGACTCACCCTCACCTTGGACACAAGAGTCCAAATCCACGATTGACATAGGCTGCTTGCACGTGTCTTTAAAACTCTGGATAAAATGGGCTTTTAACTCGGCCCATGATCTAATGGAGTTAACAGGCAGCCCTTTGAACCAAGTACGAGCTGTCCCATCCAACATCATGGTGAAATACTTGGCGCATGCAGCATCGCTAACATCCAGCATCTCCATTTCCATCTCATAACTCTTAATCCAAGCTTCAGGGGGTTGACCTGCAATGTAATTAGGTACCTTACGAGAACCCTTAAAATCCTTAGGTAAATGCTCGTTACACAGAGCCGGCACTAAACACGGCACACCCAAAGTTCTAGAGGTCACACCTGCTTCCACCAAAGCCGACGGATAAACCGGGGATTGTAGTTGAGCCGCCTGCTCAGCCTCCTGACGCACCCTGCCCTGATCCACCAAAGCCTGGGCATTATTACCTCCGCGCGCCGAGTCATGCCCACGAGGCTGGTTACGGTGTTGCTCACTGCTTGAAACGGCGGGCGACTCAATATGCCTGCTATAACTCCGACTCGGTCGAGGGGTTGAGTGACTCCACTCGTGGCTGTAAGAATAAGCCGCCTGTTGAGCCACAACTGTCTGAAGAAGCTCTCCGGCCCTCCGTGTCTCTACCGCTGTTAGAGACTCGCCTTCAACTGGTAGAGCCGCCAATCGCCTCGCCGCAGCAATCATATTATACAAAGGGTTAGAATAGAGACCCAACGGTGTCAGAACATGCTGAGGCGGAGTATTATTCAAGCGGGGCGGATCTATCGCATGCGGCGGAACCGACGCTCCAGTCATAGGCGCCTCAACTGCCCGGTTCACCACCGGCGGGTCACTGGTCCCTGCTCTAGGCGTATTGAAGAGGTTCCTTGCGTCGTAAACCGGGGGTAAACGACTCTGGTGCCTTCTCTTCATGATCTCGTTCGAAACGTTCTGATCCAACGTGAGCCGGAAAGATTATGCCTGGATCCGTTGTGCCTGGGCATCCAAAGCAGCTCGCTCTGTGGCCATCCTAGCGTTCTCAGCCGCCAGCTCTTCGTTGGCTTGAGCTATCTCCTCTCGTAGCTTCGCCACATCTATCTTGTGTTGTTCCTGGTTGTCCGGGGTTACCTCCACCCCATCAGAGTCGCCAAAGCCTCCAATAACTCTGTCAAAGCTTGAGCCCGCGGGCGGGCAGTGCCACTAGCCCCAGCCGTCGCTGCAACAGTTGAACTAGAGGTCATAGCCGCTGCAGTTGTTGAACCGAGCGCCGACTATGTACCGGCCATGAAGATCGCAACCATGTTCGGTGGCTCATAGGGGTCCGAAATACTGTCGCCATCGGAACAGCCCCCAAGACGACCGTCTTGCAATTGATATTTTGAGTCGGTCTCGCCGGTGGACGACTCACCATCAGAATAGATGGCCGTCTCACCACCAGACACAGATCCTTCTCCAACTTCCGCCCCATGGATGAAACCAACAAAGGTGGGTTGAACTCGAGCGGGTTGAACTCGAGCGGGTCATGCACGCTGAGCCGTCTCGATGATGTCGGTGCAGGTGTCCGGCTCAGGGCACAGTTCACCGATCTTGCCGATGAAGACATGGATTCCACCGAAGGGGACCCGGTACCCGTACTCAATTGAGCCGGCCTCGGGGCCCCAGCCTGCATCGTCGATGTAGAGCTTGCCGCGACGACTCTTGGTCATCCGGCCCACAGCGTATCCCTTGATCCCTTCGAAGCTACCCTTTAAGAACTCGAAACCACCGTGCGCTAGCTCCACGGTGGGCGCCAACTATCGTGGAATTATCATGGCAGATGTCCTACCGAAAGGACTTAGTCGTGGAGCCATCGCAACTAGGTTAGCTTAAAGGGGTTAATCGGGAAAAAGGACACAGAGGGTTTATACTGGTTCGGCCCCTTGCGGTGCAGGTAACAAGGCCTACTCCAGTTTGGGATTGTATTGCTTGGGTTTCAATTACCAGGGAGCGAATACGCTTGACCTAGTTCTCGATCTCTTCTTTCTTTCCCTAAACTGCTGTCGGGTCGTCCCTTTATATACACAGGTTGACGAACGGCGGCTCACCGAGTCCTGGCCGGCTCATACACAACATGTCCAGCTCGGTGACTAACTACGCTTGCCTTACAAAACAAGTCATACACATATGGCGGTTCATCCTCTTGGGCCTCAAGTCGCCACTGAGTCTTGGGCCATCAACGGGCTTGTATGATCCGCCATCTTCGTTGGTATGCCGCCAGTGGTATGAACCGGCCCCCCGTGGGCGGTACATACCTAGTAGTTATATCCCCAACAGGCGGGACTGCGTGCTCCCTCCTCCCGTGGTTAGATGTGCTGCCGCCAGGCCATCCCTCTACCCACCCGCACCTCCTGTCCGGCGACGTCAGCCTCACCCCGCAGCCGACCAGTCAGCCCTTATACTCCCCTCAGCGTGGGCATCTACTGCTGTGGCTTCGCCTGGTCCGGGTCGTTCCCTTCATGGGCCTCATCGTCGTCCACTGCGTTGGTGCTCTCGGCGCGGCGTGGTCAACATGGTCAACAAACAACAGCCATCGAAAGAGGGATGCAAGTGGAGAGGCTGACAGTAGGGACCCACACAAGCAAGAGCCTCCTTATTACGGAAGGAAGTGCCTCCTTGTTATGCAAAAAAACTGTTCCTGCCGATGACAGGTGGGACCCGACAGATTTGGTGGTTGACTTGTGGGCCTACTAATCTGACGAGTACGCAGGGCTTTGTCAACTTAATCAACAAATGATTCTAGCAGCTGGACCATTGGATGTTAATCCAACAGCCGCGCTGCTTCTTCAACCTCTAATCTTGTTCCCGTCTCTCGTGGGCGGCAGTGCTGTCGCGCACCCGAACTAGTCAAGTTTCCCACTCCTCTCCATACGTGACTCCACTGCCATGTCTTCCTCATCTCTGGGTAGTTCCAGTCTTGGGCCTCGCGGTCGTCCACTGGCCTTGGTGCGCTCGACACGGTGTGGTCAACGTGGTCAACAAACGAGTGTCATCGGAAGATGATTGTACGTGGAGAGACTGACAGTGGGGATGCATCACGCCCATGGACGCATGCATGCAACTGCATCCTTTTTACCAGGAAAAATAATGTTTTCTCCACCTCACAGCTGGGATCCACTAGCTACATCTTTGCACGCAAGGAAGTGCGTCCTTATTACGGGCAAAAAATAATAATTCCTCCCCCTGACAGCTGGGACCCATCAGTTATATCTTCGCACGCAAGGGAGTGCCTCCTTATCCTCCTTGACAGTTAGGACCCACCTGGTTGAACCATACGTAGGGTTGTCTCTCTGGTAGTGAACGTGTATGTACATACTGGTCGATCGGTCTCTCTGTAAGGATGAACCGTGGCCGAGCAAGGAGCGGCCCGTGTGACGTAGCAGTTGAGGTAGTCCTGTATAAATCATGTACACATATGTACATCCACGCTGCAAGAAAGTAAATACGGCTACATATGTACATACGGGCAGGGTCCCGAACGCGTACAGCGACGGTGTCCTGTTCATCGGCAGCCAACCGGCTGGGTCGACACGGAGAAACAACGTTGTGTTCATCGGGAGGCAACAGACTGGGTCAGAATGTGTCGTGTTCATCGGTAGCCAACCGTCTTGGACGGAACAGCCGAAATGGGGTCTGGCATACCACAGAACGGAGTAAATGGCCTTCTGTTTGACCGGATATGGTCGAAACAGGATCCTGTTCATCGGGGGGGGGGGGGGGGGGGGGTTCTGGCGTACCAAAAAACGGAGGAAACGGACTTGTGTTCGAGCTCCTATAGTCGAAACGGGGTGCTGTTGATCGGGAGGTGTGTGGCGTACCGCAAAACGGAGGAAACGAACTTGTGTTGGAGCGCCTACGGTCGAAACGGGGTCCTATTCATCGAGAGGGGTGGGGCGTACCGCAAAACGGACTCGGGCTACAGTTCATCCACCATCTACTGCCTTGCTCCAACCTCAACGGGGTACTGTTCATCCACCATCGACTTCCTCCAGCCTCCACCTGCTACTGTTCATCCATAGGGTTATGTTCATCCAGCCTCCACCGGCTACTGTTCAACCAGCCCTCCACAGGGTCCTATTCATCCACCCCCAACCAGCTCGGCTACGGCAGCCTCCTCTCGGGGTCTTGTTCATCCAGCGGCAACAACCTACGTACTACCCCGGGGTCCTGTTCATCCAACCCCCACCGGGAACTGTCCATCCAACCCCAACCACGTACGTCTTGACTCGTTCAACCAACAGTTCATAAATAGGCAGCAGATTCGATTTGCTTCTGTAAGAAGCAGTAGTAGCGATCGATCGCTCGGGTTCGGTTAGCAGTAGTAGCGAAGGAATCGCTCGGGTTCAGTTAATAGCCAAGGGATCGATCGCTCGGGTTCAGTAAGCGAACGCCTCGCTCGGGTTCAGTTAGAGACCAACGCCTGGCACCCAAGCTCATACGTGTACGAGAGAAATACGCAATCCCTCCGTGCATTGCTCAGCCCCGACCACCCACCATAACCGGTAACTCCCTGATATTTTCCTCACCCTCGCTTCTATCATGATTTTTTCCGTCATGGACGGCCCAAAGAATGTCATGGAGGTGCATCTCTGGGCCGCCCAGGACGAAAAGTCCATTTTCTGTCATGATTTTTTGTCATAGAAGTAGGAGCCCACCACAATTATGATGATACCGGGTTTTGTCATAATTATCGTCATAGAAGTGTCTTAAGCATGACAGAATTTTTTTTCGTTCGGGCCAAAATGTCACGGATGTGTCTTTTTTTGTAGTGCAAGAAGTTTCAAGTGATGGTGACCGAATCAAAGTCGAGGGGCATGATGTACGATGACCCACTACATACATGCGAAGAAGTTTTGGCTGATGGAGGTTGGCTTGAAGTCGATGTACGTCTTCGTATCATGGTGACCACATCTCACAAGAGTAGATAGCAGCAAGCAGGGTGCCTTGAAAAGCTCAGGCCTCGCTTCGATGATCGGCACGTGAATGTCCCTTGAGCATGCAGCCAGCCGCACGGCACTCAACATATCCATACACGAACAACAGAGGTCCAGGATGTCACTGGGGAAATTGCACTAGTTGCGACTCATAGGGATGCTGGCGGCTTGGGTTCGGCCATGGTGGAGTTTGGAAGGTGGGGTTTCTGGGCCTTGATTTACGGCTAGAAGGCTATCGGTGCCGGGGGACGGGAGAGATGGAATAGTGGTATAGGCGGAGGCGAGCGAGACGAGGGTACGCAGAGACACTATGAGATGATGAAGAGTGACCTCAGGGTCTCCCGCGAGATGGAGATGGAGTGGTGCCAGGGGAGAGGTAGACGAGGCGATGCATGCTATACAACGGTAGTGACAGTCACTGCACAGGGTGAGGCTGACTTTGGTAACCCCGAACTTGCCGCTTGGACTAGTGTCACCTCGGGCGAGGGTCTTGTGACTTCACTGTGAGGACCGGATGAATAATATTTTAACCAACAAGTGTACTACAGTTGTACTACTACTACTAGTAATGTACAAAGTAGTACCGTGTAGTGGAAAGAGGTCATGCTAGCATGTCTCTGGGTTCACTTCATCCTCTAGATAGCATCCATATTGTAAGTAGAACCGAATTCTCATGCATTCGGAAGCGCGTAGAAGGCCTTTTTATTTTTTGAGGATAACCGCATATTCCTTCACCAGAAAAGGTTTTGTCTCACACGCATGCGCCAATATCCATTCAAACTTGCTATGACACATTTTTACGTGCAAAGAGATGGATATGTTTGTATATGTGTTCATCTACCCAAGTGGGTTTTGTGTAGGTCGCACGTGTCAGGACGGGTGCAAAAATAAAAAGGAATCATAAATGTTTCACCACGTTGACTCGAAAGAGTGACCTCAACTAGCTAGTGGCACATGTAGCGAAAAAAGGATGGGCACGTACACAGACATGTACCACTCCTACCTTTGAATAATAATAAGTACGCTACCCACATAGGCTTTTCGTTTTGCAGGTTGGTCTACCTAGCCGTCTAATCAATTGCCTGCAAGCCACTTCTCCCATTTACTTCTCCATCAGGAACCGATTTTCCTTGGCATCTTCACCTCTCCTTGATTTGCATTCAAACCCCATTGGACTCACACTGTTTTAACCTCTTCAGATAGTCCTAGACTAACTCCAAAGCCTCTAATCATCTTCTTCCAGTAAGACTAGCCACCTAATCGTAGTACTCCAAACCATAGCCCTCCGGTCCAGCGGTTCCAAATGGCGAAAGAGATCCCTATGCAACTTTTTAGCATCAAACATGTCCTCAGCGAAGGCTCGTTGAGTATAGCTGCCACCATCACCGACACCCAAAGGTTGTTCGGGAGTGGATCAACAATGTATCCAACTCCCTCAAAAAGGTGGGGATTAAGGTCATTGGTGTCAACGCAGAGTACACGAAGTGTGCCACTGGGAGGATCCAACACGCCGCCGTCCTTCAGCTGTGCCTTGAAGATGAAGTTTTGGTGTATCACGTCATGCACATGCCCTCCATACCAGGTGAGCTCCAAGATTTCATGTCTGGGGAGGAGATATTCTTCTGTGGTGAAGCCATCGAAGGGGACAAACAAAAGCTGGCGTCGTATAGCCTTGATTTGAAAAACATCGCTGACCTACAAACCAAAATTCCTGTACAAGATTGTGATAAACCAACACCATCCCTATTCAACGTAACAAATTCTGTGCTTGGAACGAATCTTGAGAAGGGTGACGAAACGCTGGGATTAAGGTCGTCTCGATGGGATAATTATCCATTAACCTACGAGCGTATAAAATATGATGCTCTCGATCCCCATGTGAGTTTTGAGATACCAGCAAGGTCGAAAGAGCTTGTAGCGAAGCCGTCTCCCATAGAAAATGAGAAGAAGAAGAAGAAGTTGTAGCAGCAGCAGGGCATTATAGATGGATGTACTATTTCCTCTCCTATTTGTAGACAAATATTTCCTCTCTGTATATATTGATAGATGAACCATTTCGGTGGTGTGCATGTCTTTGGAACAAGTGTAGTAGCGTAGGTCCACTTGAATATAATGAACTATTTATCCACCTAGTTTTCTCTACTACTCCTTGCAGTGATCGGTATGCAATGCATGTGTCAGTAGACATGACAACTTGTCCATGGTAGCTGAACAACGTCGACCATCACGTTTCTACCACTGCCACACGCGATTCCCATGACGCTTCTTCAACCCATGACACCATGTACCCTGACATGCGCCTCACTCCTCTCGACCCCATAGCCCATCTGCCTTTATGTGCATGACATGTGGGCCAACTAAACTATGGCGACCGTCAAGTTGCTACCACAGCCAGATGCAATTCCCACGATGCCGCTCGAACCCATGACACCACATCCCCCGACTTGCACCTCATCCATCTCGGCCACATCGCCCCTCTACATTTGTGAGCATGACATTTGGGCCAGCCACCTGTTGGGTCGACATGTCATGGACTCAAAGGCAGGTGTAGTAAGGCGCTGAAGCTCAGTCCCGGGGGCCTCAAGAGGGAAAAGTAACTCTTGTACCCAGGCTTGTGGTGCTACACTGCACAAACTCGTGCCAAACTCGAGATTTGTTTCTGACTACTACCAATGTGCCGGCCCAAGCGTTGCAATGGATGCAAAGTAGTAGAATAATACTTGTTCACAAACTTGAAATGAAACACTCTAGTTTTGATATACATATATCAGTAAAAATAAATTATGTTTAACTCAAAATATATTACCTAAGCTGTTTTGATGAGGTGAGGGACGGGTGTGGCTGGTTTCAAGATAATAAAAGGTTTTGAAAAATTGGAGCAGATTTTTTTCTAACATTTTGTAGCATGGCACGACATCTGGTGCACCTAAGCATCTGCAAAAAATTGGAGTGCACTCTAAAGATCTTTACATGTTCCCATATATTGGAGTGCACTCTAAACACATTATGTATTTACTATTCTCTAGCCTTTCCTAGCCCTGCAACCATGCCACATAAATCGATAAATTGCAATATACTTGCGTTACTCTCCAGCATGCAATGCTGCCACATCATCTATTCATGCCTGTTAGTCATAGGTTATTTTTTGCATTAGTGTTGATCCTTCACATTTTGTAGAGGTATGATTAATCCAAATATTAATGTTCCATACAAATAAACTCCAAAGGTACGCCGGAGCCGAGGCAGAGGACATATGACGGGGGCGGTGGAGGCGTCTTTGTAGGAGGAGGAGAGCTCGAATGATAATCTTGCATGTCCTTCGCCACCTGCATATCGGCACTGGACTCCTCGAGCACCCACCGGAGCTCGCGCTCCTCCAGGCCACGGCGGAGTCATGGAATATTCCTAAACTGCGATGGGCACCAAGCAGTACTCCTCGTTAGTGGGGGCACAGTGCTCGCGTCCCGACTCATGGGGTACTGTGTGGAGCACGCGCTCATCCACCTCGTGAGCCACGAGGATGGCATGCTCGCAGCCGTGCTCTTGGAGCACATGCTCGTGCTCCTGAGTGGTGAGGATGCAATGTTCATGGGCGTGCTGCCAGAGCACACGCTCGTCCACGTCGAGAGTGGTGAGGATGCGATGTTCGCGGGTGTGCTGCCGGAGCACGGCCTCGTCCACGTTGAGTGTGTCGAGGATGCGATGCTCGCGGGCATGCTTTTGGAGAACACGCTCATTCACCTTGTGAGCGGCGAGGACGCGATGCACCTCCTCGAGACCAACCAGGGCATGCTGCTGGAGCACGCGCTCCCCCTCATGGCTGACGAGGGCGAGCCGCTATATCACACTATCCTCTGTGTGTCCAGTTAGCGCGCGCTCCTCGCAGCTGTCGAAGGCGTGCTCCACCTCAAAGATGTCGGAGACTTCGTCCTCTTCGCAGACCATGGCATCGTCCATTTCGGCAACGACTGCGTGCTCCGTTAGGTGTTGTGTCCATATGGGAGCTTTGAGCTACAGTATGAATTGGGGTGGGGGTTGACCTTTTCATGGTTTCACACGATCTAAGGAGAAAAATAGAAGCTCAAGTATGTTGGAACCTGTCGGGGGTTGGCTGGTAGGAGCAGTCCAACAAACATCACATGTGCACCGTATTTTGAGATGGGTTTAATGTAATTTGTGTGAATTCGGCCAGTGTGGATGTACGAGTAGTACATCCATATCATTGACATTCATGCGCATAAAAAAATGTGTGTGAAAGATTTCACCCTATTTTGATATTCTGTTTGGGAGTGGACTTGTTTTTTGTAACTGGAGCTCATTTTTTCAGTAGAGAATCAAGGGAAGTGTGGTCCTTTGTTTAATTTCAATTTAGACTATCCATGTATTATTGCGATAGATAGATATAGAGAGAATATTTCCGTGACAGAGAGGGGGGGGCAGCGATACATAACAAGAGAGGGGCATATGCATGTTTGAAAGGCTGTGTGTCGCGGAGAGAGGAGTGTACGAGCGTGTGCGAGCGTGTGTTAGAGAGATGGTGCATGTAATGTCAGCTATATACATGTATATACATAGAGGGGATCGACAAGGTTACAGGGTCGGGGATATCGGGTGAGCGATAATGTGTGTGCGATGAAGGGACACACACAACGTCTGTTTGCCTTCGAGAGATCTAGATAGACCGTGAAAGCTTAGCTGGCTAGGGCGTGCAAGGTTACATGTGGTAGAGAGAGAGAGAGAGAGAGAGAGATGAATGATTGTGTGTCACAAGGAGACCTAACTACATAGATGGGGGTATCATGAAGAAGATAATTGCGGCGTGCCTTGTTTATGGGATGGGAGAGAGATCAAGAGACACACATCATGTGGACAGGTGTGTGTGTTTCGAGTGAGAGAGGGAGGCGTAGACCTAGATAATGAGATGGGTGTCCATGTGTATGTTATAGGGAAGGAATTTTCTAGCTGCTAGTCATGTGATGGCAACCCAATCTTTGGATGAGAATGGGGATAAGTATCTATTTAGTGGATTTTGACATTGACGATCCAACTATATTGTACCCGGTGATACAAATCAACAATCGCTAACTAAACCAATCTCGGTGGTCAATCATCTTGTCACATGCACAAAATCAAAATAACCAAGATCGAGTTCCTCTAAGCAATTGAATAACCGACAAGAACTGAGACAATGCAATATAAATTGGAAATATAAATTAAATAAGGATAATGGTGGGGTTACTAATATATAGGATCTAAACAAGGCGGTAGTCCTACACATCCAACAGATGCAAATAGTTAGGAGAAGATTATATCGACCAGAGGGGGGGTGAATGGGAGATTCAAAAAATCTTGCAAATCTTTTGAACTGATTCCAATCACAACATCAGAAATAAGGTTCGGTAGAAAAGAACTCAACCGGACATGCTATAGAGGAACAAAACTTTCGATGTAGAAAGCAATTACGACTCGAGCATAGGATATCACAGGTTTGACAACAACAATGATAATGCAATATGCAAACAGATGTAATATAATGACAGTGAACGAGAAATGAACTGCGATAGATGATTATGAGAAAGAACTATGATGAGGTAAGTGATCACAACACATGATGTGAATGAGACTAAGACAACATAATAGAGTGATGAGAGAAATATGACATGATCTGGAATATGACTGAAAGAAATGACGGGGACGAATGATATGCAATAGACAATGAATGATCAGACAAACTGTCGTCCATGAAAGTAAACAGCATAAGATAACGCAGTAAGGTAGAATGAACCAGTGGTGCTCGATGGCGACAAGTAGATTTTGTAGACCAGTTCACCCTTCTGCCAAAGGACTACGTCTGGTTGGAGGGGTTGCGACTTAACATAGATGATAAACTCTCTTCGCCCTATTCTCCTTCAACTCGGAGCTGATCAAACTCCAGTTGATTTCACTCGTGGTAGATACTTGTTGACGATCTCCAAACCTTCAACCGACCTTCGTGAACCACAATCACTCTTGGTTATTGAAGATCTTGCTCGGTAAAGACAACAACTCTTCAACACTCAAGCTGACACCTATCAGTCTAGAGAGTGCGCAGCTCTCAAGAGTTATAGGTACAAGAACTCTAAGACGGAACTACTATGATGCTCAACCACAGTCTAAGTTTGGGCTCTAGATTTTTCTCTCAGTGGATCTTAAACTCAAATCAATCGGAGAGGGGATTCTCAATCAATCTTCTCAAAAATCTTAAGCGGAGAAGCCACCGGACAATGCCGGTGCGGGGTGGCTATTTGTAGCCGCAGCCTTCCCTAGAGGGAAATGACCAAATTGGACATGTGGAGCAGCCAATGGCCGAATGACACGAGTCCAACGGTCAGAAATGGAGCACAACGTAACAGTCCTTGTAGAGTAAGTAATGCTAACTTCTCAATCCAAAGGATATCTCCTGCAGCACGAAGAACAACGTCTACTGCTGCCAGGTAATCATTCAAAGCATAAAGAGATTTGTCTTGCATCTTTCATAGGTTTTGGGCTAAGCATCACAGCGGATCTAAGCTTTGAGAACCTATACCCCTCTTAATAGTACGAAGGTCCTATGACTCAAATGAATGAAAGAAGAACAACGAAATGAATATTACATCTTCACTTTGTCTTCAACTTCCACCTGCAGTCAATTCCTTCGGACATCAAATCTGAACTAAATGCTTCACTTCAGCAATAAAGTCTCGAGGGGTTATCTCCTTCACATCAATCTTCTCGTCTACATGTGTTCAATAGAGGTAGCTCGTTCTCCTCTGCAACGTAGATATACTTCGGTGAAGTTCCTCAAACTTGGCCCGAGACAACATTCTCTTTGATTCTGCATGGACTATTTCTCTCTATGTTTTCTAGCAAACAAATCAGTCCATGCCTGTTTCTATCTACAATCTCCAAAACACAGGAGGGAAGATATTGCACCAAGAACCTCCCTCTTTTTGGACGATTGTTGACAAAACAGAACACATCGAAAGATAGATAAACGAATGAAATGGAATGCAAAGGATAATGAAAGACAAGAGATAATTACGAAGATAAAATACACTCCCCCTGAAGATATGCATCATTTGAATGTGTAGATATAGATTGCAAGGCATCGCAGTGAATCTTCGTTTGAGTGTCATTATCCTCTGATCCCTTTCATGGTCTCTTTCAATGCACTCGACAGTGTGTGAGGTAATTCCTGTCACACAATCTTTGAAATCAATTAGGTGGAAATAGTGAATACTTTGAAATGATTTGTGATGATGGATATGTCACGAAGGTTTTCTCAGAACACAGTTTGAATCCACACGAGATATAAGTTCCCTGCAAGTTAGATACTCGAGGAGAATCAGACCAAGGGAATCACAAGTATATATACTACTCGGAGTAGACATACTATCAATTTGGTTTTCCTGCAAAAGGACGGTATGATGTAGTTATATTTGAAAAACAGCTATAATAAATTGATAGAAAGAATTTGCTTTCGAAACAAGAGATGTTTTCCTACAAAGTTAGATAACGAAAGATAATCATAGATGAATATCCGAACAAGAGGCATATATAGTTCAAAAGAGAAAATCGAATTGTCTCTGCTAGAGAGGCATGAAATACAATTCTCCTAGAATTGCTTTTACTTTCGCTGCACGAAAGATAAATTCATGATAGTTGTTGCAAGGGAGTAAGCTTTTGATAGCACCCGCAAACAGATAGTTGGAAACAAATAGTAATGCAGGAGGGGTTACTAACAGTACAAGACGACTGAGTATTTCAACACCACAGGCAGTGCGTTATGTTTCAGAAGCAAATTGTTCGATGAAAACCAGAAAGTTTGACTGGAGAAAAGCAAATTGCGAATGGAAACACCCTGCAAACAACCCTCTTATCTATCACTCGATGTACTTCTCCCCCGTTTTGTCAACAAGTGTCAAACAGGATAGAGAAAGCATACGAGGAACTACTCATTCGAAGAATCCTCAGAATCAGAATTCGCACTACTTGAGGCAGAGCGAGGGATCGTCAAGGCCGAAGCAGGCGTTGCAACGTGGGTTTGGGGAACACCTTCGGAAGTGGCATTGCAAGGCACATCAGGCTTGTAGATAAGTGTTCCAGCAGTGTCTTCAAGATCATCATCTGGTTCGACGAACAACAGGTCAATGGATGCAGAACCCCAAGGAAGCGCTGGGGTTTGCCTTCGGATGCGGGGAACTACAAATAACTCCAGATAGTCATAATATGTAACATCCATGATGCGGCTATATCTCTCACGTGTCGAGGCACGACTAGAGGCATAACCGCATTGTGGTTTTGTCGCAAGAAGGGTCATCTTCACACAATCCCATGTAATGAACAAGAATGGGATAAAGAGTGTTGGCTTACAATCGCCACTTCACACAAAACATTAATTAAACATACATCATTCAGAGTACACACATAGACCGACTACGGTCAAATACAAATGAAAAGGAAGATAACCCCAAATGCTATATCCCCGATCGTCCCAACTGGGCTCCACTACTGATCAACAGGAAACGAAACAAAGCAACGATCAAGAAATTCATCGAGCTCCCGCTTGATCTGGGTTGTGTCACCTGCATTGGTATCATCGGCACCTGAAACTGTTTGGAACTATCTATGAGTCATGAGGACTCAGCAATCTCACACCTGCGAGATCAAGACTATTTAAGCTTATGGGTAGGAGAAGGTAGTGAGGTGGAGCTGCAGCAAGCACTAAGCATATATGGTGGCTAACATACGCAAATAAGAGCGAGAAGAGAAGCAACGCAACAGTCGTGAAGCTATAACTGATCAAGAAGTGATCCTGAAACTACTTACGTTCATGCATAACACCAAAACCATGTTCACTTCCCGGACTCCGCCGAAAAGAGACCATCACGGCTACACACGCGGTTGATGCATTTTAATTAAGTCAAGTGTCAAGTTCTCTACAACCGGACATTAACAAATTCCCATCTACCACATAACCGTGGGCACGACTCTCGAAAGTTTATACCCTGCAGGGATGTCCCAACTTAGCCCATCACAAGCTCTCATGGTCAACGAAGGATATTCCTTCTCCCGGGAAGACCCCATCAGGCTCGGAATCCCTGTTACAAGACGTTTCGACAATGGTAAAACAAGACCAGCAAGACCACCCGACTGTGCCGACAAATCCCGATAGGAGCTGCACATATCTCATTCTCAGGGCACACCGGATGAGACATCCTACGAGTAAAACCAAGCCTCAAGTTTCCCTGAGGTGGCCCCACAGTCTACTCGGTTCGGACCAACACTCGGAGGAGCACTGGCCCGGGGGGGTTAAATAAAGATGACCCTCGGGCTCGCGAAAACCCAAGAGAAAAGGCTTAGGTAGGCAAATGTAAAACCAAGGTTGGGCCTAGCTGGAGGAGTTTTATCCAAAGCGAACTGTCAAGGGGTCCCCATAAATCCCCAACCGCGTAAGGAACTGTAACGCCCACGATGCGGCTATATCTCCCACGTGTCGAGGCACGACTTAGAGGCATAACCGCATTGTGGTATTGTCGCAAGAAGGGTCATCTTCACACAATCCCATGTAATGAACAAAAATGGGATAAAGAGTTGGCTTACAATCGCCACTTCACACAATACATAAATATAATCCATACATCATCCAAAATACACACATAGACCGACTACGGTCAAGATCCAAATGAAAATAAGATAACCCCAAATGCTAGATCCCCGATCGTCCCAACTGGGCTCCACTACTGATCATCAGGGAAAGACACATAGTAACGACCACGTTCCTCATCGAACTCCCACTTGAGATCGATCCCATCATCTGCACTGGCATCGTCGGCACCTGCAACTGTTTTGGTAGAATCTGTGAGTCACGAGGACTCAGCAATCTCACACCCGCGAGATCAAAACTATTTAAGCTTGTAGGAAAGGATGGTGTAATGAGGTGGAGCTGCAGCAGGCAATAAGCAAATATGGTGGCTAACATATGCAAAAGAGAGCGAGAAGAGAAGCAACGGAACAGTCGTCATCTAGTAATGACCAAGAAGTGATCCTGAACCCCTACTTACGTCATGCATAACTCAAACCGTGTTCACTTCCCGGACCCCGCCGAGAAGAGACCATCACGGCTACACACACAGTTGATGTATTTTAATTGGATCAAGTGACAAGTTCTCTACAACCGGACATTAACAAATTCCCATCTGCCTCATAACCGCGGGCACGGCTTTCGAAAGATAATACCCTGCAGGGGTGTCCCAACTTAGCCCATCATAAGCTCTCACGGTCAACGAAGGATAAACCTTCTCCCGGAAAGACCCGATCAGTCTCGGAATCCCGGTTTACAAGACATTTCAACAATGGTAAAACAAGACCAGCAAAGTCGCCCGAATGTGCCGACAAATCCCGATAGGAGCTGCACATATCTCGTTCTCAGGGCCCACCGGATGAGCAGTCCGTACAACTAAAACCAATCCTCGAGTTTCCCAAGGTGGCGCTGCAAAGGGCTCTAGTTTGGACCAGCACTCAGAGGAACACTGGCCCGGGGGTTTAAAATAAAGATGACCCTCAGGCTCTAGAAAACCCGGGGGGAAAAGGCTTAGGTGGCAAATGGTAAAACTAAGGTTGGGCCTTGCTGCAGGAGTTTTATTCAAGGCGAACTGTCAAGGGGGTCCCATAAATCACCCGACCGCGTAAGGAACGCAAACTCAAGGAACATAATACCGGTATGACAGAAACTAGGGCGGCAAGAGTGGAACAAAACACCAGGCATAAGGCCGAGCCTTCCACCCTTTACCAAATATATAGATGCATTAATTAAATAAGAGATATTGTGATATCCCAACATATCCATGTTCCGACATGGAACAAACTTCAACTTCACCTGCAACTAGCAACGTTATAAGAAGGGCTGAGCAAAAGCGGTAACTTAGCCAAACAACGGTTTGCTAGGAAAGGATGGTTAGAGGCTGACATGGCAATATGGTAGGCATGATATAGCAAGTGGTAGGTAGCGCGGCATGGCAATAGAACGAACAACTAGCAAAGCAAAGATAGAAGTGATTTCAAGGGGTGGTCACCTTGCCTGCAAGGTTCTCAGAGTTGTCGAAAGCTTGATCCTCGTAAGCATACTCAACAGGTTCCTCGTTCACGAAATCGTCTCCCGGCTCTACCCAAGACAAGAACACAAGCAATGGAACCACAATCAAACACGAGAAATGCACAAGCAACATGATGCAAAACATGTATGATATGCGAGATATGATATGCGATGCATATGCGTGCTCCGGAAGAGAAATGATGAACAAGGCAGTAACTTGGAAAACCAAGCATGCAACTGGAAAGATGAGATGATTTCGGTCGAAATCGATATAAAGATCACCGGAAACGGATGCACGGTTTGCAAATGGCAAGCAAAACAAGAATGACACGAATCTGCGATTAACAGCATGATAGCACTTAGAATGCAACAAGTAACAATGCTACATCACTCCAACATAGCAACAAAGCATATGGCAGTAATCTACAGGAGATTCTTGACAAAAGATGAACACTGAGCTACGGCTAGATCACAACATAACAAGCTCAAACAAGCATGGCAAAAGCGCAAAAGATAACAGGTTCACAGACTTGGTGAAATTACTGGACATGCCTGAAACAGCATCAGGTAGCAATGTTCAGAGCACGAAATCAACATTCTACAGGAAGTTAACATAGCAAATCAAGGCATGACAGTATTCTACTAAATGCATATGACAAAAGTCCCTTACTGACCATAAGCCAAAAGGGACCAGAAGATATGATGGCAGCCATGTAAACATAGCAAGTTTCGTTATCAGGTTTCAGACTTAGCAGAAAACAGAGCATGGCAGAAACAATAATATGAGGGCATCTTTGTGAGCTTGATGCACTCACCACAAAGCAATGCATGACAAAACAGGCATACCTACCACAGAGATCACAAAAATACATGGCATAAACCACTGGAAAGATGGCATGGCATAGAACAAAACACATGTAGAGCTCATGCCCATAAGATGCACAGATCAAATGATACAAAATTAACAAATCTCCAAGTTCTGCTAAGAACCAGCAGACAAAAGCAACTAGCACTCTTGCACCAGAGATTTGGGCATCAAGACGGCCTCTAATGAACATGGTGCAATTGAACAAAATGAAGAGCATCACGAGACGAACATTTCGATATATTACCCGCACGAAACGGAGGTACATGCAGAGAGTTATGATACAATGAACATGGTGCAATGCTGTAAAAATCTCGGGGACTTGGCGAAAAAAAAGGAGAGGGAGAGAGGTCAACCCTAATCTCGATCGGATCTGGCCGGAGTTGGAGCTCGCCGTGGCTCGGCTCGGAGGAGGAGGAGGCGTCGGGGCGGAGCCGGTCGGAGGGGAGGAAGAAGGCGGGGCCGGGCGACCGGGGCGCGCGGCGGCGGCGGCCCGCGTAAACGGCGACGATGGCGGCGGGGCGGCGTCGGCGGGGTCCGGCAGGCGGCGGGGTCGAGGTCGCTCGTGCGGCGGCGCGGGCTCGGCCGCGGGGGAGGCACGCGGGTCCGCGGGGGCGGCGTACGGGCCCGGCGGGCCGGCGGCGCGGGGCACGGCGCGGGCCATGTGGCACGCGGTGGCTGGCTGCGGTCGGCGGTGGGAATCGTCCGGCCGTAGACGGACGTGTCCAGCCGCGGCGGGGAGGTTTGTTAGGGTTTTGGACTGCGGGAATTTCGGGGGTCTCACAAATATATAGCTAGAGGGAGCTAGGAGAGTCCAAATGAGGTGCGGTTTTCGCCCACACGATCGTGATCGAACGACCTAGAGCATGGAAGAGAGTTTGGTGGGTTTTGAGCTGGTTTTGAGGGGGTTTTTTCTGCAACACACAAATGGACTTTGCGGTTTCCCGGTTAACCGTTGGAGTACCAAACGACCTCCAAATGGAACGAAACTTGACCGGTGGTATACCAAGGCCACTTGACAAGCCTCGTTCCATTCCGAGAACGTTAGACACCCGTTCACGAAAGAAAACAAGAGGGGTGCACCGGAGGAGATGGGAGCGCCGGATTGCAAAACGGACAATGGGGAAAATGCTCGGATGCAAGAGACGAACACGTATGCAAATGCAATGCACATGATGACATGATATGAAATGCATGACATGAACAAAATGCAAAACAAAAGACAAAACCCGACCACGGAGGGAATATCATAACACATAGCCGAAAATGGCAAGAGTTGGAGTTACAAATATGGAAAGTTACATCCGGGGTGTTACGGGAACGCAGAATCAAGGAACATAACACCAGTATGACGGAAACTAGGGCGGCAAGAGTGGAACAAAACACCAGGCATAAGGCCGAGCCTTCCACCCTTTACCAAGTATATAGATGCATTAATTAAATAAAAGATATTGTGATATCCCAACATATCCATGTTCCAACATGGAACAAACTTCATTTTCACCTGCAACTAGCAACGCTATAAGAGGGGCTGAGCAAAGCGGTAACATAGCCAAACAACAGTTTGCTAGGAAAGGTGGGTTAGAGGCTTGACATGGCAATATGGGAGGCATGATGTAGCAAGTGGTAGGTAGCGCGGCATAGCAATAGAGCGAAAAACTAGCAAGCAAGGATAGAAGTGATTTCGAGGGTATGGTCATCTTGCCTGAGATCCCGCTAGGAAGAAGAACGAGTCCATGAAGAAGACAAACGGACATAGTCGAACGAATCCTCACAACTCCGGAACGAAACCGAAGCTAACGAGAGAAGCAACCCGGAAAGAAGCAAGCAACATGGTAAACAACCATCACATAAACATGGCATGATGCGCAAACAAGTAGATGCATGTCCGGTTTAAATAGCATGGCATGGCAAAGTGCAACAAACACCACTACAAGTTAAGTGGAGCTCAATATGCAACGAGTTGCATATTGACGAGACACCACATCAATTATTTAGTTCTCTCTCGGTTATGTACCCAACAATATTAAATGTTATTGAACATGGCAAGGGGTGAAGCATAAGTAAACTAACTATTTAGGCAAGTTTAAATGAGGCCAGAACAACAACAATTCCGAAAAATCCTCATGTGCATATTTTAGATTTGGTACTGTTCTGCCTAAAACCATATTTTATTGTTGGTAAACAGGAAAATAAAATGCAACAAGTTAATCTATGCATTTTCCACCCCATTTACATATAAAGTTTATTAAATTCGGAGCTACGGTTAATTAGTTATGAAATAAAGCATTTTAGCATGGCATTTAAGCAAATTAATGCAAACAACAATTTAAACATTTTTTACATGGATGAAAGTAGAATATTATGAAACTAGATGAAATTCTAAGCATTTTACATATATATAAGTTGTTTTAATCCGATGCATGGTTTGTGAGATATTAAATGCATGAACATGAGGGTTTTTCTGTAAAACAGCATTCTCTGGATAAATGCTAAAAACGCAACAGAGGAAAAACATGCATTGGGCCGAAACTTGAACAGGGCCGAACAGGAGCAGGCGCTGGGGGGCAGCTCACCCATGGGCTTCGGCCCGGTTCGGTGGAGAGGGAGGCTGGAAGGGGCGTTGGGCCATGCGCTGGCGTGGCGCGGTCAACACGATGGGTCAAGCGTTCCCGTCTTGAAACTGACGAAGCAGGCAGCGGTAGCTTCATTTGTCTGTTTGATGCAGAGGCGAGGCCATGACACCGCTGGGGCTTGGACGCAACGGCAGGGACATGGCGAAGGCGCAACAGACGGGGTGCGGCTGAGGCAAGGCGGCACGGAGGAGGTCTGGGGTTGGGTGGTCCATGGCGGAGGCGGCGAGATCCGGTGGTCCCCGGCCGGATATGACGCGAAACGGCAGCGGTGGTGGATTCCGGGTAGAGCATGGGCGTCCATGGCATCGGTCCCTGTGAAGAGAAGCGAGAGAGATGAGAGAATCTAAGAGAGAGCGTTGCCAGGGAGCAAGAGGAAAACAGAGGGGAGGATGGAGAGGAAGGGCACAGTCCTGCGGGTTCGGTGCTGCTCCAGTTTGACGGAGCTTGACGGCAGCGACGAAGAAACAGAGGTCTCCGACGCGGGAGGCTAGTGAGAGAGGGGAGCAGCGGCCTAGTGGCACTCCGGCGAGCTTGGTCGCAGGGACGTCCGGTTTCGATGAGGCAGCAGGGTCGAGGAGGGAGGAGCGAGCGGGAGGAGCTCGGTGTGGGGGTGGATCGATGGGTGGGTCGGGAAGGTAGGTGGCTGCGCTTGCGGGTGGCGGCGGAAATCAAGGAGCTGGTCGGAGCGATCTGGTTGGGTGGAGAGGACTCTGACGTGGGTGGCTGCTGGATTGGGAGGGACCCCGAGGAAGGGAGTGGCGGCGGCAGGTGAGGGAATGGATGGATGAGACAACTAGCGACTAGGGTTTGATTTGCTTAAATATCATGGATTTTGGTTAGGGCCTAATCTGGTACGTCCGATCGTAATCAGGCGGTCGAGAATACATAGGTTAGGGAGTCCAAATAAGAAAACGGAGATGTTTAATGGTTGTTTGGTGATGATCCGGACCCGACGGTAACGACAGAGCGGGTCGGGTTCGGAGAAGTTTTGGACGAGCAAGCGAGGGGGACTAAGAGAGGTGATGAAGGCAAAGGGAGAAACGGCAACGACGAGCGAATGCAAGTTTTAAAACATGACGACAACGAAGTGCCGATGCAATGCAAATGATGCCAAGAGATGAGATGCAACAAACAAATAAATACACACGACGATAACGAAAACATAGAAGGCTTCTGGAGCGTCGGTCTTGGGGCATTACATAATATTTCTTGATACCCTTGGTAGCCAGCTGTTTGCGAGAGTAATGCTGCCTCATAAGGGTCTAGGAGCGCTTCTTTTGCTCCTTCTCATGTAGAAGGGTTTGGGGAGTATAATTGTGATGCAAATTTATTCCAGTCATCAATTCTAGCTTTCTTTCCATTCGAGCTTGATATGGCTTTCTAGGGCTTGCTGAGTGCGAAGACAAATCTCATATAGACGGGGATTTTCTTCACGACGGATTTCAATCTTGGCCTTCTTGACTTTTGGAGCACCAGACATGGGAGGAGAAGTAGTGGCATCCATTGGCATCTTCCCTTTGCCGATATCTTTCACAATCCTGAGAGTGTCAAGAACTGGTGGCATGACAACTTTTGGAACAAATGGGCAAAGAATTTTTTATTCAATCAGCTGCTCAATCGTAAACATGACCCGAGGAGCATATGGCTTCAAGGCTTAAGGACTATCAGTAGCACAGGGTAGGTTGTGCATGAAAAGATCCGGAACATCGAAGCGAATTCCTTGAGCAAAGTCTAGAAGAGCATTTCCCACGATGCCATTTATGGTTTCTGCCGTGTTTGTTGGCGTGAGAGAATTGCGAAGGATATAAAACATCACTTTGTTCTCATAGGATAAATTCTTTGGATTTACATCAATGCATTCATCACCAACAATCTTGGGGCCCATCAGCAAATGAAGTTGTGCTTCGGTTACTTCCCAATAATGCATCATGTCTTCTCGATCCTTATCAAATTCACACCAAGGAAGATTTAGCAGAGCTAAGAATTAATCTACCGAGCATTTGATCTTTGCTCTCCTATCATCCATTCGAGTATCCATGTAGAGCTATCTCCAAGTTCTCCTGAGATGTACATAGTGGCATAGAATTGATGAATCACTTCACAATTCCAGCCATGATTGAAGCGTAGGAAACTCTTCAAGCAGACATGTTCAATTTGCTCGATGGTGTGATGGAAGCAGGGCAAACTTTTGAGCTCAGCAAAGTCCAGAATCTTGTGCTTGAATATTTGATTCTTCCTGAATAAAATCCGAGCATAATATATACAACATGTTCTTTTGTCCAGAATCTGGGTGACATCAAAGTCCTTTCTTCATCATATGGGCTGGTCCCAAAGAATGCAAGCTACAAAAGATGAAGCTGCTCCGAGGCATCCTTGACTTCTCTGGTACTGATTGCTTTGGGGCGCTTGTCTGATTATCAATTTGCTCACTGGAACTCCTTCAGCGGTTTTTTGGCTTTCGGGCACTAGGGCCTTTTCTTTTGGTGCATTTTCTTCGGTGGGATTCACAACAACCTCTTCATATGCCTGGGTCAAAACTTCTTCTTTCTCGAGTACATGGGACATAACTGGTGGAATGGTTCCTTCGTGAGCCATGGGCTCTTCAGATTTCTTCTCTTCCTCTTCCAACTGTGGAGCAGTGGAAGCAGGAGTAGGATCAACATCCATTTGGGTAGGGGCACCCGATGATGTGAAAGGGGTGGTTTTGTCACAGGAAGCATTTAGCTCCCACTCAATCTTGTCACACTCCTCCTCGTTGGATCCGGAGGGCTCAGCTTGCATTTCCTTCGGAGGCGATGGAACTGCCTTCTCAACCTAAATCTCTTCATAAGTTTTATCATCCGTGACTTGCTGCTTAGGCAAAGCATTTTCCTGATGAGACATGTTCAGAAAAATGTCAACGACATCAGTTTCTTGAGAATCTAAATTAGGAATGATAACCACCACAGGTTCAGCTTGTTCATGGGTTGATCCTCGTGACGAGGGGATGGTGGAATCTGCTGCAGATGAGTACATGAGTCAATGGGAGCATCAATAGCAACATTCTGGATGCGGCGATCTTTGATTCACTTCGGCTTGCTAGCTCTAGCCTTAGCCTTCTCACATTTTTCCTCCTTGATTCTTTGTCGAGGAAGATCTGCCTGACGGTCAATTTCACCATTCCTTCGGTCACACAGCTGAGACACTTCCATTTTCAGACGCGAGTGCCATTCCTTTGGTCACATAGCTGATGGGGACGACGGCGGAGATGATGGAGGGGCTCCTTGATTTCTGCAAAAACAAGAACACTATAAGCTATCAACTAATCAAATGCATACGATGTGCTCTCCAATTTGAGCATTCAAAATAGGAGTAGTTCTCCAATTTCAGCATTCAATAAGAAAAACAAAATCATAAAATAAATTAGTATTCAAATTAGCATGCATTCAATAAGCAAAACTAAATAATCTCTTGCATTCGTACATCGTCGAATATTATCACTAATACATCTCGAATAGTACCATACATATAACATGACTAATACAGCTAAAACCCTAGAGAACGATGGGTATCGGCACGGGCAGTGGACACCCAAAGAGAAGGAACCATCACAGGATCATAGCTCCAGTGAGATCCCTGAAGAACCTGCCAGGTATTGGAGAACCTGCCCTCCAACGCAACCATGTAGCGACAGACATGCTCGTCCTCCTCGCGGACATAGTGACCTACGACCTCCGCGGGGTCCTCAAGCCTCCGCGCCATCACTGGCCCACGTGAACACCACCAAAGAAGGTTCGGGTCAACGACGGGCTGGCTCCTCACCAAGCTGCGCCCCTCGGAAGGTAGCACCTCCCAGTACTAGCTCGGCGGAGCCTAGTCCCGGATATGGCGCCTCTGATCAAGTAGGCCTCCTCCGCTGAGTCGATGACGAGGATGCGGGATAGGCATCGTCGATGTCGATGTGGGAATAATTTCTTTAACTAAAAAAATAACAACAAATGTGACATGTTCTAAATATGACATGTCCACTTAAAAATGAATCAACCTAGAATTCTGTCAAATACACCTAAAAATAAACTAGTTCTATTAATTTTCTTACTAAAAATAAACTAGTTCTATATTAAAATTTTAAAGAGACTAGTTCTATTAATTCAACTAGTTCAACTGAGCACTTACTATAAATAAAAATAAACCAGTTCAACTAGTTCTATTAATTTTCTTACTAATTCTATTAAACACTTACTAAAAAACAGTAAAAAAACTACATTATACAATAGTAAAAAAACTACAGTAAAAAACAGAAAAAATAGATATGGAGGGAGGAGAGAGGAGGAGGGGGAGGAGGGCGGTGGGTTCGGAGGAGGAAGGAGGAGGGAGGGATGAGGTGGTGGGAGGAGGGAGGAGAGAGGAGGGGGAGGAGGCGGTGGGAGGAGGGCTGCCGGCGGAGGAGGGAGGAGGGAGGAGGGGGCGGTGAGGGAGTCTTGGATTAAGGGGTGCTCGGACGTCCGGCCTGTTGGATGTAGGCCAGACTGATGGGCTGTGAAGATACAAGACCGAAGAGTCTCACTCGTGTCCAGATGGGACTCTCCGTGGCGTGCATGGCAAGCTCGGCGTTCGGATATGAAGATTTCTTTCTCTGTAACCGACTCTGTACAACCCTAGTCCCCTCCGGTGTCTATATAAACCGGAGGGTTTAGTCCATAGGGATGATCATAATCATACAGGCTAGACTTCTAGGGTTTTAGCTATTACGATCTCGTGGTAGATCAACTCTTGTAATACTCATAGTCATCAAGATCAATCAAGCAGGAAGTAGGGTATTACCTCCATAGAGAGGGCCCGAACCTGGGTAAACATCGTGTCCCCTGTCTCCTGTTACCATCGACCTTAGACGCACAGTTGGGGACCCCCTACCAGAGATCCGCCGGTTTTGACACCGACATTGGTGCTTTCATTGAGAGCTCCGCTGTGACGTCGAAGACAGGGTTGATGGCTCGCCTTGTTATCAAGGACGGTATCACCTCCGGAGGAGCCCTGGCCTCAAGCCAAACCCTCCGACTGGGCAGTTTTACCATGACCCCCCGTACGGCCGTCAAGCCGATGATGACTTCTCGGGTCATCGAAAATCACCTCTGTGTTGACTCCGAATACTCCAAATGGATGGATCCGACAAAGTTATCGTCTTTAAATGAACTCCTAGATCGCATCGCTGCCTTGGGGGTCGCTACAGAAAACGATCCGATTGGGCTTAAACCCGATCAGAGAGAAATCAAATCTCCGCTGATCACCCATCAGATAGCGGTAGTGGAGGAGCAAAACAACAACTCTTCCTCCATATTGAGGACGAACTATGTTCAGATTTCCGACCTCGAAGAACCGGATACCTATCCGCGGAATGACGCGCCCTGTCCTCCGAACCTTGAATTGGATGATGGGCCTGAAAAATCAGTTGATATCCTAGAGCCCGAAGCATTAAGCTCGGAGATTTCTCAAACTACGGATCCTAAATTGGGTCAGGGTTTGGATTTAAAGCCACCCACCCACCCAGATATATGCGATCTCATGTACATACGGCAGTAGTCTCAGGAAACAGTCCATCACTTTTGGGCCAGATTCCTCCTTGTCAAAGACAAGATTAAAGATTGCCGCGAGGAAGACGCGATCTTAGCATTCTGCAACTATTGCACGGACGTACTGCGCAATGGAAAGCGCCTGGAAAACCCAGGCAGCCCTCTGGGTACAACGGTTTCCGCTGAACACTTCGTCCGGGCAAAAAGGATGCACCCTCGCGGGGCACCCGAACCAATAGTAAATAAATCTAAGTACATTACGGGGCGCGGACCCGTTCTAGAGGGATGGCTCGATAGGCCATGCAAAATACACACAACACTAGATACCATACCAACCCACAGCCTTAGAGAATGTTGGATACTCACCAAAATCACCCAGAGCAACACCCCCCGGAAGACGACGACCTCAGCGTATTGACGATCTTCGAGACTTTTGCTTCAAACAATCAGCACAAAAGGGCCCTTCGCGATCTCGCCGAAGTCTGCCAAGTCACAGCAACAAGCCCTTGGAACGACACGGCCATCACTTTCAATGGCAGTGACGAACCAAAATTCCGGACAGTCCGGGCACCGGCCGCCTTGGTCCTCAATCCAATTGTGGACGGTTTCGGCTCACCAAAGTGCTCATGGACGGCGACAGCGGCCTAAACCTCATCTACGAGGATACACTCATCAAAATGAAAATAGACAGGAGCCGCATCAAGCAAAGCAGCACGACCTTCCGAGGAATCATTCCCAGTCGGCAGTTGCGGTGTGCGGGAAAAATCACACTTGACGTGGTATTCGGCATGCCGGAGAATTATCGGTACGAAGAAATAACCTTCCAAGTGGCCCCTTTCAATAGCAGATATCACACCCTATTAGCGCGAGATGCATTTACACGCTTCCAAGCTATACCTCATTACGGGTACATGAAGCTCAAGATGCCTGGGCCCAATGGTATCATCACTCTTGCCAGTGATCCAGACATAGCACTTCGCGCCAAAAACAAAACCGCATCCCTGGCCATCGAGGCACTGTCTGAAGCCCTCGCGGCCGAAGAGCTAACCGCGCTGCGCTCCACTGTGGATAGGGATGATGTAATTCTGGACAAGCGACCCAAATCCACCTCCTTTAAACCAGCAGATGAAATAGTCAAATTTCAAGTCCACCCGACGGATCCCAAGAAGACAGCATCCATCAGGGCACAGCTCGACCCAACGGTTGACGCTGCGCTACGAGAGTTTCTGCGTGAGAACTGGGACATATTCTCCTGGCACCCTTCTGATATGCCAGGAATCCCACGCAGGTTGGCTGAACACAGCCTCAACATACTGAAGGGATATAAACCGGTCAAGCAAGCACTACGGTGCTTTTCCGAACCCAAACGACAAGCCATGGGGGGAGGGAGCTAGCCAAGTTAATCGAGGCCGGATTCATCAGAGAAATAAAACATCCGGACTGGCTAGCAAACCTAGTGATGGTGCCAAAGAAGGATAAATCCTGGCGTCTATGCGTCCATTTCAAAGACCTCAACACGGCTTGCCCAAAGGATCCCTTCCCCCTCCCTCGCATCGATCAGATTATTGATGCTACCGCAGGACACGACTCGCTGTGTTTCCTTGACGCATACTCCGGATACCATCAAATCAAAATGAAGGAGCCCGACCAAGCCGCAACGGCATTCATTACCCCATATGGGCCATTCTGCTTCAACACCATGCCCTTCGGGCTCAAAAACGCCGGGGCCACCTACCAATGCTTGATTCAAACATGCCTGGAGAAATAGATCGGCATGACAGTTGAAGCGTATGTGGATGACGCCGTCATCAAAACTTGACACGTCGAGTCATTGATAGATGATCTACGTCTCACATTCGACAACCTCCGTACATACGACATCAAGCATAATCCGGAAAAGTTTGTTTTCGGCGTCCCCGCTGGAAAACTGCTGGGCTTCATCGTTTCCAATAGAGGAATTGAAGCAAACCCAGTCAAAATCTGAGCTTTGTCACAATTAGCTATGCCAACAGACCTTAAACAGGTCCAAAAACTAGCCGGATGTGTGGCAGCTTTTAGCCGCTTTATCTCCAGACTAGGAGAATAAGCACTGCCACTCTATCGCCTTCTCCGACGCACCGACCACTTCGAGTGGTCGGATGCGGCAACGGCTAGACTGGAAGAAATAAAGGCTCTTTTAGCGAGCAACCCAATCCTGGCTGCACCGAAGATTGGCGAACCCATGCTATTATACATATCGGCAACACACCAAGAGGTGAGCGCGGTGCTCGTCATCGAGCGAGAGGAGGACAGACACAAATTCCGGCTTCAGAAGCCGGTATACTACGTATGCACTATCCTCACACCATGCAAATCCCGGTACCCTCATTACCAAAAGATAGCATACGCGATCTTCATGGCATCCCGGAAGCTGCGACACTACTTCCAAGAGTGCTCAATCACGGTGGCTTCCGAAGTACCATTGAATGACATAATAAACAACCGCGATGCCACAACCCGGATTGCTAAGTGGGCCATTGAGCTCCTTCCACTCGACATAACATACAGACCACGCCGGTCCATTAAATCCCAAGTACTGGCTGACTTCTTCGCCGAATGGACAGAGGCCGAACTCCCTAAAGAGTACGACACATATTCTAACTGGGTCGTGCACTTTGATGGCTCCAAAATGCTGGCGGGCTTAGGAGCGGGCGTTGTCTTAACATCCCCCACTGGAGACACAGTTCAGTACGTACTCCAAATATTATACACAGACTCCAACAACGCAGCCGAGTACGAGGCCTTACTGCATGGTCTTCGGATGGCCGTCTCCATGGGTAGACAACGCCTGGAGGTGCACGGGGATTCAAACCTCGCAATATCCCAAATAGATGGAGACTTCGACGCCAAAGATCCGAAGATGGCGGCCTATCGTAACGCCGTTCTCAAAATGTCAGCTCGGTTCGAGGGGCTCGAGTTTCATCATGTGGCTCGAGAAAGTAATCAAGCGGCGTATGTCCTTGCTCGCATCCCGCCTAACATATTCCTGGAAAGGCTCTTCAAGCCATCCGTGGTGTGGCAAGGGGAGAGCGGCAACACCACTCCAGACCCGATTATAACCCCAGATTTCGAACACCTTACCGATATCATCGGGGGCTCAGCCACCGAAATAACACCATCGACCCATCTTATCATGGCAGTCATTGCCCCATGGACCGAACCCTTCTTGGCCAACCTTAATAGGTGAGAGCTTCCTGAGGATCAGAACGAGGCTCGCTGCATTGTCCGGCGCTCAAAAGCCTACAAGGTCCATGACGGAGAGCTCTACAAGAAAAGCGCTACCGGAGTACTTCAAAGATGTATCTCCGAAGAAGATGGATGGCAGCTCTTGGCTGAAATCCATGCCGGTCTCAGTGATCACCACGCCGCGGCTCGGGCCCTTGTAAGTAAGGCCTTCCGTACAGGTTTCTATTGGCCGACGGCCCAAGCAGATGCACAGGACCTTGTCCAACCGTGCGTCGGATGCCAGCTTTTCGCCAACCAAAGCCATATGCCTCCCACCGCTCTACAAACAATCCCCATCACTTGGCCTTTTGCATGGGGGCTTGATATGGTCGGACCCCTTAAAGGAGGAAGCCACAAGAAAAAATATCTGTTGGTCATGGTGGATAAATTCTCTAAGTGGATAGAGGCTAAGCCAGTTAAAATGGCCGAAGCCGGACCAGTAATAGACTTCATATCCGGTGTCGTGCACCGTTATGGCGTCCCACACAGCATCATCACCGATAACGGCTCCAATTTCACAACTGATGAGGTGAAAACTTGGTGTGCTAATCTGGGCATTAAGCTCGATTACACCTCCGTCTATCACCCACAAACAAATGGTCAAGTCGAACGTGCCAATTGTCTTATTATGAGCGGCATCAAGCCTAGACCCGTGCGGTCTTTGAAAGAATCAGACAAGCACTGGGTTGAGGATCTCGACTCCGTACTCTAGGGGCTGCGGACCACGCCCAATCGCACTACCGAATATACACCCTTCTTCATGGTGTACGGCGCAGAGGCTGTGTTACCCTGCAACATTATTCATGACTCACCTCGAGTGCGCATGTACGAAGAGAGAGAGAGGCCGAGCTTGATCGACAGGACAGCTTAGATGCCCTGGAGGAGGAGCGCGACGTCGCAAAAGCCCGTTCCGAATTTTATCAACAGCAGGCTCACAGATATCAAAGCAGAGAAGTGCGGGCCAAGACTTATAACGTTGGCGAACTCGTTCTATGCTTCCCAGAGAAGAAAAAGGACAAACTCAAGCCCAAGTGGGAGGGTCCCTTCATCATTGACGAAGTTCTCACCGGAGGAGTGTACCGCCTGCGTGATGCATCAGACAACCGCCTAGAGCCGAACCCATGGAACGCGGCCAGACTCCGAAGATTCTGCGCCTAGCGCCGAACTCTTTGTTCGTCTTCTTCTCCCTTTTGTTTCCATTACTTTTTCCTCTCTTTTCGCTTTTTTAGCTTTAAAGCTTTCGTGCGGATAAACCGCGCACCCACGACATACACATCCTTAAATATGTATGCTCATAATACCTGGGGGCTTCTTGTACACAAGTTATTATTATTTTCCGGACATCAAGCTAACCACATATGTGTTTTTTCCTCATATGTACCTTTTCTTCGCCATTATATGCATCGTTATGACTTAAGTTTTGGCCAAGCTGGGTTGCCTGCCTCCTGTGCTTATGCCCTACGTTCCTGTTTGTTCAGCTAGGGCATAAAGGGAGCACCTCTGTGATTGTTACTGCCGGGTCATACGGATGTGTACCTGAGACAGGGTGAAGCCGAAAGCTAGCGTTCTTAAGGGAATATTCGGTCGGCGGACTAAAGATGTTTTCACGATCATTACACTATGAATCCCCAGATGTTGCTCATACTGCGATTTTCTCAAATCACAGTTCGGGCATGCACGTTTATGCATGTTCACTCAGGGAAAGGAACCATTAACGGAACTATTCTCTCTGGAAGATGTTTCTTACAATTACAATGTAATATAACATAGCTAGTCGGATACAACTTGTCTGTTCAAGCAACTATGACCCCTACGCCTAGTTTCCAGGCATGCCCCGGTCTATCTTGCCGCTCAGGTATTCGGAAACACTCCACACCTTCGGGTACAGAGGTCGAAGCGAAAAGGTCTGCCATGACGATCATTTTACAATCCGGCAAGGGACAAATATGTCAAGGAAAATACATAGTCACTGCGACTCAAAAATTTCCTCCTCTATGCCATGTAATAGGCTGTCTAACTTACAATCCTGTTGGGAATATTTTGCAGCTACTTTTACCTGGTCATATACCAACCAAATGGGAATTTCCTTTCCGTCCGACCCTAGAGGTCCAACCCGGGCCATATGATTCGGATCAAGCTTGGTGTACCGTGTCTTCACCATGGCCCAGGCCTCTCGCGGACCTTCTCGGTAGGCCGATATCTTCCATAATCGAATACGCCGCCGGGCTCCTTTGAATAGCTCCACGAGCTCCGCCATACTTCATGGACGGGAGGCGGATGGCCATAAGGCCTTGGCAACACTCCGCATTGCTTGCCGAACTCGCTCGTGCCTTTGGGAAAGCTCTTGTAGCAGGTCGCCTTGAGATCCGGACATTTCCTCCTCGGGACGGCCAGTTAGCATACCTGCAGACATAAATCTATCAGTTCCTGCCCTTGCTGAATTACAGGGAGACAAGTTCGAAAATAAATATGGTGCCTCGTAGCTTTTTATTCTCCTTCACGGAGTTGACCAGCTGGGCTCGCACATCTTTTAGTTCTTCGCCCAACAGAGTGTTGGAATCCTACAGCTTATTCTTCTCATCCCCAACCAGTGTCAGCACACGATCACCCGCGGCCAGTTGCCTTTTGGATTCTTGCGCGACTTGCAGGGCCTCCTTCAGTTGATCTGACGATCCTGCCATGGGATATACAAAAAGTATTAATATTGCTGATACATGATTATATTTTCTTGATGGAGGGGAACATTACCAGGCGATGCCTCCTTGGACTTCTCTAGTTCGGCGGTAGCAGTAGCCAGCTGGGTCTGACATTTTTCCAGCTCTTAAGACAACATGTTGTTCTTCTCTATGAGCACCTGGGAATACAATGATCCTTAAAATAGTTGTATCAACTGCCTCAAGTCTCGGGGGCTACTGGTATATAATTATCAGATTTGTACAAATATGTACTTACCCGCATACCTTTCAAATGCTAGTCTGTGGCTCTAGTAAGCCCGTCTCGAGAAGCTCGGATGTATGCATCAGCCGAGCTGAAGGCATTGAATGCCTCCACTCAGAGTTTGTGACGGATACATCATCCGACTCCTCTGCCGAAGGAAAATCCGACGTCACTCCTGTATCAGCCCTCGCCTTTAAAGCAGGGTCGGGAACCTGACTTGTGGAGGTGCGACCGGCAAGGTCCCCGGACATAGTCCGGCGAACGTTTTTCCTGATAAGATACAGAGGATTATGTCACAGTTTGATGTGACTGCCAGGGGGCATGATCAAAAACCATACCTCTTTGTTGAAGGCTCTGCCGAGTTGTCGTTCGCTTTCCTCTTCGAAAATTTGCTTGGTGCGGGCGCTGCTCTCTTAGGAGATGCCTCTGGCGCATGTTGAGGCATCGAGCGCCTCCCCTTTTGGAGCACAAAATAGTGCGGTGAGTGAGGCGTAATGAGGAAGCTCTCTCGAATAGGGTGCCTCTTGATCACTTACATGCGAGGCAGGGAGGAGACCGGGTTAGTCGGTGGTGATGGCCACTTCCGTGCCGTCATAGCTCGCCTGGTAGAACACCCCATCCTCGAGCTCCACGAATATGTCTGAATCCTCTTCGAATCTGGGGTCAAGGTCCCGGTTGTGATCCTCTGGCTCTAGGGCGGGCTATGGATCCCCTTGGTGACCTTCCACCATTCCTGTTACAAATGGATGGGTTAATGTCCATTAAAATTGACTCACGGAGAGGATTGAGTAAAGTGGTGGGATTAGAACTCACCCAGCTAGGAGGATTGTACATGGAAAATCCATCTCGACGTTTAATACGAGTGAACTCCTCTTTCTCCCCTTTGTATAGTTCGGCCAATATTTTGGCCAAAGCGGCGGGGTTGTCCGGACCCTTCCGACCGCAGCGGGAGGCGTCATCTTCCCCATTATAGTGCCACATGGGAAGCCTTCTGTATTGGAGTGGCTGAACCCCCCGCTCTATGGAAGTCGCCACTACCTCAACTATTGATAGTCCGGACTGGGCGAGCGTCTTTATCTTGCCCATCAATTGATGGACTTCCGCACTATCTTCCTCCTTGAGGCTCCGAGGGCGCCGGCTGTGGCGTTTCTTCAATGGAGCGCTTGAAAATTTGGGAAGTCCCATTCAGACGGGATCGGGAAGGGCGACGTCCTCAATATAGAACCACTTGGAAGGCCACTCTTCGGACGCCTTCTTCGGCGTGCCGGACAGGTATCCGGTCCCGACGATGCGCCATACCTCGGCTCCACCCACTTCGAATATTGATCCCACTCGGTTACGAGGGACGAGGCAGAATAGTTTCCTCCATAATTGAAAACGGGCCTCACAACCCAGGAATAGCTCAAAAAAGAGCAACGTAACCCGCAATGTGCAGGATGGAGGCAGGAGTGAAATTGTGCAGTTGGAGGCCATAATACTCCAGAAGTCCTCGTAGGAATGGGTGGATTGGAAATCTGACGCCTCTTAGCAAGTAAGGAACGAAGCACACTCATTCCCCCTGGATGGATTGGGGAAATTCTCCGCCTGAGCCCCGCCGTTGAAGGAAGTCAATCCTTCTCGCACGGGACTAGATCCGCCAGGGGAAGAAATCCCTGTGTTTGCAGCTTCACTAGCTGACCGTGGGATATGAAACAATTCTCCCAATCGCCTTTTTTGGAGCCGTGGGGACGGGAGGAAGAACTGGGAGCGCTAGCCATGTTGGAATGGTTCCTCCTAGCAAGCTCTGAGGATTTTCCGCGTGGTGTGGAACGGATCTGAGATCCAATCTCTTTAAAATAGACGCTTTTCTCGCATGGCCGGGGTGTTATGCGCAAACAATACCCTGACCTCTCGTATTCGCTCGACACGTGGAAGCTGAAGACATGGATGCACAGAAGCCGATGGGTACGACATTAAATGGAAGGCCGAATACAGCTCTTTGAAGCCATCGGAGGAGGAACCCGCCTTGCAATGCCGAAGACAATCTGCGCGCCGGACACATTGTCATTGAAAGCCTGGTTCAGGGGCTACTAAGGGAGTCTTGGATTAAGGGGTCCTCTGACGTCCGGCCTGTTGGACATAGGCCGGACTAATGGGCTACGAAGATACAAGACCGAAGACTCTCACTCGTGTCCGGATGGGACTCTCCTTGGCATGGATGGCAAGCTCGGTGTTCAGGTATGAAGATTCCTTTCTATGTAACCGACTCTGTACAACCCTAGTCCCCTCCAGTGTCTATATAAACTGGAGGGTTTAGTCCATAGGGACGATCATAATCATACAGGCTAGACTTCTAGGGTTTTAGCTATTACGATCTCGTGGTAGATCAACTCTTGTAATACTCATATTCATCAAGATCAATCAAGCAGGAAGTAGGGTATTACCTCCATAGAGAGGGCCCGAACCTGGGTAAACATCGTGTCCCCTGTTTCCTGTTACCATCGACCTTAGACGCACAGTTCGGGACCCCCTACCTGAGATCCGCCGGTTTTGTCACCGACAGGCGGCCAGAGGAGGAGGGAGGAAGGGGCGGCCGGAGGAGGAGGGAGGAGGGCACGGTGGGAGGAGGAGGGACGGGAGGAGGGAGGAGGGGGGAGGAGGGATGGAGGGAGTACCTCGGTGGAGGAAGAAGCAACATGGCGGCGGCGGCGAACGATGGGGCGTGCGGGGGAGAGTGATGGAGAGGGAGAGTGAGAGGGTCTGCCACATGGGGACGATAAGGTAGGGTTATTAGTAGCGCGGGTTCAAGAAAAGCGCTACTACTATGGCGCATAGCAGTAGCGCTGGGTACGGATATGCGCTACTACTAAGTGGGGCTAGCCGTGTGCGCCCAGTTCAAACTTAGCAGCAGCGCATTTTGCTAAAATGCGCTACTGCTAAAAGGATAGTAGTAGCGCTTCATTTTGTCCAGCGCTACTGCTAAGATTCTGTGTATAAGGTTTTCCCTAGTAGTGTAAGTGATCACAACACAGGATGTGAATGAGACTAAGACAACATAATAGAGTGATGAGAGAAATATGATATGATCTGGAATATGACTGGAGGAAATGACGGAGACGAATGATGTGCAATAGACAATGAATGATCAGACAAACTATCATCATAGAGCACGAAAGTAAACTGCAGAAGATAATGCAATAAAGTAGAATGAACCAATGGTGGTCGATGGCGACCAGTGGATTTGGTAGACCAGTTTGCCCTTGTGCCAAAGGACTACGTCTTGTTTGGGGGTTGTCACTTAACATGGAAGATAAGCTCTCTTCGCCCTCTTCTCCTTCAGCCCGGAGCTGATCAGACTCTAGTTGATTTCACTCGTGGTAGATACTTGTCGGCGATCTCCAAAACTTCGATTGACCTTCGTAAACCACAATTAATCTTGGTTGCTGAGGATCTTGCTCGGTGAAGACAACAACTCTTCAACACTTGAGCTGACCCCTATCTGTCTAGAGAGTGCGTACTCTCAAGAGTAATAGGTACAAGAACTCTAAATCAGAACTACTGTGATGCTCAACCACTGTATAAGTTTGGGCTCGTGATTTTTCTCTCGGTGGATCTTGAACTCAGATCACTTGGAGAGGGGATGCTCAATTAATCTTCTCAGAAATCTTAAGCGGAGCAACCACCGGACAACGCTGGTGCAGGGTGTTTATTTAAAGCCGCAACCTTCCCTGGAGGGAAATGACCAAATTGGACATTCGGAGCAGCCAATGGCCGAACGACACGAGTCCAACGGTCGGAAAATGAGCACAACAGTAACATTCCTTGCGGAGCAAGTAATGCTAACTCCTCCGAAGGATATCTCCTGCAGCACGAAGAACGACGTCTACTGCTGCCAGGTAATCATTCGAAGCATAAAGAGAATTCTCTTGCATCTTTCATATGTTTTGGGCTAAGCATCACAGCGGATCTAAGCTTCGAGAACCTATACCCCTCTTAATAGTACGGAGGTCCTATGACTCAAATGGACGAAAGAAGAATAACAAATTGAATACTACGTCGTCACTTTGTCTTCTACATCCATTCGCTACAGTCAATTCCTACGGACAGCAAATCTGAACTAAATGCTTTGCTTCAGCAATAAAGTCTCGAGGGGTTATCTCCTTCACATCAATCTTCTTGTCTACATGTGTTCAGTAGATGTAGCTTGTTCTTCTTTGCAACCCAGATATACTTCGGTGAAGTTCCTCGAACTTGGCACCGGAGACAACATTCTCTTCAGTTGTGCATGGACTATTTCTCTCTTTGTGCACTAGCAAACAAATTAGTCCATGACTGTTTCTGTTAACAATCTCGAAAACACAGGAGGGCAGATATTGCACCAACAAAAATTATAGCGAAGCAAAATAATGTGTAAACAGAAAATCTTTAACCTAGAAAAAGGTAGTAGCTTTATATCTATATCTATGGACTATATTACTTTATTTTTTATTTCTATAGTTATATCTATACATGTCCCTCTGTTTTAATTTACTCCGCACATAGCTTTGACTACAACCAAATTTTATAAAGCTTGACCAAGCTTGTTGAAAACAATATGAACATTTACACTAACAAATTTACATGATGTGGAAATATAAGCAATGATGAATCAAATTATACATATTTGGTGGTGTATAAGTTAATATATTTTTCTAGAAACTTGTGGAAAGTATACAAAGTTTGACTTTAGATACACCTAATATGATGTATTATGCATTCATTATTTTTATATAGTCAATGCGTGTATTTGCACGTACACCACATAAACCATTAATTGATGTTGATCCAATGGTCTAGGTGGTTGGGATTTGGATCTACTGTAACCTAATTATACCCACACACATTCTTCTCAAACCAGTAGAATGACAGTGTGATCGATCCAGACAAGAAGCTCTCAACAAGACCTCCAGACGTGCCACGTGGCTTCATGGGTCCCCCACATCATATTTTTCATACTATATTGACTGAAAAGAGAGATAAATCATCTAAAACAAGATCTTGCCCGTTTTTTGTTCCTAGAATGTTGTGCCATGCATGTACTTAGTTGCACTCCTACTATATCAACGAGTCCATCTGGCACCAAATTTCTTGGTGTCCGTGCAACAACTAGATCTTCCCCTCCTCATTTCTAATTTCCAACGCGCCGGGAGGGCTGCGGTTTGCTGATAGTCGGTTTGCTCAACTGTGGTCACATATGGCAGTGAAAATGCCAGGCAACATGCCTTCCGTAGCTATAAGGCGTGCTGGATCGATCATGGAGTACTCCCGATTCCCGACTGTGTGGGGGTGTGACGCGAACGTGGCAGCGTTTTTCCTTTTAAAAATCTATATAAATTGTAACATTTGGTTTTGCTCATTGGCATGATTGATAGATAGAAATAATGATTGGAAACGCTAGGGCGGGGCTTTTCCCACCCGATAAGCGGGGTACTAGGTAGCAGCTAGTTTGGCGCATCGTCGGTTTGCTCACATGCGGTCCCACGTGTTGTAGTGATATCAAGCCTAGCCAATGCCCGTTGACCGGTGGGCCTGAATGACAGTGTGGGATGCGACGCGAATAGGACATTCTTGATGTACGTGGTCCAGTTTCTCGTTTTGAAATTGCGAACGTGACAGGCATGCTGCACGAGTAGTTTTGAATTTATAAGTTCGTTCGTAGTTTTGAATTTACTAGTTCGGTAGGTTGGGTCAAGCATCATACGTAAATTACGAAGTTGGTGCAAAAGGTAAGCACAACGTCCGTCCTAGTTTGTTGGTCCCTGATGAACCACAAGTTTAGGGGATCAATCATAGTCCTTTTGATAAGTAAGAGTGTCAAACCCAACGAGGAGCAGAAGGAAATGGCAAGTAATTTTCAGCGAGGTATTTTCTGCAGGCACTGAAATGTCAGTAACAGATAGTTTGATAGCAAGATAATTTTTATGAGAGCAAGTAATAGTAACAGTAACAAAAGTGCAGCAAAGTATCCCAATCCTTTTTGTAGCAACGGACAGGCTGGAATGGTCTATGATAATAAGTAAAATGTTCTTGAGGACACACGAGAATTTCATCTAGTCACTTTCATCATGTTCGTTTGATTCGCATTTGTGTAACATCCCAATTTTCAATTTGGATGTTATACATAGGTCAGCATATGCATATCATATTTTATTTGCATTTCATTGTGATCCTAGAAATCTTAAGCAACTCAAGGACCCACGGAGAGAGTTGGGGATTTAATTTATTTTCATATTTGAATTTTCTCAAATTTGAAAAGAGGATCATTTTGGTTTTAATAATTTTTCTCTCTGAAATATTTCCGATATTAAAATAAAAGAGAGAAGATAATATGGCTTCTTCAAAAAGAGCGAAATATTGGAGGAAAGATTTTTAAAATCAAATAAATTTTGTTTGAACTAGAAAAATATGCATTTTTTTAAAATTGCATTTTTAGGCCAGAAAAATGTTCACTTTGTTCTAGATATTTTATTTAGACAGTGAAAATAGTTTTGGCATTTTTAGAAAAAACATATATCTATTTAGGATTTTTCTCCAGGGGAATTTATTAAAAAAAAGAGTTTCGCCCGACCGGGCAATGGCCCAGCCGAGCCGGGCCAAGCCCAGCGCCGCGCCGACCCCCTCTCCAAGTCGAAGACCCCCGGGGGGCATTTATAAGCCACCCGAGGCCGACGCCTCCTCCTCGTCTCGTCAGCCGCCGCCGCCACGCCCCCAAGCAGCAGCAGGAGCACCGACCGCGCTCGCCGCCGCGCCCCACCACAGCCCCCGCCGGAGCAGCCAACCGCCGCCGTTGACCCGCCGCCGTGAATCGGTAAAGAAAAACCCCGCCGGTTTTTTCTGGTTTAGATCTAGATCGGTTTTTCTAGGGTTAGGGTTTTCTCGGTTTTCTCCGAGCGCTTCTATTTAGCGGACGTTCGCCCGAACGCTTCTGTTCGCGAACGCGTTCATTCGTTTAGTTCTGTTAACGAACGTTCTTTCATTAGTCTTTTTCTTTTTATTTTATTTCGGCCAGGGACCTATCCACGATTATTTTTATCTCATATTAGCCCTTGATCTTCAAACCCTCATAACTTTTTAACCGCTCGTTCAAATCCAGTGAAACCAATGCCAAAGTCTTGGTCTCGAACCCCTCTTTCCAGTTAATCAACCTGAACATGATTTTGACAATATAAAATTTGGTTTCAAGCAGATTTGATTTCGAACTTCTTTTGATCGTAGTTTGAGTTTCGTAGCTCCGATTTGATTGATTCTTTTTGCAAATCGAAGCACTTTAGTTGAACTTTCAGTTTGGACTTTTTTCGTCTGTCTTTTACCCTTGCATCTATGCTTGAGTGCTTATGTATGCTATTGTTTGTTTGCGATAGAATTTCCGGAGTGCGAAGCGTGCTACTATGAGTCTCTAGGGTTTGCGGAACGTCAGCAAGGCAAGTAACACTTTGATCATACCCCTTTATTACGCAGTTTTTATGCGTTAGTTACAATCCTCAAACACTGCATGATTAGGATGTGGTTAACTTGTGGGTATTGGGAAGTAGATGATGAGGTAGAACCTATTGTCCTTTATTATCAAACCCTGGGAGTTACTTCTACGTTATGCTTATACCGCTAGGCTATGGTAGTAGACGTGGTTTGGGTTTGAGTGTATCCATGACAGATGTCAGATTGTTAATTAATGGTTAACTTAAGGTGGCTACCTAAATACACATCTGGGTGGATTGGTTGCGGGCACCTGGAGAATCTAGTGTTGTCCTAGGATATCCCGGAGTACAAGTGTGATCATCCTACGGTTCGCCACCCAGGCTCAAAGGGATCATAAGATTATTCATGCTAGAAACTTCCGTGTGCAGCCACAAGCCATTATGGGCTCTGGCATAGTTGAGCATGTTGCGTGACCTCTTTCAGTGGTAGACTAGCAGATGTAGGGGATGTAGGTGGTACTGTCTACCCAGAGTAAAGAGTTAATGCTTCTGAAAGACTGTGTCTCGGTCATCCGTTTCTCAAACACCATGCAGTGCGAGAAATCCAATGGAGGAGATCGATTCTTGTGGGGAAAAGTGTGCAAACCTCTGCAAAGTGTACAGACTAATCATGGTTAGCCGTGTCCCCGGTTATGGACATCTTGAGTATCTGGTTCGTGAATTGTCATGTTGATCTCATTACTCTAAATTAATTTCTTGGGTTAATAATACTGCTTAATTGGGATTGAGTTGGAGGAACCTTCTCAATGTTTATCAACTACCATGATAGTTAAACAAAATATATTCCTTTGTTGTAGGAAAAAATTGGCTTTTCGCAAAAACATGATAACCATAGAGCCTCCACTAGCCATATATGCATGTAGTGTTAGCATTTATTGTGTTCATTGCTCTACAGTGTTATTTTGCCAGCATATTCCATGTGCTGACCCGTTTCGGGCTGCAACGTATTATGTTGCAGACTTTTCAGACGAAGAGTAAGGTGCACTAGGTCGTTTTCGTGCACTCAGCTATGCTGTTGGAGTTGATAGACTCACTTACCTTCTATGCTTCCGCAGTTTTCTTATTTAGATGGCCTTAAGCCATATTATTTTAATAAGTTCTCTTTTGAGACATTCGATGTAATAAGTGTGTGATTGCACTCTGTTAAAAATCCTTCAAGTACTGTGTGTGTGTCAGCATTACCGATCCAGGGATGACACTTATGCACAGAGATTTGACTGTCTGAGGTCGGATCGCTACTAGATGGTATCAGAGCACACGCTGATTTTAGGACGCGACCACTAAGATAAGCCATAGGTCACTCTTCTCTACTCATTTTTGACCTCTCTCCATTTTCCACTCTATAGATGGCGGACCCAAGGAACAAGTTTGCTCAACCGGATGAAGACAAACCTTTTGCACGACACTTGAAGGAAGTCACTAGGTACCTGAACATCGGAATACTAAGCTTCACCGGGACCTACACCGCAAGTTTACGAGAAGAGGAGCATTGGATGATTCAAGTTCAAGTTCCAGGAAGGAAATTCACGCCAGTTACTGAGCCCATAGAGTTTTTCTTTGATGCACAACCCTGGAGTCTAGATAAGACCATGGGAGCTCACATCGCCATGGGATGCATCGGCGAAGTTTATCACAAGGATCTTAAGGACACCATCTACCAGATATGTGGGCACCGAGACGAGCAATGGGAGATGATCAGCACATTCGTCGCCAGGAGAACCAAATGTGCGCAAGCATGATAGATCTGAAGAAGGTGATGACTAGGAACATGGAGCTTGAAGAAGCACTCTAGTCTACATGCGATGGATATGAGGAGGAAATCGCAATACTAGTAGAAAAGAATGACAACCTGACAAGGAAGCTAGGAGTATTCATGGGAGACCCCGCGCTAGGAGGAGATGATGACCATCCCGAAGACTATATCATCATCGACGACACCGACTCCGACCCCGACAGTAGTGATGATGATTACGATGACAAAGCTAGAGAGGATATCATGGAGTCTTCCACCGATCAAAATTTCTAGATGACCACCATATTATTAGTAGTATTCCCCCATGTATATAGTAGTAGTCCGAGTATTTTGTAATGGTAGTCAGATCGATTGTATGCCCTTGTTTGAATTGATTGGTGTGATATGATTGTGTTTGTCTCATGTGCATATGGGTAGTGCTATTCTCTTTAGACCTCATTCTATTCTAATCTCTTCCCTCTAAACCCATCAGATGCCTCCGAGATGTGACCCCGGATTTGTCTTCCCACCGGAGCTCACTCAGTTGATCCAACAGCAGAATGCCTTGATGCAGCTACTAGTCCAGAACCAAGGCAACAACAACAACAAGAACAACAACCCACCGCCACCACCTCCAATTGATAACTTAGCCCGTTTTTTGAGGTTGAATCTACCGGTGTTTTCTAGTAGTACCGAGCCGATTGTTGTTGATGACTGGCTATGCGGGATTGGAAGGGAGTTGACCACCGCAGGTTGCACAGATGCTGATAAGGTGCGTTTTGACGCACATCAATTGGATGGACCCATAGCCTCATGGTGGGAGAATTACATAGCCACTTTCCCCATAGCCAATGTCACTTGGGATCAGTTTCAGCAAGCGTTCCGCACTACACATGTCTCAACCGGAGCTATGAGCATGAGGAAGCATGAGTTTCACAACTTATGCCAGGGAAATCGTACTGTGGGGCAGTACGTGGATGAGTTCAGTAAGTTAGCTCGCTATGCCCCGGATGATGTGGCCATAGACGCCGCGAAGCGGGAGAAGTTTATGGAAGGGCTGAATTGAACTCAGCATGCAGTTGATGGTAGCAACATTTGCTAACTACCAGGAGTTGGTAGACATGGCTCTTATGATTGAAGGGAAGCAGTAGCAGATAGAGAGCTGCAAGAGGAAGTATGGACAAGGGAAGTACAATTCAGGAGATCAGCAGATACCTCATTTTACCCCAAACTCGGGAGGACACACCCACCAGAACCATGGAGGCCACACTCACCATGGAGGAAGCTCACATAACCACAGTGGCCCCAAGAATGGGAATGGAAATGGAGGAAGCAGCAGCCACAACCGTTCCAACCCCTCTACACCCACCAAGAAGGACCTAAGTCACATTACTTTTTTCAAGTGCGGGAAGACTGGACACTACGCCACCGAGTGTTCTAAAGCAAAGAATGGAAATGGCAATGGAAGCTCTGGGAAGAAGCCCAATCCTTTCACCAGAGGTCAGGTGAACCACGTCAACGTGGAGGAGGTTGAGGAGCAGCCAGATGCAGTTATCGGTAAGTTTTTGGTTAAGTCATTTACCGCTCTCGTTCTTTTTTATACTAGTGCATTGCATTCATACATATCAAGGGGATTTCTCGACAAGTTTCAGTTACCGACCTTAGCCCTTAGGTCACCCATGTTAGTAAGCTCGTCAGGAGCAGAGTCTATGGCCATCCGATGGTGTGATCGGTTACCCATAACCATTGGTAGCCATGTTTTCCCCTCATACCTTATAATTTTGGAGTCACATGGATTGGATATAATTCTAGGCATGGATTGGCTATCGAAGTATGGATGGAACATTGACTTTGCTAGTAAGTCAATTCTACTCACCACCCCAGAGGGAAAAAGGATCAAGTATGTATCCAGGCATGCGCCAAAGAGGACCCAAGTAAATTCTCTCTCGGGAGTTGTTCGGGAGGAAGTGCCTGTAGTGAAGGATTACCCAGATGTATTTCCAAAGGAACTACCAGGCATGCCGCCGGATCGAGACATTGAGTTTTTGATAGAGATGTTGCCAGGCACCGGACCGATATCAAAGAGACCATACCGGATGCCCGCAAATGATCTGGAGGAAATTAAGAAGCAGATTAAGGAGTTACTAGAGAAAGGTTACATTCGACAAAGTTCGTCACCGTGGGGAGCCCCAGTGCTCTTGGTAGAGAAGAAGGATGGATCGTTGAGAATGGTTGTTGATTATCGTGCGTTGAATGAAGTGACAATCAAGAACAAGTACCCACTACCGATGATCAATGATTTTTTTGACCAGCTGCAAGGAGCTAAAGTATTTTCCAATATCGATCTGCGATCAGGATACCGCCAGTTGAAGATCCGGGAACAGGATATACCTAGTCAGCCTTTACCACGAGGTACAGGCTATATGAGTACATGGTTATGTCTTTTGGATTGACTAATTCCCCTGCCTATTTCATGAGTATGATGAATAAGGTGTTCATGGAGTTCTTGGATAAGTTTCTTGTGGTGTTTATTGATGATATTTTGGTATACTCGAAGAATGAAGAGGAGCACAAGGAGCACTTGCGTTTAGTTCTCGAGAAGCTCAAGGAACATCAGTTATATGCCAAGTTCAACAAATGTGAGTTTTGGTTGAAGGAAGTTGGATTCCTTGGACATGTTATATCAGGAGAGGGTATAGCAGTAGACCCTACCAAGGTCCAGTCAGTCACTGAGTGGTTGGCACCCACCTCAGTTGGAGAGATCCACAGTTTTCTAGGACTCACGGGATATTATTGGAGATTCATTGAGAATTTTTCCAAGATTGCGAAGCCCATGACGGAGTTATTGAAGAAGGACACTAAGTTTAAATGGATAGATGAATGTGAGGCAAGTTTTCAGGAGTTGAAGAAACGCTTGGTTACCGCCCCAGTGCTAATTCTGCCGGATATACGCAAGGATTTCCAAGTATATTGTGACGCTTCTCGCTTAGGACTTGGAGGTGTAATTATGCAAGACGGAAGAGTGGTTTCATATGCCTCACGACAGCTTCGACCTCATGAGTTGAATTATGCCACACATGATTTGGAGTTAGCAGTCGTAGTACATGCGCTCAAGACCTGGAGACATTTTCTTATTGGAAACCGTTGTGATGTGTACACGGATCACAAGAGTTTGAAGTACATTTTCACGCAGAAGGTGCTGAATCTCAGGCAGCGAAGATGGTTGGAGCTTATAAAGGATTATGATATGAAGTTGCATTATCATCCAAGAAAGGCCAATGTCGTAGAAGACGCTTTGAGGCGGAAAATTTATGTCAATACCCTCGTAAGCGGAGGATTACCTAAGGAGTTAGTCGATGATCTCAGGGAGCTTTGTTTGGAGACAGTCCCTAGAGGTTTTGTTGCAGCAATGGAAGTTCAGTCAACATTATTGGGAAAGATTCGAGAAGCTCAGAAGGATGACAAGGAAATTGCTGAGATAAAGGAGAAGATGAGTAACGGAAAAGCCAAAGCTTTTCGTGAGGATGAGTACGAATCCTTATGGTTTGAGGACCGTGTTTATGTACCCAATAATGCAGAGATCAGGGAGTTAATACTTCAAGAAGCACATGACTCGCCATACTCGATTCACCCCGGAAACACCAACATGTATTTGGATTTGAAGGAGCATTTCTGGTGGACTGGTATGAAGAAGGATATTGCAGAGTATGTAGCAGTATGTGAGGTATGTTAGAGAGTGAAGGCAGAACATCAGAAGCCAGCAGGATTACTGCAGCCTATGCGATACCCGAATGGTAGTAGGCTAAGCTTGGCATGGATTTTATCACCGGATTACTCAGGACCCGATCGGGATATGATTCTATTTGGGTAGTAGTGGATCGTTTGACCAAAGTGGCTCACTTTATCCCTGTGTAAACCACCTATACGAGTGCGAAGTTGGCCAAGATATATATGACCAGGATCGTATGTTTTCACGGAGTTCCGAGGACCATCGTATTAGATAGAGGAACACAATTTACCTCACAGTTTTGGCACCAGCTGCACCAGACTTTGGGTACTAGGCTAGAGTTTAGTACAACTTTTCATCTGCAGACAGATGGATAGACTGAGAGAGTCAATCAGATTCTGGAGGATATGTTGAGAGCTTGTGTGCTAGATTATGGATCTAGTTGGGATGATAATTTGCCTTACGCAGAGTTCTCATACAACAACAGTTATCAAGCCAGTTTGAAGATGGCACCTTTCAAAGCTTTGTACGGGAGAAGGTGCAGGACGCCGTTGATGTGGGATGAAGTTGGAGACCGTCAGTTGTTTGGACCAGATTTGATCAAAGAGTCTGAAAAGAAGGTTAAGTTGATTCACGACAGACTAAAGGTAGCTCAGTCCAAGCAGAAGAGTTATGCCGATACAAAGCGCAAGGAGGTAGTCTATGAAATCGGAGACATGGTATATCTTCGTGTGTCACCTCTGCGAGGAGTTAAACGTTTTGGAGTTAAGCGAAAGTTAGCCCCGAGATTTGTAGGACCATACCGAGTATTCGAACGTATGGGAGAAGTGGCCTACAAGTTGGAGTTACCCAAAGGATTGTCAGGAGTTCATGATGTGTTTCACGTTTCCCAGTTGAAGAAGTGTCATGCAGAGATGGCCGTTATTCCTTTGACAGATACAGTGCCCCTGGAAGCAATTCAGTTGGATAGTGATTTAACCTACGAGGAGAAACTCGTCAAGATTCTTGAGTTTGCAAGCCGAGTTACGCGCAGCAAGGTTATCAAGTTTTGCAAAGCTCAGTGGAGCCACCATACCGAGAATGAAGCCACCTGGGAGCGAGAAGTAGACCTACGAAAAGACCACCCACACCTATTTTCTAGCCAACCCGAATCTCGAGGGCGAGATTCATCTTAAGGGGGTAGGTTTGTAACATCCCAATTTTCATTTTGGTTGTTATACATAGGTCATCATATGCATATCATATTTTATTTGCATTTCGTTGTGATCCTAGAAATCTTAAGCAACTCAAGGACCCACGGAGAGAGTTGGGGATTTCATTTATTTTCATATTTGAATTTTCTCAAATTTGAAAAGAGGATCATTTTGGTTTTAATAATTTTTCTCTTCGAAATATTTCCGATATTAAAATAAAAGAGAGAAGATAATATGACTTCTTCAAAAAGAGATAAATATTGGAGGAAAGATTTTTAAAATCAAATAAATATTTTATTTGGATTTCATTCGAGATTTTATTAGATTTAGAAAAATATGCATTTTTTTAAAAATTGCATTTTTAGGCCAGAAAAATGTTCACCTTGTTCTAAATATTTTATTTAGACCGTGAAAATTGTTTTGGTATTTTTAGAATTTTTATATATTTATTTAGGATTTTTCTCCGGCCGAATTTATTAAAAAAAAGAGTTTCGCCCGACTGGGCCAACGGCCGAGCCGAGCCGGGCCAAGCCCAGCACCGAACCCGTGTCTGCGCCGGACTCCGGCGAGAGTCCGGGTCGCCGCCGCCCTGCGCCGACCCCCTCTCCATGTCGGAGACCCATGGGGGGCCTTTATAAGCCACCCGAGGCCGCCGCCTCCTCCTCGTCTCGCCAGCCGCCACCACCGCGCCCCCAAGCAGCAGCAGCAGCGCCGCCGCCTGCGCACGCAGCAGCGCCGCCGCCTGCGCACGCCGCCGCTCTGCCGCCGCGCCACCGCCCCGCGCTGACACCACTGCACGCCGCCGCCACACCGCCCCGCCACAGCCCCCGTCGGAGCCGCCAAACATTGCCGTTGACCCGTCGCCGCGAATCGGTAAAAAATACCCCCCCCCCCCCCCCGCCGGTTTTTTTCGGTTTAGATCTAGATCGGTTTTTTTAGGGTTAGGGTTTTCTCGGTTTTCCCGGTTTTCTCCGAGCGGTTCTATTTAGCGGACGTTCGCTCGAACGCTTCTGTTCGCGAACGCATTCGTTCATTTAGTTCTGTTAACGACCGTTCGTTCGTTAGTCTTTTTGTTTTTATTTTATTTTCGGCCAGGGACCTATCCGTGATTATTTTTATCGCAGATTAGCCCCTGATCTTGAAACCCTCGTAACTTTATAATCGTTCGTTCAAATCCAGTGAAATCAAAGCACTTCAAATGAACTTACAGTTTGGACGTTTTCATCTGAGTTTTACCCTTGCATCTATGCTTGAGTGCTTATGTTGATCTCATCACTCTAAATTAATTTGTTGGGTTCATAACACTGCTTAACTGGGATTGAGTTGCAGGAGCCTTCTCAATGTTTATCAACTACCATGATAGTTAAACAAAATATATTCCTTTGTTGTAGGGAAAAATTGGCTTTTCGCAAAAACATGATAACCATAAAGCCTCCACCAGCCATATATGCATGTAGTGTTAGCATTTATTGTGTTCATTGCTCTACAGTGTTATTTTGCAAGCATATTCCATGTGCTGACCTGTTTTGGGCTGCAACGTATTATGTTGCAGACTTTTCAGACGAAGAGTAAGGTGCGCTAGGTCGTTGTCGTGCACTCAGCTATGCCGTTCGAGTTGATGGACTCACTTACCTTCGATGCTTCCGCAGTTATCTTATTTAGATGGCCTTAAGCCATGTTATTGTAATAAGTTCTCTTTTGAGACATTCGATGTAATAAGTGTGTGATTGCACTATGTTATAAATCCTTCAAGTACTGTGTGTGTCAGCATTACCGATCCAGGGATGACACTTATGCACAAAGATTTGACCGTCTGAGGTCGGATCGCTACAGTTTGCTACTTTGATAATTTGATATGTGGGTGTGATGACCCACAAGTATATGGGCTCAATTGTATCTCTTTTTGATAAGTAAGAGTGCCAAACCCAATGAGGAGCAGAAGGAAATGACAAGTGGTTTTCAGCAAGGTAGTGTCTGCAACTGCTGAAATTGTAAGTAACAGAGTAGTTTGATAGAAAGATATTTTGTAACGAGCAAGTAATGATAATAGTAAAAAAGTACAACAATATAGCCCAATCCTTTTGGGCAAAAGGATAGGCCAAAACAATCTCTTATAGTAAGCAAAACGTTCTTGTGGGTACACGGGACTTTCATCTAGTCACTTTCATCATGTTGATTCGATTCGTGTTCGCTACTTTGATAATTTGATATGTGGGTGGACCAGTGCTTAGGTGTTGTTCTTACTTGAACAAACCTCCTACTTATGATTAACCCCCTTGCAAGCATCCACAACTACGAGAAAAGTATTAAGAATAAATTCTAACCATAGCATTAAACTTTTGGATCCAATCGGTCCCTTACGGAATAGCGCATAAACAAGGGTTTAAGCTTCTGTCACTCTGGCAACCCATCATCTAATAACAACTCCACAATGCATTCCCTTAGGCCCAAGTATGGTGAACTATCATGTAGTCGATGTTCACATGACACCACTAAGGCAATCACAACATACATACTATAAAAATATCGAACACATATCAAGTTCACATGATTACTTGCAACATGATTTCTCCCGTGACCTCAAGAACAAACGTAACTAATCACAAACGATAATCATGGTGAAGATCAGAAGGGTATTAAATATCATAATGGATCTGGACATATAATCTTCCAGCAAATAAACCGTATAGTAATCAACTACAAGATGTAATCAACACTACTAGTCACCCACAAGCACCAACCTATAGTTCCGGTACAAAGATTGAACACAAGATATGAACTAGGGTTTGAGAGGAGATGGTGCTATTGAAGATGTTGATGGAGATTGCCCTCACTGTCGGGGATATACCCCGCGGTATGACCCGGCCGGAAGTATGACCCGGCCGGACTTGGCGCTTCACCGTGACCCGCCAGAGGACTGGCGACTCACGGGTCTGGCGGCTCACTGTCAGACGACTCACGAGCCTGACGACTCACGGATGACCCCGACGGCGGGTCAGATAGAAGACAAGGCCCAAAGCCCAGAAGGCCGGCTCACGTTATGATGGGCCGGATTAAGAGGAAAGGGATGACGAATATTTCCTTTACGAGGAAGCAAGACCCGGAATCAACTTGTAAGAGAAGATAGACTAGTCGTAGTCCTACTGGGACTCCACATGTAACCCGCCCCTCTAACTTATATAAGGAGGGGCAGGGCACCCCAAAGAGGGACGAGCAACAAGAAACAATCTCTAGGGCTAGACCCAAAGAGCCAGCTTACCGGCGACTCTCTCATAAGCATAATGAGACCTAGCCTCAAACAGCATGTAGGGTTGTTACCGGATGATGTTTCCCGGGGCCCGAAGCTGTCTAAACCCTTGTCTTGTGCATTGATCCGCCCTGCGTCTCTCATCCCAATCAACCCCTCTCAAGCTACTACATAGATGCGTTGGCCTCACGACTAAGTCCTTACACCTAGGACATCTGCCGTGACAATTCCACGACAGTTGGCGCCCACCGTGGGGCTCGCGCACGGTGGTGTTGTGTTCTTGAAGGGATCTCTCTTTCAGGGATCGAGAAGCTCGCTACTGATCAGATAAAGTGGAATTCAAGAAAATTATTGTTACAACGTTCTGGGCAACGGCCATCGTCGTGATCTTCTCTGTTCGGGCCGAGCCGCCCATGAAACACCAGTCCGAGCCCTGAAGTTGCCAAGTCGCCGAGCCCTGAAGTTGCCAAGTCACCGAGACAATCAAACGTTTTGCTGCCCATGCACTATTACGTCGATTTAAGTCCAGATGACATCAACTCATCCTCTGGTGATAATACCTTCATATGAAAAGCTACCAACTGACTAGTACTACTGGTTGTAGATGTAATGGCAAAATGTGATCCATCCATTGATCCATCAGCACGAGAAGATAGTACTGAAACGATGATCCATCAGCACGGAAGGAAAAGTCAAACCAATCACAACTCGGAGAAACAAACATGCATTAGGCAGAACGGCCACGACCCGGACTCTTCGGCCACCACGAGACCCGCCTTGCCTCCCATCCGAGTGGCAGTGGTGTTTGGCCTCCCGTCCAAGTCGCTTTCACGCCGCGCCTCTCGTTCGAATCGCCGTTGCGCCTCGCCTCCTGGAGTTGTTGCCGTTGCGCACCGCGCCGTGCTTTGAGCCGCCACTTCCAGGGCTGGCTCCGCCCTCCATCTCCGCTCTCTGTCCCGGACTGCACCGGGCCTTGCTTTCTCCGCCGGCACAGGCGCACGGCCCGAGCCCTATCACTGCTCTGCCTCTGAGTCGTTCGAGCCGCTGCGGCCTCTCTGAATCTTCGCCAAGCTGCCTGCTTGAACGGCCGACGCTATATAGCCGCGCCAAGTCGCTATTTTTTGCATCACCAAGTCGTCAAAATCGCCGCCGCCGCTCCGGCCTCGGACTTTGGCTCGCCACCGGGTTGCCGCGCCATTGAGCCACCCTGTCGCGCCGGTGCCTCTCCAGCTCGCCACTGTGGTTGCAGCCCGCCTCGCCGCTTCGCTGCTCGCCTCGAAGCCGGCGTCGCCTCTCCCTGTTGCTGTCGTTCCACCAGGTTCCTCTATGCTGTATGAACGCCCTCTGCTCCGAGCTGTTCGGCGCTGAGTCGCCTCGACGGTCTGATTCCTCTACTGCAAGCCACTGCATCCGAGCCGGCCTCAGTTTCGCCATGCCGCAAGTCGCCTCTGCTATAAACCGCCCTTGCTAACCTCACACCCGGGCCGCCGAGCTTGCGAAGCCACCGGCCTCGTTTTCTACTCGCAGAGTGGTCCTGTCTTCAAATCGCCTCGAGCCACCCCCGCAGCATGGCCGCCATGGCTTGACTAGCGCGCCAAGCCACCGCCACCGTCGCGGCCTCGCGCCGTCGCTAAGTCGCCTCACCGACCGCCGCCCTGGTCGAGCCGCTGCCGGGCCTCGCTTCGCCGTCTTCGCCGGGTCACCTCTGCCTAACACCCGCTGTTCCGTCCCGCTTCAGCTGCTGCCCCGCCGGGTCACCTCTGCCCACGGCCGGTGCCGGTTCTACCCTGCCCGAGCTGCCGCCGGTTGCCTCCAAAATCGCCATGGCCGCGCGCCGTTCCGAGCCACAAGCCGCCTCCACCAGAGGGCCGGGCCGCCGGAATAAGTCGCCGATGCACTTCCGCTGACCTCCTTCTAAGCTATCAAATCGCCTGAGCTAAACCGGCCGGCCTCCGCCACAAACCGCCTCCGCCGTCGTCTCAACAAGCGCCCGACCGCGCGGTTCACTTCCGCTGGCATAACCCGAGCCGGTCCGCTGGCCTCCGCCTTCCTGTCTGCCGCAAAATCGCCACAGAGAAACGTGCGTCACCTCATCGAGCTGAACGACAATGGAAAAGTTCAGCCGGGCAAAAGGAATAGTTTCAAGCGCCTGTGTATTATCTTCTGGTTCTGAGGCCGCAGTGGGGAAAGTGGTTACTGACCACGTGATGACCAAAGAGAGTCAGTGGAAGCAGTAAAATTGGACCAGTTGGAAAACCAACGATGTACACGGCTGGCTTGACGTCGCAGGACAAATCAGGTGATATCCATCCAAGTTTGTTTACTAGAACATGTTGGTTTTTGTCAAAAAAAACAAGTTTATCTTTGCCTTGGTCTGCAATGTTGTTGATACAGGGCAATTATTTATGACAAAAAGTGATATTATACTGCGGTGGCTGAGGCACGCCAACATCTTTTGGCACAGGTGGTCTTCGTTATTCAACGGACCCCCGCACCGGCTTACAACACCGTAGCCGTTTTTTGCGACCGCGCCGGTTTACAACGAGGAGGACAATTTGCCTGTTTGCACCGGCTTATAACGCCACGGTCGACTCACCCGTCTGCACCGGTTTACCACGCCGCGGCCGGCTCACCCGTGAGCAACTTCAACTTCACCTAGCAATCATTAATTTCATGGCGGATTATTTCCGACCTGGCACATCAGGTGATATCCATCTAAAATACATTTTATTGGTACATATTATTTTTTATTAAAGAGCAGTTTATCTTTGTCTTGGTCTGCAATAGTGTTGATGCAGGACAATTGTTCACTACATCAAAACGATGTGGTTAACTCGCTCATCCGCACCGGCTTACAGCGCCACGGCCGGCTCATCTGTTTGAGCTGCCTCCGACGCGGCGGTCGTCTTTTCCATCTGTCTATTGCGGCCGGGTCTACATCGACACACCAGGACTGCACATGTCTGCATGAGCGGATTATTGAATATGAGCAAGTCACTGCTTGGGAAGCCCGGTTTTTCTTTCAACAAAATGGAGGCAAATTATCATATACTATCAACCGCCGTCTGCACCGGATGGCTCAATGGACATGCGCACAAGTTGCCGTCACTACGGTTTGGTTGAGCTTCAAACAGCCAGTTGGAAGGAACCATTGGCCGAGTTGCTGACACGGCTCATACGGGATCATTTATAACCCGTCGCAGTCACCTCAACCTTCTGTGGATACACATCGTGTTATCAACACCAGTGATATGCAAGTTATGCCGGTTTATATCACGGTTAAATATGGAGAATCTCAAGCCAACTCCTCGAGTCATCTTGAGACTCGGGGGCTACAGTGGCATGACACGGGAACCCCGGGTCGTTGGAGGGAATGATAACCCGGTTCTGGAGGCTGCTACCATATTGATGAAACTTTAAAGACCGTCAGAAAATTGCCGGTTCAAATAAAGATTCCGGTTTAAAATCCGGTTCAAGAGATATCTTTCTCCCGCAAGGTTTTGAAGCTCTCAAATCCGGTTCAAACGTCCGGCTCAAGGTAAATTTGCATCTTATAAAGCTTTGAAGCTCTCAATATCCGGTTTACAAATTTCCGGTTCAAAAAGAGGTTATCTCTCACAAAGTTTGAGTTCTCAGGAAAAATTAAAGGGACCAAAGAGAGTCTGTTACAAAGCACAACTCAAATATAGGTACCCTTCTTTAATGACCATCGGGAGCTGATCGTATTCGAATTTAGCTTAACCCTTTTGGTGTGACCCTGATCGTATTCAAATCGGAGTCGTTAAATATTCTCATGATCACTAGGGGGCTTCCTGTTCAAACATGGGTCGTATTCGAACCAAAGAGAACATAGCTGTCGATACCCTTTTGATCGGCACACTGCCGAGCTCATTGGGGAGTTTCTTGGTCATATTTGAACCATAGCTCAACCCCCTTTGGGAACCGACGTGGATCGTATTCGAATCAGCATCGTTAAACAACTCTCAAGGTCATTTGGGGGCTTCCTATTCAAACATAGGTCGTATTCGAACCAAAGAGAACATAGCTGTCGGTACCCTCTTGATCGGCAACGCCAAAGCCACTGGGGGCTATATGATCATATTCGAATCTTAGCTTAACCCCTTTGGGACGGTTTTCTGATTGCATTGGAATCAGAAGCCTCAAAAACTTTGAAGTCTCTTTTTACAAATAATTTTTGGGATTTTATTTGAAGCTCTTTTGAACACATCTAAAGTGTATATGAGTGGTTTCTATTTAAACCCGGCTTGATTTTCAATGATAAGTCGCCAGCTTATGATAATCATCATCTATGTGGAAGCATTGGCTTCTAAGGATTGGGTTATCACACTTACTGCACAGGGTTACGTTATCAACTTCACCCTCCGGGTCACATAAACCGGTGGTATCATCCAAAGGATCATAAGTATGATAACATCAATTGTGTCTTAACATCATGATTGATAACCGGCTTGTCTATTTATGATTCTTTTCGGGGTTTTTCAAACCGGCAAGGGTTCTTGTGATCTACTTGTGTGCAGGGTAAGACTACATTTGGGTGGTTACCCGCCCTGGCTCTTGATGTTAAGTCTCCAGGGCATATGTTATTTAAACTCTGTGCAGGATTTGCAGAACTATCACTTATATAAATGCTTCAGTCCAAGCTCATCACTGAAATTAGTGTTATCAATGATTGATTTTCTCAAGGGATATAGGCCACCGGATTACAAAAATTCCGGCTTACAATGAATGCGCATTAAGTCTTCATCGGCCAAGAGCCGCCAGGTATTTAAACTCCAGATTTACTTGTCAACCGATGAAGTATTCAAATCTTGAATAGCCATCATGGCTGGATTTCTATTGTGATTATCAATAACCAGTGTTATGATTGAGGTTTTCAAAGCCGCTTTAGCGCAACGGCTATTATTTTTATCAATGGGCATGATTTATTTTACAATGGAGGAAATAGTCCTGAGTCGCTGCGGGCTTACGACCCGGCACTTGGGGGCTACATTATTCAAATTGAGATTACATCGAATATGCAAAGTACCATGTCACTGCCAGCATGCACCATGGCACTTGGGGGCTAATGCAAAGTCATTTTTTGCTTAACTTATTGAAGACCCGACTCATCACATTTTAAATGAGCCGGCCCTTGGGGGTAATACCAATTGCTCCTGTCAAAAGTGCAAGGTACACAAACCTCAGTCCATTACATTGAAAGATCCACTACTCAATTGGTAGAGTACAAAGCTCTTAACCTTATGGACGTGGGTTCAAGCCCCATGGTGGAGATTACATCGTATGATGTTATTATCAATGAATTATATACAAAGTCCCAGCTCAGTAATATCTTACTGACCCGGCCCTTGGGGGCTACACGTTGCTGCTCCAGTTTACATGATCATATTTACAAAGTCCCTGCTCATTATTGCATAATGACCCGGCCCTTGGGGGTTACACTGTTTGAAGTTTTATGAGCATAAGGCAATTACAAGTCCCAGGTTGCTTCAAGCATCACAACCCGGCACTTGGGGGCTACAGGTGATATACATATAAGGGGGGAAAATCTTCAAATTCTCAGTTTTGAGTAGATCAGATTAACCTGGTGTTTGCAACAATCATGGTCTGGTGTCACCAATAATTATGACCCGGCGTCGGCAACAGTTATGACCCGGTGCTATCAATATTTACAAGCCGGCAATTTTGGTTATGATAAACCGGCAAGTTCCACCTCTTCAAGCCGGCTGAAAGTCAGATGAGTATTTCAAGACCAATATATTTTAAGCCGGCGCTTTGGAAGCCGATTCAATGGATTATTTCTAACAATATTTCTCTACAAGAGACCAATGTCAGCAAATTGACTCTGAAGCTGGCCTATTGACCCGGATTTTTTCAAAGGAAGTATCTGGATTTTTTGCATTGGCAAAATTTGAACATATCTGCTAAAGAGATTTTCTATGAGATTATGGATACATATCAAGAAGGAAGATGACAAGGACTTAAGGATGATCAAGTGCCGGCTTACAAAGAATATTTAACCCGGAACACAACCTATCAAATTTGTTCTTGTGTTTATATTGCAGATTAGTTTAACATGGATAAATCCAAATTAAACTGGGGGCTAATGTCGGGGATATACCCCGCGGTATGACCCGGCCGGAAATATGACCTGGCCGGACTTGGCGCTTCACCGTGACCCGCCAGAGGACTGGCGACTCACGGGTCTGGCGGCTCACTGTCAGACGACTCACGAGCCTGAGACTCACGGATGACCCCGACGGCGGGTCAGATAGAAGACAAGGCCCAAAGCCCAGAAGGCCGGCTCACGTTATGATGGGCCGGATTAAGAGGAAAGGGATGACGAATATTTCCTTTACGAGGAAGCAAGACCCGGAATCAACTTGTAAGAGAAGATAGACTAGTCGTAGTCCTACTGGGACTCCACATGTAACCCGCCCCTCTAACTTATATAAGGAGGGGCAGGGCACCCCAAAGAGGGACGAGCAACAAGAAACAATCTCTAGGGCTAGACCCAAAGAGCCGACTTACCGGCGACTCTCTCATAAGCATAATGAGACCTAGCCTCAAACAGCATGTAGGGTTGTTACCGGATGATGTTTCCCGGGGCCCAAAGCTGTCTAAACCCTTGTCTTGTGCATTGATCCGCCCTGCGTCTCTCATCCCAATCAACCCCTCTCAAGCTACTACATAGATGCGTTGGCCTCACGACTAAGTCCTTACACCTAGGACATCTGCCGTGACAATTCCACGACACTCACCAAGATGGGATAGTTGTTGGTGATGATGATGATGATTTCCCCCACCGGGAGGGAAGTTCCGCATGCAAAATCGCTCCGTCGGCGGGCAAAAGTGATCCTGCCCAAGTTCCGTCTCGAGACGGCGGCGCTCCGTCCCAAAAGTCCTTGCCTTATTTTTTGTAGGTCAAAATGTCTTATATACCAGAAGATGGGCATCGGAGGTGGGCCGGGGAGAGCACAACCCACCAGGGCGCGCCTGGGCTCCCTGGCGCTCCCAGGTGGGTTGTGCCCACCTGGTGGGCCCCCTATGGTACTTATTGGCTCCAATATTCCTCATATATTCCATAAAAGATCTCCGTAAATGTTCAGCTTGTTTGGTGTTATGCAGAATAGGTGGCCTGATGTAGCTTTTCCAGGTCTAGATTTCCACTTGCCGGAATGCTCCCTCTTTGTGTGTACCTTGCATATTATGAGAGAAAATGCATTAGAATTACTCCAAAAAGCACGTATCAACTCCCCCAAGCTTAGACCTCGCTTGTCCTCAAGCGAAAACTGAAATCGAAAAACATGTCCACATGCTTAGAGAGAGAGGTGTCGATAAAAACAAAATACGGACATAGAAGCATCATGTAGATTATTATAACAGCAACAAATTTAAACATAAAGCTTTTATCATAGATCTTTTATCATAGACTTCTCATGAGTAAGTAAAAATTCATCACACTATCGAAGTATAAAGCATAAACTATATTAGAAACCAACAAACTATGTTCTCAGTCAACTTTGCAACTACAATTCATCATCTTTTCAGGAAGGGTCACGTATCGGAGCCTTTAGGAAAGTCCACATACTCAACCATCATATAGTCTTCTATGAATGCTAACACTCACCGCATACACATGAGCAAAACATTTCAACCGGACACATAGAAAGATAGGGGCTTATAGTTTCGCCTCCCAACGTATTCACCTGAAGGGTGATGTAACAATAATAACTCATGCTACCCATATTCACTGGACATACGTGCCTAGATCTTTCCTCACCACATGATGCTTGCCAAAGGAGAAAAATAAAAAGGAATAGAGAGAAGAAACTTGACTCTTGCATAAAAGTAAATACATAAAAGTAAAAGATAGGCCCTTCACAGAGGGAAGCAGAGGTTGCCATGCGCTTATTTGCTTGTATGCTCAAACCCTTAGTGCAAAAGAATGTCACGTTGTATTGCCCCTTGTGGTGGCGACCTTTATTATGCAATCTTTCGCTTTTATTCTTCACCATCACAAGTTCGTACAACGCTCAATTTTCTCTTACACTAAATGATCTCACACTTTTAGAAGCAATTTTTATTGCCTTATTGCACCGATGACAACTTACTTGAGGGATCTTGCTCAATCCCTAGGTAGGTATGGTGGACTCTTGAAAATAAGATTTGGGTTGAAGGGTTTTTGGATCCACACGTAGTATCTCTACTTAGTGCGGAATTTCTGGCTAGCAAAGATGGGGGCAAGCACCACATGTTGAAGGATCTATGACAATATAACTTCTGTGTGAATATGAACAAACATAAATCATTACGTTGTCTTCCTTGTCCAACGTCAACAATTTTGGCATATAATATTTTGATGGGGGCTCACAATCACAAAAGATTTCCAGGATAGTGTATTTATATGTGAATCTTCTCTTCCACTATTAACTATTTCATGAGTTGCATCATTGACCAATGCTATGTTTGTCAATCCCTAACAAAATTTCCTACTTATACTTTTCCTTATGTGGTGTCATCACGTACCATAAGATTAGCATATGATCTTTTTCATTTATTTCCTTTCTTTTAGTTGCAACATGAAAGTAAATAAAGAAAAAACTCAAAATAAAATTTATTATATATCTCGCACATGATTACAAGGATAGATCTCTAAGCAAGCTCTCAAAAAGAAAGGATCGAACTAAACTTTTATTCATCTAAAGAAAAAGACCGAACTAACATAAGTAAATGCAAAAGATAGTGGGGATGATACGATATGGGGCACCTCCCCCAATCTTGGCGGAAGCCAAGGGGAGTTCCCATACCCGATACTCAATTTTCTTTTGGTGATGAAGAAGAAGGTTGTGGTGATGAAGTAGAGGGGTTGTCCTTCTTACTCACCTTACGCTTGAGGATAGAATTTTCTTCCTTCAATTCGCCAATCACCTGCTCAAGGTCCTACACCTTTTTGCATAAATCTTGTTTATTTTCCTGCAAAAGGCTGAAGGGTATGAACTGAACTTTAGGCCTATTTGGTTTGTTTGGAAGGCTTGACTTCTTAAATTCCACATGCATCTCCCCAGGTTGAGGCAATGGGGGTTCGTTCTCGTCTGAGCTCGTCTCCTCCTTCTCCCTAGGATAATAGTCCTCCTCTTCCTCCGAGGTCTAGCCATACTGCTCTACATCCCCATAAGACTTGGGGTTTGCGGTAAAATCAGCAACATAGCTCTCACCCTCAGAGTCTTGGGATGACATATTTTCAGATCAATCTGAGGATTTCTCCACGATACTGTGGTCAATAGGTTCGGGGGGTATATAAAGATTTTCTTATCTTGGGAAACAAGCAAACGATAGAAAAATGGAGTCTGGAAGGTACTCGAGGTGGGTGCGACCCACCAGCCAGGCGCGCCCTAGTGTCTTGTGCCCACTAGGTTTGCTTTCCCGGTAGTTTCTTATTTTCCTAATTTTCTAAATATTCCAAAACTGACAAAAAATATTTTTGCGGATTTTTCGGAGTCCATTTACTTACCGTATCACGTACCTCCTCTTTTTCACGATTCTGGAGTGTTCCGGAAGGACTCATTTATGTGTTCTTCCGGTGCCATAGTTTGGATAATATTAGTTTCATCATTAATGGGTGTACCTGAGATATAATGTTTTATTTGTTGCCCATTAACAACCTTCGGATTAGTACCTTTGGCATTATTTATTTTGATAGTTCCAGACCGATAAACCTCCTCGATAACGTAGGGTCCTTCCCATTTTGAGAGGAGTTTTCCTACAAAGAATTTGAAACGAGAGTTGTACAAAAGAACATATTCTCCAACTTTGAACTCACGCTTTTGAATTCTTTTACCATGCCATCTTTTAACTTTTTCCTTAAATAATTTGGCATTTTCATAAGCTTGGGTTCTCCATTCATCTAGTGAGCTAATATCAAATAATCTCTTTTCACCGGCAAGTTTGAAATCATAGTTGAGTTCTTTGATTGCCCAATATGCTTTATGTTCTAACTCGAGCGACAAATGAAAAGCCTTTTGTCGGTGTGGAACGACACCTATGGGATCACAAGAATCCCTACTACGGTTGCCGGGGCACAGGGTTGTGAGGAGAGCAGGGCTAGTAGACAGCACAAGGATCGTTTACCCAGGTTCGGGCCGCGAGGATGCATAAAACCCTAGTCCTGCTTTGGTGGGTGTATTTCTGAGAGTTCTTGGGCTCTCGAACTAGCTGTGGTCAGTGCGTGGTTTGAAAGAGCCGAATCCTTCTCCAGTATGCCATGGGCCTCCTTTTATAGTTGAAAGGGGCTGCCACAGTGACACACAGGAGGTGGAAAGGCGTACAGTGCTCTGAGCTTATCGGTCGTATTACAGGACAAGACGCATTTAATGCGTAGCTTAGGTGTCCCTTGCTTTATTGGGGACGGGGGCGAGGCCCGTCCCATCCGTCGCCGCTCCTCCTCGCCTTGACACGCGCTCTGGCCAGTGAAGTGCGTGGTGCCATGTAGGCAGCCAGGCAGCTGAGGTGGCGCGGTGGTGGAGCGTTCACGAAGATCTGCATGCCGCCACGCAGGCACTCGATGAGTTGGCCTGGGAGTTGCATGTTTCCACGCAGGTGCTCGCCCAGCTGGTTGGGCTGGCAGCTGCATGTGAATGGTGGTGGAAGCTTGTCCGGCGTGGGTGTTGCGGTGGCCCCGCCGGCGTCCTTGGCGAGGGCCTTGCCGGGTGGCCCGGCAAGGGTCTTCCCGTGGCGTGCTGTCGTCCCCCGCAAGAACCTTGCCGGGGGTCTGGTGGCCTTCCTCGATAGGGATCTTGCCAAGAATCGTCGTCTTCTAATCCTCATCTGATCTTGAATATGTCTTCAGAAAGATCTGCATGCCACCACATAGGTGCCTTCCCGAGCCCTGGCCCCACGTTGATGATGGGGCTGGGGGCCGTGTGCTCAAGGGTGGCTCGCTCTGTTGGTGTGGGGCGAGCTGTCCCGGCAAGGGTCTTGCTGGGGCCGCTGAGGCCGCCCGGCAAGTGTCTTGCCGGGGGGACCTGCTTCGTCCCTTTGCTCTTTGTGGTCTTGGCCTTGGCGTTGCTTTGATTGTCTTGGGCTTCGGTCTTACCTTGGCTCACCTCCCCAGTTCTGCTTGGTGTGGTCGTGGGCGCGGCTCCGACTGCCCGTGCACAGGTAAAGGGGTACAGAAGCGTGCCCCTATTTTTGTACACCGACAGGAGCCCCCGGGCCTGGGCCACACATAAGCGCGACACGTTGTTGGGCCAGGCCCAAAACGGTGCGCAGGCAGGTGGGGCGCTTTTACTGTGGTAAGACTCTTCGCGCGCTTCGCTTCCCACGACCCGCGCGCGCGGTGCAGCGTGGAGGGGTGTGTGTGACGTGGGCGGCATGCGTGGGGCGGTTTCCACAAGCATGCGTCATATCGCAGTAAAGAGGCGGCTCACGCCTTCCCCGTAAAAAGATGGAGGCGTGGAGGCGCGGCTCATTTACTGAGCGGGGCCGAGGCGCGGTCTTCAAGGCGTCCACTCCCCACGATCACAGGGTGGGGAGAGGTCGCTTCACCCGTCCGCTCAGTTCTGCACATCCGCCACGCGTCCTTCATGCGCCTGGCGTGGCAAGCATGGAGGCAGGAAACCGGGCCGTCGCTGGTTGGGGCAGCGGGTCGGTCCTGATTCTCTGTGCCTCTGGTGTCTAGATTGGTCGAGTGGTGCGGCTGAGCCCCAACCCCACTCCTTTATAAAGAGGGGGAAGGGGGGATGGCATCCCGCAATCTTCCATCTTCTATCTCCTCCTGCTTCTGCCTCTTCCTCTCACCCACCATGGAGAAGGGGAATCCTGGTCCCTCGACGGTGGCGGCGAGGGTCGCCGCTCGACAGCGCGTCCCTCCTCCTCCTGAGCCCGCGGTGGTGGAACCGGCCGCGAGGGGAAGGGGGCGAGGCCGTGTGCGAGGCCGGGGCAGAGGCCGTAGCGGTCGGGGAAGAGGAGGACAGGGCGACGCGCCTGCCTTGCCCCTGCCAATGATGCCCTTCCCGATGGAGAGCCACGTTGAAGACCAGCCTTGCGAGTTCTTCATCAGGCTGCGCCGGCCTCCGCGTCGTCGTCTTCGTCTCCCTTCCCCGTTTGCTCGGGTGATGGAGCGTGACCCGCCCCAGATCCTCAGGTTGCACATGTGGGGCTATGGGAACGGGGGCACGCGGGCCGACATCGACTTCACGGCTCCTCGGGTTATGTACCTCCGCCGTGGATGGAAGACGTTCGCCCGCATCCACAGCCTGACGACGGGGCTCGTCCTCTACTTCAAATTAATGGAGGATGGCCTGCTCTCCATCAAGGTCTTCGGAGAGTTTGGAACTCGCCTGAAATGCTGCGTGGAGAGCTCCTCTGATGGAGATTCCGACGATGGAAGCTCTTCCTCGAGCGAAAGTGACGAGGAGGACAGCGGGGACGAGTCCGACTAGGCGTCGGACGCCCCGCGCCTGGGCGGGTGCGGTGGCAGCAGCATCTTCACCTGGTCGGTCCTCCGGCAGGGTTTTGCTGGGGGTGGGGCCAGCTCCGTGAACTTCTCGGGGCCGTTTCCTTGGGCGGCTAGCGTCGAGAGGCTGCGGAAGAGGAAGACGGCAGGCGGCAAGGCCGTAAACTCGGAGTACGCGGGCACCGACGCTTTCATCGCGTATTGCCGGTCCTGCCGCCTCGTATTCCAGCTCCTTTCCCGGCACCGTCGTCACCGGCCCGCCCGTGGGCGGCTGTGCTCTCTTGGTGCTGTCTGCTGCTCATAGCTCACCTAGGCGCCCCTTTTGCCCTCTTGCCTCCTTGACCTGCCTCCTGAGGAGAGGGACAAGAAAGGGATCACGGGCACCTTATCTCTTTTTAAATCTGTAAGCCTGCGGGCCTTGTTAAATTTAAAGCTTGAAATCCCCTTTTGTTCATGTTTTTCATTTCGTACGAACTGTACCTGTATGGGATGTTTTTAATGAAAAAGGGATGCTTGCCGGGTTTTTCCTTTGTGGGTAAGTCCCGCGACAAGGAGCGAATCCTTGTTATTGTTTTAGATAAATGTTTTTTGCCCGGCAACAGGCCTTGCCGTCCCCCGACTCCTCTCGACCGTTCTCGCGCTCTTGGCGGAGGCAGGGATGAAGTTGGCTTTAGGCCCCTCGCTCTACCTCCTTGCCGCCGCGGCTACAACCAAATCCGGACCCAGGAAATAATCCTTAGGTATAGGAAAAAGGGGAGCACGGCAGCCTAGAGATAAAAACGAGGTTTCACATGCCCCAGTCCCATTCCAAAATGCATGACAGAGGATAAAAGACTTATCTGGATCTGCAGCCCCCGGCAACCTTGTCTTGCCGCGGTTGGATCCCCGTGCTTGCAGCCCCCGGCAACTCTGGTTCGCCGGGGTCGGGACGCCGGTCCGTTTTCTTTCTTCCAAGTAGCGCAGCAGAAGTGCTCATGTCCCCTGCGAACCAAAAGAGGACAAAAGAGAAACAGATAGACGCGCACTCGACCTCTAAGCTAGGGGTTAGTCGTTGCTGAGCACTATCAACCCTAACCAAGGAAGAGACTCAACCTAGCATGCATGCTATGACTTAGGGCACCAGCTCATCATTTATTTATGCTCAGGGTCTGCGCCTGGCTTTGTACAAAGGGTCACATGCCTTGCCGGCAAAGCTTGTACAAAAGGTGGCTTGCCGGGAGGCCCGACAAGCTGCGCCTTATGGGTAAAACTTGCGAAGATGCTCAACGTTCCAGGAGTTGCTCACTGGGATGGCATCCTCGATCTCTAGGCGGACTGCGCCAGGCCTGGTGACTCGTATTACCCGATAAGGGCCTTCCCACTTCAGCGTCAACTTGTTGGAATTCTTGGCCGACTGAACGCGCCGAAGAACAAGGTCGCCTTCCTCAAAGCTTCGGGCATGAACCTTGCGGCTATGGTAGCGGCGCAAGGCTTGCTGGTACCGCGCCGCTCTCACAGCCGCCCGAAGATGATCTTCCTCAAGGAGCGTCGTGTCATCTTGGCGCAACGGCTCTTGCTCAAGCTCATCATAAGCGAGCACTCGAAGTGACCCGTATATGAGTTCCGTGGGGAGAACTGCTTCTGCCCCGTATACCATGGCAAAAGGTGTCTGGCCGGTGGCTCGATTTGGCGTCGTCCTGATCGACCAAAGAACCGCCGGCAACTCATCAATCCAGCGCCTTCCACTCTTGTGCAGCTTGTCAAAGGTCGTCGTTCTTAGGCCTCGCAACACTTCAGTATTTTCCCTCTCAGTTTGGCCGTTGCTCCGTGGATGTGCCACGGAAGCAAAACAGACCTTGCTGCCGAGGTCTTGGATGTACTGCATGAAGGTGCGGCTTGTGAACTGCGTGCCGTTGTCAGTGATGACTCTGTTTGGCACACCAAAACGGCAGACCAGTCCTTTGAAGAACTTGACGGCTGACTGAGCAGTCACCTTCCTCACTGCTTCCACCTCCGGCCACTTTGTGAACTTGTTGATTGCAATGTACAAGTACTCAAAGCCCCCGACAGCGCGGGGGAAAGGGCCCAGTATATCAAGCCCCCAGACCGAGAATGGCCAGGAGAGAGGGATTGCTTGAAGGGCTTGAGCTGGTTGATGAAGCTTCTTTGAATGGAACTGGCATGTTTCACACTTGGTTACTAGTGCCATCGCATCCTGGAGGGCGGTGGGCCAGAAGAAGCCTTGCCGGAACGCCTTCCCGGCAAGGGTCCTCGACCCTATGTGGGAGCCACATATGCCTCCATGTATCTCTGCCAACAGCTCCAGTCCTTCCTCCCGGGGGATGCACTTGAGTTTCACACCATACGGCCTTCTCCGGTACAGGACGTCTTCGACGATCTGGTACAGGGCGGACCGACGGGCTACTTTCTCCGCTTCTTCCTGCTCCTCGGGAAGCTCCCCTGTTTGGAGGAATTGGACGGTATGTTGCGCCCATCCCGGAGCATGGGGCTCGACGACAAGGACCAAAGGCATCTCTTCCGCCATGGGAGCGGCTATCTCTACGGCCAGGGCTTGACGCCCTGCCAGAGCCAGTTGCTCTTGGGCAGGCTCAGCATTCGCGGCAGCACCCTTGCCGGTAGCCCCAGGGGGCTCGGTAGGAAAGTACTTGCCGGGACCTGATTTCCTCCGCTTGTTTTGCCCCGCTGATGGTCCGACGGATGGTTGAGTTAACCGGAGCAAAAAGGTACCTGGTTCCATAGGTAGCTTGAATGCGGCACGCTTTGACAGGTAATCGGCGATGTCGTTCTCCGCTCAGGGGACGTGCTCCGCCTGGATACCGTCAAAGTGTTCCTCCAGCTTCCTCACCTCATCTACGTAAGCTTCCATCAATGGGCTCTGATAATCCTGGTAGACTTGCCTGACAACGAGCTGCGAGTCACCCCTGACGATGAGCTTCTTAACCCCGAGGTCTGCCGCGGTCCTGAGACCGGCAAGCAATCCCTTGTACTCAGCAGTGTTGTTGGTGGACATCTCCCTGGGCAAGTACATCTGGAACGCGTACTTGAGGTGTTCTCCGGTGGGTGCGACGAGTAGTACACCGGCACCGGCACCTTGCAGCGAGAAAGCCCCATCAAAGTACATGATCCAGTCGCGGTCTGCTTCCTTGCCAGGGAGAGTGGTCTCCTGGATTTCTTCGTCTGGCGTCGAGGTCCATTCTGCGATGAACTCCGCCAAGACTTTGCTCTGAATTGTCGAGGTACTTTCAAACTTTAAACCGAAGCTTGACAGCTCCAAGGCCCATTCCACAATCCTTCCGGTTGCATCTGGGTTATGAAGTATCCGTTGCAACGGGAGGCGGGTGACGACAGTGATCTCGTGGGCTTGGAATTAGTGACGCAGCTTCCTCGAGGCCATAAGGAGGCCGAAGAGCAATTTTTGCACGCCGGAATACCTCGACCTAGCCCCCTACAAGAGGGAGCTGACGGAGTAAACCAGGTGCTGCATCATCTTCTTCTTCGGCACCACCTCACTCGATTGCGCGGGCACTGCCTTGGTTGCACCAGACTCTGCCGGGGGCCGCGCCTTGTCAACACCAGGCCGTGCCGGGGGAGTCTTTGGCTTACCATCCGCCGATTCTGCCGCCATTGCTGCCTCCTCATCGACCTCCCTCTGTGCCACCAGTGCAGCGCTGACCACTTGATTCGTCGCCGCCAGATACAGCAGCAACGACTCTTGTGGTCTTGGCGCAACCAGTATTGGCGTGGAGGAAAGGTATTTATTCAGATCCTGCAGTGCTGCCTCGGCTTCTGGGGTCCACTCTATTGGGCCTGCCTTGTTCAAGATTTTGAAGAAGGGAAGGGCGCGCTCGGCGGAGTTGGAGATGAATCGGCTCATGGCGGCAACGCAGCCGGTGAGCCGACGCACATCCTTGATCCGCTTGGGCGCCTCGATCTGCTCAATAGCCTTGATCTTGTCTGGGTTTGCCTCGATCCTGCGCTGTGACACAAAGAACCCGAGAAGCACATGGGGTGATGAATGTTGTCTTCTCTTCATCCTCTTTCGCCTTGAAGATCTGGTGGTAGCCTGAGTAGGCGTCGAGGAATGATAACAGATCGCACACGGCCGTGGAGTCAACAATTTGGTCGATGCGCGACAACGGGAAGGTGTCCTTAGGGCAAGCCTTATTGATATCTGTGTAATCAATACACAGTCTCCACTTCCCATTCGCCTTGCGCACCACTACCGGATTGGCCAACCACGTCGGGTGGAGCACTCCTCTCACCAAACCTGCCGCTTCCAACTTCCTAATCTCCTCTGTGATGAACTCCTGCCTCTCCAGAGCCTGCTTTTTGACCTTCTGCTTGACGGGCCGCGCGTGGGGGCAGATAGCTAGGTGGTGCTCAATCACCTCCCTGGGAACACCGGGGATGTCGGATGCTTGGCATGCAAACACGTCTACATTCGCCCGCAGGAAGGTGACGAGCGCGCCTTCCTATTTGCTGTCGAGGGTGGAGCCTATGGTGAAGGCCCCTCCCGTGCCATCCTCCTTGACGGGCACCTTCTTGGTCTGCGGCGGCTCGGCCCTGGGTCTCTTTCTCTTGTCGGTAGAGCTCTCTGGCATGTCCTCGACGGCAGCACAACACTCCGAGGAGGTGCGCATGCCGGAGTGGGTGCGAGAGGTCTTGCCGGGCTTCTTCTTCCCTCCCGGGGCTTCAACTGCAGGAGCAGGTGCCTTGATGGCAGCCGTAGCAACTGCTTCTCGGTAAAGCTGGTCGGCGCAGATCAGCGCGTCCTTCTTGTCGGACGGGACGGAGATGATGGTCAACGGCGCAGGCATCTTTAGCATGTTGTAGGCGTAGTGTAACGCCGCCATGAACTTGGCTACGTCGAAGACGATCCTCTCCGTCCTGTAGTTTAACTCTCCACCAAACGTCCCGGGCATTGTGACCTTTCCCTTCGGCTGACTCCTCCCCGGATTGACCCCTTGAAACATGCCCGTTTCCTCGAGGTCTCCATCAGGGATTTGCAACTTTTTGATCACGACAGGCAAGATCAGGTTTAGGCCGGCCCCGCCGTCAACCAACATCTTGTTCACTCTGAGGTTGCATATTGTTGGTGATACCAACAATGGCGAACACCCGACCGCGGTAGTGCGGTCAGGGTGGTCCTCGGTGTCAAAGATGAGGGGCGTGCTGAACCACTTCAGCGGCTTCTGAGCGTCGAACGACGGCTCTGCTGTTGTAATCTCACGCGCCCACTGCTTGAGCTGGCGATGAGAGGTATGCAGCGAGGCGCCACCATCGATGCACATGGCCTCCGTAGCCTTCTGGAACCATTGCTCACTATACTCGTTGTCCTCGTCGTGATCATCGTCTTCTTGTTTCTTGTCGCGGCCCCGGGAGGGCCTCTCTTGCTGGTTGTCCTTGCCGGGGCGGCCTCCTTGGCCGCCACGCTTCTTCCCGGACCCCTCCGCACCGTTCTGGTCCTTCTCCTTGTCCCGCCTCTCGTACTCAGCCTTTTGCTTCTCAGCATGCAGCTCGACTTGCCGGCAGTTCTGAGGTCGTGCCGCTTGGTGCGGTGGATCTTGCAGTATTGCTTGCCGGAGCTTCCTGGCTTGTCGGTAGCCGCCAAGGCTCGGCAGGCGGTGCACCCGGCAATCTCCTTGCCGGGGGCGTCTGCTTTGACCTTCTTGCCGGCACCGGTGTCGTCAGATCCCTCAACGGCAAGCACGGTCTTGCCTTTGCGTTTCCTGTTGCGACGCCGGCCCTTCCTCGTCGGGGTAGCGGCTTCTTCATCGGTAGAGTCGGTTTCCGCGCCAGCGTCTTTGCCGGGGTACTTCCTTCCCTCTTCAGCCCGGGCGCACCTATCGGCCAGGACGTAGAGCTCGACCACGTCCTTAACTTTGGTCATCGCCAGCTCTTCGCGCATCTTGCGATTGCGCACGTTATGGTGGAACGCGCTAATCACAGCGGCGGGATGAATGTCGGGGATGTTGTACTGCACCTGGCTGAATCTCTGGATGTACTTGCGCAGGGTCTCCCCTTCCTTCTGGGGAATGATGTGTAGATCACTGGCCTGGCCATGAGCTTGGTGGCCTCCTGTGAAGGCGCCAACGAACTCATGGCACAGATCCGACCAAGAAGAAATGGAATCCACCGGCAAGTGCATCAACCAAGACATCACCTTGGGCTTGAGCGCCAGTGGGAAATAGTTGGCAAGCACCTTGTCGTCGCGAGCCCCAGCAGCCTGCATCGCGGTGGTGTAGATGCTGAGGAACTCGGACGGATGGGTCTTGCCGGTGTACTTCTCGCCGACGTCGGGTTTGAACGTGCGGTGGGACGACCACTGGAACTGCCGCAGCTCACGGGTATAGGCCGGGCAGCCCACCTCGTAAGGAAGGCCACCGGAGCCCCCCGGTGCCGGGTGGTCCATAGCGGGTCCCGCCCGCTTGTCTGACTGGCGGCGCGTTTCGCGCCGGCGCTCGACGGTGGTTCGAGCGTCTTCGTGAGCTCGTTCCTGAAGGACCTGGCGCTGGTCGCGGGGGGTCAGCGGGTCGGACGACGCTATGGACATGTTATCGCAAGCATCGTCAAGACGGGCCGACGCTTGCGGCGGCTGGCGAGGAGGAGGAGAGTGCACCATGGCCGCAGCTCCCCCGGTCCTCCCAGCGCCAGCATGTGGTGGCTCGGTGGAGTGCCGACCCGAGGGCCCCGCCGGTCGCGGATCGTCTTTGTTCGCGACGGCGATGAGGCTTCGGATGGTGGTCCTCCACTCGTCGAGCTTCTCCGCAGCAGGAGGGAAGTCGAGGAGCAGCTGCGCGCGCGCCAAAGCTTCCGCTGGCATGGGCGGCGGTGACAGCTGCGTGGAGCGCGGCGCGCTTCGACTTCTAACTACGTTAGAAGGAGCTCCGTTACGACCCAGCGGCTGTGTGCCATTTTCGCTAGCGCTTCGGCGAGCGTGTTGAACCCCTTCATCTTGCGGATGACGCACAGGGCTCTTCCCACGGCGGTGCCCAGGGTCACCGACGTGGTGACGCTGCTTCGCGCGCACACCATGGGAAGAGCGCGCGGCGGTCGCTGGTGTGGGCGTCCTAGAGGTCGCTGCGCCGCCCAGGGGTGGCACAACACCACTCCTGGAGGGCCCCGCGCCTCCTACGGGGGGCCGAGCTCCATCTTTGGATCCGGCGACGTGTAGCTGGTCGTCTGGGGCGCGAACGACGCTGCTCGCCAGGCTCCGACTGCCTGGGCGATGCTGGTGCTCGCGGGCCGCGGCCCGCATCCTGTCTACGACCGGTCCGCTGCTCGTCCGCACCGGCACGGGCCGTTCGGCTCCCAACGAGCCGATCGCCGTGGCCGTCTTCTTCTTAGGAGCCATGGCGACGAAGAACTGCTAGGCTATCTACCAGACCAGATTCTCACAATTGCGCCCTCCTACTTGGCGCGCCAAAGATGTCGGTGTGGAACGACACCTATGGGATCACAAGAATCCCTACTACGGTTGCCGGGGCACAGAGTTGTGAGGAGAGCAGGGCTAGTAGACAGCACAAGGATCGTTTACCCAGGTTCGGGCCGCGAGGATGCGTAAAATCCTAGTCCTACTTTGGTGGGGGTATTTCTGAGAGTTCTTGAGCTCTCGAACTAGCTGTGGTCAGTGCGTGGTTCGAAAGAGCCGAATCCTTCTCCAGTATGCCATGGGCCTCCTTTTATAGTTGAAAGGGACTGCCACAGTGACACACAGGAGGTGGAAAGGCGTACAGTGCTCTGACCTTATCGCTTGTATTACAGGACAAGATGCATTTAATGCGTAGCTTCGGTGTCCCCTTGCTTTATTGGGGACGGGGGCGAGGCCCGTCCCGTCCGTCGCCACTCCCACTACTAGGAAAAGGGGTATAGATGATATGGCCACTAAGGGCGCACCAGACATGTGGTGCGCCATTACTATATACTAATGGCGCACCATGTGTTGGTGCGCCATTAGTAATATATTATTAATGGCGCACCTGGTGTTTGGTGCGCCATAAGTAGTTTTGAAAAAAAATTACTACTAATGGCGCACCATGGTATAGTGCGCCATTACTAGTTGACATAGTAATGGCGCACCACCCCCACCGTGCTCCATTAGTAGTTTTGAAAAAAAATATAAAAAAATTGTTAGTAATGCCGAGCCCCACCTTCCCTCGCCCCGTCGCCCCCCCTCCCCTCGCCGCCCCTTTGCCCCACCTCCCCTCGCCCCGTCGCCCCACCATCCCAACCACCCGCCGCCGCCCCCCCTGGCCCCACCGCCCCTTGCCCCGTCGCCCCCACCACCCGCCACCGCCCCGGCGCCCCGTCGCCCGAAAGGTGCCCCGCCCCGGCGCCCCGTCGCCCGAACAGCGCCCCCTGGTGCCCCGCCGCCCCCACCACCTGCCCGTCGGCCCCTGCGCCGCCCCCGGAGCCAGGCTCGCTGCCGCCCCTGCGCCCGCACCGCCCCCGGAGCCAGGCTCGCCGCTGGCCCCCTGCGTCCGCCTCGCGCCCCCCGGAGCCAGGCCCGCCGCCGCTGCCCTAACCGCGGCCGTCGACCACCACCCCCTGCCCCCGGAGCCAAGGTGAGCATTTTTTTGTTTTTTTCTACTGTTTTTCTTTGCTATTTAGGTTTAATTAGGTTATTGATAGGTTTAGGTTAGTGGTTGGTTTAGGTTAGTGCTAGATTTAGGTTTAGATAATTAGAAGAAGAAGAAAGTTGAAGAAAAGAAGAAGAAGTAGAAGAAGAGGAAAAAGGAAAAAAAGGAAGAAGAATAAGAAGAAAGTTGAAAAACAGAACAAGAAAGGAAGAAGGAGAAGGGGAGGAGGAGGAAGGAGAAGAAAGAAAAAGGAGAACAAGAAAAGAAGAGAGGTGGAGAAGAAGAAGATGGAAAGGAAAAGGAAGAATGCATAACCAAGAAATCATACAAAACATTAAAACAGTGGAAACTATGGCAAGGTTTTGACATCATTAAACCCACCCACATGTGATTGAAATAAAAAAACATAACTCTGCATATGCAAAGACATAACATCAAAAAACATTTAATTGCATCTTCGAGGACGAGAGCTTTTTTCAAGTGTTTATTTGCTGCTTCCTCATAAGCAACAAGACATCTCTAAGGACAGAACATCATTTTAGTAGGATGTAACAATCATTAGTCTTCGAGAAGAATCATATTAAATAATATAGTGGCCTGTGATGTATTTTCGTACCGAAAATGCATTTGGCACTAGTCCTCGCTTAACAACATCATGGGTGGGAACCGGGAACTTCGGAAGTGCATTGGTGTAGTTGATTATCTTCTGCTCAAAATTTATGCTACTATAATGTTGTAAGGGTACTAATTGTTCTCTTGTGCTGCTTATCAGAAATGGGGGGAAGCAGCCACCGCCGCTCTGCCTCACTGGAGTACGAGTTGGATGCTTTCGAGTTCTTCAGTGTCATACTTGGGACTTCAGTATCAGCCACGAGGCAGGTATATAAAACGAGAGATCTCCCCTTCAGCCATCTCATTATGATAACTCTGTTGTTTGCTACATCACTCCTTGTCCCAAATTGTAGAGGCTGCCTGACCCTTTCATGAACATGCTGGGTGAAGATCCGCCAGATAATGTGAAGCTCCGACAGGCCGTCACCGGGGTTCGCAGGCTGTGGGACATGGAGTTGGTGATCAAGGAGGGCCACATGTACCTGTGCCGTGGCTGGGAGAAGTTCTATAGTGCCTACGACCTGCGGACCGGGTACTTTCTTCTCTTCAGGTACGACGATGACGACGTGAAGGTTTTCAACACGACTATGTGTCGCATGCGCTACGCTGACGACGAAGATGCCAGTGCGTTCTGCCTCTTCTTATTCCTCTACATTTGGCTTTGTCTCACATCGATTGTTAACGGTAATTGTTGCATTTGGACAGGCAATGGGAGCAGCAGCAGCGACACTGGCTCCAGCCAAAGCAGCAGCGATTATGGCTGTAGCAAAAGCAACAGCGATTCTGGCTTTAGCAAAAGCAGCAGCGATTCTGGCAGCAGCAAAGACAGCAAGAAGGATGATCCGGACTGGAGTGGGGGAGAAGAGGAGCAGAGTGGGGATGAGGAGCTGCAAGATGACGATGGGCATCAGGCTGAGGATGACCTAGCGCTGGTGGTGGCTGACCAAGGGCTAGAGATGGTGGTGGCTGACCATGGGCAAGAGATGGTGGTGGCTTACCATGGGCAAGAGATGGTGGTGGCTGAGGATGACCTAGCGATGGTCGTGCCCGTCCTGCCTGAAGGTGGCCTCGCGATGGTGGTGGTGCCTGACAATGACCACGCACCGGTGGTGGCGCCGGCGATCCCACAGCAGGGCGACATGACCACGCCAATTGTGGTAGAAGACTACATCCCACAGCTGCCTCCACCGCCTCGCCGCTCTTGGCGCATCAGGTTGAGGAAGGAGAAGGAGAAGAACAATGAGAACTGAACTATGTCAGGTATGTCAGATCTCCAAAATGATATATATATATACTTAGTTACCTATGTTATCTCTAATATGCTTAGTTTCCTATAGGTTAGCTCCAAAATTACTTATGTTAGCACAAAATGATCAAGTTTACATAATAAGCTTATAGTCTTCTTCTTATTCTTCTTCTTTTCCAAAATGACATATGTTAGCTTCATTTTACCTAAGTTGGCTCTAATATGCTAACTTAGAGCTTATATGCTTAGTTTCCTATAGGTTAGCTCCAAAATTACTTATGTTAGCACAAAATGATCAAGTTTACATAATAAGCTTATAGTCTTCTTCTTATTTTTCTTACGCTTCTTCTTTTCCAAAATGACATAGGTTAGCTTCATTTTACCTAAGTTGGCTCTAATATGCTAACTTAGAGAGCTTATATGCTTAGTTTCCTATAGGTTAGCTCCAATATTACTTATGTTAGCACAAAATGATCAAGTTTACATAATAAGCTTATAGTCTTCTTCTTATTCTTCTTATTGTTCTTCTTATTCTTCTTCTAGTATTCTTCTAGTGTTCTTCTTCTTCTAGTATTCTTCTAGTCTTCTTCTTCTCTTCTTCTTCTTCTTCTTCTTCTAACTTCTTGTTTATCATTTTGCAGATTTGATTTAATTCACGGAAGCTTGCATGGATGGAGTGCTTCTTTTCCATTTGTGTTTTTATTTTGTATCAATGTGAAACTTTTGTGAATTGATGGATAACAGTGTTGGATGAACAATGTGAAACTTTTGTAATATGTAACGATGGAACTATGTGTTGGCTATGTATGTATATATGATGAAACTTGTGTGTTGGATATGATTGTTATATGGATGCTTGTTGTATATATATGTGTTGGATATCTCATATGTGAAATAGTGACCCGAGATTAAGAAAAAACGATTTTTTTTTTTAAAAAATTGTTACTAATGGCGCACTTCCATGTGGTGCGCCATTAGTATACCAGATACGGCTGGCGCACCTGTGGGATACTAATGGCGCACCTGTGGTGCGCCATTAGTATACCAGATACTAATAGTGCACCTGTGGTGCGCCATTACTAAAATATTCTAGTGGCGTGGTGCTAGTGGCGCACCAGTAATGCGCCATTAGTAGGCAAAACTGGTGCGCCACTAGTAAGCCTTTTTCTAGTAGTGTCCTCCTCGCCTTGACACGGGCCCTGGCCAGTGAGGTGCGTGGTGCCATGTAGGCAGCCAGGCAGCTGAGGTGGCGCGGTGGTGGAGCCTTCACGAAGATATGCATGCCGCCACACAGGCGCTCAATGAGTTGGCCTGGGAGTTGCATGTTGCCACGCAGGTGCCCGCCCAGCTGGTTGGGCTGGCAGCTGCATGTGAATGGTGGCGGAAGCTTGTCCGGAGCGGGTTTGGCGGTGGCCCCGCCAGCATCCTTGGCGAGGGCCTTGCCGGGTGGCCCGGCAAGGGTCTTGCCGTGGCATGCTGTCATCCCCGGCAAGAACCTTGCCGGGGGTCTGGTGGCCTTCCTCGGCAGGTATCTTGCCGAGAATCGTCGTCTTCTAATCCTCATCTGATCTTGAATATGTCTTCACAAAGATCTGCATGCCACCATAGAGGTGCCTTCCTGAGCCCTGGCCCCACGTTGATGATGGCGCTGAGGGTGGCTTGCTCTGTTGGTGTGGGGCGAGCTGTCCCGGCAAGGGTCTTGCCGGGGCCGTTGAGGCTGCCCGGCAAGGGTCTTGCCAGGGGGACCTGCTTCGTCCCTCTGCTCTTTGTGGTCTTGGCCTTGGCGTTTCTTTGATTGTCTTGGTCTTTGGTCTTACCTTGGCTCACCTCCCCTGTTCTGCTTGGTGTGGTCGTGGGCGCGGCTCCGACTGCCCGTGCACAGGTAAAGGGGTACAAAAGCGTGCCCCTATTTTTGTACACCGCCACCTTTCCATAAACCATTTTATAAGGAGACATACCCATAGGATTTTTGTATGTTGTTGTATAAGCCCAAAGCGCATCATCTAATTTCTTAGACCAAATTCTTCCGGGACCTATTGACACTCTTTTGCAAAATGAATTTTATTTCTCTATTGCTAAGTTCAACTTGACCACTAGACTGAGGATGATAAGGTGATGCAATTCTATGGTCAATATCATACTTGGCAAGCATTTTACGGAAAGCACCATGAATAAAGTGTGAACCACCATCAATCATTAAATATCTAGGGACTCCAAACCTTGGGAAAATAACTTCCTTAAGCATTTTAATAGAGGTGTTGTGATCAGCACTACTGGTTGGAATAGCTTCTACCCATTTAGTAACATAATCAACAGCAACCAAAACATGTGTATACCCATTAGAGGAAGGAAAAGGTCCCATGTAATCAAATCCCCAAACATCAAATGGTTCAAAAACAAGTGAATAATTCATAGGCATTTCTTGACGCTTACCGATATTACCTATTGTTTGGCAATCATCACAAGATAAGACGAACTTACGGGCATCCTTGAAGAGAGTAGGCTAATAGAACCCAGATTGTAATACCTTGTGAGCAGTTCTATCTCCAGCACGATTCCCTCCATAAGCTTCGGAGTGACATTTCCATAGGATTTGTTCCTGTTCATGCTCAGGTACACAACATCTAATAATACCATCTACTCCTTCTTTATAAAGATGTGGATCATCCCAAAAGTAATGTCTTAAATCATAGAAGAATTTTTTTCTTTTGTTGGTATGTAAAGCTAGGTGGTAAATATTTAGCAACAATATAATGAGCATAGTCAGCATACCAAGGAGTGTTATGAGAAACATTTATTGCAGCTAACTACTCATCAGGAAAACTATCATCAATAGGTAGTGGGTCATCAAGCACATTTTCAAGCCTAGACAAGTTATCAACTACAGGGTTCTTAGCTCCTTTTCTATCAGTGATATGTAAATCAAATTCTTGTAGCAAGAGAACATCGAATATGTCTAGGTTTAACATCTTTCTAAGATATTTTATAGTAGCATGATCAGTGTGAACAATTACTTTTGAATCAACAATGTAAGATCTAAATTTATCACAAGCAAACACCACTGCTAGGAATTGTTTTCAGTAGTAGCATAATTTCTTTGAGCACTGTCTAGTGTTTTAAAAGAATAATGAATAACGTTTGGTTTCTTATCAACTCTTTGTTCTAGAATAGCACCAACAACATAATCACTAGCATCACACATAATTTCAAAAGGCAAGTTCCAATCAGGTGGTTGAACAATAGGTGCAAAAATTAAGGTTTTCTTGAGTGTTTCAAAGGCTTCTAAACAACCATCATAAAAAACAAAAGGATCATCCTTTTGCAAAAGATTTGTGAGGGGACTAGAAATTTTATAAAATTCTTTGATAAATCTCCTATAGAAACCAGTATGACCTAAGAAACTATGAATACCTCTGATATCTTTAGGACATGGCATTTTCTAAATTGCATCAACCTTAGCTTTGTCCACCCCAATACCTCTTTCAGAAATTTTATCGCCCAAAACAATACCTTCATTAATCATAAAGTGGCACTTGTCCCAATTCAAGACGAGATTTGTTTGCTCACATCTCTGCAAAACTCGATCAAGATTGCTTAAACAATCATCAAAAGATTTCCCATAAACAGAAAAGTCATCCATGAAAACCTCAACAATCTTTTCACAAAAGTCGGAGAATATAGCAGTCATACATCTTTGAAAGGTAGCAGGTGCATTGCATAAACCGAAAGGCATACGTCTATAAGCATCAGTTCCAAAGGGACAAGTGAAAGTGGTCTTTTCTTGACCAGGTTGAGAAACAAGTATATGTGAAAAACCAGAGTATCCATCGTGGAAGCAAATATGTGTGTGCTTAGATAATCTTTCTAGCATTTGATCGATAAAAGGCAGAGGGTAATGATCTTTTCTAGTTGCTTTGTTTAATTTTCTAAAATCAATTACCATTCTATAGCCTGTCACAATTCTTTGTGGAATAAGTTCATTCTTATCATTAGGAACAACAGTAATACCTCCCTTCTTAGGGACACAAAGAACAAGACTTACCCATCTACTATCAGCTATAGGATAGATTATACCTGCTTCCAGAAGTTTAAATATTTCCATTCTTACCACTTCCTTCATCTTCGGATTTAATCGGCGTTGAATATCAACAACGGGTTTTGCATCAGGTTCCATATTAATTTTGTGCTGACACAGAGTGGGACTAATGCCCTTTAGATCATCAAGAGTATATCCAATAGTAGCTCGGTGCTTCCTTAGAACTTCCAATAATCTTTCTTCTTCATGTTCTGAAAGGTTAGCACTAATAATAACAGGATATATCTTCTTTTCATCTAGATAATTAAGCATATTTCAAAGTGTCTGGCAATTTTTTTAATTCAAACGTAGGATCACCTTTAGGTGGAGGAGGACCTCCTAGAGTTTCGATAGGCAAGTTGTGTTTAAGAAGAGGTTGCTGTTAGAATAAGGGTTTCGATATGTAAATCATTTTCATGGTCTAGGAGATATTGTTCTAAAGGATCAGTAGGAGGCGCAACAATAGAAGCAAGACCAATTATTTCACCCTTACTAGGCAATTCTTTTTTATGTGGTTTTCTACTAAACTTGGAAAAATTAAACACATGAGACACATCACCAAAGCTAACACTGACAGTTTGTTTCTCACAATCTATTTTAGCATTAACGGTGTTCAAGAAAGCTCTACCAAAGATAAATGGGACAAAAGTCATCTTGTGGGGAACCAAGAACAAGAAAATCAGTAGGGTATTTTATTTTCCCACACAATACTTCAACATCTTTAACAATCCCAAGTGGTGTGATGGTGTCTCTATTAGCAAGTTTAATAGTAGCATCGCTTTCTTCTATTTCAGCGGGTGCTATGTCATTCGTAATTTCTTGATATAAGGTAAAGGGAATAGCACTCATGCTAGCACCAATGTCACATAAACCATGATAACAGTGATCTCGTATTTTAACAGAGATAACATGCATGCCAACAATGGGTCTATGTTTATCCTCTTTATCAGGTTTGGAAATTCTAGTAGCTTCATTGCAAAAATAAATAACATGCCCATCTATATTTTCATCCCAAAGATCCTTAACCATAGAAACAATAGGTTCTATTTTAATTTGTTCATCAGGTTTAGGTGTTCTAATATAACTTTTGTGGACCAAAGTTGAAACTTTAGCATGTTCCTTTATCCTTACAGGTGAGGGAGTCCTGGATTAGGGGGTCTCCGGGCGTCCAGGCTATGTGACGTGGGCCGGACAGGTGGGCCGTGAAGATATGAGATAGAGGGCCTTCTCCCGTGTCCGGATGGGACTCTCCTTGGCGTGGATGGCAAGCTTGGCGTGCTGATATGAAGATTCCTTTCTTTGTAAACCGACTCTGTACAACCCAAGGCCCCTCTGGTGTCTATATAAACCGGAGGGTTTGGTCCGTAGAGGCAATCACAATCCTATAGGCTAGACATCTAGGGTTTAGCCATTATGATCTCGAGGTGGATCAACTCTTGTAATCTATATACTCATCCAAGTCAATCAAGCAGGAAGTAGGGTATTACCTCCATCAAGAGGGCCCGAACCTTGGTAAACATCGTGTCCCCCCGCCTCCTGTTACCTTCGATCCTCAGACGCACAGTTCGGGACCTCCTACCCAAGATCGGCCAGTTTTGACACTGACATTGGTGCTTTCATTGAGAGTTCCTCTATCGTCGACAGAAGGTTCGATGGCTCGTTCGATGATCTACAATGATACTGTTTCGGAGGAGACTTTCCTCCCTGGCCAAATCTTCGTATTCGGCGGCTTCCTACTGCGTGCCAATTCGATTGGCCACCTCGAGCAGATGGATAGCTACGCCCCTAGTCATCAGATCAGTTTCGGGAACCTAAACTATGTCGCCGATATCTTAGGAGACTTGATCTTCGAAGGATTAGCGGCCACGACCGTGGTTCTAGCCTTAGATCCAGAGCGGACCACCGGGTCCGAAGACGGGAATTTAGAGCCCGCAGGACTCTCCGCAATTGTGGAACTTGTTACCGGAGATCCGGAGGGGACTGCGTCATCAGAAAACCTAAGGACGAACTAAACTCCCCTTGTCGCTAAAGCACCGGACTCTCCCTCAGACTCTGAATCCGAACTCCCGAAGCCCGCTTTGCGGGCGCGGCCAGGAGAGCCTCAACCTGGCTGGCCCAACACACCCTCGCCTCTCTGTCCAAACCTCGCTCCTAAACGAGGCCCTGGACATAATACGATCCCTCGCCATCACGGAGGAATCGGTTCCGAATTACGCCCAGCCCGGATTAGGGGTTGAGAGCGAGGAATTTTACGTCCCACCCACAACCCACTTCATAGCCACTGTCAAGGATCTAACCGACATGCTGGATTACGCCTCCGAAGATATCGACGGTATGGACGACGATGCAGGAGACGATCAAGGCAAAAATCCTCCGTTTACCGGACGTTGGACGGCCACCTCCACATACGACATATACATGGTGGATACACCAAAAGAGGATGATGACGTCGGCAAGAAGGATCCGGTCGAGGACAAGCCTGCCGAAGCACCTCCAAAACGTTGACGTCGCAAGCGCCGCTCAAAATCGTGTCGCGAAAAAGACAACAATACCGGCATCGAAGACAATAACACTCCGGAAAACGCCGAAGACCCTGAAGCAGCTTTCGAGCCAACATCCGAACAGGATGATTGGGAGGGTGGGCAAGTCAACCCCGATGATGCAGTCGGGAACAAGGACTCGGAGGATAGTAACTACCTACCAATCTCCAAAGAGGACGTGAGCCTCGGCGACGAAGACTTTGTCGTACCGGAGGAGCCCCTCGAGGAGGAGCACTTTAAATGCAAGCTAATCGCCACAGCGAGAAGCCTGAAAAAGAAGCAGCTGCAGCTTCAAGCTAAACAGGATATACTCAATGACAGATGGACTAATGTCCTGGTAGCCGAGGAAAACGGCCTCGAGCGATCAACCAAGAGTTACCCGAAGCCCTCGCGGGACAGACCGGCTACCTACGTCAATTTGACGACGAGGCCCTTGAGCCAATACCGCCAAAGCATAAAAACTCTGACGAACCCGACCGACCACCACGTGGACGGGACAGACCGGCTACCTACGTCGAACACTAGCCCGAGCCACCCCGCCTTCGAGGCAGGGAGGCAGCGGCCTCGGGCTATACCTATGACTTACACAAGGACCTGGAAAGTAGAGCCGGTCTGACAAAATCAATCAATGGGTCATGGGGGCGTGCTCCGACACGAGAGGATGGCCGTCAAGCCTGGCATGACAGGCACAACCTCGCTCGAGTCGAGAACCGCACTCGGACTTCATCCGAACTGCACCGCGACATCGCTCGATATAGAGGCGCCGCACACCCCTTGTGCTTCACCGATGAGGTTATGGAGCACCGGTTCCCCGAAGGATTGAAACCCGTGAACATCGAATCATACGATGGTACGACGGATTCCGCAGTATGGATCGAAGATTTTCTTCTCCACATCCACATGGCTCGCGGTGACGACCTCCACGCCATCAGATACCTGCCCCTAAAACTAAAGGGGCCAGCACGGCATTGGCTGAACAGCCTCCTAGAAAATTCTATTGGAAGATGGGAAGACTTGGAGGACGCCTTTCGAGACAACTTCCAAGGTACCTATGTTCGACCTCCAGACGTCGATGACCTTAGTCACATAGTCCAGCAGCCCGGAAACTTTGGACCAGGTTCTTGATTAAAAAGAATCAAATTGTGGATTGTCCGGACGCCGAAGACCTCGCGGCCTTTAAACACAGCGTCCTAGATGAGTGGCTCGCCCGACACCCCAGCCAAGAAAAGCCGAAGTCCATGGCAGCCCTTACCACACTCATGACCCGCTTTTGCGCGGAAGAAAATAGCTGGCTGGCTCGTCGAAGCAATAGCACCAGCGACCCCGACACTTCCGAAGCCAGGGATGGCAACGGCAAGCCACGACGCAATAAACCCAAGCAACAACAACCAAGATACCGAAGACACAACGGTTAACGCCGGATTCAGTGGCTCCAAACCCGGTCAACGGAAGAGGCCATTCAAAAGAAACAGAGATGGTCCATCTAGTTTGGACAGAATACTCGATCGGCCTTGCCAGATTCATGGCACCCCCGATAAGCCTGCCAATCATACCAACAGAAATTGTTGGGTCTTTAAATAGGCCGGCAAGCTCAACAACGAACACAAGGGGAAGGGGCCGCCCAGCGAGGACGACGACGAAGAGCCTCGCCCACAGAACACAGGGGGACAGAAGAAATTTCCCACCGAGGTCAAAATAGTGAACATGATCTACGTCACTCTTATCGCCAAGCGGGAGCGCAAGCGCGCGTTAAGAGACGTTTATGCCTTAGAGCCAGTCGCCCCAAAATTTAATCTGTGGTCAGCTTGTCTGATCACCTTTGATCGCAGAGACCATCTGACCAGTATCTGTCATGGGGGTTCGGCTGCATTGGTCCTCGATCCGATTATCGATGGATTCCACCTCACGCGAGTCCTTATGGACGGCGGTAGCATGGATCCATCAAGAATCAAGCCCACTAAAACCACCTTTAACGGGGTAATACCCAGCGTAGAGGCCTGTTGCACAGGATCCATAATGGTAGAAGTCGTCTTCGGCTCACCGGATAACTTTCGGAGCGAAGACCTGATCTTCGACATTGTCCCATTCGGAAGTGGCTATCACGCACTACTCGAACGAATGCACTATGCTTATCTTAAGCTTAAAGATGCCTGGACCACGTGGCGTTATAATAGTTAATGGAAACATGGAGAACTCCCTCCGTACAGGGGAGCATACCACGGCCCTCGCGACCGAGGTGTAGGGTGGCCTCGCTAAGACGAAGACCACACCGACAGTCAAGCCCCCAGACACTGTTAAACAAGCCCGGTCTACCTTGCAGAATGACAGTCCGGCTCATATAGAGCTAGATTAGCAATTCAGCCTCCACCAATGCCCCAGCTTGATAGCGGCATACGTACTGCGCGTGCATAACTACGCGCTAAAAATACCATGGGCAAAGACGGAGGCATACTAAACATAGGGTCCATGATACGGCTTAACCCTATCCCGACCTACATATTGCTCCACCTTTTTCATATTATTTTTATTTTTTCAGGTTCTTTACAAGCCCGCATAATTTCTGGAGCTAACAAGGGACCCCTTCTAGGCCCCTTCTACATACTTGATCGTCGATCCTCTCAAAGGATCCTACGCCAAGGTGAAAAGCGGCGCAGACGTGCGGCAGAACATCCAAAGGATCTTCTTGATCATCTTTTCAAATTTAGGACCTCTATACAGCTTTCCCTAGTCCTCGGCATGTAAAATAGCCATGATGCTTGTCGCATCCTCTATAAATGTCACGACCGGATTTTCGAGATATAAATTTTTCCAGAAAACGGCCTTTGTGCTCATCAGCCCCAGGATTACTGTTAGCTGATGAGGCACCAACTTGATACAAGAATTCCAAGCAAAGTACAAAAATATGTAGTACAAGACCATTGTGGCCTAGGAGTACAACACTTGGTTACTAGTGGTTGATGGCGGAAGCGGTTTGTGGTACATCTGCGTCTATGGGACTCCATTTCCCACAAGAACAGCTGACCAGGATAACTCCTATCTTCACGAGGCTTCTATCGTCATTGCGTAGTTTCCGGGGCTGTCATCGCAATGCTTATCTCCAAGCAAGGAATCTGGCCAAGACAATAGCCAGGGACAAGCCAGTGAGTACGTTTGAATGTACTCGCAAACATTAAGAACACGGGTATAATATAACAAAGGGTAATCATACTCCGAAATATCTTATGATGATAACGTCTGCCATGAAGTAAACGAAAATCTGTGATGCACGCATGTAGGTAAAATAGGAGCATGCAATACGGGAGTAGAAATAGAATGCGCTGATCGAGTGTCTGAAATGACTGCTCGAAAGGGTGCAAATAAATTAACAATGCCGCAGTCGGGCGTCTGAGCGATGCCACATAAAGGGCTTATAAAGGATAAATAAATAACAAACATGCCGCAGTCGGGCGTCTGAGCGACACCACATAAAGGGCTTATAAAGGATGAATAAATAACAGACATGCCGCAGTCGGGCGTCTGAGCGACGCCACATAAAGGGCTTATAAAGGATAAATAAATAACAGGCATGCCGCAGTCGAGCGTCGGAGCGACGCCACATAAAGGGCTTATAAAGGATAAATAAATAACAGACATGCCGCAGTCGGGCGTCTGAGCGACGCCACATAGAGGGCTTATATAAGAATAATCACAGTGAATATCCAGGAGGTAGAACCGTCCCAGGGATACTCAATAATTCAAATAATGTAAATGGTTAGTCCATAATAATAATAAACATAATCCTCATATGTCACAGGACATAAACAATATCTAGTCTAGCCGTTTCTCCATCCGAAGACCGTCGCTAGATTCTAGTTTAGCCGTTTCTCCATCCGAATACCGTTACTATGATACGGTTTATCCGTTTCTCCATCCGAAAACCGTCACTAGACCCATCTCAGACTGAAACCCTTACTCATGAACATGGCTATCCAAATAGATATGACCTCTGCAGAGGGTGTACTCTTTTCCCACGAGTAACAGATTTATTTAGTCCATCGGGACTAATTCCGCCTACGGCCTTTTAATTGAAAACACGCCTGACCTGCACACACCAGCTTAACTTACCGTTGTCTGGAATCACCCACAACACCTGTCAAGCCAAACTCTAAGTGGGGAGGCTACAACCTCGACGTAGCATGGGATCAAATTTATATACGCGCGCTCTAAGGGGTGCCCCCCTCTCGGTCCCAACCGGAAACACCCATGCCCCCGGACCAGGTGGCATGCCTACCGGAGGCCTCCGGTATCTTCCACCATGGCCTCTCTGTACGGTGCGTGCTTTGGTAAGGGGTTGACAACTTACTGAACCGTACCCTGTCTGCGACAGGGACAAGTGGTAGTACAAAACAAATAGGGAAGTTACTGATCAAGACTCGACCTATGACCGACTCAGGTGGTCCAAGTATTCACCAAATGAACAACATTAACAGACAGAATCACCGCTCATCAAATCTCATCATGCCATACCGGATACACTCGTCCCGACGAGGAACTAGGGACAAGCTCATGTCTACCCAAGACCACGACTTTCCCGGCTTCCTTCCGGTATGCATGAGGGGCTCACGAGGATGATCACTATCACCAACATATCCATTAATAACAGCAAGGTATCTCCAGTATGCACTCATGCGGGTGACCTTATCGTTACATAAAAATAACGTATGCTCCAAGTCAAGTGGTGTTGTAACCGTATCAAAACACCACACAAAAATGCCAGAGTTCAGAAATGCTTGCCTTCAAGAGTGTGCAAGGGGTGCACTTTTTTGAAAGTTTTCTTCACTCTCCATTTCCTATTTTGAAAAATATTCAAATAAAAATATTTCAAACACAGTACAAAAAGTTGTATCAAATATTTTTTAAATAAATCTTAAAATAAACTAGATGAAATTTGGGAGAGGTAGGAAAAAGAATCAACTCATTTGGAGTTTTATTTTAAAAGATATAGCCAGTCAAAGTTTGGTCAAATCTCTATTTTTAATAAAAACCAGAAAAGGAAAATGTTTCGGGGGAGAATACGCTTTCGCAGCATAGGAGACGTACTCCGGGGTTTTACGCGACCACTTAAGCCAGCGTGGATGGCGCGGGGGTCACTGACAGTGGGTCCAGGGGGCCCACTGGTCAGGTTTGACTATTCCCCCCTCTCCCTCCTGTCCTTTGCCCGAACGGGAGCGGGTCTCCGGCAATCGCTGTCGTGGAACGGCGGCTCCTCGAGGGCGCCTGAGGGCAGGGATGGACCCGCCAGACCGGGGCGGTCCTCTCGGTGGTCGTTGGGTCGATGGTGGTGGGAGGAGTCGCCGGCGGCGAGCTCCGCAGCGGAGGGGGCTACGGGAGTGAAGTGGGTTTTGGGCTCCGGTGGTTTTCGATCGAGGCTGAGGCGCTGGGCAGCTCCGCACGAGCAAGGGGAAGTGAGTGGTGGCGCTGGATGGGCGAGGGAGTGCCTGGTTGCGACAAATGGCACCGGAAGGCAGCGGCGGCCGAACCGGCCGGAGTTGGGGGAGGTGGACTCTTCCGGTCAATCCACTGCTTGGGGTCGCCTGAGCGCTCGGAGGGGCCCAGGGCCTCCTTTTATAGGCGTTTGAGGCTGGTCCCGCGGCGGCCGTGGATAAGAACGCTGGCGACCGCGGTGCTGTAGCTGCAGGGCGACGTGGCGGCGAAGAGCGCGTGCCGACGAGCTTCAGGATAAGATCGAGCTATTCACAGGGGCAGCTGGCGCGCTGGTGTGGCTTGGGCGGCGCCGACCATGGCAGGAGCTCGCTGCCGACGCCGGCGTGCCGGCAAAAGCTTCTGACGGCGGCGCTGTAGGGCGCCAGGGGTGGCATGGAGAGTGGGCGAGTGTAGTGCGTGGTTCAGCAGGCGAGCAGGGGCCAGGGATGGGACGCGACGAGGGCGGCAGTGCGACGCGGCGGCTCAGTGCGCGCGCGTGCAAAACGTGCGCTCTCGGCGCGCCCAGAGCACGCACGGGACATGCTTGACGAAATGCCAGGGCAGCTTAGAGTGCAAGAGTGAGGCTGGCAATTAACAGGACTAGGATAGGGATAGCTAGGAGCTTAGTGGACAAGGTTGCTGGGTCAGTGGAACAAGATTGTGTCTATATAAACTGGATGGTTTGGTCCGTAGAGGCAATCACAATCCTACAGGCTAGACATCTAGGGTTTAGCCATTACGATCTTGAGGTGGATCAACTCTTGTAATCTATATACTCATCCAAGTCAATCAAGCAGGAAGTAGGGTATTACCTCCATGAGGAGGGCCCAACCTGGGTGAACATCATGCCCCCCGCCTCATGTTACCTTCGATCCTCAGACGCACAGTTCGGGACCTCCTACCTAAGTTCGGCCGGTTTTGACACCGACAACAGGGAAAGGTGGTTTCTCAATAAAAGCAGTAGGAACAACTGGATCAACATTATAAAGTATAGTTTCCTCTTTAGCTAGTATCGGTTCTTTAATTTCTTCTTTAATAGGTGGGTGATATTTAAACCACTTATCCTTAGGGAGATCAACATGAGTAGAAAATGATTCACAAAAGGAGGCTACTATCTCAGAGTCAAGTCCAAATTAGTGCTAAACTTTTGAAAAGCATCGGAGTTCATGAAAGATTTGACACAATCATACTTAAGCTTAATACCTGACTCTTTACCTTCGTCGAGTTCCCAATATTCAGAGTTGCCTTTAATTCTTTCCAAAAGATCCCACCAGAATTCAATAGTCTTCTTCATAAAAGAACCAACACAAGAAGTATCAACCATGGATCGATCATTATGAGAAAGCCAAGCATAAATATTCTGGATAATATTTTCTCTTGAGAGCTCATGATTGGGGCATGAATATAACATTTACTTAAGCCTCCCCCAAGCTAGAGGGATACTTTCTCCTTCATGAGGCCAAAAATTATATATGTAATTCCAATCACGATGAACTAGATGCATAGGATTTTTTTGGTGAAACTCAAATTTCCATCGATTCCAATTCCAAGATCCAATATCATCGCATGGCCTATACCATGCCAATGCTTTTCCCTTCAAAGATAAAGGGAACACCTTCTTCTTAAGCTCATCTCCGGGTAAACCTACAAGCTTAAGCAATCCACAAATTTCTTCCACATATATCAAGTGCATATCAACATGTTCTATTCCATCTCCTGCATAGGGATTAGCTAGCAGTTGTTCTATCATACCCGAAGGAATTTCGTATTAAATATTTTCAGTAGGTGCAGTAGGTTGAGGGGTAGCTAACTGTGGTTCCGGTCAAGGTGTAGATACCCCGAACAAACCCCTCAAAGGATTGTTTTCCATAGTAACAAGCAGTAAATTTTAGCACACTATATAATTTTTTTCTTACCAAAGGTGCTTCACTCCCGGGCAACGGCGCCAGAAAATAACCTTGATGACCCACAAGTATGTGGGATCAATTGTATCTCTTTTCGATAAGTAAGAGTGTTGAACCCAACGAGGAGCAGAAGGAAATGACAAGTGGTTTTCAGCAAGGTAGTGTCTACAAGTGCTGAAATTGTAAGTAACATAGTAGTTTGATAGCAACATAATTTGTAACAGGAAAGTAATGATAATAGTAACAAAAGTGCAGCAAGATAGCCCGATGCTTTTGGGGCAAAGGACAGGCCAAAATAGTGTCTTATAGTAAGCAAAGCGTTCTTGAGGGTACACGGGACTTACATCTAGTCACTTTCATCACATTGATTCGAGTCGTCTTCGGTACTTTGATAATTTGATATGTGGGTGGACTGGTGCTTAGGTGTTATTCTTAAATGAGCAAACCTCCTACTTATAACTAACCCCCTCGCAAGCATCCGCAACTACTAGAAAAGTATTAAGAATTAATTCTGACCATAGCATTAAACTTTTGGATCCAATCGGTCCCTTACGGAATAGCGCATAAACTAGGGTTTAAGCTTCTGTCACTCTCACAACCCATCATCTAATAACTACTCCATGATGCATTCCCTTAGGCCCAAATATGGTGAAGTGTCATGTAGTTGACGTTCACATGACACCACTAAGGGAATCACAAATACATACTATCAAAATATCGAACACATACCAAGTTCACATGATTACTTGTAACATGATTTCTCCCGTGACCTCAAGAACAAAAGTAACTACTCACAAATGATAATAATGCTCAAGATCAGAGGGGTACTAATAGCATAATGGATATGAACATATAATCTTCCACCAAATAGACCATATAGTAATCAACTACAAGATGGAATCAACACTACTCACTACAAAAAAAGACACATCCGTGACATTTTGGGCCGAACGAATTTTTTTCTGTCATACTTATGACACTTCTATGATGATAATTGTGACGAAACCCGGTATCGTCATAGATGTGGTGGGGTCCTACTTCTCTGACCAAAAATCATAACAGAAAATTGGCTTTTCGTCCTGGGCAAGCCGGAGACGTAGATGCATGACATTCTTTGGGCCGTCCATGACAAAAAAACCATGGTAGAAGTGAGGGCGCGAAAAATATCGGGGAGTCCCCGGTTACGGTGGGTGGTCGAGGGCCGAGCGATGCGCGTTTCTCTCATACATACACGCGTGTGTGCGAGGCATTGGGCTCTAAGTGAACCCGAGCGAGGCGTTGGGCTCTAACTGAACCCGAGCGATTGCACTGCAGGCTACGCGTTACTGAACCCGAGCGATCGATCGATGGATGTTAACTGAATCCGCTCGAGCGATTCCTTCGCTACTGCTGCTAACTGAAGCCGATCGATGCTGCCTCTGGATGAACAGTGAGCGTTGCTGGGGGGGTTTGGATGAACAGTTCCCGGTGGGGGTGGATGAATAGGACCCTGTGGCGTTGCCTCTGGATGAACAGTGAGCGTTGTTGGGGGGTTTGGATGAACAGTTCCCGGTGGGGGTGGATGAATAGGACCCCGATCGTTCGAGCCGGTTGGGGCTGGATGAAACGGACCCCGTGGAGGGCAAGATGAACAGGACCACCCCGTGGAGGGCAGTATGAATAGTAGACGGTGGAGGGCTGGATGAACAGTAGCCCGTGGAGGGGTGGTTGAACAGGAGCCCGTGGAGAGGGCTGGTTGAACAGTAGCCGGTGGAGTCGCACGCGGTGGAGGCTGGATGAACAGGAGCCCGTGGAAGAACAGTCGCTGGTGGAGGCTGGAGGAGGTCGACGGTGGATGAACAGTAGCCCGTGGAGGCTGGAGGGGCTCGACGGTGGAGATGAACAGTATCCCGTGGAGTCCCGTTTTGCGGTACGCCACACCCCTCCCGATGAACAGGACCCCCGTTTCGACCGTAGTGCTCCAACACAAGTCTGTTTCCTCCGTTTTGCGGTATGCCACACCCCTCCCGATCAACAGGAAACCCGTTTCGACCGTAGGAGGTCCGTTTTCTCCGTTTTGCGGTACGCCAGACCCCTCCCGATGAACAGGATCCCGTTTCGAACGTGGTCGGTCGAACACAAGGCCGTTTCCTCCATTCTGCGGTACGCCAGGCCTCATTTCCATTCGCTGTTCCGTCCAAGCCCTCCCAATGAACACGACGACGCATTCCGTTCCGATCCAGCCGGTTGGCTCCCCACGAACACGACGACGACGCTGTTTCTCCGTTCTGACCCAGCCATGCACACGAGCCCTGGCCGTACGTATGCGTGAGTAGGCGTTCGAGACCCTGCCCGTCTGTACGTATGTGGCCGTATTTTCTTTCTTTCACACTGGCCGATGTACGTACGTCTACATGCTACGTGCGCGCCTCTACTACGACACGTGCGTGCCTCTACAACGACCAGTATGTACGTACACGTTCGTGACCAGAATGACAACGCTACGTACGCTTCGACCAGGTGGGTCCCGACTGTCAGGCACTTCCTTGCCTGCGAAGATGTAGCTGGTGGGTCCCAGCAGTCAGGGGGGCGAATCGTTTTTTTTGCCCGAACGCACTTCCTTGCGTGCGAAGATGTAGCTGGTGGGTCCCAGCAGTCAGGGGGAAACTTTTTTTCACGAAATACGGTGGCCCGTCCGGTGGGTCCCCGCTGTCAGGTGGAGGAATAATTATTTTGCGCGTAATAAGGAGGCACTTCCTTGCTGCGGCCGTGGACCCAGCTGTCAGCCTCTCCACGTACATTCCACGTCCGATGGAAGCCGTTCCTTGACCACGTTGACCACGCCGCGCCAAGAGCACCAGGGTGTGGACGATGGCGAGGCCTAGGAAGGGGACGACGCGGAGCCGGGGAAGACGCGGCAGTGGAAGCCCGCGCGGAGAGGAGTATGAGGGTTCACTGGTTCGGCTGCGGTGTGAGGCTGCCGTCGCCGCAGGGCCTGGCCAGCGGTGGGAATAGTAGGGGGCGGTGAGGCCTCCGCAGCAACACAGCCGGCCACGGGAGGCAGGAGCATGCGGCACAACGGGCGCTGCTTTGGGCGGCTGGAGCAACAAGACCAGAGGTTGAAGACGCACTACGGCCGTTGGATGGACATCGTACGGTCACTGGAGCTAGAATCGTGCATATTGACTAAGTTGACAAAGCCCTCCGTCCCCATCAACTTAGTAGGCCCACAAGTCAGCCTGCCACTATACTGGGTCCCAGCTAGCAGGGGGAGTATTCATTTTTTTATGCGTAATAAGGAGGCACTTCCTTGCGTGCGAAGATATAGCTGGTGGGTCCAAGCTGTCACCGGCGGTAATGTTTTTTTTGCGAAATACAGAGGCCCTTTCGGTGGGTCTAGATGTCCGGTGGAGGAATCATTATTTTGTGCGTAATAAGAGGCAATTCCTTGCGTGCGTCCATGGACCCAAATATCAGCCTCTCTACGTACAGTCCACTTCAGAGGCATGTCGGCCGTGGACCAAGCTGTCAGCCTCTCCACGTACAGTCCACATCCGATGGATGTCGTTCATTGACCATGTTGACCAGGCCGCGCCGAGAGCACCAGGGCGGTGGATGACGGCGAGGCCTAGGAAGGGAACGACACGGAGGGAGGGAACACTCGGTAGTTGTTTCCCACGCGGATGGGAGTACGACTATACGAGGGTTTACTGGTTCGTCTGCCACCGCCGGAGAATAACAGCAGGTGTGGGTGAGTAGAGGGATGGCTAGGCCAGCGATGGGAGTACGGTGGGGCGGTGAGGCCTGCGCGGGAGCATAGCCGGCCGCGGGAGGAGGGAGCAGGCAGTCCCGCCGGCGCTTTTTTGAGCGGCTGGAGCAGGAAAATCAGAGATTGAAGAAGCACGACAGCCGTTGGATGGACATCCAACAGTCACTGCTCTCGTGTGCATTATTTCTAATAATGTACAGCCCATTTGCTAATTCTTAAGAATTTTTTTGGAGCCCATCTTCTTTTTGTTAGCATTACACCCCATATTGTGGCCACGGTTAAAAAGTATACGAATTTTTTGCATATTTCGGTGCGGTCAACTGTTTTTAATCCCGAAATATCGATTCACATTCAAACTATTTTGAAAAATAATTTATATAAATATAAAATCCAAATAATTGTCCACGCATAAAAAACAATGGAATTTAAAATCTTGTAATGAAAAAAAATTGAAACTAATTCCCGGTTTGATGTGTTTTAAAAATGTACAGCACATTTCTGGGCAAACCGAATGAAACTCTCCTCGTCATGAAAAATTGCAGCCCAGCAGGGCTGATAAAGCAAGTAGGCCTCGTTTGGGTATTTATTTAAAAAAAATAGAACTGGGCTAGCCATTTTCACCAAGAAAAAAACACAACTGGGCTCATGATGTGGTAAACATAAATAAAACCCTGGCTAGATGGGCCACAGCCCCCGCACAGCCCCATTGTTACCCTGATCCGTCGCTAAAACTAGTATAAATAACAACTGCTTGTTCCTCAAAAAAGAACTGCGCGACCTGCTGGGTCCCTGGTGTCAGCCGCTCGTAGTGTAATTCTCTCGTTTATTGACTATGTTGACAATGGCGTGAGCCCCGGATGTCCAACCATTACGAGGAACCATATTTTTGGGCTTGTAATATAGAGGCACTTGCTTGCGTACTGCCATGACGCTGGTGGGTCCCTACTGTCATCCTCTCCACGTATAGTCATCTCCTTGTTCCTCTCGGTTGTTGACGACGTTGACAACGCAAGAGGGTGGCGCACCGCGCACCGCGAGCGAACCAAGGTCGCAAGGCAGAGAACGAAGGCAAGGCCTCGGACGGAACGAACAGGAGCCATGGAAGATGCGCCGGTCCAGTCGCAGGCGGAGGGGAGTACGAGGTTTGACTGGTTCGGGTGCTGGTGCGTGTTGGGGCTGACGTCGCCGGAGAATAAAAGGACGAGTGGGGGAATAGAGGGAGGGACTGGCCAATGTTGGAGGGTACGTACGGTAGGGCGGCGGAGGTGCTGCCAGCCATGGGAGGCGGGAGCAGGCGGAGCCGATGGGGTGGTTTGGTTTGGGTGGCTGGAGGAAGAAGAAGACAAGAGATAGAAGATACACGACAGTTGTTGGATGTCAATCCAACGGCTGGTAGGCAGAATCGTTTGTTGACTGGCTAGTAACTTGACACCACCTTGGATAGGCTATTTCCTCGCGGGTCCCAAATGTCAGAATCCAAATCTGTCACGGTCATGCAGCCCTTCCTATGAAAATTACAGCCCATTTGATGTGCTAGTTGGAAATAAGTTTGTGGGTGCTGGTGGGAGCTAATCACTTGGCTTCTATAACGCACTGTGAGGTCAAGCAGCCGGCGAGAGTGATGTTATTTCCCTTGGTTGGGATTTGTTAGTTGTTACAATATTTCACTCTAAATTAAACGACTAGCAAGCCATTTGCCTTGCTTCAAAGAAAATATGACAGTCACAGCCGAGTTGAAAAGGGCAAGAACATCTAACTCCAGCTTACAAACTGCACAAAAGCACGAGGGTTAATTGTTCATCAGGTTTACAAAAAAACCCAGGTTGAAAAGGGCAACAACATCTAAGTCCAGCACTGTTTTTGGCAGTCACAGTCAAATGGATCGATCAGGTCCACAGAATGAATATCCTGGGTCGTAAAATTTACTGGATTATGACCACAATATGTTGTAAATAGAAGCCTGGCACGTTCAGAAGCTCTTTTGCCCACCTGAAACTCCTTTTTTTGCTCTTCCACATACCCATCCGTCAAAACCATGCTGCTGATAAACTTAAGCCTGATGGACAATAGTAACCTCGCATTCAGAAGGAAGAATGTGACAAATTTAGTGTTGGCACGGTTGGCTACATATCGTTCTAGCATTATTGTCTTCAATTGAATCTCATGAGAAGTGAGAAAATCCCGATGCTTACGAATCCACCGATTGGTTATAACTTTCTTACCCCGTCCTGTTGCCTAAATAGACATGAAGATTGAAAACAGTCAAGGTTTAAAAAAAGGAGTGTCGAAAGAGCAACAGCTGAACGGTTAATTCTAGTACACTATGTGCGGGCTTCCAATGTGCGTGATATTATCACCTTTATATACAACTTCTCCAGACATGGAAAGCATTGCAGCAAGCCAATAATCTTGTTCAAATCAAAACTATTCATTTGGATATATAAGATCTTGACAGAATCCAGCACCATTGATAGGCCATCCATGGAGAAACTCTTCATTGAGCATAGAACATAATATTAGTACAAAATGTGTACTCCAAGATGACATATAACTTATGCGTAGAAATTTAAAATGCAGCTTATGGTTACAAGTGTAGATGATAATGTAAAGTACCTGAAGAACTGTGGAGCCAAACACCATATTGAAATGAGCACAGAGATCATGTATTACACCCAAGGTCTCCAGTTTAGGCGCAGAGAGGACGGTTATTTGCAACGGTGAATAACTAGAATCAATGATCAACCTTTGAAGTGAAGGGGCATCTTGGATGATGTGCTACCTTCCATCAAAATAAATTCCAATTCTTACAAGGTTAGGCGACTTTATTTGGAGACAACCGATTCTAACTGTGAAAACAGGCACCAAGCACTCCAGGGCGGGGCAACTGGAGTGGATGATGTTGTGCAATGAGGCCTCCGATATACGAACCCACACAAGTGAAAGTTTCTTCAGAAATGGGAGTCAAAGGTTTAGTACCAGATTGTCTGGTAGGTCGCACAGCGCAAAGGTGGCGGTGTGGAGAGAGGAAAACCGCGAGATGGACATCGGTGCTGAGGGCACAGGAAGATGGCGTTCGGTATCTGGTAGGTGATATCCAGGGGAATAGTAGAGCTCAAGCAGCTGTAGTTCTGTGAATTCAGGGGATTTCAGCCAGGCGTCCACCGTGCAGGGTACGGTATGCTTGATCAGGTAGCATGAAGGGATGCAGAGGCTTTGATCGGAGCCCTGGTGGGAGGAGATGATGGCTCTGGGGATTTCAAAATCATTGAAGAGAGATAGCTGACGACAGTCGAGATTAAGGGGCACGGCGCGCCATAGAGGGACCCACCGAATTGAGAGGACTTGGGTGCGGCAGCAATCCTTGGTGGGGAGAAGCGAGATGATCTCCCCAAGGACGGCGTCCGGGAGATCGCTGATGCGGTCCACCCGAGATTCTACGGGTTCCTGGGATCCGGTGGGGGCGGGGTCGCCGATTCTCCCCGCGCTGCCGGGTGCGGGATCTACAACAGGCGTCGCCACTGGCGGGAGCCTCATCTTCTTGGCACTGGGGTCAGCTGACTCCATTTCCCTCGAGGGCGTTGCGTCGCGCTCACGGATTTGAGAAGAGTAACGAATGACGAGCCTAGTTGTAGTGCGAGTGAAGAAGAAGGGGAGCTGGGGTTTTTCTATAGTAGTGAGGAAGAAGGGGAGCTGGGGTTTTCTGTAGGAGTGAGGTGAGTAATTTGGGGGTACGAGTGGAGCGAGCTGACATGAGGTGGGTGGGAGTGAGGAGGAAGAAGAAGACCCAGGTTTTTTTGGGGGGCGGTGTGTTGGGTGTGGGTAGCGCCTCTCATTCAGTAAATATATGGACGTTTGAATTGATTTTACTATTTACTAGGGTGGATGGGCTGTTTTGTCTTGGGCCTAGAGAAACAATTACTACTAGTACAGTGGAGACACTCTACAGCTACCCAGAAAAACAATTACTACTAGTATAGTGGATACAATACCGTTTCTGGCTCCTCCTAGGTCATCGAAACGTCTCCCTCTACTGAATGCCATTAGACTTGTGTTCACCGACATGCGGGCGATGCAGCGCGCGGGCCCAAATGCCATCCACCAAATTAGAAGGTAGTATGTAGGCGGAGAGTCACCCAGGTCGTAGCGCGGCAATAACGAGCCGTCGTATCACAAAACCCCACCTCCCCGCGGTCTAAGTTTGATGGACGAAGCAACCATCATTTCACTCTTCACTGAATCCCCTTCTCCCTCACCGTCTTCAAGAAAGGAAACACTCGCATCGGCCACTGTTCTTCTCTCCCAATGAAGGAAGGTAAGCGGATCCGTGATGTTGGTATATTTTCGTTCAGAGAAAAAAAAGAACTTTTGCAAAGCAGTAACCGATCCTCACTCTGTTTTTTGTTTCATTGTCATTGTGATTGTGTTTTCCTTTCAGTGGTCTCCTAGTATTCGTCACTTTCATGATGGACCAAGGAGAACCAGGCAAAGATCTCCCGATATTGGAGCAGACGCGGGAGGCTGATCCCCACGAGACAGAGAGCTCCAAGAAGATGGAGGCAGCCACCGAGCCGACCCCAGATGTGCTCACGGCCACTACTGAGATGGTCAACGCCCCGTTTGAGGTTACAGCCCCCGTGGCACTGCAGGAGCAGTTTTCCCCTTCGAGGATGTGCCCCCCCCCCCGCTGAGCTGCCCAAGGTGATTTTCTTCTTTGCCGATCTTGATTGTGGTTTTTCATCTAAGTATGTGGTGATGAATAATGCAAAATTTTATTAGCTTCGATGCCATCCTATACATAGTGGTTTAAATAACTTGTGTTTCTTATGCTGGAAAGTAATTCAGAATTTGTTTCTGTTTCAATTAGAGCCCTGATGCAGACAAGGATTGTGTGGTTGTACATGTCACTCCCTATGAGGCGAATGACCTGAATATACACACTGGGAAAACAGAGTTTTGCACTTATACCAATGAAGAGTTGTATTCCAGCCTCACTGTTGTCAGGTGTGTTGTCCAGGGTGTACTGAAGCACAAGAAGTTCAAAGCTACTCCTTCGTTTGTGAGGCATACTGTTCTTGTCAAGCTTACGCAGGAAGATGACGTGGCATGCCTCCACAAACAAGTTTATGAGTGGCAAGGCCACAATGTTTTCTTCATGAATGTTCACAGGATTGAGCTGCTGCCGGACGTCCTCAATGATGTTCATGGCAAGGTCCATCTTGTGTCCATCCCAAATTAGATATAGGCATGAAATACTTGCCCTAGCTAGTGTTTAATAGTAGTTTGGATTCTGTCTAATTATCTGAACCTTGTCTGTTATCGAGCCCTCTGGGGCTAATACTCTGTTTGATCCGTCTATGGGAACTGCTGCTACTTTTGTGTGCCCGTGAATCATTGTAATTGTTGCCGAAACAGATGCGTCCTCACTAGTTTTATCATACGAGGAGTGTGTGTTTTGATGAAATAGAGTACTCGTTCGAGAACTGTGTGCCGACGTATACATAAGTACTTGTAAACAGTGTTGGTGCTACCCCACTTGTAAGCAGTTGTGCAAAACACAGCACATTGGCTCAGCTCGCTTCAACACTCGGCTATCGACCAGCTAACAATCAACAATCTGTTGTCTGACATATAAGCAACTATGTATCTTGTTACAGTGGTTCATGCAGTTAACTGAGGCCACAATGTAAATTCCAAACATTCACACGCTAGTCCAGCGTTCATGTGGAACACTCACATTAAACTCGGCTTCATAAAAAACTTGAAAAGCATAAGTTAAGCAATTTTATACATCTCAATGATTCATAGAACATAACAACCATATACTAGTTAATAGCAAAAGACAAAGTTGTGAGAAGGTTTACAAATCAGGAAAAACAAGCAAGGCTTCTCTGAGCAAAGGGCCTCCCGGTAGGCTTAAATTTCCTGGAGTTCACTCTGGTTTTTTCTTGTTGCCACCATCCAGGGTTAGGTTCTCTCATTCCAGAATAACCAATTATAATTGTGTTCTCAGCTGAAATGCTGAACTGAACCATGCAGTGTACTGACCAGCTGAAAGTCTTGTACATTCCACTAAATTTAAGCGCCGCTATTTGCATAAATAAGCAGACCACAATGCCTCTTGTCCATGCACCTGTCCCAAAAACCTCCGTGCAGCCGTGCCAGCTTGTCCTCAGTCCATGGATGAACTGGAGGAAAGTGCATTCCGGACTAGGATGCAGATGTTTTCGCTCGTCCCTGCACTGCAATCAGGAAGTAAAACGTATGAACCAGCTTCTCTTAGATTGTGTTGGTCATTCTACCTTGTAACTACCAATGTAGGAATACTTGGAAGATGGGTGGTTAGACGACGGCAATGAGGGATAGCCATCTCATTTTGCGCAGTTCTACTAAAACTGAGGTGTGTGCTTTTGATTGCGCGGATAGAAACGATACGGAGACAGACATCCCGAAACGATATGGAGACAGACATCCCTGTTTGCGCAAATACGAAATACGGTTGTTTAAACAGTGACAGATATTTGCAGTGGCGTATGATTAACAGCAGCATCTATTGTGTTATAATTGGAACTAGATTGACAGTATGAAAGTGTCCTTAAGTAAGTAGCATCACATCACATCAACACTGCCACTAGATTAACATGCAGAACAATAGCATTAGTATTACTGTCATGAGAGTAGCACATGGTCAGTAAATGTGCAATCAAATTTGTGCAGTTCCATTGGGATGAAGCAATGTTAGCGGTGTGAGATTTAAGTGTAACTGCAAAAACACAATTCATGGGAAATAAAGCAAGATGGAAGCACTTCATAAAATGGTGGTGGCATTGCTTTCAATTTATCGACGGCACTAGACCATTACTTATAGTGACATTAGGTGGCATTGCTTAATGCTTCATGTGATTTGACATTAACGGTAGCAATATGGGCGTAGGGACAACAGAGGCATAAAGTGGTGAGGCAGATGTGGTTGCCGAGAGCTGCAAACACTCAGGCAGCATGTATGCATTTGTCCCATTTTTTATCTCCTCGGCGACATTTTCCTATGTGAGCACAGGAAATCTAGACCTGTTCATTCTCATTTGCATTGTCCCCCAACACCTGTCACTTTCTTTCCTTTTTCAACCAAGATATAGGTCCACTTCCCCCCGCCCTTCGCCATCCACCATGCTTTCTTCGTCTTTTCAACAAAGAGACCGGTTGGGTAGCCAGTATCTACTACTTTCCCCCGTTTCCTCCTAGAACCAAGTCCTAGATTCATGCTATAGCTTTCCCACTTTCTTCCCTATTTGAACCAACTCTTATAGTCGACTGTATGAACTAGCTTTACCTCTAATAATAGTAAAACTCTAGGTGGCTTTGGAACAGCGGACGGAAGTAGAAAAAGATCCACACGAAGCCAAGTGGGGAGCTGGGGCAGTAGAGCAAGGCAGGTTTCGAAGGAATATATACCTGAGTGTCGTCGGCATGTGGCAAATATGGCGTCGGGAGGCCGCATCTTGGCCACAATACCGCAAGGAGGAAGAAGGGGTCAGAGGCCCTCTGGAGCCGGCGCTCTCTCGGAGAGAACTGCACGGCCGCCGATCGGGACACGGGGGCAGCCGTTGGTCTCCTCCCTCGCTGCTGACGACAGCGTGAACTATGCACCTACACCCCTGCCCCGGTCGAGGTTGTCCGGCCGGATTTGTGAGCAGCCGTGAGCTGAGAGAGAGTGTGGCCACCTCTGTCTTGCTTAGATCTGGAGAGCATGAGAGAGTGAACGAGAGGAACCCTAGTGAAGCAAGCGCTAAGGCTCCTGCTTATATATGTAGTGGATTGATTTTTTTGTACCAGCTTCAAAAAAATGCGCTCCTACGTGTACCCGCGAGTGGGTGTGAGAGAACTAGTGCATGCGTGCACCGCTTCTCTTCGTGAGAGTACAATATACTATGCCCAAAGAACGTTCGCCACAAGAGTAATAGTATAAGTGTGTGACGTGTGAGCTAAAATAAAATGTGCGTGACGTCTTTTGTTTTTTAGAATTTCTAAGGGTAGGGTGTGAAGAGCATATATGTGTGTCACGTCTACCTGCAGATGGACGGTGGGTGCGAGAGGACTTGGGAGGGTGCGTGTGCGTTAGAGAGAGGGGGGCACGTATCAATGCAATGCATGTGTCCATAAATCATTATCCGACAAACGTTTGCCACAAGCCTTTTCCTGACGAACGCCGTAAGAACCGTTAGATCGGCATCCGACAGTGTCAGTTTTGCCATGTCATTTAACAGAAAAACCACTCCTCCTACACACAAATCTTCCACGTGAGTGTTAGCAACTGCCGCATGCTCCCTCCGTTCCAAGATGCAGTGCATATAGCTTTATTGAAAATTCAAACCGCGCAAACTTTTACCGAGTTTTCGTGTACCAGATTGCACATGTAGAATACCCTGTATATCTCATTTCATTCATCTTCGAGAGGTAACTATAAAAATGGGGGAGGAGTCTACAAAGAAAGACCATCGTATCACCTGCAGCAATTTCAACCATCCTTTGGTGTCGAGGAATATCATAGAAACTCTATATGATATGATTTTTATAGGATTTTTTCCTTTAGAGCCAATTGGTTCATAGGAATAGATTCATATACTCCACATTTCAAAGGAAATAAACATGATATCATTTCTATAGCTTTAGAGCCACTTGGTTCATATGAATGGATTCCTATACTCCCATAATTTCAAAGGAAAATAAACATTAGTGTATATTCAATAGAAAAGTTCCTATTGTATGAAGCAAATTACATCTCTTTTCTAATCCCTCCTCATAGGAATTGGGATACATGACATCTCTAGATTCAATAGAAAAGTTCCTATGATGTCAACCAAATGACATCTCTTTTCCAATCCCTACTCATAGGAATTGAGATACTCCATGTCATCTCTTTCACGACAACTTCCATGTATACATCTTATATTCCTAAATAGCTAGTACAACCCACTAGTAGCTTTTTTTTCCAACACATGCAACTATGGCACAAGAACTATATAGTGTGTGAATAACTTGAAAGATGGTCGTTGGATGAAGCTAATCCGATAGTGCAGAGATGGCAAATCCGAGCACTGCTGGCCGTTGGATATCATCAACATTCCACCAGATCTGCCACATGTACAATTTAGAAGACTCCATGGTTGAACTTAAGCATAATGCACAAACCTCGAAACACATGCACTTATCCTTTGCTCTAGAATCTTCTGTATCATAATTGATTTTTTTCTAAATGAAAAGCCATTATTTGTTTTTTACTTTATGCTTTACAATGCACAACCCCATGAATCTGAACATTTTATAAAACTAATTGATTTTGAATGAGATGAACTATAAGAACTAAACGAACATCTACATCATGCATATATGACTCAAAGCTTTACATGCTATAGTGTGTATTTATTCATAATTTGGTTTCGAAATCTCATGCGTTCAATGCATGTGTACCTTACTAGTTTTGAGTAGAGTAGCAAATTTCACGCGGCCCCGGGTATATCAAAATGCAGGGCCCATGCATCATTGCCTTTCGGTCGAACCTACGTCCACAATTTTTTTGCACGTACTATATCTCCACTGGTCCCCGAACCAAAATGCTCCCTCGTTCCCCTAAAACCAAGAGGCCCACACATATTTAAGGCGTCGACTCGAACTCAATCCCTCTCCCGTTTACTACGACGTGGCCCCGCACGCCCTAGTAGTACTCCTACAAACCCTACCGCCGCACGCATCATCGGTTTTCTTCAAGAGGACGAGGGAGAAGCCGATTTGTAGTGGAGGCGCTTTCAAAAAATGATCTGTAGTGGAGACCCCTACCCTAGGGTGCCCTAGGTAGCTGCTGCACGCATCATTGGTTTTCTCTTTTCTTTATGCTCTTGTGCCCTAGAGTGAAATGATGGTTGCTTCGTCCGTCCAGCTTAATGCGGGAAAGGTGGGCTTTGTGATTTGACCCCTCATCGCTCAATTTCTACTACTGCAGCGCTACGACCGGGGTGCCTCCAATTCCAACCGCTGCTCCGAACTGTAATTTGGTGCACTGCATGTGGAACAAGAGGGTGGATGAGCCACATGTCGGCCAAAGGGGTCCTGTTAAGTGTGTTGCCATTTCGTGTGCGGACTGACCCTACTTGAGTCGCTACGCCAACACGACAGGTGCAGCCTACCACTTGGTTTTGCTCCTTGGTGAATCCCGACTATATTGATCTAAAAAGATACATACTGAACTACCCTCTCCCTCTCGTTTTTTAGATGTCTCAGTTTATAGGGCGTGCACGTAGTTCTAGGTCATCCATTTGACTAACTAAATCTGAGTTACTATGTCACAAAAAGTATATCATTGGATAATTAAGCGGATGTAGTTTCTAAACATATATTGTTCATCACATATATAGCCAGTTAAATTCTCAACCTAGAACGACGTGCATGCCATGTAAACCGATACGGAGGAAGTATAGTAGTAAAAATGAGGTGATTTTACCGAGCGATCGACCGGGGAGCATGGCCTGTCATGCGGTCCCACGTGTCATGATGTACCAAGGCGATGCGCCTGTCCCTCTTGAGGCAAAAGCAATACTATGTGGTTTGAGATGATGGCGAACCGGAGTGTGAAATAATGGTTGCTTTGTCCGCCTGGGAAGGTGCGGCATTGTGATTTGACGTCTCATTGCTCATTACTACTACTATTGGGAAGGTACGATTGGGGTGCGTCCCCCTGCTGTTCTGCACTGTTATTTGGTGCTTGACACGTTGACCCGATTGCTATATGTCCCACATGTCAGCGACAGGAAGTACATAATTCATGAAAGCGAGCGTCGACGGAGGAGTACAAGACACGGCTTGGGTTTTTGCTGCTTCACGCGATCCATCGATACAAACCGGGACTAAAAAAGGCGAGGGCGGGTCTTTTCCCGCGCGGTAGGCAGAGGAGTTTGGCATAGTCTGTTCGAGGCAAGGAGGCAGGAAGGGAAACAAGCAAATAAAGGTTGAGCGACTTAGTTTTGGGAAAATCTGATTTTACGGAGTACGTACCCACTAGGGTTTATATGGCTCATCTACAACACATTCGTTTTCCGTTTTATAAGTCTCAATTCTACTACTAGTAGTAGTACCATCACATGTTTGATTTTGAGGTGCGTTAGATCACCCGATGCAAGCAGTGTCAAGAGAAAACTCACCAATGCATGTAGAAGTTCATGGAAATTTAGTGGTCATTCATGCATTCATTCTAATTAATGCCTCGGTAAACATAACTTCTTGAGAAAAACGAGCGTACTAATTACTTGTGCAAACTTGGAGTATGAAATTAATTTGACCACTCACCGTCTACCTTGGTTGGAGAGATTTTGAAATTGAGCCATAAACTGGAAAGGAGGGAGTAGTAACTTTTGTCTCGATTACTATTTGTGGCCTTGTATAGATGCAAAATGTATTTTTTTATAGTGGCCTTGTATAAGTAAATGGAGGGAGTACTAAAGGACATATATATTCCAAACAATATGATAATCTCTCTAACCAAGGTAGTATGGACGGGGAGTAAACGGAGGGAGTACTAGTAAAATTTTCTCCTCGTCCTGCGAGACACCGCGCGTGTAGGCGAGGGAGCGGGCGTAAGGCGTAGTAAGCAAGCTTCACATCATCCTGCGAGCCACCGCGCCCGTGGGCGGGGGAGACGGCGTACTAAGCAAGCTTCTCCTCGTTCTGCGAGTTGACGGGACACATCAAAAGTACTCCAGTGTATAGAGCCTTGCCTCTAAGGTAGGCCCCACATGGTTTGCCTCTTTTTTAACATAACGCATCAAGTCGCAATTTGTTTGTTCACCCGTGGTAGATGATCCTCCCTCCATCTAGTGGACAACCTGTACACGTGTCAAGTTACCACGTGGGCTGCCTTTTCGTACAGAAATGAGCTCCACCGTGTACCCGTGCGGGTGTGGTTGGGAAAGAGACGGGAGTACATGCGCCGTGCGCGCACCTCTTCTCTACGTGCACGTCCCCCACCTACGTGGGTGTGTGTGAGAGGGACTATAGAGATACAAACCTAGACATAAAGACCGGTACAAACATCAATGTTCTGCTTATCACAGATAAGATTGATTAATACCCGTAAAAATCCATGTGCTTAAAAAAGGGTGCATGCACGTATAGGTTGAGCGTGTGTCGTGCGTCGTGTGCTGTGTGCATGCAGGCATGCGAGTGTTGCGTGCGTGCAATGGTACGTTTCAGTGTTGCATGCATGTGTGCGTACGTGTGTGCGTTTGTGAGTGCAAGTGTACGCGTCAGTGTTGCACGCCTGCATGCGTGCGTGTGTTCGTTATGTGTACGTGTTAGTGTTGCACGCCTGCATGCGTGCGTGTCTTGCGTGCGTGCATGTGTACGTGAGGGGTGAGGCTACATGTCAGTCGACTGACTTTTTCATCTCTGGTCATTAGATTTTCGAGCCGTTAGATATGAAATCAAGGGCCTGCAGTTTATCATCAAACTCCACCCCCTGAGCCACCAGCCACCACCGGCCGAACCGCCGGCACGCCGCCCCCCGCGGCCGGCCCGCGCCAGCACGCCGCCCGGAAACCACTCCTCACCGTCGGTCCGCCGCCGCACTGGCCATCCCTCTAGGCCCCCTGCGTTGAGCTTTTTCTCCGGCGATCCCCATCCCACCGCCGAATCAACGCGCCCCACACCGCCGGCGATTGCCAACCAGAGGTCTCACGACTTCGAGTACCCACCGACCACTAATTTATTACCATTTTCGTCCTTCATATACACGCTGATGGGTGGGCCCTATGGTAATGTGCGCTGCTGAATGTGGACCGTTTGACTAGTCAATTGATCGTGTCATCAACAAATTAGGAAGCTGTATGGTGAGCCAGTGACCGTATGATCACCCTAAAATGTAGTCCGTATTTTATTAACATAGTATAGACTCAAACTACCATTTCTTTCTTCCATATACGGGCTGAGAGTTGGACCCCACGGTTACGCCCCCGATGGTGCAACACTAGTTGCGCCACGTGGAACGTTTGACTGGTCAATTGATTGTGTCATCAACAAAATATGGAGTTGTATGGGTGAGCCAGTGACCGTATAATCATGACATGTATTTTTTTAACATGGTACAGACGCAAGGGCTCATATATACGCACAAGCACTCACCGCTATAAGCGGACACACGCAAACCCTACCCCTATGAGCACCTTCGAGAGAGTGGGCCAACATATGATCTTCAGATTTTACGAATTCACCATAGGTGCCTCGTAGTCGAGTGGAACGTCTCCTCCCACTGAACGCACATCGCCGGAAAATACTGAAATTAACCCAGGATAAATGCGAGCACCTGGACTTTAACCCTGGTGGGCTCGAGAAACCACTATCCTCCTAACCATCCAACCACATGTTGGTTAGCACGACAAAATGTATGTGGTGACCGTGATGAGCTTATTCTGAAGTATAGTGACCATATTGAAATACAATGACAGTAAGTGTCATCAACAAAATACGGAGCACGCATCAAAAGGAAAGTCCGTCAGTGTCATCAAGAAAATACTGAGACGTATCGTGAGCTAGATACCGTATGATCACCACAAGAATGTATACGGTGACCGTAATGAGCATATTATGAACTCCAGTGACCGTATAGTGCTTTAGCTTGAAATACAATGACCGTCATGCGTGAATGTGTCCTGGGCATGCATACTTTTAGAGGGCCGAGAGATAGTTTGTGTGCGTACGTGAAAGTGGTGTAGAAAGAGGGGATGTCTGGTGGAGACAAGGAGAGATATGCCCTTCGTTTCTCTTTCCCGTGACTAATATTTTAGGAGAATATATAAACATTCACAATGCAGAACAAATATTTTTGGATGCACCATGCAATTAAATTTCATATATAACATTATACTATTGTATATGCTTATTTTCTTAGTGGCCGATTGCGTGTGTGGTGTGGTGGGCACATCATTTCTAGTTGTGGTGGCTCAACATGAGGACTCATGGGTCGGTTCCATCCTGCGCCACATAGGTTGGATCGAGACGCGTTATACGAAGACCCATGTGGAGGACTCGGCATACAACACGAAGCTAGCTACCAGAGTCGCGGAGGACTCTATCCCCACTGGTGATAAGCCGACTATATATGATTTGTAACCCTAGGCCCCTAGTATGTTATAGAAGCTTGGAGGCTAGTTCGTCGATAGTATACCCACATGCACAATGCCTGGTATTCACGTGTACTTTGTACACACCCCTATCACTAATATACAGTACAAGGAGTAGGCTTTTTCCTCAACTGCAAGGGTCTGAACTTGGGTAAAACTTTGCCTCGTATTACCATCCAGCCTAATAGTCAGGATATCCTACCGAATGATGTGATGGAATCATATCTGCTAACTACTAAGAGAGAGGTGTGTCTAGGGGCGGGGCAATGTGTGCGAGAGAGGCCTAAAGATAATGTGCGTGCGGGAGACACGTAGGCACATATATGTGCGTATAGAGGGCTAGTAGAGACCGTGCGTGTGTATATATGCATGTGAGAGAAATAGTGTTTTCCAACTGAGATTAGTGAAAAGAGTGGTACATAGTAGTCAGAAACAGAGAGAGAGATACAGAGAGAGCATGTGCGTGAAACCCCCGACACCCCGAGAGAGATTGTGAGCATGTGTGAAAGAGAAATGCCGATGCATATAAAGTGTGTGCACTTATGCGGTAGATAGAGAGATATATAGCGCGTTTGTGAGAACGGGCCGAGGCATAGTGCATCTACGTGTAAAAGGTGGTTCTACGCATTAAATTAAAATATAAATGGCATTATTATTTTTGGATGATATCATGAATTTTGCAAATTGCATATGGATGAAAATCGGTCTATCAGACACCCATACTCTATAGAATTCTAGCATGTGCATGTGTTTATTTCATATTATCGATCCATAGAGTGAGGGCGGTTTGAAATACAGGCAATGGATGCTTTTGCAATTCATATATAAACATTAATTAGTGCACTCCATGTTGTTAGTGTGAAGCACTTTATACATTTGTCACTTGCATGGATACATTCAAAATTGCTAGCTACGAAATAGAATACATGTCGAATTCAACATAAAGGGGGTTTCGAAGATTCGAATTCATAGGAAGTGCATTCATCTATTTGAACCTGAGATAATGGCATTTGTAAATCAGATGTAAAAGGGGGCATCAATCTTTATTGTGCATTTGAACATGCTATATATATTCATACGCATGTCTAACTTTTTTTTTGCAACCAAGGAGATTATATCTGGAACCATGCATGAACTGAGGTAAGTTGCATATTTTTTAATATATACTCGTGTACAATGTATATTCAAATGTACCACCTCCATTCCAAAATAATCGTAGCTTCAGGATTTTCAAGAGTAAAGATTTGTGAAGTTTGACAAATCCTGAACGTTCAATTCAAAAAAACAGAAAACATTGATGCTTCTGCTCCCAAATATTGAACGAAGTGCCAAATAGGCCTCTGGTCACCCGAAACCGCGCGAGACTAATGTTTGGTGGTAGGAAATTACTGTCATGACTCTGGCCCGTGTAGCCTATCAGACCGATGTCCAAAGGTCTAAACCGGGGTAGGTTTGTAACTTCACCAAGACGCCAGTCTCAACCACCTCCGAGAAGCATTCATACGCCGAGGGCGCCTAAACACCCATGCGCTCGGCCGAAATCTATCCCAAACCGAAACATTGTTCCCCCTTAGTTCCCCGCCTCCCTCCGTTTCCCCATCCTTACTCTGTGGGCACCAAAACGCCCTCTCCACCAGTCGCGAAACCCCAGCCTCCTCCGTCCTCCACCCCATAGCACCCAATCCACCGCCGCCCTCCTCCATCATGCCGGAGCCGGTACCGCGATGTCATCGTCCAACGCAACCGCAACGCCCTCAAGGACTTAGCAGCTGAAGCCGATGTAGAGCTGCCTCCACGACGCAGACGCCGACGTGCACCGTACCAGAACTACTCTGACCACGCCATCCTACGCCTCACTGCTGCCGCTCCACTGTCGAAACCGTCCACCGCACCGGAGCTATTCCCACTACGCCGTAGTTCGCCGCCTCGGATCTGCTTCCCCGCCGCCGACAGATGGCCACCGCACCACACTCAACAACTTGTCCATGGGTTCGTCCAAGGCTGCACCATCCTCCACAACTTCTCGTTTCCAGTGAACCACAAGAAGATCGTTGGAAAAACAGAAGGAGGCCACAGCACTACCAGCAGAAAGAGGTACTCCTCTTCCCTTTTTCGTGCAAACCATACGTCTCGGCTCACACCGTATTCATCCCACGAAAGAAACTAGTTGAGCGCTTCTTACTGCATCTTCTTCGTGATACTAAATGCACAAGGTTTCCTCCCTTTACTATTTCACCTTTGCTAGAGGTCAGTAGCCCGCCTGGATTTCAATTCAGGGTCACTGGAACCGCAATTAAAAGAAGCAGCACCCGCCTAGGCGCGCGGAGCACCTAGTCTGCCTATTCGCCGGGGAAGCGGCACATCGGTGTCTATCATAGGGGTGTGGGGCACACGACCTGCTTGCGCCCGATCTGGAGGTCGGCGGGGCTTGAATGGATTGCCGGGGGGCGGTGCCAAGCACGGCGGTGCGGTGAGGTCGAGGGGAGGGCGCAGGCAGGGGACTGGGCCGGTGGTGGCTGCCGTTTCGAGGAAGATCGTCAACACTGACTGGCTGGAGGTAGATGAAGGCAATCTGCCCATTCTTTGTACATCGGATGGTGCAGAAAAAATGGACTGACCTATTTGTTTTCAGTCGAATGTTATTTTCATAGAATCCTGTAGTAATTTAGTGTGCCATGCATGTTGTAGAGCTATCATATGTCTCCCGTCATTTATTTCTCACCGACCTGCTATCTGCTACCTTTACACTGTACTAATTGTGCACACACTTCACCCATACTCACACTATTGTTTTTTTATGCATGGGTATTTCAGACTCTAACGCAGTGTTGATGAATGCTGAAAAGAAAAGACAGAAGTCGCTGCAGTGTAATTCGAAGATAAGCACTAAGCGTTTCAGCGCTCTAAAGGATGCAGTGTCAGTAGTTGGAGACAGCAAACGTAGCTCTGCAGTTGATGATCTCAATTGCCACACACAACCATCCCAGGTGCTTGCTTTAACTTCGCGCTGTCAAATGTAGTTGCATGTTGCATATGGTGTCTAGCTTGTAATGCTTCTAATTAGGGTAAATTGCATCTGCTTAGTTTACACATTATACCTGTGAATGTGACATGCCTTCCTATTTTTGGTACACACTACATCGATGTGTTAACCTTGTTCTTACATGAAACTACCTCTCTTCTGTCTCCTGCATCAATCGCTTACGATGAGTCACCTTTATTCGTTGCATATTGCATATTATTTCTAGCCTGTTGCCATGTATTGCTTCTAATTTGGTCAAATACATTTGTTAGGGCACCCTTTTAATTTGGCAGAGTGATATTGGTTTCATCTTTCATATGGTTTCTAGCTTGCATTGATTCTAACAAGTTCAAGCACCTTGTGCTTAGTTTACACTTTATACATCATACATGTCAATATGTCATGCTGTCCTGTTTTTCATACATATTCCATCCTCCTATCATGCGGCTGCCTTACATGATAGTAGTGTTCGTCAGTATCATGCATAATTGAGTTCTGAAGAGCAAATTTTATTCCTTTTTCTTGTGGGTTTGACTTGACAAGGCAAAATCAAGAAAGAGGAAGGAAAAGAGTAAGGAAGGCGATGATGGTGGTCCTCTGCAGCAACGTAAACGGAGCATCTGTACCGATTCTCCTTGTACTGATAGTGCATTACAAGGTCCAAGTCTCCGCTCCCCTACTCCACCATCCAAGGTGCTTTCTCTAACTTGGTAGTGTGATATCTGGTTGCATGTTGCATATGGTGTCTAGCTTGTATTGCTCCTAATTAGTGTAAACCGCATCTGCTTAGCTTACACATGATACGTGTGAATATGACACGCTTTCCTATTTTGGTACATACTATATCTATCTATCACACCATGCTCTTACATGAAAATACTCTTATTGTGTATCCTGCATCAGTCACTTATGATGGAACACCTTTAAGTTGGCAGTGTGATATTGGTTTGCGTCTTGAATATGATTTCTAGCATGTATTGCTTCTAGTTTGATGAACGCCACCTATGACAGGACAGTTTTAACTTGGCAGAGTGATATTGATTGCACCTTTCATATGGTGTCTAGTTTGAAGTGCTTCTAATTTGTTGAAGTGCCTTCATCTTAGTTACCACATCATAGGTGTGAATATGTCAAGCCATCCAATTTTTCGTACATATTCCATCCTCGTATCATGACTTTGCCTTTCATCAGAGTAGTGTTCGTTAGTATCATGCATGAATGAGTTCTGAAGAGCAAATTATATTCCTTTTTCTTGTCGGTTTGACCTCACAATGCAAAATCAATAAAGCTGAAGGAAATTGGCAAGGCATTGGATGATGGTGGTCCTTCCGAGCAACTGAAACGGAGGTTCTCTACAGATTATACTCCGCCATCCTCCCAGCAAGATTCGCAAGACAACGCGAGGCTAGACAGTCAACGTAGCTGTGTAGACGATGAGCACATCTCCCATACTCCACCATCACAGGTGCTTGCTCTAACTTGCCACTATTATATGTGGTTGCATGTTGCGTATGATGTCTAGCTTCTATTGCTTCTAACTTTGTTGAATTGCATCTTCTTACTTTACACATAATTCCTGTGAATATGACACGTGTTCCTTTTTCTAGAACATACGTGTACATGATGAGCACATCTCCCATACTCCACCATCATAGGTGCTTGCTCTAACTTGGAACTGTTATATGTGGTTGCGTTTTCCGTATGATGTGTAGTTTGTATTGCTTCTGATTATGTTGAATTGCATTTGCGTAGCTTACAACTTATACCTGCAACGATCACTTACCCATAAGACACATTTTACTTGGGACTGTGATGTAGGTTGCATCTTGCATTGTCTTCTAGCTTGTACTGCTTCTAATTCCTTGAAATGGCACTTACGACGAGACACTTTTTACCTGATAGAGTGATATTGGTTGCATGTTCATATGGTGCGTAGCTTTCATTTCTTCTAATTTTGTTGAAATGCCTTCCGCTTACTGTTTTTTCATACATATTCCATCCTCCTATTGTACGTGTGAATATGAAACGCTGTCTTTTTTGTATATATTCCATCCTCCTATCCTGCGCTTGCCTTACATCAAAGTAGTGTTCGTCTATATCATGCATCAACCAGTTATGCAGAGCTAATTTTATTCATCTTCTTGTGGTTTTCACTTCATAAGGCAATATCAGAAAATAGGATGGAAAAGAGTAAGTTAGGGGATGTTGGTGGTCGTCCGCACCGACGCAAACAGAGACTCTCTAGATTTTCCACTGCTACTGCTAATGAAGTTGAAGTCCCAAGTCTACATGATGAGTTCATCTCCCGTACTCCATTGCAGGTGCTTGCTCTAAGTTGACTGTGTGATAATTGGTTTCATGTTGCATATGTTGTCTAGCCTATATTTCTTCAATTTTGATTAAATTGCACCTGCTGAGTTCATACGTTATACATGTGCATATGACATGGCGTTATGTGTCTATAATACACAGCATCTATCTATCATACCATGTTCTTACATCAAAGTACTGCTGTTGTGTATCCCGCATCAGTCACTCATGATTGGACTCTTTTAAGATGGTAGTTTGCTAGTGGTTGCATCTTGCATTGATTTCTATGTTGTACTGCTTCTAATTTTTCGAATTGCCAGTTATGACAAGACACTTTTAACTTGGCAGAGTAATATTGGTTGCATCTTTCATATGGTGTCTAGCTTGCATCACTTCTATTTTCTTGAAAATCCTTCTGCTTAGTTTACACATCGTAGCTGTGAATATGTCATGTCGTCCTGTTTTCCCTACATATTCCATCCGCATACAGTTGTCTTACATCAAAGTATTGCTTGTCTGTATCATGCATCAATGAGTTCTGAAGAGCGATTTTATTCTTTTGTGTTGTGGGTAAGGCTTGACATGGCAAAGTCAAAAAAGAGCAAGGAAAATAATATAGTAGGGAGTGATGTTACTCGTCGGGTGAAATGGAAAAGGATCGGCCGTCCAGATTCTGCTGGTACTTATAGTGCAGTAGAAGGTCCAAGTCCACCGGCTAAATCTACAAACACAGTATCACCTGCTCCACCAGCTGCAGCATCCACTTCAACTGTACCAGCATATCAACGAGTTACTCGTTCGTTTGCTCCGGAACTGGCCAGTTCCCAAGCTGCCTCCACACCTAACACTACTTCCGAAGCACTGCGGACACAACAGGACTTGGCAAGATCAGATGAACCTCATGAGCATCAACACCAAGACGGTACCTGACCGAGTCAAGTTGCAGTTGCTTGCTCCTTTATATGTACTCTCACAGTTTGATGTACACTAACACTTTCCATATTCGTTGTTGAACTAGCACCACGACGCAAGCGGAAACAGACATCAGGGATAATGCTTGACAGATTAACAAAATCTGAAGGAGGAAGAATGGAGATCCATTTTGAGGCAGGTTTAAAAAGGCCACGTGATGCTAAAGAGTCAGCCAAGTTAGTATCAGAGGCAGCCGTTGCCGTTAGGTGTCATGCACGTATCCTCCCAACGTGGATCCAGTATAGGAATGAGAAAGACAATACCCAGTTTAACACCTTCCTTGACAATTTATCCGTATGTAATGTTATTCATTGCAATTAGTAATATTGTCTTGCTCTGTCCCATACTTTCTAGCTTCCTCCTAATAAGACTCACATTCTTTTTTCAACAGATGAGGTTCAAGTTGGATCTGAAAGATGATGCAACAAAACAAGCATGCACTCATGTTTTTCAGTCTGCTCTGCGACAGTATCGGTACCACCTTAGAAAATCTCACTTTGAAGGCAAGGCTAACAATGAAATCGCCCAAACATCTCCCGTGGAATATATTACAGATGAAGATTGGACAGCCCTCGTTAAACACTGGTCTGATCCAAAGTATCAGGTAGGCTATATGTATTTGATCAGACTACATATTGAACTTGTATTTATGTATGTGCCTTACAAGTGTATCTTCTTCTAGGCTAACTGTTTGAAGAACAAGACCAACCGTTCTAAAGTGAAATTCCAACAGACAACAGGATCTCGTAGCTATATTGCACACTGCGAGGCTCTTGTAAATAGCTGCTACTTCCTTCTTTTTTCTGTGCCATATTATCGTATCTATATTGACCTGTTCCAAATATAGAGGAAAGCCTGTGCGGACCAAAAAGAACCTGAACTGAATGGAGTGCAAATCTTCAAGGATTGCCACACCAGCAAGATGAAGGGCATGAGCACACCAGTTCAAGCCGCTATTGTAAGTCCTTACTCCTCCTGCCTTTGAACTGATTGGTACTGTGATGTGTTCATTTAACTACTTGGTTTGCAGCCAATGTCAATTACTCTGTTCACTTTTATACACAGTTGTCTTAACGTATCATTTCACCTTACATGGTTTAAAAGATATGAAGGCTATTCTTTTGGTCTTGATCTGTATTCTAGTTATTATGTTCACGTGCGCACACAATGATAAAATAGCCTGTTTGTTTTATATCTATTTGCCCATGATATGAATGATGTCATACTATGTTCATCCTACTTTAAACCATGTCTCTTTATCCTTAGATGTCAATGAATGTGAGGAAATAGACAATACAGTAGGCATGCTACATGGACATATGTTCCGAAAGTGATTTTATTATGTAGTTGGCACTACAATACATGCTAATGTTTGTTTTTTGTGATACAACATTTATGTTGCTGCCAAAGGCTGCAATAATTACGACGCTATTTTTGTATAGTGTAGGTTTATCTTAGTAATGTATTCGGCCGAAAGCTTTGTAGGAGCCCAACATGCCAACATTCGTCGGGCCCATTCCAATTGGGCAAAAAACGATTACGGGCCGAAATTTTCATGTAGCCCACTAAAAATATCTAGGCCTAAATCAGCATAAGATTTCATATTTTTCTGGTAGGCCTGTGTCCAGAGTGGGCCTTTAATAGGCCTAAACATAATTTGGGCCCTCAGTAGCAATAGGCCGTTTACAGGTGTAAATATCTCAAGCCCATAAAAAACATGGGCCTTTAAAAGACCGAAAGTGAGATTGGGCCCATTTACGATACAGATCTTTCACGGGCCGAAATTCGGACGGGCCGTAAATGCGCCGACCTAATACACGGGCCTTTAACAGGCCAGAAGTTCGGTCGGGCTAGATTATCGTCATTTTTATATGGGCCGTTAATGGGCCCGATGTGACGTTGGGCCACATATGGCCCATGGATTTCGTCCGACGTTAACAGGCCGAAAATCACAACAGGCCGAAAGTGTCCCAAATCTATGGTGGGCCGCTAACATGCCGAATGTCAGACATGGCCGAATATGACCCAAATCCTTCACGGTCGTTTATGGGCCGAAAGTTTCAATGTCTTGTAAATGGGCCCAAATGAAGCAGGACCTTTAACAGGCCGGAAATACACCGGGCCGTAATTCGGCCCATATACTTAGCGGACTGTTAACGGGCCAGAAGTGATCATGGGCCGCGATGATGACAAGTTTAGGACAGGCCGTTGACGGGCCGATTTGACACTAGCCCTACGGGCCTTAACTGAAAATGTTGGGCCTTTATCTGGGCCGGCCCATTATGGTGCGCAAAATCTCCCGGGCCTTTAGCTTGGCCGGCCCATTATGGCCCGCAAAATCTCGTGGGCCTTTAGCTGGGCCGGCCCATTATGATACGAAAAATCTCGTGGGCCTTTTGCTGGGCTGGCCCATTATGGACCGCAAAATCTTGTCGCCCTTTAGTTGGGCCGGCCCATTTAAACTTTATGGGCCACTTTTGGGCCGGTCCATGTGTCAGCATATCATAGGCGCATCTCACCCATTGGATGAGTGACACCTGTGCCAACGCGGAGCCGACATGTGTTTCCTCGAGCCAATGATGATTTTACACGTGGAGAATCCCCATTGCTCGAGGCTGTTAACGGGTTATCGAATCCAAAACCAGACCCGATAGCTTAACGGCGTTCCGTTACGGTGGATGCCACGTGTCGGTCACCCTTGACGAAAGCACTTATGTGACGCGTGATTTATCGTCATGGAAGTGGACACTTCCGTGATGATAATTTTGGTAATGTCATGGAACACTTCTACGACAGCACAGGTATGAATATCTTGATTTTGTCATAAAATTGTCATGGATGTACATGCATGACAAAAAATGCGACCTACTTTGACAAACACGTATCATCACGGAAGTGTATTTTTTTTAGTGACTAGTCACCCACAAGCACCAATCAATAGTAACGGTACAAAGATTGAACCCAAGAGATGAACAAGGGTTTGAGAGGAGATGGTGTTGTTGAAGATGTTGATGGAGATTGCCCTCCCAAAGATGGGATAGTTGTTGGTGATGATGATGACGATGATTTCCCCCTCCGGGACGGAAGTTCCCCCGGCGAAATATCTCTGCCGGAGGGCAAAAGTGCTCGTGCCCAAGTTCTGCCTCGAGACGACGATGCTCCATCCCGAAAGTCCTCTCCTTAGTTTTTCTAGGTGAAAATGATTTATATACCAGAAGATGGGCCCCGGAGGTGGGCCGAGGAGAACACAACCCACTTGGGCGCGCTTGGGCTCCCTGGCGCGACCAGATGGGTTGTGCCCACCTGGTGGGCCCCCTGTGGTACTTATTGGCTCCAATATTCCTCATATATTCCATAAAAAATCTCCATAAAGTTTCAGCTTGTTTGGAGTTGTGCAGAATAGGTGGCCTGACGTAGCTTTTCCAGGTCCAGATTTCCACCTGCCGAATTCTCCCTCTTTGTGTGTACCTTGCATATTATGAGAGAAAAGGCATTAGAATTACTGCAAAAAGAATTATTATGCATAAAATAATCATAAAATAATAGTAGGAAAAAATGATGCAAAATGGACGTATCAGGTGGACCAGTGCTTGGGTGTTGTTCTTACTTGAACAAGCCTCCCAGTTATGATTAACCCCACCCGCAAGCATCCGCAACTACGAAAGAAGAATTAAGACAAAATATAACCATAGCACTAAACATATGGATCCAAACAAGACCTTTACAGAATAGCGCATAAACTAGGGTTTAAGCTTCTGTCACTCTAGCAACCCATCATCTAATAACTACTCTGCAATGCATTCCCTTAGGCCCAAAGATGGTGAAGTTTCATGTAGTTGATGTTCACATAACACCACTAAGGGAATCACAACATACATATCATCAAAATATCGAACGAATACCAAATTCACATGATTACTTCTGACAAGACTTCTCGCATGTCCCCAAGAACAAAAGCAACTAATCACAAATCATATTCATGGTCAAGATCAGAGGGTTAATAAATAGCATAATGGATCTGAACATATAATCTTCCACCAAATAAACCAACTAGCATCAACTATAAGATGTAATCAACACTACTAGTCACCCAGAGGTACCAATCTGAGGTTTTTATACAAGACTAAACCACAAGAGATGAACTAGGGTTTTGAGATGAGATGGTGCTAGTGACGATGTCGATGAAGATTGGTCCTCCCAAGGTGAGAGGATTGCTGGTGATGACGATGGCTTCGATTTCCCCCTCTTGGATGGAAGTATCCCCGGCGGAATCGCTCCGCCAGAGAGCAAAAGTGCTCCTGCCGAAGTTCCACCTCGAGAAGGCGGGGCTCCATCCCGAAAGTCCTCCGTGTATTTTTTCTAGGGAAAATGGGATTATATACCAGAAGATGGGAATCAGAGGCTGGCCAAGGGTCCCACTACCCACCAGGGCGCACCAGGGGAGTAGGCGTGCCCTGGTGCCTAGTGGGCACCTGGGTGGTCCCCTCTGGTATTTATTCTCCAATAATTTCTATATATTCCGAAATAAATCTCTGTAAAATTTCAGCTCATTTGGAGATGTGTAGAATAGGTAGCTCTGATATAGCTTTTTGAGGTCCAGAATTCCAGCAGCCAGTATCCTCCCTCTTTGTGTAAACCATGCACATTATGAGAGAAAAGGCATTAGAATTACTCCACAAAATTTTATATTGAATGAAAACACTATAAATAACTATAGGAAAACATGATGCAAAATGGACGTCTCAACTCCCCCAAGCTTAGACCTCACTTGTCCTCAAGCGAAAGCCGATATCAATAATCATGTCCACATGTTTAGAGAGGGAGATAGGTGTCGATAAAACAACATATGGACATAGTAGCATCGTGATCATTATTATAACAACAATAAATTTATCATAAAACTTCTCATGAGCATGTAACAATTCATCACAACTTCAAAGTACAAGGAATAAACTTTCTTGAAAACTAACACACAATGTTCTCAGTCAACAATGCAATTGCTATTCATCATATTTTTAGGAAGGGTCTCGTGTCGAAGCTTTATAGCAAGTCCACATACTCAGCCATCATCTAGTCTTCTTTGATGGCTAACACTCACAACATATATATGGAGCAAAAAGTTTCAGCTAGACACATAGAAATTTAAGGGCTTATATTTATGCCTCCCAACTTAGTCACCTCAAGGGTGATGTCAACAATAATAACTCATGATCACTCGTATCAAACTAGATATATGCGACTAGATCTTTCACCACCACATGATGCTTGCAAAAAAGAAAAATAAAAAGGAATAGAGGAGAACACTATTGATTCTTGCATAAAAAGTAAATGCATAGAAGTAAAGGATAGGACCTTCGTAGAGGGAAGCATAGGTTGTCATGTGCTTTTATTTTTGGATGCACGAGCTCTTAGTGCAAAACAACGTCACTTTATATTGTCCCTTATGATAGCAACCTTTATTATGCAGTCCGTCACTTTTAGTATCTTGCCATCTCAAGTTCGTACAACACTTATATTCCCTTACACAAAAAGATCATACATATTTGGAACCAATTTTTATTGCCTTATGCACCGATGACAACTTACTTGAAGGATCTTATTCCATCCATAGGTAGGTATAGTGGACTCTCATGACTTGAAATTGGGTTTAAGGTTTTTGGATGCACAAGTAGTATCTCTACTTGGTGCGGATTTTTGTCTAGCAAAGATATTGGGCAAGCACCACATGTTGGAGGATCAATGACAATATAAATTCTATGTGAATATGAACAAACATAAATCATTACGTTGTCTTCCTTGTCCAACGTAAATTTTTTGACATCAAATACTTAATGGGTGCTCACAATCATAAAAGATGTCCAAGATATATCTGCATGTGAATCTTCCCTTGCCTTATTAATTTCTTTCATGAATTGCATCATTGACCAATGGTATGTTTGTGAACTTTCAATAAATTTTACTACTTATAATCTTCCTTATGTAATGTCATAACCCTCCATGAGATTAGAAAATGATCTTTTCCATTATTTTATTTATTTTGAATGAAATAAAAAAGTAAAGAAGCAAAAACTCAAACTAATATTTATTATATAACTCTCAACTCGATTACATAGATAGATAGATCACGAAACTAACACTCGAAAATAGATCATACTAAAATTTATTCTACTAAATCACGAAATAACTAAGACCGAACTAAAAATAGATGAAAATAATAGAAGTGGTGGTGATACGATACCAGGGCACATCCCCCAAGCTTGGCACAAGCCTAGGGGAGTGCCCATACCCGTGTACTTAAGTCACCTTCTTTGGTGATGGTGGTGGTGATGAGGTGGCATTCTTCTTGTCCAGCCTGCGTTTTAGGATAAAAATTGCCTCCCTCAAATAATCATTTTCTTGCTCAAGCTTCAATATATTTTTACATAATGCCTCCTTGCTTTCCTGTAGAAAACAAGACGGGATAAATTGGATCTTAGATATGTTTACTCTGTTTGGGAGACTTGACTTCTTGAATTCCACGTGCATATCCCCAGGTTGAGGTAGTGGAACTTCATCTTCATCTGTGCTGGCATCCTCCATCTCCTCCAAGTCAGTATCTTCATCCTCCTCTGTGGACCACAGGTAGTGATAAATATCCCCAAAGATCCTTGAATCTACAACATAGTGGGAAACATAGTTCTCTCCATCTGAATCTTGTGACGACATACTTTCAGATCTGCCAAAAAAACACAAAACAAGAACAAGGGATTTCTTCACGATACGGTGGTTAAATCGTCTTGGAGTATATATAAAGAATTTGTTTCTTGCGAAACAAGTAACCTAGAGGAAAACGGAGTCTCGAATGTTCCCGAGGGGACCACTACCCACCAGGGCATGCCAGGTGGGGCTGGCGCACCTTGGTGCCTAGTGGGCACCTTGGTTGCCTTCTCGGGTGTTTCTAATTTTCTTCAATATTCCAAAACGGCTAGAAATTATTTTTTCGGAATTTTTGGAGTCGGATTACTTACCTTGTCACGTACCTCTTCCTTTTCAGGGTTTTAGAGTGTTCTTGGAAGGTGCCTTTTATGTATTCCTCCGGTGTCATGGTTTGAATAATGTTAGTTTCAACATTAATAGGTGTACCTGAAATATAGTGCTTAATTCTTTGCCCATTGACCACCGTCGAATTAGTGTCGTTGGCATTATTGATCTTAATAGCTCTAGAGCGATAAACTTCTTCAATGATATATGGTCCTTCCCACTTGGATAGAAATTTTCCTGAAAAAAATCTAAAACAAGAATTGTACATAGAACATACTCACCCACTTTGAATTCCCGCTTTTGGATTCTTTTGTCATGCCATGTTTTGACTTTTTCTTTGAATAATTTAGCATTTTCATAGGCTTGGGTTCTCCATTCATCTAGTGAGCTAATATCAAATAACCTCTTTTCACCAGCAAGTTTCAAGTCATAATTGAGTTCTTTAATTACCCAATATGCTTTATCTTCTAACTCGAGGCAAATGACAAGATTTTCCATAAACCATTTGATATGGAGACATACCAGTTCTTTCGAGACCTATTGATAGTCTTTTGCAATATTAACTTTATTTCTCTATTGCTTAGTTAAACTTGACCACTAGATTGAGGATGATAAGGGGATGGAATTATATGTTTGACAACATATTTAGCAAGCAATTTACGAAAAGCGCCATGAATAAAATGTGAACCACCATTAGTCATTAAATATCTAGGGACTCCAAACCTCGGGAAAATAACTTCTTTAAGCGTTTTAATGTAAGTGTTATGATCAACACTACTAGTTGGAATAGCTTTTACCCACTTAGTTATATAATCAAAAACAACCAAAATATGTGTATAACCATTAGAGGAAGGAAAAGGTCCCATATAATCAAAGCCCCAAACATCAAATGGTTCAATAACAAGTGAATAATTCATAGGAATTTCTTGACATCTACCAATAATTCATAGGAATTTCTTTGACATTCATCACAAGATAAAACAAACTTACGAGCATCCTTGAAGAGAGTAGGCCAATAAAAACCAGATTGTAATACCTTGTGTGCAGTTCTATCTCCTGCATGCTGTCCTCCATAGGCTTCGGAGTGACATTTCCGTAGGATTTTTTCATGTTCATGCTCAGGTATACAGTGTCTAATAATACCATATACTCCTTCTTTATAAAGATGTGGGTCATTCCAAAAGTAATGTCTTAAATCAAAGAAGATTTGTTTTTCCTTTGTTGGTATGTAAAAGTAGGTGGTATGAATTTAGCAATAATATAATTAGCTTGGTCTGCATACCAATGAGTTTTGCGAGAAGCATTAATGACAAGTAGTTGTTCATCAGGAAAACTATCATCAACAGGTAGTGGGTCATCAAGAGTATTTTCTAACCTAGACAAGTTATTAGCTACGGGGTTCTCAGCTCCCTCCCTATCAGTGATATGCAAGTCAAATTCTTGTAGCAAAAGAACCCACCTAATGAGTCTTGGTTTAACATCTTTCTTATCCATAATTTATTTAATAACAACATGGGCATTGTGAACAATTACTTTAGAATTGACTATGTAAGATCTGAATTTATCACAAGCAAACACAACTGCTACAATTTTTTTCTCAGTAATAGTATAATTTCTTTGAGCACTGTCCAGAGTCTTACTAGCATAATGGATAACATTTTATTTCTTATGAACTCTTTGTCCTAGAACAGCACCAACAGCATAATCACTAGCATCACACATAATTTCAAAAGGCAGGTTCCAATCAGGTGGCTGAATAATAGGTGCAGAAGTTAAGTCTTTCTTAAGTGTTTCAAAGGCTTCTACACAATCATTAGCAAAAACAAATGGAGCATCCTTTTGTAAGAGATTAGTAAGAGGTCTAGAAATTTTAGAGAAGTCTTTATAAATCTCCTATAGAAACCAGCATGACCAAGAAAACTTCTTATTCCTTTAATATCTATAGGACATGGCATTTTCTCATTTGCATCAACTTTAGCTTTATCCACCTCAATACCTCATTCATAAATTTTGTGCCCCAAGACAATACCTTCATTCACCATAAAGTGGCACTTCTCCCAATTCAAGACAAGATTAGCTTTTTCACATCTATGAAAAACTCAATCAAGGTTCTTAAGCAATCATCAAAAGAAGTTTCGTAAACAAAAGTCAGAGAATATAGCAGTCATACATCTTTGAGAGGTAGCAGGTGCATTGCATAAACCAAAAGGCATACGTCTATAAGTATAAGTTCCAAAATGCCAAGTAAAAGTGGTTCTCTCTTGATCAGGTTGTGATATAGGTATTTGGGAGAAACCAGAATATCCATCAGGAAAGCAAAAGTGTGTGCGCTTAGATAATCTTTCTAACATTTGACCAATAAAAGGCATGATCTTTTCTAGTGGCTTTGTTTAATGTTTTGAAATAAATTACCATTCTATAACCAATCACAATTCTTTGTGGGATAAGTTCATTTTTATCATTAGGACACTAAAAAAAAGACACATACGTGAAATTTTGGGCCAAACAATTTTTTTTCCTGTCATGCTTATGACACTTCTGTGATGATAATTGTGACAAAACCCGGTATCATCATAAATGTGGTGGGCTCCTACTTTTATGACAAAAAATCATGACACAAAATGGGCTTTTCGTCCTGGGTGGGCCGGAGACGCACCTGCATGACATTCTTTGGGCCATCCATGATGGAAAAAATCATGGTGGAAGCAAGGGCAAGGAAAACATCGGGGAGTTCCTGGTTACGGTGGGTGGTCGGGGCCGAGCAATGCATGGAGGTTTGTGTGTTTTCTTGAACACGTACGCTGTGTGTGCGAGGTGTTGCAGTCTAACTGAACCCGAGCGAGGCGTTGGGCTCTAACTTAACCTGAGCGATTGCACTAGCTATGTTACTGAACCCCGATTGATCCCTTGTTGTTAACTGAACCCGAGTGATTCCTTCACTACTGCTGCTAACTGAAGCCGATCGAAGCTGCCTCTTGATGAACAGTTCCCGGTGGGGGCTGGATGAACAACATCCCGTGGTAGTAGAGGCGGTTGCCGCTGGATGAACAGGACCCCGATCGAGGAGGCATGGGGGTGGATGAATAGTAACCGGTGGAGGGACCCCATATGTGGAGGGCTGGTTGAACAAGACCCCGTGGAGGGCTGGTTGAACAAGACCCCGTGGAGGGCTGGTTGAACAGTAGCCGGTGGAGGCTGGATGAACAGGACCCCATGGATGGTTGGTTGAACAGGAGCCGGTGGAGGCTGGATGAACTAGACCCCGTGGAGGGCTGGATAAACAATAGCCAGTGGAGGCTAGATGAACAGGACCCCATGGATGAATAGTAGCTGGTGGAGGCTGGAGGAAGTCGACGGTGGATGAACAGTAGCAGGTGGAGGCTGGAGCAACTCGACGGTGGATGAACAGTAGCCCGTGGAGTCCCGTTTTGCAGTACGCCACACCCCTCCCAATGAACAGGACCCCGTTTCGACCATAGCCGCTCCAACACAAGTTCGTTTTCCTCCGTTTTGTGGTACGCCACACCCCTCCCGATCAATAGGACCCCGTTTCGACCGTACGCGGTCGAACACAAGTCCGTTTCCTCTGTTTTGCTGCACCCACACCCTTCCCGATGAACAGGACCCGGATTGGACCGTACACGGTCGAACAGAAGGCCCGATTCCTCCGTTCTGCGGCACGCCAGACCTCGTTTCGGGTGTTCCGTCCAAGCCGGTTGGCTCCCGATGAACACGACGTATTCCGTTGCCTCCCGATGAAAACGATGCATTCCGTTGCCTCCCCATGAACACGACAACGCAGTTTCTCCGTTCTGACCCCGCCGGTTGGCTTCCGATGAACAGGACGCCATTGCTGTCGTCCGTGGCCTCTCCATGTACACGAGCCCTGGCCATACGTATGCGCGAGTAAGCGTTCGAGACCCCGCCCGTATGTACGTATGTGGCTGTATTTTTTTGGCATCTGGCTGTACGTATGTGTAGACGGTTTTGATTGGACTCCCTGAACTAGTATCGCTCCTTACTCGGCAATGATTCATTGTGGCAGACAGACCGATCGACCGATATGTACACAGACAACTCTACGTACGATTCGACCTGGTGGGTCCCAGCTGTCAGGGAGGATAAGGATGCACTTCCTGGCGTGCGAAGATATAGCTGGTGGGTCCCAACTGTCACGGGGAAGAATCGTTTTTTGCCCGTAATAAGGATGCACTTCCTTGCATTCGAAGATGTAGCTGGTGGGTCCTAGCTGTCAGGGGGAGAAAATATTATTTTTAGGGTAAAAAGGATGCAGTTGCATGCATGCGTCAATGGGTGTGGTGTGTCCCCACCGTCAGCCTCTCCACGTACAGTCATCTTCTGATGACTCTCATTTGTTGACCACGTTGAACACACCCCGCACCATGCCGGTGGACGATAGCGAGGCCCAGACTGGAACGCTCCGGAGATGGGGAAGACACGATAGTGGAGTCGCAGACGGAGAGGAGTGTCAAACTTGACTGGTTCGGGTGCGGGGTGGGCCTAAACTCGGCAGAGAATAACAGGAAGTGCGGAGGAGTGGAGGGATGGCCTGGCCTTCGGCGGGGTAGCGTTTCGCTGCAAGGCACGCAAAACAGCGCCGCTAGACACCGAAGGACGGAGCAGGCGGTCCCGACAGCGCTGGGGGAAGAAGACAAGAGATTGAAGAAGAATGCAGGCCATTGGATGTAAATCCAACACCTTGCTTAGGCTTCGACCTTTGTATTTTTATTTTTTGTGAAAGTGCTTAGGCTACGTCCTACTGGCCCACATGTCAGCCAGTCCATTTGGTTTTTTAGTCCATTTGGTGGGCTGGGTGAAACAATGATGTAGCATCTATGCAGCCCGTTTATATATTATGGTAGAATTTAAAGCCCATTTGCATTTTTCTCAAAATCCGTAGACTTGCTAGGCTTGGTCAAAATATCATGTTGGGCTGGATGGAGAAATGTTATAAAAACATAAACGCATGATTGCACGTCTATTGCTGCATTGGTCAGTAAAATCTTGGCAAGCTTATGTACGCAGTCACTAGGAGTTAACTTGTCAATTTATCTATAAAAAATTATTATTATTATTTTGTAAGAACTTTCGATTTCCGAAATAAAATATCATTTTAATTTGATGATTTAATGGGACGTGCGGTATTATTATTTTTAGGCTAGACGTGGGACAATTGAGTTGGTTCTAGGGAAAAGTACTGGGAGAAAACTCAGATTACATCAAAAAATATAATGGGAGAAAATCCAGATAGAGGATTAATGAAAACAAAAAATAAAGGAAGTGGGAAGGTCTATAAAATGGTTGGACGAACGACAGGTTTAACGGAACCTTATGTTGTTTCTATTATATATGTATGTAATAAAATAAGATATATATATATATATATATATATATATATATATACTATTGTAGAAGTGAAAACATAGGTTCAGTTTTGCATTCTTATGGAAAAATAGAACTGAGTTGTGCGTCGTCTTGAAAAAGCAAACATAACTTGGGCTGCTGATGTTATAGAAAAGCTAGGCTGGGAGGCCCAAAGGCCGCTTGATACCTGCTATATCCAAAAAAAGTTGAAACATGACGTGGGCTGCCCATGTTAAACAACAAAACCTAGGCCATGGACCTGGTGGGCCCAGGACTGTCAGCCTCTTGATGAACAGTCGTCTCCCTATTCCTCTTGTTTTGCTGACCATGTCAGGAACGACAGACAGCGGCGTCACGGCGAGAGAACCAAGCCGGAGGACGACGTCGAGACCTCAGACCGAACAAACCGGAGCGGGGGAAGACGCAGGCGGAGGGGAGTACGAGGGTTGACTTGTTCGGGTGCAGGGTGGGCTGTTGGATCTATCGCCGCTAGACAATGTGTGGGAGTAGAGGGATGGCCTGGCCAACTCCATAGGCTATGACGGGTCACCAAGGCGTGCACAGCAGCGCCACCAGCCGCTGTATAGGAAGAGGACGAAAAATTGAACAAAATAAAGAAATACAAATGGATAGGTTGTTGGTCCCATATGTTTGTGTACGAGACCTGCTGGGTCCACCCGTGAAGGTGAATATGTTGGGAGGAAGGAGAGTCAAAGCACGGCAACCGAGTGAACTAGTTACATACATAAGAAAATAGCCACTAAAAAGAAAACAGGTTAATGGGTTCTTAGAAGAAATATTTTGGACAAAACAGATAATTACGACACATAGGCTAATGCGTGAAACACTCAGATGATAAAGGTGCTTAAACAGATAAAGTACAACATCTAGACCTTCCTGGCACGCTTGATCATGACGCTGTGGCTGTCCGTGTACTTGTCGGTTACGGGAAGCAGACACGCCCTCTTGTCCAAGATCCACCTATACATGTCGTAGCAAGCGTATGCGTCCTTGGCCGTGTAGATTATGTAGGCTAGATTCAGAGGTACCTCCCACGTGTTCAGGTCCTTGGTACTGTTGTCTTCTTTCATGTTGGCATAGCAAGGGTCAATGATGGTCTCGGCGAGGTCAACCACGGAGTCCTTCTCCTTCCCGTTGCCTATGATCTTGTATTGTTTCTGGATGTCGACAAGCTTGTTGCACCAGATGGCCGAATCATCGCGTTCTTCTTTCTCTCTACCATAGCGAAGGTGCAGTCGGCGCTGCCGATGTAATGGGTGAATGCTCCAGAACCTCTGATGGCCCTACAGCAGTGGTAGAAGAGAACCTCGTCCCACACGCATACCTGGGCGACGGCAATCCACTGGTCCCTGTGAGGAGACGAATGGATGGGCACAAGGTCTAGTCCTGCGACCTTGTGCTTTCTCGTCCTATAGGTATTGCTTGAACTCAGTGACGCAGAGCTTCACCGAGTCCGGATCATTGGTGTACATCACATTCAATTTGGTGCAGCCATGGACTGAACGGCGAACTCAAAGGTGAAATCCTTGCCGAAGTCCATATCTAGCAGGCTCACCCCTCGGATCGCCATTGGAGTCTCTTCAAGTGAACTAGTGGGTAGGCGGCAGCAGCAGTTCATTTTTCAGCTCTTGGGGAACTGGATTCAACAGTAAACTGAGTGTGTATAGACGACAACAGTTACTACCCTCCCTCGGCCGCTGCGCGCCCGGCAGAACATGCACCCTTGGAGCATTCAAACGCCTCCATTAAGAAACCTATTCCGGCCACATGTCGGTTCACGAGCGGGTCTGTATCGGTACTGTAACAAGTGTTAGTGGTCACTTTACTTAAATTTAATTAGCTTTAATTGAAATTTATTATTAAAACAAGCAATGCATTGGCTCGTTCTATCAGTGCCATAGGATCAACATGCACAACAATAAGAACTACTATTCTCAGGACGCACACGATCAGCACATTTGTCGCACTTTCACACAGATAATACAACCAAGTTTGAACTGTTTGTTAGGGTTGTTGTCCTCTGCATCATCATGCCGTGTTTCCCAGCTTGCAAGATTCATAACCAACAAATAAGATTCAAACAATAAGCACAACAAACATGCCTACACATCTCATTGTTTCCCAGCTTGCATGATTCGGAACCAACAAAGATTCAAATAATAAGTACAACAAAGATGCCTACACATCTCATTGATTCCCAGCTTGCAAGTTTCAGAACCAACCCATTAGAGCTTTTGATAAAGTGAATATCAGGATTAAATCCAACTTGGCTAGCCGTGTCATACAACCCAAGAACTTGGCAAATGCTCTTGACCATCACAACATCTGTAGTTGAGTATTCCTATTTGCACAGCACAGATAATAAAGAGCATGATTACTATAATAGTGGCACTAGTGGAAGTCAACCTGCAGCTCCACTTGATGATTCAATTCATGCGACTTTTTCTGCAGTTCACCTGAAATGAAGCAAAGATTGCATCATTTAGCTAGCAAGAAGTACTTGCTCTCGTGAGCTGACATTTTCGTTTTTAGTAGTTGCACAAAAATTGAGCAACATTAAGGTTGGCTGTCCTGCTCATGTAAGGGGAAACTATAATTTGCTTATCCTTTTCTGCAGTTCCACTAAAATAAAGTGACATTGTGGTGACAGTGACGGCTCATCTTGCAAAGGCTAATAAAATGTTGCACGAGATTACCAACGGAATTTGACGGAGATTTTGGAAACACCAATCACCATTTTGTGCAGTTCCACCAAAACTGAGAGATGTTGCCCATGTGGCATTTTAGTTGAACTGCACAAGACACTCATTCCAAAACGAAGTGCTTTGTGCAGTTCATCAAAAGGTCACAATAGCAACAAGGTGAAATGGATATCCGTATCTGCGCAAAAAGATAGAAAGGAAACAGTTGATGGTCAATAAGAAGATACAATACATACACGAAATGAAAATAAGCATCTTAATTACATCATGGCAATCACGCAAGGACAGTAGAAATTTTTAAACGTCAACACTGCTTCAGGTTACCAGAAGCATTACGATCAACAATGACATTCGTCAAATATGGGATTACTTTAATGGTGGCATTGCTTGTTTACCAGATACACTAAATCAGTAGCAGCTAAAGAGTTGGTTTAAGAGCATGGGACCGTGGGGACACCAGGACACTCAGCAGCGTAAAGAAGCAACTTACTTATCATACTGGGGAAAACAGCAGGAGTACCATTTGTAACATAGTTTAATTGCATCATATCACTGGAGGCATTAGATAAACAATAACACAGGTTAGACATGTCCTTAAGGTAACACTGTGATCGCTTCATTTTACATGCGCCCTTACATTAACAATAGCAAAAAGTAGGTATAAGGACATGTGATAGTGGACACATCAGCACAATGTACCTACAAGGAGGCATAAAAGTGGTGATGCCGAGTTTGTTCATACTCTATGAGGGCAGCAAACCTAATCCTGAAGACCTTTTACTATGTGATGCCAGAAAATCTAATCCTGGACATACTCTGTTGACTTGTCCACCAGCCTCCACTTTCTATCCTTTTGTAAACCAATAATATATTTGTTCCTTATCCAGTTTATATTGCATTTTCCCTTTATTTCCCTTTTCAACCAAGAGACCGGTTGGGTATCCGGTCTCTACTACTTTCCCCCTGTTATTTCCTCTTTGAATCAAGTCCTAGATTCATCCTATGACTTCCCCCCATGCTTTGTTGTTTGAACGAAGTCCTAGATTCGACTGCATGAAGTAGCTTTACCTCTAATAGTACCAAAAATTTAGGTGGCTTTGGAAGAGCTGATGGAAGTAGAAAAAGATGCACATGCAGACACGTGGGGACCTGGGGCAGTAGAGCAAGGCCGCTTTCGAAGAACTTATTCCTAAGGGTCGTCGGAATGTCGGCGGTGGCAGGTCGGATCTGCGCACAATACGGTAGGGAGGAAGAAGGGTCAGAGGACGTCCCAAGCCGGCATTGTGTCAGAGAGAACTGCACGAGCAGAGGATCGGGACCCGCCGATAGCTGTGGGTTTTCTCCCCGCCGGCGATGACCGCGTGAACTATGCACCTAGTCCTCTACACACACCAGCCGAAGGGATCCGGCCGGATCTGTGACTGGCGGTGCGGAGAGAGAAAATGTTGTTACCGCTGTCTGGTTTAGATCTGGAGAGGATGAGAGAATGAAGAGAGCAATGCTAGTAAGGCAAGTGCTCATGCCCCTGCCTACATATATAGTGGAGTGATTATATTTTTCTCTCCACAACAAGCATTTCAATTTGTGTACGTGGCATTAAAGAAAAGAAACTCTCTATTTAACGTGACTAACTGTACGACTCCTACTTACTAGTAGTAGTATTGTTCACTTGTGCTCCCCGGCCCTCCATTCATTGAACAACCCCATGGGTGAATAAACATATAGTACTAGTATTTATATAGAACGTACAAGCTCGAACTATTTTCACGTAGTTAAAAGTTGAGGGCGTGGCTTTTCCCGGGCAGTACGCGTGGCAGTTTTCACGTAGTCTGTTTGACAGAGAGGCGAGGAGGGTGAGGGAGTAGCGGATTCAACTTACTTACTACTGGAAAGGTAGGGCTGTGTGATTTGACGGCGTGTTACTGCTGGAAAGACGGGGTCTTGTGATATGACTACTCACTATAGTCATGAATTACTGGCGCTACAACCGGGGTGATGCCCCCTTCTGTTCCCCACTCTAATCTGGTGCATGACACGTCGACCCGCATGCTGGCTCTCCCACATGTCGGCGATGTACGTAAGAAGGAGCAAAGAATCATGCGGTATATATAGTGTATATACTAGTACTACTACTCACGTCGGAGGAGTGCGAACCACGGCAGCCTAGTGAACCAGCAGGCGATAGGCCATACTCGTCTTTGTTTGGATCCCTGAGTGAACTAGCAGTGCGAACCACGGCAGGCCAGTGAACCAGCGGTAGAAAACAATGTGGTGATATGGCCATAAAAAACAATGTGCTACAGTCCAGTCTATAGCATGTACAATACTACTCCTCTTTGTTTGGATCCCTGACTTAGAGCTAGTTTTGGCTGAAATAGCCTCAAAGTATCCAAACAGGAGGGGTTAGTTTGAGCTAGTTTGCTCTAACCCAGCTAAAAACACCAGCCCGGTGGAGAGGTTCTAATTGGGCCAGTTCTCCTCGGGTCCACTAAAAGAGAACTAAAAAAATCTCCACTGCCCGCACCAGATCGCTCCCTCTGACCCCCCCCCTCGCATGACTCCTCTCTGTTCCCCATCACGCCTACCGCCCAAGCGTCGCTCCGCCGCTCGCCCTCTCCCTCCTCCGGCCACCCTCTCCCTTCGACCTCCGACGCCCTCCTCCAGCCGCCCTCGCCCTCATCCGGCCGCCCTCTCCGTCCGACCTCCGAAGCTTGCCCCACTCCCCCTTCACCGGTCGTTTCTCTCCCTCTGTCGTGCGCGGCGGCGACGCATCTATGATGGAGGTCGCGAGAGGGGTGAGTTTGTTCGTTCCTTCTCTGTCTCACATCCATATCATTGATCTTGCTCGCTCTAGCGCTAATTCTGATTTGGAAAAGTAGATCCTGATTAAAGTGTGTATAGATTTGTGGTGCACGCATGGAATTGTTTGATGCTGCTTGAGGAGGTAATAAATCTTTCTAGAGGCCCAAAGATTCAGTTCACCTTTCTAGGTATTTTAGTTTCATGCTTGCATTATTTATAGAGGCCCAAAGATTCAGTTCACCTTTCTAGGTATTTCAGTTTCAGGCTTGCATTATTTCTAGAGGCCCAAAGATTCGGTTCGCAGTCGTCGACAAGCGACCCTGATACCCATGCCGATCTCGACCTCAACTCGTAAGCGCCGGCATCGGAGGGGTTCCCGGGGCTTGGGCTCTACAGAGCCTTCCTCCAGAGCGACGATGACGAGCTCCTCCGTGGGCGTGTTAGGGGCTCCGGGCTCCCTCCCTATCATGAATGCCTTCCGTGATGAGTTAGCTCATGCTTTGTTTCATGGAGTGTAATTGTTTTTGTGAAGCTTGATTGACGACTTGTATGTTTAAGTGGGATATCTCATTTTGTATGGACAAAAGAAAATTTATCATGTTTTGCATGCTTGATTTGTAAAGATGGTTCGTTTATGTCAATTGTGAGCGGAAGGAGGCCACACAAGAGCCGGCCACACCAAATCCGGCAGGAAATAGGGTCCAAAGTAGCCAAATGATTCAGAAAGAGCATTCATTGTCAATCTAACCCTGCCATCCAAACACCTCTTTGGTTAGAGTTAGTTTAGGGTTAGTTCAGGGTTATAATCTAACTCTAACCTCTAACTGAGTTAGAGTTCTCCTTGTCTCGGTTCATCGCCATCATACTTTCCCCATTCCTGTGTTTTCAGTATCCTGCGGATCAAAGAGGCCCTAGACTGGATTAGGTCCGGTCGTTTTTTAGAAATGTGTTATGTCCAAAATTTAATGAACGTGCTCCGGTTTCTACAAAAAAAATCCGGTTTCATGTAGTAATTTATTTATTCTTCTGCGTGGGGTTTTCATGTAATTCGTGAGATCTGAAATGTAAAGTACCCCGGCATGGTTGCATATGCTCCGAGTCGTGCATGCACTATGACCCAGATGCTCTATGTCCCACATGTCGGCAAAAGGGAGCATATGGAAATAGCCTAGGAGTACATATAGGAGGATAAATGCGTGAAAAAATATGTACTATGAAGCGTAGCTGCGGTTCAAAAAGGAGACCTAAAGTGATGATAGGTATAGGTCGCACGCACCCAACTAGTGGTACTAGACGTACAACTACTTTTTCCCTAAAAAAAGAGGTACAAGTGCTCAGTACTCCTATTCTGTCAACACGAGTCCCATCTGACAACAGCGTCCGTGCTACAGCTAGCTCTTGTCCCTCGTTTACCTCTTCTAATTCTAAACTCAGCCGACGCATGGTGGGCGGGGTGTGGATTTGTTTATGGTCGGTTTGCTCAACTGCGGCCCCACCTCACAGTGAAAATGTTACGACTGGAATAAAAATGCCATATACTAATAAAATATTAAGGCCACGAGGCGATGCACTGCTGGTTATAGGAGGCAAGAAGAAAGATGCATCCATCAACGACGTCTACCTCCTCGATTCAGGGCGTCGGCCCACCAAACGGCGGCTAAGTAGTAGCGGCTTTCGTGGCTAGGTCGACGTGCTTCTAAACATGTCACGAGTCCAAACTGTGTTGCATTCACATCGTGCTGGCTCTATTATGCTTCTCCAATTAATTCCCTCTGTATGCTACTTGAGGATGCATCATTGACCGTTCAACATCTCGGGAACTGCTACCCTCTCCCTCCTTGGCATTCAAGCCGTATCAATGTAAATGCGGGTCAAGAAGAGACTAGTTACTACATTGTGCACCGCGACCGTGTGGGGGTGCGATGCAAACGACACACGCATGCTGTACTTGTTCCACTTTCTCGTTTTGAACTCCTGACATGTAGTAATGCTCATTTTCAAATATATAAGTTCGCTTGTCGCGCCAATATATACAGCACTCCCTCCATGTTGGTTGGGTCACTAAAGTCAAAATTAAACACAAAACACGATGGTGATAGGCCAGTCTACCTCCGTCCTTGTTTTGCTCCCCGTCGTAATCTATGCCAAATTTTGACAATAAATTTAACTAACAAAAGGTGCATGCATGTCAAAAAAATTATATCATTGAGAACTATGTTCAAATACAAATCAAATGATATAATTTTTGTTGACATGCACTAACATTTTCTCAGTTAAATCTTTGGTCAAAATTTAGCACAAATTACAAAAGGGACTAATAAATCAGGACCTAGGTAGTACACCAAGTCGAAGACAGTGATACTACATATAATTAACGCCAAATAAGAGCAAGGGATCACACATGTCATTTATGACTAAAAATGCCATACACTAATAAAACATTAAGGCCACAAGGCGGTGCAGTGTTCGTTACAGGAGGCAAGAAGAAAGATGCATCCATCGATGACGTCCACCTCCTCAACTCAGGGCGCCGACCCACCGAACGGCGGCTAAGTAGCAGCAGCTTTCGTGGCCAGGTCAACGTGCTTCTGAACAATGGCGTCCAAAGATTCCAGCCGCTGGAAGAAGACAACGTCTTTCCGTCCTCACTGGCCTTGTAGTGGCCTATGTAGACAATTTCCTCGTAGACATGGATGTGCAGGTCGACGGTTTCTTGCATGGCGATCGCAGCCTCGAGGTGCACATTCTTCGCGTGACCTCCGGCAGCTGCAGGGCTACCAGTGCTTCAAAGAGTTCGTCACCTTGGAGGCCGATGAGGGTGGCAGGCAACAAGGTGCCTGGGCGCGCGGGCTGGAGCAGTACGGCAAGGTCGTCCGCGCGCTTCTTGACGACGGTGAACTTGCAGATGGAGTCGACCATCATCTGGCACATGCGACAGGCGAAGCCGGCGTCGATGAGGGCTATGACGCCGGCGGTTGCCAGCATCGTCTGGAAACGCTATACGGTGCGGGGACGCAGGCTGGTGTCTTGGACGATCCGGCACAGCAGACTGCCGCTCGCGTCCATCGACGCCATGGGTGCTTGTGGCTTCTGGTCACTTGGTGTTGGTCTTCGTCTTAGATTGGAGTGGGCAGTGTTGCGCAGAGACTAGAAGTAGATTGATTGGAGTGGTGGGGCGCCTTTATGAGAGTCCAAACTGCATTGCATTCACATCGTGATGGCTCCATTCTACTTCTCCAATTACTTACACCTACCTCTGTATGCTAATTGAATGTGGAGGCATCATTGACTGTTCAACATTTCGGGAACCGCTACCCTCTACGTCATTGGGATTCACGCCGTGTCAACGTAAATGCGTGTCAAAAAGAGACTAGTCAGTAGTAGTATACTCAATATTCTGCACCGACCAAGGTGGGCAGGAGAACGAGAGAACTACATATTTATTTACGGTGTAGATTCACTCATTTTGCTCCATATGTACTCATTTAGGGTGTAGTCACTTGTTGAAATCTCTAGAAAGGCAAATACTCCTTTCCGGTTTACAAGGCTATACTAGCAAGTACAATAGTGGGCTTATAGCCTGCTTACATGGCAATTTTGTCTCATGCAAGAGCCGGGCTATATGTGTTCTCCAAGGCTCCACACCACGCCCCACCCCTACACAAAGACTGCCACGTGAGGGTTCGCAACTGCCACGCTCGGGTTGCGCTTGGCTCTTTGCCTCTTCGAGAGGACGAATAATGATGTTACTACTTCTACAACATCGAATCAACTGTTGCATGTCTGTCCATCTATGCGGGAGGGATAGCTTGTTGTAGTAAGCAAAAGCCTGTACTCGTCTGCGAGCCACCGCGTGCATGGGCGAGGGAGAAGTCATGTACTAGTAGTAAAATCAAGCTTCTCCTCATTGTATGAGTTGATGCAACACATCATAGCACTGCCCACATGCTTGCATCTAAACTTGGCTAAAAGACCCGCAGTGTACAACATATTTGCTGCAACCTCTAACATTTACCCCACCACAAGTTAAAATATATATTCCTGTCTCGACCAGATGAGCGTGCAAACTAGAATCACCAGGATGACTGGTAGGGCCAGAAGATTATTTTAATCAAAAAATGCTTTGAGACGACATCATAGCATGGAGCCGACTCCAATGATTTTAAGCTTAGAGGCACGGTACACGCTATCCTAGACTATGTTACTATACTACCTCCCCTACACATGAAACTGCCACACGAGCGTTCGGGTTGCGATTGGCTCTTCGCTTCTTTGGGAAGTTGAACAATGATGGTAATTCTGCAGTGGAGTACTACTAGTATGCTTCTGGCCATCTGACACCAAATGAACTGCTGCGTGTCCACTTCGTGCGGTAGGGAGAGCGTATAGTGAAAGCTTCTCCTAGTCCTGCGAGCCACCACGCTCATGGGCGAGGGAGAGGGCTTTGTAATCAAACTTCTCCTTTTTGTATCAGTTGACGTGACACATCAACACAGTGCACTCGATATATTTCAATAATTTGCATTTACCGATGCGTTAATTACAACGCATGCATGCATGCCATGACTTTCCTTTTGATACTTGCATGTGTTGATTTAATGCACCTTGAAGTAGTATGAATATGTGATGGTAAAACTTTGTAATGCCCCAGCCCTATAGCAAGAGGTGGTTGTGCACGAGGAGGACGAGATCATGCCGACGAAACAGGACCCGACGATGGAGCTGTCTGTGGTCTCTATGGATCTCAACTTGCCCCACTGCCCCTTGTGCCTCCGCCCCTTGAAGCCTCCAGTGTATGAGGTTCGAATACACCTCGTCCATTCGGCTGATCGAGCAAGGTGCAGGTTTCTTGATTGATGTGCTGTTCGATTGATTTGTGCAGTTCAAGAGAGGGCACCTGGCCTACGGAGACTGCCGCGGCGAGCGCCCCGGGAACCAGCGATAGTGCTAGAAGTGCGAGCGGGGCGGCGGCTTCGACGTGAGGAACACAACGATGGATGCCGTCCTCTCCTCGGTGAGGGTGGAGTGCCCGCACGAAGGCTGTGGGCTCTACGTCACTTACCACAAGCTCGCCAATCACCAGAGCGTGTGTCCGCTCGCGCCCCTGTATATGCCCCATGCCCGTCTGCGGCTACGAAGGCCCGCCGCCGGTGCTCTCCCACCACATCAGCATCGTGCATCACATGCCCATGCACATGATCCAGTACGACAAGGTGCTCCAGCTGCAAGTGCCAATGTCGGAGCCACGGCTCTTGCTGTTCACAGAGGAGCACGGCCACATGTTTTTCTTGGTCGGCGGCATGCTCGACATCAGCGCGCCTATCGCCATGTTGGTCGTGTACATCAGAGCAGGGGTGTTCCCACTGCCGCACTATGCAGCCAAGCTGTGGGCGAGCGGCCCGTCGAGGGAGCCCAAAGGAAGGACCGACGCTGTCAAGGTGGAAATCGAGGTGACAAGCAGCAAGGATCCCGGCGACGTCGCCGTGCAGGAGCTGACCTTCTTCACAGTTCCGCCAAAGCTGCTGGCCGGGGCTGGGTTGTCGAGGATGGTGTCCCTCCACATTTAGATTGACAAGTTCGCCTCCTAAATGATTCTATAGTGCCTTCTATTTATCTTAGTAATATGCTAATATAGGGGTTAGCTCGATCTACTTTAGCTTAAGAGATGCTTGGTTTTGCTGGCGATGCAGCAATTACTTCAACATCGGATCAGCAGTTAAAGTAATTACCAAAAGTCAAATGGATATTTTTTGTCTGTTGGATATAAAGATCCCTTGGTTAAGAAGTATAAGCAACATAGTATATGCTTGTTTAAGAAAGTGTTGCATACTTGTGCGAGTTTTCACGACACATCAAAGTAGTACTACTACTAGTAGTACTCACCCGACTGCGCACCAGGCAGACGAAGCTCATGTCGTGTTGGTGCCATGTGCCGTCTGCACATTAACCAAAACCTCGCGCCTTTGGAGTACAAGTGTATGTGGGTGGCATCGACCTAGGGAGCTAGAGATGGTGTGTGCGAGAAGTCCCGAGAGACTAGGTGTGTGTGCGGGAAAGAGGGAGAGAGATGATGATATGTGTCGATCTAATGCGTGTGAAAAAAGACTAGTCTATAGCTCGCCACGACGCTATTCCTGTCGAACGCCCCAATAACTATAAGATATGTATCTGATGGTGCCAGTTATTGCATGTACACAACAGTAGAAAAAGAAGTACCATGGCATATTACAAAACTGCTACACCACGACCGAGAACACGTGCCAATGTTATGCCATCCGGGAATAGTGTCGCGCTTCGAAACTAGAACCGTCAATAAATTTTGAGCTTGCGTCTCGTCACAATCCAAATTACTACCATGCTATATTTAATTGCAGACCTGTTCACACCGATCACAACCTAAACGGTTTCCCACTTAGGAGCGTATTAGTACTCGGTTATAAATACTACTATTCCAAGATGACTGCACATTCCTCCTCAACTCCTCATCCAAGAAAACAAACAAGTGATTCAACATCCTTCCCTTGCGTCTGCCATGGCAAGCGTGAGTTCCCGGTCGAGAGATTACCACCAGGGAGTGGCGAGCATGGAAGCGGAAGCACGAGAGATGTCCCGCCTCGGCGCGAAAGCAGCTGACATGTCCCGCCACGTGGCAGTAGCAGCACAGAGGTACCATCGTGCCGCCGAAGCAGCACAGAGGTCCTGCGCGTCGTCGATTTAGTAGACTCGTCCAACTGCACTGCAGAAGCAGTAGAGATGTTCTGCCGTGCAGCGAATGTAGCAGAGATGTCCTCCCGTACCGTGGCAGCCTAGGAAAATGTCTCGCGGGCAGGGGAGGACTCTTACAGGTGCATGCATGCGATCGTCCATGGCCATATGGATCAGATCTCCGGCTGGGCGAGGTTGCAGGATGACATGAAAGCCTCGTTTGAACAGGCTACCGTCGTCATCCGGCAACTAGCGGAGGGAAATGCGAAGCTCCGGGCCGAGCGCGACCTGCTAAGGGTGAAGATCGCCGGAACGGAAGAAGACCACTGCCTTGTTAAAGAGGACAGACGTCATCGTCGAGAAACTTATGGACGAGAATGCCATGCTCCGCATAGAGCGCAAAAGGCTGGCGGAGGAATCCATGGATGCTACCAAGCAGCGAATTAAGGACATGAAACAGATGAAAGAGATCATCACCGCTCGCTGCAAGAACTAGTCTCCACGACCTGCAGCGCATCAAGAAAGTAGAGATCAGCGAGCCAGATCATTGTATGTGTCTTCCTTCTTCTTTTGCCCTTGTGTTTCGGGCATAGCCGCATGTGGATTTTTTAATTATCTTCCTAAATATGTAAGACAATTATTATCCAATATCGTCGTCCTTATATATTCATCAGTGTTGCTATAAGTCGCAGTAGATTCTATATAGGTCTGTCGGATCTTACATCAAGATCCGTGCAAATTTTTCTTTTCAGATTTTCTTTTTTCTCTCTTAAATTTCAGTCGAGTGAGACATAGCCACGCCATTAAACAGGGGCTTGGGCGCCATTAATGGAGACCTTGGGAGAGAGGTGGGTGGAAGATGGAGGTCAAAGGGCTCTCCTTCTGATAAGCACGCGTAGGGTTCTGATCGCACACCTCCCGTAGCTACCCTGCACGGCGCCTCCTAGCTAATAAAAAAGGGGACGTGTGGTGGCACGTAAATGGTAAGTAGAACGCCCATGGTTTCAATAATACTACTTGTGTTTCCAATTGTAATGTGACAACACTTGTTCCAAAATGACTTTCTTGATTGTTAATGTGTGCGCCTTCGCAAATCTGACAGCAAAATTACCACAGCTTATTGGTGCCATGTCATGATACCAAGCCAAGTTTCATGATTTTCATGCGTGTTTTGGATTTACAAGAATTAAAAAACAAAGTTTCTCAATGTTTTCGGCCAAGCCACGATGCCCAGATGTTTGAATTTCATTCCCATTTCTTGCATGGGACCTAGAAATTTACTCGAGGACACACATGTGATTTTTCAGCCAACTTTGGTGCACTGGAGCATGTGCTCGTAGTTCAAATTTGAGTTATGCACATTAAATGACCAGAAACTCAATTAATGTATAAAAAAGGCCAAACGAACCCGGAATAATTCCAAAATTTAACACGACACTCATATAGTTCTATGTTGCCTCTATAAAGATAATCAAGGGGGGCAGCGTATATCGTTTCGCACACAAAAGTGACACGTTCCCTCTCAGAACCACGAGCCTTCTTGAGAGAAGCTCCGGTTTGCAAGAAGCTTATGCCAAAATTTGTTGCAATTCAGCCAAGTTTTTCACCACAGCATGTTAGTGCCATGACATGACACCATGCCAAGTTTCATGATTTTCAGGCGAGTTTTGGATTTATAGGAATTTAAAAACCAAGTTTCTCAATGTTCCCGGCTGAGTCACGACGCCCAGATGTTTGAATTTCATTCCCATTTCTTGCATGTGACCTAGAAATTCACCCGAGGAAACACATGTTATTTTTCAACCAACTTTGGTGCACTAGAGCATGTGCTTGTAGTTCAAAATTGAATTATGCACATTAAATGACCAGAAACTCAATTAATGTATAAAAAGGCCAAACGAACCCGGACTAATCCCAAAATTTAACACGACACTCATATAGTTCTATGTTGCCTCCGTAAAGAAAATCAAGGGGGCAGGGTATATCGTTTCACACAAAAATGTGACACGTTCCCTCTTAGAACCATGAGCCTAGAAGCTCCAGTTTGCAAGAAGCTTATACCAAAACATGTTCCAACTCGGCCATGTTTTTTACCACATCATGTTAGTGCCATGACATGACACCATGCCAAGTTTCATCATTTCCAAGCGAGTTTTGGATTTACAAGAATTTAAAAACCACGTTTCTCAATGTTCTCGGCCGAGTCACGACGCCCAGATGTTTGAATTTCATTCCCGTTTCTTGCATGGGACCTAGAAATTCACCCAAGGACACACATGTGAATTTTCATCCAACATTGGTGCACCGGAGCATGTGCTTGCAGTTCAAATTTGAATTATGCAAATTAAATGTCCAGAAACTCAATTAATGTATAAAAAAGGCCAAATGAACGCGGAATAATTGCAAAATTTAACAAAATGTAAAACTTAATTAATATCTTCTCTATTTGGGGCATTTAATAAATGTCTATTATATATGTTTTCTACCCTATTCAAATTTAGTAGATATGACAGTTTGATGCTCTCACATAATCTATTCTTGACACTATAGGGGATGTTCATTCGTATCAACTACCATATCCTAAATGTTAAAACAGGTACATAATCATCTTCTCTGTTTTGCACAGTGCACTACCAACCCCTATACAATGATGCACATTAAACTATTGATACGAGTTTTATGTAAACCAGTGGCTTAAAGTTGATTTTGATATTGTTGAAATTGTGTCAATAACGATTTTTTTAAGAATATTGTTTGCTGATGTTTTCGGATGTGTGTATGAAAGATGCTTTCTTTTCCTCGCGTTGCTACGCACGGGCATGTTTTGCTAGTGTACAAAAAGGCAAAACGAACCGAAAATAATTCCAAAATTTAACATGGCACTCATATAGTTCTATGTTGCCTCTGTAAAAAAATCAGGGGGGAGGTAGCGTATATCGTTTCGCACACAAAGGTGACATGTTCCCTCTCGGAACCATGAGGCTTGTTGAGAGAATCTCCGGTTTGAAACAAGCTTATACCAAAACTTGTCCCAATTCAGCCAAAAATTATACATATGAAAACAGGATTTAGATTATCCCGAACATCTCGCTACCTAAACCAGTGTACTGTGATTTGAATTCAACATAAAATGGATACACATATTTGAATTGGAGATCGTATGGACATGTAGTTCACAGTGAAATATGATTACTGCTATATGCATGTTTTCTGTTATCAAGATAACATTTAAATGATGGTATGACCTGACAACTGATAACCCACAAGTATAGGGGATCAATGGTAGCCTCTTTCGATAAGTAAGAGTGTCGAACCCAACGAGGAGCTAAAGGTAGAACAAATATTCTCTCAAGTTCTATCGACCACCAATACAACTCTACACACGCTTAATGTTCGCTTTACCTAGAACAAGTATGAAACTAGAAGTACTTTGTAGGTGTTGTTGGATAGGTTTGCAAGATAATAAAGAGCGCGTAAATAAAATCTAGGGGCTGTTTAGATAAAGACACAACTAAGTTAGTTTTAGTAGAGAGCTTGTTGTCACACAAGAAAGTTATTTGTCCCTAGGCAATCGATAACTAGACCGGTAATCATTATTGCAATTTTATTTGAGGGAGATGCATAAGCTAACATACTTTCTCTTCTTGGATCATATGCACTTATGATTGGAACTCTAGCAAGCATCCGCAACTACTAAAGATCATCAAGGTAAAACCCAACCATAGCATTAAAGCATCAAGTCCTCTTTATCCCATACACCATGACCCACTTATCCGTGTTTGTGTTTCAGTCACTCACACAACGCAGACAATAAGCAAACCATGAACGTATTGCAACACCCTACAGCGGGAAACCCTCACGCTTGCGCGACACGGAGAGCACCATAGGACAGCACCAATAATAAAACATGCAACTCCAACCAATCACGATCATCAATTAACACATAGGACAAAACAGATCTACTCAAACATCATAGGATAGCCATACATCATTGGGAAATAATATATAGCGTTGAGCACCATGTTTAAGTAGAGATTACAGCGGGTAAAAGAGAGGTTACACCGCTGCATAGAGGGGGGAAGAGTTGGTGATGACGGCGGTGAAGTTGTTGGTGTAGATTGCGGTGATGATGATGGCCCCGGCGGCGTTCCAGCGCCACCGGGAGAGAGGGGGGAGGCCCCCCTTCTTCTTCTACTTCCTTGACCTTCTCCCTAGATGGGAGAAGGGTTTCCCCTCTGGTCCTTGGTCTCCATGGCATGGGAGGGGTGAGAGCCCCTCCGAGATTGGATCTATCTCTCTGCCTCTCTCTGTTTCTACGTTCCCAGATCTGACCTTTCATAGTTTCTTATATTCCCGGAGATCCGTAACTCCGATTGGATTGAAATATGAACATGATTTTTATCCGGATATTAGCTTTCTTGCGGCGAAAGAAGGGCAACAACCGCCTTACGGGGTGTCCACGAGGGTTAGGGGCGCGCCTGCCCCCCTGGGGCGCGCCCCCTGCCTCGTGGCCCCCTCGGGCATCGTCTCGTGTTGATTCCACTTCCCAAAATTCACATATATTCCAAAAAAATCTCCACCAGTTTTTATCCCATTTGGACTCCGTTTGATATGGATTTTCTACGAAACAAAAAACTTGCAACAAACAGGAACTGGCACTGGGCACTGGATCAATATGTTAGTCCCAAAAATAGTGTAAACAGTTGCCAAAAGTATATGAAAGTTGTATAATATTGGCATGGAACAATCAAAAATTATAGATACGACGGAGACGTATCAACAACAATCGTATTCAAATAGGGATAATTGATTCAAATTTAGTCCATATGGTAGACGATCATAGGGTGGAGTAAAATGTTCATATAAGATAGAAGATCAAAATGTATTAATAATACAAAGTCACTGTACAAGTTACATGGGACGAAAGAGGGGGAGGGGCCCTAACCCTTTGGGGTAGGGGGTGTATATACAACGAGGAGCTAAGTAAGGGAGTTAACAAAATCTAGCACTAGAGGCCTACGTGCCTCCTTGACCTTGTGCTAGAGAAGTTCAAAATCTCTAATAAATCTAGAAAGCTAGGATTGCAATGTGGGAACCACGACACGGAAATGTTTGTTGTTTATTTCTTTCCACGGGCTCCATGCAGCGATGAAATTTTTTTCTAGCAACATTGTCGTGGCATGGCTCTCTTTTTTTCCTGGATGGCTTGGAAACGGTCGGGGAACCGCTCCCAGTCCAGGTGTAGACGGGCCCAACATTGACGGCTGAAAGAGCAGGTGAAGATCATGTGATCAACCGTTTCTTCGATATTGAGTTCACACAAGAGACAGTCGTGGTCGTCACCAATATTATAATGCGTCCGCTTGAGCATGTTGCGGGTGTTGAGTCTGTCATTAAAGAGGAGCCATCCAAAGACCTTAATTTTCATTGTGCAATTGGATTTCCACAACCACTTGAAGACTGGATGTGTCTAGAGTTCACGAAAGTAGAAGTTGTAATAATCGGTAGACTTGAAAACCGTCTTGCGCCAAGCATAGTTGCAGACATCAGAAGTAGCCGTTAAAGGATGAAATTGGGTGGTCTTGTTTTGAATGTCCTGAATTTCTGCATGGGCCTGCGGGACAAGGGGAGGTGAAAGGCCTCACGGATGGACGTGACCCGTAAGAAATCCTGGACCGAGGCATGCGGGATCTTGTCGGTGTAGTAAGCGTCCCAGGTAAGTTGAACCCACGGTACATCCAATTTGTTATAAAACTTATGCAGGAACTTCATGAGCAGAGCTTCATTTCGGATACGAATATTTAAGACCCCAAGATCACCTTTGCTCTTGGGTTTGCAGACCATAGCCCAAGCCGCCAAGGAATTACATTTCTCCCCTTGGTCAGTTTTCTTGATCCAGAGGCAACAACGTCTGATCTTGTCCAACATTTCAATCAATTTTGGTGAAAGCTGTAGGGTACACATATCATAAATCAACAATGATGTGATCGTTGAGTTCAGTAAAGTGAGCTTTCCAGCATAGGACATGAGCGAGAGCGTTGATGTTAAGTTGCGTTCCATCGAGCTGACTAGGGGCATGAGCTACTGAATTGTGGGGCGAGACGTGCCCATAGGCAGGCCAAGGTATGTGAATAGTAGTGAGCCAACCTAACACCTGAATATAGTAGCCATGCTGGCCGTGAGCTCGTCATCAACGTTGATTGGAATAAGCGTGGATTTATGAAAGTTTATCTTTAGACCAGTCGACTCTGCGTAATCAACAAGGATGCCTTTAATGACTGCAGCTTGGGTTGGGCATGCGGGCATGAGAAGTAATGTGTTGTCCGCGTATTGAATAACTGGGTAGTCCATGTCAGCACGGCCGGGGAAGGGCAGATGAATCAAACCACTTCTGTAAGCATCATTGATGGCAGATTGTAATAAGTCCGCTGCGAGCACGAAGATCAACGGGGACAAGAGATCCCCTTGTCGGACGCCGCGATGACAGCGAAATTGCCGACCTGGAACCCCATTTAAGAGGATTGATGAACATCCCGAGGAGAAAATGGAGCGTATCCAAGAGAGCCACTTGTCATTAAACCCCTTGTGTCTCATAATGTTGGTCATTGGCTCATGCTCGATCGTGTCGAATGCTTTGGCAAAGTCCAGCTTGAGGAGGACGATTTTCTTCTTGGAGGCTTGGCACTGATGGATGTATTCAAAAGACCAGGCGAGGCAGTGCTGGATAGATATCCCTTTGATGAAACTGTATTGGTTCTGATGCTAAATCTTAAGGATAACTTGTTGCAACCTGTTGGCGAGGAGCTTTGTAATAAGTTTGAGGCAACAATTAAGCAGGGTAATCGGTCTGTAATCATTGACTATGGCTGGGGATCTATTCTTCGGTATGAGTGTCATGAGACCATCATTAATGCTTTGCAAATTAAGATTACCCCCATAAAATTGCTCACATAACAGGCAGAAATCCATCTTGATAATGGGCCTGCAGGCTTTGAGAAAGAGGGAACTAAAACCATCAGGACCCGGGGCCTGATCAGCGGGCATTTCAAGAATGACTTTGTCTATTTCCTCAGTGGTGAAAGGCGTGGTGACATGATCAAGATTCACCCTAGAGCGGACTAAGTTGGGCAGATCAAATTTCATTGTGGTGGCGGTCGAGGTGCCCAAGCGATCAGTGTAAGCTTGAAAAAGGAGGGCTTCTTTTCCCGTGTGATCATCCACCATGAGGCCATCAACGGCCTGGAGGTTGGTGATGTTATTTTTATGATACCGCTCAGTAGCAACCGCTTAAAAAAACATTGTGTTCTCATCACCGAATTGGACCCACCAGATGGTACATCTTTTTTTCCAGTATTGTTTTTGATAATCAAGCAGTCTGAGGAGATGGATTTTCAAGAATCTTACGGAAGTTGATTTCAGGGATCGTCAGAGGCCTCAAGTTCTCCAACTCATCGACGTGCGCCAGAGTGAGGTTAGAGTTCTCAATCGCAATAGTTAGCCGAGAGATAGATTTGCTCCGTACTTTGAGCGCCTGCCTCAGTGCTTTGAACTTTTTGCAGAGGATTGTGGCCGCATTTGTGGCACGGACGGGCTTAGCCTATATGGTACTCACCAAGTCCATGAAGCCAGGATAAAGCAACCAATAAGATTCAAAGCAAAAATGCTTTGCCCGAGGAATTTTGGTCTCAATACTAACCATGCAGGGGGTATGATCGGAAACAGGTTTGCACAGAGGTTTAACAAGGGTGTTGGGGTAGGTGTGAGTCCAATTGAGCGATGTGAGAAACCAGTCAAGCTGTTTGAGAAGGGACTCATGTTGCATGTTGCTCCAAGTGTAAGCCCTACCCTTGATAGGTAATTCAATAAGATTATGTTATCTGATGAAATCGTTAAAAGTGGCCATGGCATTAAGGTCACCCCCTGGCTTGTTGCGGTTTTCTGGCCCTCGTATATAATTGAAATCAACTAACATGAGGCAATCTTCCTGCTTTTGAATGTCGAGATCATATAGCCAGTTTGTGTAAACTTCTCGGTCGGGGCCAGTGCAGGGGCCATAAACATTGTACAGGGTCCATGCTTGGGCCGAGAGAGTGCTGGTTAAACGAACGCCCAGAGCAAAATTAGTAGACAACGTGACATCCCTAGAAAAAACGGAGCTGCTCCACACAGTGAGGATACCCCTGAAGCTCCCCGCGAGGGGACAAAAGCAAACTTATCAAATCTTTTTGGGCAACAACTCTTAATAAAAGCTAAGTCGATCATAGTTTTTTCGTCTCTTGCAGACAGACGATAGAACAACCACTGGAAGAAATCGCGTTCAAGAGGGCTAATAGTTTTTTGTCCGAATTAAGACCACGCACTATCGCCCTGAGGCAACCCTTGCCGGGAAAGTGTACTATGCTCTACCACCACCTTTCCACCATAATTCCACAAAATAGGAGTAGGGTTTTACGCCTCGCGGCGGCCCGAACCTGGGTAAAACTACCCATGTGATCTCTGTCGTGCTGCCACATGCTCGTCTGCTCTTTGTGCAACGCGATGGCCCCTTGCCAAACCAGCAAGGGGCCTCCTGGTCCCATAGGTGGCCGTGGTTTCCCACGACATCTTTGGCGCGCCAGGTAGGGGGCTCACTTGTGCGAACCTAAAGGTGTGTGCAGCGCGTCATCTTCATCTTCGACGACGCCATCGACCATGGCGCCCAAGAAACCCGGTCCTTCGGCTCACCCATCCACCTCGAAGGCTCCGCTGCCCGCGGCCTCTAACGTTGCGGGGGGGGGGGGTGCAGAGGCGCACGATGACGCGAACGCTGCTAGGGATGTGGTTAGAGCAGGCGGCACCGTCACCACTTCCGCTGCAGCCGACATAGGAGCAGGGGCACCGGAGCAGAGCAACACCCCGATGGCCACGCTCCCCAAGGTGCGGGCGAGGGGGTTACTCTATCTGCACCCCTCTCTCCCACCGATGGGCAGAGCCACAGCAATGATGCTCGGACCGGGGCGAACCACCGCCCTCCAGCCGCCCCCACCACGGGTGCGGTCGCAGCGCGTGCACCTCCCCCGAGACGGGCCGACCAAGCCTCTGTGCCTGACGGAGCCACTGGCCCTCGAGCGCCTTCGCCACACCACATCGAGGTGGTCGCCCCGCAGCAATAGCGGGGGCGCAGTGCTACCACTGCTGGTACGGTCGACTTCATCATCATCCATGCCAAGTACAACTTCGGAGGCGATGGCACGAGCTCAGCTGCTGCTGAGGTTTCCGCCAGCGGCCGAGCAGATGGACGAATGGCGTGCCACCATCCAAAGCCTGCTCGGTTTCGCCAAAGCTGGGGGCTCATGGTGAGCTGGCCCGCCACGACCTCCCCAAGCGACAACAATAGCTCGTGTTGCTGACCGTATGGAAGTGGCCATCCCCACAGTGCAGTCCTCACTGCGGAAGCCAGCGCGAGCGCAACAAAATCAAGACCCCGATGACGTCTCGATAGCCTCTTCTGACCCTCGAGCACGTCCAGGCCAACGTCAAGTCCCAGAGGATAGGCAGAGAGGAGATGCGCATGTCGTCATCGAGCAACGCTGCGACGTCCTCTGCCGGACCGACGGGTGCGACGGGCTCAATGTCGACAAGCCCGCGCTTGGTGTTGGCAGGTGCCTACCTTTCGAGGTTGGCTGCCCTGCCTTTACACGAGAGCTGCGACAACTTTGTTGGCCATCCGTCGCACGTTCAAGCCAGAGGTACCTGAGAAGTATGACGGGAGGCTGAAACTGGCAGAGTTCCTGAGCTTCTACACCATCACTGTTCAGGCTGCCGTGGGAAGAGATGAGAAGGTGTTAGCCAACTACTTCCCTTTGGCCCTCAAGTCCAATGTGAGGACTTGGCTGACGCACCTATCGGAGAACTCCATTTTGTTGTGGGCTGACCTGTGCCATGAGTTCATTGGCGCCTTTACTGGCGGCCATCAAGAACCCGACAGACCCAACGACTTGCAGCTTCTCCGGTAGAAGGAAGGAGAAACCCTCCATAAGTATTTACAGAGATTCAGCAGAGTTCATAGAAATATCCTGAATATCCATCCGGCAGCCGTAATTGCTGCCTTCCAGTCCAATGTACGCAACCGCCGGATTTGTTCCAAAATGAACGTGCGGTTACCAAGACTGTGAAGGAGCTTTACAAATTAGTGGATAAGTGTGCTCGGATGGAGGAGGGAAGAAAGTTACCCGGAGAGGAAGATTGCACCAACATTGATTCATAAGATGAGGACGAATCAACCAGTCAGAAGAAGAGCAAGAAGCGCAGTAAGATGTGGAGAGGTAAGGCAGTGATGATTGTTGAAGGATCGGGTGCGCCTAGTACTGGCAAGATGGCCAAAGTTGAGGCCCCCAGCAAGGAAGTTGCCGCGTGCACTGACTGACGGGAGGCCGCTATTGCCGAGAAAGCTGGGAAAGGCGATGGGACGTACTGCAAGATTTATCGGACCAAGGGCCACGACCTTCAAGAGTGTTATCAGGTTGAACACCTTGTCAAGAAACAGAGGGCAGGGTATGAGAAGCATGATAAGGAAAGGGGTCAGAATGTTGCTGGTGGTAAGGGCCGAGGTTGTGAAGTAAATATCAGAGCCAGGCTGACTGTAGGAAGCCACTAGGTGCGATCGCTAATCGGTTATTAGCGTCTTTAGTGCTTCTTCAGCATTTTGCAATTGTAGCTATTTTCTGTTGGTCATCATAAAATTTATGACATGACTACTCAGAATTTTTGCCTACTTTTGTAGATGGCTGGCAGCAGCTGTGAGAATCGAGTGTTCACCAACGTGCCCGAGGGGTTTGTCAAGCTCCTCGTCTCCATCACCAAGCTCGCGATCGGGCCAGCAGCTCGCCCGGAGTTCACACTCTATCAGCACAAGCTCAGTGACGACGTGTCTATGCACCAGGCTGTGGTGCAATTCAGGGGAGGACGATCTGCTGCTCGCCATTTCCGTTTTACGGGAAGGGCCATGCCTACAGAGAGGCATGCCATGCAGATCGCTGCCCGTGAGGCGATAGCTCGCCTTCGGGACATCCTTCCTACGATGAAGACTCGTCGCTACCGCTACCTCCCATGCCATGTGCCTTACACCAGCCACTATGCGTTCGCCTGCCATCGGGGAGAGCGAGATGAAGCCATCGAGATGGTTGTGGAGTATCTCAAGGCTCTGGAGGAGTCTTTCGACAACCTCGTAGATGATCTTGTGGCTGCCCGCATGGACTTAGTCCGGGGCGGTCCTGCCAGCAGGAAGGAGCTTCTCCACACGGCACCGCCTCTGACATTCGTCTCGTCTTCAGCCTCGTATGCACCGGCCGTTTTGGCCACTGCTCGCCGTCTGCCTACCACTGAGGAGTTCGACCGAGTCATCGCTCCTACTCCAGTCAGAGCCGCACCGCCTGCCGCACGCGCTCTACCGCCAGTCGCCCCCGCACCATCACCACAGCGCAGCGTTGCACGCCAGGAGCCAGCTAGAGAGGAGGAGGTTGATTCTCCTGGACCGCTGAGCCTTGCCATCGGCAAGGGGAGGGAGATCGTCACCATCTCCGACTGAGAGCACCGAGTAGCCGCGTGTTATGCCTGCTTGTATGATGTGTTGTTTTTATCTGTACGTTAGTTTGTGTTCGTGTGTTTGCTGCCTTCCGGAGTAGTACGCTAGTTTTTAATAACATGTCAGGATTGTGTACGCACAACCTGAGTGCTGTATCTTGTGTTTGCTTTCGCATGTAAGATTTGTGTTAAGCACTTCTTCTCCGTGAAAATCATTTGTGTTTCTTGAAAACCTTGAAGCCTTTTTGATTATTGCCTTTGCAAGGGTTTTCCTGCGCTACACGGTTTTTCTCATGGGTTTTGCAAATGATACCCCAGACTGGAAAAATGTCTCGCCCTTGGACTCGCTCTATGCCCAATCAGCCAGAAGAGGTTTACGGAACACAGACCAGCAACAATTTCACTCAGGGTCAGTCCAGCCAACAGGACAGCGAAGCGGCACTATCTCAAGTATGCCGTCTCTTCGAGCAAAGCCAACAACAGCACCAGGAGATGATGAACCATGTCATAAACATGGGAAATCACCGTGAATCCTATCAACCACATTCCAAGTTATCTGAGTTGCAGAAGACTCGCCCCTCAACTTTTGCTCACACCGATAGGCCACTGGAAGCTGATGATTGGCTTCGCGAGATTGAAAGGAAACTGATTATCGCTCAATGCTCAGATCATGAGAAGGTGCTTTATGCGCCACACTACCTTACTGGAGCAGCCGCAGCATGGTGGGAAAACTTCCTACACATGCACCCCAGGGAACACAACATCACCTGGGAAGAATTCAAGGAAGGCTTCCGTGGGGCACACATTCCTAGGAGCATCCTAAAGATCAAGAAGAGAGAGTTTGATGACCTGAAGCACAGAGGCATGACCGTCACAGAATACAACGGCCAGTTTACCCAACTGTCTCGTTATGCCTACGACGAGCACATGACAGAAAACAAGAAGATGGAAAATTCCTGGATGGCCTGGCACCAGCATTAAGATGCCAACTGATTGTACACACCTGTCCGGATTTTAAGACGCTGGTGGACAAGGCCATCACCTTGGAGAATGAGCGCCGTAGTCTGGAAGATATCCGCAAGCGGAAGAGGGACAAGATGACTCTTGCCCGCAGCAACCGAGGCAAGACTGAGGTCCCAAGGACAGACACGAGGAGATCCACGACTACTGAGCCAAGACCCGTCGGACAATTTCATGCCAGAGACAAGGAGTTCACATACCGTCCAGGGGTCACCTGCTATGCTTGTGGTCAACAAGGGCATTATGCTAAACAGTGCCCGAAGCCAAGAGACTCGGCACCCAAGCCGAACAATGGTGGAAACAATCCAGCCCCCAAGCGCAACAACTTCAATCCCAGCAACAACCACAGGAAGGGTCACTTGAATCATGTGACCAGGGAAGAAGCGCAGAATGCCCCAGACATCGTGCTCGGTACGTTCCCTGTCAACACAGTACCTGCCACGGTTTTGTTTGATTCTGGAGCTTCCCATTCGTTCGTTTCGAAGAGTTTTGTGACGCAACATGGTTTTCCGATACACCCCTTGGAAAAGTCTATGATCATCAAGTCCCCCGGAAACAAGCAAATTGCTCAGGGTTACTGCCAAGGAGTGATCATTGAGTTCGAAGGACTACCATTCCACGCGAATCTCATCGTGTTGGAAAGTAAAGGACTGGATGTCATTTTAGGAATGGACTGGTTAACCACCAACAAAGGATTCATCGACTGTTTCAATCGGACAGTGATTCTCACTCACCATCACGGCAAGACAATAAGAGTTTCCGCTCAAGAAAGGCCACGATCACAGAAGCCAAAACTAAACAAGATGGACATCGCAGAATTAAGAAAAGTGCCAGTGGTATGCGAGTTCCCTGATGTGTTCCCAGAAGAACTACCAGGTATGCCACCAGACCGAGAGATCGAATTCAGCATTGAATTAGCACCTGGCACCGCTCCCATTTATAAGAAGCCGTATAGAATGGCACCCTCAGAATTGGTGGAGTTGAAGAAGCAGATAAAGGAATTATTGGACAAAGGATTTATACGAGCCAGCTCCTCACCATGGGGTTCGCCCGTATTGTTCGCCAAGAAGAAGGATGGGACACTGAGACTATGCATAGACTATCGAGCCCTCAATATGGTCACCATCAAAAACAAATACCCGATGCCACGGATAAATGATTTGTTTGACCAGCTCGCACAAGCTAAAGTATTTTCAAAGATTGATTTGAGATCAGGATACCATCAACTGAAGGTACGAACAGAGGATATCCCCAAGACAGCATTCACTTCCAGATATGGGTTATACGAGTTTACGGTGATGCCGTTTGGACTAACAAACGCCCCCACATATTTCGTCCACCTCATGAACAAAGTATTCATGAAATTCATGGACAAATTTGTGGTGGTATTCATTGACGACATTCTGGTTTACTCAAGGATACCAGAAGAACATGCTGAACACCTCAGAATTGTTTTGGGAGAATTGAGGAAACATCAGTTGTACGCCAAATTTAGCAAATGCGAATTTTGGCTAAGACAAGTTGGTTTCTTGGGCCATATTTTGGACCAAGAAGGCGTGGCCGTGGACCCAGAAAAAGTCAAGGCCATACTAGACTGGAAGCCACCCGCGAACGTCACAGATGTGCGGAGTTTCCTAGGAATGGCCAGATATTACAGGAGATTTATTGAAGGATTCTCCACTGTGGCAAAGCCTATGACCCAACTACTCAAGAAAGACAAGAAATTCGTATGGACGGAAGCATGTGAGCAGAGCTTCCAAGAACTCAAGAAAAAGCTGACAACCGCACCAGTCTTAACTGTGCCGGACATACACAAGAGTTTTGAAGTATATTGTGACGCGTCCCGAAAAGGTCTCGGATGTGTGCTAATGCAGGATGGCAAAGTTGTCGCATATGCCTCCAGACAACTGCGAAAGCATGAGGAAAATTACCCAACACATGACTTGGAACTAGCAGCAGTTATACATGCACTCAAGGAGTGGAGGCACTTTCTGTTGGGAAATCGCTGTGAAATATATACAGACCATAAGAGCCTCAAATATATTTTCACACAGCCAGAGCTGAATTTACGCCAACGACGCTGGTTGGAACTGGTCAAAGACTACGACGTCGGCATCCACTACCACCCAGGAAAAGCAAATGTAGTGGCCGATGCCCTTAGTCGAAACCCCAGCCCGGACAGTGACGGTCAGCAAAACTTGAGACCTGAGTTTCAGCGAGAGTTCACTCGGCTCAACATGATGTTAGTCTCTGAGGGCACCATATCGAACCTGGAGATACAACCCACCCTAGTGGAACAAATTAAGAAGGCCCAACAGGGACATCCCAGTATCGAAGGCATAAAGAAGAAAATGAATACTAGTAAGACTTCAGAATTCGTCACGGACAGTGAAGGAACATTATGGTACCGGGACAGACTTTGCGTACCTAACATTGAGGAACTCAAGCAACAGATCTTGACGGAAAGCCACACCGCTCCATACTCGATACATCCTGGAGGAACCAAAATGTACAAGGACATTCAGGAAAGATTTTGGTGGCACGGTATGAAAAGAGATATAGCCACATTCATTGCTTGTTGCGATTCATGTCAGCGCATCAAGGCCGAGCACCAAAAGCCAGCAGGGCTACTCCAGCCTAACAGGATACCGGAGTGGAAATGGGATGAAATCGGAATGGATTTCATTGTCGGATTACCCCGGTCACAATGCGGAAATGATGCCATATGGGTCATCACAGACCGACTAACCAAGGTTGCACACTTCATTCCCGTGAAGACTACCTACTCCACACAAAGACTGGCAAAACTCTATCTCTCCCGTATAGTTTGCTTGCACGGAGTCCCAAAGACTATAATATCTGACCGAGGCACCCAATTCGTCTCCAAATTTTGGGAACACCTACAACAAGATCTGGGCACACAACTGGCTTTCAGTACAGCATACCACCCTCAGATAGATGGACAAACAGAGCGTGTAAACCAAATCCTAGAGGATATGCTAAGAGCCTGTGTGCTCACCTATGGATCCAGTTGGGAAGAGAGTTTGCCGTATGCCGAATTTGCGTACAACAACAGTTACCAAGCCAGCTTGCAAATGGCACCCTTTGAAGCATTGTACGGACGGAGGTGTCGTACCCCATTGAATTGGTCAGAAACAGGTGACAGCCGTATCTTCGGCCTAGGTATGCTTAAGGAGGCCGAGGAAAAAGTTAAACAAATCAGGGACAGACTCAAGACAGCACAGAGCCGACAAAAGAGCTACTATGATCAGAAGCATCGTGAGGTCAGCTTTGAACCTGGTGATTCCGTATACCTCCGAGTATCTCCTATGAGGGGTCTGCAACGGTTCAAAATAAAGGGGAAACTAGCCCCAAGATTTATTGGACCATTTTGTGTAAAGGCACGAAGAGGCACAGTAGCCTACCAACTAGACCTACCCAAGGAGCTATCAGACGTCCATGACGTATTCCACGTCTCGCAGTTGAGGAAATGTGTGAGTAACCCGGAGAAACATGTACCTCATGAGGACATTGATATGCAACCAGATCTCACCTACAGAGAAAGGCCAGTAAAGATTTTAGAACAGTCTGAACGGAGGACCCGTCAGAAAACGACAAAGTTTTTCAGGGTCCAGTGGAGCAACCACACTGAGGATGAAGCCACATGGGAAAGGGAAGATTTCCCCTGAGCAGAGTATCCATATCTATTCGAGGATCAGCAGAAATCTCGAGGACGAGATTTTCTCTAAGGGGGTAGGTGTTGTGACACCCAAGTTTCTATTGAATTTTTCAAAAAGATTTTTTTTATTTGACTTGAAGGGAGTGATTTAAAAATTTTCTTCAAGAGAACTCTCACTCTCAAATATTTTTCTTTATGGCAAAAATTTTATTTGAATTCACCCAAGATCCTCCTTTGGTGTTGGAGGTTCTTGCTTTTCATTGGACTCAAGACAAAATGTTTTTCATTTGAGAGAATAACTTTTGAAAACCTTTTCTTGAATATGCACTATGGCTTTTGAAAGGTCCTTTGCCACTTTCAACTATTCCTTCTTGCCATGGCATTAGTGCAAATCCTCTCTCCTAACCCTTCCCTCACCTCTGGATCATGATTTACATCAAATCCAGCAAGTTGAACCTCCACATGTATTTATTTTCCATTCAAATTCTATTCAAATATTTTCTGTCTTCTATTCTACCTCTTGGAGATTTACAAAGGAACTCCATTTTCTGTTTGGACTTTTACCACCAAACTTCTTTCCCCTCCTAGTCCTTTGAACCCTCAACCTAGAACCATGAAGATCCACTGGTCTCCAGTTCAAAGTTTTCAAACTACATCAGCTGCAAGTTTGGACCAGATTTGGCAAATTTGGTGAAATTCATTCAAAACTTTCTCCAAAAATTCCAAGTAAATTCATGCAGCCCCTGGGTGCTTTGAGTGATCATCTCACCAAGTTACAGCTCCAGAAAAATTTATCTCTTTACCAAAACCTACTGTCGAACACCTGCAATGCTTGGTCATGTCAAGTTGCAGTTAAGTTCAGACAACACTGTAGTGGCTGCTGTCGTTTTCTTCAGAAACGGGCGTCGATCTCGCCAGTACCCTCGCGTCGCCTTGCTCCTCGTCCTCGCCCACTTGTTCCTGCACCGCACGAGTGCCTGGCATCTTGCGGGCGTCGGCGACGAGCAGCAGAAGGTGCGCCGCCCCGTGACCGACGCCGGCGGCGGCTTTGCGGACGCCAGCGGGAGACACGGCGCCGCTGACTCCACCCAGCGCCGCCCAAACCACCGGAGCCCGCCGCGTGGCCGTCCACTCCCCCGAATGCGCTGCCGCTCTCGTCGTGAACCCCAGGGCGCGGAGCGCGCTCTCTGCCGCCGTTGAGCCCGTGCGGTCACCTCACCGTGGGCAGACGCCATTACGCCAAGACCAGCTCCGTTTAGTTGCAAAACGAGTCCCGTAACATCCACTGATGCTGCTCGACCACTCAAACCCCCTGCCAACCCACTGCTCCGCCGTAATCGCTCGCCGGAGATTCCCCGTTCACGGCCACCCCGTCGATCTGCCTATAAATAGGGGCCCCGAGCTTCAACTCGAGCACCCACCAGCCCTACACTTCCCCTAGAGCACGCCTAGCCACTGGAAGAGCCCCGAGGAGGTCTACTTCCTCGACTCCGGCCGCCGCGATCCGCCACGGGATCCAGCCCGATTCGCCCCCGTGTGTGCTCCACAGCCCCCATTCTCTTGCCAGTAGCTTCACCTTGCATCACCCGTTCTGACCCGCGCCTCAATTCGTACTTGCAGCCCTCCACCGGAGTTCCCCAACCTCACCCGAACCGCCGTCCGCCGGAGATAGTGTCGCCGTCGACGTGGTGCTCCCCGTTGGACGAGTCCACCACCCACCGACGCGGAAGAAGACACTGAAGCTCTTGGTACCCTCTGTTTCTCCTAACTCGCCGTGGTTCGACGCCGGCGTCCATCGCCGTCTTCGGGCGCCGGCGAGCTTTCAAACCTGACATGCGGGCCCCGCGTGTCAGCCTCTGTTTTATTTCCCCGAACCGTTTTCTGTTGACGCCTTCGGGCAAAGTACGTCTTCTCTCTTGCGCTTGCGCATTCCCAGCCGAAGCGTTTTCTGTTTTCTCAGTTAAAACCCTGGAACTTTTCTGTTTCATTACAGAAAGGTCCCTGGACAGAAACCTTTATAACTTTTTAATGAAAAGGTATTTTTGAGTGATTTTTTTATGTCAATCTCCAAATTTTGTCTAGTTTTTTATGGGATTTATTTGAAAAATATTTGGCAAAGTTTCTGTGCATGTGTTGGTTTTCACGTTAGTATCCCGTTTCGTGATTGTCGTAGGTTCCGGGAGAGGGGACGGAGCCGCGAACTTCGCCGAGCTAGACTCCGACTTCTCCGAACTAGGCAAGCATGTTTGAACATTTGATATGGCAGATGTTTTGCATGTTCATGTGAAAGTTTGTGCGTGGCATGTGAGTGTCGATAAATACCACGTTGCTTGTAAGGCAACGACCCGGTTGTTCCGAAGTTGCGATGACCTCTGATGAGAGGTGGCCTAATCATGTAGTGACATGAAGGGCAACAAGGTGGTACTGTTGTAGCATGCCAGCCTTGCGTCATCCGACTCTTTTCGACGTTAACGTGGTTGGAGCCACGTTATCCATCTTTTCCCGCATGTTCCAAAGTTGCGATGACCTCTGATGAGAGGTGGCCTAATCATGTGGTGACATGAAGGGCAGCAGGGTGGTACTGTTGTAGCATGCCAGCCTTGTGTCATCCGACTTTTCCGACGTTAACATGGTTGGAGCCGTGTTATCGTCCCTTCCCCTTTCCGTGCTACCACATGTCTCATTGCCAGGATACGGTTTAGTAAGTTGGTAACCTCTTTCCGTGTACACACCAAACAGAGAGGCCGGGATGATGGTACCTTGGCCCAGGATTAAAGCCAGTCATTCGGTCAGGGGGCATGGGTGTTTCCGGTTGGGACCGAGAGGGGGGGCACCCCCTTATAGCGCGCGTATAGAAATTTGATCCCATGCTACGCGAGGTTGTAGCCTCCCCGACTCAGGGTTTTTCCTGAATGTTGCCGAGGGTGATCCCTGGCTTCGGATGGTTAAATTGGGTGTGTACTGGTTAGACGTGTTCCTTCCAGAACACCGTAGACGGAACTAGTCCCCGTGACTACTGAAATCCGTTGGTTGTGGTTAAGTACAAACTCTGCAGAGTCAATTCTTTCCAAATCATCGTATCCATGATCAGTAATGTAGACTTTATATCCAAATCTATCCGTGTGAAAACTTGCCCCCGGTGAACAAGCTCAAGTGGTAAAATTCAATTTCATTGTTATCCCTATGGATGGACTAACATTATATTTGTCTCGTGCTTGTGATAAATTATATTCCCGAACTATTGTATTGTTGTGTTACAATATAAGCCCTTTATGAGACGTCGCGCAGACGTCCGACTGTGGCGTGTACTCGTTTCTCACTTTCGATATAAGCCCTTTATGTGATGTCGCTCAGACGTCCGACTGCGGCATGCACTGTCTTTACTTTCTGTTATAAGCCCTTTATGTGGTGTCGCCCCGACGCCCGACTGTGGCATTATTATTCCGCATTTTCCTCTCGAGGAGTCTTTCAGACACTCGTTTGGCACCTGTATTATTATTCCGCATTTTCCTCTCGAGGAGTCTTTCAGACACTCATTTGGTGCCAGTATTATTATTCCGCATTTTCCGCTCGAGGAGTCTTTCAGACACTCGTTTGGCACCCGCATTACTATTCTGCAGTTTCCGCTCGAGGCGTCATTCAGACCCTCGCTTGGCACCCAGTATTTATTATCTCTGTGTCTGATCGCACTGGTTAACTTGTTCATGTGTTTCATGATTGCATTTGTTATATCTTATGTCCGAACTGTCTTGCGAGTACTTTCATAGTACTCACCTGGCTTGTTGATTTGGCCAGATGTTGACGAAGGCGATCTCTTGGATGAAGAGTTTGATAGCGCGTCCGACGCCTAGAGGAGACCCAGTCAGTCCTGCGCGACCCCGGATATTGGTCACTTGTATCGTTTACGCTTCCGCCACCCGCAATAAGTATTCTCGAGTCTCACTCCGACGCTCGATGAGTTGTAGTTTTCTGGAATCATGTCACTCGCTTCGCGATGATATTTCCACCACCGTTATTATCGTGAGTTAGAAGTTTGCCACCCTATCCGCCGTATTGTTTTATCGGCGTGCATGTAATAAATTGTTGGGCAGTCTCTGCTCAACTTTGTATTATATTTAGTACTCCTGGTATTTTTCTTCTGTGACCAATGTATTGTCTATCAGTGAGAAGGAATTCTTCCTCGCTGGTCCGTAACAGGGATTGGTTTCTCAATAATTATTTTATTGAAAAACCGGTCGTGACAGTAAATCGCCCCAGCAAACCCTTTCGTAACCAAGGAACGCCCGCCAGAGGTCGAGAGAAGGAACCATGTGATGCTGAGAGTGATGGAGGGGATGAAGAGGAAACCAGTGAGCAGGATTTTTAGAAGGCCACTGATGTCGTGTGCATTAACGGAGGTGCATCTCTGAACACTTCTCACCGCCAGCTCAAGCGGTGGGCACGAGAAGTAAACACCGTGGAACCAGCGCCAGAGGCCCGGAAGCCGCTCAAGTGGTCCCGTATGCCCATCGTCTTTGACAAGGAGGACCATCCTAGCCATACCAATATGGTAGGGTGTTTGCCATTGTTGGTCTCCCCAACAATTCACAACCTCAAGGTCACAAAGATGCTAGTGGACGGCGGGGGCCGTGTTGAATCTGATTTCCCCAATAGTTATCAGCAAGCTCCAGAGAGGAGAGGAAGAGCTAGAGGTTACTGGCATGTTTCAAGGAGTTAATCCCGGCAGGAGCCGTCCTAAGGGAAAGATCACGTTGCCGGTAACGTTTGTGGGAGAACTGAACTACCGGACTGAGAGGATTGTGTTTGATGTGGTTGATCTCCCCTTGTCGTACAATGGGATTCTTGGACGCCCGGCCTTGGCTATGTTCATGGCGGCATCCCACTATGCCTACAACACCTTGAAGATGCCGGGGGCCACTGGGGGTCATCACAATCCCATCGGATAAGAAGGATGCAATCATTTGTGTGGACAACATGTACCGGGACACGGTCGCGGCAGAGGCAGCGGTAGTGGCAGCTCCCACCAAGGGAAGTAAAGGAAGGAAGAGAGATTGTAGGGACTCCGGCAAAGAGTCTGGGAAGCGTGCCCCCACCGAGTGCACGACACCCGTTGACGACGTGCCGGAGTGTTCTAACAGCAAGAGATCCAAGGTTGCCGCACCCCAAGTGAAGAAGGTCCCGGCAGGGCTGGCTGGTGTTGATGGTACTTTCACTATCAGCGCCACCCTCGATGACAAATAGGAAAGCGCACTCGTTGCCTTCCTACGGGCGAACATCGATGTGTTTTCCTGGCAACCATCTGATATCCCCGGTGTTCCCAGGGAGGTAATGGAGCACCACCTTGCTGTCTGCCCACATGCCCGACCTGTCAAATAGAAAGTCCGGAAGCAGGCCTTGGAGAGACAGCAGTTCATTGCAGAAGAGATCAATAAACTTGAGGCAGCTAGTTTGGTCAGAGGAGTGCCGCATCCCACATGGTTGGCAAATCCAGTAGTAGTCTGGAAGGCTAACGGGAAGTGGAGGCTTTGCATATATTTCAGAGAACTTAACAGGGCTTGCCCAAAGGACCCGTTTCCCTTGCCGCGTATCGACCAGATTGTGGAATCCACTTTAGGTTGTGATTTGCTCTCCTTTCTGGACGCGTACTCTGGGTATCACCAAATCTTCATGTCCAAGGAAGATGAAGACGAGATGTCGTACATCAGTCCATGTGGTACGTATTGCTTTGTCTGCATGCCATTCGGATTAAAGAGTGCCAGGTTCACTTTTGCAAGGGCAGTCCAAATTGGTTTTGAGCCACAGTTGCACAGAAACATAGAAGCCTATATGGATGACTTTGGGATCAAGACCAAGGATAAGGCCACCCTTCTTCAAGATTTGGAGGAGACATTTGCTAATCTGCACAAGATCAACCTGAAGCTCAACCCGGAGAAGTGTGTATTTGGTGTTCCCTCCGGCAAGTTGCTTGGATTCTTTGTGTCGCATCGCGGGATCGAAGCCAACCCCGACAAGATCAAGGCCATCGAGCAGATCCAAGCACCAAGGACAGTTAAGGATGTGAGGCGTCTGACAGGATGTGTTGCCGCGCTAAGCAGATTCATCTCCAAGTCTGCGGAGCGTGCCTTGCCATTCTTCAAAATATTGAAGAAGGCAGGTCCTATGAAGTGGACCCCAGAAGCAGATACGGCTTTGCAAGAGTTGAAGGCCTACTTGTCCTCTGTGCCTACCTTGGTTGCTCCCAAACCCCAGGAGCCATTGCTACTATACTTGGCAGCAACCAACCAAGTGGTCAGTGCGGCCTTGGTAGCACAGCGAGAAGTGGATGAGGCAGAAAGTGAGCAGAGACCGGCAGAGTCAGAGAAGGATCAAGACAGCAATAAGCACGGCAACGAGAGCAACCACAAGGACGCATCAAGGAAGAAAGTGGTGCAGCGCCCAATATACTTTGTCAGATCCTTGTTACAGGGGGGCTAGATCGAGATACTCTGGTGTGCACAAGTTGATCTTGGGTCTCATTATGGCCTCAAGGAAACTTCACCACTACTTCCAAGCCCATGAGATCACAGTTGTTACTCGTTTTCCGTTGCAAAGGATACTCCGAAACCCTGAGGCAACCAGCAGAATAGTGGAGTGGGCTTTGGATTTATCCAGCTTTGGTTTGATGCTTGGGAGCATGTCAACTATTCAGAGGAGGGCATTGGCAGAGTTTATTGCATAATGGACGCCAACCCCTGATGAGGAAGTAATAGAGACAGTTATCCACAGCAAGGAATCACCCCAAGAATGGATTATGTATTTTGATGGTGCTTTTTCCCTACAAGGTGCAGGAGCTGGCGTGCTTCTTGTTGCCCCCTCCGGGGAGCACTTGAAGTGCGTCGTTCAAATGCATTTTGCCGAGAAGGAAGCAATCAACAATACAGCTGAGTATGAAGGGCTCTTTCCCGGGCTCAGGATTGCAGCTGAATTGGGAATTAAAAAGTTGATCGTTCGAGAAGATTCACAACTTGTGGTGGGACAAGTCAACAAGGATTACCAAAGTCCATTGATGGAGGCGTACATCGAGGAAGTGAGGAGATTGGAGGAGCACTTTGACAGATTGCAAACAGAGCACGTACCCCGTGCGGAAAACACCAAAGCTGATCATCTGTCAAATTGTGCTATGCAAAAGCTTCCTATGGAAACAGGGACTTTTGTTCTCCATCTCACTCAGCCCTCCGTATCCCCAGCGACAATGGCCTGGAAAAGGAGAAAGTTGGACCATGCTAAGCCTCTCCCAGTAGAGCCGTCCGCTCCCGGCAGAGACCCTGCGGGAAACAACTCCTCACAGCCTGCTAGACCACCCCCTCCAGTTGGACTCATGGACCCCGCGAATGAGGCATGTGCTCCCGCAGCAGAGGAGGTGCTGCTAGTCCTTGTTGCCGAGCCACAGGCTCCAACTTGGGCAAGGCACATTGTCCACTTCCTCCAAACTGGAGAGCTTCCCGGCGACCAAGACGAAGCTGAGAAAGTAACCCAGAGGGCTAGTATGTATCAGTTTGTCGATGATACTCTGTATAGAAGGATGCCCAATGGTGTGAAATTGAAGTGTGTCTGCCGGGAAGAAGGAAAGGAACTGCTGGCTGAGATACACAAAGGCATGTGCGGCTCCCACATTGGATCAAGGGCATTAGTTGGGAAAGCATTCCGGCAATTATTCTATTGGCCCACAACCCTCCAAGATGTGGTCGAGCTAGTCACCAAATGTGAAGCCTGCCAGTTCCATTCCGAGAAAACCCACCTGCCTGCCAAAGCTCTTCAAACAATCCCTCTATCATTGCCATTTTCGATCTGGGGGCTCGATATCCTCGGCTTCTTTCCCCGAGAAATCGGGGGCTTTGAATTCTTGTTCGGTTCCATCGACAAGATTACAAAGTGGCCGGAAGTGATTGCCGTGAGAAAGGTGACTACTCAGTCAGCTATCAAGTTCTTCAAAGAATTGGTGTGTCATTTTGGGGTTCTAGCAAGGATCATCACCGACAATGGCACCCAGTTCATGAGCCACGCCTTGATGCAATATGTTCATGCCCTCGGATGCAAGATCTCATTTGCCTCTATGGCACACCCCGGAGCAATGGACAAGCTGAGAGGGCGAACACTGAAGTGCTGTGTGGGCTCAAGACAAGAACTTTCGATGCGCTGCAGAAGCACGGCAGGCGGTGGATCAAGGAGTTGCCGGTAGTTCTGTGGTCCTTCAGAACGACACCAAACCGAGCTACTAGACAGACTCCCTTCTCCCTGGTCTATGGGGCAAAAGCACTTATCTCCACGGAACTCATTTATGGGTCGCCTCGAGTGCTTGCCTACGATGAAGTAGCGCAAGCTCAGCACAGGCATGACGATGTTGTGCTACTTAAGGAGAACCGTCTCTGTGATGCTACGCGTGTTGCACGCTACCAGCAAGCCTTGCGTCGCTATCATAGCCACAGGGTTCAAGCCCGGTGTTTTGAGGAAGGTGACCTTGTCCTTAGGCGCATTCAGTCTGCCAAGGGTACAAACAAGTTGTCACCGAAGTGGGAAGGCCCTTGCCGGGTAGTACGAGTCAACAGACCTGGCGCAGTTCGTCTGGAGACCGGAGATGGCACACAGTTACAAAACTCATGGAATATTTTGCATCTGCGCAAGTTCTACCCATAAGGCGCGGCAGTTAGGCCCTGCCCGGCAGCCAACCATTCGTACAGGCCTTGCCTCAGCTGCATGTAACCCCTTGTACAAAGCCAGGGCGATGACCCTGTGCAAGAGAAAATAAAGAAGCACTGAGGGGGGCCCCCGACCAAGATCGCATGCATGCATGAGTATTCTGAGATCACTACATAAGCATTTGCATATGCATATAGGTAGGATCACATCCTGCATTCATTCTCATCCGCATGAAGTGCAGGTTCCTGCCGTGAACTTGGCTTCGACAAGGAGTCGAGAAGGTTGCCTGGCACAGCGATCCCCGGCAAGTCAAACAGATAACTTTTGTCTCCTGTCCATTGGTGTTCTGTAAGGCTATAACTTGAGCATGAGAAGGCTTCGCCACTCTTTTGAGACTTAGGTGCTCCCATCCATGACTCGAACGCTGCTGTGGTCAGGGTGGTCGCAGTGGCCTTTGGTAGAAAGAAGGTGGCGGGGGCTGGTCCCTCTGTTTGTAACCCGGTAGACGCAGCTCTCTGGCAGACAAAAAGGGTGCCGGCAGGATAGCCTACCGGGGAAAACTCATTTATTTATATTAAAGAGGCATCTCACCTCTGCATGGACATATACATGCACGGGTTCCCGACAAGATTCATCTTTTTCATTTATATGCTGATACAAGTACAAGCGTTACTGAACACAAGCATGGACTCGAGAAATTACATTATTTGAACTAGAATTTGGCAAGTGCCTACAAATTTAAGATTGAAAAAAGATAAGTGCCCCGTAATCCCCTCTATTCATTTCCCTCCTTCAGGCACTACGGAAGGAGGAAAAGACGAGAAAAGGGGTGCCCAAGCAGGAGCCCACCCCTGTCCCGTCAGGACCCGCTTGTCACGGCCTGACAAGACTGAGAGTGGCGAGGCTGCGAAGGAGGAGTATGTAGGACGGGGTGGCGCCCTCTGGTCGCCACCTCCAGAGCTAGCAAGAAGCCCCGGCTTGAGCGCCGATGGAGTCATCCACCAAAGCTCAGCCGGGAGACTGCTGGAGGCGAGCCGAAGGCACCAAGAGAACATCCCTCCCCGGCTATCACCCTAGGAGGCCGGGGAGGGAGGGGAAGAGCGGGAAGATGAGCCGGCAGGTCATCAGGCATAGGCGAAGGCATCCATGCCATGGTACTCCGACCTGACCCCCTGCCACCCGCCTTCTCCGTCTTCCCTCGATATCTCCTCACCACCGCTGCTCCCGAGAAGCCCCTAGACTCCCGTACGGCGCGTTCCTCGGGGAGATGGCGAACGGCCAAGATGGCCAGGGGGCTTGAGGTGCAATACTCCCCACCTTGACGGGCAGGAAGGCGTGCCTCTCATCGACATCAGCCCCAAGATTTCCGGGAGGGGCATTGCTGGGATTACCAACGGTCTCCAGCTCCGCCTCCTGGCCGAGCCTCGAAGGAACCAAGAGGTTCGCCATGCCACGGACCAGGTTCACATCCCCAGGCATCAGCGCCAGCGTGTGGTGACAATAGCCCCAACCAAGAGCTGGGGGCTGGCCCCAGGTTCCTCTCTTCGACATAAACAACAGAAGAAATGTCGGAGAAATGGGCCACGGGTAGCCTAACCCGAGTCCTAGAACCTTTCAAGGCATCGGGGCCGGCTGCGCCCCTCAAGACATCAAGATGTAGCACCGCCTTCTGGTAGCCGGCTGGCCGAACGGCCGACTGCTGGAAGACAGCCGCGCTTAAGAAGACGGCTCTGAGGCGGGCCGACTCTCGGCAGGTGGCCTCCAGAGAGGCCGGCTCCTGGCAGTCGGCCCACAGTGCCCTCGGAGTCTGCGCCCCCATTAAGAAGACAAGACAGGGTGAGGCTACAGGGTAGCCCATCACCCCTGTATCCAGGGCCGGGCGAGGCCACAGTGCTCCGTACAGGCGGAGATCCCCGCCCGGCGCGGCACTGTTGCCACTCCGCCTCTGACGTCACTCCTGTCAGGCAAAGCCCTGCTCCCACGACCGCCTGTCGGTACGGCCCAAGGACGACGGGCCCTACCGATCAGCGGGAGACCGGAAGATGACTAGAGCTCCACCAGTCGGACCCGAGGGAGGTCGACCCCCAGCAGTCGGCCCGCCCCTTCCTCGGGACCCACGCGCCATTAACCAGAGGAGATGCAGAGTGGCTACAGTAATTGCCCGCCAAGCGGCGGGACTGTAGCCACGCTCTCCTGACCAAGCCTGCATCATTAGCATCACGGCTACAGTGATCTGCAGCCAACAAGACCCGCCAGCGGCGGGGGCGGCCTCTCGGCTCCGTACCAGACCAATCGGCGGGGCCCACCAGGCGGCGGGTCCCAGCAGCCGGCGGAGAAGCCAGCGACCAGAGAGACTGACAACCGGGTCCTACACCCGGCCGGATTACTATTGTACCCCTGGGGGATAGGCCTATATAAACCCCCAGGGCACCCATCCAAGGGGTTCGAACCTGTTAGGACTAGACTCACACCTAGAGGAGGAAAGAGCGTGCCTGCCTTCTTCCACCTTTAGCAAACAGCTCAAGGAGCACCATTGTACCACTAGTGCCTTAGTGATCATGCGGAGACCCCGCAGAGCAGGACTAGGGGTGTTATCTCCACGGAGAGCCCCGAACCTAGGTAAAGTTCGCCGGCGTACGTATCTACGCCTCATCCCGCTTCCAGGCACCGGCGACGTTCTACTCGCTCCCATCATGATAAGCCATCCTTTGGCATATGTCGCACCCAACCCCCGACATTTGGCGCCCACTATGGGGCGAGGTGCACCGTCTCCCGGAGACCTGCTCTGGACGGGAACCTTGTTCCTTCCAGGCGAGCATAGCCAGCCCGACACGCTAGACGGCGTCTGCACCGATGCGCTGCGTGGCGCGAAGGTCGCTTGCGCGGCGAGCTGCCTCGCCGATCTTGTTGGCGAGATTCGCCTCTCCGACGAGCCCACGTCTGACGCAGGCACTGAAAGTGGGTTATATCGATTAGAGGAGGGGTGAATAGGCGATTTTTATGAATTCTTCACTGAGGAATTTGCTAGTGAGGAAATTCCTTAGCGAAGAACTACTTGCAGCGGAATAAGTACTCAAAAGTATGCATAGCAGAATACAAGCATAGTCATCATGATGAAATGAAGACAAACATAGAGTACAGAAAGCGTAAACACAGGATAACACAGGATGAAGACAAACAGACTAAAGAAATTGAACTAAGGAAATTGAGAAAGTCTTCAGTCAAAGTCTTCAAACACAGATATGAACAAGTGCACAACATAGTAATGAGGAAATGAAAGAGTTGAGTAAATAGAACCAAGAAGCTTAGTGAAGACAATGATTTGGTAGACCATTTCCAACTGCTGTCTCAGTTGTACGTCTAGTTGGAGCTGCTAGGTATTTAAACCTGAGTACACACAGTCCCGGACACCCAGTCCTCACCGTATTCTCCTTGAACTAAGGTCACACACACCTCGTCCAATCACTCGTGGTATGTCTTCAGGTGACTGCCAAACCTTCACAAACTCGGTCACTCGGCGATCCACAATTTCCTCTTGGATGCTCTAGACCATGACGCCTAACCGTCTGGAAGAAGCACAGTCTTCAGAGGTAACAAGCGTCGGATCCACGCAGGATAAATCTCTTCAGTGATGCTCAATCACTTTGGGTTTGGGTTTTCCTCACTTGATGATTTTCGCTCAAAGTCCTCGGAGGATGGGATGCTCTCCATTGACAAGTGTCAGTTTCTCTCGGAGCAGCCAACCAGCTAGTGGTTGTAGGGGGCAGCTATTTATAGCTAGCGAGCAGCCCGCCATGATAAGACATAAATGCCCTTCAATGATATGACCGTTAGGTGGGTAGATATTTTGGGACAGCTGGCGCATAACACAACAACGGTCGGAAATTTGAGTATCAAATTCCTCAGGGCTATCATGTTCCTCACTGTGTAGGCAATCCGCACTGGTGAATTCCTAACTCCTCAGTCAGGACAAATTCCTCAGAGACCAGAAGAACTTCGTCTCTGTCACTGAAGAATATGACTGAACTGTATGAGATTTCCAATGGCTTCACTCGAAGGGATTGGTAGGTGTAGGATTTTGACTTGAGCATCACATGGAAATTTTTCCTTAGTATTTCCTCGACCCCCTTTAACAGTACGGTGTTTCCTATGACTCAAGAAAGAGAAAATGAAACTACGAAAAAAAAGTCTTCACGCTTCATCTTCCTCAAATGAATACCAAGTCTTCAAGGTCACACCAATTTCTTCACTTTCAAAGTCTTCAGAAATCCAAAGTCTTCAGTCGAAGAACTTCATTTTTAGGGGTCAACTTTCTCTGTAAATATCAAACTTCTCATAGACTTATAGACCTGTGTACACTCATAAACACATTAGTCCCTTAACCTATAAGTCTTCAATACACCAAAATCACTAAGGGGCACTAGATGCACTTACAGGCACCGATGGACCTGAGAGCCGCCTTGTGAGCCTCCTCGATCAGCTCCAGGTCGCCAGCGAGCCTACTGCTAACCTGGAGTCGGTTGGCTCCACCGAACCGATGTTGGCCGACTCCGACACGGCGTCGCTTGATGCGTTCCCCTCCAGCGTGGTGGTCTACGATGAGCCGCTTCCTCGCACGGACAGCTGCGGCAGCACCGTCACGGAAGTGCTCGTCATCAGCCACGGCGAGCACTCCGGCAGAGGTGGCCAAGATCCATTGCAGGCAGCGATACAAGACCTGACTGCGCCCATCCCGGAAGACGCTGGCGCCGAGACACTGGAGGCACGCCGCGTCCAACTCGTCGAGAGCGCCAACCGGCTGGCCAGCTTGAGACGCCTTTCGGAGGCCTACCAGCGCGAGATGGACCTGTGCTGTCGGTGGCACCCCAGCTACTGGTGGGCCTAGCCGCATTGGCCAGATCCGGCAGCGTGGCACAACCATCGCCAGCATGTTCGGGACAGATTGTCCCGTCTATGCCACGCCTGCAGAGAACATACGAGCTGCCCAGGCCGCAGCAGACGAGTTAGACAAGCTCGAGGGCGACGAGCGTCGCCACATGACGGAGCGAGTTCAGAAGCTCCTCGACGTGGCTGCTGAGCAGCAAGATGCCGGCTGCCGGACCGAAGCGCCGAACCGGCAAATGACAATCTGCCTCCTTGGCGAGACCAAGGCGCGACATCTCAGACACCGACTGGTGGCGTCCGCAACAGAAGAGACAAGGAGCCGGCTGCCAGCCGCAGCCGGACTCGCATCACCATCGAGCGCGACCAAGACGGCCGCCCAAGAGCAGTGCAGCGACAAGACGACTGTCCGCCCCCTCCTCCCTGCAAGGAGAGGCGCATTTCCCCGCCGCCTGTTGATCACCCGTCACTCGGGGACCGCCTTGGGCGCCGAGAAGGAATTGGAGAAAATGACGCCTGCCACCAGATCGACCGCCTCAACCGATCCCTTGCGCTAGAAGAAGAAGATGAGCTGGGTCCGCCTTGCTTCGGCCCCCGCATCTGGGACGAACCTTTGCCCAAAGGGTTCACGCTCCCGAGAGATACACCCAAGTACACCGGCTCCGTGAAGCCGGAGGACTGGCTGGTCGACTACTCCACAGCCGTCAGCATCGCGAATGGCAACAAGCGCGTTGCCGTGAAGTACGTTCCGCTCAGGCTCCAGGGCACGGCCCGGACATGGATGAACAGCCTGAAGCCCCGCAGCATCAACAGCTGGGTTGATTTCACTGAAGCATTCATCCGCAACTTCACCAGCACGTACAAGCGGCCGCCCAAGCCTCGCCAACTTTCCTTATGCCTTCAAGGCCCCAACGAGTCGACTCGTGACTACCTCACGCGCTGGGCCGAGCTGCGTAACTCTTGCGAGGGCGTGCACGAGGTGCAGGCCATCGAGTATTTCATTGCCGGGTGCCGAGAGGGCACCCTCCTCAAGCACAAGCTTCTCTGCGATGAGCCGGCGACCCTCGACGAACTGCTAATCATAGCAGACACGTACGCCACGGCCGACTCCTCCATGAAGGCGGAGGTTCAAGTGAACGTATCGGGCAAGGTGGCCCCTCAAGCTCTTCGGACCCTGTCTGGTGACACTAGTCGGAGGCAGCAGCCAAACGACAACAAGCGCAAGGCCATGCAGCCGGCTTCCTCAAGCCGGCAGGTGGCGACAGTCGAAGATCAGGAGCCAGAAGGGCCGCCTCCCCCCAAGCGCCAGAAGGGCGGCAAACCCAACTGGCTGCCCGCTTTCTCGTACGAGCAGACTCTCGATGCGCCTTACAAGTTCCATAGCGGCGCGAAGCCATCCAATCACACTACTTGGAAGTGCCACTGGCTCACCAGGATCGCCAAGAGCGACGGACTCCAACTTCCTCCGCCAGCCGGCCCGCCGCCTCCTCCTCCTCAGCAGCCGGCGGCCCGGCCAGTCGGTGCCATACAAGATGATTATCCTGAGGAGCATGGGGCCTATGTCGTGTTCACCAGTGTGGCTGACAACAGGCGCAGCAGACGGCAGCAGCAGCTGGAAGTGAATGCAGTTGCATCAGAGACACCCGAGTTCATGCACTGGTCTGAGAAGCCCATCAGCTGGAGCAGAGCCGACCACCCGGAGGTGATGCCAAATCCCGGCTCTTATGCCTTGGTGTTGGATGCCACGTTTGCCACAGAGAGCCGAGCTGCTCGCTTCTCCCGAGTCTTGATATATGGCGGCACCAGTATCAACATTCTATACAAAAATACCATGGAGAAGTTGGGGATCAAGCAGAAACATCTTCAGCCCAGCCGGACAGTTTTTCACGGCATAGTTCCTGGCCTTTCCTGCTCACCAATCGACAAGACTCAGATAGATGTCCTCTTCGGGGACAAAAATCATTTCCGCCGAGAGCCAGTCCGGTTTGAGGTGGTGGACCTTGAGAGCCCCTATCATGCACTGCTTGGCCAGCCTGCACTGGCCAAGTTCATGGCCGTCCCCCACTATGCCTACCTCAAGATGAAGATTCCGAGCTCCAAGGGAATCCTGACCGTAGCAGGAGACTACTAGAAGTCGTCCGCCTGCGCAGCAGAGAGCAGCCGGTTAGCTGAGTCCCTCGTGATCGCGGCTGAGAAGCGGCTCCTTGACCGGGTTGTGGCAATGGTAGGCAAGCAGCCGGAAATGTCACCCGACCCCAAGGAGTCGGAAGCTGAGGGCTCATTCAAGCCGGCCAAAGAGACAAAGAAGATACCCTTGGACCCGGAGCACCCGGAGAGGTATGCTGTCATATGTGCGAACCTTGACAGCAAATAGGAAGGCGAGCTCGTCGATTTCCTCCGTGAGAACCGGGACATCTTTGCATGGTCCCCCAAGGACATGCCGGGTGTTCCGACGGAATTCGCCGAGCACAAGCTACACGTCCGGTCAGATGCCAAACCAGTTAGGCAGCCCTTGCGCCGCCTGTCAGAGGAGAAGAAAAGAGTTGTCGGAGAAGAGATAGCCCGGCTTCTAGCAGCCGGCTTCATCATGGAGGTATTCTTTCCAGAGTGGTTAGCCAACCCGGTCCTAGTGCTGAAGAAGAACAAGCAGTGGTGCATGTGTATTGATTACACCAGCCTCAACAAAGCATGCCCCAAAGACCCCTTCGCCTTACCAAGGATTGACCAAGTGATAGACTCCACAGCCGGATGCGAGCTGTTGAGCTTTTTGGATGCATACTCAGGGTATCATCAGATCAAGCTAAACCCGGCCGACAGGCTGAAGACCGCCTTCATCACGCCATTCGGAGCCTTCTGTTACCTAACCATGAGGTTCGGTCTGAGGAATGCCGGCGCCAGGTTTCAGTGTTGCAGGCAGAAGTGTCTCCTCAAGCAACTCGGCAGAAACGCCCACGTCAACGTGGACGATGTGGTGGTGAAGACGGAGAAGCGTGGAACGCTGCTAGAAGACCTCAAGGAGACCTTTGAGAACTTGCGCCGATTTCAAATGAAGCTCAACCCAGAGAAATGCATCTTTGGAGTGCCAGCCGGCCAGCTTCTTGGCTTTCTGGTCTCAGAGCGCGGCATAGAGTGCAACCCTGTGAAGATCAAAGCCATCGAGAGGATGGAAGTGCCCACCCGACTGCTGGACGTGCAAAAATTCACCGGCTGCTTGGCATCCATCATCCGTTTCATCAGCCAGCTGGGCGAGAAGGCTCTTCCCCTGTACCAGCTCATGAAGAAGACCACTTTTTCGAATGGAACGACAAGGCGGGTGAAGCTTTTCTCCAGCTCAAGAAGATGTTGACCACTCCGCCTGTCCTAGCGGCTCCGACTCCTAAGGAGCCCATGCTCCTCTACATCGCCGCTACCAGCCGGGTGGTCAGCACAGTCATGGTGGTGGAACGCAAGGAAGAGGGCAAAGCACTACCAGTCCAGAGGCCCGTGTATTACCTTAGTGAAGTGCTGTCTGCTTCCAAGCAGAATTATCCTCATTACCAGAAGATGTGTTATGGTGTACACTTTGCTGCCAAGAAATTGAAGCCATACTTCCAAAAGCACCCAACCACTGTGGTCTGCAAAGCTCCGCTTGCCGAGATCATTGGAAGCCGAGATGCTTCGGGCCGAGTGGCCAAATAGGCCATAGATTTGGCCCCCTACACCATCTACTACCAGCCTCGCACCGCCATCAAGTCACAAGCACTGGCCGACTTCCTCGTTGATTGGGCCGAGACCCCGTACCTGCCGCATGCGCCAGACTCCACCCATTGGCGAATGCACTTTGATGGTTCCAAGATGCGCACTGGTTTGGGAGCCGGCATCGTCCTCACCTCTCCCAAAGGCGACAAGCTCAGATATGTGCTGCAAATCCATTTCGCTGCCTGCAACAACGTCGCTGAATACGAAGCACTCATTCACGGACTCCGGCTTGCCATGGAACTCGGCATTCGCCGGATCCTGTGCTATGGTGATTCCGTCTTGTTGGTCCAGCAGTCGTCAGGCGACTGGGACGCCAATGATGCAAATATAGCGAGTTACCGTTTTCTCGTACAGCAACTCAGTGGGTACTTTGAAGGGTGTGAATTTCTCCACGTGCCAAGGAATGACAATGAGCAAGCAGATGCCTTGGCACGAATCGGCTCCACCCGGCAAGTAATACCAACCGGCGTCGCCCTACAACGCCTCCTCAAGCCGTTTGTCAAGCCATCGCCAGAGTCGGATTCCATCTTTGTGTCGGCTCCTCCTGAAGCAGCAGGATCCGACTTGAGGACCCCACCAGCCGGCACGAGGAATCCTGCAGGTGACCCGGGGACTGCAGCGGCCGCACCCGGTCTAGGGACTTCAGAGCCCGACCCGGGGACTGCAGCAGTCGGCCCGGGGACTCCGTCGACCCAGCAAGCGGCAGCTGATTCCAAGCCGCCGCCTCCCGGCCCAACCGCTCTCATGCAAGTAGCAGTCTTAGCAATCAAAGAAATCGCAGCGCCTTCATGGGCCAAGCCTATCCTCAACTTCCTGGTGAACAAAGAGCTGCCGACTGACGAGATCTCGGCCTGGCAAGTGCAACACCGGGCAGCAACATACACCATAGCCAACAGAGAGCTTGTAAGGCGCAGTGTCACTGGTGTCTACCAGCGCGGCGTGGAACCGGAGCAAGGCCAAGCAATCCTCAAAGATATCCATCAAGGCGAGTGTGGTCATCACACGGCTTCAAGAGCACTCGTGGCCAAAGCTTTTCGCCACGGGTTTTGCTAGCCGACTGCTTAGAAGACGCCAAAGATCTGGTCCAGAAATGCAAAGGGTGCCAGAAGTTCCGCTCACAGCCACATCAGCCGGCTTCTGCACTCAAGACTATCCCCATTGCCTGGCCCTTTGCTGTCTGGGGCCTGGACATGGTGGGACGATTCAAAACAGCGCGAGGTGGCATGACTCATCTGCTTGTCGCGGTGGACAAGTTCACCAAGTGGATAGAAGAAAAACCAATCGAAAAATTGAATGGTCCGACTGATGTGACTTTCGTCTCCGACATCACCATCCGGTATGGCATACCGCACAACATCATCACCGACAATGACACGAAATTCGCCAAAGGCGCCTTGGCCCGTTTCTACGCTACGCAGGGCATCCGACTGGACTTAGCATCCCTTGCCCACCCGCAGTCAAACGGCCAAGTGGAGCGTGCAAACGGCCTCATTTTGTCCGGCATCAAGCCCCGACTGGTCGAGCCTCTGGAGCGTTCGGCCGGCTGCTGGCTCGATGAGCTGCCGGCCGTCCTGTGGAGCCTACGCACAACTCCGAATAAGTCAACCGGCTTCACTCCTTTCTTCCTCGTCTACGGTGCCGAAGCCGTCATCCCGACGGGCATAGAATTCGACTCCCCTCGAGTCACCATGTACACCGAAGAGGAGGCAGAAGAAGCACGACAAGACGGTGTCGACCTACTGGAAGAGGGCCGGCTGTTGGCACTCAGCCGGTCCACCATCTACCAGCAGAGTCTGCGCCGATACTACAACCGAAAGGGCAAGCCAAGATCCTTCCAATAGGGAGACCTTGTGTGCCGGCTGATCCAGCGAACAGCCGGCCAGCACAAGCTCTCGGCACCTTGGGAAGGCCCCTTCATCATCAGCAAGGTGTTGGGCAACGACTCCTACTACCTCATCGACGCTCAGAAGCCTCGAGCACGCAAAAGAGATGACTCCGGCAAGGAGACGGATCGACCATGGAATGCAAACCTCCTTCGGAGATTTTACAGTTGATGCAGTATGTACCACGCCAACTTTTGTATTAAGTACGAAGACTGCGGGTCCCCCGAGAAGAGCTCGGGGACCGCCCTCTTTTATCTATGTGATAAGTATTACGCCTGTCATTTGTGTTATTTCATTTATCTGTCTGGCACCGGGTTCGACCAGTCGACCCGGGGACTCACCACCTTGTACTATGTAATGCCTCCTGCAGCCGGACAAGTAATGTGTTGGCACTTAAGTCTTCTCCTGCCAGTAGATGCAGCTCGCAGAGCGACTGTTCGGTCGGCAGGAGTCAAGGCAGAAAGGGTGCCCACATGAAAAATGGCTAAGGACCCAAAGCATACACATAGACCAAGCCGGCTTCTCGCCTCACCGACCGGCTGCCGAGCAGCCGTCCGGCCGGTTTCTACTTAACTTGCCAGAAAACTCTAGCCGGCTAAATACTTGCCTTCCCGAAAGTGGCTAAGTACTTGACCCAGCCACAGTCTGCAGAGCGGCTGTTCGGCTGGCAAGACGGCAACCAAGGGAAGGTGGGAAAGGAAAAAGCCAAAGAGCGAAATCAAGGAAAGATAGAACTCGGCTAAATATTTACATATCAAAAGGCCCTTGGCCGACACTCAACAGAAGTTTGAAATACACCGCATGGGTGGAATTGTGCGAGATTAACAAAGTTTGTCGAGACTGATAGACAGTTAAAAACAAAGATAAACTGGCGGCCTAGGGAGCAGCAGACGGGTTCGGTGGAGCGGAGGAGTCGGTGGCGCCGGTTGGTGGAGCGGCCGGCTGGTCAGTCCCCGCTTGGTCGCCTTCGGTAGCAGCCGGCTCGCTCGGGCGTGGCTCGTTGCTGGAGGCGCACTCGAGCTAAGGTTGGCCGTCCGCTCCGACCTCTGGCACCTCCTCTTCACCTTCTTCTTCCTCCTCGTCTTCTTCCTCGCCGCCGGAGTCGATCACCTCGGCCGAGTCCTCGCCGTCCTCCGGGTTCAGCCCGAACCACTCTGGTGGTGCCTCGGCGCCGTTCTCGGCCCGCTCTGGGATGAAGACGCTGGTGTTGGTGGACTCGGCGATTGCCGTCGCGCGCTTGACAAGGTCATCCTCTACTACCACCAGCTTCTCTTGGGCCTCCTGCCAAAACGTGGTCAACTTGGCTAGATTTAGCCCAGGGTACCACGCCTTGACAAACTCCAAGGCCCGGCGCGCTCCAGCTCGGGCCGAGGAGCCCTTCCACGCCTCAAGACGGCCAGTTGGCAGTCCGACTGGGAGTGCGCGGTGCCGGCATGTCCGGCCACAGGGCGGCGATCGCCTGGGCGCCGACACGCTGAAGACGACACAGCATCCGGTGAGTCGGCCGATGACGGGCCGCGATGCTCAGGAGCTGCTCGCTAAGGGTCCGGGGGGCATCGGCCGCAATCTGCGCACCTTCCGCCCTCCGTCCTTCACGACCAGCTTCGATTGCCTGATTGGCGGCGTCAGAATGACCAGGGAAGAAATCTGCCAAAACAGAAAGCAAAGAGACAAAGTTAGAGGTGAGAGGCCGGCTCGGTCACCAGCCGGCAGCTCAGAGAAGGAAAAAGAAGGAAGCTCACCGTCAACTATGTCTTCAATCTCGCCAAAGCCGGCAGTCAGCTGCCGCCTCCTTGTCAGTCCAGGCAGAGCGTTCAGTCGCAAACTCTGCAAGGAGGCTAGTTTCCTTGTCCTCCGCCTCCTTCTGGGCCTTCTTGAGAAGCTCCGCCAGCTGCGTGACCAGCCTGTCACGTTCCTCGGCCAGCTTATTGCAGTCCGCCTCCTTGATGCGCAGCGCGGAGGTGGCTTCTCCCAGCTGCTGCTGCAGGGTGGCATTGGCTGCTGCGAAAGAAGAAGAGGAAAAGGACATCAACGATCAGTGAAAAAAGACGAAGTTGCCAGGAAGATCCGGCCCGTCTGCACAGTAGCCGGCCCGAATCTCGGGGACTACAGCCCGCGGGTGCGCCAGCGCGCCCCCAGGGAGAAAGAAGCTATCAAATGTCAACAAAAAGAAGAACAGTTGCCGGGGAGATCCGGCCCGACTGCTCAGCAGTAGCCCCGAATCTCGGGGACTACAGCCCGCGGGTGCGCCAGCGCGCCCCCGCGAAGAAGGAAAAAGACTTACTCCGGCTTTCTGACAAGTCGGCAATCTGTTGATTCAGCTCCAGGACTTGGACTTAAAGGCGGTCGCGCGAAGGTTATGGTAATCCTGCAGAATTGACGTCAAAAATGTTAGTGCTTATAGCTTCTAATTAAGTTAAAGTTCCGAGCCGCCTGCTCAGCAGCCGACCCGAAACTTGGGGACTACACCCAGTGGGTGCGCTAGCACGCCCCACGAGAAAGTATAAGACACACAAGAGTCAAAGATGAGGAAGCATACCCAGATGGCTGCTCGCGTCTCCAGAAACACATTGTTGCAATGCTTGAGAGCATCGTCTTCAGTGCGGAGCTTGGCCTAAACGTCCATGATTGCTTGGTTCAAAGTGCCCGTCCCTCCTCCCCGCACCCAACCAGTGGGCGCGGCGCTGGTCGCCTCGGCGTCCGGGATCGACGAGCTTGCGGCGCCAGCTTCCAACGGGCGTGGCGCGGAGGCCGCCTTCGCAAGACAGCGGCGTGATGGGGTGCGGACCTCAGGAGTTGGACCCGTCACCATCTCGCTTCCGGTCGGCGGCACCGGCGGATCAGCCGGCTCCTTGTCTCGCACTTCCTCAGGCCGCGGTGGCGGAGGCACGATCAAGTCCGGCATGGCGACGTCGCCACCCTCCCTCTCCATGATCGGGTGCTCATCACCGCCCCCCCCCCCCCCAGTCGGCGCCACGAACTCTGGCGGCGGCAGTCCGGAGTTCAGGGGGACGATGAATAGCACCGACTGCTGGCGCACGGCCTCTTCGGCCTGCTCCTTCGCCGCGTTGGCAGCCTTGGGCTCCGCCGGCTTCTTCAGGGCGGCAGCCTCTGCCTTCTCCGCTTCCGCCTTCTCCAGACGGGCGGCCTCCTGCTCCTCGCGCGCCGCCCGCGCGTTTCGTTCCGTCACCTCACGGAGGTCGGCGGCCGGATCGATTCGCCGGGTGGTGGTAGAGGTCTCCGCCGACCCAACGATGGAAGCGGCGGTCGACTTCTCAAGAGAGAGCGGAGCCCTAAAGTCAAGAAAATAAAGCAAAAGAAATTTAGAAGGAATCAATGAGAAAGAAGAACACAAGGAAATGATACTTACGCCGACACCATAGGAGGCGCCTTTGGAATTTTCTGGTACATGGCCGCCTTCGCTGCAGCCTCCCTCCGCCTGGTCGCGGCGGCCGGATTCTTGGCCTTCTTCGGCACGCTGCCGAACAAGACGGCGCCTTGCTTGCATTTCCGCGTACCGCCTCGAGTAGTCGGCTCGGCAGAGGGGCCCGCGTCCGCCTTGCCAGTACCTCGGGAGGGGCACGGCTCATCTTCCTCATCATCGTCATCGGGCCAGGTCTCGATGCCGACTTCCTCGGATCCACCGGCTCCATAAACGCCGCCTTTCGCGGTGTCCTCCAAGGCGGCTGCCCCCAAATCGGGGTCGTCCACGTCGCTTACGACCCGGTCTAGCGCGTAGTGGCCACCCGGCCCCACGATCGCGGCCGTCGCCGGAGACATGTATATCTGCATTCCAAGTCCGATTGCTCAAAGATCACCAGACAGAATAAAGATGAAGTATTAAAGAAAGGAGAGACTGCAAAGACATACGGCGGGTGGCAGGTCCGCACGAGAGTACGGCGGCTTGCCGAACTGCCAGGACTCCTCCAGCTTGAAGCCGAAGATTTCGTTCACCAAGTTGGCCACCTCGGCAGCCGGCATCTCCTTGGTGCTGAGCCGGCATGGGTCGCGTTGCCCACTCATCCGGCTGATCAGGTGAGGCCGCCGTTGGAGCGGGAGAACCGGCGCACGATGAAGGCAACTAGCAAGTCGGTTGCCTTGAGGCCCTCGGTGTTGGTCAGCTCCCGGAGTTGTTGGATGGCGGCGGCGCCGTGTGCCGATACCGGTTTCGACTTGTAGCCCCAGCTGGCCCGAGGCTCGCCGGCAGGCCGGCTACGTAAGCCGGGAGGTTGAGGAAGTCGGCAGCCGGGTCGACGTTGTCCACGTAAAAATAAGACTGCTCCCACATCTTGACCGACTGTGGCAGCTTGACAGTGGGGAAGGCGTTCTTTGGAGACGGCCGACGCACCGCGATGAAGGCACCGCACTGGGCAGCCACCTCTCTAACGGAGGTGCCCAACTTGGTGTACAAGAAGGCTCCCCACAGCTCGATGGTGGGGAGGATGCCAGGATAGCCTTCGCACAGCGTGACGAAGGCGGCCAGGAGCATCACCGTGTTGGGCGTAAGGTGATGAGGCTGAAGATGGTAGAATTCGAGGAAAGAGCGGAGGAAGTCGCTCGCCGGCAGGCCGAAGCCGCGGATAAAGTGCGAGCGGAAGACGACCCGCTCGCCCTCCCCCGGCGCCGGCGAGATCTCTCCCTCCGGCGGCACGCGCGCCTTCACGTGTCCCGCATCGGGGAGACGCCGTGTGTCGCGGAGGAATGCGATGTGGTCCTCATGGACATTCACACTGTCCCAGTCCCCTCCATGCTCGCGCGCCATGGACAGCTCGACGAAAAGAGCGGCGCGGCGGGAGAATCAAGACTAGGGCGGGCCAGGAAGGCTCGGGGAGGAAAAGCTCGGCGAAGACGAGCGGCGGAAGCACTCTGGCGGAGCTCGGGAGCGCTGCGGCGAGAAGAAGAAGAAGGAGGGAAAGTCGGGTGGAGAGGCGCGCGTGCTTTGCCGCTCCCTCTCCTCCCCCTACTTATAGCCTGCGGGCTACGAAGCCGAGGGGGTGGGCCTGGGATCGTGGGATTAACTGTGCCCATGACCCCACGCTCCCGCCTTTACCGTGTGGGTTACTGCACGCAGTAACTCCACGGGGAAACCCAACCGCCCGCCTGGGCCGCAGCGGATCCACTCATAGGCCGAGGCCCGGTGGTGGCGGGCCCGGCCTGCGGTCGCGTCCCATCACGCGCGTGGGCTGGCAGGCCGACCCGGCTGGCTGGCGGCACGTGGCACGCCCACGACGGGCGGCGGGCCGAGAAGCTTAGGAAGCACGCCACCTGGTTCCCGCCGATGCGTTCAAAATCCTAGAAAGCTCCGACTGGACATACCTGACTCCTGCCAACCGGCTTCCCAGGAGTCGGATGAAGCTTCCTTCAGAGCACCCGGAGGAAGAAACTGTTGAGGCTCCTCGGCTCCTCAGCCGCGGCACCACACCAGCTTCGGGGACTACTGTCGGAGTAATGGGCCACGGGTAGCCTAACCCGAGTCCCAGAACCTTTCAAGGCATCGGGGCCGGCTGCGCCCCTCAAGACGTCAAGATGACGCACCGCCTTCTGGTAGCCGGCTGGCCGAACGGCCGACTGCTGGAAGACAGCCGTGCTTAAGAAGACTGCTCCGAGGCGGGCCGACTCCCGGCAGGCGGCCTCCAGAGAGGCCGGCTCCTGGTAGTCGGCCCACGGTGGCCTCGGAGTCTGCGCCCCCATTAAGAAGACAAGACAGGGTGAGGCTAAAGCATAGCCCATCACCCCCGTATCCAGGGCCGGGCGAGGCCACAGTGCTCCGTACAGGCGAAGATCCCCGCCCGGCGCGGCACTGTTGCCACTCCGCCCCTGACGTCACCCCTGTTAGGCAAAGCCCTGCTCCCACGACCGCCTGTCGGTACGGCCCAAGGACGACGGGCCCTACTGATCAGCGGGAGCCCGGAAGACGACTAGAGCTCCACCAGTCGGACCCGAGGGAGGTCGGCCCCGAGCAGTCGGCCCGCCCCTTCCTCGGGACCCACGCGCCATTAACCAGACGAGACGTAGAGTGGCTACAGTAATCGCCCGCCAAGCGGCGGGACTGTAGCCACGCTCTCCTGACCAAGCCTGTGTCATTAGCATCACGGCTACAGTGATCAGCAACCAACAAGACCAGCGAGCGGCGGGGGCGGCCTGTCGGCTCCGTACCAGACCAATCAGCAGGGCCCACCAGGCGGCGGGTCCCAGCAGCCGGCATAGAAGCCGGCGACCAGAGAGACTGACAACCGGGTCCTACACCAGGCCGACTTACTATTGTACCCCTGGGGGGTAGGCCTATATAAACCCCCCAGGGCACCCATGCAAGGGGTTCGAACCTGTTAGGACTAGACTCACACCTAGAGGAGGAAAGAGCGTGCCTGCCTTCTTCCACCTCTAGCAAACAACTCAGGGAGCACCATTGTACCACTAGTGCCTTAGTGATCATGCGGAGACCCCGCAGAGCAGGACTAGGGGTGTTATCTCCACGGAGAGCCCCGAACCTGGGTAAAGTTTGCTGACGCACGTATCTACGCCTCATCCCGCTTCCAGGCACCGGCGACGTTCTACTCGCTCCCACCATGATAAGCCATCCTTTGGCATATGTCGCACCCAACCCGCGACAAGAAAGAAGAGGAGGAATGCGAGGATGAGTGACTCCGCCCTCCTCCGCCCCTTCCTTTTATAGGCAGGACGAGGAGGGGGGCCGCTCCATCCAACGAGCGACCACCGTCCTCCTCCGCCAATTTAAGATGACCGGGCCTTCACCTTGATGCTCTCCCGCGCCCCGCGCCTCCGTTACCTACCCCACGCGATGCATGCAACATACGTGGCCAAGGATAAGGGCATGGTGGGAAAAGTGAATTGGCACTTTCTACCCTATGAGTTAAAGTCATTCACGGGCCATTACTGGAGCGGCCCCACCACTCTTAGCTTTACACGACGCGCGGGGAAACCGGAAACTGGCCCGGAATCAAGGCTAATGAAGAAGCAAAGAAGACCTTAAGAGACCAACCTCTTCAGCAGCCCCGCCTGTGCACTTATTAGGCCCTACCTCGATGAGGCTCGACAGCAGTTCGAGGCAGGCCCGGGGGCTTCTGTCGGTGCAACAAACCCTGGGTCTGTTGCCCAGACTTTGCACAGGCACGAGAACAAGGTTGAAGCACCAGCCCATGTCAGAGTACAAGGAACCAAGAGATTCGAAGGACCAACATGCAGATCAGAGGGACCCAGATCAAGCTAGAGAAGCAGGATATCATCGAGAAGAAGGCCTCCTTTGCCAGACAGGTGAGCCCGGCAAAGGGCGAGGCCGCCCCCAGAAGCAGGCGACCAAAGCGCCCCGGCAGGGCCTACCAGGGCTCGCGAAGGCAAAACCACCTTACCAACCATTCCAGCACAACCCACGTCATCGATCAGTGCGGTGTCAAGCCGCAGAGTGACTAAGTGGCAGTCATTCGCCACATAGCTGCCTCTCCCTACGGGCAAAACCGACAGGCGACACCCGTCGTGCACGTGTCAAGCAAGCAGGAACGGAGCTGGCAAAATATCCTGGCAAGCCTTGCCGGGTAACCAATGACGTGACATTAAGCGGTGCATTTAACGCGCCCTGTCAGCCCGCAGAGTTAGGTATGATAGCACTGTTGCTATCTTATCAGTGCATAATGACTACTTTGCCATTGTGGTGACCCATTTTATCTATAAAAGGAGGCCCATGGCAACCGTAGAAAGGGTTGAAGGTTGGATAACTCACACCCCATACGCGCGTAGCCACTATCACCCTCAGGCAACCCTTGTCGGGCAATTGTACTACGCTCCGCCACCACCTTTCCACCATCAATCCACCAAAGCATGAGTAGGATTTTACGCCTCGCGGCGGCTCAAACCTTGGTAAAACTGCCCGCGTGATCTCTGTCGTGCATCCACACGCTCGTGTGCTCTTTGTGTAACGCGACGCCCCCCTGCCAAACCAGCAAGGGGCCTTCTGGTTCCATAGGTGGCTGTGGTTTCCCGTGACACGTTGTCGGCATCCCGGGAACGGGGGTCCCCATACTTGCCTGCCTGCGGCCCACGGCGTGGCTCTGCGAGCAGGCCTGTACGACCCATCTTCACCAACAAACTTTCAAGACCCTCGCGAGGGGCCATGCCTCGCGAGGCGGACGACACAAGACCTCCTCGGGAGTGGCCTCACCAGGCTGGCTCGCGAGGGGCGGAGAGATCAAGGCAAGGCAAACCTCGCGAGATTCCAGTGATGTGAGCCATGACGATCGAGACCAGGCTGGCGCCAGGCAGGCGCCAGCTCGCATAGTGTCCTTGTTTCCTCTTTAGTGCTAAGGAGGCAAGCACAGGTGCGGAGCACCGAGGCGCCAAGCAAAGGTTTCCCTATCGGTGCAACGAGACCAGGATCAGCGGGACGGCAGGATGGAGGTCACCGTGGAGCCCAAGACGGCGCCACCACCAGAGCCTTTGGCAGGCGAAGGCTACTTTTGTCAGGATACGATGTACTAGTTGTCCCCTTTCAAATTGGCCATTGTGGGATCCCTTCACGCTCTATATTTGGGAAGAGGACCAGGGCCTCTATAAATAGGGTAAGCCACCACAGTAGAGGCAACGAGGCCTGAGCTGGTCGAATCCTCACACCCACATAAGTTCACCGATCACAAGAACACCTCGCCTCAGGAGGCTGTTCTTCCCCTTGTACTGTTCATCCCTAGCCCAAGAGGCAATCCACCACCACCACCACACTGAATTAGGGTATTACACAACAACGGTGGCCCGAACCAGTATAAATCTTGTGTCCCTTGTGTTGTGAGTTCGTCGAGCTAGCCTAGAGATCAAGAAGCGAGTGAGGGCGTGATCTGTAAGGGAGAGATCTTCGCGCGCACCCCAGAGTTAGAACCTTAAGGGTTTTGCCAGAACCCGAGATCTGACATTTGGCGCGCCAGGTAGGGGTGCGCCGGAGTTTTCCTTCCGTTGATCCGCGTCCCATCGCTTCGTCGCATCGATGGCGGACGCCCGCCGAGCCCGCGCCGAGCGCAGGGCTGCCCTCGCCACCCGCGTCGCCCAGACGGCTCCCGTCGGCGGGCTGCCTCGTCGTTCTCCGTCGCCTGCTGCCAATGCCTCCACTGGCCCGGCAGGGAACGAGCAGCAAGCATCCCCGCTGCACCCCTCGGTGCGGCAGGACGGCCGCACCGCCACTCCATCACTGACCCGGCCGATTCGTCAACCCATGCTCGCCGCGCTCCCGTGGACGCGCAGGCCACGCTGTGCATGGCACGCGAGCTCCTGCACTACCGCCCCATCGACGACCTCTACGAGGACTGGCTGGACCGCATCGCCGAGCTTGTCAGCACTGCAGGGGCTCCCCCGCACCGTCCCTCTCGCTGCCTCGTCCACCGCCAGCTACGGGCGACGTAGCTCATGGAGCACCTCCACCACCTCCGCCCCAAGACGGCGCCCTGGCGCCAAGTCGCGCGGCTCTGCGGCGCGACCCACCGCGTCCGACGCCCGTGCGCGAAGAAGGAAGCTGCCAAGAAGTCCCTCGCCTGCAAGAGAACGCTCCACCGCTCCCCGCACCGCCGCGCAAGGATTGCTTCCTGCGGCAGGGCCCCGCGCCGCTTGCCGTGGCAGTGCGTGGGCACCAAGACTATGCTCCACCTCCAAGACGGGCCCCGGTGACCACGACCGGTTAACGCGCCTTCACCCCTGAGCTGCGTAGCGTCGCCTGGCCGGGCAAGTTCAAGCCAGACCTGTCTCCGCGCTACGACGGCACCCCCGACCCCGCTGGGTTCCTGCAGCTCTACGAGCTGAGCATCAAGGCGGCCAACGGCGACGAGAAAGTCATGGCGAATTGGTTCCCCATGGCGCTCAAAGACGGCGCTCGTTCGTGGCTCCTGAACCTGCCTCCGGGCTCGATCTCCTCCTGGGACGAGATGCGTGACCGCTTCGTCGCCAACTTCCAGGGCCCTCGCGACCGCCCCCCAGCCACGGGTGATCTGCGCTGCGTCAAGCAACAACCAGGAGAGACCCTCCAGAAGTACATCCAGCGCTTCAACAACGTTCGTCTCAAGAGCCCCAAGGTGACGGACGAGGCCATCATCTCGGCGTTCTCCGATGGCGTCCGCGATGTCAAGATGAAGGAGGAGCTCGCCATCCACGAGGAGCTGTGCACATCCCTGGAGCTGTTCAACCTGGTGACCAAGTGCGCAAGGGCTGAGGAAGGGCGCCTTTCCCTCCTCGAGCTCCCAGCTGCGGACCCGGAGGAGAAGAAGGCCAAGGCCAAAGACGTGAAGCGCAAGGGAGCAGCCGTACTCGCGGCAGAGCCGGACACGAAGCGCGACAGGGACCAGCCCGAGTCATCCAAGAGCAGCCGACTGTTCTGCGCCTTCCACAACGTGCACAACCACAACACCAACGATTGTCAGGAGCTCAGGGCCATTCGCGACGGACACTTCGGTCGATGCCCCGAGTGCAACGACCGGGGCTACGGCCGAGGAGGAGGACGCTGGGACGACCGTGAGGACCGCTGGCAGGATCAGCCTCGCGAGGACCGTCCTTAGGGCAATGCTGGGTTTCCTCCGCTGCTGCCACCACCAAGAAGGAACAACAACCACCATCAGGACGAGGGGGCTGGGGGCTTCCAGGACCCGCGTGCCATCGCTTGCATCCTGGGCGGAGCTCAAGCCCCATCCTCACAGTGAATCTTCAAGCAGTTTGCTCGCGAGGTGAACGCAGTCCTCCCCAAGCTCGAGGCCACATGCCCGCTCAGGTGGTCCAAGTGTGCCATCACTTTTAGTTCGGCAGATCAGCTCAAGTGCGCGGCGACGGCTGGCGTTCTTCTGATGCTTTGTTCGCCCGTCATCAGCAACGTACAAGTCACCAAGACCCTCATCGACGGTGGCGCAAGGCTTAACGTCTTGTCCGTCGACACGTTCGATAACCTGCAAGTGCCCTACGACCAGCTTTAGCCTACCAAGCCTTTCTGAGGAGTGACCGACGGCTCCACCACACCGATAGGGCAGGTCCGCCTCCCTGTCACCTTCGGGGAACGCAACAACTACCGCACCGAACTCATCGACTTCGATGTCGCGCACATCCGTCTACCGTACAATGCCATCCTCGGGTACCCCGCCCTGGCCAAGTTCATGGCGGTCACGCATCACGGCTACAACGTCCTCAATATGCCAGGGAGTGGAGGGATCATCACGGTCCCCTCCGAAGAAAGAGATGCGGTGTGCTCCCTCGAGCATGCCTTCCAAGCAGCATCAATCGAAGACCCCGACAACAATGCAACTCAAGCCATCCCCAAGAAGAAGAAGCAGTTACTCCGTGCAGGACCTCAGGAGGGGGCGTCGCGAATGGTACCTCGTCAAGATCAGTGCCCGCACCTGGGGCGCCTCCCTCCCTCGCATAGGAAGGCGCACCCGGCGCCCTCCTTGGGCAGGGCTCAGGGGCTCTCTTCTGGAGGGCCTCAGACCTTGCCAACGTCACGAGGGAGGCGCTCGGGCACCACCTGGAGGCGTGCTTCGCGGCACATTTCCCTCAAGAAGACAATGGGTGGGGAGCGCCCAACGCTTGAGAGTTCATCACCAAGACCACTCAGGAACTGCAAGAAGCAAGAGCCATGCGCGGCGACCGCCGCCCACCTGCCGCAGCCCCCCATCCAGGCAAGGATGGCGGGTTGCGCGTCTGCATTGACATTCCAGGGCTCAACAGAGCCGCATCTCAACAGCTTTTCTGGCCTTCACGCATGGGACGCTGCGAGGGCCCGCCGCACAGCTACGTTCGCATGCCTTTTGGCCTGCCGAGCGTGGCATCCGCCTATCAGCGCAACCTGCGGCGTGTCCTGGCGTTTTAGCAGGCCAGGCACCACGCCGTCCTGACGGAGAAGGAGACGGTCCTCAAGGAACCGCCTGGACCCCCAGAGCCTCCTGAGGCTCAGGGCCCCAGTGGCTCGTGAGGAGCAACCCCTTCGCTGTGTACCTTCAGCTGCCCCAACATCCCTTCACCAACAGAACCAGGTGACATTTTCCAAGTTTATTTAGCTGGGAGCGCCCTCAGGGCTGCACCATTCCTAGGACGCGTGGGTTCGTCCCTGTGGCATGTATCCCTTTTTTATGTCTTTAGCTTACCCTGCTGGGGGCACCCCTCCGGCTGCATTATCCCTTAGCCGCTCGGGCCTGACCCAGTGGCGTATATTTCCCCTGCGTTTACTTGAGCCAGTTTTCCTTCCATGCTTAATCTATCCATGAATATCACCTGCTTGATTGTCACCTACCAAGGGAGCTGCTCACGCTGGCACGGCGCTTGTGCTCGGGTCCATCCCTGCAACGTCGACAAACCTGAGCGGTCGAGCTCTGGCTCGCGGCATGCCCCGCGCACGTCACCTACCAGGCCCTCAGTGCCTTCATTTCCTTGCGGTGCAACCGGTGGCAGACCGGCAACCATAATGGCAAGCTGTGTTTCTCCTTATTCTGGCTTGCGGGAATCCCCTGAGGATGACGGCAGGTGGCACTACGAGCTCCCTCTTCTCCCATGCAATCCACTTGCGCGTTAAAAGGGGGGCTCCTGAGCATTGCGACTCAGGAGCTCTTACTGGCTCTCTAGCCCTCACCCCCTGACCTTGACCATGGCACGCGACCTGGCATACCAGCGGCGGCTGAGCTTGCTTGAGGCCCGGGAGCTTAGGATGTAGAGCACGAAGGAGAACGTGGAGAAGAGGGGAAGGCTTGTATGGGCCTGGCCTAGGTACGCAACGGACACCCACGTACGGATCTGGCGCATCAAGAGGAATCGACTCCAGACCGTCAAGATAAGTCTAACGCCCGGGTTGGCTAAAAGCGCTAAGGCCTAGGAACCACACTAGCCGCAGCCCTGCTGCGGCAACGTCACCTCCCTTTCTTACCTCCCGACGGCTGCTTGAGCGCTAAAGGGGACCTCCTGAGCATCGCGCCTCAGGAACTCCTACTGGACCTCGGGCCGCTCACCTCCTGGCCTTCACCACGGCACGCGACCTGGCATACTAGCGACGGCTGTAGCCTGCCTGGGGACCGAGACCTGTCTGCGAAGAGCACGGAGTTGTCGCGAGGATAGAAAGGGAAGACCGAGCTGAAGCAGTACTCGCGCCCGCGCAAGTTCATAATAAGTATAATATTGACAAAAGACATTACAGACCCTTTACACGCCCCCACGGGGTACTTCTCGATTCTCCACAGGAAACAAAAAGGAAAAGCTTCAAGGGGTCCTATCTATACGGGCCCCTGCAACTGACGCCATCATCAACAGTGGGCCACGAGAGGCTGGCGCCAACCTCATCCAGATCAGCGGCGGTGACCAGATGCTGGAGCCCTGCTCCGGGCTCGGCGAGAGCTCGGGGGCACATAGCTGTCGTCGCTCGTCGTCGGAGTCTCGTAGAGCTCGAGAGAATCGCTTGCACCACCACTGCTTCTGGAGGAGGCGCTGGCGACGCGGACAGCGGGTCCTGTGTGATGCCCCGAGACCGGCGCTCCAGATGCCTTCCAGGGATTCCGAGATTCGTCGTGTGATTTGTTTTGTTTGTTGCATTCATCGTTGCATCATTTGCATTGCATCATGATCATCATGCCTTGTTTTGCATATTTAAGTTTTGTTGTGTGTTCTTGTGTGAAACCCTCTTATTCTTATCTCCACCTCATTATTTTCACCATGCATATATCAGCAACCATTCTTCAAGTTCACCCAAATTTCTATCCCATCCAAACTCCTCCTTTCTTCTTTATTCCATTTATTTTTTTCTTGTGGCATTTTTCCTGTTCGGAAAAATATTCAACCTGTCCCTATAAATCCTAAATGATGCCTACACCCTCTCTGCCAAATTTCATCCCTTTTTGGAGTTGTTTTGGTTTGATTTGAAAATGGCTCAAGTTTGAATTCAGTTCAAACTTGAATTATTTTTCTACCTTTAAAAATTGCCAAACCATATTAAATTTGTGCATAATTTCAGGACACCAGATATATATCCATGTATATTCCTTTTCCTTCCTAAAACCCCTGGCTTTTTTCTCTTAAAATCTGTTTGTTTTGTTCATTTGAATAAACAGAAGTTTTAAGAGAAGGGAATGGTTTACCTGGAGCCCAGCCGCGGCCCAGTAATAGCAGCGCAGCAGCAGCCCGGCGCCAGCTCCCAGCCTCCTTCGCTCGCCCTCCCACGGTAATCCACGATGGACACCCACGCCGGGCCCGCCTGCCAGTCTCCCGTCGCCCTCCTTTTTCTTCCACCTCACGCCTCCCTCTCTCTCGCAGTAAAACTCCACGACCAGAGGCACATGGCCACGAGGGCAGCCACGGCCTCTCGCCTCCCCTCCTATAAGAGCAACTCTAGCAGACCCCGCAAAATGCCGGCCCGCAAAACGCGTCTGCAGTTCACGCAAAACAGCTTTTGCGGGCCGGCGCGGGCTGGCACAGATGCAGACCCCCCAAACGGATCCGTAAAAAAGTATATTCGCGGAATATGCTCTTTGCGCCGCTACATCCCCGCAAATCATCAGCCCGCAAATCTCAAATCCAACACAATTCAAGAATCGAAAACAAACTGAATTATTCAAATCAAACATAAAACAATAATCATCCGCATAACAAATAATTATTCAGATCACCGTAGCAAACTTAAAATAGTGCAATACAAAACTTGTCATGAATGCAAATACAAATGAATACAAAAATTAGTCACTATCCAGCCCTTTGCCAATGGTGCTCAATGAGATCTTCCTGAAGTTGAAAGTGTGTGTCTGCATTTTCAATCTCCTTGTATGTCTGAGGAAAAGCTCTAATGCGGTTTGGGTCTCTAGCTAGTTTGACACGGCTACCCACATTATCATAAAAGAATTCTAAGTCCATTCCTCTCTCATCTTCAAGAATCATATTGTGCAGGATAACACAGCAAGTCATGATGTTCTTCAGGGTTTTCTTATCCCAAAAACGAGCAGGACCTCGGACAATGGCAAACCTAGATTGCAAAACACCGAATGCTCTTTCAATGTCTTTTCGGGCTGCCTCTTGCACCCTCGCAAATTCACATTGTTTTTTTGTTTTGGGTTCTTTGATGCTCTTGACAAATATGCACCAAGGAGGATATATACCATCTGCAAGATAGTACCCCTTTGTGTATTCATGCCCATTGATAGTGTAGTTGCAAGCAGGAGCATCACCACTAGCAAGCCTAGCAAACAAATGAGAGCGTTGCAACACATTGATATCATTGAGTGTGCCGGGCATACCAAAAAAGCAATGCCAAATCCATAAATCCTCGGATGCTACGGCCTCTAGCACAATTGTTGGATCACGAGACTTGCCACAATACATTCCTTCCCAAGCCTTGGGGAAATTTTTCCAATTCCAATGCATACAATCAATGCTACCTAGCATCCCAGGCCAACCTCTCCTCTCATTAGCTGCCATCAATTTCTTTGTGTCATCTTCATTTGGTGCCCGAAGATACTCGGAACCAAAGACACGGACGATCACTTTCGCAAATCTACGCACAGACTCAATTGTGCTATCTTCACCAATGCGAAGATACTCATCGCCATAGTCAGCCGGAACGCCATATGCAATCACCCGCATAGCTGCGGAGATTTTTTGATATGCACTAAATCCCTTTAAGCCCGCGGCATTCCTTCTCTGAGTGAAATACAGGCAATGTGCCTCGCAAGCTTCAACAATTTTCACAAAAAGGGATCGGCGCATTCGGTACCTTCTGCGGAAGAGGTGTGCAGGATATGTAGGATTCCCCGAAAAATAATCTTGCATCAACATCTCGTTTCCAAGATGGCGATTCCGCGGAATGCACAGACACCCGACAATAAATCCTCGCCTCCTCTTTCGGTACTCGTCTTCATGCTCCTTCACGGCAAGCGCCATGACCAATGTTTGCTGCCGAAAGGTCGCAAGCATCGTCTCCACATCCGAGTCGTCCGAATCGTACGAATCGGATAGCAAGAACTTCTCGCACGGGGTCAACTCCATTTACACGCACGCCGGCGCGTCAATCTACTACTACACAGCTCGCGAAAATCACAAAAAAGGGACTAACCGGTGGCGAGTGATCCCGGGAAGCGACGAGGGTGGTGCGCTCGGCGGTGGTCGATCCCAGCGGCGGCGGCAACTGGGGGGCAGCTCTTCGCGCCCGATCAGGAGGGGCGGTGCAGCGGCTCGGCGCGGGAGGGTGTGGGACGGCCCTGCGGAATGATTCCGCCTGCAGATATGGCCGGAATCGCCGGCGGCGGGCGGGCGGAAGCAAGGGCGGGCCGCGTTTTCCCAGGTTGGGGCCGGAAATTTGCCGCGCCCCCTAAAAATTTTTGCGGGCCGGGGCGGGATGCGGGGTCTGGTCGGGCAGGCTTTCCAGCCCGTACCCGCATTTTGGCGGTTATTTTGCGGGTCGGGGGCGGATGCGGAGTCTGCTAGAGTTGCTCTAAAGACCGCAACCCCGCGCCCTAGGGTTCTCTCTCCCCCCTCTCGCCGCCGCCACCCCTTCCCTTCCCTCTGTTTCTCCTTCTTCCTCAAGAAACAGAGGACTAGAGAACGACGCGCTCCACCCTCGTTTGCGAGGCCTCCTTGTCGTCTTCTTGGTCTTCCAGCAAGGCCAGGAGCCAGAAGGGCCCAAGGGCGCCATGATCTTCTTCCCCGGCGTCGTCTTCTTCCTCTTCATCTCCGCGGAACGCAAGTTCCTCCTCGTCGTCTACCTCCTCTGCTTCATCTTCTTCATGGAGCCGAGCACCGCCTCGATCAGCGCAGCCCCACGCCAGCTCCTCTACTACCTCGACGAGTCCCCCGACTCCAGCAGCACCCCCATGGTGAGCCGCTGCTCCTTCCCATCTCCTTCCCTGTCATACTTCGTCGTCGTCGTTGCCGTTTTCCGCGCGCACCCCTAGGACCTCATCGCCGGCGAGGTTCCCATTCATGTTTCGATTCATCCGTAGCCCTTTAGGATTGCCTTGTAGCGCAACATCTTTTGATGCCCTCCTCTGCGAGTTTTGGTCGCCGGAGTTCCTCCGACGAGCTCGCCCGCTGTTCTGCGCGCCCGCCTTGTTCTTCTCTGCTTCTTGCTTGCGCACATGCCCGCTGGTTTCGTCACTCTTGCCGGCCCTTGCTGCACCTTCGATGCACACCTTCATGCACCACTAGTAGAAAAAGGGCCATTTGTCCCGGTTCATAAGGCCCATCTGTCCCGGTTGGGGAACTGGGACTAAAGGGTCGTTACTAATGCCTAGGCCTTTAGTCTCGGTTCTTACACGAACCGGGACATATGGGCCTCCACGTGGCCGGTGCTGCAAGCCCAGGAAGGAGGCCCTTTAGTCCCGGTTGGTGGCACCAACCGGGACCAATAGGCATCCACGCGTCAGCTGTTCAGGGGCTAGGGTTTTTGTTTTTTCTGAAAGGGGGGTGGATTTGGGGGTTTTGTATGGTTAATTAAGGTGTTTCATATATTTTGTTAGGTAGCAGCTGTTCAGGGGCTAGGGTTTTTGTTTTTTTTCTGAATGGGGGGTGGATTTGGGGGTTTTGTATGGTTAATTAAGGTGTTATATTTTGTTAGGTAGCTAATTAATTAATAGAGAGAAGTTTCCTCTCTTATCTTCGTGCTTGGTCGACGCTACGTACTATACATATACAGAGGCCCTCGACACGCTAGCTAGTAAGAAAATGAAGGAAACCATTAAGTACAGAAGTTCGTCATGCATACCGAGAGAAGTGATCGACCTCTCCTTCTCTGAGAGATTGGTCGAACAACAAGTTTTCGTATTATCTATCTGACGCTACTGGCTACATACATATACAATATGTAAGATCTCTAACAATCCCCTAGCATTTGAACTCAAGTTCCACATGGTATTCTCCGGCTTTATTGATGATGTGGTCAAGAAAGAATCCCGCCAATTCCTCTTGAATTGCTTTCATGCGATCTTGTGGTAGGAGTTCATTCCGCATCTGCCACGTCTAATTTGAAGAAGGGGGTTAATACATACATATATATATATATATATATATATATATATATATATATATATATATATATCAAACTCAACAGAAATGATGGTGTAATAAAATGAAATTGTGAATATTATTGCTTACGCACTTCATATTATCTTTTAGTGTAGCCCCGCTTATCTTTGCAAGTCGCGTTGTAGATGAACTCGCACACGTAGTATCCATAGTAATCATTCCCTTGTTCCTGCCACAAGCACTTTACGAGAAATAGAGGTCATTCAAACTGATAATGAAGCATTATAAATGGCATTGATGAAAGTAGCTAGAATCAACGGGAGATGCGCGCAACTAGCTAGCTAGTAGTACTTACTTTCGGGTATGTATATTGCAGCTCCTTCGGCAGTCCCAGAGCTTCTGCGGTGAACTTTTTCCAAACCCTGCAAGACAAGCTCCTGAAGACAGGCTCCTGAAGCAGCTCCATGGAAGCCACGCTGCTTCTCCGCTGAGATGGCGGGGTAGCTTTGGGTGTAGCTTCGGCAGGTCGCGTGCTGCGAACTGCGTCTCGTTCCTCTAGCGCTTGTACCCTTGCGTGCAGCGCCTGTAGTTGGGTCAACTCCTTTTTCTTCTTCCTCTCCCGGCATTTGTAACCGCCTGCGTGGGGAAATCCAGCCTTCCACGAAACGGAGCCTGGCGTGCCTCGTGTCCGTCCGGGGTGCTCAGGATTCCCGAGGGCCTCTGTGAGCTCGTCGTTCTCTCTGTCCGGAACGAACGTCCCTTGCTGCGCTTTTTCAATATACTCTTGAAGCTTCTCGATGGGTGTGTTCAGCTGCTCGTTGGTCCAAACACACTTCCCTGTTACAGGGTCCAATTTTCCCCCAACCCCGAAGAACCAAGTCCTGCAACGGTCTGGCCTGCGTCGCGTCTCTGGTTCGATCCCTTTATCAATGAGGTCATTCTCAGCCTTGTCCCACAACGGCCGGGCTTTCAGGTAGCCACTTGACCCTGTGCGATGGTGATGCTTCTTCTTTGCAGCATTTTTCTTGTTTGTCGCTGACATCTTCACTGCTCTCTAAGATTTCTTTTTGGTGACAAATGCGGGCCACTGAACTTTGATCTTCTCAAATCGGCCAATGAATTCTGGAGTCTTGTCTTTGTAGACAAACGATGATTTCAGCTCATTCTTCCACCTCATGAATAGCTCAGCCATCTTCTTAAGAGCATAAGACTTGATCATTGGCTTTTTAACTGGATTCTCCGGATCCTCCTCTGGCGGGAAGGTGAAATTTTCCTGCAGCGGGGTCCAAAGATCAGATTTTTGCCTATCGCTGACATAAGACACCTGAGAGTCTTTGTCCTTAGGCTTCAACCATTGCTCAATGCTGATCGGGATCATGTCCCTAACTAGAACCCCGCACTGAGCATTAAATCTTTGCTTGGTCCGGAGGGGTTCAATCGGTTGGCCAGCACGATCAATTTCGATGATCGTGTACCTTTCATCCGCGCGCAACTTTCTCTTCGGGCCTCGTCTCGTTGCCGAAGTGTTGCTCGATCCGAAGGGCTAGAAAAGAAGAAAAAGAAGAGATTTAATATGTGTGCGTACCAAAAACAATTAATGCATCAATTAGCTATAGTTAGCACATGCTTAATTAATTAATATATATACCTGACCGGACTCTGTTCGGTCACCGGAGCCATCATCACGGTGTCCTTCCTCCTCCATTCGGTCACCGGAGCCGTCATCACAGTGTCCTTCCTCCTCCATTGTTTGATCATCGTCGTAGCCTACTTCTTCATCTTGTCTTTCCAGACCATCGGTGCATGTGTCGTTGAGAAACGACAAGACGGCATCACTTCCGTGTGCGATTATCTCCCCCAACACCGCTTCTTTTGCTTTGTCTCGGGGGTGTGGATCCATAGTTTCTGCAAATATTTACAACATGGCAATTATTATTCAAACATGACAGATGGATATATTAGTGGAAAACGTAGAACTAGATAGCTAAGCACAATAAGGAATCATATTAGTGGCCTGGCCTCGACGCTTCTCTAGGGTTTGGGTGGCCTCGGCAACGCTTCAAGGGTTTGGGGTGGACTCAACAATGCTTCAAGGGTTCGGGGTGGCCTCGACGCCAACGTTCTTTTAACTTGGTAAATTTGGGTGGCCTCAAGAGAGTTTGTCGATCGGGTAGGGGGCGGCGGGAGGGGGTAGGAGACCAACATCGTTTTTTTCTAGAGTTTGGGTGTCCTCGAGAGTATTGGTCGAGCGAGAGGGCCGGGGGGGTGCTCCCGACGTCCCCCCTCACTTTAACAAAGAACTACCTTTAAAAAAGACTTGCTTCGCCGTGGGTGCTCGATCGGTGCGACCTGGACTCGGTGGAAACACTTTATGAAAATGCGGTGGTGGCCGGGCCGGGCGGTTTTCTTTTCCTCGAGAGTTTTGGTCGAGCGAGAGGGCCAGGGGGTGCTCCCGACGTCCCCCCTCAGTTTAACAAAGAACTACCTTAAAAAAAGACTTGCTTCGCCGCGGGTGCTCGATCGGTGCGACGTGGAGTCGGTGGAAACACTTTATGAAAATGCGGTGGTGGCCGGGCTGGGCGGTTTTCTTTTCCTTCTTCGTTTTTTCCTTTTTTTTTTCTTATATGTTTGTTTTCGTTTTCATTCTACATTTTCGTACATATGAAAAAAAAAGTTTCTATACAAAAGTGCACAATTTTTATGAACAAATTACAACATCTAAATTAACTATACATCTAAATAAATATAACTATACATCCGAAATTTTCCTAATCTTAAAACTAAACTAAACATAAACTAGAATAATCTAAAAAACATGTAAAACATCTTAAAACATCTAAAAACATCTAAAAATCTAATAGCTAGCACGGCGCAGGGGCGGAGGGGCAAGGCAGGGGCACAGGGGCGCGGGATAGGGGAGGGGCAGGGCAGGGGCGCAGGGGCGCGGGACAGGGGAGGGGCGCGGGAGTAGGCTGGTGCTCACAGGGGGCGGCGGGGCATTGTGGGTGGCGCGTCGGGGCCGATAGGGGCGCGAGGGTCGACGCCGTCATTGGGGCAGAGGGCGTCAGTGGCGGCGGCGACGTCGAGCAGCCTGATGGAGTCGGTGGAGGCGGCCACGGTGACGTCGAGCAGCCTGACGGCGTCGGTGGCGACGGCGACGGCAAGGTGGAGCAGGGGCGTCGGGCGGCGACGGCAAGGAGGAGCAGGGGCGTCGGGGGAAGCTGTCGGGACCCCGATCCTAAGTCACACCGATCTAGCATGTAACACCTCATATCACTTTGCGGCCTCACGCACGGTATTCCCACGGGTGTCGCCTTACCATGGCCCGGGACCGTTTGCGCCTTTCGGCTCACGTATATGACAATGTCGCTAGCATCCATATGACAGAGAACCCGGGCCGACATGGCTAGTCGTGAACCCAAAGCGGCACTAACGTATGGGGACAGGCATACATGAATCAACATCGAGCGTGTCGGTCAGCAGCGTGCGAATCCGGGCTGTAGCACTGGGCTAACAGGACTCCGGGAACCCGGGCTGTAGCAGGCTAGGCAGGACTCCGGATGTCACCGCGTGACATTTCCCCGAAGGGACAGACACAGGAACAATGTGAAACACATGCCGGCCAGTCAAGCGTCCAGAGCAGTAGTGCTGGGCTAGCAGGACTCCGGTGAACCGGGCTGTAGCGGACTACTATGGCTCAAGGAGGCACTAGACTACATTTCCCCATAAGAGAGGCTGCCAAGGATAAACAACTAGATTGTCGGATCCCACACATAGCAATACACGTTACACGTACGCATAACATGCAAGTATGTGCTGTACAACATGGCATCACAACATAACGCGAACTCATATAGATAAAAGGCCCAGAAGAGCCACATAGCATTAAGTACAAACAGGGGTCACATGACCCATCATTCAGAGCATACAAGCAACGGAAGCATTACATGTCTGAGTACAGACATCTACAAAAGAAAAAGGCTGAGAAGCCTGACTATCTACAAGACCCTCCCAAGGGTACAAGATCATAGCTGAGGTACAAGCTACTCGTCGAAGTCCAAGTGGAGCTACTAGTAAGACTGAAGTCTCCGCTGCAAAACATAAACAAAGCAACATGAGTACAAAGGTACTCAGCAAGACTTACATCAGATCCTATCTTGCATGTATTTGTATCAAGAAGGTAGTGTGGGGTTTAGTTGCAGCAAGCCAGCTTTGACTCAGTGGTTATCCTGTTCTACGACTACGAGAAACTTCTTTGTGGTAAGAAGGCGCAGACGAGTCCACTAATCACCACCTCAATACACCACTATGGATTCATTCCCGTCTCACTACGAGAAGCCATCCATAGCACTCACACTTTTCTTGAGCATCTAAGAGTATCCACTTCAAGTTGTCTACGTACCACGTAAGCATCCAAGAAGTCCATAACCGAGGACACGGCTATTCGAATAGATCATGATAAACCCTGCAGGGGTGTACTGCGTCACACACACTCTCGCCACTTACCGCCATGTACACGTCATGTACCTCGGCAACCTTCAAGCGGAAGCCTGGCGAGGGTGTCGGCCACGACCTGACTAACCACACAAGACTCTAATCCAGGTTTATCGCCTATTCGGGTTCCATCCGCAAGGAGATCCGGCCGGGGTGTCGCTCACGGCCCCAAACGATGTGCGCAGGGTTCCCAAGCCCACCTCGCCGGATGGATCTACGCTTGGTACACCATGCCACTTGTGCCTAGTCTGTCCCAAGCCCACCCTGCCGGGTGCCACTCGGTAGAAAAATAGCACTACCTACAAACACCAGAAACTATTTGCAACTCCTGGACAGAGATCAAGGCGGTTAATAAGTCGAGAGAGCTTGGAGGGCCCGGAGCCCAATGTGTGGTAGTAGCTAGTCATTGGACAACTTACACAGAACTCGGTTCTTAAGGACGGTCCCAATGAGACAACCCACCATGTACTCCTACATGGCCTCTCACTGCTACCTTTATCAAATCGTTATCACACGCTTAACTCTCGGCACCAGAACATCTCGTAACACTCCAATTCATTCCCAATGAATCAGACCTGACACAACTCTAAGCAATAGCAGGCATGGCATGGTAGGAACACAACAAGGCTCATTCAACTCCTACACATGCTAGTGGGTTTCAACTAGTTACTGTGGCAATGACAGGTCATGCAAAGGAATGGGTTCAGCTACCGCAGCATAAAGTAGCAGTTGAATCGTTGTTGTCCTAATGCAGTAAAAGAGAGCATGAGCGAGAGAGTAGGATTGTATCGGATGTATCGGAATGAACAAAGGGGGTTTTGCTTGCCTGGTAGATCAACAGGGTGGCACTGCTCCTCAGACAGGTACTCTGGAACACTCTCCGGAGCAGGACCTATCGAGAGGGAACGGTGTCGACAGTCAAAACACAATCATATGCAACAATATGATGCATGAATATGGCATGAATATGTGATGTATTCTGAGCCAATGCATTTGGCATTCAACTTGGAAGAGATCCATTTGAACCAAAGGTTCAAATGCAACTCTAATTTAAGTCCTTATATATGCCATTTAAATGTTTTCACTTATACAGTCGGTATAAGTTGGTTTGTCATGCATGAAACTAGTACAGATGGATAGATTGCATTTTTCTGATAATTTTTCATATATAAATCATTTAAATCTGAGCTACGGTTGAATTTCTATGAATTTTAGAAGTTTTTGAACATTTTCTAGAATTTCCTGATTTAATTTAAATCCAGAAATAGGGTTTATTGCGTCAGCACTGCGTCATCATGACGTCAGCGGGTTAGCGGCGCTGACCAAGTCAAACCTGACGTGTGGGGTCCACACGTCAGTGACACACGTTTTAAACAAAGGGTTTAGTTTGTTCTAATTATAGGATTAGGCGCAGGGGCCCACTGTTAGTGTCACAGGGGGGGTAATTAGTGCGGTTTGACCCGGATTGATCGGCGGTTAGTCACCGGCGAGGCCGAGCGCGGCGGAGCTCGTCGGGTTCGTCGCTCCGGCGACCATTTGGGCCGCGGAGGCCACCCACGCGAAGCCCAGGCTCGCGCGCATCCAGTGGGACACGAGGGAGACCGTGGGGTGGTCGGAGCTCGCCGGAGCGAAGCTCGCGGCGGTGGCCGGAGTTCGGCCAAGGGCGGGCGCAGCGCTGCGGTGCACGGGGAGGCCACCCGAGGGGCTCTGCGGCACCCTCGTGGCACCAGGAGCACGGTGAGGTGCTCGGGGCGAGCTGTGGTGGCCCTTGCCACGACGGTGACATGGTCGGCGGCGAGGCGCTCGCGGGCACGTCGGCTAGCACGGCTACGGCGCGAATTCGAGCGCGGGAACGGAGGGGAAACGGAGGGGAGCTCACGGAGGTTCGGCGGGCGTGCTCAGCGGCTCGGGGGAAGCTCTGGAGTCGACGGAGCGGCGATGGGGATCCACGGCGGCCGGAGGCGAAGAAGGCGACGGCGACGGCTCCACGGAACGCTCCGGCTTGCGTGGCTCGGCGGAGAGCTTCAGAGCGAGGAGGCGGAGCTCCTGCGCGTGTCGGAGAGACGAGGGGATGGCGGGGAGCGCGGGGCAGCGAACGGCGGCGACCGGCGCGTTCGGGCGTCGCGGGAGAGAGCGGGAGAGAGAAGGGGAGAGGCGCAGGAGAGAGGGAGTGAGGCCTGGAGGGGTCGTGGCGTCGTCCAGGCGACCGAGGCGTCGAGGGAGGGGAGGGCAGGCAGGCAGCTGCCGTGGCGCGCATGCACGCGGCGTGCGGCGACCACGCGCCCTGTCCCTCTGGCGCGAGGAGGGGGACGACTGGCGCCGGCCAGTCAGCTGGGCTGGCCTGCTGGGCCAGGCCAGGCCGCACAGTGCCAGGCCGCAGGTAAGCTCCCTTTTCCTATTTCTTTTTCTTTTCTAATTTTCTGACATTTGTTTGGTTTAATAAAAATGATAAACCATTTTATTTTCTTATGCCAATTCTTGTAGGGGCTAGTGGTATTATTCCAGAACTCCTCAGCAAATGGCATAATTTTTGGACAATATTTTATATATATAACAATATATATCGAAAGCAAATAATTACTGCATTAATTCCAAATGCCCAAAATAAATATTTATGAGCTCCTGAAAATATTGGTTTGATTTTTATCTCTGTCCAATATTTTCAGAGAGCAACATGAACATTTTCTTGGACCCTTTTGGAGCAATTTTTATTTGGGTCATTTCCAGAAATGATTCTGAGGGTTTCACAGATCCCCATTTCAAGTTTAAATGAAATTTAGACATGATGCACACATGACTAGCTAGTCTAGGTCATACCAGAACTAGGGATGTGACAACTCGCCCCCACTTGAAAGAATCTCGTCCCGAGATTCAGGGGTCGATGGAAAGAAGGTGGGGTACTCCAGTCGAAGACGATCTTCTCGCTCCCAAGTAGCTTCTCTCTCGGAATGATGAGACCACTGAACCTTGAGAAACTTGATGTTCTGACATCGGGTGACACGCTCTGCTTGGTCAAGAATGCGAATAGGGTACTCTCGATATGTGAGGTTATCTTGGAGATCAAGCGTTTCATGGTCCACTCCGCGGATGGGATCCGAGAAGCAACGCCTGAGTTGAGAGACGTGGAAGACATCATGGACTCGAGAAAGATGTGGGGGTAGTTCCAACTGGTAGGCAACCTCTCCTCGTTTAGCGAGAATGCAAAAAGGACAAATGTAACGAGGAGCCAACTTGCCCTTGATACCGAAACGATGGGTACCCTTTAGGGGGGTAACCCGAAGGTAAGCCTTGTCGCCAACTCCATAAGCCACTTCCTTATGACGATGGTCATACTGGCTCTTTTGGCGAGATTGGGCTGTTTTCAAATTCTCACGAATGATGCGAACTTGCTCTTCTGCTTCCTGGATCATGTCCGGTCCAAAGAATTGTCTTTCACCGGTTTCTGACCAGTTCAAAGGTGTTCGACATCTTCGTCCATACAGAATCTCGAAAGGAGCTTTCTTAAGACTGGATTGATAGCTATTGTTATAAGCAAACTCGGCGAAAGGTAGGCATTTCTCCCAATCCATACCGAATGAGATAACGCAAGCTCTAAGCATGTCTTCGAGAATTTGGTTGACCCTTTCCACCTGACCACTTGATTGAGGGTGGAAAGCGGTACTGAAGGAAAGATGGGTGCCCATGGCAGTTTGGAAACTCTCCCAGAAATGAGAAGTGAAGAGACTACCACGGTCTGAATTGATCTCTAGTGGAACACCATGAAGTGACACTATTCGAGAAATATATAAGTCAGCGAGCTGACTAGCAGTGATACTCTCTCGAACAGGTAGGAAGTGAGCCACTTTGGAAAGACGATCAATGACTACGAAGATATCGTTATTCCCTTTCTTGGTGCTGGGAAAGCCGGTGATGAAGTCCATACCAACTTTATCCCATTTCCACTCAGGAATGGCTAAAGGTTGAAGGGTGCCAGCAGGCCTTTGATGTTCTGCCTTAACGCGACGACAAACGTCACAGTTAGCTATGAACTCAGCAATTTCTCTCTTCATCCTAGTCCACCAGAACCTCTGGCGTAGGTCCTGATACATCTTAGTACTACTGGGATGAATCGTGAGAGGGGATTCATGTGCCTCCTTAAGGATCAATTGTCACAGATGTTGATTCTTGGGAACCACCAAGCGATTCTCAAAGAAAACAACACCTCGATCATCTATAGAGAAACTTCCACCAACTCCCTTGTTAATGTTTCTCTTGATCCGGGAAATTCCCGTATCCTGCTTCTGAGCAGAGATGATCTGATCCACAAGAGTAGGTTTCGCCACCAAGGTAGAAAGGAATCCGCGAGGAGCAATGTGAAGATTAAGCTTACAGAATTCCTCATGGAGAAGTGGTTGGCCCTGCTGCAACATAAGATTGTTGCAATAGGACTTACGACTTAGCGCATCAGCCATGACATTGCCCTTGCCTGGGGTGTAGGTAATCCCTAAGTCATAATCTGAGATCAACTCCAACCAACGTCTTTGCCTAAGGTTCAAATCTGGTTGCGTGAAAATATACTTGAGACTCTGGTGATCGGTGTAAATCTTGCAACGGTTACCGAGAAGGTAATGTCGCCATGTCTTAAGTGCATAGACTACGGCTGCAAGCTCTAGATCATGTGTAGGATAATTCTCCTCATGTGGATGCAACTGTCGAGATGCATAGGCAATCACATGACGATCCTGCATAAGAATGCAGCCTAGTCCCTGTCGTGAGGCGTCGCAGTAGATAACAAAGTCTTTAGTGAAATCCAGTGGCACAAGTATGGGGGCAGAAGTCAGGCGTCTTTTCAGTTCCTGGAAACTGTATTCACACTGTGGGGACCACTCAAACTTTTTATCTTTCTTGAGAAGTTCCGTGAGGGGTTTGGCTACTTTGGAGAAGTTTTCAACGAAGCGGCGACAATAACTGGCTAGACCAAGGAAACTCCTAACTTGTTTAACTGTTTCAGGCGGAGTCCAATCAAGAACGGCCTGAACTCTCTCAGGATTGACAGCAATGCCCTTACCAGAGATCACGTGGCCTAGGTAGGTCACTTCTGGCAACCAAAATTCGCACTTGGAGAACTTGGCATAAAGGCGGTGCTCTCTGAGTTTTTCTAACACAAGTCTAAGATGTTCGGCATGCTCTTCCTCGTTCTTTGAGTAGATAAGGATATCATCGAGGTAAACCACGACGAACTTGTCTAAGTACTCCATGAAGATCGAGTTCATCAAGCGGGAGAAGGTAGCTGGAGCATTGGTTAGACCAAAGGACATGACGGTGTACTCGTACTGGCCATAACGAGTGACAAAAGCCGTCTTAGGAATGTCCCCGTTTCTAATCTTGATTTGATGGTAGCCTAACCTCAGATCCATCTTAGAAAAGACTGAGGATCCAGCGAGTTGATCATACAGGTCGTTGATCCTGGGGAGCGGATACTTGTTCTTTATCGTGACCAAATTAACGGGACGATAATCTACAACCATCCGGTCCGTACCATCCTTCTTCTTGACGAAGAGGACGGGGCAAGCCCAAGGAGAAGAACTAGGACGGATGAAACCCTTTTGCAAGGACTCATCAAGTTGTTTCTTAAGCTCAGCTAGTTCTAAAGGTGCCATCTTGTAAGGTCTCCTAGAGATTGGGGCGGTTCCTGGGATAAGATCTATGACAAACTCTACATCTCTGTCAGGTGGAATACCTGGCAGTTCCTCTGGAAAGACATCCGGAAAGTCACGGACTACCGGGATATCTTCAAGGTCTGGAAGAGGACTGGCATTAAGAGAATAGAGTTGACGCTTTGCAACTCTGGTGGAGACAGTGACTAACTTGCCAGATGGGTGTGTGAGCTGAACAGACCGGGTGTAACAATCAATCTTGGCATAATGAGCTTTCATCCAGTCCATACCCAAGATGATGTTAATATCTGAAGACTTGAGGGCTATGAGTGATGCAAGGAATACAAGTCTGTCAACAAGGATTTCGTTACCATGGCTTACACTAGAAGTTTGCCATTTGGATCCAGGAGTTTGAATGAGTAGTGGGGAGGGCATATCACAAAATGATATGTCGTGCAAGCGGGCATAACTTTCGGATATGAAGGAATGAGACGCCCCAGTATCGAATAGAACCGAAGCGGGATGACAGTTTACAAGGAGTGTACCAAGAACGACATCTGGATCAACCTGAGCGTCTTTAGCTGAGACGTGATGCACACGTCCACATTCAGTGGGAGCTGACTTGGTACTGATCATCTTGCGTGATGGCTTACCACGGCCAACAGACTTCTCGGGCTGGGGTGGAGCAACACGGATCTGAGTGCAAATACAGGCGGTGTGGCCTGGCTCTCCGCACTTGTAGCAAATCTTGGAGGTAGGACGTGGACCCGCGTTGGCAGGCGGTCCACCAATAGGCCTGGGTGGAGCATACTGCTGGACTGGGTGAGGCGCCACATAAGATGGCCTCGGGGTATAACCGGGTGGAAGAGCAGAGTTCGGAATCCAAATCCGGCGCTTCTGAGAACTAGAGCCGGAGGAAGAACCCAAATCACGGGTGTGCTTACGAGACTCCTCGTAGGTGAGCTGAGCTGTCTCCGCATTAATGGCCTTGTTCACAAGAGCCTGGAATGTATTGCAATGGTGCAGGTGGAGATCTCGACGCAACTTGGGGTTGAGACCCTTCCGGAACCTAGCCTGCTTCTTAGCGTCCGTGGACACTTCTTCTGTAGCATAGCGGGCGAGGTTCTCAAACTCTCTACTGTAAGCATCAACAGCCATCTTACCCTGGGTGAAACTACAGAACTCTTCTCTCTTGCGGTCAATGAGAGCCTGAGGAATGTGATGCTCGCGAAATGCCTCAGTGAAATCTCTCCAGGTCGGTATCTGGCCAGCTGGAAGCATAGCCTCATAGTTCTGCCACCAAAGACTAGCAGGACCTTCCAGGTGATATGCAGCATAAGTGACCTTGTCACCTTCAGCTACGTTCGCAGAACGCAGCTTATGTGTGATACTACGGAGCCAGTCATCCGCATCGAGTGGTTCAATGGAATGATGGAAGGTAGGTGGTTTCAAACCAATGAAATCATAGATGGTCGCTGACTCTTTGCACTGGGGTGTGGTGTTCTCCTCGATACGTGCTAACAAGCGGTTAGACTCATGCTTGTTCCTCTCCATCTCTAACATAAACTCTGCCAACGAGGGCTGGTCGGGAGGATCCTCCTCATCCCTACCGCCTCCGTGGTTCAGGCAACGAGCAACAGAACTTCGGTTAACTGACGACATCCTGAGAAGCGGATCCAAGGACGAGGTCAACAACAACGATAGGATGCAACATGTAGCATAAGAAAATTTAGTATCTCTCAAACTCCTAGAACAAATCCGGCAGCATAACAACAGTAAAATGCTCAAAATGGGACATTCTGCAAAAAGCGGGGTAGCACCATACTCAACATCGTCACTCAAGGTTCTGAGATATTACTAAACAGGCTACGCTGGGGGTACTCAAACTGGGATATGACTCTGATCAACCAATCCTAAGAGACTACGGAGTAGTAACACGTGATCCTGATAGATGGAAGAGAAAGCCTAGTTCCTTAACCCCGTAGGAAAGATAGGATGACTCAGATCAGAAGGCATGAGGTAAAAGGAGTAAAAGAGCCTTACGTTCCCTTCCACAATCAATTCCCTTATATAACTAAAGAATTACTAGACTCAACTTCGACCAGGTTGGCTTGGAAATCCTACACGCAGTCAGGCTCTGATACCAAAGCTGTTGGGACCCCGATCCTAAGTCACACCGATCTAGCATGTAACACCTCATATCACTTTGTGGCCTCACGCACGGTATTCCCACGGGTGTCGCCTTACCATGGCCCGGGACCGTTTGCGCCTTTCGGCTCACGTATATGACAATGTCGCTAGCATCCATATGACAGAGAACCCGGGCCGACATGGCTAGTCGTGAACCCAAAGCGGCACTAACGTATGGGGACAGGCATACATGAATCAACATCGAGCGTGTCGGTCAGCAGCGTGCGAATCCGGGCTGTAGCACTGGGCTAACAGGACTCCGGGAACCCGGGCTGTAGCAGGCTAGGCAGGACTCCGGATGTCACCGCGTGACATTTTCCTGAAGGGACAGACACAGGAACAATGTGAAACACATGCCGGCCAGTCAAGCGTCCAGAGCAGTAGTGCTGGGCTAGCAGGACTCTGGTGAACCGGGCTGTAGCGGACTACTATGGCTCAAGGAGGCACTAGACTACATTTCCCCATAAGAGAGGCTGCCAAGGATAAACAACTAGATTGTCGGATCCCACACATAGCAATACACGTTACACGTACGCATAACATGCAAGTATGTGCTGTACAACATGGCATCACAACATAACGCGAACTCATATAGATAAAAGGCCCAGAAGAGCCACATAGCATTAAGTACAAACAGGGGTCACATGACCCATCATTCAGAGCATACAAGCAACGGAAGCATTACATGTCTGAGTACAGACATCTACAAAAGAAAAAGGCTGAGAAGCCTGACTATCTACAAGACCCTCCCAAGGGTACAAGATCGTAGCTGAGGTACAAGCTACTCGTCGAAGTCCAAGTGGAGCTACTAGTAAGACTGAAGTCTCCGCTGCAAAACATAAACAAAGCAACATGAGTACAAGGTACTCAGCAAGACTTACATCAGATCCTATCTTACATGTATTTGTATCAAGAAGGTAGTGTGGGGTTTAGTTGCAGCAAGCCAGCTTTGACTCAGTGGCTATCCTGTTCTACGACTACGAGAAACTTCTTTGAGGTAAGAAGGCGCACACGAGTCCACTAATCACCACCTCAATACACCACTATGGATTCATTCCCGTCTCACTACGAGAAGCCATCCATAGCACTCACACTTATCTTGAGCATTTTAGAGTATCCACTTCAAGTTGTCTATGTACCACGTAAGCATCCAAGAAGTCCATAACCGAGGACACGGCTATTCGAATAGATCATGATAAACCCTGCAGGGGTGTACTGCGTCACACACGCTCTCGCCACTTACCGCCATGTACACGTCATGTACCTCGGCAACCTTCAAGCGGAAGCCTGGCGAGGGTGTCGGCCACGACCTGACTAACCACACAAGACTCTAATCCAGGTTTATCGCCTATTCGGGTTCCATCCGCAAGGAGATCCGGCCGGGGTGTCGCTCACGGCCCCAAACGATGTGCGCAGGGTTCCCAAGCCCACCTCGCCGGATGGATCTACGCTTGGTACACCGTGCCACTTGTGCCTAGTCTGTCCCAAGCCCACCCTGCCGGGTGCCACTCGGTAGAAAAATAGCACTACCTACAAACACCAGAAACTATTTGCAACTCCTGGACAGAGATCAAGGCGGTTAATAAGTCGAGAGAGCTTGGAGCGCCCGGAGCCCAATGTGTGGTAGTAGCTAGTCATTGGACAACTTACACAGAACTCGGTTCTTAAGGACGGTCCCAATGAGACAACCCACCATGTACTCCTACATGGCCTCTCACCGCTACCTTTATCAAATCGTTATCACACGCTTAACTCTCGGCACCAGAACATCTCGTAACACTCCAATTCATTCCCAATGAATCAGACCTGACACAACTCTAAGCAATAGCAGGCATGGCATGGTAGGAACACAACAAGGCTCATTCAACTCCTACACATGCTAGTGGGTTTCAACTAGTTACTGTGGCAATGACAGGTCATGCAAAGGAATGGGTTCAGCTACCGCAGCATAAAGTAGCAGTTGAATCGTTGTTGTCCTAATGCAGTAAAAGAGAGCATGAGCGAGAGAGTAGGATTGTATCGGAATGAACAAAGGGGATTTGCTTGCCTGGTAGATCAACAGGGTGGCACTGCTCCTCAGACAGGTACTCTGGAACACTCTCCGGAGCAGGACCTATCGAGAGGGAACGGTGTCGACAGTCAAAACACAATCATATGCAACAATATGATGCCTGAATATGGCATGAATATGTGATGTATTCTGAGCCAATGCATTTGGCATTCAACTTGGAAGAGATCCATTTGAACCAAAGGTTCAAATGCAACTCTAATTTAAGTCCTTATATATGCCATTTAAATGTTTTCACTTATACAGTCGGTATAAGTTGGTTTGTCATGCATGAAACTAGTACAGATGGATAGATTGCATTTTTCTGATAATTTTTCATATATAAATCATTTAAATCTGAGCTACGGTTGAATTTCTATGAATTTTAGAAGTTTTTGAACATTTTCTAGAATTTCCTGATTTAATTTAAATCCAGAAAAAGGGTTTATTGCGTCAGCACTGCGTCATCATGACGTCAGCGGGTTAGCGGCGCTGACCAAGTCAAACCTGACGTGTGGGGTCCACACGTCAGTGACACACGTTTTAAACAAAGGGTTTAGTTTGTTCTAATTATAGGATTAGGCGCAGGGGCCCACTGTCAGTGTCACAGGGGGGGTAATTAGTGCGGTTTGACCCGGGTTGACCGGCGGTTAGTCACCGGCGAGGCCGAGCGCGGCGGAGCTCGTCGGGTTCGTCGCTCCGGCGACCATTTGGGCCGCGGAGGCCACCCACGCGAAGCCCAGGCTCGCGCGCATCCAGTGGGACACGAGGGAGACCGTGGGGTGGTCGGAGCTCGCCGGAGCGAAGCTCGCGGCGGTGGCCGGAGTTCGGCCAAGGGCGGGCGCAGCGCTGCGGTGCACGGGGAGGCCACCCGAGGGGCTCTGCGGCACCCTCGTGGCACCAGGAGCACGGTGAGGTGCTCGGGGCGAGCTGTGGTGGCCCTTGCCACGACGGTGACATGGTCGGCGGCGAGGCGCTCGCGGGCACGTCGGCTAGCACGGCTACGGCGCGAATTCGAGCGCGGGAACGGAGGGGAAACGGAGGGGAGCTCACGGAGGTTCGGCGGGCGTGCTCAGCGGCTCGGGGGAAGCTCTGGAGTCGACGGAGCGACGATGGGGATCCACGGCGGCCGGAGGCGAAGAAGGCGACGGCGACGGCTCCACGGAACGCTCCGGCTTGCGTGGCTCGGCGGAGAGCTTCAGAGCGAGGAGGCGGAGCTCCTGCGCGTGTCGGAGAGACGAGGGGATGGCGGGGAGCGCGGGGCAGCGAACGGCGGCGACCGGCGCGTTCGGGCGTCGCGGGAGAGAGCGGGAGAGAGAAGGGAAGAGGCGCAGGAGAGAGGGAGTGAGGCCTGGAGGGGTCGTGGCGTCGTCCAGGCGACCGAGGCGTCGAGGGAGGGGAGGGCAGGCAGGCAGCTGCCATGGCGCGCATGCGCGCGGCGTGCGGCGACCACGCGCCCTGTCCCTCTGGCGCGAGGAGGGGGACGACTGGCGCTGGCCAGTCAGCTGGGCTGGCCTGCTGGGCCAGGCCAGGCCGCACAGTGCCAGGCTGCAGGTAAGCTCCCTTTTCCTATTTCTTTTTCTTTTCTAATTTTCTGACATTTGTTTGGTTTAATAAAAATGATAAACCATTTTATTTTCTTATGCCAATTTTTGTAGGGGCTAGTGGTATTATTCCAGAACTCCTCAGCAAATGGCATAATTTTTGGACAATATTTTATATATATAACAATATATATCCAAAGCAAATAATTACTGCATTAATTCCAAATGCCCAAAATAAATATTTATGAGCTCCTGAAAATATTGGTTTGATTTTTATCTCTGTCCAATATTTTCAGAGAGCAACATGAACATTTTCTTGGACCCTTTTGGAGCAATTTTTATTTGGGTCATTTCCAGAAATGATTCTGAGGGTTTCACAGATCCCCATTTCAAGTTTAAATGAAATTTAGACATGATGCACACATGACTAGCTAGTCTAGGTCATACCAGAACTAGGGATGTGACAGAAGAAGTGATGGATTTGGTCGAAACTGCTAAGTGTTTTCTTATATACCGAGGGCATTGGTCCCAGTTCGTGGCACCAACCGGGACCAATGCCACCCTTTAGTCCCGGTTGGTGCCACCAACCGGGACCAAAGGTCTCTTTTCAGCAGCCCAAAGGGCGGGAAGCAGAGGCCTTTGGTCCCGGTTGGTGGCACCAACCGGGACTAAAGGGGGGGGCATTGGTTCTGGTTAGTGCCACGAACCGGTACCAATGCACCCCTTTAGTCCCGGTTAGTGCCACCAACCGGGACCAAAGGCCTTGCACAGCGGGGTGGTGGTGGGAGTTTAGTCCCACCTCGCTAGTTGAGAGGGGCGCGTAGTGGTTTATAAGCCCCACTGCCGCACCCCTCTCGAGCTCCTCTCCATTGTAGGCTTACGGGCCTAATTGTGACTGCTATGCCTGATGGGCCTACTAGGCATTCTACGGGCCTGAATCCTGGCCCATGCATGGGTTTCTAGTCGTATTCACGCCGTGGTGGCCTAGTAGGTGGCAAATTTTAAATTTTTTCCAGTTTCTAACAAAAAAACTTCTTTATGAAAATTCTTTTTGCTTTTAATGATTTTGAACAGAAAATACTTTGATAATTTTAGTTGCATCAATTTTATATAATTTTAGTTTCATAAATTTTAGAGGTTGCTTATTATGTATTGAACAGAAAATACTTTGATAATTTTAGTTTCATAAATTTCATTTATGTTATTAAAGTTTATTTTATTTTGTTTCTACTTATATATTTTATTAAAGTTTATATTATTTTGTAATGATAATTCTTTTTGCTATTAAATTTTCATGCATTTACTGATTATTTTGAGCTATAAGACCCTGAAATTGAAAAGCATTTCAAATGAACTATGAAAAGGTTAAAAGTTGGCATGGTATCATCATTTTCACCCACACAGCATGTGCAAGAAAATAGAGAGTGTTACGGCAAAAACTGGATGCACTTCGTATACAAAACGAACAATCTCTTTCGAAGTATCAGGGTTTCATACGGAAACTCGTCTGTTACAAAGGGATTTCATTTTTTTGAACTTATTTGAACTCCATAATTTTTCTGTGTTCAAAATGCACCGTTCAAAGCCACATCATCAATTTTCAACCCTTTCTGACTTCATTTGTTATTTTTCATGCATTTACTGATTATTTTGAGCTATAAGACCCTGAAATTGAAAAGTATTTCAAATGAACTCTGAAAAGGTGAAAAGTTGGCATGGTATCATCATTTCACCCACATAGCATGTGCAAGAAAGTAGAGAGTGTTACGGCAAAAACTGGATGCACTTCGTGTACAAAACGGACAATCTCTTTCGAAGTATCGGGGTTTCATACAGAAACTCATCTATGACAAAGGGGTTTCATTTTTTTGAACTTATTTGAACTCCATAGTTTTTCTGTGTTCAAAATACACCATTCAAAGCCACATCATCAATTTTCAACCCTTTCTGACTTCATTTGTTATTTTCAATCATTTACTGATTTTTCAGCTATAAGACCCTGAAATTGAAAAGCACTACAAATGAACTCTGAAAAGGTTGAAAGTTGGCATGGTATCATCATTTCACCCACATAGCATGTGCAAGAAAGTAGAGAGTGTTACGGCAAAAACTGGATGCACTTCGTGTACAAAACGGACAATCTCTTTCGAAGTATCAGGGTTTCATACGGAAACTCATCTGTTACAAAGGGATTTCATTTTTTTGAACTTATTTGAACTCAATAGTTTTTCTATGTTCAAAATGCACCATTCAAAGCCACACCATCAATTTTCAACCCTTTCTGACTTCATTTGTTATTTTTCATGCATGTACTGATTTTTTTCAGCTATAAGACCCTGAAATTGAAAAGCACTGCAAATGAACTCTGAAAAGGTTGAAAGTTGGCATGGTATCATCATTTCACCCACATACCATGTGCAAGAAAGTAGAGAGGCTTACGGCAAAAACTTGATGCACTTCGTGTACAAAACGGACAATCTCTTTCGAAGTATCAGGGTTTCATACAGAAACTCGTCTGTTACAAAGGGATTTCATTTTTTTTGAACTTATTTGAACTCCATAGTTTTTTGTGTTCAAAATGCACCATTCAAACCCACATCATCAATTTTCAACCCTTTCTCACTTCATTTGTTATTTTTAATGCATTTACTGATTTTTTGAGCTATAAGACCCTGAAATTGAAAAGCACTACAAATGAACTCTTAAAAGGTTGAAAGTTGGCATGGTATCATCATTCCACCCACATAGCATGTGCAAGAAAGTAGAGAGGCTTACGGGAAAAATTGGATGCACTTCGTGTACAAAACGGACAATCTCTTTCGAAGTATGAGGGTTTCATACAAAACTCTTCTGTTACAAAGGGATTTCATTTTTTTGAACTTATTTGAACTCCATAGTTTTTCTGTGTTCAAAATGCACCATTCAAAGCCACATCATTAATTTTCAACCCTTTCTGACTTCATTTGTTATTTTTCATGCAATCACTGATTTTTTTTCAGCTATAAGACCCTGAAATTGAAAAGCACTACAAATGAACTCTAAAAAGGTTGAAAGTTGGCAAGGTATCATCATTTCACCCACATAGAATGTGCAAGAAAGTAGAGAGGCTTACGGCAAAAACTGGATGCACTTCGTGTACAAAACGGACAATCTCTTTCGAAGTATCAGGGTTTCATACGGAAACTCGTCTGTTACAAAGGGAGTTCATTTTTTTGAACTTATTTGAACTCCATAGTTTTTCTGTGTTCAAAATGCACCATTCAAAGCCACATCATCAATTTTCAACCCTTTCTGACTTCATTTGTTATTTTTCATGCATTTACTGATTTTTCAGCTATAAGACCCTGAAATTGAAAAGCACTACAAATGTACACTGAAAAGGTTGAAAGTTGTCATGGTATCACCGTTTCACCCACATAGCATGTGCAAGAAAGTAGAGAGGCTTACGGGAAAAACTGGATGCACTTCGTGTACAAAACGGACAATCTCTTTCGAAGTATCAGGGTTTCATACGCAAACTCGTCTATTAAAAAGGGATTTCACTATTTTGAACTTATTTGAACTCCATAGTTTTTCTGTGTTCAAAATGCACCATTCAAAGCCACATCATCAATTTTCAACCCTTTCTGACTTCATTTGTTATTTTTCATGCATTTACTGATTTTTTTCAGCTATAAGACCCTGAAATTGAAAAGCACTACAAATGAACTCTGAAAAGGTTGAAAGTTGGCATGGTATGATCATTTCACCCACATAGCATGTGCAAGAAAGTAGAGAGGCTTACGGCAAAAACTGGATGCACTTCGTGTACAAAATGGACAATCTCTTTCGAAGTATCAGGGTTTCATACGGAAACTCGTCTGTTACAAAGGGATTTCATTTTTTTGAACTTATTTGAACTCCATAGTTTTTCTGTGTTCAAAATGCACCATCCAAAGCCACATCATCAATTTTCAACCCTTTCTGACTTCATTTGTTATTTTTCATGCATTTACTGATTTTTTCAGCTATAAGACCCTGAAACTGAAAAGCACTACAAATGAACATGGATAGACAAGTGACCAAATTATTAGTAGTTCATCAACACATTAAAACCAAAGTACATACATAGTTCAAATTGAACAACATATAGCTCTCCAGAGCATCTAGTTAAACCATACATTGAAACTATGTAAAACTTTCAATGCAACAACAAATGCGATCATAATCACAACTAAGGTAACAATTGATCCAACGGCATGATGATACAAAGCCTCGGTATGAATGGCATATTTTCTAATCTTTCTAATCTTCAACCGCATTGCATCCATCTTGATCTTGTGATCATCGACGACATCCGCAACATCCAACTCCAATATCATCTTCTCCTCCTCAATTTTTTTTTATTTTTTGCTTCAAGTAATTGTTTTCTTCTTCAAATAAATTTAACCTCTCGACAATAGGGTCGGTTGGAATTTCCGGTTCAACCACCTCCTACATAAATAAAATCTATGTCACGTTGCTCGGCATAATTGTCATAAACAATAAATGAACCAAATAGTTATAAAAAGATAATATATACCACATCCGAATCATAGACAGGACGAGAGCCGACGGGGGTGGATACCAGAACCATCACACTATATAATAACAAGGAATAATAAAAGTAAGAAAATTAGAAAGAAGATAAGAACAAGAGGCTCACCACGGTGGTGCCGGCGACGAGATCGGCGCGGGCGATCGACGGCGGTGAAGACGGGGACGGGACGTGATGGACCACTAAACCTAGAAAAATCTCAGGGAAAATGGAGCTCGGAGGTCGAGTTTCGAGAGAAGAAATATTAACTAGTGTGGCTCGGGCATTTCATCGAACACCGCATTTGCATAGGAGGTGAGCTAGAGCACCCAAATGCCCTCCCCTCGCCGGCCAGCAAAAAACAGAGCAGTGCGGAGTGCTCTGCTCGCCGGCGATGGGTTATATATAGGCAAATCATTTGTCCCGGTTCGTGGCGGGAACCGGGACCAATGGGTGTGGGCCAGGAGCGAGGCTCATTGGTCCCGGTTCGTGCCTAGAACCGGGACAAATGGGTCCAGAAGAACCGGGACCAAAGCCCACGAGCCCCCGGCCGGCCACCTGGGCTCACGAACCGGGACGAATGCACCAATTGGTCCCGGTTCATATAAGAACCGGGACTAATGGTCTGGCCAGGCCCGAACAAAAGCCCCTTTTTCTACTAGTGCACACGCGCACGCCCACGCCCAGCAGCCGCCGCATAGTCGCACGTCGTGCCTCGGCCGGGAAGAACTTCTGCTCGAGGCTTATGCTCCGGCCCCTCTCGCAGCTCTCCGCAAGTACGCGTGCACCGTATTATGTTTCCGCACGTCCGCCGCAGGTTCATAACCCCAACGGCCATCGCTTTTGCTTGCCCTCGCCGTCGGTTGTCGTCGTTGCAGCCATGGCCAAGCTCGACCTGTTATTGAATGGCTCAAAAGAGCCTGGGAGCTCTTTATATCACGGATACTGAGCTAGCCCAGTGGTTATTCGCTAGTGCAAGCATCCAGGAGGTCCTGCGATCGAATCCCAGGGAGCCACCAATTCTTTTGCCCTGTTCCCTTTTATTTTTGCTCCGACACACTCAGCCGCTGGACCTTAAATCCTCTTGGGCCACATTCACTCTCGGGACCGCTGCACTGTATTGCTTCTGGCCCGTGTATGTGTTTTCTTCTGATCTATGATTTTAGCATTTTCCAGTGCATACATATTTACAGGAAATGCCATCATTTTGATTTGTCAATAACTGAATATGGATGCATCCAAATTAAACAAACTATATATGTAAAATGCTTAGAATTTCATCTAGTTTCACAATATGCAACTTTCATCCATGTTAAAATGTTTAAAATTTGTTGTTTGCATTTTTTGCATAAATGACATGTTAAAAATAACCGTAGTTCCAAATTAAATAAACTTTATATGAAAATGGGATAGAAAAATGCATAGATTAACGTGTTGCACTTGATTTTCCTGTTTAACAACAATAAAATATGTTTTAGGGCAGAACAGTACCAAATTCAAAATATGCATATGGGGTTTGTCCGAAATTATTGTTTGTTCTTTCCAGCCTCATTTAAATTGCCTAGATAGGTAGTTTGCTCATGCTTCACCTCTTGCCATGTTTAACAACATTTAACATTGTTGGGTACATAAACGAGGGAGAACTAAATAATTGATGTGGTGTTTCATCAATATGCAACTCGTTGCATATTGAGCTCCACTTAACTTGTAGTATTGCTTGTTGCACTTTGCCATGCCATGCTATTTAAACCGGACATGCATCATACTTGTTTGCGCATCATGCCATGTTTATGTGATGGTTGTTTACTATGTTGTTTGCTTCTTTCCGGCTATGCTTCTTCTCAATAGTTCCGGTTACATTGCGATTGTGAGGATTCGTTCGACTACGTCCGTTTGTCTTCCTCATGGACTCGTTCTTCTTCCTAGCGGGATCTCAGGCAAGATGACCATTACCCTCGATATCACTTCTATCTTTGCTTGCTAGTTGTTTGCTCTATCGCTATGTTGCGCTACCTACCACTTGTTTATCATGCCTCCCATTTTTGCCATGTGAAGCCTCTCACCCACCTTCCTAGAAAACAGTTGTTTGGCTAAGTTACCGCTTTGCTCAGCACCTCTTATAGCGTTTCTAGTTGCAGGTGAAGATGAAGTTTGCTGCATGTTGGACCATGTTTATTGTTGGTCTATCACAATATCTCTTATTTAGTTAATGCATCTATATAATTGGTAAAGGGTGGAAGGCTCGGCCTTATGCCTGGTGTTTGTTCCACTCTTGCCGCCCTAGTTTCCGTCATACCGGTGTCATGTCCTTTATTTTGTGTTCCTAACGCGGTTGGGGTTCTGCGACCCCCTTGACTGTTCGCTTTGAATAAAACACCTCCAGCAAGGCCCAACCTTGGTTTTACATTTGCCTAACAACCTATACCTTTCCCTTGGGTCGGCCAACCCGAGGGTCATCTTTGTTTTAACCCCCGCGGGCCAGTGCTTCTCTAAGTGTTGTTCCGAACCGAGTAGACTGCGGGGCCACCTCGGGGAAACTTGAGGTTTGGTTTTACTCGTAGGATGTCTCATTCGGTGTGCCCTGGGAACGAGATATGTGCAGCTCCTATCGGGATTTGTCGGCACAGTCGGGTGGTCTTGTTGGTCATGTTTTACCATTGTCGAAATGTTTTGTAACCGGGATTCCGAGACTGATCGGGTCTTTCCGGGAGAAGGAATATCCTTCGCTGATTGTGAGAGCTTGTGATGGGCTAAGCTGGGACAACCCTGCAGGGTATAAACTTTCGAAAGCCGTGCCCGCAGTTATGTGGCAGATGGGAATTTGTTAATGTCCGGTTGTAGAGAACTTGACACTTGACTTTATTAAAATGCATCAACCGCATGTGTAGCCGTGATGGTCTCTTTTCGGCGGAGTCCGAGAAGTGAACACGGTTCTTGTGTTATGGTTGTGGGTAAGTAGTTTCAGGATCACTTCTAGCTTCACGGCCGTTGCATTGCTTCTCTTCTCGCTCTTATTTCCGTATGTGCCACCATATTTGCTTAGTGCTTGCTGAAGCTCCACCTCATTACCACTTCCTACCCATAAGCTTAAATAGTCTTGATCTCGCGGGTTTTGAGATTGCTTAGTCCACGTGACTCACATATACTACCAAAACAGTTGCAGGTGCCGAGGATACCAGTGCAGGTGATGCAATTGAGCTCAAGTGGGAGTTCGACGAGGACCTTGGTCGTTACTATGTGTCTTTTCCGGATGATCAGTAGTGGAGCCCAGTTGGGACGATCCAGGATCTAGCATTTGGGTTGTCTTCTTTTATTTTGGTTCCGTAGTCGGACCTTGATTGTACTCTGGATGATGTATGCTTAACTTGTTATTTGTGTGAAGTGGCGATTGTAAGCCAACTCTTTATCTCATTCTTGTTCATTACATGGGATTGTGTGAAGATGACCCTTCTTGCGACAAAACCACCATGTGGTTATGCCTCCAAGTCGTGCCTCGACACGTGGGAGATATAGGCGCATCATGGGCGTTACAAGTTGGTATCAGAGCCATCCCCAACTTAGGAGCCCCCTGCTTGATCGAATCGCTGACGTTGTTGAGTCTAGAACTAAAATGTTTTGAGTCTTAGGATTATATATATCGGAGAGTAGGATTCTTTTTACTCCTCAGTCCCTTCGTCGCTCTGGTGAGGTCTCCTGACGTAGATGTTTTGACTTTCCTCTTCTCCAATTTCACAAAAAATAATTTAGGATCACGCGGGTATCTTGGGATCGTTCCGATATTCTTGTGACGAGAACATTGTTCTTGGTGCCTCCTGACATTTAGGGGTTGTGGCAGTGTCCCGGGGAGTTGAGATCCGAGGTGTTGTCGTCATAATTTTATCGTTGCAGTTCTGGAATACCTGAGTTTCGCCGACATTGAAAATCTCTTTTATGCAGTTGTTGGTGAGATAACCTCGACGCCACCCAGTACTGGGGCGGGAGTTCGGGAGTATTGCCATAGCTCGTATAACGGATTCTTTTTGAAGGTTGAGGTACATGATTTCCAGAGTTTTATTGGTTATGTGTTGACAGATGGATACAACTGGATGTAGGGTTTGTCTAGTTTGGGTGATATATATTGCTTCCCCTGTATCCCCAACACCAGATTGCATAACCAGAATGTTTCGGGAGTTTATAGGTGGGAATTCAAGTAGCTCCTAGAACATCTTTCCGACAGATGCATGATATGGGATTGGGTAAATCTCTATCATATGTATTTGTTCCGGCTTATTCTGCAAGCCAAATCTTTGTTTTGTTTTGAGTTGTGGTATTCGAGTTGCTTCAATGTCAAGTGTTTATTCCATACCTTTTCCAAGTGGTGTTATCATGTTTCTATGGGAGTGCTAATCCTTCTTGGTCATCAAGAGTGTCATCCCAATTCTAATTCCAACCGGTGCGCTTCTCTTCAAGATGATCCCATCATTCTCCCCATCCGCAAGATCAATTCTAAGTTTTCTCAATGGTATCCATCCCATCTGCCCAAGTTGCCTTTGTTTTCCCGCCCTCCCACCCTTTTCTTCAAGGACTTAGATTTCTTAATCAAGCATCCATTTTATTCATGTGAAGTCTCTTCTTTCTTTTCAATAAATGTTCTTACCCGGTGGTTCTCATGAAGATGCTCTACAAGTTCATCATTCTTTGTTCTCTTTCTTCTCCAGTGGATTCAATTCAAGCTTTCGGTGTTGATCATATCCTTTTCCTCGTTTCAATGCTTTCTCATGCCGGTGCACCTCCTAATCATTCACCTCTCGTTATTCATTCATATCCGAACTGCTGAAGATATCTCAGAAGACTCATCTTTCCATTCAAGATCTGTTTGTTCTATCTCGTGGTTGTTATCTTATTCAGGCCATTTAATTCACCGGCGCAATATCTCTTTTAAATCGTTCAACGGTGTTTCCTTTTGAGTGGGCCCTAACCCACAGGTCTTTTCCCAGGATCTTACCTGACTCTTCTAATTTTCCGGAGCTATTCCCAAATTCATTTCAAAGTTTGACGTAAGAATGAGTTATCATCAGCCAAATGTCTTTCTCCAAGATCTTTCAAATTCTTTTCATTGTTGGTTCAACCTTTCTAATTTTCATCCCGGAGTATCTCAACAATTCATGGTGGTGGTTTCTCGTCGTCATTCTCGGAATTTTGAAGACCGAAGAAGAGTTTTTCCTCCAAATCCTTACTCATTCTTCCAAAGATTCATGGTTCAAGCTTGATGCCATCCTCTCATAATTGTTTTCGATTGTGAGAATTCTTTTCATACTCATCCGGAGCAATTCAAGAGTCTTTTCATATTGATTCTCCATAGCCCATCATCTCAGAATTATTCATTCCAGCTTTCAGCTCTCGTTCTCGAATTCTTCCGGTGCATTGTTCAAGTATCCTCTAGTCAGCTCGTGATCTATTCGTTCTCATGTATCTAAATTCTCTCAAGTATCTTCGTTATTTTTCTAATTACTCCCATTGTTTCGTTCTCTTTTTTCGTTTGTTTTCAATTCTTACGGTGGTTGCTCTTCCTTCGTTATCGTATCAATATATTCGTGTTTCCAAATCCCACCAGTGGATCCATCAAGAACTTCTCAAGTTTGGCTATATCACTTCAATCTTTTCAAGAAGAATAAGTAGTATGCCAAATCTGTTGCTTGTCATCAATTTAAGTTGATGAAGGATAAACATACAGTAAATCTTATTCTTGTTTCCTTGAGGTGATTCAATTCTTTTCTTCCGGAGTTCGTTCATGATATCAATTTGTCGGTGCTAAGTTGTTCATCTTTTGATTCTAGAGTTCCAAGCTCTCTCAGTTAACTCGCCGTGAAGCTCCATCTAAATATTTACAAGGCTTCATCTTATTATTTTCAAGCTTCTTTTTTTGCGACCATCCATTTATTACCTGAGTTCTTCATGGAGGCTCTACATGGTGGTTCGTCAAGGATTCTTTTAGTTCTTCAATTGTTCTTAAATATTTCTCTCGGAGTTATGATCCGCCAAGCTATACTCTATAATAAACATGGTGTTCAACACATGTCTCGTTTTGAGGAGTTCAAGTATTCTTCATCGTGCATTCCGAAGTGCAATTCTTTCTACCTTATTTTTGAGGTGGCGTTATGCCAATATTGACAATTCCCCTTTGTGTTTCAAGGTTCACAAGTTGTCAAGAATGAGATAGTTAAACCCATCATTTTTCTTTGTTCAGGAGATCCTTCCAACCCCTAATTTATTCGTTGGAGTAATCTTGGGTTGTATCTCACCGAAAAGCTTTCCCTAAGGATTGTTGCTATTTATGGTGCTTATAAATGACCCAAGTTCTTCATTTATCCTCCCGGTGAAATAAGTTTTTCGTCTCCTTGTTGATATCAATCCAAACAATTGTTTCCGTTAGTGGCAGAATTTCACCTCATAATTTTGAGACGTTTTCCATAAGCCCACAACAACCTTATTATTTTGTTGTTTAATTTTCAACAACTCCATCCAATCCTTTTTTCTAAGGATGCTTTCAAATTCATTGGTGGTAGAAGTTATCATTTTCTTCTACTTTCTTTCTTCCTAACGATCTAGCTTCTATTCTTTTGTTCCGGAGGCATTGTGATGTTGCACTCTTCGACCCATCATCCCATTTTTGTCAAAGATCATGTTCTTTCCTTTGCTTATCCATTCAACCGGAGTGTCGTGTCCTCCATTCAAGTTCTCTCATCTTATCAAGTTTTGCCTCCCTTCTCAACCGGAGTGCTGTCTGAAATCTTTCTTACCCCTTGTGCCATTCTTTCAATAGTTCCGGAGGCAGTGTGTTGTTGATTCCATCAAGTATCCTCTCGTCTTGTCATGTTCATGTTCAATTCCTTCCATTTACAGTCAGAGTGTTATCCAAATTATATCATTCTTATCCTTCTCTATCTTATTTCAACCGGAGTGGTTTCAATAACTATCTTGTCACTTAACTTCTTTGTTTTCGTCAGATTCCAGGTTCCTTTTAGCTAACGGAGTGTTCACAATCTCGTTCATCTCCATTGTATTCTTCTTTCAATTTGTTCAACCTCTCAAGGTTCATGGTTTCACTCGTTTGTTGAAAAAGCAACTTTGTTTTACCTCTTGCTTTTCCGTTTCTCTCCGGTGCCATCCTAGATCTCGGGACGAGATCTCTTGTAACTAGAGGAGTGTTGTGACGCCCCGAGATCGGTGCTCCAGATGCCTTCCATGGATTCCGAGATTCGTCGTGTGATTTGTTTGTTTGTTGCATTCATCGTTGCATCATTTGCATTGCATCATGATCATCATACCTTGTTTTGCATATTTAAGTTTTGTTGTGTGTTCTTGTGTGAACCCCTCTTATTCTTATCTCCACCTCATTATTTTCACCATGCATATATCAGCAACCATTTTTCAAGTTCACCCAAGTGTCTATCCCATCCAAACTTCTCCTTTCTTCTTTATTCCATTTTTTTCTTGTGGCATTTTTCCTGATCGGAAAAATGTTCAACTTGTCCCTATAAATCCTAAATGATGCCCATACCCTCTCTGCCAAATTCCATCCCTTTTTGGAGCTGTTTTGGTTGGGTTCGAAAGTGGTTCAAGTTTGAATTCACTTCAAACTTGAATTCTTTTTCTACCTTTAAAAATTGCCAAACCAATTTATTAAATTTGTGCATAGTTTCAGGACACCAGATATATCTTACCTACTAATAAACCATGGACTGTTTCTGGTTGTCCGTCATGCCATTTTACAAATAAACCCCTCAGTTTTCTGTAAATCAACCCGCAGTACACGTTTAAGTTACAACCGAACCATTTTTTATTTTCGCAGAAAACCCCCTGATGTTTTAGATAATCAACCCGCCGTCCAATTTTAAGTCAGCTGATTTTTTTTGTTTTCAGAAAAAAAAACCTTGACGTTTCGTTTAATCAATCCATAGTTTATGTAAAACAAAACTATTCATATCTTTTAAACCGTAACTTCGATTTTAACATGTTATATATGAAATTTGATTAGAAAAATATGTAGAATCTAAATATGATATTATTTTTAGATGTTAAGTATTTCCAAAATATTATGTTTGGTGCAAACTTAATCTATAGTGCACAGTCCATTTTTTTGTACCGTCGGTGATTCTAATTGCTAATAAACATCTATTAAAACTAGTGTGAGAGAAAAAAACATCAATAACCAGGCATGCACACCTATGAAAAATGTTGCAGGAAAAACAACATATTTTTCATCTTATTTCGAGCGAGTGTGCGCGCGTGCGTGCGCGTGCGTGAGAGAGAGAGAGAGAGACCTTAGGACTAACCACATTCGAACGCGTTTTCATTGTGTGAGCACCTAGGTCACTGTCGGCAACACAAATGTGATGCCATGTGAAACTAAAAGACGCGAGCCTATTATGGTCTTGAGTCATGATTATTGGGTTAAGAGTGTGTATTATTTTCTTTCCCATTGCAACGCACAGGCTTTTTTGCTAGTATCCATGTATATTACTTTTCCTTCCTAAAACCCCTGGCCTTTTTCTCTTAAAATCTGTTTGTTTTGTTCATTTGAATAAACATAAGTTTTTTTTTGAGGAAAAATAAACAGAAGTTTTAAGAGAAGGGAATGGTTTACCTAGAGCCCAGCCGCGGCCCAGTAATAGCAGCGCAGCAGCAGCCCAGCGCCAGCTCCCAGCCTCATTTGCTCGCCCTCCCGCGGTAATCCACGATGGACACCCACGCCGGGCCCACCTGCTAGTCCCCCGTCGCCCTCCTTTTTCTTCCACCTCACGCCTCCCTCTCTGTCGCAGTAAAACTCCACGACCAGAGGCACATGGCCACGAGGGCAGCCACGGCCTTGCGCCTCCCCTCCTATAAAGACCGCAGCCCTGCTCCCTAGGGTTCCCTCTCCCTCCTCCCGCCGCCGCCACCCCTTTCCCTCCATCTGTTTCTCCTTCTTCCTCAAGAAACAGAGGACCAGAGAACCATTGAGCGCGCTCCACCCTCGTTTCGAGGCGTCCTCGTCGTCTTCTTCGTCTTCCAGCAAGGCCAGGAGCCAGAAGGGCCAAAGGGCACCACGATCTTCTTTCCCGGCGTTGTCTTCTTCCTCTTCATCACCGTGGAACGCCAAGTTCCTCGTCGTCGGCTACCTCCTCTGCTTCATCTTCTTCACGGAGCCGAGCACCGCCTCGATCAGCGCAGCGCCAAGCCGGCTCCTCTGCTGCCCCGAGGAGTCCGCCGACTCCAGCAGCACCCCCATGGTGAGCCGCTGCTCCTTCCCATCTCCTTCCCTGTCATACCCCGCTGTCGTCGTTGCCGTTTTCCGCGCGCACCCGCGGGACCACATCGCCGGCGAAGTTCCCGTTCATGTTTTGATTCATCCGTAGCCCTTTAGGGTCGCCTTGTAGTGCAGCATCTTTTGATGCCCTCCTCTGCGAGTTTTGGTCGCCGGAGTTCCTCCGACGAGCTCGCCCGCTGTTCTGCGCGCCCGCCTTGTTCTTCTCTGCTTCTTGCTTGCGCACATGCCCGCTGGCTTCGTCACTCTTGTCGGCCCTTGCCACACCTTCGATGCACACCTCCATGCACACGCATCTGCGCACGCCCACGCCCAGCAGCCGCTGCATAGTCGCACGTCGTGCCTCGGCCGGGAAGAACTTCCGCTCGAGGCTTATGCTCCGGCCCCTCTCGCAGCTCTCCGCAATTACGCGTGCACCGTCTTATGTTTTCGCACGCCCGCCGCAGGTTCATAACCCCAACGGCCTTCGCTTTTGCTTGCCCTCGCCGTCGGTTGTCGCCGTTGCAGCCATGGCCAAGCTCGACCTATTGTTGAATGGCTCAAAAGAGCCTGGGAGCTCATTATATCAGGGATACTGAGCTAGCCCAGTGGTTATTCCCTATTGCAAACATCCAGGAGGCCCAACAATTCTTTTGCCTTGTTTCCTTTTATTTTTGCTCCCACACACTTAGCCGCTGGACCTCAAATCCTCTTGGGCCTCATTCACTCTCGGGGCCGCTGCACTGTATTGCTTCTGGCCCGCGTATGTTTTTTTCCTGCTTTGTGATTTAGCATTTTCCAGTGCATACATATTTACAGGAAATGCCATCATTTTGATTTGTCAATTACTAAATATGCATGCATCCAAATTAAACAAACTATATATGAAAAATGCTTAGAATTTCATCTAGTTTCACAATATGCAACTTTCATCCATGTTAAAATATTTAAATTTTGTTTTTTGCATTTTTTGCATAAATGACATGTTAAAATGGTTTATTTCATAACTAAATAACCGTAGCTCCAAATTAAATAAAATTTATATGCAAATGGGGTAGAAAAAAGCATAGATTAACGTGTTGCACTTTATTTTCCTGGTTAACAAAAATAAAATATGTTTTAGGGAAGAACAGTACCAAATTCAAAATATGCATATGGGGTTTGTCCGGAATTATTGTTTGTTGTTTCCGGCCTCATTTAAATTGCCTAGATAGGTAGTTTGCTCATGCTTCACCTCTTGCCATGTTTAACAACATTTAATATTGTTGGGTACATAAACGAGAGAGAACTAAATAATTGATGTGGTGTTTCGTCAATATGCAACTCGTTGCATATTGACCTCCACTTGACTTGTAGTATTGCTTGTTGCACTTTGACATGCGATGCTATTTAAACCGGACATGCATCATACTTGTTTGCGCATCATGCCATGTTTATGTGATGGTTGTTTACCATGTTGTTTGCTTCTTTCCGGCTGTGCTTCTTCTCAATAGTTCCGGTTACGTTGCGATAGTGAGGATTCGTTCGACTACGTCCGTTTGTCTTCTTCATGGACTCGTTCTTCTTCCTAGCGGGATATCAAGCAAGATGACCATTACCCTCGATATCACTTCTATCTTTGCCTGCTAGTTGTTTTCTCTATCGCTATGTTGTGCTACCTACCACTTGTTTATCATGCCTCCCATTTTTGCCATGTCAAGCCTCTAACCCACCTTCCTAGCAAACCGTTGTTTGGCTAAAGTTACCGCTTTGCTCAGCCCCTCTTATAGCGTTGCTAGTTGCAGGTGAAGGTGAAGTTTGCTCCATGTTGGACCATGTTTATTGTTGGCATATCACAATATCTCTTATTTAATTAATGCATCTATATACTTGGTAAAGGGTGGAAGGCTCGGCCTGATGCCTGGTGTTTTGTTCCACTCTTGTTGCCCTAGTTTCCGTCATACTGGTGTCATGTTCCTTGATTTTGCGTTCCTAATGCGGTTGGGGTTATGGGACCCCCTTGATAGTTCGCTTTGAATAACACTCCTCCAGCAAGGCCCAACCTTGGTTTTACATTTGCCTAACAACCTATACCTTTCCCTTGGGTCGGCCAACCCGAGGGTCATCTTTATTTTAACCCCCCCGGGCCAGTGCTTCTCTAAGTGTTGGTCCGAACCGAGTAGACAGCAGGGCCACCTCGGGGAAACTTGAGGTTTGGTTTTACTCGTAGGATGTCTCATTCGGTGTGCCCTGAGAACGAGATATGTGCAGCTCCTATCGGGATTTGTCGGCACAGTCGGGTGGTCTTGCTGGTCTTGATTTACCATTGTCGAAATGTCTTGTAACCGGGATTCCGAGACTGATCGGGTCTTTCCGGGAGAAGGAATATCCTTCGCTGTTCGTGAGAGCTTGTGATGGGCTAAGTTGGGACACCCCTGCAGGGTATGTACTTTCGAAAGTTGTGCCCGCGATTATGTGGCAGATGGGAATTTGTTAATATCCGGTTGTATAGAACTTGACACTGGACTTAATTAAAATGCATCAACCGCGTGTGTAGCCGTGATGGTCTCTTCTCGGCAGAGTCCGGGAAGTGAACACGGTTCTTGTGTTATGGTTGTGGGTAAGTAGTTTCAGGATCACTTCTTGATCACTTCTAGCTTCACGACCGTTGCATTGCTTTTCTTCTCGCTCTTATTTGCGTATGTTAGCCACCATATTTTCTTAGTGCTTGATGCAGCTCCACCTCATTACCACTTCCTACCCATAAGCTTAAATAGTCTTGATCTCGCGGGTTTTGAGATTGCTGAGTCCTCGTGACTCACAGATACTACCAAAATAGTTGCAGGTGCCGAGGATACCAGTGCAGGTGATGCAATCGAGCTCAAGTGGGAGTTCGATGAGGACCTTGGTCGTTACTATGTGTCTTTTCCGGATGATCAGTAGTGGAGCCCAGTTGGGACGATCGGGGATCTAGCATTTGGGTTGTCTTCTTTTATTTTGGTTCCGTAGTAGGACCTTGATTGTACTTTGGATGATGTATGCTTAACTTGTTATTTGTGTGAAGTGGTGATTGTAAGCCAACTCTTTATCCCATTGTTGTTCATTACATGGGATTGTGTGAAGATGACCCTTCTTGCGACAAAAACACCATGCGGTTATGCCTCCAAGTCATGCCTCGACACGTGGGAGATATAGCCGCATCGTGGGCGTTACACCCTGGCCCTGCTGCGGCATCCGCCTGATGGCCTCTCCCGGAGCAGCACTCCAGGTGGCGGCCTTCTGCGCCGAAGACCTCGAAGAAGAGCATGGAGGCGCCATCGAACTCAAAATAGATCGCGAGGGTGCCCTCCGCGCGGCACACCCGAACGACCTCAACCTCCGCTCCAGTCGCCGGCGTGTCGCAGTCGGCGTGCTGCAGCCAAAGCTCGAGAGGTCCCCTCGACGGCATCTCGGCAGAAAAGAAGGAAGGGAAGCAGATCCAAGTGCTCGGGGGCATCGCCGCCCACAGCACAAGCTCGTGCGAAGAGTCCGTGGCATGGACTCCAGGGGCGGCGACGCGCGCCACCGCGGTACGGCGACCATGGCCATGGCGCGCGCCGACGCTCGTCGCCTCTTCCTCCTGAGCCCACGGCTTGGGCGTACAAGGGTAACGGATACCCAGGAGGAGGCTGCTCGCACCAAGGCCTCGTCACCACCTGCATCGCCGCCACGTCGCGGCGGTGAATCGGCCTCTTCTTCGACGCGAGCGACCCTGGCCCGTCGAGAGGAGTCTTTCCTTTCTCCGCAGCAGAGAACCTTCGGATGGGCGCGATTGGTGGCGGCAATGGAGCAAAGGGGGAGAAGCGAGCGAAATGGGAAGAGATGGGCGACGGGGGCTCTGCCCCCCTCCCCATTTATAGCAGGAGAAGGCCAACCAACGCCCCCCACGATCACAGGTAATGATGGTTTTCCCTTGCATGTCGCAGGGACATGTCAAGTCGGTCAGTTGCCGAGGCAGCGTGGGGATGCGGAGACGCCCACGTCCAATCAACCGCCACACGTCGACCAAGGCGGCAGGCTATTGGGGCCCGCGGCGCTCCGTACTTGCCCTTTGGCTTCGCCTAAAAGCCAAGCCCGAGCGTGCCTTGGGCCCGGGGCTACTGTCGGTGTCCTGGGAATGGGGGTCCCCAGACTTGTTTTCCGGCGGCCCACGGCGTGGCTCTGCGAGCAGGCCTGTACGGCCAATCTTCACCAACAAGCTTTCAAGACCCTCGCGAGGGGCCAAGCCTTGTGAGGCGGACGACACAAGACCTCCTCGGGAGCGGCGTCACCAGGCTGGCTCGCGAGGGGCGGAGAGATCAAGGCAAGGCAAACCTCGCGAGGTTCCAGTGACGTGAGCCATGACGATCGAGACCAGGCGGGCGCCAGCGCGCACAGTGTCCTTGTTTCCTCTTTGGTGCTAAGGAGGCAAGCGCAGGCGAGGAGTACCGAGGCATCAAGCAAAGGTTTCCCTATTGGTGCAACGAGACCAGGACCAGCAGGACGGCAGGACGGAGGTCACCGTGGAGCCCAAGACAGTGTCACCACCAGAGCCTTTGGCAGGCGCAGACTACTTTTGTCAGGATAAGCTGTACTAGCTGTCCCCTTGCAAATTGGCCGTTGTGGGATCCCTTCCCGCTCAATATTTGGGATGAGGACCAGGGCCTCTATAAATAGGGCTAGCCACCACAGTAGAGGCAATGAGGCCTCAGCTGATTCAATCCTCACACTCACACAAGTTCACCAAGCGCAAGAACACCTCGCCTCAGGAGGCTGTTCTTCCCCTTGTACTGTTCATCCCTAGCCCAAGAGGCAATCCACCACCACACACTGGAGTAGGGTATTACACCACAACGATGGCCCGAACCAGTATAAATCTTGTGTCCCTTGTGTTCTGAGTTCGTCGAGCTAGCCTAGAGATCACGAAGCGAGTGAGGGCGTGATCTGTAAGGGAGAGATCTTCGCGTGCACCCCAGAGTTTGAACCTTAAGGGTTTTGCCGGAACCCGAGATCCGACACACGTGGTCAAAACCGGTGGGGGTACATTCGTAACTTACCCTACATTTCAGACAAGCGCGTCCCTAGGCCATGGCTCCCCCTACCTTCCCCTTCGCCCCCCATTCGTACACTGAGGCCGCCAAAACCCAGGAAATCCCACGCTCCTCCGTCGGCCTCCCGACCGCCGCCTAGCCGGAGACTTTTCCCCGACGATGTCGTTCACCGCAATAGCTCGCCGTCCCTCATCCACCGCACTGGATGAGGATCCGTCGTCGATCTCGTCGTCCCGCCGGATCAGCTGCCCTGTCCTCCACCTCCAAGGAGCTACCCCGACGTTCGCCTCGTCTATCGCGCCACCTCCATCCCCACAACGCCGTCTTGACCTGCCCCACCAGAACCACAGCACCCTCTCCAATTCCTCCGATGAAGGCGAGGCCTTCTCGGTGCCACCAAGGAGGTTCTGCGCTCACCGCTGCATTTAATATTTTATTGATCTCACGGGGCTGCCGGTGCTCGATTCCGAACAGCCATGGCGGGTCTCTATCGACAACTCCATCGCCAGGAACTTCATCCACGGCATCTCTCCCCCATGTGGTTGCTTCCTTGGCGGCGACTTCCACACCGGCACTAGCTGCAGCTGTTGCGACTCTCGCTCGCGCTGCTGCTGTTGCTAATCCGTCTCTCGCTCGTGCTGCGGCTCTGTTCTTGCTGTCGGTCGCACTGATACACTGCTCTTGCTTTCGCTCATGCTGCTGCTTTGCTCTGCTATTGCTGTCGGTCGCGTTGCTGCTCCGCTCTTGCTCTTGTTCGTGCTGCTGCTCTGCTCTTGTTCTCGCTCGCGCTGCTGCTCCTGCTGCTGCATGACCTCTGGCAGCTATAGGAGTTTTGGCAGCTATAGGAGTTGCTGCTTTAGCACTCGCTCACGGTGCTGCTGCACGACTTGCTCGCGTTCCCTTCTCGAGCGACTGCTGATTTAGATCACTGCTTCTCTGCTACTTGTGCTCAAACGCCCTAAACTTCTATTGCAATGCTCTTCTACTAGTTCAATCGGTTTCAACAGTAAAATTCAGTTTCGACTGTAAAGTTCAGTTTCTTCAATTAAGTTCATAGTGAACAGTATTTACAGCATCTGTCGGAGCGGCCATGGGCGGCTGATGCGTTTTACATCTAGCACTTTTTGGTGATGTATTTTACAGCATCTATTGCAGATGATATTAGAGTCCCACTTTAGATTAACGTTGTCTGTCTTGTCCTGCTTCAGCCTCGCCGCCGTACACCTCACTAGAGCTGCTCCAATGACGGAACCGTCCATCACAATGCAGGAGTACCCTCAGCACCGTTTCCAGAGGCCTCAGATCTTCTTCCCCGCCTCCCACAGTCACACCAGCATCACCATCCTCCATGTCCAACCCAATGATGCTGAGGTCGACAAGGGTATGCCAAAGAGGTTGTACACTCGTCACATCACTTTGTTACTCTGCAATCTTGTCGATCCCTTAGGGATCCTTTGCTATGGAACTACTATGGTACTACTATTCGTGCATTTGGTTAGAAGGAGTGGAGCAAAGCAAAAGTGGAGGATTTTTTTCCTTTGGTGTCTCTTTCAAAGAAAAACATAGGAATTTTAATATCCACTTGGACAGCCTTTTCAAATTAATATGCATGAAGAACAGGACTAATTGCATTTCTGGTATAATAATTAAGATTCTTATTTTGTCATTGTCACGTGGTTTGAGTTTAATTTGACCATGTTTATCCATTCCTGTGGTCTTCCAATTCATGTGAACCAAACACCCAGGTTGACAGAAATCCTATGTTTGCAAATGCTCTATTTTGCACATGCATTCCTATCCTATTCCTGTGTTTTTCCTGTTCCTACGTTTATGGAATTCTCCAATTCGAAGGAGCCCTTACAGATTTACTTCATTTTCAGATAGGCGTCAAAGAAAACTCTGTGTGTTATGTCCTGCTCCTACCGTGCCGTCATCCACCCCACCTGAGGTGCACCATCGATGGAAATGTTCGCTGCAGCAGAGATTACGCTTGCATACTTTCTTTCGCCACCTCAGATCATCTTCCCTGTTGCCGGCAGCCACGCCAACTGCATTACCATCATCGACTGAGCAGATGAACCTAAGGACTACACAGTTCCGGAAGAGAGGTCGCACTCTTTCGTGTCTACTTACGTTATACATCGATTATTATTAGCTGCTACTTTATCGTTCAAACTTGAGTTTTAAAATGCCCATGGGGCAAATATCGAGGCAGCAACAAATAGTATCTTTCTACTATCTGGTTCATCTGGGGTCTTCTATGTGGTTCATGTTGGGTGGCTAACAAACAGTAGATGATCCATTGTCTATCTTTTTAAACTGAAGCTATAATCTACCTGCTATCATTAGTTTTGGATCTATCCACTTGTTTGCTACCAATATTCTTGATTTATGCATGCACCCCTTAGGCCTTACATAATCTAACTATATTTTTTATTATGCATGTCAGTTATTGTACACAATCGTACTGAACCTCCTCGCACCACCGCCCTCGCCTCCCCCATGGCCAACTATCTGGTGAATCCGATCCCCTTCCTCCCTGCGGGATGGTCTATCGAGCCAGGACCTGCTAACAGAAAGGTTCGCGCGGACATGGTGGTCAATCCAATCCCCCCTCTCAACAATAGCTTCCTTGCCATTGCCGAAGCCAACAGATTTGTTCCTCTACATCTGCAGGAGGGGCTCCGCAACACCATTGAGGTGTTGCTGCACGAATCTGGCCTCCACACTACAGAGTCATCTGACCATCCGCACGGTATTGGTATGTTTGCTTTTGCCAACTCATTCATCAGAGACACTGAAGTCAATACTACCTTTCAGTTTGATGATGAGGATTTGGTAGTCTCGTTTGTCCGCCATAATGCTGCTCTGAACATGTGCAACACTACTTACGACCCTGAAGTTTGGTTGATGTATATTGGGTTTCAGATGACTATCAGACTGATTTTTATCTCCAGCGCTCAGTTGATGATTATGGTAGATTGGTCACTTGGAATAGCCCTAACTTGGATCGTAGTGTGGTGCTCATCAAGGTTCAAGTTATTCATATGCGTCTGATCCCCAAGAGCATTGTAGTGCGTCAGTTAGGAGGGGACAGAGCTTGCTGGACTGCCTCGGTGTATATTCTGCGTGTCGCTGACTGGAACGCTCATGATCCAGTGGTTCCCACGGCTTATGAGGAGCCACCTCCGGCCAATGGTATCCCGCACCCTATGTTTGGCGATGGCCTCACCGCCGAACAACTTTATCTGCAGCAACTACAAAACTGGCTTCTTCAGAATGGTGTGGGTAATGATCAGGCTCCACACAATGCCTCTCAACAGGATGGTCCTCAGAATGCTCAATGGGATCCTTGGCCACAGCCCCTGTTCCACAAATGCCTGCTGCTCTGGTTAACTTCCAAGCTTGGCTTGCAGCTCAAGGACTTCGTGTGCAAGATGGGATTCTTCCTAAGGATAAATTGTCTGACAGTCTAAATTTAGCTTGGTTGGATTCTAGCTCCAAAGCACACAGGGCTCCTCCCCCATGAACAATCAGCAGATCAGCACCCTGTTTGTGGCGCCTCCTTTGCCCTAGAATCCTATCAATGTGGATGTGTCCATCAATGCTGATTCTATGCTTGTGAGCATATCTATTGAAGGCAATGAACTCACCACTATACTAGCCTCTGATCTGATTCCACGCAATATCTTCACTGAATACTTATCCAGATCAATTCTTTCTGTTGTTGCTGCCTATGGTTCTTGGAGTGCTGGCTATGGTTTACCACCTTTGGAGTTGCAGGTAGCTTCACCTAGATCATATATTCAGGTGGTGGACAGTCATGCTACACATCTGGTGTGTTTTTCTGCTAGCATCTGCAACCCTGAGTCCACCTCCTCGGTTCAGATTTCTGAAATTGCTACTGAAGACTCTGCTTTGGTGCTGCCTCCTCTGATGCACAATGAAGTTAGTAGCCTTCATCAGTGACTGTTGCCAGTGATATTGCAGTTAATTTGAACTCTTCTGAGACCTTTGATGATGTCCCAACTGCTGCTGATGAGAGCTCCATTCTGGCGCCAATAGATAGTTCGAATGATGGGCCTCCACACTCTCTGCTTGAGCCCACAATAGGTGACCCTGATTTGGGCCTGGCCCAAGTTCTCTCTGATGTGCCTTGTCCCTCGACTGCTCGCCCGCACCGCTCCAAGTGCAAAGCTCCACTTCTGACCACTGAGGTCCGTCGCAGCACCAGATCCACAAGGTTTGATTGTTTCAGAGTGCCTCAAATTACTGACGTGCGCGTCACCTCCTCTAAAGTCAAGCCAAGGGTGACTCCTTCTGCTACTGCGCCTGGGTATTGTGCTCCAATGGATCAACCACCACCACCACCGACCCCTCTTCGTGTCATGCAGGACATTGGCACTACTCGTTGCGCAGTTCCGCCTCAGGAGCTCACGTATGCTGCACTTATGGCCTCGGACGACCTGGTCGTCAACCCTGCAAGCTTGGAGGAGGATTCATCTGCCTCTGCGTAACTTGGCTCCCTTCGATGCCCCTTTTGCGTAATTGGAATGTCCTGTGTTGGAATTCAGACAAAAAACTTCTAGCTCTTTCTAATGCAATTTTGGTTAGCGGTTGTGCTATCGTGTGTTTGCAGGAAACTAAAAAACCTGCCGTCGATCTAGCTTTTGTTAAGTCTTGTTGCCCCAAGCGCTTTCATAAATTTGCTTATGTGCGTTCTCGTTGTGCTTCGGGCAGCCTGCTCACTATTTGGAATAGCTCCATTTTTTCTGGCACAGTTATTATTCAGGAGGATTTTGCTCTGGGTATTCACTTCACAAGCACGCTATCAATGCAGGCTTGGAAACTGTACAACATTTATGGCCCATGCTCTGGCCCTACCCGTGATACGTTCACCCAATGGCTTTATGACAGGGACATACCTGCGGAAGAAGATTGCCTCTTCCTTGGAGACTTTAATTATATCCATGCCCTGAAAACCGTAATAAACCAGGTGGCGATGTTAATGACATGTCAACTTTCAACGATATTATCCGCAAGCACAATCTCGTTGAATTACCCATTAAAGGCAGGATGTATACATGGAGTAACATGCAATAGGACCCCCTTCTCGAGCAACTTGACTGGTTCTTCACTTCTATACATTGGATGCATGCATACCCCAATACCTTGGTAAAACCCCTCTGAAACCAACGTCTGATCACACGCCTTGCGTTGTCACAATAGAGACTAAAATTCCATGTGCCAAACTATTTCGATTTGAGTCTTATTGGCTTCTTCATCCTGGTTTTATGGACGTGGTTAAAAAGGTTTGGGACCAACCTGTCAACTCAGCCAGTGCATCCACATTTTTGTGTCATAAATTAAAGTTATTGAGGCAGGAGCTTAAAGCTTGAAGTAAAAATATCTCTTGACTTTCAATTGCAATTGAAAACACTAACAAAACCCTAGCTAATTTGGATGCTCTGGAGAACCTTCGGCCACTCATACTTCCGGAGGGTAACTTCCGCAAGATCATCAAGAACCATCTCCTCAGATTGCTGGATTACCAGAAGCAATATTGGAAGAAACGTTGCACCATTCGTTGGGTCAAATTTGGGGATGAAAATTCAATTTTTTTCAGGCAATGGACACGGAGAGATATCGTAGAAACAACATTGCCAATTTGCAACCACTGGAGGGGCTCATGGTGGAGGATCACACTGGTAAAGAGGCCCTCCTCTTTTAGGCCTACAATGAAAGGCTAGGCACCTCAAACCCCACGCAAATGCAGTTTGATCTTCAGTCTTTAATCAAGCCAACTGAAAACCTTGATCACCTCACTCTACCTTTTACCCATGCGGAAATTGACTCTGTCATCAATGAGATGCCAGGAGATCGGGCACCTGGGCCGGATAGTTTTAGTGGGCTCTTTCTTAAAGCTTGCTGGCCTATCATCAAGGCAGATTTCTACACGTTATGCAATCAGTTCCATGATGGCACACTTAATCTCCAGAGCATTAATGATGGACTAATTACACTTATCCCGAAAAATGTGTCTCCATCTACTGTCAATGATTATCGTCCGATCACACTGCTCAATTGCTGCCTCAAGCTCATCACTAAGCTGCTGGCTAATCTCCTACAAAAATTCATTTTGAGAATTGTGCATCGCAATCAATACGGATTCATATGCGGGAGATCTATCTAGGACTGTCTTGCATGGACTTTCCAATATATCCATCATTGTCAAGCTTCAGAACGACCCATCGTGCTGCTCAAATTAGATTTAGCCAAAAGCTTTCGGCACCATTGAACATGACCCAATGATCAACATCATGAAACACATGGGCTTCAATGACAAATGGCTTTCTTGGATTAACTCCATCTTCTCTTCAGGGAGATCACCCATTCTCCTTAATGGCGTACCGGGCAGACAGTTTCATTGTCGACGAGGGGTTCGTCAGGGTGACCCTCTCTCGCCCCTCATCTTTGTTCTTGCGGCTGATCTCCTCCAATCTGCCATTAATGATGCATATCAAAAAGGGTTGATCCACCTGCCCTTCCCGGACAATGGCCAAATGGACTATCCGATTGTTCAATACACCGATGATACAATTCTTCTCATGCCCGCCTGCCCTCGTCAAGCGATGATTATTAGGAATATGCTCACAAACTATGCCCAATCCATCGGCTTGAAGATCAACTTTCATAAATCAACGCTCATTCCTATTCACTTGGAAGATAATCTTGCTTCACAAATTGCTGCGATCTTTGAATGCTCGATTGGTGCCATACCCTGCACATACCTAGGCCTTCCTTTGGGCACTTCTCATCCCACCATCCAAGTTTTCATGCCACTGGTTAGTTCTACTGAGAGAAGTCGTTCCTCGACGCTCTCGCTCATGTCACATGCAGGGAAGTTCACCCTGCTTAACTCGACCGTCACGTCCCTCCTCATTTATGCAATGTGCACACTTCATTTCCCACCCAAGCTTATTGAAATGCTTGATAAAATAAGACGGAGATGCTTGTGGATAAAGAAAATAGAGCAAGGGGACAAATGCAACTCTCTGGCAGCCTGGGATATGGTGTGTAAGCCCAAAAATAAAGGCGGACTAGGGGTAATCAACCTACGTATTCAGAATGAAGCTTCGCTCCTCAAATTTCTGCACAAATTTTACAATAAGATGGATATTCCTTGGGTGCAATTGACTTGGGATTCATATTATGCTGAGAAGATACCACATGCGTCTGATCCCATTGGATCCTTCTAGTGGCGTGACATTCTCAAACTCTCTCCTAAGTTCAGAGGGATCTCTCGTGTCAATATCACGTGTGGCACCACAACTCTGTTCTGGAAGGATCTCTGGGCAGATCAGCTTCTCCAAGACTCACATCCACGTGCTTTCTCCCACTCTTTGAACGAGGATGTCTCGGTCAAAGATTTCTTGGGGATCACGACACTGGACGAGGCATTCCACCTCCCTCTGACACCCCAAGCCCATGCAGAGGTTCGGCACATGCAAACCATTGCTGCAGAACTGCAACCGTCGACGACAACTTCGGATGTGTGGCATTACATATGGGGCAAAATGAACTTCAAATTTACGGATTACTACCGATTCTTTTTCAGAGAAGTTCACTCCCATCAAGCTTTTGGTTGGATATGGAAATCAAAATGCACGATGAAACTAAAAGTGTTTGCTTGGCTGCTGTTCCACGATAGGCTGCTCACCGCTGCATTTAATATTTTATTGATCTCACGGGGCTGTCGGTGCTCGATTCCGAACAGCCATGGCGGGTCTCTATCGACAGCTCCATCGCCAGGAACTTCATCCACGACATCTCTCCCCCATGTGGTTGCTTCCTTGGCGGCGACTTCCACACCGGCACTAGCTGCAGCTGCTGCGACTCTCGCTCGCGCTGCTGCTGTTGCTAATCCGTCTCTCACTCGTGATGCGGCTCTGTTCTTGCTGTCGGAAGCACTGCTGCACTGCTCTTCCTTTCGCTCATGCTGCTGCTTTGCTCTGCTATTGCTATCGGTCGCGTTGCTGCTCCACTCTTGCTCTTGTTCGTGTTGCTGCTCTGCTCTTGTTCTCGCTCGCGCTGCTGCTCCTGCTGCTGCACGACCTCTGGCAGCTATAGGAGTTCTGGCAGCTATAGGAGTTGCTGCTTTAGCACTCGCTCACGGTGCTGCTGCACGACTTGCTCGCGTTCCCTTCTCGAGCGACTGCTGATTTAGATCACTGCTTCTCTGCTACTTGTTCTCAAACGCCCTAAACTTCTATTGCAATGCTCTTCTACTAGTTCAATCGGTTTCAACAGTAAAATTCAGTTTCGACTGTAAAGTTCAGTTTCTTCAATTAAGTTCATAGTGAATAGTATTTACAGCATCTGTCGGAGCGGCCATGGGCGGCTGATGCGTTTTACATCTAGCACTTTTTGGTGATGTATTTTACATCATCTATTGTAGATGATATTAGAGTCCCACTTCAGATTAACGTTGTCTGTCTTGTCCTGCTTCAGCCTTGCCGCCGTACACCTCACTAGAGCTGCTCCAACGACGGAACCGTCCATCACAATGCAGGAGTACCCTCAGCACCGTTTCCAGAGGCCTCAGATCTTCTTCCCCGCCTCCCACAGTCACACCAGCATCACCATCCTCCATGTCCAACCCAATGATGCTGAGGTCGACAAGGGTATGCCAAAGAGGTTGTACACTCGTCACATCACTTTGTTACTCTGCAATCTTGTCGATCCCTTAGGGATCCTTTGCTATGGAACTACTATGGTACTACTATTCGTGCATTTGGTTAGAAGGAGTGGAGCAAAGCAAAACTGGAGGATTTTTTTCCTTTGGTGTCTCTTTCAAAGAAAAACATAGGAATTTTAATATCCACTTGGACAGCCTTTTCAAATTAATATGCATGAAGAACAGGACTAATTGCATTTCTGGTATAATAATTAAGATTCTTATTTTGTCATTGTCACGTGGTTTGATTTTAATTTGACCATGTTTATCCATTCCTATGGTCTTCCAATTCATGTGAACCAAACACCCAGGTTGACAGAAATCCTATGTTTGCAAATGCTCTATTTTGCACATGCATTACTATCCTATTCCTGTGTTTTTCCTGTTCCTACGTTTATGGAATTCTCCAATTCGAAGGAGCCCTTACAGATTTACTTCATTTTCAGATAGGCGTCAAAGAAAACTCTGTGTGTTATGTCCTGCTCCTACCGTGCCGTCATCCACCCCACCTGAGGTGCACCATCGATGGAAATGTTCGCTGCGGCAGAGATTACGCCTGCATACTTTCTTTCGCCACCTCAGATCATCTTCCCTGTTGCCGGCAGCCACGCCAACTACATTACCGTCATCGACTGAGCAGATGAACCTGAGGACTACACAGTTCCGGAAGAGAGGTCGCACTCTTTCGTGTCTACTTACGTTATACATCGATTATTATTAGCTGCTACTTTATCGTTCAAACTTGAGTTTTAAAATGCCCATGGGGCAAATATCGAGGCAGCAACAAATAGTATCTTTCTACTATCTGGTTCATCTGGGGTCTTCTATGTGGTTCATGTTGGGTGGCTAACAAACAGTAGATGATCCATTGTCTATCTTTTTAAACTGAAGCTATAATCTACCTGCTATCATTAGTTTTGGATCTATCCACTTGTTTGCTACCAATATTCTTGATTTATGCATGCACCCCTTAGGCCTTACATAATCTAACTATATTTTTTATTATGCATGTCAGTTATTGTACACAATCGTACTGAACCTCCTCGCACCACCGCCCTCGCCTCCCCCATGGCCAACTATCTGGTGAATCCGATCCCCTTCCTCCCTGCGGGATGGTCTATCGAGCCAGGACCTGCTGACAGAAAGGTTCGCGCGGACATGGTGGTCAATCCAATCCCCCCTCTCAACAATAGCTTCCTTGCCATTGCCGAAGCCAACAGATTTGTTCCTCTACATCTGCGGGAGGGGCTCCGCAACACCATTGAGGTGTTGCTGCACGAATCTGGCCTCCACACTACAGAGTCATCTGACCATCCGCACGGTATTGGTATGTTTGCTTTTGCCAACTCATTCATCAGAGACACTGAAGTCAATACTACCTTTCAGTTTGATGATGAGGATTTGGTAGTCTCGTTTGTCCGCCATAATGCTGCTCTGAACATGTGCAACACTACTTACGACCCTGAAGTTTGGTTGATGTATATTGGGTTTCAGATGACTATCAGACTGATTTTTATCTCCAGCGCTCAGTTGATGATTATGGTAGATTGGTCACTTGGAATAGCCCTAACTTGGATCGTAGTGTGGTGCTCATCAAGGTTCAAGTTATTCATATGCGTCTGATCCCCAAGAGCATTGTAGTGCGTCAGTTAGGAGGGGACAGAGCTTGCTGGACTGCCTCGGTGTATATTCTGCGTGTCGCTGACTGGAACGCTCATGATCCAGTGGTTCCCACGGCTTATGAGGAGCCACCTCCGGCCAATGGTATCCCGCACCCTATGTTTGGCGATGGCCTCACCGCCGAACAACTTTATCTGCAGCAACTACAAAACTGGCTTCTTCAGAATGGTGTGGGTAATGATCAGGCTCCACACAATGCCTCTCAACAGGATGGTCCTCAGAATGCTCAATGGGATCCTTGGCCACAGCCCCTGTTCCACAAATGCCTGCTGCTCTGGTTAACTTCCAAGCTTGGCTTGCAGCTCAAGGACTTCGTGTGCAAGATGGGATTCTTCCTGAGGATAAATTGTCTGACAGTCTAAATTTAGCTTGGTTGGATTCTAGCTCCAAAGCACACAGGGCTCCTCCCCCATGAACAATCAGCAGATCAGCACCCTGTTTGTGGCGCCTCCTTTGCCCTAGAATCCTATCAATGTGGATGTGTCCATCAATGCTGATTCTATGCTTGTGAGCATATCTATTGAAGGCAATGAACTCACCACTATACTAGCCTCTGATCTGATTCCACGCAATATCTTCACTGAATACTTATCCAGATCAATTCTTTCTGTTGTTGCTGCCTATGGTTCTTGGAGTGCTGGCTATGGTTTACCACCTTTGGAGTTGCAGGTAGCTTCACCTAGATCATATATTCAGGTGGTGGATAGTCATGCTACACATCTGGTGTGTTTTTCTGCTAGCATCTGCAACCCTGAGTCCACCTCCTCGGTTCAGATTTCTGAAATTGCTACTGAAGACTCTGCTTTGGTGCTGCCTCCTCTGATGCACAATGAAGTTAGTAGCCCTTCATCAGTGACTGTTGCCAGTGATATTGGAGTTAATTTGAACTCTTCTGAGACCTTTGATGATATCCCAACTGCTGCTGATGAGAGCTCCATTCTGGCGCCAATAGATAGTTCGAATGATGGGCCTCCACACTCTCTGCTTGAGCCCACAATAGGTGACCCTGATTTGGGCCTGGCCCAAGTGCTCTCTGATGTGCCTTGTCCCTCGACTGCTCGCCCGCACCGCTCCAAGTGCAAAGCTCCACTTCTGACCACTGAGGTCCATCGCAGCACCAGATCCACAAGGTTTGATGGTTTCAGAGTGCCTCAAATTACTGACGTGCGCGTCACCTCCTCTAAAGTCAAGCCAAGGGTGACTCCTTCTGCTACTGCGCCTGGGTATTGTGCTCCAATGGATCAACCACCATCACCACCGACCCCTCTTCGTGTCATGCAGGACATTAGCACTACTCGTTGCGCAGTTCCGCCTCAGGAGCTCACGTATGCTGCACTTATGGCCTCGGACGACCTGGTCGTCAACTCTGCAAGCTTGGAGGAGGACTCTTCTGCCTCTGCGTAACTTGGCTCCCTTCGATGCCCCTTTTGCGTAATTGGAATGTCCTGTGTTGGAATTCAGACAAAAAACTTCTAGCTCTTTCTAATGCAATTTTGGTTAGCGGTTGTGCTATCGTGTGTTTGCAGGAAACTAAAAAACCTGCCGTCGATCTAGCTTTTGTTAAGTCTTGTTGCCCCAAGCGCTTTCATAAATTTGCTTATGTGCGTTCTCGTTGTGCTTCGGGCAGCCTGCTCACTATTTGGAATAGCTCCATTTTTTCTGGCACAGTTATTATTCAGGAGGATTTTGCTCTGGGTATTCACTTCACAAGCACGCTATCAATGCAGGCTTGGAAACTGTACAACATTTATGGCCCATGCTCTGGCCCTGCCCGTGATACGTTCACCCAATGGCTTTATGACAGGGACATACCTGCGGAAGAAGATTGCCTCTTCCTTGGAGACTTTAATTATATCCATGGCCCTGAAAACCATAATAAACCAGGTGGCGATGTTAATGACATGTCAACTTTCAACAATATTATCCGCAAGCACAATCTCGTTGAATTACCCATTAAAGGCAGGATGTATACGTGGAGTAACATGCAATAGGACCCCCTTCTCGAGCAACTTGACTGGTTCTTCACTTCTATACATTGGATGCATGCATACCCCAATACCTTGGTAAAACCCCTCTAAAACCAACGTCTGATCACACGCCTTGCGTTGTCACAATAGAGACTAAAATTCCACGTGCCAAACTATTTCGATTTGAGTCTTATTGGCTTCTTCATCCTGGTTTTATGGACGTGGTTAAAAAGGTTTGGGACCAACCTGTCAACTCAGCCAGTGCATCCACATTTTTGTGTCATAAATTAAAGTTATTGAGGCAGGACCTTAAAGCTTGAAGTAAAAATATCTATTGACTTTCAATTGCAATTGAAAACACTAACAAAACCCAAGCTGATTTGGATGCTCTGGAGAACCTTCGGCCACTCACACTTCCGGAGGGTAACTTCCGCAAGATCATCGAGAACCATCTCCTCAGATTGCTGGTTTACCAGAAGCAATATTGGAAGAAACGTTGCACCATTCGTTGGGTCAAATTTGGGGATGAAAATTCAATTTTTTTCAGGCAATGGCCACGGAGAGATATCGTAGAAACAACATTGCCAATTTGCAACCACTGGAGGGGCTCATGGTTGAGGATCACACTGGTAAAGAGGCCCTCCTCTTTTAGGCCTACAATGAAAGGCTAGGCACCTCAAACCCCACGCAAATGCAGTTTGATCTTCAGTCTTTAATCAAGCCAACTGAAAACCGTGATCACCTCACTCTACCTTTTACCCATGCGGAAATTGACTCTGTCATCAATGAGATGCCAGGAGATCGGGCACCTGGGCCGGATAGTTTTAGTGGGCTCTTTCTTAAAGCTTGTTGGCCTATCATCAAGGCAGATTTCTACACGTTATGCAATCAGTTCCATGATGGCACACTTAATCTCCAGAGCATTAATGATGGACTAATTACACTTATCCCGAAAAATGTGTCTCCATCTACTGTCAATGATTATCGTCCGATCACACTGCTCAATTGCTGCCTCGAGCTCATCACTAAGCTGCTGGCTAATCTCCTACAAAAATTCATTTTGAGAATTGTGCATCGCAATCAATACGGATTCATATGCGAGAGATCTATCTAGGACTGTCTTGCATGGACTTTCCAATATATTCATCATTGTCAAGCTTCAAAACGACCCATCGTGCTGCTCAAATTAGATTTCGCCAAAAGCTTTCGGCACCATTGAACATGACCCAATGATCAACATCATGAAACACATGGGCTTCAATGACAAATGGCTTTCTTGGATTAACTCCATCTTCTCTTCGGGGAGATCATCCATTCTCCTTAATGGCGTACCGGGCAGACAGTTTCATTGTCGACGAGGGGTTCGTCAGGGTGACCCTCTCTCGCCCCTCATCTTTGTTCTTGCGGCTCATCTCCTCCAATCTGCCATTAATGATGCATATCAAAAAGGGTTGATCCACCTGCCCTTCCCGGACAATGGCCAAATGGACTATCCGATTGTTCAATACACCGATGATACAATTCTTCTCATGCCCGCCTGCCCTCGTCAAGCGATGATTATTAGGAATATGCTCACAAACTATGCCCAATCCATCGGCTTGAAGATCAACTTTCATAAATCAACGCTCATTCCTATTCACTTGGAAGATGATCTTGCCTCACAAATTGCTGCGATCTTTGAATGCTCGATTGGTGCCATACCCTGCACATACCTAGGCCTTCCTTTGGGCACTTCTCATCCCACCATCCATGTTTTCATGCCACTGGTTAGTTCTACTGAGAGAAGTCGTTCCTCGACGCTCTCGCTCATGTCACATGCAGGGAAGTTCACCCTGCTTAACTCAACCGTCACGTCCCTCCTCATTTATGCAATGTGCACACTTCATTTCCCACCCAAGCTTATTGAAATGCTTGATAAAATAAGACAGAGATGCTTGTGGATAAAGAAAATAGAGCAAGGGGACAAATGCAACTCTCTGGCAGCCTGGGATATGGTGTGTAAGCCCAAAAATAAAGGCGGACGAGGGGTAATCAACCTACGTATTTAGAATGAAGCTTTGCTCCTCCAATTTCTGCACAAATTTTACAATAAGATGGATATTCCTTGGGTGCAATTGACTTGGGATTCATATTATGCTGAGAAGATACCACATGCGTCTAATCCCATTGGATCCTTCTAGTGGCGTGACATTCTCAAACTCTCTCCTAAGTTCAGAGGGATCTCTCGTGTCAATATCATGTGTGGCACCACAACTCTGTTCTGGAAGGATCTCTGGGCAGATCAGCTTCTCCAAGACTCACATCCACGTGCTTTCTCCTACTCTTTGAACGAGGATGTCTCGGTCAAAGATTTCTTGTGGATCACGACACTGGACGAGGCATTCCACCTCCCTCTGACACCCCAAGCCCATGCAGAGGTTCGGCACATGCAAACCATTGCTGCAGAACTGCAACCGTCGACGACAACTTCGGATGTGTGGCATTACATCTGGGGCAAAATGAACTTCAAATTTACGGATTACTACCGATTCTTTTTCAGAGAAGTTCACTCCCATCAAGCTTTTGGTTGGATATGGAATTCAAAATGCACGATGAAACTAAAAGTGTTTGCTTGGCTGCTGTTCCACGATAGGCTCAACATGCACAATATGCTTAAGAGAAGGCACTACAACATTGGGGACGACCACAACTGCCTACTCTATGATCAAAACATTGAGGAAACTGTTGAACACATGATCTTCACATGTTCCTTCAGCAATCAATGCTGGGACAAGCTAGATATTCACTGGGAGCCTTTCCCCGGTCGTCTGCAAGCTATTCAAGACAAAAAAATTGCCCACCCGTCACCTTTTTTCCTTGAAAAAATCATTGTGGCGGCCTGGAGTATCTGGAAGGAGAGGAACAATAAAAATTTCTGAGCTATACCTCCCTCCTTCCAGTCCTGGCTAGATAGATTCAAGACGGACTTTGAGCTACTTCAACACAGGGTCAAAGACGCAGATAGGCCTTTGATACTTATCTTTGTAAACACCCTTTCATAGTGCTCTAAGCTAGCTTTTATTCTCTCCTGCCACAGAGTGGCTGAGACACACACCATGTAAATAATCCATTGTACAGTGCCCCCCTTTATTTATTAATATATTAACATAGTTGGAGCTTTTCCTACTGTTCCTAAAAAACATGTAGACAAAAAGAGAAGACCGTTGCGTGGGAATACAATGTCATGCAGACGCCGCTCCATGGTGGGCGAAGTGGGATCCCCCTCCCGCCATTCCAGATTGTATTCCAGAGGAAGATAACTGTTCAAAGGGGGATTCAGAGGGAGCGGACCACTCCTGTTTACGCCCTGAGGTGTTTGCTCTAACCTGGCATGCTGATGTTGGTCATATCATGCATATGGCGCCTCGCATTGCTTACATAATACATCTTATATGTCATCAGCTTAGTTTAGTTTTGCTTTATGTGAATGCCACCTGTTTGGTTTCTATATCATACTCCCACCGTTCCTAAATATTTGTCTTTTAGAGATTTCAACAAGTGACTACATATGGAGCAAAATGAGTGAATCTACACTCTAAAATATGTCTATATACATCCATATGTGGTAGTCCATTTGAAATCTCTAAAAAGACAAATATTTAGGAACGGAGGGAGTATATGGCAATTATGTAAGGCCATCTTCTTTAGCCAGGCATCATATACGCGAATCATGCAATGTCATCCTGTTTAGCCAGTCATCGTATATGTAATGTTTATCGTGCCATATTTTTTCCCATAATGTATTCCATTTGTCAACAATTTTTATACATTCATCTACTCTTCCTGTGTATCATCAATTTGAGTCGGTCATGGGAAAATCTGGAGTGAAAATAAGGTCTTCTGAGCACTCAGTGCTACCCGTCGTTGCAGATTTCTTCCTGGTTACAAATAGCTCCTCAGAGGAGGATTCAAAGACAGATGACCAGTCACCCCCCCCCCCCCCGAGGTGCATGCTCTAACTTGTCAGGGTTATATTGCTCATATCATGCATATGGTGTCTTGCATTGCCATGCCATCTGCTTAGATTAGACATGCTTTGTGTGAATGCCTCCTATTTGCTTTCTATATCAGATATGTCAATTATGCAATGCCATGTTTTTCAGCCAGTTATCATATATGTGAATTATCTCATGCCATCTTTTTTTCATTATGTATTCCATTTGTCGACATTCTATGTATATTGAACTACTCTTCATGCGTATTAGCCATTTGAGCCGGTTATGGAAAAATCAGGAGTGAAACACAAGGTCTTTAGAGAAGGGAATGATACCCGTGGAAGCATATATCTCGATGGTTACAGGTAGCTCCTCAGAGGAGGATTCAGAGACAAATGAATAGTCCTATATCCCACCCGAGGTGTATGCTCTAAGTTGCAATGTTTATATTTCTCATATCATGAATATGGTGTCTTGCATTGCTTAGTTTAGACATTTTATGCACAATATTGAATTCGATCTGCTTAGTTTAGAGATCATACATGCGAGTGCCAGCTGCTTAGTATATGAATCAATTATGTCAATTATATGATGCCATCCGGTATACTTAGACAACATGTATGTGAATTATTTCATCCCAACCTATTTTAGAAAGACATCATATAGTTTTGTCATGCCATCCTGTTTAGATACTCATCATATGTTGAATTATGCCATTATATTCTGTTAAGTTATCCATCATATATCTGAAAATATGTCATGCTATCATGTTTAGTTAGCCATCATATATGTGAAATTGTGTCATGATGTCCTGTTTGGTTAGACAACATATATGTGAATTACCACATCTGTCTATCATACAATGTCTGTACGTTCAATTTGTTTTCTTGTTTATCAGCCATTTGAATTGGAGGTGGTGATGACAGTATCTAAGGGAGCAAAAAAACGTTCTTCACAAAAGATGGTGCTACCCGTCGATGCAGATAGAACCATGGTTGTACTGGCCCATGAACTAGCCCCATCACACATAATCGAGACTCTTCCAGATTGCACACTTACACCGTTCGACAGAGAACTAGATACAACCCATCTAACCCCAACCCCAGCGGATAGTAACCCACTTCTAGTTGACACAGCACCACGTCCACCACAGAGTACCCCCACACGAGCAGTTTGTAAAGCAACTGCTAAGGGAGTCCTGGACTAAGGGGTCCTCGGGCGTCCGGCCTGTTGGACATAGGCCGGACTAATGGGCTGTGAAGATACAAGACCAAAGACTCTCTCCCGTGTCCGGATGGGACTCTCCTTGGCGTGGAAGGCAAGCTTGGCGACCAAATATGAAGATTCCTTTCTCTGTAACCGACTTTGTACAACCCTAGTCCCCTCCGGTGTCTATATAAACCGGAGGGCTTAGTCTGGAAACTGATACAGTCATACAGGCTAGACTTCTAGGGTTTTATCCATTACGATATCGTGGTAGATCAACTCTTGTATTACTCATATTCATCAAGATCAATCAAGCAGGAAGTAGGGTATTACATCCATAGAGAGGGACCGAACCTGGGTAAACATTGTGTCCCCCGTCTCCTGTTACCATTGACCATAGACGCACAGTTAGGGACCCCCTAACCGACATCCGCCGGTTTTGAGACCGACATTGGTGCTTTCATTGAGAGTTCCACTGTGCCGTCCCCAAAAGGTTCGATGGCTTCTACAAACATCAACAACGATGCTGTCCAAGGGGAAACCTTCCTCCCCTGACAGATCTTCGTGTTCGGCGGCTTCGCACTACGGGCCAACTCGCTTGGCCATCTGCAGCAGATCGACAGCTATGCCCCTGGCCATCAGTCAGATTTGGGAGCTTGAACTACGTCGCGTACATCCGCGGAGACTTGATCTTCGACGGATTTGAGACCATGACAGCCGCTCCCTATCCCTACGATGAACATGATTTAAATCTATCATCGGACCATACTCAGGAAATTGCACCTGTAACCGCTCCGGCCTTAGATCCAGAGCAGACTGCGCCATCCGAGGACGGGAAGCTCAACCCCGCCACGGAGGCCACAGACTCCGCGGCGTTGAAGCCGCACACAGACTTAACCTCATGTGATATCTATGTGACCGGAACTCCGGACTCGTCTCTGGCTATAAGCTTCGATCCATGTGCATCCATGGACGCTGAGCTTGATCAGTTATCGATCTTCGAATTCAGCGCCACAGATATCTTCCGGCACTCGCCTTTAGGCGATGTGTTAAACTCATTAAGAAATCTATCCTTAGCGGAGGGCTCACAGCCGAACTATGTCCGGTTTGAACTGGAGGCTGATAGCGGGGAAGTTCGCTTCCCACCCGCCACCCACTACATAGCCACTATCGAGGACTTAACCGACATGCTCGATTACGGCTCCGAGGACATCGACGATATGGACGACGATGCAGATGAGGAGCATGGCCGAAATCCGCCGTTTACCGGATGCTAGACGGCCACTTCTTCATACGACGTATACATGGTGGATACACCCAAAGAGAATAACGGCGAAGACAAGGAAAAGCCAGCCGAGGACGAGCCTCTCAAGACACAACCAAAGCGCCGGCGTCAGCGGCGCCGCTCTAAATTCCGCCGCAGCAAGGACAGCAACACCGGCATAGGAGACGATCACACTCTGGAGGGTTCCGATGACAGAGAAGATCCCGACGAACTAACGGCCGAACAGGACAATCGGGAAGATGGGCAAGTTAGCCCTGACGAACAGGCCATAGACGACAACTCGGAGGGCAACACTTATCTTCCACCCTCCAAGGATGAGGTGAGCCTTGGCAATGAGGATTTCATCGTGCCAGAGGAACCTCTCGAGCAAGAGCGCTTTAAGCGCCAGCTAATAGCCACTGCGAGGAGCCTAAAAAAGAAGCAGTAGCAGCTTCAAGCTGATCAAGATCTGCTCAACGATTGATGGACTGATGTCATGACAGCCGAAGAATATGGCCTTAAGCGCCCAGCCAGAAGTTACCCGAAGCACAAATTGCTACCTCAGTTCGATGACGAGGCGCCAGAGCCCGTACCATCATCGTGCAATGCGGCTGACCGACCACCACGCGGTTGGGATAAAGCGGAAACTCATGCCGAACACCAGACCACCTTACCTTGCCGTAAAGGCAGGGACAAAACAGCTCGGGGTTACACATATGACCTTCGGCATGACCTGGATAGTAGAATAGGACACACAAGATCGATCTATGGATCGCGAGGACATGCCTTGACATGCGACGATGGCTACCTATTCGGACGTGACAAACCTAGTCACGCCCGGGCCGAAAACCGCAAACGGACTCCATCGGAACTACGTCGCGATGCAGCCCGATATAGAGGCGCCGCACACCCTCTCTGCTTCACTGACGAAGTAATGGATCATGAATTCCTAGAAGGGTTTAAACCCGTAAACATCGAATCATACGATGGAACAACCGATCCTGCGGTATGGATCGAGGATTTTATTCTCCACATCCATATGGCCCGCGAAGATGATCTCCATGCCAGCAAATACCTCCCAGTAAAACTCAAAGGGCCAGCTCAGCACTGGTTAAACAGTCTGCCTGAAAATTCTATTGGCAGCTGGGAGGACTTGGAAGAAGCCTTCCTTGACAAATTCCAAGGTACATATGTCCAGCCACCAAACGCCAATGACTTAATTCACATAGTTCAACAGCCTCAGACGGCCCCTATCGGCGGGCCACCCCGTCGCTCTCCGTCGCGTGCCGCCAACGCCGCCACCGGCCCGGTGGGGAATGAGCAGCAAGCGTCCTCATTGCACCCCTCGGTGCGACAGGACGGCCGCACCGCCACTCCATCGCCGATTCCCGCTGGTTCGTCTTCTCACGCTCGTCGTGCTCCCATGGACGCATGGGTCGTGCTCCTCATGGCGCACGAGCTCCTGCGCTACCGCCCGGTAGACGACCTCTATGAGGACAGGCTCGACCGCATCGCCGAGCTCGTCAACACCGCAGGGGCTCCCCTGCGCCGTCCCTCTCACTGCCTCGCCGTCCGCCAGCTACGGGCGATGTAGCTCACGGAGCACCTCCACCACCTCTGCACCAAGACGACGCCCTGGCGCCAAGGCGTGCGGCTCCGCGGCGCGACCCACCGCGTCCGGCGCCCGCGCGTGAAGAAACAAGCTGTCAAGAAGTCCCTCGACTACAAGAGAACGCTCTGCCACTCCTCGCACCGCCGCGCCAGGATCGTTTGCTGCGGCAAGGCCCCGCACCGCTTGCCGAAGCGGCGCGCGGGTGTCAAGACCAACCTCCACCTCCAAGACGGGCCCCGGTGACCACGGCCGGCTGCCACGCCTTCACCCCCGAGCTGCGTAGCGTCGCCTGGCTAGGAAAGTTCAAGCCAGATTTACCTCCTCGCTATGACGGCACCGCCGACCCCGCGGAGTTCCTGCAGCTCTATGAGCTGAGCATCGAGGCGGCCAATGGTGACGAGAAAGTCATGGCGAACTGGTTCCCTATGGGGCTCAAAGACGCTGCTCGTTCGTGGCTCCTGAACCTGCCTCCGGGCTTGATCTCCTCCTGGGACGAGATGCGCGACCGCTTCGTCGCCAACTTTCAGGGCACTCGCGACCGCCCGCCGGCCGCGGGTGACCTGCGCCGCGTCAAGCAACAACCAGGAGAGACCCTCCAGAAGTACATCCAGTGTTTCAACAACGTTCGCCTCAAGATCCCCAAGGTGACGGACGGGGCCATTATCTCCGCGTTCTCTGATGGCGTCCATGACGTCAAGATGAAGGAGGAGCTCGCTATCCACGAGGAGCTATGCACATCCCTGGAGCTGTTCAACCTGGCAACCAAGTGCACAAGAGCTGAGGAAGGGCGCCTCTCCCTCCTTGAGTTCCCGGATGCAGACCCGGAGGAGAAGAAAGCCAAGGCCAAGGACGTGAAGCACAAGGGAGCAGTCGTGCTCGCAGCAGAGCCGGACACCAAGGGCGGCAGAGACCAGCCCGAGTCATCCAAGAGCAGCCGACCGTTCTGCGCCTTCCATAACCTGCATACCCACAACACCAGCGACTGTCAAGAGCTCAGAGCCATCTGAGAAGGATGCTTCGGTCGACGCCCCGAGCGCAACGACCGGGGCTACAGCCACGGAGGAAGACGCGGTGGCGGACGCTGGGACGACCGTGGCCTGTGCCAGGAGTGGTGCAACCGGCCTCGTGAGGACCGCTGGCAGGATCAGCCTGGCGAGGGCGCTTGGAGGGATCAGCCTCGTGAGGATCGTCCTCAAGGTAACGCCGGTCTTCCTCCACTACTTCCGCCACCAAGAAGGAATGACGACCACCATCAAGACGGGGGGATGGGGGCTTCCAGGAGCCACGTGCTATCGCCTGCATCTTGGGCGGAGCTCAGTCCCCAGCCTTGCAGCGTATCTTCAAACATTTTGCTCATGAAGTGAATGCAGTCCTCCGCATGCTTGAGGCCACACACCCGCTCAGGTGGTCCAAGTGCGCCATCACCTTCAGTTCGGTGGAGCAGCTCAAGTTCGCGGCTACCGCAGGCGCCCTCCCGATGCTTTGCTTCCCAGTCATCAGCAACGTGCAAGTTACCAAGACCCTCATCGACGGCGGCGCAGGGCTCAACGTCCTGTCCGTCGACACGTTCGACAACCTCCAAGTGTCGTATGATCAGCTTCATCCCACCAAGCCTTTCTCAGGATTGACCGACGGCTCCACTACCCCGATCGGGCAGGTCTGCCTTCCCATCACCTTCGGATAATGCAAGAACTAATGCATCAAACTCATCGACTTCGACGGCGCGCACATCTGTCTGCCGTACAATGCCATCCTCGGGTACCCAGCCCTGGCCAAGTTCATGGCAGTGACCCATCACGGCTACAATGTCCTCAAGTTGCCGGGAAGCGGCGGAATCATCACGGTCCCATGCGAAGAAAGAGATGCGGCGTCCTCCCTTGAGCGTGCCTTTCAAGCTGCAGCAATCAACGACCCCGACAGTAAGGGCGAGTGCCCTCCTGAAGCCACCCCCAAGAAGAAGAAGAAGCAGCTGCGCCGTGCAGGACCTCAGGAGGGTGGCGTCGCAACTGGAACCTCGTCAGGATCCGCGCCCGCGCCAGGGGCGCCTCCCTCCATCGCATAGGAAGGCGCTCCTGGCGCCCTCCTCGGGTAGGGCTCGGGGGCTCTCTTCTGGGGGGCCTTAGACCTTGCCAATATCACGAGGGAGGCGCTCGGGCACCACTTGGAAGCGTGCTTCACGGCATGTTTCCCTCAGGAGAACATAGGGCGAGGAGCGCCCACCGCTCAGGAGTTCATCACCAAGACCACTCAGGAACTGCAAGACGCAAGGGCCATGCGTGGCGACAGCCGCTCACGAAGCGCAGCTCCCCATCCAGGCAAGGATGCTGGGTTGCGCATCTGCATCGACGTCCCAGGGCTCAACAGGGCCGCATCTCAGGAGCCCTTCTGGCCTTCGCGCATCGGCCGCTGCGAGGGTCCACCGCACAGCTACGTTCGCATGCCTTTTGGCCTGCCAAGCGTGTCATCCGCCTATCAACGCAACTTGCGGTGCATCCTGGCAGCTCAGGAGGCCAGGCATCACGCCGTCCGGACGGAGATGGAGACGGTCCTCAAGGAACCGCCTGGACCCCCAGAGCCTCCTGAGGCTCAGGGCCCCGGTGGCTCATGAGGAGCAACTCCTTTGTCGCATACCTTCAGCTGCCCCAACATCCCTTCATCAACAGAACCAGGTGACACTTTCCAAGTTTAGCTCGGAGCGCCCCTCGGGCTGCATCATTCCCAGGCCGCGTGGGTCCGACCCTATGGCATGTACACCTTTTTCTTATGTCTTTAGCTTACCTTGTTGGGGGTGCCCCACAGGCTGCATCATCCCCAAGCCGCTCGGGCCTGACCCGGTGGCATGTATCTTCCCTGCATTTACTTAAGCCAGTATGCTTCCCATGGTTATCATGTTGAGGGCATAACCATTAGAGTCACCCGCCCAGGAGGGGCCGGGTTACTCATAATGGTCATCACGCGAAGCCGAGTAACGAGCTTGAAGACGGCGGGTCAATAATGGGCTTAAGACCCGGAGATGGCTTAAGGCCCGTAGTGATAACCGCCATTATGGTAGAACTTGTAGTGTAAGGCAAGAATAGTTGAGAGTCCGAGCCGGACACTCTTATGAGCCGGGCGGGACTCTGAGAGCCGCTGGGCGTCAACCTCTCTATATAAAGGGGCGACCCGGCGGCGGTTTAGGGACAAGTAAGATCTCGTCGAGAACCAGGCATAGCGATTAAGCTTCCTGGTCATCGAAATCATAATCAATACCACCTCAACTGGACGTAGGCTTTTACCTTCACCGTAAGGGGCCGAACCAGTATAACCCCGTGTTCCTTGTCCCATTTAACCCCTTTAAGCTTCCTAGCTGCGATGGCTCCACGACTAAGTCCTAGCTCGAGGACATCTGCCGTGACAATTCCACGATAGTTGGCGCCCACCGTGGGGCCAGCGCACGGTGGATTTGAGTTCTTGAAGGGCAGCTTCGAAGGGCTCAAGGGATACGCTATGGGCCGTATGACCAAGAGTCGTCGCGGCAAGCTCTACATCGACGATGCAACCTGGGGCCCCGACGCCGGCTCAATCAAGTACGGGTACCGGGTTCCCTTCGGCAGAATCCATGTCTTCATTGGTAAGATTGGTGAGCCGGGCCCTGAGCCGGAACTCTGCACCGATCTCATCGAGACGGCTCAGCGTGCACGACCCACCCGGGCTCTACCTGCCTTGAAGCATGCTTTCGTGGTATGTGTCCATGGAGGACTCTCTGAAGGGTCTGGATCTGGTGATGAGACGGCTGCCGGCTCTGACAGCGAGTCGGCTACGGATGAGTCAAATTCGTTATATCAACTTTAGGATGGCAGGCTCAGTGGCTGTTCCGACGGCGACAGCATTCCGGACCCCTTTGAACCGCCGAGCCGGGTTGGAATCTTCATGGCCGGCGCGCAACCTGTTCAAAACCCCGCCTCCGGGTCAGGAAGCCCGGTGCCCTCACCGGCTCAGGTGCTGATGGATCTCACAGATAAGATGCCGGTCCTATTGACTGCTACGGTGGCTCCGGCGGATCAAGTTCAACATGACGCGGAGGTGGCACAGTTAAAGTTGGATCTAGCAAAGGCCAAGGAGGATCTGGCGGCGGAGGGGATCAGGATGGCTGCAGAGAGGGCGGCTCTCGACGCCCAGACTCAGCTGATTCAGGCACAGTCCTTCCGGCTCACGATGGATCAAAACGCATCCAATGAGGTCATGAGAAGGAGGCATCAAAAGGCCCAATCTCAACTCCCACCGGTTTACGATCCTCGAAACCTCTTCAACACGCCGAGTGTAGGGTCTAGTAACCCGCCGGAGATCATAGTGCCCGGGGCTGGGACACCAATTCAGCCCCAAGTGATGGGACCTCCCCGGGTGAACCCTGCCCCGCCTCAGTACGTGCCAATACCACCGGGTCATTATGCCAACCCACTGGAAAACATGGTCGCCGCGGCGGCACGGCTGGCGGCTCTCCCAATTGATGGCGACTCTCCAACGGCGGTTGAAACCCGCCGGGTTAGAGAACTCCTTCAGACAGCTCTGGCGCAGCAAGAGGCGTACTCTTATAGCCGGGACAAGATCCATTCAACCCCTCGTCCAGGCCGGAGCCCGAGTTATAGCAGACACATGGTCTCAGTGACCGGCTCAAGTAATGTCCGACGCCATGACTTGCCACCCGGCCACGGCCCGGCTCATAACGGGGCCTTTCACGCAGCAGACCAAGACAGAGCACGACAAGAGGCGGAGCAGGTGCCTCAGTTGACGGCTTACCAGACACCCCCGGCTTATCCGACAGCTTCCGCCGACGTGGGTATCCCTGCGAGGACTGGAGGTGTCCCTTGTTTAGTACCGGCTCTCCGCAATGAACGTCTACCCAAGGACTTTAAAGGGCCTAGGAAGGTGCCTAATTACACGGCTGATTTACAACCCGGAGCCTGGATCGAGAGTTACGAGATGGCCATGGAATTGCTGGAGGTCAGCGAGCGGCGATGGCCAAGTACTTCACCATGATGTCAGATGGGACTGCCCGCACTTGGTTGAAAGGGCTGCCGCCGAATTCTATCGGGTCTTGGGCTGAGCTGAAAGCCCGGTTCATCCAAAACTTCAAAGATACCTGTAGGCAGTCTATGTCAATTGTGGATTTGACTAGCTGTAAACAGCAGGAGGGTGAGTCTACGACACATTGGGTTCACCGGGTCAACGAGATAATACATTCATCTGATAAGATGGATGCCGGCTCTGCAGTCTTAATGTTGGAGCAGAATTGTCGTTTCCTGCCCCTGAAGATGAAACTCGGGTGGCTCAAGCGCGACTGCAATGATATGGGTACGCTGATGGCGGCTCTCGTCAAGTACGCCGACTATGATAGTACCAAGGACCCCGCGTCAGATGATGAAAGGACAGGGAAGGGAAAGAAGAACGGCAATGGCAAGGGTCCTCAGCATAACCCGGCGAACCAAGGAGGTAACAAGTATAAGGCTGATGGCAGCATGGAGTTTGTGGCCAATGCCAGCTCACAGGGTAACAACCAGCGACGTAAAGGGAGGCCACCTCCCCGGGCTGGCGGTTCAGGCCCAAGGCTTGAGCAGTTGTTGAATGAGCCTTGTCCAAGGCATGGCTCTAGGGAGAAGCCAGCTACTCATCTATGGAAAGATTGCGCAATCATGAAGGCCTTTATGAATTCCAACGCCTTTAATGGCAACAATGGCCCGGGCGGCGGCTCAGGCGCCGGCGGCTTTCATGGCCCGGGCGGCGGCTCAAATTCCAATCCTCAGAATGTTCAAGGGGGCTTTAATCAGCAGTCCGGCCAGGGGCATCAACAACAACAGAGGGGATACCAGACCAATCCAAAGCAGCTCAATGGTGGACACTATCATGTGTTTACCACCAGTCTGTGTAAGCGAGATCAGAAGCTTCATAAGAGGGCTGTGAATGCAGTTGAGCCGGCGGTTCCACGCTATTTAAGATGGTCTGAGCAGCCCATTGTGTGGAGTAGGGAGGATCACCCTCCCCGGGTTGACAATCCGGGTCACCTAGCTCTGGTGGTGGCTCCTCAGGTGGGAGGATATAAGTTCACTAAGGTGCTCAAGGATGGAGGCAGCAGCATCAACATCCTCTATTATGAAACCTTCCGTCGCATGGGGTTGATTGATAAGAACCTCAGCCAGTCCAATACTGTTTTCCATGGTGTGGTGCCTGGTAAGTCGGCTTATCCAGTGGGTAAGATCGAACTGGAAGTGGCCTTTGGAGATGAATACAACTACAGGGTGGAAAAATTGACCTTTTAGGTGGTCAAGATAAGAAGTCCGTACCATGCCATATTTTGGGCGGCCGGCTTACGCCAAGTTCATGGCACGACCGTGTTACATATACTTACAGCTCAAGATGCCGGGTCACAATGGGACCATTACGGTTCATGGCAGCCGAAAGATAGGCTTGGAGTGTGAGGAAGGCGACGCGGCTTATGCAGATTCTGTTTGTGAAACAGAGGAGTTGAAGTTTTACAAAGACAATGTTGACCCCAGAGTTCTTAGCAAGCTAGGGCGTGGATCGGTAGGGGGGAAAGAACTTCGCGTGCACCCCAGAGTTCGAACCTTAAGGGTTTTGCCGGAACCCGTGATCCGACAGGCGCACCTTGGTGAGTTCGGTCTCTTGAGCCGAAGCATCGCGCTCCAAGGTCTAGCACCTTTTTACAGCGTCCTGCAGCTCTTGCTGGACCTCATTGAGTCGGGTCTCATGATTTTTGCGGGAGACTTGCTCCTTAGCGGCTTTCTCCTCGGCCTCGGCCAGTGCCTTCATAAGGGCCTCGACCTCGGACGCAGCCCCTACATAGATCAGGGCACTACGGTCAGTATACATCACTTATGCTTTCTGAATATACAGCAAGTCATTACATACCTTGTTTCTCTTGGAGCTGCCTCCTCATCTCGCCGAGCTCCTCCCCAGCCTGCTCCAATCTCTGCTTCAGTCCGGAGACTTCAACAGTGTGTGAGGCGGCGGCCAGCAGCAACGCCTGCTTATTCATAAAAGAAATATTTAGTCAACCTCCTACAATAATGGATTGATCCCCCGTCCGACCTTCCTTTTCGAACACCGGACAGCGTCTCAGGGGCTACTGTCTACATGGGGATTTTCTCTTTTTTGCGTCGCTTACCTCAAAACCTGTCAGCAGACTGCTGCAGGCTTCGGTTAATCCGCTCTTGGCGGACTAAACCCTCTCAATCACCGTACCCATAAGGATACGGTGCTCATCCACAATGGAAGCGCCTCGTAGCGCTTCCAGCAGATTATCCGGTGCCCCTGGTTGGACAGGGGTCACCGGCGGAATGGGCATACCCCCTTTTTTCAAAGGAGGTTGCACACCGGATTCCGGAGCCGTATTGGTCTCCATAATCATATTCGGCTGGGGGCCGAACCGAATACAGCCCTCACCGCTAGTCTCCATGGGAATTCGCTCCTCCTGGTGTCCGGTGATGGAGGTTTCGCCTTCTAGCGACTCCTGAACCTCTCCCCGGCCTGGGAAAGTCCTTCAGGACAGCACCTCAGCGTCACCCTTGGCCTTGGGAGAGTGAGCGGCCGGCGGTGACTCACTGGCCATCGCTTTTGCAGCCAACGAACCCCTTGATGAGGATCGCTGGGAGCTGTCGTGGGCCAGACTGCAATAAGCATAAAAAACCATGTCAATACGATGAGGAGGAGAGGCTGGATATACAGACATGTATGAGTTTTAGCACTTATGATGCGGCCAGGGGCTTGGTTCGGGGGCGTCGCTCCGGACTGCTGTCGACATCCCACGCAGAGTTATCTGCAAGGGAGCCCTTCCACTTCTTGGACGTCTCCGCCTCCAAGTTCCTAGAGGCCACCCTCTTCCTCTTTCCCCCATCAGAGGGAGGGTTGTTCTCCTTTTCCTCTTCTTCGTCGTTGTCAGTGGCGGAGGAACGGGTCTCTTCGTCTTCGGACGTCACGTCCGAAGCACCCTTGCGATGGGGACCACCTTTGGCCCCCTTGGCCTTCTTCTTGGCCTTCTTCTCCGGCGGCTGATAGGGCGCCAGAACCAGCATCTTTGCCAGGAGAGGGATGACTGGCTCTTCGGGCAGTGGAGGAACGGGTCTCTTCGTCTTCGAACGTCACGTCCGAAGCACCCTTGTGATGGGGACCACCTTTGGCCCCCTTGGCCTTCTTCTCCGGCGGCTGATAGGTCCGAATCTTAACCGGCGGCTTCTCATTGCCCTTGAAGAGCAACTTCTAGGCATCTTCGTGAGTACTTCCGAAGAGCCTCTCCAGGGTGAGGTGCTTCTATGGATCGAATTCCCATAAAGGGAAGCTTTGGCTTTGGCAGAGGAGGATCCGGCGAATCAGCATCACCTGGATCACGTCGACGAGCTTGATGTTTTTATCTACCATGCTCTGAATGCGCGTTTGCAGCGCTATCAGCTCGTCTGAGGAAGACCAGTTGGGGTCCTTCTCCATCCAGGAGGTGATTCGCATTGGGGCTCCGGCCTTGATTCGTGAGCCGCCGTCCAAGTGGCGCCGCGTGGGTCAGTGATGTAGAACCACTGCTTCTGCCACTCTTTGACAGTCTCCACAAAGGTGCCCGTGGGCCATGTGACGTTGGGCATCTTGCCCACCATGGTGCCTCCGCACTCCGTGTGTTGACCATCCACCACCTTCGGCTTCACATTGAAGATCTTGAGCCATAATCCTAAGTGGGGATGGATGTGGAGGAAAGCCTCGCACACGACGATGAATGCCAAGATGTTGATGAAGGAGTTTGGGGCCAGATCATGGAAATCTAGCCCGTAATAGAACATCAGTCCGCGGACGAAAGGGTGGAGTGGAAACCCTACCCGCGGGTGAAGTGAGGAAGGAAGTCCACCCTCTCAGTAGGCTTCGGGGTGGGGATGATTTTCCCCTTGGTTGGCAGACGGTGGGCGATTCCTTTCGCCAGATACCCGGCCGCCCGAAGCTGGGTGATGTCCTTCTCCTTGAAGGAGGAGACCATCCACTTGCCTTGACCTCCGGATCCGAACATGGTTGAGAGCTTGCTCGGAGTGGAAAAGACGAGAACTTGGGCGCTGGAGCTCGGGAATGGAAGGGCCGAGGAAGAAAGAAAGCGTGGGTGAAGAAGGGGAATCCTTATTCCCTTATAAACGCAGTGAAAATCGAATGCCTCCCCACTCGCCTTAAAACTCGCCTATTCCCAAGGGCTGTGTAAACGACACGGTTGGATTACCCACGCCCGTATTGATGAGAATCCCGCAATAAGGGGACACGATCTCTGCTTTGACAACACATGCCAATGGAAACCGCATCTCGAAACACGGAACGACAGATGAAAACGGTTCAAAATAATGACCGGGCAAGCGTGATGTCATCTTGCAAAAAGTTGTCAGCGGATGGGACTCGTGAAATGTTATACTCTCTATGGTTGTGTGTGTGGTACTTGTGTTGCAGATCCGGACACGTTCGTTGCGTCCGAAGACTATCTTGGAGTATTCGGAAAGGAGAACCCGCCTTGCAATGCCGAAAACAATCTACGCGCCGGACACCTCGTCATTGAAGCCTGGTTCAGGGGCTACTGAGGGAGTCCTGGACTAAGGGGTCCTCCGGCGTCCGTCCTATTGGACATAGGCCGGACTAATGGGCTGAGAAGATACAAGACCAAAGACTCTCTCCCGTGTCTGGATGGGACTCTCCTTGGCGTGGAAGGCAAGCTTGGCGACAAAATATGAAGATTCCTTTCTCTGTAACGGACTTTGTACAACCCTAGTCCCCTCCGGTGTCTATATAGACCGGAGGGCCTAGTCCGAAAACGGATACAGTCATACAGGCTAGACTTCTAGGGTTTTAGCCATTACGATCTCATGGTAGATCAACTCTTGTAATACTCATATTCATGAAGATCAATCAAGCAGGAAGTAGGGTATTACCTCCATAGAGAGGGCCCGAACCTGGGTAAACATTGTGTCCCCCGTCTCCTATTACCATCGACCTTAGACGCACAGTTCGGGACCCCCTCCCCGAGATCCGCCGGTTTTGACACCGACAACTGCAGTGCCCAAAGCATGAAGACCACCACAGCGAACCCACACTCCACGTTTAAAGTAGAAGAGCAACTGTTCTCAGGTCAGATTCCGTAGCTATGGTCCATACTCCTTTGCTGTTGCATCACTGTAATTTGAAGGATCCAATTGAAACTCCAATGGTGCAACATGTATGTTTTAAACCTATTTCTCTAACTAGATTGCCGTTCTAACTTCTTGCTCTATGGTGATTTCAGTTTCAGTTGTATAAACAGTTAGGTTCTCATGTGATGCACATTACAAGTGTTGCCAATGTTGTGTAGTTTCTCACACTTATATTCTGTCTATGTTGTTGTGTCTTAAAAATATATTATTTGAATTGTGTCTCTATCTTGATGTCGGGTGGTTGGTGCGACATATGCCAAGGGATGGCTTATCATTGTGGGAGCCAATAAAACGTCGCTGGTGCCCGGAAACGGGATGAGGCGAAGACATGCACGCCGGCGAATCTTACCCAGGTTCGGGGCTCTCCGAGGAGATAACACCCCTAGTCCTGCTCTGCGGGGTCTCCGCATGATCACTAGATCGATAAGGGGTAGCTACAATCGCTCCTAGAGCTGTTGAGATCAAGGGAGAAGAAGAACAAGGCTAGCTCTTGCTTCTCTCTATCTATGGTGTGTGTGCTATGCGTGGGTGTTAACCTAGAAGCCAACTATGCTCAGTGGCCAACCCAGAAGCGAACCCTTTGCATGGGTGCTCCGGGGGGGTTTATATAGGCCTACCCCCCGGGGGTACAACGGTAACCCGACTGGGAATAGGTCCCAGCCGTCAGTGTCCACGCTCGCCGGCTTCTCCGCCGGCTGCTGGGTCCCGCCGGCTAGTGGGTCCCGCCGGCTGCCGGCTACTCGGCCGAGAAGCTGGTCCCACCGCCTAGGGTCTTGTCGGCGGCTGCTTACTGTAGCCGCGCCTCTGATGATGAGGGCTTTGTCGAGGTAAGCATGGCTACAGTGGGCCGCCTCGGGGGCTATCACTGTAGCCTCACCTCGTCTTGTCTCCTTAATGGGGCTCCCGCTTTGAGGAAGGGAGTAGCCGGCTTCTGGAGGCCGGCTATACTCTTGGCCGACTAGGAAAAGCCGGGCCCTCCTCGTGCCTCTCGCTGACTGAAGGGGCCCGTAGTCCTCAGGCCGTACAGGAGTGGGTCGCGGATGACGTCGAGGCTCGCGTGGCTACAGTGCCGAGCCGCACGGGAGACGCCCCTCCCGTACGCCCTCCTGTAGCCATGCCCGCCTCGAGCTTCGGGGGTCGTGAGCCGCACTATGGCCATACCCCGTCAGGTCGCCGTTATGTAGGAGTGGTTGTGGTCTTGGCCGGCTCCTAGGAGTCGGCGTCCTTCTTGGCCGGCTTCTTGGAGTCGGCCACCCCGCGGTCGTCCTGGGGAGGAGTCGGTGAGGCTGGGTCGCCTTCCGGGAGTCGGCTTTAGTGGTTGCCGGCCAGGGAAGGCGGCCCAAATGCTTGGAGTGCTTGAAGGCCCAAAGGCCTGATAAATTTTCCGAAGAGCCAGGGGTAGTCGGTTAGGCTACCCGTGGCCATTCCCCCCGACAGTAGTCCCCGAAGCTGATTGGGCTTCGAGGTGGAGTGGGGTTCAAGAAGCTCGATCAGCTTCCTATCGTGACAAGCCGGCATCTGGGAGCCGGCCTTGGTCAGGCGCGCCGCATTAGTCGAATTCTGCTGGAGTCGGGGGCGGGAACCCGCAGGCACGTGCACCGGGCCGCGGGCCGGCCTCGGGCCGTTCGCGTGCCACGTGGCCGGAAAGCCTGCCAGCCCACGCGCGTGACGGGACGTCGCCGCAGGGAGGGGGCCCGCCACGTCCGCGCCCCGGTCCCGGCGCGGATCCTTTGTATCCCGCAACCGCCCGCACGTTCCGTGCGGCAGTTTCGGCTCGCACTTATGCGTAATAAACGCGAGACATGGGGGGAGTGGGCGCAGTTAATCCCACGTCTCCCCCCACGTCCGGCCTCTTCGGCCGCGTGAGGCTATAAGTAGGGGGAGGTGGAGGGCGGCAGGCCCTCGCACGCTCCTACTACTTCCACCGTCTTCTTGCCTTGCTCGTTCTCGCGACAGCGCCTCGCCGCCGCGCTCTTCTTCCGCACGCTCCTCCGCCGCCGTGCTAGCTTCCGCTATGCCTCCCCACGTAGAGCAGCTTGGCGGGGATTGGGACGGCTCCATCGTCCATAACGACCACATCGACTTCCTCCGCGACACCCGGCGTCTGCCCAGCGCGGACAAAGTGGAGGTCCGCCTCGCGCCGGAGAAGGAAATCAGGCCGGCGCCGCGGGAGGGCGAGCGGGTGGTCTTCCGCTCGCACTTCCTGCGCGGCTTCGACCTGCCGGTGAGCGCCTTCTTCCGCTCCTGGCTGGAATTCTATCAGCTCCAGCCGCACCACCTCACCCCCAACGCGGTGGTGCTGCTGTCGGCCTTCGTCACCCTGTGCGAGGGCTATCTCGGCGTCCTCCCCACCCTTGAGCTCTGGGGGGAGTTCTTCCAGTCAAAGCTGGGCACGCGCAGTAAAGGCGTGCCGGCTCATACTGGCGCCTTCATCGTGTCGCGGAGATCGGGCGCCGACAACCCCTTCCCCGTCATCACGCTGATCCAATCACGTGCGGAACATCGCTTCACGGGGCGACTACATCAACCTGCCGGCTTACGTAGCCGGCCCGCCGGCGGGGAGGCTGCCCCAGTGGTCCTTCCGGGCGATGACGCTGTCGCAGGGAGGAAACGCCGCCATCGCCTGCCTGCGGGTGATGGTCCAGTCGGAGGGCCTGACGGGGCCCGACCTCCTGGCCGCGTTCGTCACGGGCCGGGTCCTTCCGCTCCAGAGCCGGCCTCATCTGATCTGTCAGATGAGCGGCCAGCTCGATCCGAGCCGAATCTGCACCAAGGAGATGCCGCAGCCCGACGCCGCCGACATGGTGAATTACCTCGCCAACTGCCAACTTTCCGAAGACTGGCAATTCGGCAAGGAGCCATATAGCCGCGCCAATCCTCCGCCTACGGTACGCTCCCCTCGTCTCTTTTTCTCTCTCTCTCTCGGCTTTGTCGCCGAGTTCCTCTGGGCCGACTCTAACCCAGTCGGCTTGCTCTTTTGACAGAGTCCTCTGCTTCGGCCGGCCGGCGGGGCAGACGTGGAGCGCCGCTTCGTCCCCGACCGGACCGAACACGACCAGGAGGACCCCGACCTGGGGGCGGTCCATATGGAGGATGCCGCCGAGCCGGCCGGCGGCCAAGCCGGCGGCGAAGCAGGCGGCTCCGGGTTCACCGCTACCTTCGACGACTGGCCGGACGAGGACGAAGCCGAAGCCATCCCGCATCGCCAGCCAGCATCCGGACGCGGCGCGGGCTCCTCCGGCGCGCAGCCTGCTCGGGGTAGAGGCCAGAAATGTCGCGCCACCCAGGGCATGTTCGGTAGCCGGACGAAGAAGCCCAGGGGTGGGGCGGCGGCCACCAGGCGGGAAGAGGTGGCCGCGAAGGCGGCTCGCTTCCGCAAAGTGGTGAAGCAGCCGCAGACTGTGTCGGCGTATGTTCTCTCTTTCTATGTACTGTCCTTCTTTCTTTCCTTTGGTGGTTCTTGAATCTTCGTCTTCTTTTTCAATGGTCAGAGCTCCGCTATCACTTGAGCGGGCGGCCGCCGGCTCCGTCGTTGAGTCGCCAGGGGGCTCTGGGAGCACCACCCGCCGCGTAGATCCCCGCGCCGCCCTCCTGGAGGCGACGGAAAGGAACGCGCGGGAGGCGCGGGAGGAGCAGGAAGCGCGGGAGGCGGAGGCACGGAGGGCAGCCGCCGCCCAGGCAGCTCGGGAGGAGGAGGCGGCGAAGGCGCTCACCGAGGCCGCAGCCAAGGCCCAGGCAGAGGCCGAGGCTGAAGCGGCGGTAGGGGAGGCTTTGATGGTCACCCCCCTGCGCACCATGGCGCCCGGGGACGTGGATCCCTCGCCAGGGGGAGCCAGCGGTTCCCAGCCGGGGCTGGGAGGAAGCGGCGACGATGTCGTCATCTTGGGGGAGGCGCCGGGGCCGACTCCTCCGACTAGGGCGACCCAAGGCCGCCAGCCTGAGCCTGCGCCCGCACAGTCGGCGGAGGGCGAGCCGGCCGCGGGGCTGAGGTGGCAGTCCGGGTTCCGCCAAGCCGGCGCGCAGGGAAGGCCGCGTCTGAACCGCAGAAGGCTGCGTCGGAGCCACAGCCGGCCGTGGGCTCCAGCTCGTCGGCCCGAGACGCGGAGGCGGCCAGCGCTACCTCAGGGTGGACGCCGGGCGGAGGGACAGCCGTGGTGAACGTCGCTGCACAAGACGTCCGGACCCGGCTGCAAAGCCAAGCCGCGGCGCTGAGGCAGTTCACCGACGAATTCCTCGCCACGCGGGCAGCCATCCGGGTTAGTATTCTCATCTTGTTCTTTCTTGATCTTGATTTCTCTCGTGGGGGCGCGTCAGCGCACCCACTGGGTGTAGTCCCCGAGTTCCGAGTCGGCTGCTGAGCAGGCGGCTTGGAACTTCTTGGAGATTTTGTTTTTGCTGCTTTTGTTCTCACGTCGGTCTTCTGTCCGTCTTGCAGGACTACCACAACCTCCGAGCGGCCGCCTTCAACTCCCAGGCTCGGGAGCTGACTCAGAAGACCGCCGATCTCACTGAAAGCCGAGGTATGTGACTTGATCTTTATCTCATGTGGGGGCGCGTCAGCGCACCCACTGGGTGTAGTCCCCGAGATTCGGGCCGACTGCTGAGCAGTCGGCTCGGATCTTCCTTGATGATTTCTCATTGTTCTTCTTCTTCTTCTATCTCTGCAGCGGCCAACGCCAGTCTGAGGGCACAGCTGGGGGAGTCCCAGACTGCTCTTCGTGCCAAGGACGCGGAGCTCGCCGCCTTGGTGCAAGAGAGCGACCGCCTGGTCAAGAAGTTGGCCGACCAGGAGGAAGGCCACCAGGCGGCGCTGAAGGCTACGCCGGATCGCGAAGCCACCCTCCAGGCCGAGTTCGAGACGGAGGCGGCCGGCTGGGCAGAGGCCAGGCAGACTCTGGTCTCCGGCTATGGCCAGATCGAGGATCTGGTTGACGGTAAGTCGTCTACCCCTTCGTCCTTTCTTGCCATCTGCCATTTTGACTTGTTTTTCTGATTTTGGTGTTTTTCTTTCCTTTTCTTCTTCGCGCAGAGTACTTCCCCGGCTATTCCACTGCCGCCAACCAGGCCATCGAAGCCCGTCGCCAGGCGAAGAGGCAAGCCGGCTTCGAGATCTCGCCAACCGCCGGCCGCTCGCTGGAGGAACAGCTCCTGGCGATCCAGGCTCGCATCCAGCCGGCTCACAGGCTACTCCGCCGGCTTCAGCGCGCGGGATCGCAGGTCTTGGCCGCCCTCTAGCCTGGCGAAGTGGTCCCTCGCACCCCCAGTCGGACCGCCGACTGGCTGGAGGTGGCAGTCGACCGCTTCGAGGCTTGGAAGGCGTCAGTGGCTCGCTCCGGCGCCAGGCGGGCGCTGGAGTTCGTCAAGGCCTGGTATCCCGGCCTGAACCTGGACCAGCTGGCGACCTGGCGGCAGCAAGCCGACACGGAGCTGGAGCCGGCGCGGCCGGCCATCATTCGGCGGGCTTCAGCGATCGCCGACTACACCGACACCAACGTCTTCGCCCCCGAGGTGGACGACAATGGAGTCGCCCAGCCGGAAGATTGGTTCGGGCTGGACCCGGCGTACGGCGAGGACTCGGCGGAGGAGATCGACTCCAGCGATGAGGGCGAAGAGGAGGAGGAGGAGGGTGAAGACGCCGAGCCGGCTGGTGGAGTATCCGGCCAGCCTGACCGCGCCTCCAGCACTACGTCGCGTGCGAGTGCGTCTCCTGCCGCGGGAGGTGGTCAAGCCGGGACCAGCTAGGCGTCCACTCCTTCAGCCGGCGAGCTGCCTTCACCAACCAGCTCGGCCTCCAAGTCGCGCCTTAGTCTTCTTTCTTTTGTTTTCCTGTCTTGTTACTTTTGAACAATGTTTGGTTAAGTCTGCACAATTCCACCCACTGGGTGTATTCAAACTTAAGTCTGTTGCTGGCCTGTGGGCGGCTTTATGTATATAAGTTATGCAATCGGTCTTTCCTTGTACTTTCGCTTTTTGTCCTTCTGCTTTTTTCCTTTGCCGCCCTCCCTTGGTTGCCGCCTCCCTAGTCAAACAGTTGCTCTGCAATCTGTAGCCGGGGAGTGCCTGGCCGATTGGGGAGGGGGAAGTACTTTTAGCTCTGCCGGACTTAAGCTAAGTTTTTTAGGAAGCCGGCCAGCCGGCTGCTGTGACAGCCGGCAGGCATATATGGAGGCCGTCTTTTTGCCAAATAGGTTAGTTGTTCCTTAGCCGTTTTTCGTGTGGGCGTCCTTTCTGTCTTCTCTCTTGCTAGTCGGACAGTCAGTTCTTTGAGCTGCGACTTTCAACAAGAGAGGACTTGGGAGCCGGCGCACTACTTTGCTGACTTCGGGAAGAACTTAGAATATAGCTCAAGGCGGCCAGTCCCCGGGCCGACTAGTCGGACCCGGTGCCGGACAAGAATTCAAAATGTAATAATACATTCATGGATATGACACTCATCATTCATAGGTAAATAAAAGGCAGTCCCCGAGTACTGTTCGGGGGGCCTGTTGGTTTGTAACTTAATACAAAAGGGGTAGCGTGATACATACTGCTTTTCAGCTATAAAATCGTCTTAGGAGCTTTGCGTTCCATGGTCGCTCCGACTCCTTGCCGGAGTCGTCTCTCTTGCATGCTCTTGGCTTTTGCGCGTCGATCAAGTAGTAGGAGTCGTTGCCGAGTGCCTTGCTGACGACGAAGGGGCCTTCCCAAGGGGCCGAGAGCTTGTGCTGGCTGGCTGTTCGCTGGATCAGCCGGAGCACAAGGTCGCCCTCTTCGAAGGATCTTGGCTTGACCTTGCGGTTGTAGTAGCGGCGCAGGCCTTGCTGGTAGATGGCGGACCGGCTGAGGGCTAACAGCCGGCCTTCTTCCAGTAGGTCGACGCCGTCTTCTCTTGCTTCTTTGGCTTCCTCCTCCGTGTACATGGTGATCCGAGGCGAGTCGAACTCGATGTCTGTTGGGATGACAGCCTCGGCACCGTACACAAGGAAGAATGGAGTGAAGCCGATTGACTTGTTGGGTGTAGTGCGCAGACTCCAGAGGACAGCCGGCAGCTCTTCGAGCCAGCAGCCGGCCGATCGCTCCAGTGGTACAACCAGCCGGGGCTTGATGCCGGAGAGGATAAGTCCATTTGCTCGCTCGACCTGGCCGTTTGACTGCGGGTGGGCAACGGACGCTAAGTCCAGTCGGATGCCCTGCGTCGCGCAGAAACGTGCCAGTGCGCCTTTGGCGAAGTTCGTGCCGTTGTCGGTGATCATGCTGTGCGGCACGCCGTACCGAGTAGTGATGTCGGTGATGAATGTCACGGCAGTCGGCCCGTTCAGCTTCTTAATTGGCTTGGCTTCAATCCACTTTGTGAACTTGTCCATAGCAACGAGTAGATGTGTCAAGCCACCGCGGGCTGTCTTGAAAGGGCCCACCATGTCCAGTCCCCAGACGGCAAAAGGCCAGGTGAGGGGAATGGTCTTGAGGGCAGAAGCCGGCAGGTGTTGTTTGGAACTGAAGACTTGACATCCTCTGCAGCTCTTGACTATTTCTTTAGCATCCTCCAAGGCAGTCGGCCAGAAGAACCCATGGCGGAAAGCCTTGGCCACGAGGGATCTTGAGGCGGCGTGATGGCCGCATTCGCCTTGGTGGATGTCTTTGAGGATTGCCACTCCTTTTTCTGGCTCGACGCAACGCTGGAAGACTCCAGTGACGCTGGGCTTCACAAGCTCCCTGTTGATTATTGTGTATGCTGCGGCTCGTCGTTGCACTAGTCTTGCTGCGATCTCATCAGCCGGCAGCTCTCTGCTGACTAGGAACTTGAGGATGGGCTGGGCCCATGAGGGAGCTGTGACTTCTTCTGCTGTTAATGTGGCCACCATGACTCGGGTGGGTGGGTTGGGTGTTGCATTGGAGTCGACCACCGCTTCTTGTGTCGTTGCAGTCCCCGGGCCGACTGCTGCAGTCCCCGGGCCGGGTTCTGAAGTCCCTGGGCCGGGTGCGACTACGTCAGTCCCCGGGGCAGTCGTCGAAGTCCCCGTGCCACTTGTGGGATTTCTTGAGCCGGATCCGGCTGTTTCTGGCGCAGGCGGTACGAAGATGGAATCCGACTCTGGAGACGGCTTGATGGATGGCTTGAGGAGGCGCTGGAGGGAGACGCCAGTCGGTATGGCTTGTCGGGTGGAGCCGATCCGTGCTAGGGCATCTGCTTGGTCGTTGTCGGCCCTTGGCACGTGAAGGAACTCGCACCCTTCAAAGTATCCGCTCATCTGCTGGACGAGGAAACGGTAGCTTGCCATGTTTGCGTCCTTGGCGTCCCAGTCGCCAGATGATTGCTGGACCACCAAGTCTGAGTCGCCGTAGCACAGGATCCGGCGTATGCCGAGTTCTTTGGCTAGCCGGAGCCCATGTACGAGCGCCTCGTACTCGGCCACGTTGTTGGAGGCGGCGAAGTGGATCTGGAGCGTGTACTTGAGCTTGTCACCTTTGGGAGAGGTGAGGACGATGCCGGCTCCCAAGCCGGTGCGCATCTTGGACCCGTCAAAGTGCATTCGCCAATGGGTGGAGTCGGGAGCCGGCGGTAAGTACTGGGTCTCGGCCCAGTCGACGAGGAAGTCGGCCAATGCTTGCGACTTGATGGCGGTGCGGGGTTGATAGAAAATCGTGTAGGGCGCCAAGGCAATGGCCCATTTGGCCACCCGGCCGGATGCATCCCGGCTGCCTATCATCTGGGCGAGCGGGGCAGTGCACACGACCGTGATGGGGTGCTCTTGGAAGTAGGGCTTCAATTTCTTGGCAGCGAAGTACACCCCATAGCACATCTTCTGGTAGTGCGGGTAGTTTTGCTTTGAGCTGGACAGTACTTCGCTGAGATAGTAGGCCGGCCTCTGGACCAGCTGGGCTCGGCCTTCCTCCGGGCGCTGGACCACAACAACAATGCTGACGACTCGGCTTGTCGCGGCGATGTAGAGGGGCATGGGCTCCTTCTCAGTCGGCGCAGCCAGGACAGGCGGAGTGGTCAACATTTTCTTCAACTCATGGAAGGCTTGGTCGGCTTGATCATTCCACTCAAAGTGAGTGGACTTCTTCATGAGTCGGTACAGGGGGAGAGCCTTCTCTCCTAGTCGGCTGATAAAACGGTTCAGGGAGGCTAAGCAGCCAGTGAACTTCTGCACATCTCGCAGCTTGGTGGGAATCTCCATCCTCTCGATGGCTTTCATCTTGACAGGGTTGCACTCAATGCCGCGTTCGGAGACCAGGAAGCCTAGCAGCTGGCCGGCTGGCACTCCGAACACGCACTTCTCGGGGTTGAGCTTGATCTGGAATTGGCGCAAGTTGGCAAATGTTTCCTTCAGGTCTTCCAGCAAGGTACCGCGCTTCTCTGTCTTCACCACAATGTCGTCTACGTAGACGTGGGCATTTCTGCCGAGTTGTTTCAAGAGACATTTCTGCATGCAACGCTGAAAAGTGGCACCGGCGTTTCTCAAGCCGAATGTCATTGTCAGGTAGCAGAAAGCTCCAAAGGGTGTGATGAAGGCAGTCTTCAGGCGGTCAGCCGGGTCCAACTTGATCTGATGATACCCTGAGTATGCATCCAAAAAACTTAACAGCTCGCATCCGGCTGTGGAGTCTATCACTTGGTCAATCCGTGGCAAAGCAAACGGATCCTTTGGGCAGGCCTTGTTCAAACTTGTCTAGTCTATACACATGCGCCACTTGTTATTCTTCTTCAAAACCAGAACTGGATTGGCAAGCCATTCTGGAAAGAACACTTCCATGATGAAGCCGGCTGCAAGGTGCCGGGCTATCTCTTCTCCCACGATTCTTCGCTTCTCTTCTGATAGTTGGCGGAGGGTTGCTTGACCGGCTTCGCATCAGCTCGGACATGTAATTTGTGCTCGGCGAAATCCTTCGGGACACCCGGCATGTCCTTTGGGGACCATGCAAAGATGTCTCGATTCTCACGGAGGAAGTCGGCGAGCTCGCCTTCCTATTTACTGTCCAAGTTCGCCCCAATCACGGCGAACCTCTCCGGGTGCTCCGGGTCTAGAGGTATCTTCTTCGTCTCTTTGGCAGGCTGGAAGGAGCCCTGCGCATCACAGTCCTTGGGGTTGGGGGACAAGGCCGGCTGCTTGCCGGCCATGGCCACAACCCGTTCCAACATCTTCTTCTCTTCTGCCACCACGTGGGACTCGGCCAGCCGGCTGCTGGCCATGGCACACTCGATGGACTTCTTGTAGTCGCCGGCTACCGTGATGATCCCCTTTGAGCTAGGCATCTTCATCTTCAGGTAGGCATAGTGGGGCACAGCCATGAACTTGGCCAAAGCAGGTCGGCCAAGTAGTGCATGATAGGGGCTCTCCAAATCCACCACCTCGAACCATATTGCTTCCCGGCGAAAGTGATATTTGTCTCCAAAGAGAACATCCATTTTGATCTTGCCGATTGGAGAGCAAGATAGGCCGGGTACGATACCATGGAAGACGGTGCGGCTCGGCATGAGCTGCTTTGCTTTGATGTTCAGCTTGTCCATGGTATCGCGGTACAGTATGTTGATACTGCTTCCGCCGTCTATCAGGACGCGGGAAAATCTGGTAGCTCGCCTCTCCGTCGCAAGGGTGACGTCCAAGACCATAGCATAGGAGCCAGGCGAAGGCATCACCTCTGGGTGGTCGGCCTGGCTCCAGCTGATGGGCTTTTCCGACCAGTGCATGAACTCGGCGGTGCTAGAGGCGACTGTGTTTACTTCTTGGTGCTGCCGGCGTTGGCTGCGCTTGTCGTCGACTTGACTCGTGAAGACGACGTAGGTGTCGTGCGCTTTGGGGAACTCGTCTTGGATGGCGCCGACTGCCGGCCGGGCTGCCGCCTGCTGGGGAGCTGGAGGCGGCGGGCCGGGAGGCGGAGGCGGCACCATCCCTTCGCCCTTGGTGATGCGGGTGAGCCAGTGGCATTTCCGTGTCGTATGGTTGGACGGCTTCGCGCCGCTGTGGAACTTGCAGGGAGCATCGAGTGCTTGTTCGTAGGAGAAAGACGGTTGCCAAGGCGGCCGGCCACCCTTCTTCTTGGGAGCGGGCCGCTCTTCGGTCTGCTCGTCTTCAACGGTGGCCACCTGCCGACTGGAGGAAGTCAGCATGGGGCCCTTGCGCTTGTGGTCGTTCTGGTAGGGGCGCCGGTTAGGGTCGCCAGCCGGCGTCTTGGGAGCCGGAGCAACTACTTTCCCCGAGGCGTCCACTCGGAGCTCGGTCTTCATGGAGGAGTCGGCAGTGGCATACTTGTCGGCGGTGATCAGCAACTCATCGAGGGTAGCCGGCTCGTCGCAGAGGAGTCGGTGCTTGAGGAGGGTGCCCTCTCGGCACCCGGCGGTGAAATACTCGATGGCCTGGACCTCGTGCACTCCCTCGCAGGAGTTGCGGAGCTCGGCCCATCGCGTGAGGTAGTCGCGGGTCGACTCGTTGGGCCCTTGGACGCAGAGGGAGAGCTGGCGAGGATTGGGAGGCTGCTTGTAGGTGCTGGTGAAGTTGCGGACGAAAACTTCGGTGAAGTCCAGCCAGCTGTTGATGCTGTAGGGCTTGAGGCTGTTGAGCCACGTGCGCGCCGTGACTTGCAGCATCAAGGGGACGTACTTCACGGCGACGCGCCGATTGCCGTTGGCGATGCTGACGGCTGTGGAGTAGTCGATGAGCCAATCTTCCGGCTTCACTGAGCCGTTGTACTTGGGTGTGTCTCTGGGGAGCGAGAACCCCTTGGGGAAGGGCTCATCGCGGATGCGGGGGCCAAAGCATGGCAGGCCGACATCGTCTTCTTCTTCTAACGCCAAGGATCGAGCAAGGCGGTCGATCCTGTGGCGGGCGTCCTTCTCGCCGACTCCTTCTCGGCGGCCGAGTCGGTCGCCAAGAGTCGGATGGGTGACAGGCGGTGGAGTGAGGCATCTTTCTCTTCGAGGCGGGGGAGGAAGCAGGTTTCCCTGGTGCTCTACAGCTCGAGTTCGGCCATCCGCGTCGCGCTCGATGGTAATGCGAGTCTGGCTACGGCTGGCAGCCGGCTCCTTGTCTTTCTTCTGGCGCGCACCGCTCGCAGTCGGCGAGCGGGACGTCGCAGCGTGCTCCCGGCGCGGGGGATGGCTATCAGCTCGGGCGCCGGCTTCGTGCCGCTCTGCAGCCGCGTCGATCAGCTGCTGGATCCGTCTTGTCATGTAAGGGAGCTCATCGGCTCCCAGCCCATTGAGCTCCTCTGCAGCCGCCCGAGCGGCTCGCAGATTCTCGAGCGGGGTGGCGTAGACGGGGCGATCTGCGCCCAGCATGCTGGCAACGGCTGCGCCGCGCTTCTGGACGAAGCCGGCTCGGCTCGGGCCGCTAAGCGGCGGCGTCCCGAAGGCGGCGCGGTCGACTTCGCGCTGGTGGGCCTTGGTGAGGCGTCTCATCGAGGCTATCTTCTTGCCCTCCGCGATGAGGGCAAGGCGGCGTGCTTCCAGGGTCTCGGCGTCGGCGTCGGCCGGGATGGGGACGGAGAGGTCGTGCATCGTCGCTTGCTGAGCGTCGCGGGCGTTCTCGCCCGAGTTGGAGACGTGGCTGATGACCAACACTTCGGTGACAGCGCTGCTGCCGCTATCCGCTCGAGGGAGGGGGTCGTCGAAGACCACCACGTCGGAGGGGTAGGCGTCGAGCGACGCGGTGTCGGAGTCGACGAGCATCGGGTCGGTGGAGCCGACCGACTCCATGTCCGCAGCAGGCTCGCTGGAGACGTGAAGTTGGTCGAGGAGGCTGACGAGGCGGCTCTCGGGGTAGTCGGTGCCTGCGTCGGATGCAGGCTCATCGGAGATGCGAGTCTCGCCAAGCAGATCGGCGAGACGGCTCGCTGCGCAGGCGTCGTCGACGCCTTGCAGCGCGTCGGGGCAAGCGCCATTGGGCGCAGCAGGCTGGCTACGCTCGCGGGGAAGGAAGAGGGTTCCCGTCCAGAACAGGTCTCCGGACGACGGTGCACCTGGCCCCACGGTGGGCGCCAAATGTCGGGTGGTTGGTGCGACATATGCCAAGGGATGGCTTATCATTGTGGGAGCCAATAAAACATCGCCAGTGCCCGGAAACGGGATGAGGCGAAGACATGCACGCCAGCTAATCTTACCCAGGTTCGGGGCTCTTCGAGGAGATAACACCCCTAGTCCTGCTCTGCGGGGTCTCCGCATGATCACTAGATCGATAAGGGGTAGCTACAATCGCTCCTAGAGCTGTTGAGATCAAGGGAGAAGAAGAACAAGGCTAGCTCTTGCTTCTCTCTATCTATGGTGTGTGTGCTATGCGTGGGTGTTAACCTAGAAGCCAACTATGCTCAGTGGCCAACCCAGAAGCGAACCCTTTGCATGGGTGCTCCGGGGGGTTTATATAGGCCTAGCCCCCGGGGGTACAACGGTAATCCGACTGGGAATAGGTCCCAGCCGTCAGTGTCCACTCTCGCCGGCTTCTCCGCTGGCTGCTGGGTCCCGCCGGCTAGTGGGTCCCGCCGGCTGCCGGCTACTCGGCCGACAAGCCGGTCCCACCGCCTAGGGTCTTGTCGGCGGCTGCTTACTGTAGCCGCGCCTCTGATGATGAGGGCTTTGTCGAGGTAAGCATGGCTACAGTGGGCCGCCTCGGGGGCTATCACTGTAGCCTCACCTCGTCTTGTCTCCTTAATGGGGCTCCCGCTTCGAGGAAGGGAGTAGCCGGCTTCTGGAGGCCGGCTATACTCTTGGCCGACTAGGAAAAGCCGGGCCCTCCTCGCGCCTCTCGCTGACTGAAGGGGCCCGCAGTCCTCAGGCCGTACAGGAGTGGGTCGCGGATGACGTCGAGGCTAGCGTGGCTACAGTGCCGAGCCGCACGGGAGACGTCCCTCCCGTACGGCCTCCTGTAGCCATGCCCGCCTCGGGCTTCGGGGGTCGTGAGCCGCACTGTGGCCATACCCCGTCAGGTCACCGTTATGTAGGAGTGGTTGTGGTCTTGGCTGGCTCCTAGGAGTCGGCGTCCTTCTTGGCCGGCTTCTTGGAGTCGGCCACCCCGCGGTCGTCCTGGGGAGGAGTCGGTGAGGCTGGGTCGCCTTCCGGGAGTCGGCTTTAGTGGTAGCCGGCCAGGGAAGGCGGCCCAAATGCTTGGAGTGCTTGAAGGCCCACAGGCCTGATAAATTTACCGAAGAGCCAGGGGTAGTCGGTTATGCTACCCGTGGCCATTCCCCCCGACACTTGATTTGGCAACATAAACTAGAATGATATGGACAATACAGTGACCATAGTACATAGATATATGTTTGTTTCATGTTGTTATCCCGTCCACCTTACTACTGAACCGTTTTACCAAAATGAGTTTCGTATACTACATGCTAAACCTATGATGTGTCTGCTTGTTTCTCCTGTAGAATGTGAACAGAATATTGGAGAAGAGCACCCCACTATGCAATGGTAGAGAAAGTAATGCAGATAAGGTTCAAGATAGTGAGACAACCATGTTGGTCTCCAAGAAAGATGATAAAAACTCTTGTAGACAGAGACAACCCGATAGTCATGCGTTGATGTAGTGTTCGAGTTACTGGCCAGTACTGCTGGCAGAAGCTCTTCGAACTCGCTTCCTGAATCACTTCGGCTTCTTCAGGGTCAGCTGTAAGCTAAAATGCATCAGTCAGCTGTGCTGCGGCAAGAAGCTGAAGGACTAAGGAAGTCCCTGCAGAATTCAGATGCATACTTTCTGGTGCAACAACAAGCGCTGGAGGATTTAAGCGCCAAACAAGAGGAAGTTAATAAGCTTGCTAAACATCTTTCCAGCATTATGGGTACCCAGGATATTATTTATTGAGCTCTTCTGAAGTGGTTTCAGTTCTTGACTTGTTTTGCTGCGGCGTTTATTTGCACTGGTCGCCATATTGGACAACCAGTGTATGTGATATGCTGCTTTGTTCCCTATATTTGCACTGGTGGCGAACTTTGATGCCTAGTGGATGTAATATGTGTAATAGTCGTGATGGCATAGAGTAAGTTGTTTGCTTATTTATTTCCTTGTTTTCTTGTTTATTTGTTTGCTTGTAGTCAGTGAAGTTTTTTTCCACGGTTTTCTAGTGGCCGCAATAACCTATTTTTTAAAACTAGGCCACAATAACCTATTTTTTCAAACTAGGCCACAATAACCTATTTTTTAAAACTAGGCCACAACAACCATGGGCTACATATTTACTGTAGTGAGCCTCGGCCTCCTACGGGCCATAGAAACAATGGGCCTTCTATGGGCCGTAGAAACAATGGGCCTTCTACGGGCCATATAATCGATTGGCCAAACATGGGCCAATAACGGACCGCATTATGGGCTGTAAACGGGGTAGAGTTGGAATCGTACGTTCATGGGCCCACAAGCAGAAAAGGCCAATAACGGAGTGTAAGTAACCGAATGCTGGAAATGAGCCCAGTATTAAATGGGCCCTGAGAAGGCCGAAAGATAACACGGGCTAGAAACAACCCAATGGAATAATGGGCCGTTATTGGGTATAAAGCGATACACTGTTCATTATGGTCCAGTTTCACCATGGGCCATTAATGGGCCAAGAGTTACAAAGGGCCTCATATGGGCCGAAAGACATCATGGGCCATACATGGGACGAAATTTACAATGGACTGAAATCATACTGGACGGCCCAGATGATGCTACTGGGCCTAATTCGGATAGTCCATAACAGGCCCTGAGTTAGTGGGCTGTAATTGGGCTATATGCGAACAGGCCGTTAACATGCTTTCTTTGGGCCGGCCCGCTAGCTTTTGACCAAGTCAAACAGGCCGACCTTTTCACAAGAATGGCCCTCTGTTGGGCCATGCCATGTGTCAACGAATCATAGGCGCCCTCGGTCCAATGAGTGGATGACATCTGTCCCAACGGTGAGCCGACACATGTTTCCTCCAGCCAATGATGATTTTACATTTGGAAAATCCCCATTGGTCGGGGTTGTTAACGGGTTATCGGATCCAAACCGGAACCTGACAGCTTAATGGCGACCCGTTACGATGGATGCCACGTGTCAGTCACCCTTGACGAAAGCACTTCCATGACGCGCCATTTATCGTCATGGAAGTGGACACTTCCGTGATGATAATTTTGGTATTGTCATGGAACACTTCTACGACAGCACATGTATGACTATCTTGGTTCTATCATAAAATCGTCATGGATTTACATGCATGCTAGAAAACATGACCTACTATGACAAATACGTATCATCACGGAAGTGTATTTTTTTGGTAGTGGGAACAACAGTAATACCTCCTTTCTTAGAGACACAATGAACAGGACTTACCCATCTACTATCAGCTATAGGATAAATTATACTTTCTTCCAGAAGCTTTAATATTTCAGTTCTTACCAGATCCTTCATCTTAGGATTTAATTGTCACTGATGATCCAACAACCGGTTTAGCATCGGGTTCCATATTAATCTTGTGCTGACAGAGAGTGGTACTGATGCCCTTAAGATCATCAAGAGTGTATCGAATAATGGCTCGGTGCTTCTTCAGAGTTTTTAATAATCTCTTTTCTTCATGGTCTTTAAGGATAGCACTAGTAATAACATGATTAATCTTCTACTCATCAGGATAAGCATATTTCAAAGTATCAGGAAATTGCTTTTATTCAAACACAGGATCACCCTTAGGTGGAGGAGGGCCTCCTAGAGTTTCAACAAGCAAATTATGTTTAATAATAGGTTGTTGATCAAAGAACATCCTATCTATTTCATTTATTTCATGCAAGTGCATATCATTTTCATGGTCAAGCAAATATTATTCTAGTGGATCAGTAGGAGGTACACAATAGAAGCAAGACCAACTATTTCATCCTTACTAGGAAATTCTTTATCATGAGGTTTGCTACAAAACTTAGAGAAATTAAACTCATGAGACACATTACCAAAATTAACACTGTCAGTTTCTTTATTGCAATCTATCTTAGCATTAACAGTGTTCAAGAAATGTCTACCAAATATAATGGGACAAAACTCATCTTGTGGAGAACCAAGAACTAGAAAATTAGTAGGATATTTTATTTTTCCACACAAGAATTCAATATCTCAAACAATCCCAATTGGTGTGACAGTGTTTCTATTAGCAAGTTTAATAGTAACATCAATATCTTCTATTTCAGCAGGTGCAATATCATTCATAATTTCTTGGTATAAAGTAAAAGGGATAGCACTGACACTAGCACACATATCACATAAGCCATGATACCAATGATCTCCTATTTTAACGGAGACAACAGACATGCGAACAACGGGTTTATTCTTATCTTTAGTATCTGGTTTGGCAATTCTAGCAGCTTCATCACATAAGTAAATAACATGCCCATCTATATTATCAACCAAGAGATCTTTAACCATAGCAATACTAGGTTCTACTTTATTTTGTTCACAGGGTCTAGGTGCTCTAATATTACTATTGTTAACCACAGTTGAAACCTTAGCATGTTCCTTTATCCTAGCAGGGAAAGGTGGTTTTTCAATATAAGCAGTAGGCACAACTGCATCAACTACAACTAGCTCCTCAATCTTTTCTTTAATAGGGGGTGATATTTAAACCACTTCTCCTTAGGGAGATCAACATGAGTAGAAAATGATTCACAAAAAGAGGCTACTATCTCAGAGTCAAGCCCATATTTAGTGCTGAACTTGTGAAAAGCATCGGTATCCATAATAGATTTAACACAATCAAACTTAAGTGTTATACCAGACTCATTACCTTTTTCGAGTTCCCAATCTTCATAGTTGCATTTAATTCTTTCAAGAAGGTCCCACCTGAATTCAATAATTTTCTTCATAAAAGAGATAGTCAAAGAAAAATCAAGCATGGTTTGATTAACATCAGAAAGCCAATCATAAAAGTTCTATAATATAATTTCCCTTGAGAGCTCATAATTGGGGCATGAATACATCATATAATTAAGCCTTCCCCAAGCTTGAGCGATGCTTTTTCATTCACGAGGCCAAAAATTATACATATAATTCTGATCACGATTAACTAGATGCATAGGATAAAACTTTTGATGAAATTTCAATTTCAATCAATTCCACTCCCAAGCTCCAATATCATCACATAGCCTATACCATGTTAATACTTTCCCCCCAAATATAAAGGGGAAACCTTATTCTTAACTTCATCTTCAGGTAAACCTGCAAGCTTAAATAATCCAGAAACTTCATCCACATATATTAGGTGCATATCAGGATGTAGTGTTTCATCTCCTGCATAAGGATTAGCTAGCAGTTTCTCTATCATACCCGAGGGAATCTCATAACCAATAGTTTCAGTAGGTGCAATAGGTTGAGGAGAAAATCTTTGTGTTTCCGGTCAAGGTGAAGATACCCCAAATAAACCCCTCAAAGGATGTTTTCCATAGTAAAAGTGATAGTAAATTTCAGCACGTAATATAAATTTTTCCTTACCAAATTCCACTCACCAAAGGCACTTCACTCCCCGGCAACTGCGCCAAAAAAGAATCTTGATGACCCACAAGTATAGGGGATCACTCATAGTCCTTTTGATAAGTAATAGTGTCGAACCCAACAAGGAGGAGAAGGAAATGACAAGTCGTTTTCAGTCTGGTATTTTTTGCGGGCACAGAAATTGTCGGTAATAGATGGTTTGGTAGCAAGATAATTTGTAACGAGCAAGAAATAGTAACAGTAATGAAAGTGCAGCAAGGTACCCCAATCCTTTTTGTATCAAAGGCAGGCCGGAATGGTCTCTGATAATAAGTAAAACATTCTTGAGGACAGACGATAATTTCATCTAGTCACTTTCATCATGTTTGTTTGATTCGCGTTCGCTACTTTGATAATTTGATATGTTGGTGGACCAGTGCTTGGGTGCTATTCTTACTTGAACAACCCTCCCACTTATGATTAACCCCTCTCGCAAGCGTCTGCAACTACGAAAGAGGAATTAGGAGAAAATCTAGCCATAACATTCAACATATGGATCCAAATCATCCCCTTACGGAATAGCGCATAAACTAGGGTTTAAGCTTCTGTCACTCTAGCAACCCATCATCTAATAACTACTCCACAATGCATTCCCTTAGGCCCAAAGATGGTGAAGTGCCATGTAGTCGACTTTCACATAACACCACTAAGGGAATCACAACATACATATCATCAAAATATCGAACAAATACCAAATTCAAATGATTACTTATGACAAGACTTATCCCCTGTCTTCAATAACCAAAGTAAATACTCACAAATCATATTCATGCTCAAGATCAGAGGGATAATAAATATCATAATGGATCTGAACATACAATCTTCCACCAAATAAACCAACTAGCATCAACTACAAGATGTAATCAACACTACTAGTCACCCACAGGTACCAATCTGAGGTTTTGACACAAGATTGAACACAAGAGACGAACTATGGTTTTGAGATGAGATGGTGCTAGTGAAGATGTTGATGAAGATTGGTCCTCCCAAGGTGAGAGGATTGTTGGTGATTGAGGGAGTCCCGGACTGGGGGGGGGGGGGTCCTCGGGATGCCAGCCTATCTCACATGGGCCGGATTGATAGGCCGTACTGTATCCGGACCGAAGTCCTTTTGTGCCTTTGTGTGCACCCCAAGTCAAGGTAGAAGATCTGGAGTTTCCTTGATGTAACCAACTATCTGTAAAACCTAGTACCTCTGGTGTCTATATAAACCAAGGGTTTAGTCCATAGAGCTAAGAGAACAATCGCCATCCTAATAGTTAGGGTTTAGTTCCTCTGATCTCGTGGTAGATCGACTCTGTAATACCCATACCCAAGCAGGACGTAGGGTTTTACCTCTTAGAGAGGGCCCAAACCCAGGTAAATATTGTGTCCCGCGTCCCTTGTTCCCCATCGATCCAAGATCCACAATTCGGGACCCCCTACCCGAGATCTGCCGGTTTTGACACTAACATTGGTGCTTTCATTGAGAGTTCTGCTGTCGGATTGCTGAAGGATCGATGGCTCGCCTGATCATCGGAGACGACGTCGGCACCGGAGACATCTTCGTCCCCGGGCAAATTTTCGTGTTTGGCAACATTGTTCTGCATGCTGACGCGATAGGTCATATCAACCAGGTCAATAATTTCTGCGCTGAGCATCAGATCAGGTTCGGTAACTTTGAGTACGTCATCGATGGTTGGGGCGATTTGATCTTCACTGGCTGCTCAGCCTTACCTGCAACAACCACGACCTCCGAAGCATTGACTTCGGGGGCTCTCCCTGATCTGATCTCTGGATTGGCCTTTACCGCGCTACCGGCGTCGAGCTCGGAAGCGGCTTCTATGTCTGAAGACCAGGAATCAACCCTGTCCGTACCGTCCTTCCTTGACGTGGATCCGGCCTTGAGCCTTAACAAGAATTCGGTGTCCGAAGATGGGGAATCAACCCCCGCCAGTCTCGCGGTTCTCACCATAGATTCGGCCTTGAGCCTTGATGCAAGTACGATGTCCGAAGACCTAGGTTTTGCCCTGCGGGACCCATGCCTCACCCCACCGTTGCAACGGAGGTCAGCTCCGAAGAAACCTCATACGCTGGTCTAGCCAGCCTCGCCTTGGTGAACGAGGTGCTTGACCGGATCCGGATGATGACTATTGTCGATGGCCCATCCTCGGCTCAGGCTCAACGGAGCCTTGAGGTAGACCACAGGGAATTTTACGTCCCACCCACCACCCACTTGATAGCCATTGTCGAAGACATAACAGATATGCTGGACTATGCCTCCGAGGAGGCCGATGACAACGAGGCCACAGCCCACATGGACACCGCCCCTCCCGTCACCTGCCGATGGACAACCACATCCACCTACAAAATCTTCATGGTGGCACCCCCAAAGACGACGCTGACGGCACTAATGGGGACATCACCACCAGAAGGGATGGTAACAAGCCCGGAGAGGATCCCCCAAAATGCCGATGACAACACCGACGATCTAAGGGGCGACATAGCAGCGAAAGCAACACGGGCACCGGAGAAGGCGACACTCCGGACAACGTTGAAAACCTCGTCGACCCCGCCCCCCGAGCACCAGTACGATGGCTCAAAGGGGCATGAGGATTAGTACAACCCCGAGGACCCCAATGATTCTGAAGACAGCAACTACATGCCGCTCTCCGAAGAAGAGGTCAGCCCTGCAGCTGAAGAATTTATCGTCCCAGAAGATCCACTGGAACAAGAGCGCTTCATGTGACAGCTCATAGCCACCGCGCGAAGCTTAAAGAAGAAGCAACAAAGGATAAAAGCTGAAAAAGACACCCTCACCAATAGATGGACCAAGGTCCTAGCAGCTGAAGAAGGGTACGACTATGAACGGCAAACAAAGAGCTACCCCAAACGCAAATTGTTGCCGCAATTTGACGATGAGGCCGTCGAGCCCACACCACCCAGACAAACTCAAGGCAACCAGCCCGATCGCCCCCCTCGAGGACGGGACAGAACGGATGGCGCGGCCGAATACCCACCTGCCCCTCCTCGCCGTAAAGGCAAGGAGGTTGTAGAGCCAGAATATCAATACGATCTTCGACACGACCTGGCAGCTAGAGCCGGCCAATCAAGGTCCATCTATGGATCAAGAAGTTATCCTCCCGATAATAGAGACTGATACCAGGCATGGCACGACTGAAGCAATCACTACTGGAGTCAGGGAATTTGCCATCAGCCATTTCTTTGCCATCGGCTAGCTGATGGCAAAGAAGGTCTTTGTCGTCTCCTTACAAAAAACAGACGGCAAAGAACTGCTGATGGCAAAGATACTATTTGCCATCAGCCAGTTTTTTGCCGTCCGCTAGCGGACGACAAAGATTCATTGCTGTCTGCTAGCAGACGTCAATGAGCTGGGTGGGGTCCAGTTGACAACACTGATGTAACGGCCCACCAGCCCCACCTCTTTGTCGTCTGCTAGCGGACGGCAAATCTTCTTGGCTATCCTTTAGCATACGGCAAAGAGGTTAATACCTAACGGCTATTAACGGCGCACCCCCACGCCTCTCTCTCTTGTCTCTCCCTCTCCTTGTCCGACCCAACCGCACCGAGACCCACCACCGACCACCGCCCCGCCCCCGACCCCCACCATGCCCCTGCCGCCGCAGACCCTCCGCAGCCCCGCCACCGACCCCTCTCTGCCCCCGTCGCCCTGCCCCCCACCGCCCCGACCCGCCGCCCCGCCACGCTGCACCCGACCCCCACTGTGCCCCCGCCGCCCCGGCAACGTCGCCCCTCCCCCGACCCCCACCCCGCCCCCACCTCCCTGCCCGCGGCCCCCACCGCGCCCCAGCCGCCCCTGCCCCCCGCCGCCTTGACCCGCCGCCCTACTCCCGACCCCCACCGCGCAATCGCCGCCCCGGCCACGACGCCCCTCCCCTGCGGCGGCCGCCCGAGCCCCGCCGTGAGGAAGGCCGCGATGCCGCCCGCTCCCCTGCGGCAGACCTCCTCCACCGGGCCGCCCCTCCTCCACCGGCCACCCCCTCCCCTGCGGTGAGCTCCTCCTCCTCCTCTTTTTTTTCTATTTTTTTAGTTCTAGGTTTACCTTTAGTTTAGATTTAGTTTTAGTTTTAGGTTTACGTTTAGTTTAGTTTAGTTTAGTTTTAGGTTTAGTTCTGAAAAAAGAAGGAGAAAATAAGAATAATTAGAAAAAGAGGAGGAAGAAGAAGAGGAAGAAGAAGAAGAAAAGAGGAGGAAGAAGAAGAAGAAGAAGAAGAAGAAGAGGAGGAGGAGGAGGAGGAGAAAATAATAATAATAATAATAATAAGAATAAGAAGAAGAAGAAGAAGAAGAAGAAGAAGAAGAAGAAGAAGGAGACGGCAACTAGAATGAGAGGTTGTGCAACTAGAATGAGAGGTTGTGCAACTAGAATTTGAGAGGATGATGGTGAAGAACTCGAAAGCCATTGGTGTCTTGCGGTTGTTTCCATACATACTACAACAACCAATGACCACAACACAACAATGGCTTTCGAGTTCTTCGCCATCATCCTCTTCAATTCATTAAAAAAGCTGGTACAGAAAATCATCATAGTTGCACAACCTCTCACTATGTACTATTTTGTCTTTTGTTTCTCTTTCTACGCTCTGATTTTTTGTCACGAGTCAGTTTGGTTGTTTGAAGTTTCAAAATTGACAAACTGGATTAACTGATGAATATACATGTTGATGGACCTATCTTTACCTATTAACTAATGAATATACATTTTATTATTCATGTCGGTATTCTTTTTTTATGTTGTAATAATTCTGTTTACTCTTCTGTCATGGCAGGTGTTGCAAGATGGTGGGCGCGGGTCCAGAGCGTGGTGGGAGGGGTTCTTCCATTCCACCCGCACCTCTCCGGAGAGCGTTGTTAGACAATTTGGGGACACCGGTGGGCGCTTCTTTGTCGGCATTGTTGCCCACCGGGAGATGAGATCGGGGAGGGAAGAAGAGAGGAGGTAGATCAGGACGTGCCCGCAGGAGAGGTAGGCAGGCTGCTACGCCTTCCTCGCCGCCACCCCCAGCTGAGTCACCGAGCACATGACTGCTAGGGGGACCCATCTGAGGAGGAGGCTACGCGGACTCCGGTCCACAAGTCTCGGGTTGACGGGCCTTCGGCTCATGAGACTTCGGGCTAGGAGACTTGCGCCCACGTGACTCCGGACCAGGCTACGTCTGAGGAGATGTCCGGATGGGGTACCTGGCAGGATCCGCCTGAGGGGCCGAGTAGCCATGCTGATGGTGGCGCGCATTAGATTTCTGATAGCAGCAAGGGTGAGGTGGTTGAGGGGGCCACCATCTACCAGCGTGGTAGTACACGGCTCCCGTCCCTGCCGGCGACCCGCGAGCAGAGGTGGTTGATTTGGCCTGATGGGCAGAGCTAAGTGCATTTACTCCTTTTGTACCTTTTGCCATCACGTTTTTTCAAATATCTAATGCGTTGTCCTTGTCATACTGCAGGGGTTGGGACCACACTCAGGATGTCCGCAGGTCCACCCAAGTCCTTGGTATGATTTGCTGGCAAAACTTCCCGAGGTTTGTCACATTGCCCGGTGAGGGCCTGCTTCCATAGCTAGGATTGAGCTGGGAGCACTACTTGGCTGCCCCGGCCCTGCCGAAGGATATGATCAATGGTGTCTTGTGCCACACGAGGGCCGACATGGTGATCAGAATGTTTTGGGTAATTTCTCCTTTACACAATTAAAAATCTTCAAATAGCTAGTTATTGTACTGATCAATGTTGTCTCGTTTGATTGCAGACCTTCTACACGTGTGAGGAGGGATACGAGGAGGCCTGTGCACAAGTTATCGATGCCGAGTGCAGGCGCCTACTACAAAACTTATGGCACGAGGATCAGGTGCAGGCTGTTCGAGACTACTTCGCCTCACGTGGTGTTAGGAAGCCCAAGAAGAAGTGCCGCGGAAAGTTTCTGACCAAGGAGTAGTACATGACGGTAATTGCCTATATTATTAAGCCATTGTTCTTAGTTTCATTGATTTGATTCGGAGGCATAGCGCTGAAGTTTCTCTTTACTAACTTAGGTGCCCCCGATATGGTGTGCGGATAAGATGGATTGTTGGGAGATGTTGGTGGATGAGTGGTGCCCAGACGCATGGCTAGCCGTCCACAACAATACCAAGGACCGGCGTGCCCAAATGAAAGGTGTGCCACACCATCAAGGCAGTGTCAACTTATATCAGTACAGGAGGAACTGGGAATGTGGTTTGCTTCATGATTCATGCAATTCATTATGTCATGCTAGCTTGAGCCCTTTAATTACTAATACTCGGTTCCCCTCTTCTAGGCGGGATACAATATGGCACCGGTGCCAGAGGTGGTCGACCTCTATGCCATGGCCCACACTGCCCCATTCAAGGAGGCCAAGGCATTCTGTGCGTCTGACCTCGATCATCCAGAGAACTGCACCAACATCTCCTCCCACAACAAGCTCATGAAGTACAAAGATGTTGGAAAGGCGAGGAAAGCGGAGGGCTTTAGCCCGAGCGGACAATTTGATCTGGAGCTGGTGATGAAATCTGGTGGCGGGAGGTCCCATGGCTCAATAGCCATTGGAGATAAGGCCTCGTCCACGGCCAATCAATCTCGCCTTCGAGGTTAGTTGTACATACTCAGATTTCTTTCATGCATTACATTGTGTCTGCAGCCATCGATGATTACAATGCTAACGAGGAGTGGTGTTATAGGCTGCTCTTGAGAGAGAGAAATACAACCAAAGCGCGACTAGCGGAGAGGGACGGGCAGGCGGCGGAGAAGGAGCGGGAGTTGGAGGAGAGGACGGCTAGGATGTTGGAGCAGGAGAGGGCATGGAATGACATGCAGAATCGGGCCATGTACGAGCCCCTCGTGGTAAGTTTCTTCTGCATACTAACCAAATCATGCACGTAATGTTCGTTTCATTACTAACTAATATGACTGACTCGTCAAAACCAAATATGCAGTCTGTGTGCGAGAAGAGCGGTTAGACCCCTCTGTCCATGCCTGTCATTGCTCCGGGGACCACTATGAGTTTCATTTGAATGGTCATTAGTTACTATTCTTAACATTTTAGTGTCATCATGCTGACGAGACATTGCAAATGATCTTTGGTGCAGCATAACTCCACATAAGCATCGGACGGTCCTTCTCGAGATGGTGCTGGCACGAGCGACCCCGGTGCTTAAGCTCCGTGATGATGGTAAGTTTTCTCGAGTGTGTTGCTTAATTAACAAATGCATAATGACCTAGACTTAGCTTTATTTTCTCCAAAATGATCCATTTTAGCTAAGTTAGCTCATAAATGATCCATTTTACCTAAGTTAGCTCATAAATGATCCATTTTACCTAGATTAGCTCATAAATGATCAATTTTACCTAGGTGAGCTCCAAAATGATCCGTTTTACCTAGGTTAGCTCCAAAATGATCCATTTTACCTAAGCTATCTCCAAAATGATCCATTTTAGCTAAGTTAGCTCATAAATGATCCATTTTACCTAAGTTAGCTCATAAATGATCCATTTTACCTAGGTTAGCTCATAAATGACCCATTTTACCTAGGTTAGCTCCAAAATGATCCATTTTACCCAAGTTAGCTCCAAAATGGTCCATTTTACCTAGGTTAGCTAAAAATGGCATAATTACTTCGGTTTTCACAAAAATGACATATACTTACCTTATTTTCCTCCAAACTGACATAATAAGCTTAGTTAGCTCAAAAATGGCATAATTACCTATGTAAGCTCTAAAATGACACAAATAAGGAATAAGAAGAAGAAAAACAAGGAAGTGGAGAAAAAGAAAGAATAGAAGAAGAAAAGAAGAAGAATGAGAAGGAAAAGGGTAAAAACCTTCTTCTTGTAGTCTTCTTCTTCTTCTTCATCTTCTTCTTCTTCTTCTTCTAGTCTTCTTCTTCTTCTTCTCTTCTTATTCTGCTTCTTCTTCTTCTTCTTCTAACTTTCTTACTCCCATTTTTGCAGATTTGATTCACTTCATGGAAGCTGGCATTGATGGACTGCTAGTTTTAGTTTCTGTTTTGATTTTGTGTTGATGAACAATGTATGTTGAAGAACTCCGTGAAACTTTGTATGTATGTTGATGAACTCCGTGAATCTATGTATGTATTGGACATATTAAAATCCTATGTGTTCTATTGCATTGATGGACTGCTAGATGTTGGATAGATGGGCTATATTTGAGGTTGAAACTATATGTATTTTGAAAATAAAGGGATATAATAGAAAACAGAAAAAACAGTAACAATAAAGGCTCTTTGCGGCTGCCACCGACGGCAAAGGGCTCTTTGCTGTCTACCACAGACGGCAAAATGGCCACATGGCAGCAACCTGTGCAACCTGGGAGCTGACCCATTTGGTCACTTTGCAGTCTGTGGCAGACGGCAAAGACCTGGCTTGTTTGCCGTTGGTGGAGGACGGCAATGACCTAGGTGAAGTGACGCGCCTGCTGACGTCACAAGGCAGACGACAAAGCCTCCCGTTAGCCACCTAACGTGGCTAACGACCATTTTTTGCCGTCCACCATCTTTGCCGTCTGCCACCGACGGCAAAATGTCTTTGCCATCTGCTATCGGAAAGCAGACGGCAAAGAAGCGCTCTGCCAGAGTTTACAGCGCCGAACACGTTTGTCGTCCGTGGCTGACAACAAAGACCTTTGCCGTCGCTGACTGGTCCTTTGCCGTCTACCATGGTAGATGGCAAAACAACTGATTCCTGTAGTGAATAGAGTTCGAGATCAACGCCAGGCCAGAATGGAATCCGTAGTTCGACGTGATGTAGCCCGAATAAGAGGCGCCACTCACCTAATGTGCTTCACCAATACCTAAAAGGGTTCAAACCCATGAACATTGAGCCGTGCGATGGAACTACGGATCTGGCCATCTGGATTGAGGACTTTCTTCTCCACATTCATATGGCACGGGGGGATGACCTCCACACCATCAAATATCTGCCATTAAGGCTCAAAGGACTAGCCCGACATTGGTTGAACAGCCTCCCCGAATACTCCAGAGGGAGCTGGGAAGAGCTCGAGAATGCTTTTTGAGCTAACTTTCAAGGCACCTTTGTCCGGCCCCCGGATGCCGATGACTTGAGCCACGTGGTCCAACAGTCCGGCGAGCCGGCCCGGTAATTCTGGAACCAGTTTTTGACCAAAAAGCACTAGATAGTCGACTGCCCAGACATCGAAGCCATAGCCGCATTTATACACAATACCTGGGACGAATGACTCGCATGCCAGCTCGGCCAGGATAAGCCAAAGACAATGGTGGCTATCACATCCCTCATCACCCGCTTTTGCGCGGGCGAAGATAGTTGGTTGGCTCGTAGAAGCACCAACCTAGAAGACCCTGACACTTTGGAAGTTCGGGATGGCAATGAAAAGCCATGACGCACTAAGAATAAGCGTCGACATAACGGCGCAGAGGCCAACGACACGACAGTAAATGCCGGATTCCATAATTCCAAGTCAGGGCCGCGAAAGAAGCCCTCTAAAGGAAACCAAGACAGGCCCACTAAATTGGATGTTATCCTGGATAGGTCGTGCCATATACATGGCACCGCGGACAAGCCCGCCAACCACACCAAACGTAACTGTTGGGTAATTAAGAAGGTCGGCAAGCTCACAGCGGAAGACATGGGCAAAAGCCCCCACAACGAGGACGATGAGGAACCTCGCAGGCCGAACAATGGAGGCCAGAAACAATTCCCTCTGGAGGCTAAAACAGCCAACATGATCTATTCCACTCATATACCCAAGAAGGAGTGGAAGCGCACACTTTGGGATGTTTATGCCATAGAGCATGTAGCCCTGAAATTCAACCCATGGTCAGCAAGTCCGATCACCTTCGATCGCAAGGACCACCCAACTAGTATCCATCATGGAGGATCAGCGGCCCTGGTCCTAGATCCTATTATCGATGGATACCACCTTACCAGAGTCCTGATGGACGGAGGCAGAAGCCTCAACCTGATCTATGAAGATACAATCCTGAAAATGGGTATTGACCAGTCAAGGATCAAACCCAGTAACACCACCTTCATGAGGGTCATCCCCGGCATCGAAGCCCATTTTTCGGGCACCCTCACTTTGGAAGTTGTATTCAGCTCTCCGGACAATTTCTGGAGCGAAGACTTGATCTTCGACATCGCCCCTTTCCGCAGCGGCTATCACGCCCTCCTAGGCCGAACGATGTTCACTCACCTGAACGTCGTCCCCCACTATGCCTACCTCAAACTGAAGATGCCCAGACCAAGAGGCATCATCACAGTCAATGGTAACTCAGAGCGCTCTCTTCGGACAGAGGAATAAATCGCGGCCTTGCTGGCCGAATACGAATGACCGAAGTATCAGCCGCCGTCAAGGTGCGAGAGGCGAACAAGTGAGCATGGGCCGTATCTCCAGCCAAGGGCCCTCCCTACGTTCGGCATACATAGGAATACGCCCCCCGTGGCCTGCCCTACCCAGCAGCACACTACGTGCCTCGATATCACAATTTCGCGCTCAAAATACCATGGGCAGCTATGGGGCTTAATCACCAAGAGTTTGGTTCGACCGTACCATGGCAAAATGCGTCTTCGGAGAAGAAACATGTACCATCTAGGACCTATGCGGCATCAAGCCTCACCAATGGAGCGATCTCTCGAAAACTCCTTTTCAAGGACCCGCCGCCGGACAACCACCCCATGATGTTGCTCCTTCCAATAGATGCAAAGGCGCGGACATGCAGTAGGGCACAATTTGGGAATTAACCCACACATCAAGGCCCTACGTAAACCTTTCATCTCCTCTTCTTTTTTGAAAGAACGTATCCTTTCTGACGCATTGTTCACCAGTTCGAATTGTATGACTAAACATCATGAGCCTATGGGAAATAATGCAAGCCTTTTCAGGTCCTTATACATTTATTCATACTATGCTCTTTTTCCGCTCTCTTCGATCTTGTCTTCAACCCGTATGGCATATATGCACCCTCACATGCTAACCGGGTAAAAGATTGGGGGCTCGACCATAACGCTTGCCCCGCATGCTATGTTCGGCACCCTACTTTCTAACGCGTCCGACGTCTCGGATATTGCAATAGTTGGGTTGCCCCGCTCCCGTGCTTACCTTCTTATGTTCCACATGCTCATCTAAGAAGGTAAAGGGAGAACCACTGCGATTGTACTTCCGCCTTGTTCGGTTAAGTACCTCGCTGGAAAAAGCGAAAAGTGACTGTCATAATAGCCGAGAACTGGTCAGCGATCCAATGACTGGTATCAAACCCAAAATCGTTGGTGATTAGACCATGTAACATGAAGGGTTTGTCCTTGCACAAACCACGTGGTAGATGCCTAGCACTCGGGTTCGCCGCGCATCTCCTCACACTTGGGGCTAGTTACCAGCCCCCGCAGTCAAGCTCCTATGGCTAAGCGAAAGTAATAAAGCGGCATAGTCCGATTGCCTGGTTCCCCTCTGTCGGCGTCCTGGGAACGGGGGTACCCAGACTTGCCTGCCTGCGGCCCAGGGCATGGCTCCACCAACGGCCTGGTACGGGCCATCTTCAGCAGCAACCACTCAAGACCTTCGCGAGGGGCCAAGCCTCGCAAGGCGGACGACGCCAAGACCTCCTGAGGGGCGGCCTCACTAGGCTGGCTCCCGAGGAGCGGAGATACCTATGCAAGGGGCACCTCACGAGGTTCAGGTGACGTGAGCCATGACAACCGAAGCCAGGCGGGCGCCAGCGGGCACAGTGTACCAGTTGCCTCTTTGGTGCTAAAGGGGCAAGCGCAGGTCAGGAGTCCCAAGGCACCAGACAAAGGTTTCCATATCGGTGCAACAAGACCAAGACCAGCGGGACGGCAGGACGAATATCATCGCGAAGCCCACAGCGGCGTCACCACCAGAGCCTTTGGCAGGCGAAGACCACCTTTTGTCAGGATAGCTTGTACTAGTTGTCTCCCTTCAAATTTGGCCGTTGTGGGATCCCTTCCCGCCTAACATTTGGGAACAGGACCAGGGCTTCTATATATAGGACTAGCCACCACCCTAGCAGGGGACGAATCATTCAGACCATCCTCGCACACACAAGCTCAACGAGCTCAAGAACACCTCTCCTCAGGAGGTTGTTCATCCCTTGTACTAGTTCATCCTCAGCCTACAAGGCAATCCACCACACCACACTAGAGTAGGGTATTACACCACAATGGTGGCCCGAACCAGTATAAACTCTCATGTCTCTTGTTCTTTGGGTTCGTCGAGCTAGGCTCTGAGATCGTTGCGAGAGCGAGCTAGGGAGAGAGAGATCTTCGTCCGCACCCCAGTGTTCAAAGCTCAACGGTTTGCCGGAACCCGTAATCCAACACCCTCCTACATTACCGCCTCCGGGTGCCGAGACGTCGGCTAAGGGTTACAGTACAGAGGACGGGTTGGCAAGGGCGAAGCCAACGACTGGCAACTTTCAGAATAAAACGGCGCATAGGAGTAAAAATCAACATAAACAGATGCAAGTATGATAAACCATACAAAATACAACCGCATCATAAATCATCAAGGTTCAACCATAGTTTAATACATCATGGCAGATTACTCAAGGAGTTCATCCTTCGAATACAGTGCCTCTATGGTCGAGCAACATCCGTCATGGCTGAGAAGTATTGCTCCGGGCGACTATGCTCCTTCCTAGTTGGGGGAGGTCCAGTAGCCATCTTGACGGGTTTGATCTTCGGCCAGTGCACCATAGTCTTTGAGAATGCCATCCGAGCCCCCTGAATGCATATCGAGTGCTTCATGGTCTCAACGCGGGGAGCAGCATCACACAGCTTCGCCACCAGACCAAAATAGTTGCTTCGTATGGGCTCAGAAGGCCATAGTCCGACACAGAGTTCCTTCTTGGCCGGCTCCGCCATCCGATGCAGCTCCCTCAACTGCTTCATCTACTTAACAAGGAGGGAAGGGTGCTCGAGCGCTTGGATATGTGCCCAGAATAGCCTCAGATCGGCGTCACCTTCCTGAGCACCTCGCGTCTCCGTCCGCGCGTCCTGGACCTCCGTCTTCATCTTTGCTAGGTCGGTGGCATGCTCCTTATTTTTCCTCTCAAGGTTCTCACATTTAGTGATGGCATCCTTGAGCTCCGGTTGCACTTCGGCCACCCTGGCCTCATGCTTCTCACTGTCGTTGCTCGCCAACATGAGCTCAGCAGCCGCTCATTCGGCCGCCGCTTTTCGATCGGCTGCTTCGGCTTTGGCCTTACGCAGCTTGGCTTTGAGGCTCTCAACCTCCGCCATAGAAGCTGTAAACATTTTCCTGATTAGGGGATCATCCCGAACACTCCACTCAATGTGAAATATGCAAAAGGAATGTGTTTTGAATAAACTAACCTTGCTCTTCGTCAAGCCGCTTGTTGATGAGATTGAGCTCCTCATCGAAGCCCTGTAGCTTCCGATTAATCTCAACCAACTCCGTGGCATTGACAGCAGCCGCTAATGCCGAAGCCTGAAAAATAAACCAAAGATGACACTTTAGCCAATATCCTCAAGATTTTGATCCTCTGCTAGGTTTCTTTGCAACCTGCGTGAGTGATACAACCAAATATAAATTAACTCGCTGGTCGCCGTGATATAACAACGTCCAGGTCTACTATTCAACATGCTACAGAAGTTGTCCAAGATGAAGATATATTAAGAAAGATGGGTGTTGTTCATCCAAACAAAGAAGACTACAAAAAGGAATACAAATTGGAACTAGTAAAAGAAAAAGAAGTCCATGCATGTGGTTTCTTCGGTAACGAGGGTATGCATGCAACCATGTTAGGACTTTGGGACTCTAGTTTCCATGGAAGAAAAGTAAAATACACATGCAAGTGGAAACTAGTGTTTCTTTTAGATACAAGAAGAGGAAGAAATCATGTTGATTATTTCTTGGGAGGTTACGACCACCTGATCGACCAAAAGCTATACGTACAAGGAAGTTTATCATGTGGAAGATCATGAGTTTAAAAGAGCCTGGTTGGGGGCCACCACATTGTGCCAAACAGATAAAGGAGCAAACAAATAAAAGAGTCAGACTTTATTTGGGTCATTCTTTGCATGCTTGCCGAGATGTAAAAGGCAAGTTAGTTTAAATTTAGTAAGAGTCTAGATTTTAGGAAGCACATGTACGTGCCTGAGGTTACAGCTAGAGATAGCTAGGTATGGTCCATGTAATAGGGGGATATATTTAATGAATATACACAATGTGTTTTTAGGGTAAATACTCGTTTCGAGTTTTGGGGGAAGCTGTCTAAAAATCCCTAAGTTTTGGAGGAAGCTTTAGAAAACCTCTGTGTTGTGATTTCTCTTCATGGAAATTGTTTTGTGTGTGAGTACCGTCGTCCAGATTGGTTTTCTCATGCCGAGTTGCAAGGTTCAAACCCTCTACTTCGTGTACATCGCATGCGTGGACGAGAGGTTACTATTGTTAATGGAGGTGTCGGATTTCGGGTTCCGCAGACCCTTGAGAGGTTCGAACTCTGGGGTGCGTGCGAAGAACTCGTCCTCCCCAGTCTGTCTACCCGCTAATCTCACATCCTAGCTCGACAAACTGTAAGGAAAAGGGACAAAACAGTTTACCCAGATTCAGGCCACCTTGCGGTGTAAAACCCTACTCCTGCTTTCTGGTGGATTGGCCTCGAGGGGCTGAGGATGAACTAGTATAGTGGTGAACAACCTCAGGAGGTGTGTCCTTCGGCTGGTGGATGTGAGGTTGGTCTGAATGATCCTTGCCTCTCTATGGTAGTGGCTAGGTCCTATTTATAGTGGCCTTGGTCCTCTTCCCAAATGAAGGCGGGAAGGGATCCCACAATGGCCAAATTCGAAGGGAGACAACTAGTACATCCTATCCTGACAAAAGTAGTCTTCGCCTGCAAAAGGCTCTGGTCGTGACACCGCGGTAGGCTCGGCGATTACCTCCATCTTGCCGTCCTGGCAGTCTTGGTCTTGTTGCCTGAGAATGGAAGATTCCTCGAGACTCCGCGACTGCTCTTGCCTCTTTAGCACCCAAGAGGAAACTACTGCACTACGCCCACTGGCGCCCGCCTGGCCTTGTTCGTCATGGCTCACATCATTCGAACCTCGAGAGGTGAGGCTTGCATAGAAATCCCCGCTCCTCAGGAGCCAGCGTGAGGAGGCCGCTCCTGCTAGAGGTCTTGGTGTTGTCCGCCTCAAGAGGCTTGGCCCCTCGCGAGGGTCTTGAGTTGTTGTTGCTGAAGCTGGGCCATACCAGGCCGTTGATGGAGCCACGCCGTGGGCCGCAGGCAGGCAAGTCTGGGTACCCCCGTTCCTAGAACGCCGACAGTAGCCCCTGGGCCCAAGGCGCGTTCGGACTTGGCTTCGAGGCAAAGCCAAAGGGCAAGCTCAGAGTGCCGCAGGCCCTAACGTCCTGTGGCCCCGGTAGAAGCGTGGCACTTGACGGGACATGGGCGCCCCCACTTCCCCACGCAGCCTTGATATCTGCCAGGCTTGCCGGCCGCCCGTTGCTAGTGTAGCTCTGTCTTCATTGCTTGTCGTGCTCGCCCTTGGCTCCTCCTTTTCTCTGCAAGACCGCGGCTCTTCTCCCAGATTCGGCGGTGGTGCCTATCCTTCCCTTCCGCCATGGCCCCGAGGTCGAAGAAGAAGGAAAAGGCATGCGCTCCCGCTGAATCCCAGCCAACCTTGGAGCCTTCTCTTGAGCGGTTGATGGTGGCCAATCGAGAGGGTTTGGCCAAGATTCGTACGGCCCTTGCCGCTGACTCCAATGAGTGGAAGGCGACGACGGCTTGGCCCGCCTACCGGGCTATGATCGAGATGGAAGCCGCCGAAATCCCCATCCATCTTCACCCTCTCTTGGATGGCCTGATCCCTCCTTTCTCTGACTTCTTCAATGCCATAATCTCGCATTACCAGATCCAGGCGCTGCATTTGGTGAAGGAAATATGCCCTAGAGGCAATAATAAAGTTATTATTTATTTCCTTATATCATGATAAATGTTTATTATTCATGCTAGAATTGTATTAACCGGAAACATGATACATGTGTGAATACATAGACAAACAGAGTGTCACTAGTATGCCTCTACTTGACTAGCTCGTTGATCAAAGATGGTTATGTTTCCTAGCCATTGACATGAGTTGTCATTTGATTAACGGGATCACATCATTAGGAGAATGATGTGATTGACTTGACCCATTCCGTTAGCTTAGCACACGATCATTTAGTATGTTGCTAATGCTTTCTTCATGACTTATACATGTTCCTATGACTATGAGATTATGCAACTCCCGTTTATCGGAGGAACACTTTGTGTGCTACCAAACGTCACAACGTAACTGGGTGATTATAAAGGTGCTCTCCAGGTGCCTCCGAAGGTACTGGTTGGGTTGGCATATTTCGAGATTAGGATTTGTCACTCCGATTGTCGGAGAGGTATCTCTGGGCCCACTTGGTAATGCACATCACTTAAAGCCTTGCAAGCATTGCAACTAATGAGTTAGTTGCGGGATGATGTATTATGGAACGAGTAAAGAGACTTGTCGGTAACGAGATTGAACTAGGTATTGAGATACCGACGATCGAATCTCGGGCAAGTAACATACCGATGACAAAGGGAACAACGTATGTTGTTATGCGGTCTGACCGATAAAGATCTTCTTAGAATATGTGGGAGCCAATATGAGCATCCAGGTTCCGCTATTGGTTATTGGCCGGAGAGGTGTCTCGGTCATGTCTACATAGTTCTCGAACCCGTAGGGTCCGCACGCTTAATGTTAGATGACGGTTATATTATGAGTTTATGTGTTTTGATGTACCGAAGGAGTTCGGAGTCCCCGATGAGATCAGGGACATGACGAGGAGTCTCGAAATGGACGAGACGTAAAGATCGATATATTGGACGACTATATTCGGACTTCGGAAAGGTTCCGAGTGATTCGGGTATTTATCGGAGTACCGGAGAGTTACGGGAATTCGCCGGGGAGAAGTATTGGGCCTTATTGCGCCATACGGGAGTAGAGGAGAGAGGCCAAAAGGAAGGAGGCGCGCACCCCCCCCCCTCTGGTCCGAATTGGACAAGGGGTGCAGCCCCCTTTTCCTTCTCCCTCTCCCGCTCTTTCCTTCTCTCCTACTCCAACAAGGAAAGGAGGAGTCCTACTCCCGGTGGGAGTAGGACCCCCCCTTGGCGCGCCCTCCTCCTAGGCCGGCCGCCTCCCCCCTTGCTCGTTTATATACGGGGGCAGGGGGGCACCCAAAGACACAACAATTGATCACTGATCTCTTAGCTGTGTGTGATGCCCCCCTCCACCATAATACACCTCGATAATATCGTAGCGGTGCTTAGGCGAAGCCCTGCATCGGTAGAACATCATCACCGTCATCACGCCGTTGTGCTGACGAAACTCTCCCTCAACACTCGGCTGGATCGGAGTTCGAGGGACGTCATCGAGCTGAACGTGTGCTGAACTCGGAGGTGCCGTACTTTCGGTACTTGATTGGTCGGATCGTGAAGACGTATGACTACATCAACCGCGTTGTGTTAACGCTTCCGCTTTCGGTCTACGAGGGTACGAGGACAACAGTCTCCCCTCTTGTTGCTATGCTTCACCATGATCTTGCGTGTGCGTAGGATTTTTTTCTAAATTACTACGTTCCCCAACAATGGCATCCGAGCCAGGTTTTATGCGTAGATGTCATATGCACGAGTAGAACACAAGTGAGTTGTGGGCGATATAAGTCATACTGCTTACCAGCATGTCATACTTTGGTTCGGCGGTATTGTTGGATGAAGCGGCCCGGACCAACATTACGCGTACGCTTACGCGAGACTGGTTCTTCCGACGTGCTTTGCACAGAGGTGGCTGGCGGGTGTCAGTTTCTCTAACTTTAGTTGAACCGAGTGTGGCTACGCCCGGTCCTTGCGAAGGTTAAAACAGCACCAACTTGACAAACTATTGTTGTGGGTTTGATGCATAGGTAAGAACGGTTCTTGCTAAGCCCGCAGCAGCCACGTAAAACTTGCAACAACAAAGTAGAGGACGTCTAACTTGTTTTTGCAGGGCATGTTGTGATGTGATATGGTCAAGACATGATGCTAAATTTTATTGTATGAGATGATCATGTTTTGTAACCGAGTTATCGGCAACTGGCAGGAGCCATATGGTTGTCGCTTTCTCGTATGCAATGCAATCGCCCTGTAATGCTTAATTTATGACTAAGCGGTAGCGATAGTCGTGGAAGCATAAGATTGGCGAGACGACAACGATGCTACGATGGAGATCAAGGTGTCGCACCGGTGACGATGATGATCATGACGGTGCTTCGGAGATGGAGATCACAAGCACAAGATGATGATGGCCATATCATATCACTTATATTGATTGCATGTGATGTTTATCTTTTTATGCATCTTATCTTGCTTTGATTGATGGTAGCATTATAAGATGATCCCTCACTAAATTATCAAAGTATAAGTGTTCTCCACAAGTATGCACCATTGCGAAAGTTCTTCGTGCTGAGACACCACGTGATGATCGGGTGTGATAGGCTCTACGTTCAAATACAACGGGTGCAAAATAGTTGCATACGCGGAATACTTAGGTTAAGCTTGACGATCCTAGCATATAACAGATATGGCCTCGGAACACGGAGACTGAAAGGTCGAGCGTGAATCATATAGTAGATATGATCAACATAGTGATGTTCACCATTGAAACTACTCCATCTCACGTGATGATCGGACATGGATTAGTTGATATGGATCACGTGATCACTTAGAGGATTAGAGGGATGTCTATCTAAGTGGGAGTTCTTAAGTAATATGATTAATTGAACTTAAATTTATCATGAACTTAGTCCTGATAGTATTTTGCAAATTATGTTGTAGATCAATAGCTCGCGTTGTTGCTTCCCTATATTTATTTTGATATGTTCCTAGAGAAAAAATATGTTGAAAGATGTTATTAGCAATGATGCGGATTGGATCCGTGATCTAAGGATTATCCTCATTGCTGCACAGAAGAATTATGTCCTTGATGCACCGCTAGGTGACAGACCTATTGCAGGAGCAGATGCAGACGTTATGAACGTTTGGCTAGCTCAATATGATGACTACTTGATAGTTTAGTGCACCATGCTTAACGGCTTAGAATCGGGACTTCAAAGACGTTTTGAACGTCATGGACCATATGAGATGTTCCAGGAGTTGAAGTTAATATTTCAAGCAAATACCCGAGTTGGGAGATATGAAGTCTCCAACAAGTTCTATACCTAAAAGATGGAGGAGAATAGCTCAAGCAGTGAGCATGTGCTCAGATTGTCTGGATACTACAATCGCTTGAATCAAGTGGGAGTTAATCTTCCAGATAAAATAGTGATTGACAGAATTCTCTAGTCACCATCACCAAGTTAGTAGAACTTCGTGATGAACTATAGTATGTAAAGGATGACGAAAGTAATTCCCGAGCTCTTCGCGATGCTGAAATCGACGAAGGTAGAAATCAAGAAAGAGCATCAAGTGTTAATGGTTAACAAGATCACTAGTTTCAAGTAAAGGGCAAAGGGAAGAAGGGGAACTTCAAGAAGAACGGCAAGCAAGTTGCTGCTCAAGTGAAGAAGCCTAAGTCTGGTCCTAAGCCTGAGACTAAGTGCTTCTACTGCAAAGGGACTGGTCACTGGAAGCGGAACTACCCCAAGTATTTGGTGGATAAGAAGGATGGCAAAGTGAACAATGGTATATTGGATATACATGTTATTGATGTGTAGTTTACTAGTGTTTATAGCAACCCCTCGGCATTTGATACTGTTCAGTTTCTAAGAGTGGTAACTCGAAACAGGAGTTGCGGAATGAACAGAGACTAGTTAAGGGTGAAGTGACGATGTGTGTTGGAAGTGGTTCCAAGATTGATATGATCATCATCGCACGCTTCCTACACTTTCGAGATTAGTGTTGAACCTAAATAAGTGTTATTTGGTGTTTGCGTTGAGCATGAATATGATTTGATCATGTTTATTGCAATACGGTTAATCATTTAAGTTAGAGAATAATTGTTGTTCTATTTACATGAATAAAACCTTCAATGGTCATACACCCAATGAAAATGGTTTGTTGGATCTCGATCGTAGTGATACACATATTCATAATATTGAAGCCAAAAGATGCAAAGTTAATAATGATAGTGCAACTTATTTGTGGTACTGCCGTTTAGGTCATATTGGTGTAAAGCGCATGAAGAAACTCCATGCTGATGGGATTTTGGAATCACTTGATTATGAATCACTCGATGCTTGCGAACCATGCCTCTTGGGCAAGATGAATAAAACGCCGTTCTCCGGAACAATGGAGCAAGCAATAGATTTGTTGGAAATCATACATACCGATGTATGTGGTCCGATGAATATTGAGGCTCGTAGCGGGTATCATTATTTTCTTACCTTCACAGATGATTTGAGCAGATATGGGTATATCTACTTAATGAAACTTAAGTCTGAAACATTTGAAAAGTTCAAAGAATTTCAGAATGATGTTGAAAACCATCATAACAAGAAAATAAAATTTCTACGATCTGATCGTGGAGGAGAATATTTGAGTTGTGAGTTTGGTCTTCATTTGAAACAATGCGGAATAGTTTTGCAACTCACGCCACCCGGGACACCACAGCGTAATGGTGTGTCCGAACGTCATAATCGTACTTTACTAGATATGGTGCGATCTATGATGTCTCTTACTGATTTACCGCTACCGTTTTGGGGTTATGCTTTAGAGACGGCTGCATTCACGTTAAATAGGGCACCATCGAAATCCGTTGAGACGACGCCTTATGAACTGTGGTTTGGCAAGAAACCTAAGTTGTCGTTTCTTAAAGTTTGGGGCTGCGATGCTTATGTGAAAAAACTTCAACCTGATAAGCTCGAACCCAAATCGGAGAAATGTGTCTTCATAGGATACCCAAAGGAGACTGTTGGGTACACTTTCTATCCCAGATCCGAAGGCAAAACTTTTGTTGCTAAATTTAGAATTTTTCTAGAGAAGGAGTTTCTCTCGAAAGAAGTGAGTGGGAGGAAAGTAGAACTTGATGAGGTAACTGTACCTTCTCCCGAATTGGAAAGTAGTTCATCACTGAAATCAGTTCCAGTGATGCTTACACCAATTAGTGAGGAAGTTAATGATGATGATCATGAAGCTTCGGATCAAGTTACTACCGAACCTCGTAGGTCAACAAGAGTGAGATCCGCACCAGAGTGGTACGGTAATCCTGTTCTGGAGGTCATGTTACTTGACCATGACGAACCTACGAACTATGAGGAAGCGATGATGAGCCCAGATTCCGCAAATTGGCTTGAGGCCATGAAATCTGAGATGGGATCCATGTATAAGAACAAAGTATGGACTTTGATTGACTTGCCCGATGATTGGTGAGCCATTGATATTAAATGGATCTTCAAGAGGAAGACGGACGCTGATAGTAGTGTTACTATCTACAAAGCTAGAATTGTCGCAAAAAGGTTTTCGACAAGTTTAAGGTGTTGATTACGATGAGAGTTTCTCACTCGTATCTATGCTTAAGTCTGTATGAATCATGTTAGCAATTGCTGCATTTTATGAAATCTGGCAAATGGATAAACAAAATTGCATTCTTTAATGGATTTATTAAAGAAGATTTGTATATGATGCAACCAGAAGGTTTTGTCAATCCTAAAAGTGCTAACAAAATGTGCAAGCTCCAGCGATCCATCTATGGACTGGTGCAAGCATCTCGGAGTTGGAATATACGCTTTGATAAGTTGATCAAAGCATATAGTTTTATACAGACTTGCGGTGAAGCCTGTATTTACAAGAAAGTGAGTGGGAGCACTACAACATTTCTGATAAGTATATGTGAATGACATATTGTTGATCGGATATAATGTAGAATTATTCTGCAAAGCATGAAGGAGTGTTTGAAAGCAGTTTTTCAAAGAAAGACCTCGGTGAAGCTGCTTACATATTGAGCATCAAGATTTATAGAGATAAATCTAGACGCTTGATAAGTTTTTTCAATGAGTACATACCTTGACAAGATTTTGAAGTAGTTCAAAATGGAACAGTCAAAGAAAGAGTTCTTGCATGTATTGCAAAGTATAAAGTTGAGTAAAGACTCAAAACCCGACCACAACAGAAAATAGAAAAAAGAGAATGAAAGTCATTTCCTATGCCTCAGTCATAGGTTCTATCAAGTATGCTATGCTGTGTACCAGACCTATTGTGTACCTCACCATGATTTTGGCAAGAGGGTACAATAGTGATCAAGGAGTAGATCACTGGACAGCGGTCAAAATTATCCTTTGTGGAATAAGGAAATATTTCTCGGTTATGGAGGTGGAAAAAGGTTCTTCGTAACGAGTTACGTCAGTGCAAGTTTTGACACAGATCTAGATGACTCTAAGTCTCAATCTGGATACATATTGAAAGTGGGAGCTATTAGCTAGAGTAGCTCCGTGCAGAGCATTGTAGACATAGAATTTGCAAAATACTTACGGATCTGAATGTGACAGACCCGTTGACTAAAATTATCTCACAAGCAAAACATGATCACACCTTAGTACTCTTTGGGTGTTAATCACATAGCGATGTGAACTAGATTACTGACTCTAGTAAACCCTTTGGGTGTTGGTCACATATCGATGTGAACTATGGGTGTTAACCACATAAAGATGTGAACTATTTATGTTAAATCACATGGCGATGTGAACTAGATTATTGACTCTAGTGCAAGTGGGAGACTGAAGGAAATATGCCCTAGAGGCAATAATAAAGTTATTATTTATTTCCTTATATCATGATAAATGTTTATTATTCATGCTAGAATTGTATTAACCGGAAACATGATACATGTGTGAATACTGAAGGAAATATGCCCTAGAGGCAATAATAAAGTTATTATTTATTTCCTTATATCATGATAAATGTTTATTATTCATGCTAGAACTATATTAACCGGAAACATAATACATGTGTGAATACATAGACAAAAAGAGTGTCACTAGTATGCCTCTACTTGACTATCTCGTTGATCAAAGATGGTTATGTTTCCTAGCCATAGACATGAGTTGTCATTTGATTAATGGGATCACATCATTAGGAGAATGATGTGATTGACTTGACCCATTCTGTTAGCTTAGCACTCGATCATTTAGTATGTTGCTATTGCTTATACATGTTCCTATGACTATGAGATTATGCAACTCCCGTTTACCGGAGGAACACTTTGTGTGCTACCAAACGTCACAACGTAACTGGGTGATTATAAAGGTGCTCTATAGGTGTCTCCAAAGGTACTTGTTGGGTTGGCGTATTTCGAGATTAGGATTTGTCACTCCGATTGTCGGAGAGGTATCTTTGGGCCCACTCAATAATACACATCACAATAAGCCTTGCAAGCATTGTGACTAATGAGTTAGTTGCGGGATGATGTATTACGGAACGAGTAAAGAGACTTGCCAGTAACGAGATTGAACTAGGTATCGAGATACCGACGATCGAATCTCGGGCAAGTAACATACCGTTGACAAAGGGAACAACGTATGTTGTTATGCGGTCTGACCGATAAAGATCTTCGTAGAATATGTAGGAACCAATATGAGCATCCAGGTTCCGCTATTGGTTATTGACCGGAGAGGTGTCTCGGTCATGTCTACATAGTTCTCGAACCCGTAGGGTCCGCACGCTTAACGTTACGATGATAGTTATATTATGAGTTTATATGTTTTGATGTACCGAAGGTTGTTCGGAGTCCCGGATGTGATCACGGACATGACGAGGAGTCTCGAAATGGTCGAGACATAAAGATTGATATATTGGAAGCCTATGTTTGGACATCGGAAGTGTTCCGGGTGAAATCGGGATTTTTCCGGAGTACCGGGAGGTTACTGGAACCCCCCCGGTAACTTAATGGGCCTTAGTGGGCCTAGGTGGAAGAGAGGAGAGGAGGCCAGGGCAGGGCCACGCGCCCCTCCCCCCAGTCCGAATAGGACAAGGAGAGGGGGGTGGCGCCCCCCCTTCCTTCCACCCCTCCACCTTTTCCCCCTTCCTCTCCTAGTCCAACATCGAAAAAGGGGGGAGTCCTACTCCCGGTAGGAGTAGGACTCCTCCTGGCGCGCCTCTCCTCCTTGGCCGGCGGCCTCCCCCTTTCTCCTTTATATACGGGGGCAGGGGGGCACATCTATACACACAATTGATCAACGATCTTTTAGCCGTGTGCGGTGCCCCCCTCCACCATATTACACCTCGATAATATCGTAGCGGTGCTTAGGCGAAGCCCTGCGTCAGTAGAACATCATCATCGTCACCACGCCGTCGTGCTGACGAAACTCTCCCTCAACACTCGGCTGGATCGGAGTTCGAGGGACGTCATCGAGCTGAACGTGTGCTGAACTCAGAGGTGCCGTGCGTTCGGTACTTGATCGGTCGGATCGTGAAGACGTATGACTACATCAACCGCGTTGTGTTAACGCTTCCGCTTTCGGTCTACGAGGGTACGTGGACAACACTCTCCCGTCTCGTTGCTATGCATCACCATGATCCTGCGTGTGCGTAGGAATTTTTTTGAAATTACTACGTTCCCCAATAGTGGCATCCGAGCCTGGTTTTATGCGTTGATGTTATGCACGAGTAGAACACAAGTGAGTTGTGGGCGATATAAGTCATACTGCTTACCAGCATGTCATACTTTGGTTCAGCGGTATTGTGAGATGAAGCGGCCCGGACCGACATTACGCGTACGCTTACGCGAGACTGGTTTCACCGTTGCGAGCACTCGTTGCTTAAAGGTGACTGGCGAGTGTCTGTCTCTCTCACTTTAGTTGAACCGAGTGTGGCTATGCCCGGTCCTTGCGAAGGTTAAAACAACACCAACTTGACAAACTATCGTTGTGGTTTTGATGCCTAGGTAAGAACGGTTCTTGCTAAGCCCGCAACAGCCACGTAAAACTTGCAACAACAAAGTAGAGGACGTCTAACTTGTTTTTGCAGGGCATGTTGTGATGTGATATGGTCAAGACATGATGCTAAATTTTATTGTATGAGATGATCATGTTTTGTAACCGAGTTATCGGCAACTGGCAGGAGCCATATGGTTGTCGCTTTCTCATATGCAATGCAATCGCCCTGTAATGCTTTACTTTATCACTAAGCGGTAGCGATAGTCGTAGAAGCATAAGATTGGCGAGACGACAACGATGCTATGATGGAGATCAAGGTGTCGCGCCGGTGACGATGGTGATCATGACGGTGCTTCGGAGATGGAGATCACAAGCACAAGATGATGATGACCATATCATATCACTTATATTGATTGCATGTGATGTTTATCTTTTATGCATCTTATTTTGCTTTGATTGACGGTAGCATTATAAGATGATCTCTCACTAAAATTTCAAGATAAAAGTGTTCTCCCTGAGTATGCACCGTTGCGAAAGTTCTTTGTGCTGAGACACCACGTGATGATCGGGTGTGATAGGCTCTACGTTCAAATACAACGGGTGCAAAACAGTTGCACACGCGGAATACTCAGGTTAAACTTGATGAGCCTAGCATATGCAGATATGGCCTCGGAACACGGAGACGGAAAGGTCGAGCGTGGATCATATAGTAGATATGATCAACATAGTGATGTTCACCATTGAAACTACTCCATCTCACGTGATGATCGGACATGGTTTAGTTGATTTGGATCACGTAATCACTTAGATTATTAGAGAGATGTCTATCTAAGTGGGAGTTCTTAAGTAATATGATTAATAGAACTTAAATTTATCATGATCTTAGTACATGATAGTATCTTGCTTGTCTATGTTAATTGTAGATAGATGGCCCGTGCTGTTGTTCCGTTGAATTTTAATGCATTCCTTGAGAAAGCAAAGTTGAAAGATGATGGTAGCAATTACACGGACTGGGTCCGTAACTTGAGGATTATCCTCATTGCTGCACAGAAGAATTATGTCCTGGAAGCACCGCTGGGTGCCAGGCCTCCTGCAAGAGAAACACCAGAAGTTATGAACGTCTGGCAGAGCAAAGCTGATGACTACTCGATAGTTCAGTGTGCCATGCTTTACGGCTTAGAACCGGGTCTTCAACGATGTTTTGAACGTCATGGAGCATATGAGATGTTGCAGGAGTTGAAGTTAATATTTCAAGCAAATGCTCGGATTGAGAGATATGAAGTCTCCAATAAGTTCTACAGCTGCAAGATGGAAGAGAATAGTTTTGTCAGTGAGCATATACTCAAAATGTTTGGGTATATTAATCACTTGATTCAACTAGGAGTTAATCTTCCGGATGATAGCGTCATTGACAGAATTCTTCAATCACTGCCACCAAGCTACAAGAGCTTCGTGATGAACTATAACATGCAAGGGATGAATAAGACAATTCCCGAGCTCTTTGCAATGCTAAAGGCAGCGGAGGTAGAAATCAAAAAGGAGCATCAAGTGTTGATGGTCAATAAGAGCACTAGTTTCAAGAAAAAGGGCAAAAGGAAGAAGAAGGGGAACTTCAAGAAGAACAGCAAGCAAGTTGCTGTTCAGGAGAAGAAACCCAAGTCTGGACCTAAGCCTGAAACTGAGTGCTTCTACTGCAAGCAGACTGGTCACTGGAAGCGGAACTGCCCCAAGTATTTGGCGGATAAGAAGGATGGCAAGGTTAACAAAGGTATATGTGATATACATGTTATTGATGTGTACCTTACTAATGCTCGCAGTAGCACCTGGGTATTTGATACTGGTTCTGTTGCTAATATTTGCAACTCGAAATAGGGGCTACGGATTAAGCGAAGATTGGCTAAGGACGAGGTGACGATGCGCGTGGGAAATGGTTCCAAAGTCGATGTGATCACGGTCGGCACGCTACCTCTACATCTACCTTCGGGATTAGCTTTAGACCTAAATAATTGTTATTTGGTGCCAGCGTTAAGCATGAACATTATATCTGGATCTTGTTTGATGCGAGACGGTTATTCATTTAAATCAGAGAATAATGGTTGTTCTATTTATATGAATAATATCTTTTATGGTCATCCACCCTTGAAGAGTGGTCTATTTTTATTAAGTCTCGATAGTAGTGATACACATATTCATAATATTGAAGCCAAAAGATGCAGAGTTGATAATGATAGTGCAACTAATTTGTGGCACTGCCGTTTAGGTCATATCGGTGTAAAGCGCATGAAGAAACTCTATACTCATGGACTTTTGGAATCACTTGATTATGAATCACTTGGTACTTGCGAACCGTGTCTCATGGGCAAGATGACTAAAACACCGTTCTCCGGTACTATGGAGAGAGCAACTAATTTGTTGGAAATCATACATACAGATGTATGTGGTCTGATGAATATTGAGGCTCGTGGAGGATATCGTTATTTTCTCACCTTCACAGATGATCTGAGCAGATATGGGTATATCTACTTAATGAAACATAAGTCTGAAACATTTGAAAAGTTCAAAGAATTTCAGAGTGAAGTTGAAAATCATCGTAACAAGAAAATAAAGTTTCTACGATCAGATCGTGGAGGAGAATATTTGAGTTACGAGTTTGGCCTACATTTGAAACAATGTGGAATAGTTTCGCAACTCATGGCACCCGGAACACCACAACGTAATGGTGTGTCCGAACGTCGTAATCGTACTTCACTAGATATGGTGTGATCTATGATGTCTCTTACTGATTTACCGTTATCGTTTTGGGATTATGCTTTCGAGACGGCTGCATTCACTCTAAATAGGACACCATCGAAATCCGTTGAGACGACGCCTTATGAACTATGGTTTGGCAAGAAACCAAAGTTGTTGTATCTTAAAGTTTGGGGTTGCGATGCTTATGTGAAAAACTTCAACCTGATAAGCTCGAACCTAAATCGGAGAAATGTGTCTTCATAGGATACCCAAAGGAGACTATTGGGTACACCTTCTATCACAGATCCGAAGGCAAGACATTCGTTGCTAAGAATGGATCCTTTCTAGAGAAGGAGTTTCTCTCGAAAGAAGTGAGTGGGAGGAAAGTAGAACTTGATGAGGTAACTGTACCTGCTCCCTTATTGGAAAGGAGATCATCACATAAACCAGTTTCTGCGACACCTACGCCAATTAGTGGGGAAGTTAATGATAATGATCATGAAACTTCAGATCAAGTTATTACTGAACCTTGTAGGTCAACCAGATTAAGATCCGCACTAGAGTGGTACGGTAATCCTGTTCTGGAGGTTATGTTACTAGACCATGACGAACCTACGAACTATGAAGAAGCGATGGTGAGCCCAGATTCCGCAAAATGGCTTGAGGCCATGAAATCCGAGATGGGATCCATGTATGAGAACAAAGTATGGACTTTGGTTGACTTGCCCGATGATCGGCAAGCCATTGAAAATAAATGGATCTTCAAAAAGAAGACTAACGCTGACGGTAATGTTACTGTCTATAAAGCTCGACTTGTTGCGAAAGGTTTTCGACAAGTTCAAGGGATTGACTACGATGAGACCTTCTCACCCGTAGTGATGCTTAAGTCTGTCCAAATCATGTTAGCAATTGCCGCATTTTATGATTATGAAATTTGGCAAATGGATGTCAAAACTGCATTCCTGAATGGATTTCTGGAAGAAGAGTTGTATATGATGCAACCGGAAGGTTTTGTCGATCCAAAGGGAGCTAACAAAGTGTGCAAGCTCCAGCGATCCATTTATGGACTGGTGCAAGCCTCTCGGAGTTGGAATAAACGCTTTGATAGTGTGATCAAAGCATTTGGTTTTATACAGACTTTTGGAGAAGCCTGTATTTACAAGAAAGTGAGTGGGAGCTCAGTAGCATTTCTGATATTATATGTGGATGGCATATTGCTAATTGGAAATGATATAGAATTTCTGGATAGCATAAAGGGATACTTGAATAAGAGTTTTTCAATGAAAGACCTTGGTGAAGCTGCATATATATTGGGCATCAAGATCTATAGAGATAGATCAAGACGCTTAATTGGACTTTCACAAAGCACATACCTTGACAAAGTTTTGAAGAAGTTCAAAATGGATCAAGCAAAGAAAGGGTTCTTGCCTGTATTACAAGGTGTGAGATTGAGTAAGACTCAATGCCCGACCACTGCAGAAGATAGAGAGAAGATGAAAGATGTTTCCTATGCTTCAGCCATAGGCTCTATCATGTATGAAATGCTGTGTACCAGACCTGATGTGTGCCTTGCTATAAGTTTAGCAGGGAGGTACCAAAGTAATCCAGGAGTGGATCACTGGACAGCGGTCAAGACCATCCTGAAATACCTGAAAAGGACTAAGGATATGTTTCTCGTTTATGGAGGTGACAAAGAGCTCATCGTAAATGGTTACGTTGATGCAAGCTTTGACACTGATCCGGACGATTCTAAATCGCAAACCGGATACGTGTTTACATTGAACGGTGGAGCTGTCAGTTGGTGCAGTTCTAAGCAAAGTGTCGTGGCGAGATCTATGTGTGAAGCGGAGTACATAGCTGCTTCGGAAGCAGCAAATGAAGGAGTCTGGATGAAGGAGTTCATATCCGATCTAGGTGTCATACCTAGTGCATCGGGACCAATCAAAATATTTTGTGACAATACTGGTGCAATTGCCTTAGCAAAGGAATCCAGATTTCACAAGAGAACCAAGCACATCAAAAGACGCTTCAATTCCATCCGGGATTTAGTCCAGGTGGGAGACATAGAAATTTGCAAGATACATACGGATCTGAATGTTCCAGACCCGTTGACCAAGCCTCTTCCACGAGCAAAACATGATCAGCACCAAGACTCCATGGGTGTAAGAATCATTACTGTGTAATCTAGATTATTGACTCTAGTGCAAGTGGGAGACTGAAGGAAATATGCCCTAGAGGCAATAATAAAGTTATTATTTATTTCCTTATATCATGATAAATGTTTATTATTCATGCTAGAACTGTATTAACCGGAAACATAACACATGTGTGAATACATAGACAAACAGAGTGTCACTAGTATGCCTCTACTTGACTAGCTCGTTGATCAAAGATGGTTATGTTTCCTAGCCATAGACATGAGTTGTCATTTGATTAATGGGATCACATCATTAGCAGAATGATGTGATTGACTTGACCCATTCCGTTAGCTTAGCACTCGATCGTTTAGTATGTTGCTATTGCTTTCTTCATGACTTATACATGTTCCTATGACTATGAGATTATGCAACTCCCGTTTACCGGAGGAACACTTTGTGTGCTACCAAACGTCACAACGTAACTGGGTGATTATAAAGGTGCTGTACAGGTGTCTCCAAAGGTACTTGTTGGGTTGGCGTATTTCGAGATTAAGATTTGTCACTCCGATTGTCGGAGAGGTATCTGTGGGCCCACTCAGTAATACACATCACTATAAGCCTTGCAAGCATTGTGACTAATGAGTTAGTTGCGGGATGATGTATTACGGAACGAGTAAAGAGACTTGCCGGTAACGAGATTGAACTAGGTATCGAGATACCGACGATCGAATCCCGGGCAAGTAACATACCGTTGACAAAGGGAACAACGTATGTTGTTATGCGGTCTGACCGATAAAGATCTTCGTAGAATATGTAGGAACCAATATGAGCATCCAGGTTCCGCTATTGGTTATTGACCGGAGAGGTGTCTCGGTCATGTCTACATAGTTCTCGAACCCGTAGGGTCCGCACGCTTAACGTTACGATGACAGTTATATTATGAGTTTATATGTTTTGATGTACCGAAGGTTGTTCGGAGTCCCGGATGTGATCGCGGACATGACGAGGAGTCTCGAAATGGTCGAGACATAAAGATTGATATATTGGAAGCCTATGTTTGGACATCGGAAGTGTTCCGGGTGAAATCGGGATTTTTCCGGAGTACCGGGAGGTTACCGGAACCCCCCCGGTAACTTAATGGGCCTTAGTGGGCCTAGGTGGAAGAGAGGAGAGGAGGCCAGGGCAGGGCCGCGCGCCCCTCCCCCCAGTCCGAATAGGACAAGGAGAGGGGGGCGGCGCCCCCCTTCCTTCCTCCCCTCCACCTTTTCCCCCTTCCTCTCCTAGTCCGGGAGTAGGACTCCTCCTCGCGCGCCTCTCCTCCTTGGCCGGCGGCCTCCCCCTTGCTCCTTTATATACGGGGGCAGGCGGCACATCTATACACACAATTGATCAACGATCTTTTAGCCGTGTGCGGTGCCCCCCTCCACCATATTACACCTCGATAATATCGTAGCGGTGCTTAGGCGAAGCCCTGCGTCGGTAGAACATCATCATCGTCACCACGCCGTCGTGCTGACGAAACTCTCCCTCAACACTCGGCTGGATCAAAGTTCGAGGGACGTCATCGAGCTGAACGTGTGCTGAACTCGGAGGTGCCGTGCGTTCGGTACTTGATCGGTCGGATCGTGAAGACGTACGACTACATCAACCGCGTTGTGTTAACGCTTCGGCTTTCGGTCTATGAGGGTACGTGGACAACACTCTCCCCTCTCGTTGCTATGCATCACCATGATCCTGCGTGTGCGTAGGAAATTTTTTGAAATTACTACGTTCCCAACAAATACATAGACAAACAGAGTGTCACTAGTATGCCTCTACTTGACTAGCTCGTTGATCAAAGATGGTTATGTTTCCTAGCCATTGACATGAGTTGTCATTTGATTAACGGGATCACATCATTAGGAGACTGATGTGATTGACTTGACCCATTTCGTTAGCTTAGCACACGATCGTTTAGTATGTTGCTAATGCTTTCTTCATGACTTATACCTGTTCCTATGACTATGAGATTATGCAACTCCCGTTTACCGGAGGTACACTTTGTGTGCTACCAAGCGTCACAACATAACTGGGTGATTATAAAGGTGCTCTAACTGGATGATGTATTACGGAACGAGTAAAGAGACTTGCCGATAACGAGATTGAACTAGGTATTGAGATACCGATGATAGAATCTCGGGCAAGTAACATACCGATGACAAAGGGAACAACGTATGTTGTTATGCGGTCTGACCGATAAAGATCTTCGTAGAATATGTGGGGGCCAATATGACCATCTAGGTTCCGCTATTGGTTATTGACCGGAGACGTGTCTCGGTCATGTCTACATAGTTCTCGAACCCGTAGGGTCCGCACGCTTAAAGTTAGATGACGGTTATATTATGAGTTTATGTGTTTTGATGTACCGAAGGAGTTCGGAGTCCAGGATGAGATCACGGACATGACGAGGAGTCTCGAAATGGCCGAGATGTAAAGATCGATATATTGGACGACTATATTCAGACTTCGGAAAGGTTCCGAGTGATTCGGGTATTTATCGGAGTACCGGAGAGTTACGGGAATGCGCCGAGGAGAAGTATTGGGCCTTATTGGGCCATACGGGAATAGAGGAGAGAGGCCAAAAGGAAGGAGGCGCGCACCCCCCCCCTCTGGTCCGAATTGGACAAGGGGTGCAGCCCCCTTTTCCTTCTCCCTCTCCCCCTCTTTCCTTCTCTCCTACTCCAACAAGGAAAGGAGGGGTCCTACTCCCGGTGGGAGTAGGACTCCCCCCTTGGCGCGCCCTCCTCCTAGGCCGGCCGCCTCCCCCCTTGCTCCTTCATATACGGGGGCAGGGGGCACCCCAAAGACACAACAATTGATCATTGATCTCTTAGCCGTGTGCGGTGCCTCCCTCCACCATATTGCACCTCGATAATATCGTAGCGGTGCTTAGGCGAAGCCCTGCGTCGGTAGAACATCATCATCGTCACCACGCCGTCGTGCTGACGAAACTCTCCCTCAACACTCGGCTGGATCGGAGTTCGAGGGACGTCATCGAGCTGAACAAGTGCTGAACTAGGAGGTGCCGTACTTTCGGTACTTGATCGGTCGGATCGTGAAGACGTACGACTACATCAACCGCGTTGTGTTAACGCTTCCGCTTTTGGTCTACGAGGGTACGTGGACAACACTCTCCCCTCTCGTTGTTATGCTTCACCATGATCTTGCGTGTGCGTAGGAATTTTTTTGAAATTACTACGTTCCCCAACGTTTGGACCCCCAATCCATCCTCCTCCTCGCTTTCTTCGCCTTCCTTTGCGAGGCTATGGTGGGCATCGCCCCTTCCGTTGCTCTGTTCCGCCATTTCTTCTTGCTTCACCTGGTCGATGCCCGCCAGCGGTCCAGGTGCGTGGCCTTCTCGGTCGTGGCAGCGACGGATGGCTCGGGCATCGACTTCACGCTCCGCCCAGATGTGAGGGGGTTCCGGAAGCAGTGGGTGTATGTGGATGTCAGCTGCGCAACCCGTTGCTCCTGCTTCCGCGAGTGTCGGTGGCACCCAGCTCCGGACTGGGGACACGTGAAGCTTGTCGACCGTCGGCTTGCCCATGTTTGGTCCAGGTTGACCAGGTTGAAGAATGTCGGGGTGACGGCGCTGATGATGGTGAAGGAATTTGTCCGGTGGCGCATTGCTCCGCTCCAGCGCCATTCTTGCCCAATGTGGGCCTTTACCAGCAGCAAGGACCCCATGAGGCTCAAGGTGCCTGCGCTTCCTTCCAAGATGCTGCGTGTGGTGCTCGAGCTTCTGACGGGCGACCCAATGCCTGCCGCGCTTCCGGAGTAGGGCTGCCTCCTGTACCAATACTCGAACAAGGAGGACTTCGTGAGGTAGATGCCCCTTCTGGACGAGTGGGGGCTGCGCCTGGAGGGCCTTGAAGGGCCTCGCGAGAATCCCATCTTCGTGGCTCCTTTGCTCGTCGACCCTGCAGCGCGCACCCCGGATGAGGATGCATGGGGGCGAATGCCACCGGGTACCGCTGGGGCGACCGCTGGGGAGCGGGTGTCGGCAGGTGCTCCCGAGGTGGTCGCTCCTGAGGCCCTTGCGGGAACTCCTGAGGGGCTACTGACGAGCTGGCGTGACCTGATGCTACTGCGGTGGTTGCCCCCGCAGCTTGGGCAAGTGGTCCCGAGGTGGCGGCTGGTGGGCAGGTGTGACCCGGCATCCCTGAGGCTGCCGCCCAAGAAGCCCCGCCAAGTCTCTCAGCCACTGAGATTCACGCCCCGAACCTCGGCCAGCTTCGCCTGAACCTTGAAGCACTCCGTAAGAGGAAAGGGCCTCCGAGCTGCAGTGGTGATGCCTACTTGCCGCTGAAGCAGAGGAAGTACATAGCCGTAGACGAGTAAGTACCTTATCTTCGTCACATGTGTGTCGCATCATTTCCTGACAATGGCTCCTCAGGATCCCTTCGGCTAAGGTGGCGAGACCTCCGGGGAAGCGACCCCCAGAATTCCTTGCACCGCTCTTGATTCCGAGCCCCCCGCACCCGACTCCCGTGCGAGGTACGTGGCCGGTCCGAGAGGTGGATGCACTGTTGGGGGGCCATGAGCCTGTGCTTCCAGCATCCTTCCTTCGCGGTCTAGCCAGTGGTGCAGGGCGCGTGCCGAGGGCTCCTCCACTGGTCATCTCCGGTGGTTGGGCGATTCCAGCGTTGACTTCATCTTTGAGCGGTGAGACCATGCTGCCTAGTTCCTTCGCCAATGCCCCGAGAGCGGCCGGGAAGCCACCGGCCACCAGCCCACTGCCAGAGGTAGGCCAGCCGCTCCGCGTCTCCCCGACAGCACCCGGCGCGGAGGACGGTCTTGGCCACGCACTGGAGCTCAAGCGCGGGCGCATCACCTTCCTCCATGAGCTTTTTCGGGGGGCGATGGGCGCACTGACTCAGCTTGGAGGAGAGCCTGCAGCTGTCGACGCCCACCTCGAGACGGAGGACCTTCGCTTGGCGTGCGAGTGGCACCGGTTGAAGGTCGCCATCAACCTCGGGCATCTTCGGCATGAGCGCGCCAGTGCAAGTGCCGCGGTGTCCCTTGCAGCTTCTTGCGAAGCTTGTGCCCACTCTCTAGGGGAAGTCAGGGCCACCGAGTGCCGCCGTGAAGCAGCCGAGGAGTGGGAGCTTTGAGCTTCTAACGCCGCCCTCGAGCGGCAGATCCAAGCACGCAAGGCTGCCCTGGTAGCTTCACTGAGCGAGACCCCCTCCGATGAGAAGGGTGTTCAAGAACGTGAGGAGGCGCTGGCGCTGGAGGTCCTGGAGTGCAGCCTTGGGCCTGAGTGGCTAGAGATGAGGGAGCATCGGGTAGCCACAACTGAGGACGACGTCGCCGCTCGGGAGGCCAGAATTCAGCAGGAGGTCGACCAGAGGGTGGCGAAGGTTCGCGCAGCTCTCGCCGACGAGTATCACCTGAAATTTGAGCTTCAGGAGGCCGAGCTTGGGGGCAGGACCGCCGCCCTCTGGACGAAGCTAGATGCGGCGGGGCAGCACGAGAAGGCCGCCAAGGAGGCTCAAGCCTCCGCTCAAGCCGACCTGGTCTCCGCCCGCGCCGACCTGTCTTCACTTTAGCAGCAGGTCGAGGATGTCACGTCCCTCATGGAGAAGACTGTGAACGCAGCAAACCGCCATCGGACGATGTAGCGTGAGCGTGCCTTGATGTACAAGGGCCTCAGGGTCAAGGCCAACCGAGCCTTGGACACCATCTGCGAGGAGAGCGTCTCTCACCCGCACGAGTACGATGACGCCAGCCACCTCCGCTTCTTCACCGATATCGTAACCCGCCTGGAGTACCAGGCCGCGAGGGCTCGCGAGCTTGTTGAAGAGAGAAGCCGGGGGCTTCTTGGGCGCGCGTTCTTATGCTTCTTCAGCCACCTCCTCAACCTTGACCCCAGCTTTGACTTTGATGTTGTGCTCGCCCCCGTGCCTGGGTCATCCAGGGCAACCTGGCAGGCTGGGTAGACGACCATGTGGACGATCTGGTCGCGGAGTTTTCTCCTGAGGATGACGCGGCCGTGATGGCGGCCGAGGGAGGCGGCACAGGAGATGACGACGAGCGTGACGAGGACGATGCTGGTAGCAATGCTGGTGTTGTGGGTGATGGGGATGAGGGCGACGGCGGCGGCAGCTCATCCAGCTAGGCCTGCATTTCCCTCCCTGCTCTGACCTGTATGCAAACATGCTTCGAACACAGACTTGCGAGGCGTGAAAGCATTTTTGAAGGGAGGCCCCTTGTAATGTATGAAATGATGATATGTTTTTGAGGTAGGATTTGGAACGTGTAGTTGCAAGCCCGTGGGCTCTTCGACTGGGGGTAGTTGCTGCAACTTATCTTGGCTCCGTAGGTCTTGAGCGGGTCCTGATGTCGCGGAAGCGCCCTTCTCGTGAGACGAGCCCCTTGGGGGCTCGCGAGGTTTAAAGCCTCCCGATGTGCCTGCTGGCCCGCACAAGAGGGCCCCGCGAGGAGCCGATTGTCGGATTACGGCAAGGTGTGCGGGCGGTGATTGTACTCCTGACCCCGGGGGGCCTTGGTGTCTCCGGGGCTGGCCCGAGCGTGGTCGGCGCGCACATACCACGCCTAGCCCCCACTCATAGAGGGGGGGTTAGCAGGCGTGAGCCTTACTCTCAAACACAAAGCCAGAAAGCAAGAAATCGGCACGAGTCAAGAAAGATGCCCCCCCTCCCGTTTTTCTTTTAATAAACACACAAAATTCCAAATCTCATTCCTAAAGGCGGCAAGTTGGGTTACAGAAAGAAGGGCGAGATCAAATGGCCGCGTCCGTCACCTAGCTAGTCTTCTTGTCGTCACACCAGCGCGGAGCTAAGTGCTTCCACTGGGCTTGGGTATAGTCATCGGGGGACAGTGTCGACGGCAAGTGCGGAGCATGGTGCTTCAACTTGGATGTGGGTGGGAGCCCCCGTGGGGCCCGAGGGCGGCACTTAGGAGACTCCAGGGCGTGTACATCCCCACTCATTATTAGGTGAGAGTGTCATGAGCGGAGACCTTCACAGGCACGTGGCCTTGCTTCATGGCGCCTGACGAGGGCCCCAGCCTGCGCCTCCCCTTACCACCGTTGGGGCGTCCGGAAACCAGGACAAGATCAAGCGGCAAGGGGGACGCTGGTGGTGCCCTCGATGACCGTAGGCCTTCTGCCGAGGGGAAGGGCTCACCGACGCCTTCCCCGGTAGAGGACCTACCTCCGTGCAGTGCCTTGCTCCATGCGGCGCGGGGAGGCCCTGGCTCCGGGCTTCCCCAACACAGCCCCCAGTGCACTTCGCCCGCCTGCAGCGGGGCCATCACCCTGGGGTCCCTGGTTGCCGCTGTGGCTTGGTTCAACCTGCGGTCCATGGTTAGCGTAATCATGCTCCTAAAATCGGCTGTACCCAGCGGCTGTTGTCGTTGAAGGTGTCAGTGAAGCTCTGGGGCGGCTCGCGGAGAGCCTCGGCTCAATGTTCCGCACACACCCAGCCGGGTGAGGAGAGCTGGCGGGGCCTTCTCTTGACGTCTACTGCAGGTCCATCTTGTGAGGTACATAGGCATCTGGAATTGTCACGCTAGGGTCGTTGTCTGGGTGCCCCGTGTTGTTGGCCACCAGGCTTGGCACCAGGCTCTGATGGCTGTAGGGTGGCATCCCGGTACGGTGCCAGGAGGGACCACCCGAGCTCACATCGCCCGGGGGTAGCGTAGCCGGGGAAGGACGATCGGTGCTGCGGGCCGGGTTGGCGCCACTAGGTGCCCCAGGTGCTCCAGGGAGGGGCGCGCAGGCGTGGCGGGGGGCCCCGCGCGCCCCTGCCACAGCCTGCGACATAGGTCGGATGCAGAAAGGTGCCACTCCCCTATAGGCAGTGTCAAGCAGCTCGGCGACCCGCTCTAGCAGGGCGTCGCAACCGCCATCTGCCAACCTGCATCGCAGCAGCTCCCGTGCTATGATGAGCGCAGGTCGCATGTTCCCCTGCTCCCGGCGAGAGTGTGGCGCTGTCGTCGTGGCATAGCTAGAAGATCGCGTGGTGGCTCGGTTGCGGTGTCACGCGAGGGTGGGCGATGGTGGCCCACGCCGACCGCGACCGATGGCAGCGAGCGGTGTGCGGGCTGCGAGAGCATGGGCAAGAGCTTGTGCAGCCCTTCCCTGGAGAGCACCCGCCTTAGGACGAGGTCGCCCACATCGAGCGTCTGAAGCGGATGCTGCGATAGTGATACCGCCGCAGCGCTTGCTGATATCTTGTTGCCCGAAGCGTGGCTTCGCGGCGGCGTTCCTCCCCCAGCACAAGGTCCATCCCCGTGTGGCGTCCTGTTGCGTCTCATCAAACGCCAGGACCCGCGTGGAGCGATGCCTGACCTCGTGTGGGAGAACCGCTTCTGCTCCGTAGACGAGGAAGAACGGGGTCTCGCCCGTTGGCTTGGTGGCGGTGGTGCGGATGGACCACAACATAGACTGGAGCTCGTTGTCCCAGCCCCTGCCGCAGGCATCGAGCTTCTTCTTGAAGGTTCTGGTTTTGAGGCCTCTCAGGACCTCCGTGTTGGCGCGTTCGGCTTGACCGTTGCTCCTAGGGCATGCCACCGAAGCATAGTAGATCCGCGTTCCAAGGTTAGCACAATATGTCTTGAAGAGATTGCTAGTGAACAGTGAGCCATTATCGGTGATGATGCGATTAGGGACCCCGAACCGGCTTACGAGACCCTTGATGAACTTGACCGCAGATCCGGCCGGGATGGTGCGGACAGCTTCTACCTCCGCCCATTTGGTGAATTTGTCGATGGCGACGTAGAGGTAGCGGTAGCCCCCAGGCGCTCGAGGGAACGGGCCCAAGATATCCAGCCCCCAGACTGGGAATGGCCACGAGAGCAGGATGGTCTAGAGGCCCTGAGCTACCTGATGGATCTGCTTGGCATGGCATTGACAGGCCTTGCAGGACTTCACCAGCTCAGTCGCGTCGTTGAGCACCGTAGGCAAGTAGAACCCGCTGCGAATGCCTTGCCGACGAGGGTTCGTGACGACAAGTGGTGCCCGCAGTCTCCGCCGTGCATTTCAGCTAGCAACTCTTTCCCCTGTTCCCTGGAGATACAACGCAAGGAAAGGTCATTCGACCGCCTCCTGTATAACTCACCTTCCTGGATGCAGTACGCCATGGCCTGTCGGGCCACTCGCTCCGCGTCCGCCTCTTTCTCTGGCAGTGTCCCTTGCGTCAGGTATTCCTTGAACTCCTTGGTCCAGCACCCTTCCTGAGGCCCGAGTGCCTAGAGTAGGCGTGCTCCCGAGGTCGGGCCGCAGACCGGGGCTCCGGAAGCAGGTGGCTGGGGGAGCTCCTCCCGAGGCGGCGCCGGCCTCGAAAGCGGAGGTGCTGCCGACGGCTTGAAGAGCCGCTCCTCGAAGATGCCAAGCTCTTGGGGTAGTCGCTTGGATGCTCTCTTGGCGATGTCGTCGGCCTCCTTGTTGGTGCCACGGGGCACGTGCTGCAATTCTAGGCCCAAGAACTGCTTTTCCATATTGCGTACCTCCGCGAGGTATGCCTCCAGGTGCTCGTCGCACGGCACGTAAAGCTTGTTGGAGAAGTTGACGAGAAGCTGCGAGTCGCCCCTGATGGTGAGGCGCTTCACCCCCAGGGCCATCGTAGCCTTAAGGCCAGCTATGAGGCCTTCGTACTCCGCTATGTTGTTGGAGACATTCTCGCCCTGCTGGAAGCAGAGCAGCACGGCGTAGTAGAGCTTGTCCTAAGTGGGCGAGATGAGCACTTCTCCAGCCCCTGCACCCTGGCGCGCAAATGCGCCATCGAAATACATAACCTAGTAGTCTGGCCCTTCACTTCCCGGCGAGAGGGATCGATCCTCGCCTGCTTCAAGCCCCTGGGCGTCGGTCCATTCTGCCACGAAGTCGGCGAGCACGGCTCCCTTGATGACCCTGGTTGTGCTGAACTCCAGCTGGAATGCCCGCAGCTCGATATTTCACTCGGCGACTCTTCCAGCAGTGTTGGGACTCCTGAGTACCCTCTCTAGTGGGTAGGCCGAGACGACCTTGACTGGGTGACCTTGAAAGTAATGTCGTAGCTTGGGCGAGGCCACCAAGAGCGCGAGCAAGAGCTTTTGAGGCATGGGGTACCGTGCCCTTGCATCCCGCAGCACCGTGCTGACGAAATACACTGGGTGCTCGACGAGGGCGGGCGCGTCGACGGGGCCTACGTCTGCCGGAGGCTGAGGCGCCTCCTGAGGCGATGGAACCCCTAGAGCCTGGTTGCTCATTGGGGGCCTCTGCAGACCGAAGGGCGCCGTCTTGCTGAGCCTGGTCATCCGTTGGCGTCGCTGCAGTCCTCGCGGTGCCCTCCGGGTCTTGTATCGCCCCGGCTGGGGGCATGGCTCGATGCGACGCATCCTTGGCCTGGCACTCTTCCCAGACCGCCACCAGAGCTGCGCTGGCGGAGTAAGGAGTGGCGGCAAGGTAGAGCACCAGGGGCTCGAGAGGGCAGGGCGCCACCATCACCGAAGGGCTGGTCAGGTATCTCTTGAGGTCTTGAAATGCTTGGTCAGCCTCCGGGGTCCACTCAAATGGGCCCTTCTTCTTCATCAGCTTGAAGAACGGTAGGGCGCGCTCTCCCAGCTTGGAGATGAAGCGCCCCAGCGAAGTCACGCAGCCGGCAAGCTTCTGCATCTCCTTGAGGATTTGTGGTGGGCTCATGTCTTCAATCGCCTTGACCTTCTCCGGGTTGGCCTCGATCCCCCTGTGGGACACAAGGAAGCCCAGCAGCTTGCCGGAGGGGACACCAAATACGCACTTCTCTGGGTTGAGCCGCAAGTCCACCTGGTGCAGGCTCGCGAAGGTCTCCAACAGGTCCTGAATGAAAGTCCTCGCCCCCCAAGACTTTACCGCAATGTCGTCGATGTAGGCTTCAACGTTCATTTTGAGCTGCCGACCCAGGGCAATGTGCATCAGCCATTGGAAGGTAGCGCCTGCGTTGTGCAGCCCGAACAGCATGCAAGTATAGCAGTACACCCCGCATGGGGTCAGGAAGGCCGTCTTCTCCACATCCTCCACCGCCATCTTCAGCTGGTGATAGCCTCAAAACGCATCCAGGAGGCATAGCAGGTCGCACTCGGCGGTGGATTCAACGATCTGGTTCATGCGTGGAAGCAGGAATGGATCTTGGGGGCAGGCCTTGTTGAGGTTGGTGAAGTCGACACACATGCGCTCATTCCTGCCTTTCTTTGGCACAACGACGGGGTTCACCAGCCACTCGGGGTACCGAACCTCGCGAATGACAGCTGCTGCTTCCAGCTTGCGGGTTTCCTGGATGATGAAGGACTGCTTCTCCGTGGACTGTCGCCGCGCCTTCTGCTTCACAGGGCGCACATTGGGGCACACCCTCAAGTGATGCTCGATCCCTCCTCTTGGGACCCCTACCAGCTGTTTGGGCTCCCAGGCGAATACTTCCTTGTTAGCGTGCAAGAACTTCACCAATGCCTCCTCTTGATCCGGATCGAGGTTGGCACCTATGGTGAAGGTGGCTCCAGAGGACCCATCTTCCTTGACCGACACCTGCTTGGTTTCTGCCTGATCTTGAGTGAACAACTGCTTCTTCTTGGCAGGTGTGGCCTCCTTAACTCCGGAGATGACCTCGTCGGCCGGTCGCGCTACCGCGGCGGTTGAGGGCAAGCTTGAGCGCTACCAGAGCTTCCTTGGTATCTCCAAGTATGGTGAGGACGTCCTGCTCCCGGGCATCTTCATGAGGTTGTAGGCCGGATGGGCTGCCGCCATAAACTGAGCCAGAGTCGGGTACCCGAGGATGGCGTTGTTCGGGAGGCTGATACGGGCGATGTCAAAGTCGATCAGCTCAGTGCGATAGTTGTCGCGGGTGCCGAAGGTCACAGGAAGAGGGATCTGCCCCAGGGGGCTGGCGGAGCGGCCGCCAACCCCGGAGAAGGGCTTGCTAGGGCGGAGCCGCTCGAGCGGCACGTGAAGGAGGCTAAAAGCCTCCACAGAGAGCACGTTGAGGCCTGCGCCGCTGTCGCTGAGAATCTTGGTGACGACTACGGTGCAGATGGTGGGCGTGCAAAGCATTGGGAGCATGCCCGAGCCGACGCTGGTGACTGGGTGATCCCCTGAGTCGAAGGTCAGGTCGGCCTTGGGCGCCACCCAACCCGGGGGAGCTCCCTGCCGCGCGAAAGCGGCGCCGATCTGGCGAAGGAACTACATGGTGTGACGGCCCAAGGGCGGTGCTTGCGAGCCACCGAGGATGGCCACGACGGTGAGGGGCGCCTGTGCCGCGAAGCGTGCAGCAAAGAGGCTGCGCAGCTCCTCCCAAGACGCCACCGTAGATCCTCGGAGGTTGAGCAGCCAGTCGTGCGGTGCACCAGTGAGGGCCATGGGAAGCCAATTGGCCATGACCTTGTCGTCGCCCCCAGTCTTCAAGACGGCATCTTCATACGCCAGCAGGAAGGCCGACGGATCCGCCGTGCCGTCGTAATGCGGTGGCATATCTGGCTTGAACTTGGGTGGCCACTGCACCCGCCGCAAGGCGGGGGCTAAGGCTCGGAGCCCCCTGGCCACGCCACCAGCGTCCGTCATCGCCGCCAGAAGAGCAACACCGGCCATGGGGGCAAGGCGCGGTGATGGCGGAGCGTTGATCGATGGAAGGAAGGCTTCAGCGCACCCCTACCTGGCGCGCCAAATTTTAGATTTCGGGTTCCGGCAAAACCCTTGAGGTTCGAACACTGGGCTGCGCACGAAGATCTCTCCCCCCTAGCTCACGCCCTCACCACGATCTCAAAGCTCAGCGCGTCGAACTCACCGAACAAGAGACTCAAGGTTTATACTGGTTTGGGCCACCGATGTGGTGTAATACCCAACTCCAGTGTGGTGTGGTGGATTGCCTCTCGGGCTGAGGATGAACAGCTACAAGGGAAGAACAGCCTCCTGAATGGCTCCAGACCAGTTGCCTCCGATCAGTCCAGTTCAGTTCCTTTTAGTTCCCCCTTTTCTCCCCTTCCTACTTTGGTGGCTAGTCCTATTTATAGATGCCCTGGTCCTCTTGCCAAATGCTGGTGGGAAGGGATGCCACAACGGCCAAATTTGAAGGGAGACAACTAGTACAAGTTATCCTGACTAAAGGTGGTCTTCTCCTGCCAAAGGCTCTGGTGGTGACGCTGTCTTGGGCTCCATGGTGACCTCCATCCTACCGTCCTACTGGTCTTGGTCTCATTGCACCGATATGGAAACGTTTGCCTGATGCCTCGGGACTCCTCACCTACGCTTGCCTCTTTAGCACCAAAGAGGAAACGAGGACACTGCGCGCGCTGGCGCCCGCCTGGCCACGGTCATCACGACTTGAGTCACAGGAACCTCGCGAGGTGCCCCTTGCCATGATCTCTCCGCCCCTCGGGGGGCAGCCTGGTGAGGCCGCTCCTGAGGAGGTCTTGCATCATCCGCCTTGCGAGGCTTGACCCCTCGCAAGGGTCTGGAGTGTTTGCTGGTGAAGATGGGCTGTACAGGACCGCTGGTGGAGCAACGCCGTGGGCCGCAGGAAGGCAGGTCTGGGGACTACTGTTCCCAAGATGCCGACAGCGCGGCAGCCTGCTGTGGGCACCAGGGCCCTTTGCAGATGCGGAGCCCGCCCTTGATGTCCGCGCGCCGCCACCATAGGCGGCACACGGTCTTGTCATGGTGGCGCTAGGAGCGCAGGGGCATTTTCTTGCGGCCGGGGAACCTCTTGGCAGCTTCCTTCTTCTCGCGCGGGTGCCCGGGGGGCAGCGCGCCTTGGCGCCAGGGCACCATCTTGGTGCGGAGGTGGTGGAGGTGCTCCGTGAGCCATGTCGCCCGCAGCTGGAAGAGGGCGAGGCAGCGAGAGGGATGGTGCGGGAGAGCCCCCAGCGGCGCTGACGAGCTTGGCGATGCGGTCCAGCCAGTCCTCATAGAGAGCAACGATCGGTCGGTAGCGCAGGAGCTCGCGTGCCATGAGCAGCGCGGTCTGCGCGTCCGTGGGTGTGCGACGAGCATGAGAAGCTGAGCCTGTTGGAGTTAGTTATAGAGTAGCGGTGCGGTCGTCCCGCCGCACGAAGGGGTGCATCGAGGAAGCTTGCTGCTCGTTTCCCGCCGGGCCGGTGGCAGCGTTGGCGGCGGGCGACGGAGAACGAAGGGGAGGCCCGCCGATAGGGGCCGCCTGAGCGACAGGGGCGGCGACGGGGGCCCGGTGCGCGGTGCGGGCCCGACGCGCATCTGCCATGGATGCGGTGGAGCGGTGGAACGTGCATCGACGGAAGGAAAGCTTCAGCGCACCCCTACCTGGCGTGCCAAATACCGGATTTCGGGTTCTGGCAAAACCCTTGAGGTTCGAACACTGGGGTGCGCATGAAGATCTCTCCTCCCCCTAGCTCACGCTCTCACTGCAATCTCAAAGCTCAGCACCTCGAACTCGCAGAACAAAGGACACAGGGTTTATACTGGTTCTAGCCACCGATGTGGTGTAATACCCTACTCCAGTGTGGTGTGGTGGATTGCCTCTTGGGCGGAGATGAACAAGTACAAGGGAAGAACAGCCTCCTGAGGAGAGGTGTCCTTGAGCTCGGTGAGCTTGTGTGGTTGAGGAGGATCGGAATGGTCCAAGATCAGTTGCCTCCCACTATGGTGGCTAGTCCTATTTATAGAGGCCCTGGTCCTCTTCCAAAATGTTGGCGGGAAGGGATCAAACAACGGCCAAATTTGAAGGGAGACAACCAGTACAAGTTCTCCTGACTAAAGGTGGTCTTCGCCTACCAAAGGCTCTGGTGGTGACGCCGTCCTGAGCTCCACGGTGACCTCCGTCCTGCCGTCCTGCTGGTCTTGGTGTTGTTGCACCGATATGGCAACCTTTGCCTGATGCCTCGGGACTCCTCCCCTGTGCTTGCCTCTTTAGCACCAAAGAGGAAACGAGTACACTACGCGCGTTGGCGCCCTCCTGGCGCCTGACTGACCTTGGTCGTCATGGCTTGCATCACAGGGACCTCGCGAGGTGCCCCTCACCTTGATCTCTCCGCCCCTCACGAGCCAGCCTGGTGAGGCCACCCCCGAGGAGGTCTTGCGTCATCCGCCTCGTGAGGCTTGGCTGTCGGCGTACTGGGAATGGGGGTCCCCGGACATGCCTTCCTGCAGCCCACGGCATGGCCCCACCAGCGGCCCTCTACGGCCCATCTTCACGAGCAAACACTCAAGATCCTCAAGAGGTGTCAAGCATCGCGTGACGGATGATGCAAGACCTCCTCGGGGGCGGCCTCACCAGGCTGGCTCGCGAGGGGCGGAGAGTTCAAGGCAACGGGCACCTCGCGAGGTTCCTGTGTTGCAAGCCGTGACGACCGTGGCCAGGCGGGCGCCAGCGCGCACAGTGTCCTCGTTTCCTCTTTGGTGCTAAAGAGGCAAGCGCAGGCGAGGAGTCCCGAGGTGTCAGGGAAAGGTTTCCATATCAGTGCAACGAGACCAACACCAATAGGACGATAGGACGGAGGTCACCGTGGAGCACAAGACGGCGTCACCACCAGGGCCTTTGGCGGGCGAAGACCACCTTTAGACAGGATAACTTTTACTAGTTGTCTCCCTTCAAATTTGACCGTTGTGGCATCCCTTCCCGCCAGCATTTGGGAAGAGGACCAGGGCCTCTATAAATAGGGCTAGCCACCACAGTAAGAGGCAACTAGTCTGGGGTCGTTCAGATCATCCTCATCCACACAAGCTCACCAAGCATAAGAGCACCTCTCCTCAGGAGGCTGTTCTTCCCTTGTAACTGTTCATCCTCAGCCCTAGAAGCAATCCACCACACCACACTGGAGTAGGGTATGACACCACATCAGTGGCCCGAACCAGTATAAACCTTGTGTCTCTTGTTCTGCGAGTTCGACGCGCTTAGCTTTGAGATCGCGGTGAGGGCGTGAGCTAGGGGGAGGAGAGATCTTCGTGCGCACCCCAGTGTTCGAACCTCAAGGGTTTTGCCGGAACCCGAAACCGACATTTGGCGTGCCAGGTAGGGGAGCGTCAAAGCCTCTCCTTCGTCAGCAAGACCCGCCAGTGCTCTACAGTGCCGATGACCGACGACCTGAGGGATGACGCCGATCCCTGGGCGGCCTAGCCAGCCCGGGCAGCATCGACCGCCCAAGAAGACCACGACTCCCCGCCTCAGACGGCACGCGCGCTGCCAAACACTGCGGGGCGCAGGCGGCGCGGCCCGACGCCGTCCACCCTTACCCCGCGGCGCGCACGGGCCGCCACAAGGGCCTCAAGCTACACCACGGCGGCGGCGCCGCACACCCGGCGGGAACAAACGAACATGAGGGCCGCACTCACAGTGACACGTTAGCTGTTGCGGTGCCAACTAATGGAGAGCGGCCTAGATGCATTGGTGGAGTGCGTCGCCAAGCTATTGGACGTCGTAGCCAGGGGAGCACCGCCTTTCTGCTCCTTGCTTATGCCTCAGGCTGCGGCCGGATCGCACGGCGGGCCTCTCGCCGCGCCCGCGTACCCCCGGGTGCACCAGGGGGTTTCGTCGACATCGGCGCAACCAGCGGCGCCGGACGCCCAACCGCACATGTGCCATCCCTGATAGGCGTACGCACGACCGTTGTTACCCGCGGCCCTGGCAGGATGCCGCCCTACCATCCTCAGGGCGGCGCGCTGGGCCGGGCGACGTGGAGCGCGGGGCACTTCGGCGAGGTTTTCGGGGCGATGGCCTCGGAGGCCTACGTGCCCCGCATGATGGACCAGGAGTACACGCCGAAAGATGACCCTGGCTCGTTCCTCGAGCCTGGCTGGGAAGAGGAGGCGCTAGAAGCTGAGGCCTTCCAGGAGCCATCCGGGAGCCTCGTCGACCATGCCGGCGGCAACAGCTACAGGGTGCCACTAATCTCTCAGGAGCAGGCTTATGCTAACCATGGGTCGCGAGTGGATCAGGTCGCAGCGGCGGACGACGGCCCCAGCACGGCAGTCCCCCTTCCACCAGGGGGAGCGCACTGGGGGCTGCAAGGAAGGAGCCGGGAGCAAGGCCCCTCCCCGCATCGCACGGAGCAAGGCATCACCCGGAGGTAGGCCCTCTGCCGGGGAGGCGCTGGTGAGCCTTCCCCCCGGCAGGGGGCCCGTGGTCGTCGAGGGCGCCGCTAGCGTCCCCTTTGCGCCTTGGCATCGTCCTGGTTTTCGGACGCCCCAACGATGGTCGAGGGTGGCGCAAGGCGGGCCCCTCGTCTGCCGACATGAAGCAAGGCTCACGCCTGTGAAGGTCTCCGCTCGTGACACTCTCACGTAATAATGAGCGGGGCTGTACATGCCCCGGAGTCTCCGGAGTGCCGCCCTCGGGCCTCGGGGGCTCCCGCCCACGTCCTATTGGAAACACCATGCTCCGCGCTGGCCGTCGAAACTGTCCCCCAATGACAATGCTCACGGCCTATGGAAGCACTTAGCTCCGCGCTGGTGAGAAGACTCGAAGACAAGAAGACTAGCTAGGTGCCGGACGCGGCTATTTGCTTCTGGCCTCTCTTTCTTTTTTGAAGCTCGAATTTGCAGCCTTTCGATCTTGGATTTAAAGCTGCGTTTCGATTTTGTGGGGAGCTTCCTTTTTCGCTCATGTCAACTCAGTGAGTTTCTGGACTCACGCTTTGCGTCCGTTGTCCCCCCCCCCCCCCCCGAGCGCCTCGCGAGTGGGAGCTGACAGCGATGTACGCGCGTCATGCGCGCATCCCACCCTCACTGGCGCTCGTTCCTCGCAAGGCCCTCTCAGGTTGGCTGGGGGACCCCGCTGAAAACTAAAACTTCGTGAGCTTGCAAGGGGACTCCCTCCAGGAGAAGTTCACACCTGCCGAGTCAGCCTGAGGCCCGACCGGGTTAAAGTTAGTCATGACAGTAAGTTATGGCGGCAAACCCGCAAGGGGGCTCGCAAGCACACAAAAGCGTGTTTTTTAACCTGGCCTAAGGAGTAAGCTGGTAGTCTATTTTACATAAGGGGCTCCCCCTTCCCAAAATGCTCTTACATCGTGAGGGGCCATACCCAAGCTTTTGCGCGCAGGTTCAAAATAAAGGAACGCGGGCTCAGTCGGACAAGTCACTCGCCTTGTCTCCCGAATCACTTCCGGACAGGCTGCTCGCGCTATCACTGTGGCTGTCCTCGCCGCCATTAACCACGTCGCCCTCGTTCGCCGCAACCACCACCGTGTCGTCATCAGAAGCAAAGGCCCTAACCAGAGCTTCCATGTTGTCGTCCACCCAGCGTGCTACGTTTTCCCTGATGACCTCAGGCACTGGGCGATGGCGGCGTCGAAATCGAAGTCAGGATTGGTGTTCAGGAGATGGCTGAAGACACGGGAGAATGCTCGCCCGAGGAGGCCCTGGCTCTTTTCGTCCACAAGATCACGAGCCCTTTTAGCTCGGTTCTCCAGGCGCGTCACGACGTCGGTGAAGAATCAAAGATGGCCGACATAGTCCTCGGTGTGAGGGTGGGGAGTGTTCTCGTCGCAGATGGTGCCAAGCGCCTCAATGGCCCTTGTCCTGAGGCCCCGAAGCATGGGGACATGCTCGTGCAGTAGCGTCTGCCGGTGAAGCGCCTCCTCCCTGCTCTGCTGCGCAAAGGACTCGGCGCTGGCGACCCGCTGCTGAAGAGAAAGCAGCTCAGCACGGGCGGAGGCCAGCTCAGCCTGCACTGAGATCAGGGCGGCTACGACGGCTTTCTCGCGCTGTTCCGCCTCAGCCAGCCCTAACCTGAGGGCAGTAGTCCTGCCCACAGCATGGGCTTCCATGAGCTTCAGCTTTAGGTCGTACCTGCCAACAAGATCTGCGCGAGCCTCGGCCATCCGGGGGTTGACCTCCTCCTGAGCCTTGGCCTCACGCGCACCAACGGCATCCTCTGCTTGGGTGACCTGGAGCTCCCTCATCTCCAACTGCTCGAGCTCGAGGCTGCGCTCCGTGGCCTCTAGTAGCAGTGCTTCTTCGCGCCTCAAGATCTCCTCCTCGTCAGACGGTGCGCCCTTCATTGACACTAAGGTGGCTTTGCGCGCCTCCACCTGCTGCTCCAAGGAGGTGTTCAAGGCCAGGAGCTCCTGCCTGCGCTCCTCGGTGATCGTGCGGCGATAGTCAGCCTCCCTGGCCTCCTCTAAGGCTCGGGCACTAGCCTCGCGCGAGGTTGCCAGGGATGCCTCGGCCTTCGCATTGGCGTGCTCACACTGAAGACGCCCAAGGTCGATAGCCACCTTCAGTTGAAGCCACTCCTCGACCAGACGAAGACCCACGGCTTCAAGGCGCGCGTCAACATCCGCGAGTTCTCCGCCGAACCGGCTCATCGCGCATATTACATCCTGAAGGAGCTCGTGGCGGACGACACTCCGCTCGTGCGCAAACTTAAGCGTGCAACCTGGTCCGTCCTCCACGGTGGGGGTTGCCGACGGGATCCAAAGCGGCTCACCCCCTTTCAGCAGGGGTTGGGGGCTGGCGCCTCCCGGGTCACCGACCGGGCTTCGGCAGGGGCCCGGATGGGTTGAGGCTCGTTGCTCCAAGAAGAAGCCAAGATCGAAGCCATCCAGCCGCCGTCCATAACAAGAGGAGGAGCCCTTGGCACGCTTGCCACACGCCAGGCGGGGCCACGAAGGAGAGACGGCAAAGGCGCGGGCTCTTGGCGCCAGGATAGAGTGTCTGCCTCTCCGGCTGACCTCGCGCCGGGTGCGGCATGCTGGCTTGGGGCGCTCTAGGCCAGCGGGTGATTTGAGGCAGGAGGAGGTTGCTTCCCGGGAATCTTCGCGGCCTTAGCAGAAGGGGCCCTGAGGAGCCACCGTCAGGAGGGGAAGCAGCACTCGAGAAATTACAAAGATAAGGTACTCACTCGTCTATGGCGATATACTTCCTCTGCATCAACGGCCATAAGGCATCACTGCTGTAGCTTGGAGACCCTTTCCTCTTGCGGAGCGCATCGAAGTCCAGACAGAGCCGGCCGAAGCGTTGGATGCGGCAACCAGCGTAGGGCGCGGCTGGTGAGGCACCCGAGGAGACGCCCTCGAGAGTGCTGGGCTGAGGGGAGCCCTCAGGCTCCGCCTCGTGATGACCTACTGAGACCTCGGGGCCTTCAGCCTTAGGAGCAGCGGATTGCGTCACCCCCTCAGCTGTCACCCCAGGGCAATAGTCACGGGTTCCCGGGGATGGCACCCTAGGAGCTTTGAGCGGTGTCGCCGCCTCAGCACCAGCGCCTCTGGCCTCCAGCGGTGCTCGCCCCCCTGCATCCATCTTGGGGTAAGTTCGGCGCTGGCGGCATGGAGGGGACCATGGAGACAGGGTTCTTGCGGGGCCCTTCAAGGCCGACTGGGCGCAGCCCCCATTCATCGAAGGAGGGCATCTGCCCCGCGAACTCCACCATGTTTGAGCAACAGTACAGAAGATAGCCCTCCTGCGGCATATCGGCTGGCAAGGGGTCGCCCGTCAGGACCTCGAGCACCGTTCTTCGTGCCTCGGGTGGGAGCCCCGACTCCTGAAGCCTCATGCGATCCTGGCCGCCTGACAAGGCCCACATCAGCCGGGAATGACGCTGGAGTAGGGTGACGCGACGTCGGAGGAACTCCTTCATCACCATGGGCGCAGTCACGCCGAGATCTTTCAGCCTCTTCAACCGGAGCCAGACGAAGGCAAGGCGGGAGTCCATGAGCTTCTCGTGGCCCCGGCCAGAGCTGGGAACGGCGGGTGCCGAAGGGGGCGAGAGCAGGGGGCTGAGCGCGCCGACGTCCACGAACACCCACCGTATCCAAAACTCGCTTGTGGATGGTGGAAGCACAAAATCAATCCTCGAGACGGCCGTCGCAGCCACGGCCTGGAAGCTTAAGCATCCCAAGCACTGCTGAGGGCTAGCCAGGTGCAGCGAGAAGAAATGGTGCAATACGGCAACGGAAGGGGGAATGCCTACCATGGCCTCGCAGATGAAAGCCAAAACGACAAGAAGGGAGACTGATTGGGGATCCAGATGCAGCATATAGATCTGATAGTGGGAGAACATTGCATTGAAGAAGGAGGAGAACGGAGGAACCAAGCCAGCCCACAGGGCGTCGATGAAGAATTGGACCTCGGTGGCTGTTCTGTCGAAGGAGGCGCGGGACGCGGGCCAGGCCGCCGTCTTCCCCCATTCGTTGAAGTCAGCGGCGAGTACAGGGCGCACCTTGTCCATGGCTTCCTGGTTGAGCACCAACAACCGGCCCACGACAGGTTCAACGGCCGAGGGTGGCCCGACCGAAGACTGAGACTTCTTCTTCTCTGTTCACAGGGGCACCATGGCAACAATGAGTGCCGAGCTCGGGACATATTGGAAGAGGAGGTTACTGTTTCAGAAAGGCGGAGAGTTGGAGGGGCGCGTCACCAGCAATGGGGGGATAACTGTGTAAGTCACGATGGCTGCCTAGCCAGGCGGATATCAAGGCCGTGTGGGGAAGCGGAGACGCCCACGTCCCATCAATCGCCACACGTCAAACAAGGCCGTTGGCTGTTGGGGCTCGTGGCGCTCCACACTTGCCCCTTGGCTTCGCCTTGAATTAACACCCCGGATGTAACTTTCCATATTTGTAACTCCAACTCTTGCCATTTTCGGCTATGTGTTATGATATTCCCTCCGTGGTCGGGTTTTTTCTTTCGTTTTGCATTTTGTTCATGTCATGCATCTCATATCATGTCATCATGCGCATCTCATTTGCATACGTGTTCGTCTCATGCATCCGAGCATTTTCCCCGTTGTCCGTTTTGCAATCTGGCACTCCCACCTCCTCGGGCGCACCCCTCTTGTTTCTTTTCATGAGCGGGTGTTAAACGTTCTCGGAATGGACCGAGGCTTGCCAAGTGGCCTTGGTATACCACCGGTAGACCACCTGTCAAGTTTCGTTCCATTTGGAGGTCGTTTGGTACTCCAACGGTTAACCGGGTAACCGCAAAGTCCTTTTCTGTGTTGCAGCAAAACCCCCCTCCAAACAGCCCAAAAACCCCTCTAAGTCTCTTCCATGCTCTAGGTCGTTCGATCATTATCGTGTGGGCGAAAACCGCACTCCGTTTGGAGTCTCCTAGCTCCCTCTACCTATAAAACTCCTACCCCCTCCGAAATTATTCGCAGATGAAACCCTAGCCCATTCCCCTCGCGCCGCCGGACACGTCCGCCACCGGCCGGACGAAACCCGCCGCCGCCCGCAGCCAACCCCAGTGCGCCACGTGGCCGCGCCCGCGCCCACATCGCCGTGGCCCACCGAGGCCCGGGACCGGCCCCCACGGCCCACGGCGCCCTCCTCCCCGCACGCGCGCCTCCTCCCCGCGGCCGCCCGCCGCGTCGCCGTCCTTCCGCGCCGGCGCCGCCGCGCCCGCCGTCCCGCGCCGCCTCCTCTTCCCCGCAGGCAACCGCGCCCCTCCTCGTCGCCGACGTCCTCCCCGAGTCCTCCCCGCCGGTGCCTCCTCTCCCCCGTCTCCGGCAGCTCCGGCGAGCCTCGGCGTCTGAGCTCGGGCCCGATCCAGATCCACATTCGGTTGACTTTTCCTCCCCCCGATTGTTCTCCAAGTCTTGAATTATTTACAATACATGCTCATGTTCATCGCATCATAACTCAGTGCATATAGCTCCGTTTCGTGCGTGTAATATATCGAAATGTTCGCCTCGTGATGCTTTTCATTTTGTTCCATTGTGCCATGTTCATTTGAATCCATCTTGACGCCCAAATCTCTGGTGCAAGAGTGCTATATGCTGTTAACTGATGTTACTTACCAGATCTTGGTGATTTGTTATTTTTGTTTCATTTAATTTGTGCATGTTATGAGTATGACCTCTACATGTGTTTTGATGTATGCCATTCCATCTTTTGAGAGGTGTATGCCATGTATTTTTGTGATCTCTGTGCTGACTAGCACAAGCATGCAAACTAGGCTTCGTGATGTTTCTGATTTCAGAGACTTAGTAATTTTACCAAGTCTGTGACTGTTGTTAGTTTGTTGCTATGTATCCTTGTGGCTACTGAGAGATCCATGGTTATTTTGGTGATGTTCAGTAAGGATGTTTTGTAGATATAGTTGTGCTCTATCAATTCATGCTCTTGTTTGCAATTATGGAGTGCCATAGAATGTCTCAATCTTGCTCTACTTTTGCTATAAAATATTTCTGGCAGATTCTTAACATGATATTCAATTTTGCCAAGGTTGTTGTAGTTGTTTCATACATGCTATGTACTTTCTCTTGCCATGGATAGCTTAATAAACATTCCATCTTGCTGTAGGTATGCTTGTTTTGTCATGCGTTGCATTGTGGTGAGTACATCAAGCTCACCAAGGTGCCTTCATTTTACTGTTTCTGCCATGCTCTGTTTTCTGCCAAGTCTGAAACCTGTTAACGAAACTTGCTATGTTTATATGGTTGCCATCATATATTCTTGTCCTTTTTGGCTTATGGTCAGTAAGGGACTTTTGTTCTATGAATTTATTAGATTCGTCCCATGCCTTGTTTTGCTATGTTAAGTTCCTGTAGCATGTTGATTTCTTGCTATGAACATTGCTACCTGATGCTGTTTCTGCCATGTCCAGTAATTTCACCAAGTCTGTGAGCCTGTTATCTTTTGCCATTTTGCCATGCTTGTTTGAACCTGCTGTAGTGTGATCTAGCCGTAGCTCAGTGTTCATCTTTTGTCAAGCATTTCCTGTAGGTTACTTCAATATGCTTTTTTGCTATGTTGGAGTGCTCAACCATAGTTGCTTGTTGCATTCTAAGTGCTATCATGCTGTTAATCGCAGGATAGAGTCATTCTTGTTTTGCTTGCCATTTGCAAACCGTGCATCCGTTTCCGGTGATCTTTATATCGATTTCGACCGAAATCATCTCATCTTTCCAGTGGCATGCTTGGTTTGCCAAGTTACTGCCTTGTTCATCATTTTTCTTCCGGAGCACGCATATGCATCGCATATCATATCTCGCATATCATGCATGTTTTGCATCATGTTGCTTGTGCATTTCCCGTGATTGATTGTGGTTCTGTTGCTTGTGTTCTTATTTCGGGTAGAGCCGGGAGACGAGTTCGTGAACGAGGAACTTGTCGAGTACGCTTACAAGGATCAAGCTTTCGACAACACTGAGAACCTTGCAGGCAAGATGACCATACCCTCGATATCACTTCTATCTTTGCTTTGCTAGTTGTTCGTTCTATTGCCATGCTGCGCTACCTACCACTTGCTATATCATCCCTCCCATATTGCCATGACGAGCCTCTAACCATCCTTTCCTAGCAAACCGTTGTTTGGCTAAGTTACCGCTTTTGCTCAGCCCTTCTTATAGCGTTGTTAGTTGCAGGTGAAGTTGAAGTTGGTTCCATGTTGTAACATGGATATTTTTGGGTTATCACAATATCTCTTAATTAATTAATGCATCTATTTATTTGGTAAAGGGTGGAAGGCTCGGCCTTATGCCTGGTGTTTTGTTCCACTCTTGTCGCCCTAGTTTCCGTCATAGCGGTATTATGTTCCTTGAGTTTGCGTTCCTTACGCGGTTGGGTGATTTATGGGACCCCCTTGATAGTTCGCCTTGAATAAAACTCCTCCAGCAAGGCCCAACCTTGGTTTTACCATTTTCCACCAAAGCCTTTTCCCCCGGGTTTTCGCGAGCCCGAGGGTCATCTTTATTTAAACCCCCGGGCCAGTGTTCCTCTGAGTGCTGGTCCAAACTAGAGCCACTTGCAGCGCCACCTTGGGGAAACTCGAGGATTGGTTTTAGTTGTACGTAGTGTTCATCCGGTGTGCCCTGAGAACGAGATATGTGCAGCTCCTACGGGATTTGTCGGCACATTCGGGTGGCTTTGCTGGTCCTGTTTTACCATTGTCGAAATGTCTTGTAAACCAGGATTCCGAGACTGATCGGGTCTTCCTGGGCGAAGGTTTATCCTTCGTTGACCGTGAGAGCTTATAATGGGCTAAGTTGGGACACCCCTGCAGGGTATTATCTTTCGAAAGCCGTGCCCGCGGTTATGAGGCAGATGGGAATTTGTTAATGTCCGGTTCTAGAGAACTTGTCACTTGACCCAAGTAAAATACATCAACCGTGTGTGTAGCCGTGATTGTCTCTTCTCGGCAGAGTCCGGGAGATGAACACGGTTTGAGTTATGCATGAACGTAAGTAGTTTCAGGATCACTTCTTGATCATTTTTAGCTTCGCGACCGTTGCGTTGCTTCTCTTCTCGCTCTCTTTTGCGTATGTTAGCCACCATATATGCTTAGTGCCTGCTGCAGCTCCACCTCTTTACACCATCCTTTCCTATAAGCTTAAATAGTTTTGATCTCGCGGGTGTGAGATTGCTGATCCTCGTGACTCATAGATTCTACCAAAACAGTTGCAGGTGCCGACGATGCCAGTGCAGATGACGCAACCGAGCTCAAGTGGGAGTTCGATGAGGAACGCGGTCGTTACTATGTGTCTTTTCCTGATGATCAGTAGCGGAGCCAAGTTGGGACGATCGGGGATCTAGCATTTGGGGTTATCTTATTTTCATTTGGGTTTGACCACAGTCGGTCTATGTGTGGATTTTTGGATGATGTAAGAATTATATTTATGTATTGTGTGAAGTGGCGATTTTAAGCCAACTCTCGTTATCCCATTCTTGTTAATTACATGGGATTGTGTGAAGATGACCCTTCTGGCGACAAAACCACAATGCGGTTATGCCTCTAAGTCGTGCCTCGACACGTGGGAGATATAGCTGCATCGTGGGCGTTACACCAAGTCCGAGCGCACCTTGGACCCGGGGGCTACTGTCGGCGTCTTGGGAACGGGGGTCTCCAGAATTGCCTGCTGCGGCCCACAGCATGGCCCCACGAGCGGCCCCGTACGGCCCATCTTCACCAGTAAACACTCAAGACCCTCGCGAGGGGCAAGCCTTGCGAGGCGGACGATGCAAGACCTCCTTGGGGGCGGCCTCACCAGGCTGGCTCGCGAGGGGCGGAGAGATCAAGGCAAGGGGCACCTCGCGAGGTTCCTGTGATGCAAGCCGTGATGACTGTGGCCAGGCGGGCGCCAGCGCGCACAGTGTCCTCGTTTCCTCTTTGGTGGTAAAGAGACAAGCGCAGGCGAGGAGTCCCGAGGCGTCAGGAAAAGGTTTCCATATCAGTGCAATGAGACCAAGACCAGCAGGACGATAGGACGGAGGTCACCGTGGAGCCCAAGACGGCATCACCACCAGAGCCTTTGGCAGGCGAAGACCACCTTTAGTCAGGATAACCTGTACTAGTTGTCTCCCTTCAAATTTGGCCGTTGTGGCATCCCTTCCCGCCAGCATTTGGGAAGAGTACCAGGGCCTCTATAAATAGGGCTAGCCACCACAGTAAGAGGCAACTGGTCTGGGGCCGTTCAGATCATCCTCATCCACAAAAGCTCACCAAGCACAAGAGCACCACTCCTTAGGAGGTTGTTCTTCCCTTGTAACTGTTCATCCTCAGCCCGAGAGGCAATCCACCACACCACACTGGAGTAGGGTATTACACCACATCGGTGGCCCGAACCAGTATAAACCTTGTGTCTCTTGTTCTGCGAGTTCGACGCGCTGAGCTTTGAGATTGCGGTGAGGGCATGAGCTAGGGGGAGGAGAGATCTTCGTGCGTGATACGTCTCCAACGTATCTATAATTTTTTATTGTTCCATGCTATATTATATTCTGTTTTGGATGTTAATGTGCTTTATTATACACTTCTATATTATTTTTGGGACTAATCTATTAAACGGAGGCCCAACCCAAATTGATGTTTCTTTGCCTATTTCAGTGTTTCGCAGAAAAAGAATATCAAACGGAGTCCAAACGGAATGAAACCTTCGGGAACGTGATTTTCGGAAAAACCGTGATCCACAGGACATGGACCCTACGTCAAGAAAGCAACCAGAGAGCGCGAGGCAGGGGGCACACCCTCCACCCTCGTGGGGCCCATGTTGCTCCACCGACGTACTTCTTCCTCCTATATATACCTACGTACCCCCAAACTATCAGATACGGAGCCAAAAACCTAATTCCACCGCCGCAACCTTCTGTACCCGTCAGATCCCATCTTGGGGCCTTTTCCGGCGCTCCACCGGAGTGGGCATTGATCATGGAGGGTTTCTACATCAACACCATAGCCTCTCCGATGATGTGTGAGTCGTTTACCTCAGACCTTCGGGTCCATAGTTATTAGCTAGATGGCTTCTTCTCTCTCTTTGGATCTCAATACAAAGTTCTCTACGATTCTCATGGAGATCTATTCAATGTAATCTTCTTTTTGCGGTGTGTTTGTTGAGACAGATGAATTGTGGGTTTATGATCAGGTTTATCTATGAACAATAATTGAATCTCCTCTGAATTCTTTTATGTATGATTGGTTATCTTTGCAAGTATCTTCGACTTATCAGTTTCGTTTGGACTACTAGATTGATATTTCTTGCAATGGGAGAAGTGCTTAGCTTTTGGTTCAATCTTGCGGTGTCCTTTCCCAGTGACAGCAGGGGCACCAAGGCACGTATTGTATTCTTGCCATCGAGGATAACAAGATGGGGTTTATATCATATTGCATGAATTTATCCCTCTACATCATGTCATCTTACTTAAAGCATTACTCTGTTCTTTTGAACTTAATACTCTAGATGCATGCTGGATAGCGGTCGATGTGTGGAGTAATAGTAGTAGATGCAGGCAGGAGTCGGTCTACTTGTCACGGAGGTGATGCCTATATACATGATCATACCTAGATATTCTCATAACTATGCTCAATTCTATCAATTCCTCAACAGTAATTTGTTCACCCACCGTAATACTTATGCTCTTGAGAGAAGCCACTAGTGAAACCTATGGCCCCCGGGTCTATTTTCCATCATATTAATCTTCCAACACTTAGCTATTTTTATTGTCTTTTATTTTACTTTGCATCTTTATTGGAAAAATACCAAAAATATTATCTTATCATATCTATCAGATCTCACTTTCGTAAGTGACCGTGAAGGGACTGACAACCCCTTTATTGCGTTGGTTGCGAGGTTTTTATTTGTTTGTGTAGGTGCAAGGGACTTGAGTGTGGCCTTCTACTGGATTGATACCTTGGTTCTCAAAAACTGAGGGAAATACTTATGCTACTTTGCTACATCACCCTTTCCTCTTCATGGGAAAACCAACGCAGTGCTCAAGAGGTAGACGTTGCCGGGGAGTCTATGCAAAAGTCAACATACCAAGTACCCATCGCAAACTCTTATCTCCCGCATTACATTATTTTCCATTTGCCTCTCATTTTCCTCTCCCCCACTTCACCCTTGTTGTTTTATTCGCCCTCTCTTTTCCGTTTGCTTGTTTCTCGCTTGCCTTGTCGTGTTGGCTAGTCCTTTATCTACTCCTTTATCTCCTGAGAATGAAGTAATCAATTTTAAACAAAGGGAGGGAGAAAATTAAAAAGATGCTTGGTATAGAATTTGCAACGCTCAAAATAAATCTATTAGAAAACAATCTACATCCATTCTTCTTCGTAAATTTTATGTAGGCGTCACGCCTTGGAATAGATATATTCTCGATACCATTACCGGAGGGAACTTCTTGGGAAGCCATACTTTTGATTCTTACAATGCTATGACAGATTTATTTGGTTCTCCACCTCTCTTGGTTAATGGAACTATGTTAACTGTGGAGCATGTAATGCAAAGACTTAAAATTATTGAAAATAAAGTTGCTACCGTAGAGTTAATTGAAAATTTGGATAAGAATATCCACAACCAAATTACCCAATATGGATCTGAAGTAGGAGTCACTTTGAATTTTTTTAAGGAAAAGGAACCCATAGTTAATGAAAGAATAAATCAGGATTCCACTAGAATCGATAAACTTGAGGGTATCATTACCAACTTGGGGACCGCTTTTTCTTCCGTAAAGAATACTCCAAGTCCTCCTACTAAAATTGCCAAGCTTATGTATGTTCCTAAAAATAAGGGTGAATCCTCTAATAAGGAAATTGCGGATCTCAAATCAATAAGTGTTCACCCCAATCTCTTTGCTATCATTAAAGAACCATTTGCTGCAAATGAATTTTTCGATTTTGTGCCTAGAAGTTTGATAATTAATAGAAAGAAAGAAACTCCTAAGGGTGATAGGTGTCTTATTGAAGAATTGCCTACCAAAGATGTCAATACCTAGATCTACCCTTGCTTTTGTGCCTAGCTAGGGGCGTTAAATGATAGCGCTTGTTGGGAGGCCACCCAATTTTATTTTTAGTTTTTTGCTTTTTGCTTCTATTTAGGAATAAATATTTGATCTAGCCTCTGGTTAGATTTGTTTTTATGTTTTAATTAGTGTTTGTGCCAAGTTAGACCTTATAGGATCTTCTTGGATGATAGTTATTTGACCTTGCTGAAAATTCCAGAAACTTTCTGTTCCCGAAAACAATTGTTAAAAATCACCAGAACATGGTAAAATATTGATTCCAATTGCAGCAGATCAGTAAACAAATTGTTAGGTCGTCCTATTGTGGGTTTATGAACAAGTTTATCTATGAACAATATTTTAATCTCCTCTGAATTCTTTTATGTATGATTGGTTATCTTTGCAAGTCTCTTCGACTTATCAGTTTGGTTTGGACTACTAGATTGATCTTTCTTGCAATGGGAGAAGTGCTTAGCTTTGGGTTCAATCTTGCGGTGTCCTTTCCCAGTGACAGCAGGGGCAACAAGGCACGTATTGTATTGTTGCCATCGAGGATAACAAGATGGGGTTTATATCATATTGCATGAATTTATCCCTCTACGTCATGTCATCTTACTTAAAGCATTACTCTGTTCTTTTGAACTTAATACTCTAGATGCATGCTAGATAGCGGTCGATGTGTGGAGTAATAGTAGTAGATGCAGGCAGGAGTTGGTGTACTTGTCACGGACGTGATGCCAATATACATGATCATACCTAGATATTCTCAGAACTGTGCTCAATTCTATCAATTGCTCAATAGTAATTTGTTCACCCACCATAATACTTATGCTCTTGAGAGAAGCCACTAGTGAAACCTATGGCCCCCGGGTCTATTTTCCATCATATTAATCTTCCAACACTTAGCTATTTTTATTGTCTTTTATTTTACTTTGCATCTTTATTATAAAAACACCAAAAATATTATCTTATCATATCTATAAGATCTCACTTTCGTAAGTGACCGTGAAGGGATTGACAACCCCTTTATTGTGTTGGTTACGAGGTTTTTATTTGTTTGTGTAGGTGCAAGGGACTTGAGCATGGCCTCCTACTGGATTGATACCTTAGTTCTCAAAAACTGAGGGAAATACTTACGCTACTTTGCTGCATCACCCTTTCCTCTTCAAGGGAAAACCAACACAGTGCTCAAGAGGTAGCAGTGCGCACCCAAGTGTTCGAACTTCAAGGGTTTTCTCGGAACCCAAAATCCGACATTGGCCCCTCGCGAGGGTCTTGAGTGTTTGCTTGATGATGAGCCGTACAGGGCCGCTTGTGGAGCCACGCCGTGGGCCGCAGGAAGGCAAGTCTGGGGACCCCCGTTCCCAAGACGCCGACAGTGACGTGATACGTCTCCAACGTATCTATAATTTTTGATTGTTCCATGTTGTTATATTATCAATCTTGGATGTTTTACAATCATTTATAGTCATTTTATATCTTTTTTGGTACTAACCTATTGACATAGTGCCAAGTGCCAGTTGATGTTTTTTCCATGTTTTTTACATCGCAAAAAATCAATATCAGACGGAGTCCAAATGCCCCGAAACTCTACAGATATTTTTATGGGCCAGAAGGAACACAACGGGCCCTGGCTGCGCCTGGGGGGGTGCCCCGAGGGGGACACAACCCACCAGGGCGCGCCAGGAGGCGCAGGCGTGCCATGGTGCATTGTGCTCACCTCGGGTGCCCCCCGGACTGCCTGTTTGCTCTATAAATACTCCAATATTCCAGAAACCCTAGGGAAGTTGACGAAATATTCATCTAGCTGCCGCAGAGTCCAGAACCGCCAGATCCAATCTAGACACCATCTCGGATGGTGCAGCTAATTGCATAATTTCCAGCCTCAAGATCAAGATTACCTCATTTATAGCAGCCACACCATCTCTTTCTGCCTCTAGTAGAGCCTCAAGAACTATAATATCTGTGCTCAGACTGCTCTACGGTGGTGTTGCCTCTGAACTGCTACCATCTGGTAACATGGATGTCACACTGCTTCCACAAATAGATTCTGAGGTTGTGCATTGTGTCCTACTGTGAACGGCATCCTGAAAGGTTTCCGCTGGACATGAGTAAGATATAATTATTGCATGATCCAGGCAGTAAGCTTACATGGTAAACGACATACGAATTATTGCCGAGCATGGCAAGCTATATTTAAATGGTTCAAAGCAGCATCAGCCGAAAAGAAATTAAAATGGTAAGATGAAACTAGGGATATTAGTGGCAAATAAACGACATCCGCCAGTCCCATCTAGTTAGTTTTTGCTAGCTCCCTAGTTCATTTTCCTCAAAAAACAAAAACTCTTTTGAACTATCATACCACTAGTGGACTTTAATCAGGATTAAACAGGACCCAATTGACATCCCTAGTTGAAAGGGAGTGTACCATTGCTATATTTAAGTTGCCAAGGCATCTAAGCAGTTCAAATAATCTGAGAAAGCACTTAACAGTGTGGCCTCATATAAACTACAAAGACAGTCTTGTGATGAATTTCAGAGGAAAAGTTAAGGACTCAAATGAACTAGGCATGCATTTCTTTATGATAGTACAGCAGGCACTGCTGACATATTGGCCAACTCAGGTATAGCCTAACAAGTAATAAACAAGCATTCGAATCAAGCAATATAGCAAAGCAGATAACTGAACTATTTGTAATTTTGTAGGATTACAGATTGAGGACACAAGCCAAGAAAGCAGCCCACACGCATTACATTTCACATGTACTAAAACACACTGGCTTACCATATGTTGCTATGAAGCCTCGCTGCTGTTGCAATGTTCTTTGAAGATATCGTCTGCATCCTGTGGTTGCAAATCTAGTTGTTGTAGTTCATTCTGCACCCTCTATTTAGGTAAAATTAATTTTAATCGCATGCACTGGTTCAAATTGATCATCAATGGTTCATCAAAACTAATGAAAGAAGGGTGTGTGCTTACATGACAATATATCTGCTTCACTCTATTTTTATGCTTGTTCGAGGTGCCAGCCCCAAAGGAACAAATATTTTGCTTGATGGGGTTGGCATCTCCATAATTAATAGAAGCATCAAATTTAGTCATGCAACTTGGTAAGATCAAGAACACACAAAAAAGTAATGAACAGAGGCTCGGAGTAGTGATGTAATAGCTAGCATCAGAAAATGTAGGGTAAAACGAACAAAAAGCAGCGGAACCACATGCTAGTTTGCTGATGTGTAATTAAGCATAGAGAACATGAAGCAGTCTGATGCAACCAACAGGTGTGTAACACCCCGGATGTATCTTCCCATACTTGTAACTCCAACTCTTGCCATTTTCGGCTATGTGTAATGATATTCCCTCCGTGGTCGGGTTTTGTTTTTCCGTGTTGCATTTTGTTCATGTCATGCATCTCATATCATATCATCATGTGCATTGCATTTGCATACGTGCCCGTCTTATGCGTCCGAGCATTTTCCCTGTTGTCCGTTTTGCAATCCGGCACTCCCACATGCACCGGCGCACCCCTCTTGTTTATTTTCGTGACCGGGTGTTGAACGTTCTCAGAATGGACCGAGTCTTATCAAGTGGCCTTGGTATACCACCGGTAGACCACCTGTCAAGTTTCGTGCCATTTGGAGGTCGTTTGATGCTCCAACGGTTAACCGGGTAACCGCAAAGTCCCTTTGTGTGTTGCAGCAAAACCTCCCTCCAAACAGCCCAAAACCCCTCTAAGTCACTTCCATGCTCTAGGTCGTTCGATCACGATCGTGTGGGCGAAAAACGCACTCCGTTTGGAGTCTCCTAGCTCCCTCTACCTATAAATATATGTTCCCCCTCCAAAAATCGGGTCCCGAAACCCTAACCCCGCTCCTCGGCGCCGCCGTACGTGTCTGCCCGGGGCCGGACACAACTGCGCCGCCGCCCCCGCCCACTCACGTGGCGCGCCGTACGCCGCGCCGCCGCCGAAGCCCGCGAGCCCGTGGCCGGCCCCCGCCGGCCCGTCTCCTCCGCCCCGCGGCCCGAGCCGCCGCCGCCCTCCTCCCCGCGGTCGCCCGCCGCCTAGCCGGCGCCGCCGCACCCGCCGTCCCGCGCCCACGCCGCCACGCCGTCGCCGGCGCCTCCCGCCGCCGCACATCCCGCGCCTCCCCGGCGCCTCCTGCTCCTCCTCTCCCTGAGCTCTGGCGCGAGCTCCGGCCAGCGAGCCCGACGAACCTCGAGCTGCGCGCCGATCCGATCTGGATCTGGAAGAGGAGGTTGACTTCTTCTCCTCCCCGTTTTTCTCCATGTCCCGAGAACTTTACAATATATGCTCCTGTTCATCGCATCATAACTCTCTGCATATAGCTCTGTTTCGTACGTGTAACATATCGAAATGTTCGCCCCGAGATGCTCTTAATTTTGTTCCATTGCACCATGTTCATTTGAGTCCGTCTTGATGCACAAATCTCAGGTGCAAGAGTGCTAATTGTTGTTAACTGTTGTTACTTCTCAGAACTTGGTGATTTGTTATTTTTGTTTCATTTAATCTGTGCATCTTATGGGCATGAGCTCTACATGTGTTTTGATGTATGACATGCCATCTTTACAGAGGTGTATGCCATGTATTTTTGTGATCTCTGTGGTGACTAGCACAAGCATGCAAACTAGGCTTCGTGATGTTTCTGATTTCAGAGACTCAGTAATTTTAGCAAGTCTGTGACTGCTGTTATTTTGTTGCTATGTATCCATGTACCTACAGAGAGATCCATGCTCCTTTTGGTGATGTTCAGTAAGGATGTTTTGTATATATAGTTTTGCTCTATCCATCCATGCCCCTGTTTGCAATTATGTAGTGCCCTAGCATGTCTTAATCTTGCTCTGCTTTTGCTATAAAATATTCCTGGCAGATTGTTTACGTGTTATTCAATTTTGCCAAGGTTGTTGTAGTTGTTTCATACATGCTATGTATTTGCTCTTGCCATGGATAGTTTCATAAACATGCTATCTTGCTGTAGGTATGCTTGTTTTGTCATGAATTGCTTTGTGGTGAGTGAATCAAGCTCACCAAGATGCCCTCATAATTTCGGTTTCTGCCATGCTCTGTTTTCTGCCAAGTCTGAAACCTTTTAACGAAACTTGCTATGTTTACATGGTTGCCATCATATCTTCTGTTCCTTTTTGGCTCATGGTCAGTAAGGGACTTTTGTCATATGCATTTAGTAGATTCATGGCATGCCTTGTTTTGCCATCTTAAGTTCATTTAGAGTGTGTTTTTCTTGCTCTGAACTTTGCTACCTGATGCTGTTTCACCCATGTCCAGTAATTTCAGTCTGTGAACCTGATATCTTTTGCACTTTTGCCATGCTTGTTTCAACCTGCTGTGTTGTGATCTAGCCGTAGCTCAGTGTTCATCTTTTGTCAAGCATCTCCTGTAGATTACTGCCATATGCTTTGTTGCTATGTTGGAGTGCTGTAGCATAGTTACTTGATGTATTCTAAGTGCTACCATGCTGTTAATCACAGATTCGTGTCATTCTTGTTTTGCTTGCCATTTGCAAACAGTGCATCCGTTTCCGGTGATCTTTATATCGATTTCGACCGAAATCATCTCATCTTTCCAGTGCCATGCTTGGTTTGCCAAGTTACTGCCTTGTTCATCATTTTTCTTCCGGAGCACGCATATGCATCGCATATCATATCTCGCATATCATGCATGTTTTGCATCATGTTGCTTGTGCATTTCCCGTGATTGATTGTGGTTCCGTTGCTTGTGTTCTTATTTCGGGTAGAGCCGGGAGACGAGTTCGTGAACGAGGAACTTGTCGAGTACGCTTACAAGGATCAAGCTTTCGACAACACTGAGAACCTTGCAGGCAAGATGACCATACCCTCGATATCACTTCTATCTTTGCTTTGCTAGTTGTTCGTTCTATTGCCATGCTGCGCTACCTACCACTTGCTATATCATCCCTCCCATATTGCCATGACGAGCCTCTAACCATCCTTTCCTAGCAAACCGTTGTTTGGCTAAGTTACCGCTTTTGCTCAGCCCTTCTTATAGCGTTGTTAGTTGCAGGTGAAGTTGAAGTTGGTTCCATGTTGTAACATGGATATTTTGGAATATCACAATATCTCTTATTTAATTAATGCACCTATATATATTTGGTAAAGGGTGGAAGGCTCGGCCTTAAGCCTGGTGTTTTGTTCCACTCTTGCCGCCCTAGTTTCCGTCATACCGGTATTATGTTCCTTGAGTTTGCGTTCCTTACGCGGTTGGGTGATTTATGGGACCCCCTTGACAGTTCGCCTTGAATAAAACTCCTCGAGCAAGGCCCAACCTTGGTTTTATCATTTGCCACCTAAGCCTTTTCCCTTGGGTTTTCGCGAGCCCGAGGGTCATCTTTATTTTAACCCCCCCCCCCCGGCCAGTGCTCCTTCGAGTGTTGGTCCGAACCGAGCAGCCTGCGGGGCCACCTCGGGGAAACTCGAGGTCTGGTTTTACTCGTAGCTTGACTTATCCGGTGTGTCCTGAGAACGAGATATGTGCAGCTCCTATCGGGATTTGTCGGCACATTCGGGCGGCTTTCCTGGTCTTGTTTTACCATTGTCGAAATGTCTCGTAAACCGGGATTCCGAGACTGATCGGGTCGTTCCGGGAGAAGGTTTATCCTTCGTTGACCGTGAGAGCTTATAATGGGCTAAGTTGGGACACCCCTGCAGGGTATTATCTTTCGAAAGCCATGCCCGCGGTTATGAGGCAGATGGGAATTTGTTAATGTCCGGTTGTAGAGAACTTGTCAGTTGACTTAATTAAAATACATCAACCGTGTGTGTAGCCGTGATGCTCTCTTCTCGGCGGAGTCCGGGAAGTGAACACGGTTTGCGTTATGCATGAACGTAAGTAGTTTCAGGATCACTTCTTGATCACTTCTAGCTTCGCGACCGTTGCGTTGCTTCTCTTCTCGCTCTCATTTGCGTATGTTAGCCACCATATATGCTTAGTGCCTGCTGCAGCTCCACCTCATTACACCATCCTTTCCTAGAAGCTTAAATAGTCTTGATCTCGCGGGTGTGACATTGCTGAGTCCTCGTGACTCACAGATTCTACCAAAACAGTTGCAGGTGCCGACGATGCCAGTGCAGATGACGCAACCGAGCTCAAGTGGGAGTTCGACGAGTAACGTGGTCGTTACTATGTTTCTTTTCCTGATGATCAGTAGTGCAGCCCAGTTGGGACGATCGGGGATCTAGCATTTGGGGTTATCTTATTTTCATTTGGATTTTGACCGTAGTCGGTCTATTTGTGGATTTTGTATGATGTATGAATTAAATTATGTATTGTGTGAAGTGGCGATTGTAAGCCAACTCTCGTTATCCCATTCTTGTTCATTACATGGGATTGTGTGAAGATGACCCTTCTTGTGACAAAAACCACTATGCGGTTATGCCTCTAAGTCATGCCTCGACACGTGGGAGATATAGCCGCATCGTGGGCGTTACAAGGTGGCATCAGAACAACACCATTATCATAAATATGGCATGCAAGAAGTAAAATAGTAGGTAGTGATATCTAGGAAGTAAAGTAATACTTAGGACAAAACTAAAGCATATTAACTTTATGTCCACTAGTTTGAAATTTCGCACATGTCACATGTTCACTGCCAGAAGTATGGCCCTATAGGTGCAAGCAGAATAACGCGTCTCATGAAAAATTGAATGATGACCTGAAGAAATTCAAAGGTGCGGTGCTTATGCTAAGAAAGTGAACGTAGGCGTCGGCCGTTGGATAATAGTACCTAATTCTCGGTGGCGTATGGGTATCGTTGTCATACTTGATAGCTAAGGATCATCGATGGTGCTCGTGTTGCAGTTGAGCTTGGGCCGGCTTTCGCCGTCGCTGAAGCGACTCCGGTGCTACGGTTGCGGCGCCTATCGACATACAAGAAAGCTCATCTATGGTAAGTGATCAGTTGCCCGATAAAGAAGAGAAAAACCGAAGGAGTACAAATCGAAATAACCTGATGAGGCTACGGCGTCAATAAATCAGGGCTGGTTGAGTTGAATATGGCATCCGTGGAGCAGGTCCGGTGCAATGGACGAAGGCTTTGGCGGGCGCAGTGTACAGTGCTTTCGGTGAGGCGGATCTGTTGCGGCAGACGAGGGCTTGTATGAAGGGCCAGCGATGGGGCGGACGAGGGAGTCAATGAAGGAACTACACTGTGGTGGACGAGGGCGCCAGTTAAGCAGATCCGGTGCGGTGGACCATGATGGCGGTCAAGGAGATCTGGAGCGGTGGACAAGCCAGTCGGTGAAGCGGCTCCGGTGAAGTGGTGAGTTGGCAGTTGGGGGTTCCAAGGTGCAGAAGGTAGAACCGGCGGGGCGTGAGGTCCACCGCTGCGGCGGAGGACTAGATTCGGTGGCTTGCCGTGGTTGGGGGTCGGGGAGGGGAAGGGGAGGGGCTTTGGGGAAGAATGTTGGGGGCAAAGAGGGGAAAACAATGGAGTTACCAAAGCAGCCCTTTTCCATTCATGTGGCAGGGGTAAAACGGGAATATCGCAGGGCTAACCTTTTGGGCGCGAGCTATTTTGATGTGAGCGGGAAGTTTGAAAGCTTTTGGCGCCTGAAATTATAAGTGTTCTGCTCTTGTACGGCCGACTATGATATCATGGCCGAGAGTTTATTTGTTTTGCACGCAAAAAAAGTGCAAGTTTTGAAAATCAATGTCTCCAACTCGAAACTTAGATTGTCCATTCAATTCAAATATGGATCATTGAGCTATACAAGTAAATACCATCATATAGTCCAATTAAAATGAAATTCCAAATGTGTTTATCCTAAATATGATGACAAAAGCAAAAATGTGTATGTGTATGAATAAAGTGGATGATTATAAAGTTTGAACATGCCCGTATGTGTATATCTCTAGGTTTGATATATGAATCTGAAATCACGAAATCCCGGCTTAAAAAATGTACCTCCGTTTAAATGAATTACAAAAGCTAATGATGGAGTCGAATTCCAAAATTCCAATCATAGGTTTGTAATTCTGGTACATCAAGTTATATCACGCATGTTCAAAAGTATCGTTATCTCATAGTCCAAACTTTGAAACAAATTGATCAACCATGAGTGCACACACTATTGACCATATATATCTCAATTACGCTAAAGTCCCTCAAATATAGACAACTAACTCATTATCTGAAGGCAACCCCGCCACCCCCACCCACCCCGTCGCCCCCCCACACACACTCGCCGTTCTCTCCCCCAGACACGAACACACGAGCACATTAACACCCCCCTCTCTTCTACTGTTTGGACCCTAATATAGGTCTCTTATCACTTTGTCTCTCGGGCATGCACACATCTCTTCCCCCACTCTCCAGGTTTCACGGCATCTCTCTTTCCCAAGCACACGCACTATGTAGAGTGCATCTTTCTCATACACACAAAATGTCGCCCCCAAACGTCTATCTCCCTAGTTATGTGGTTCTCGCACACCCACCTCACACACCACCCCACTGCAACACAAGCACACTTTGTCTCCTTGTGCACCACTCTCCTCTTTCTATCTCTCCCACATGCGGACCCGCCACAGCTCCTTCCTTGTATACATATATGTCGTAACTCTTTCCATAGCTCCCTAATGTATCATCGTTCTCAATCTCGCACGTTGTTCTCTACACCATCTATTCTAGATCTCTCATGAAGTCCCGATCACACACACGATGACTCGCTTCCCTTGCGTATCAGTACATAGGCCAATTTCGAACAAGATCAACATTGTCTCCCTATCTATATGCCACTTATGGACACAAACGACCCCTCTCTCCCCCCTCTTTTCCTCTCTCTCTCTATATATCTCTCTCTATATGTCTCTCTCTCTCTCTCTCTTCGTCGCTAGCTCTCTCTCTCTCTCTCTCGCTCTCACACCCCTCTCCCACACACACTCGATGTCTCTTCCAAATAGTTTGCTCCCCACCCGCACCCATGCTATCCCGCTACTACACATGCCTTTGTCTCTCTTTGACACACATGTCACACCATTCCCCCTTCCCTTATACTAGGTTTACATCATCAGTGGTCTCTCTACTCCACATACACACACTCCGTCTCACACACAAACGCGCGCACAAACACACACACACATGCACAAACACCCATCTAGCTATCTGGATCCTTCTTTTAAGACACACACCCTTGCATATCTCTATAGCTCTAGATATGTATAGACCCCCCCTCTCTAGCTCAGATGCACACCAAAATTCTCCATCTCTCTAACTCACACATCACTCCCAATGTGCGCATGTGTATCTTGCACACTCACTCTATGATTATGTCCATGTGTCTCCACGTTACACAACACAAAGCCCCATGTACATGTCTCTCTCTATCCTCCAAACACATAGACACAAAGAATATATTATCATTGCCTCAGTCTCTAGACATATCACACATGCACACTATCTCTCTCTCTCTCTCTCTCTCTCGCAAACACACTCAACAAGGGTTTCCTCGTGAATAACTTACCGCCTATTCATCAACAGTCGTGGCAGTACGGTGAACATGAGTTGTGAGAAAGAATAAATCTACACGTGCGTAGACCACCTAGTATGACTACTAGGACTAGAGCAAGCCGAAAGCGCGCCGCCGTCACCCCCTCCTTATCAGCGACGGGAGAACCTTTGTTTTACACAGTCGAGAAGTCATTGTGCTAGGGCCCCACATGCTGAGCCGTTGAATAGAATGTAGATCCTAGTTTACGGAAACAAGTATCGATAATACATTTGTATCTCCATACTTATATTTCTTCTCTTCTAAAAAAACGGAGTTGGTGATGATGGTATGCGTGTCATCTTGCAATAGATCGTCTGATCTATATCTGACGAATGGAAATTAAACTAAAAGATACCCACACCTCTCTGCACATTTGCAGACAAGGCCTTCCCAAGATCATCCTTATCTCCAACAACCTCACTGTTGAGAAATTAAAAAAGGAAGCCTCTGGAACAAACTGGCCTGGTGGCCGCTGCCGGCGTCATCCATCCCCTTGCCTCCTTTCAGTCCGACAACCAATCACCACCACGCCCCACTCCTCTTCACCTTATCTCCTCTTTCACGAGATATCATTAGTTTTTACACATGGGATTATGTCGGATTTCGGGTTCTGGCAAAACCCTCGAGGTTCGAACACTGGGGTGCGCACGAAGATCTCCCCTACCTAATCACACCCTTAGCCTCACCGCGATCTCAAAGCCTAGCTCGACGAACCTGCAACACAAGAGACACGGGATTTATATTGGTTCGGGCCACCGTTGTGGTGTAATACCCTACTCCAGTGTGGTGTGGTGGATTGCCTCTAGGGCTGAGGATGAACAGTACGAGGGGAAGAACAGCCTCCTGAAGAGAGGTGTTCTTGTGCTTGGTGAACTTCTGTGAGTGAGGATGGATCTAGTCTAGGATGAGATGTCTCTACGGTGGTGGCTAGTCCTATTTATAGAGGCCCTGGCCCTCTCCCCAAATATTGAGCAGGGAGGGAGCCAACAACGGCCAAATTTGAAGGGAGACAACTAGTACAAGCTATCCTGACTAAAGGTGGTCTTCGCCTGCCAAAGGGTCTGGTAGTGACGCCGTCTTGGGCTCCACGGTCACCTCAGTCCTACCGTCCTGCTGGTCTTGGTCTCGTTGCACCGATATGGAAACCTTTGCCTGATGCCTCGGGACTCCTCGCCTGCGCTTGCCCCTTTAGCACCAAAGAGGAAACGAGGACACTGTGCGCACTGGCGCCCGCCTAGCCTTGGTCATCATGGCTGACGTCATAGGAACCTCATGAGGTTCCCTTCCCTTGATCTCTCCGCCCCTCGCGAGCCAGTCTGGTGAGGCCGCTCCCGAGGAGGTCTTGTGTCGTCCGCCTCGCGAGGCTTGGCCCCTCGCGAGGGTCTTGAATGTTTGCTGGTGAAGATGGGCCGTACAGGGCCGCTGGCAGAGCCACGCCGTGGGCCGTAGGTAGGCAAGTCTGGGGACCCCCGTTCCCAGGACACCGACAGTAGCACCCGGGCCCAAGGCGCGCTCAGACTTGGCTTCAAGGCGAAGCCAAAGGGCAAGTGCGGAGCGCCGCGAGCCCCAACAACTTGCGGCCCCGCTCGACGCGTGGCGATTGACGGGATGTGGGCGGCCCCGCTCGACGCGTGGCGATTGACGGACGTGGGCGGCCCCGATTCCCCATGCAACCTTGAAATCCGCCTGGCTTGGCGGCCACGACATCCTACACAGTCATTTCCCTATTGCTGGCAACGCACTCCCCAACTTATTCACTTCCTTGTACCTCTTCTTCCTCTTCCAATCCGACCCGAGCTCAGTCCTCTCTGTTGCCATGGCACACCGGACGGAGAAAGGGAAGAAGCCCCTGTCCTCAGCCAGCCCACCTCCGGCCGTCGAGCCCGCCGTTGGCCGATCGCGGGTGCTCAACGAGGAGGCCATGAATAATGTCCGCCCTGCGCTCGCTACTAGCTTCAACGAATGGGGAGGGACGGTGGCCTGGCCTGCGTCCCGATCTACCATCGATAGGATAGCCACTGAGGTCTAGTTCTTCATCGACGCACTGTGGGCTGGCCTGGTTCCTCCCTTCTCCGCTTTCTTCAATGTCGTGCTTTCCCATTATCAGATCCATATGCTGCACCTTGATCCCCAAGCCGTTGCCCTTCTCGCAGTCTTCACCTTTGTCTGCAAGGCCATGGTGGGCATTGCCCTTTCCGTGGCCCTCCTATGCCATTTCTTCTCGCTGCACCTGACTGACACCCGCAGTGCTCGGGGTGCCTGAGCTTTCAGGCCGAGGCGGCGACAGCCGGCTCGGGTATTGACTTTGATCTCCCGCCGTCGACGAGCGAGTTTCGGACGCGGTGGGTGTATGTTGATGTCGGGGTGCTCAGCCCCTGCTCCCGCCTCCGTTGTCACCCGCCGTCCCCAGCTCTGGCTGGGGTCACGAGGAGCTCGGTAGCTCCCGTCTTGCTTTTGTCTGGCTCCGGCTGAGGAGGCTAAAGGATCTTGGTGTGACCGCGCCCAAGGTGATGAATGAGTTCCTCCGACGCCGCATCGCCCCACTCCAGCGCCATTCCCAGCCGATGTGGGCCCTGACCGGCGACCAAGATCGCATGAGGCTTCAGGAATCGGAGCTCCCGGCCGAGGCACGAAGGACGATGCTCGAAGTCTTGGCTGGTAACCCCTCGCCAGGCGATCTGCCGCAGGAGGGCTGTTTCCTATACAGCTGCTCGAACACGGTGGAGTTCGCGGGGCAGATGCCCCCTTTCGATGAATGGGGGCTGCGTCTAGTCGGCCTTGTGGGGCCCCGCGAGAACCCCGTCACCGCGGTTCCTCTCCTCGTCGTTGGCACCAATCTTGCCCCAAGAGTGGATGCAGGGGGGGCAAGTACCGTCGGAGGCCGGATGCGTGGGTGCCGAGGTGTCAGCGCCGCCCGAGGCTCCTGAGGCACCATCCTCAGGAGCACGAGGCTCTCTCCCCGGGGCGGCAGTTGAGGGGATGGTGCGGCCCGCTGCTCTTGAGGCCGAAGTTCCAGAGGCCTCGGCCGGCTGTCGCAAGGTGGAGCCTGACAGCTCTCCCCAGCTTGGCGCTCCTGAGGTCGTCTCCTTGGGTGCTTCTCTAGTCGCGCCCCGCGCTGGCCGCCACGTCCAGCGCTTCGGCAGGCTCCAGGTGGACTTCGAGGCTCTCCGCAAAAGGAGGGGGTCCCCAAGCTACAGAACTGGTGCCCCTCGCCGGCCATTGAAACATGGGAAGTACATCGCCATAGATGAGTAAGTACCTTATCTTTGTGATCCCTTGAGTGCCGCTTCCCTTCCTAACAGTGGCTTTTCAGGATCCCTTCCACTAATGTCGTGAAGCCTCGCAGGAAGCAGCCTCCTCCTGCCTCGAGTCTCCCGCTGGCCTTGAGCATCCCGAGCCAGCATCCCACCCCTGATGCGAGGTCGGCCGGAGAGATAGAAACGCCAGCTTGGCGTCTCGAACCCTCGCTCCCGCCATCTCTTCTTCGTGGCCTCGCAGGAGGTGCGGCGAGCGTGCAGGGTCTCCTCCTCTGGTTGTGGACGGCGGCTGGATGGCCTCAGTCTTGGCCTCCTCTTCGAGTAGCGAGCCTCGGCTTAATCGAGCTCCCGCCGAAGCCCAGTCGGTGATGGGGGGCGCCAGCCCCCAGCCCCTGCCGAAAGGGGCGAGCCACTTCGGGTCCCGTCTGCAACCCCCGCCGCGGAGGACGGGATCGGTCACGCGCTTGAGCTTGCATGCCAATGGAGCGTCGTCCGCCACGAGCTTTTTCAGGAGGAAATGGGCGCGATGAGCCGGCTCGGCAGAGAACTCGTGGATGTATACGCGCGTCTCGGAGCCGAGGGTCTTCGACTGATGGAGGAGCGACATAAATTGAAGGTGGCAATTTACCTAGGGCGCCACCAGCGTGAGCTTGATAATGCGAAGGCCGAGGTGTCCCTTGCGGCCTCGCGTGAGGCCTGCACTCGGGCCCTGGAAGAGGCCCGGGAAGCTGGCCGTCGCTGCAAGGTCGCGGAGAGACGCGCGTGGGAGCTCCAAGCCTGGAGCGCCTCCTTGGAGCAGCAGATGGAAGCGCGCAAGGCTGCCCTTGCGTTGATGAGGGGGACGCCTGCCAAGGAGGAAGAGATCCTGAAGCACGAGGAAACGCTGGCGCTAGAATCCATGGAGCGCAGCCTCGAGCTTGAGAGATTGGAGACGAGGGAGTGCCAAGTTGCCCAAGTGGAGGATGCCGCTAACGTGCGCGAGGCTAGGATCTAGGAGGAGGTCCACAGCAGGGTGGCCAAGGCGCGCGCGGATCTTGTCGGCAGGTATGACCTGATGCTGGAGCTTGTGGAAGCCGAAGCCGTGGGCCGGACTACTGCCCTCAGGACAGAGTTGGCTGAGGTGGAGCAACGCGAGAGGGCCGCTGCGGCCGCCCTGGTCTCGGCGCGGGCTGAGCTGGCCTCCGCCCGCACCGAGCTGCTTTCTCTTCAGCAGCGAGTCACCAACGCCGAGTCCTTCACGCAGTGGAGCAGGGAGGAAGTGCTTCAATGGCGGACGCTGGAGCGCGTGCATGCCCCCATGCTCCAAGGCCTCAGGAACAGGGCCAACACGGCGCTGGGCACATCTGCGACGAAAAAGCCACTCATCCCCATGTGAACGATTATGCCAGTGACCTCCGCTTCTTCACGGACGTGGTTACGCGTCTGGAGAACCAATCCGAGAGGGCTAGCCAGCTTGTTGAAGAGAGGAGTCGCGGCATGCTCGAGCGCGCGTTCTCCCGTGTATCCAGCCACCTCCAGAACACTTACCCCAACTTCGATTTTGACGCCGCCATTGCCCCCGTACCCAAGGCCATCCGGGGTGACATGGCGTGATGGGTGGAAGACAATGTGGATGCCCTAGTCAGGGCCTTCACTTCCGACGACGATGCGGTGGTGGTCGCGGCGGATGAAGGCAACGTGGTCGACGATGGCGAGGGCGGCGCCGGTGACGGTGACGGTGGTGCCAGCGATGGCGACAGCAACGCCAGTGACGCATCTGAAGGCGACCCGGGGGATGCCGTGAGCGACATGTCCGATTGAACCCGTGCTTCCCTGTTGTTAATCCTCCATGCGAAAACTCGGGCACGGCCCTAGAGGTTGTAAGAGCATTTTGGGAGGGGGAGCCCCTCATGTAAACAGATTACTGCCTCTATTTTTTAGGCCAAGCTGGATATGTGTCTTCATGAGCCCGTGAGCCCTACTGCGAGTTTGCTGCTGTGGTTTACCTTAGCCAGGATAGCTCCCGAACTGGCGCGTGAGGTTGGGAGTTTCTGAGGAGCCTGCCGATCCGTCCGAGAGGGCCTTGCGAGAAGCAAGCGCCGGCGATGGCAGGGCATGAGTGCAGTGCGCGTGCTATACCCAGCCCCCACTCGCGCGGGGCTCGTGAGGGGTAGGCAGCGGGTGCGAACTCCAAATCAAGGTAAGGAACCAGATTGCAAGAAATCGCACGAATGAGAAAAGGCACCCCCCGTGCACACCAATGAAAATTCGACTTCAAAGTTAAATCCAAAGCCAGAAAGCAGGGCTACAGAAAAGAGGTTAAAAGCAAATGGCCGCGTCCGGTGCCTAGTCTAGTCTTCTGTCTTCTCACCAGTGCGGAGCTAAGTGCTGCCACTAGGACGTGGGAGGGAGCCCCCGAGGCCCGAGGGCGGCACTCCTGCGACTCCGGGGCGTGTACAGCCCCACTCATTATTACGTGAGAGTGTCACGAGCGGAGACCTTCACAGGCGTGAGCCTTACTTCAAGGGCCCCGCCTTGTGCCACCCTCGACCACCATTGGAGGCATCCGGAAACCAGGACGACGCCAAGGGGCAAAGGGGATGCCAGCGGCACCCTCGGTGACCACGGGTCCTCTGCCGGGGGGAAGGCTCACCAGCGCCTCCCCGTCAGAGGGCCTACCTCTAGGGGGCACCCTGCTCCGTGCACCGCGGGGAGGGGCCTTGCTCCCGGCCCCTCCCGTGCAGCCCCCAGTGCGCACCTCCTAGCGGAAGGGAGGCCGTCGAGCTAGGGCCGCCATCCGCCGCTGTGACATGATCCTCCTGCGACCCATGGTTAGCGTAAGCTTGCTCCTGAGAGATTAGCGGTACCCTGTAGCTGTTGTCGCCGGCACGGTCGGTGAGGTTCCCGGGAGGCTCCTGGAAGGCCTTAGCTTCTAATGCCTCCTCCTCCCAGCCTGGTTCAAGAAACGAGCCATGGTCGTCTTCCATTGGGTAATCCTGGTCCACCATGCGGGGCACGTAGGCCTCCAAGGCCGTCGCCTCGAAGTCCTCGCCGAAGTGCCCCACGCTCCACGTTGCCCGGCCCAGCGCACCGCCCTGAGGATGGTAGGGTGGCATTCCGCCGGGGCCGTAGGTGGCGACGCTCGTGCCCACGCTCGTCGGAGGTGGCGCAGGTGCAATTGGGCGTCTGTGCTGCTGGTCGCGGCGGTGTCAACGAAGCCTCTGGGTGCGCCCGGGGGTGCACGGGCGTGGCGAGGCCCGCCATGCGATCCGGCCGCGGACTGTGGCGTAAGCTGGGAGCAGAAGGGCGGTGCCCCCGAGGCCGCGGCATCCAGGAGCTCGGCGAGGCGCTCTAGCAACACATCCCGACTGCTTTCCATCAGCCGGCATCGCAGCAGCTCCCGAGCCACCGTGAGCGCGGCCCTCACATTTTCTTGTTCCCGTCGGGTGTGCGGCGCCATGGCCGCAGCGTGGCTTGAGGCCCTTGCGGCTGCCGATGCTTGTCATGGAGTAAGGGCGGACGGCGTCTGACCACGCCGCCCGCGCCCCACGGCATTTGGCGGTGCGCGTGCTTCCTGGGGCGCGGGGTTGAGGTCTTCTTGGGCAGACGGGGCCGCCCGAGCTAGCCAAGCTGCCGTGCGGTCGGCGTTTGTCCTCGGGTCGCCGGACATCAAAGTCGCGGAGTGTCGGCGGATCAACTAGTGGAAGGGAAGCTTCGGCGTACCCCTACCTGGTGTGCCAAATGTTGAATTTCGGGTTCCGGCAAAACCCTCGAGGTTCGAACACTGGGGTGTGCACGAAGATCTCCCCCTAGCTAATCACGCCCTTAGCCTCACCGCAATCTCAAAGCCTAGCCCGACGAACCCGCAACACAAGAGACACGAGATTTATACTGGTTCGGGCCACCGTTGTGGTGTAATACCCTACTCCAGTGTTGTGTGGCGGATTGCCTCTTGGGTTCAGGATGAACAGTACAAGGGGAAGAACAACCTCCTGAGGAGAAGTGTTCTTGTGCTTGGTGAACTTGTGTGGGTGAGGATGGACCTAGTCCAGGATGAGATGTCTCTACGGTGGTGGCTAGTCCTATTTATAGAGGCCCTGGTCCTCTCCCCAAATATTGAGCGGGAAGGGAGCCAACAACGGCCAAATTCGAAGGGAGACAACTAGTACAAGCTATCCTGACTAAAGGTTGTCTGCGCCTGCCAAAGGCTCTGGTAGTGACGCCGTCTTGGGCTCCACGGTGACCTCCGTCCTTCCGTCCTGCTGGTCTTGGTCTCGTTGCATCGATATGGAAACCTTTGCCTGATGCCTCGGGAATCCTCGGCTGCGCTTGCCCCTTTAGCACCAAAGTGGAAACGAGGACACTGTGTGCGCTGGCGCCCTCCTCGCCTTGGTCGTCACGGCTGACGTTGTAGGAACCTCGCGAGGTTCCCTTGCCTTCATCTCTCCGCCCCTCGCGAGCCAGTCTGGTGAGGCCCCTCCCGAGGAGGTCTTGTGTCGTTCACCTCGCGAGGCTTGGCCCCTCACGAGGGTCTTGAATGTTTGCTGGTGAAGATGGGTCGTACAGGGCCGCTAGCGGAGCCACGCCATGGGCCGCAGGCACGCATGTCTGGGGACCACCGTTCCCAGGACGCCGACAAATTACTCCTGCATGGGTCAATCACAACAAGTGTTTTATAAAAATATGCATCTTGATGTTCCGTGCAATGCACGGACATCTTGCTAGTACTCCTACAAAAGACTAAGTTGGTTATGATGGTGTGTCTACCATCAGTCATTTCTGACCATTAGATCTACATCTAACGACTGTGAGGTAAGTTGTTGCCTTTTCTCACCAACATCCCACTTATCTACCAATTTGCAGAAAAACCCATAATTTGTATCTTAAAACCAACCAAACCCCTCCCTCACCTCACAAAAACAGCCCAAGGAATATTTTCTGATTGAAACATAATATATCTCTAGTGATATATGTATATCAAAATTAGAGTGTTTTGTATCAAGTTTGTGAATAAGTATTATTCTCATTATGATCCGTTGTAACACACGTGAACATTGCTAGTATTTCCAACCATTCCAAAAAATGCTAGTATTTCCATAGTTTTGAGTTTTCCATCAATATATTAGTCACTCATGGTTGATATTTACTTTCAATCACGCACACATAGGCGCTATGTAACTAGCCTTGCTTATTGGCTTCCAAAGCTTAACTTTCACTCCTACTTACAATAAGTAGAGTATTTAACAAAAAACTACCACTTTCAACCAGCCCTAGGAAGAAACTATTGTACAAAAAATAGCAAAAACATACCCAAAATTTCTTAATCCGTGCCAAAAACTACTACCTAGTGCCGATTAGGCTCGTTTAAACCCATTTATGACAGGGTTGGCCCACACGTCCGTGTGCTGACGAGGCAGCTTAAACCAACACATTTTGTTTGACCGTTGACACGAAGGACCCACATCTGACCTTCTATCCTGTTATATTCCCCCTCAAATTATTATTTTTATTGAACATTACTTCAAACAGTACTGATGCATGTTCGTCAGTGGCGCCGGTGATGAGGGAGTTGGCCGCCGCTCCGCCGGATGGGCCAGACGCCGCACTGGCCTCCGCATGGGTTGGCAGGCTGGCTCGAGCGTGACTCACGCGCGAGCAAGCCGCCGCCCTAGCCTTTGCTCGAGCCAGATGGCTGGCCTTAGCGCGGCGCGCGCGAGCAAGCCGCCGCGCTGCCATCCCAATCTAGCTAGCAAACCTTGCAGACAAGCAGCTGGATGGAGCTATCTTGGCTAGCTAGCGGCCGCGAGCGCCGGACGGAGCTGGCATCCGGGCAGCCACAAGATGGGCTCCGCACCACCAGCGGTTTTGACCTCGCCTTCTGCCGGCGGCGGTAGCCCCGTCCCATGGCCGAGGATGACGAGGTGGACGGGCCGGAGGTAGGAGGTCACTCGGGGATTTTTGTGCAGATTGACATGTAGGTCCCACAAGTCATAAAGCCTAACTTGCTGGTCGAATAGAAGGCGTTGAGTTAAGGGCAACATGGGTTGAAACGTGCCTATAACGGCACTTTGTAGAGTAGTCGTTTATTGGTAGGGCTGGTTGGTAAGGGCATGTACAATGGTTGATAAGGTAGTCTTATCTTAAGTCTGCCACGTATGCAAGTGGTAGTAGTTTCTTGGCATTATTAGTGGTTTCTTGGCATTATAAGTGGTTTCTTATAAGGAACAGTCTACTACTAGCGACAAAAGGTGATTCTAGGTTGCGTTGTACTCCAACGAGTACTAGTAGTGGTCACAGGAGTGTATACCTCGTTTTGTGGGTTCGATCCCGGCCGAACGCACGGCGGTCTATTTTTAAAATAGCAACTTCGCTGTGAGCCAATTTTGTACATGGGTAGTTTGAGTTTTGAAGTCGAACGGACGTGTCGCACCACAATCTGGGTGCACTGGATAGCCCAGCCATGTGAACGGGTTTTCCTTCCCATCATCTCGTGGCTCGCGTGCTCGCCCTAGCCGCACCTCGCTTGCAGCTTCCTCATCAGCTAGTAGCATATTTAAACTAGGGCCTCCCAATTAAGCCCGAGGAGCCGGAAAAGCCTGGTGTGGCATTGGGAACTGTGCAATATGGCTCTGTACGTAAAGTGCTAGTACTCTACTACTCTATAGCTAGTGGCATTGCACGCATGGACTTCACTCCATTATCGGCTCTATAAAAGAAATTCCTCTTGACGTGATTTTTTTAAACGGAGGCAAAAGCTTTGCCTCATCTCATTCATAAAGAAGGAACTACTAACAAAGTTCGACGAGACCCATTACACCTCCACAAATGGAAGCGAAAAGCCTAATCTCGCTGTATCAAATAACTCAAATGTTCTGCCCCCGTAGTAACCGTCGCTGATAAACAGGCTGCTAGTGTGTGTGTGAGAGGAGCGGCTGAGTAGGCCAGCTACGCGCTTGAATAGAGCACCGAGAGTACCCACTACGTAGGTGTACTTTCCCTGCATTGATAGTATAGCGATGGTTCTAGAGAACAGTACTACCCTCCACTTCCAACTGTAGCTCCTTGGCCCTTAGATTAAGAGTTCAAAACTGGTGCACTATAGTAGAAGTACAGTACATCTCACTACTAGTTGAGAAAGTAGTACTAGTACCGCTACAGTACGAGTACGTAGTAAATAATAGCCTCACCCCTTCGCTAAGGAACAATCGAGGAGCTACAGTTGGAAGGGACAAGGCCCCGCGGTTACTACGCTCTTTTCTCCTCCTCGCCAGTGCCCCTCCCCATGAAGAGAAGGTAGTTCGTCGCTGCTCCCAGGGATTCGCCAGGCGGTTCTCCTCCTCGTCGGGGCTGGGAGACCTTGGACAACAATCCTCTAGGAGAAATCGAATGCCGCTCCAACGTCCTCACCGCCGCAAGACTCGGTGCTTTCTGCACCAACTTTTTCAAGACGGTGCTTAAACAGGCTTGGGAAAAGGCCATGCTTGTTGGTCTTCCATGCGTCCTCGAGGAGAAGGTTCTTCTATAGGACAATCCTTCGAACGGTCCACCGCTCCCTGGCCATGGTTGCACGTTGACTCCACTAGAGTTGCCGACGTTGAGAGGTAGTCGGATTTTGTCCGATGAGCAGGTCAGTCATGGAGTTTGATCATGTAGTACTTAGTTATTCCATTTCCATCCCGTAATTTCTCCGCTGCCCACCGTCTTATATATAGGTCTGGGTCAGTGCCAACGAAGATTGGCTTGCTTACCTCCGGCCGGATACCACCATCATTTTGCACAACATCCACAACAGTGCGGCCGTTCCATAGACTCCTTCTCAACCATTGGGATCGGCCTTGCGGACTGGTAGGCTTGAATACGTATGATGATGCCTACATGAGATTGAAGAAGATAGCAATTGCGGATCCGCCGACAAAGCGACGCGGCTACGACGATTACTATCTCATCGCGGTGTTCGGCATAAGGATTTTCATCAATGCAAGAGGCAGTAACGGCAGAGGCTGGCCCATGTTGGCCACGGCAGATTTGTACCCCTACGCGTTCGAAGACGCCGTGCGCCATCTAGGATGCATCTTTGCGGTGACAAGCCAGGGGTCTTGTTTCATCTGGTTGCCATCCTACGGTACAGGAGATTACAAATGGAATGCACAATCCATCATTTGCATCCCTAACGGTACTCCATTATTTTGCAGGGACCAGTCATCCCCCGATCAAAATAAGATCGCCGATCCTAGATGTGCATTTGCATCCGCGATTCAGTATAACCTGGAAACTTGTAGCTGTCTTTGGCATATTGGGATCAACTATCTTAGCAGTCGTTACCCATGGTACCACTGATGTGCAACGTGGTCACACAATCTACCATGATCGGACCGTCACAATCTACCCAGGTATTCCATTTAGTATTATATTTTTTAACCCTCTCTCCTTCTCTTTCGTTGTTGTACTACTTACTAGTACTAGCAGGAGTACTTTTTACCTTGGAGGACGCGTATAGCTAGCTAGGCCCTTGAAGACTTGAACCCACTAGCTGCCACCATTTTTGTTTTTCCATGTCTTACTATCTCATCCATGTAGCCAAGAGTGGCTATATATAATAAGCCAGTTATTTTACTTCCTCTATACTGGAGTACTACTATTTGCTGCACAGTATTACTGGCCGCCATATTTGAGCACAACATTATTATGCATGGACCTTGACTGTGTACGTCACCATGTGTCCAGATCTAAGATGCCGCATGTACCAGATGAACGGCGCCGAATTCAACCCCCGTGATGCTACGTGGGTGTCGAGGAACACTCTTGGAGAGTACTCGCTTTTCATTGGGGACAACTACACCATTGTGAAGCGGATGCCACCTTCCGTGCACGACACCGAAGGCCTGCCATTCATGAAGCATGGTTGTGTCTTTAGTGCGCACTGCCGGATGAACGACATGCTGGGACACGCTATCCCTGATTTATGCCGCTTCAGCTTGGACGAGTCTCCATCATGTGGAACCGGACTAGAAAGTTGCGACAATGATTCATGTTTCCCACTGCTATAGATCGTGCCATCCATGAAGAACACCTGGGACTGGAACCTAGAGGAGGACATGTAGCCCATCTATAACGTGTAAGTGGGTATGGTAAATTGTGAACGGTAGCGCTGTGAATATATGTAGACTAGTCGTGCACAAATTTATCACATGAATTGGAGATGAACTTGTGTGGCATACTGGCATTTGTCCTTTAGAATTTATTACTATAAATGTGTTATGTGTACGTGCAACTTGTGTGGTTGTTGCATGGGATCCAACACACTCTTTGAGAATAAAGGTCGCACAGCTTTGGATATAGGTGACGTGGCGGCATCATACAGTAGCATCGTTCGCTATAGTTGTAATACTCCTACTAGGACGACGACTCCTATAAAACCTTGCACTTGGCTCTTTGCCTCTTCGAGAGGTTCAACAGTTCGTACTCGTGTGAACCTTGCACTTGGCTCTTCGCCTCTTCGGAAGGTCCAACAATGATGATACTACAGTACAATATGCTTCTGGCAATCTGACACCAATTGAATTGTTGCACGTCCACCGCGAGGGCGAGGGCGAGCGAGAGGGAGAGGGAGAGGGCGCTGTATCAAAACCCTCTCCTCGTCCTGCGAGCCACCGAGCGCGTGGTCGAGGGTGGGGCATAGTAAGCAAGCTTCTCCTCGTTCGGCGAGTTGACGGGACACATGGCCGGCAGACGTGCATCAAAAAGGTTGCCGGTGATGGTCAATGGCCGGCAGACGTGCATCAAAAAGGTTGTGGTGCTGCACACCAACCAGAACTTCGACCATTCCCGCAAAAAAAAGAACTTCGACCAGCAGAGGACCAACTGGGTGATGCACCAGTACCACCTCAGGGACCTGGAGCAAGAGAAGGAGCTGGAGCTGGTCCTCTGCAAGATTTTCTACCAGACGAATACTAGGGCCAGGACTAGAAAGATTATAAGTTAGTTTGGTATTAGTACTTGTACTACATTGTCATCTGCAAGTTGGTATTGCTGTTAACGTTATTCGGTATGAACTTGGCATTTGCTTCCAACTATCATGCCGACGGTCGACGTGGATATAAAGCTGAATCATTTGTTTCGAAACGAATTTTCAGGCACCTAATTTTTATTTGATGGATAGCATAAGCACCTGCTGTTTGAATTCCCAGTTCTCCAATTTTTTTGAAACAAGTGCATGCACTTATTATCATGATAAAAAACAATATACCTGCTGCATCCCAGTTATCAGTCTGTACTTGCAGAATTCTCTCGCTTATTGAGTAGGTATATTGTTTTTTCAGGTCGAGCAAGTTTCAACTGGGCTGTAGACTGCCCAGGCTTGGTTTTGTTTTTAACCGGCCTAGCCCATGACGACAACGGGGCACAAAGATCCAGCAGGTATCTACTGGCCTCTGGCCCGCCAGCGTTAGTTATATTTTGTCTTACAACATCCGCAGGCAGTTTTTTTACTGAATCAAATACACAGCCCAGTTCTATTTTCCTCTTGAAATGCCATGTCCTACTTCCGTGTTCTAATCTCTACCTATAGTTTTACTAGTTCATATACACGTATCATTATATTGAAAATACATAAAGTTCACTTTTCATATTTACATCCTTATTTTGGTTGATGTTTTCCCTCCCAACGTTGATTTTTACCACTAGTTTTTCCTTAAACCACTCAATTGTCCCACGTCTTGTTTGCTTACAAAAACAAAACAATTTTTTGGCAAATCAATAAGTTCTTAAAAAAATGTTTATCATTTCAGGATTACAATAGTTCGGACTCCACCGAAATATGCAAAATAAGGTTAAACTTTTTGACCGTGGTCCTCGGCAGAAAATGGGTTGTAATAAATTACTTAAGAATTAGCAAATGGGCTGCAAATTATTAAAAAATAGCAAATGGGTTGTATGTTATCTGCCACAGATTTGGAGGCTGACTTGTGGGCCTACTAAGTTCATGCGTACACAAGGTTTCTCAAAAAACAAACTTAGTCAACAATCGACTCTACCAGCGTCAGACTGTTAGATGTCAATCTAATGGCCATCGTGCTTCTTCAGTCTCTGATCTTCCTGCTCCAGCCGCCCAAACCAGCGCCGGCGGAACCGCCTGCTCCTGCCTCCCGTGGCCGGCTGTGCTGCCGAGCGGGCCTCATGGCACCACCATACTCGCATCCCTAGCGTGGCTATCCCTCTACTCACCCACACCTCCTGTTATTTTCCGGCGACGGCAGCCGAACCAGTCAACCCTCATACTCCCCACCGCGTGGGCAGCCACTGATGTGTCTTCCTCAGCTCCGTGTCGTTCCCTTCGTAGGCCTCACCGTCGTCCACCGCCCTGGTGCTCTCGGCGCGGCGTGGTCAACGAACGACATCCATTGGAAGTGGACTGTACGTGGAGAGGCTGACAGCTGGGTCCACGGCCGCACACAAGGAAATACCGCCTTATAACGCGCAAAATAATAATTCCTCCACCTGACATCTGGGACAAACCGAAAGGGCCTCTGTATTTCGCAAAAAACGTTCCCGTCCCTAACAGCTCGGACCCACCAGTTATATCTTCGCACGCAAGGAAGTGCTTCCTTATTACACAAAAAAAATGAATACTCCCCCTACTAGCTGGGACCCACCGTATGAGAGGCTGACTTGGGGGCCTACTAAGATGACGGGGACGGAGGGCTTTGTCAACTTAGTCAATATGAATGATTCTAGCTCCAGTGACCATACGATGTGCATCCAACGACCGTAGTGCTTCTTCAACCACTGGTCTTCTTGCTCCAGCCACCCAAACAAGCGTCGGCTGTGCCGCCTGCTCCTGCCTCCCGTCTCCGGCTGTGCTACCACCGCTGGCCATGCCTTCCCTCTATACTCACCCACACCTCCTATTATTCTCCGGCGACGGCAGCCTCACACCGCAGCCGAAGCAGTCAACCCACGTACTCCCCTCCGCGTGGGCATCCACTGTCGCGTCTTCCCCGTCTCCGCGTCGTCTCCTTCCTAGGCCTCGCCGTTGTCCACCGCCCTGGTGCTCTAGGCGCGGCGTGGTCAATGTGGTCAACGAACAACTTCCATCAGAAGAGTACTGTACGTGGAGAGGCTGACAGCTGGGTCCATGGCCGCAGCAAGGAAATGCCTCCTTATTATGCGCAAAATAATGATTCCTCCACCTGACAGCAGGGACCCACTGGACGGGCCACCATATTTTGCAGAAAAAAAACGTTTCCCCCTGACTGCTAGGACCCACCAGCTACATCTTTGCACACAAGGAAGTGCCTGACAGTCGGGACCTACTTGGTCGAAGCGTACATAGCATTGTCATTCTGGCCACGAACGTGTACGTACATACGATCGGTCTGTCTGCAGGCTGCAGCGATGAACCGTGGCCGTGTAAGGAAGGGCACGTGTCGTAGTAGAGGCGCGCACGTAGCATGTACATGTATGTACAATGTCCAGGGTGCAAGAAAGAAAATACAGCCACATACGTACATACGGGCGGGGTCTCGAATGCCTACTCGCGCATACGTATGGCCCGGGCTCATGTACATGGCTAGGTCGGAACAGAGAAGTTTCGTCGTCGTCATGTTCATGGGGAGGCAACTGGCTGGGTCGGAACGGAATGCGTCGTCGTGTTCATCAGGAGTCAACCGGCTTGGATGGAACAACTGATGGAAACGAGGCCTGGCGTACCGCAGAACGAAGGAAACGGCCATGGGCGAAACAGGATCCTGTTCATCGGGAGGGGTCTCGCGTACCGCAAAATGGAGGAAACGGACCTCCTACGGTCGAAACGGGGTACTATTGATCGGGAGGGGTGTGGCGTACTACAAAACGGAGGAAACGCACTTGTGTTGGAGCGCTACGGTCGAAACGGGGGTCCTGTTCATCTGGAGGGGTGTGGCATACCGCAAAACGGGACTCCACGGGATACTGTTCATCTCCACCATCGTCTGCCTCCATGGGCTACTGTTCATCCACCGTCGACCTCCTTCGGCCTCCACCTGCGACTATTCATCCACGGGCTTCTGTTCATCCAGCCTCCACCGCGCGCTCCTCCACCAGCTACTGTTCAACCAGCCCTCTCCACGGGGTCCTGTTCAACCACCCCTCCATGGGCTACTGTTCATCCAACACTCCACCGGCTACTACTTAACCAGCCCTCCACAGGGTCATCCTGTTCATCCAGCCCTCCACGGGGTCCTGTTCATCCACCCCTCCACCGGCTCGATCGATCGGGGTACTGTTCATCCATCGGCAACGGCATCTACTACCACAGGGTCCTGTTCATCCAACTCCCCACCGGGAACTGTTCATCCAACCCCCCCCCAACATTGCTCACTGTTCATCCAAAGGCAGCATCGATCGACTTCAGTTAGCAGTAGTAGCGAAGGAATCACTCGTGTTCAGTTAACAGCAAGGGATCGATCGATCGCTCGGGTTCAGTAACGCCTAGCCTGCAGTGCAATCACTCGGGTTCAGTTAGAGCCCAACGCCTCGCTCGGGTTCAGTTAGAGCCCAACGCCTCGCACACAAGCGCGTACGTACGAGAGAAACGCGCATCGCTCGGCCCCCGACCAGCCACCGTAAGCGGGAACTCCCCGATATTTTCCTCGCCCTCGCTTCTACCATGGTTTTTTCCATATTGGACGGCCCAATGAATGTCATACAGCTGCGCCTCCAGCCTGCCCAGGACAAAAAACCCATTTTCTGTCATGATTTTTTGTCATAGAAGTAGGAGGCCACCACATCTATGATGATACCGGGTTTTGTCACAATTATCGTCATACAAGTGTCGTAAGTATGCCAGAAAAAAATTCATTCGGCCCAAAATGTCACGGATGTCTCTCTTTTTTGTAGTGCTCGCACCAAGACGCGCGGCCCCGCGGCGCGACCCACCGCGCAGGGCGCCTGCGCGTGAAGAAGAAATCTGCCGGGAGGTCCAGCACCCGCAAGAGGACGCTCCTGCGCTCCCGGCACCACCGCGTCAAGACCGTGCGCTGCCGGCCGGCGGCGATGCGTGGGTACCAAGACCAGGCTCCACCTCTGCGACGGGCTCCTGTGACCATGGCGGGCTGTCACGCCTTCACCCACGAGCGGCACAGTGTTGTCTGGCTCGGCAAGTTCAAGCCCGACCTGCCTCCGCGCTACAACGGCACGCTCGACCCTGCTGAGTTCTTGCAGCTCTATGAGCTTAGCATCGAGGCGGCGAACGGCGACGAGAAGGTCATGGCGAACTGGCTCCCGCTGGCTCTCAAAGATAGCGCATGCTCGTGGCTCCAGAACTTGGACGTGGGGTCGATCTCGTCCAGGGGAAAGATGCGTGAGCGCATCGTCGCTAACTTCCAAGGCACTCGCGACCGCCCGCCCGCCGCTGGTGACCTGCGGCGCATCAAGTAGCAGCCAGGGGAGACCCTACAGAAGTACATCCAGCGTTTCAACAACGTTCGCCTCACGATCCCCAAGGTGACGGACGAGGCCATCATCTCAGCATTCTCTGATGGCATCCGTCATGTCAAGATGAAGGAGGAGCTCGCCATACACGAGGACCTATGCACGGCTCTAGAGATGTTCAACATGGCGACCAAGTGCACGAGAGTTGAGGAGGGACGCCTCTCCCTCCTCGAGCTTCCAGCTGCTGACCCAGAAGGAAAGAAGGCCAAGACCAAGGACGTGAAGCACAAGGGGGCTGGCGTACTCGCGGCGGAACCAGAGATGAAGCGCGGCTGCGACCACCCAGAGTCGTCAAAGGACAATCGCCCGTTCTGCGCCTTCCACAACATGCACAGCCACACCAACGACTGTCAGGAGCTCAGGGCCATCTGCGACAAGCGCTTTGGTCGATGCCCCGAGGGCAACGACCGAGGCTACGGCCGTGGAGGAGGCAGAAGTGGAGGACGCTGGGATGACCGTGGCCCCCGCCAGGAATGGCTCGACCGACCTCGTGAGGATCGCTGGCAGGATCAACCTCACGAGGGTGCCTAGAGGGATCGGCCTCGTGAGGATCGCCCTTAGGTTAATGCTGGCCTAACTCCGCTGCCGCCACCACCAAGGAGGAACGACGACCATCACCAGGCGGTTGGGGTTGGGGGCTTCCAGGAGCCTCGCACCATCGCCTGCATCTTGGGTATCGCTCAGGCCCCAGCCTCCCAGCGTATCTTCAAGCAGTTCGCTCGTGACATGAGCGCAACCCTCCCCAGGCTCGAGGCCACACACCCACTCAGGTGGTCCAAGTACACCATCATCTTTAGCTCAAGTGCACAGCAACCGCCTGCGCTCTCCCGATGCTCTGCTCACCCATCATCAGCAATGTTCTTGTCACCAAGGCCCTCATCGATGGCGGCGGACGGCTCAATGTCCTCTCTGTCGACACGTTCGACCACCTCCAAGTGCCATATGATCAGCTACAGCCAACCAAGACATTCTCAGGAGTGACCGACGGCTCCACCACCCCGATAGGGCAAATCTGCGTCCCTATCACCTTTGGCAAGCGCGAAAACTACCGCACTGAGCTCATTGACTTCGACGTTTCCCACATTCGCCTTCCGTACAATGCCATCCTTGGGTATCCGGCCTTAGCCAAGTTCATGGCAGTGAACCATCATGGTTACAATGTCCTCAAGATGCCAGGGAGTTGCGGCGTCATCATGGTAGCTGTCGGCGTCCTGGGAACGGGGGTCCCCAGACTTGCCTGCCTGCGGCCCACAGCGTGGCTCCACTAGCGGCCCCGTACGGCCCATCTTCACCAGCAAACACTCAAGACCCTCGCGAGGGGCCAAGCCTCGCGAGGCGGATGACACAAGACCTCCTCAGGGGCTGCCTCACTAGGCCGGCTCGCGAGGGGCGGAGAGATCAAGGCAAGGGACACCTCACGAGGTTCCTGTGACGTAAGCCATGACGACTGGCGCCAGGCGGGCGCCAGCGTGCGAAGTGTCCTCGTTTCCTCTTTGGTGCTAAAGGGGCAAGCGCAGGCGAGGAGTCCCGAGGCATCAGGCAAAGGTTTCCATATCGGTGCAACGAGACCAAGACCAGCAGGATGACAGGATAAAGGTCACCATGGAGCCCAAGACGGCGTCACCACCAGAGCCTTTGGCAGGCGAAGACCACCTTTAGTCAGGATAACTTGTACTAGTTGTCTCCCTTCAAATTTGGCCGTTGTTGGATCCCTTCCCGCTCAATGTTTGGGGAGAGGACCAGGGCCTCTATAAATAGGACTAGGCACCACCACAGTAGGGGGCAACTAATCATGGATCACTGAGATCACCCTCAACCACACGAGTTCACCAAGCACAAGAGCACCTCTCCTCCGAAGGCCGTTTTTCCCTTGTAACTGTTCATCCCCAGCCCAAGAGGCAATCCACCACACCACCCTAGAGTAGGGTATTACACCACATCGGTGGCCCGAACCAGTATAAACTCTTGTGTCTCTGCGGGTTCGTCGTGCTAGTCTTTTAGATCGCGATGAGGCTGAGGGCGTGATTAGGTAGGGAGAGATCTTCGTGCGCACCCCAGTGTTTGAACCTCAAGGGTTTTGCCGGAACCCGAAATCCGACATTTGGCGCGCCAGGTAGGGGTGCGCCGAAGCTTTTTTCTGCCGATCCGTGTCCCGTCGCTTTGTCGTATCCATGGCGGACGCTCGTCGAGCCCGCGCTAAGCGTCGGGCCGCCCTCGTCGCCCGCGTCGCTCACACCGCTCCTCTCGGCGGGCCTCCCTCGTTCTCCGTCGCCCGCCGCCAACACCGCCACCGGCCTGGCAGGAAGTGAGCAGCAAGCATCCTCGCTGCACCCCTCCGTGCAGCGGGACGGCCGCACCACCACTCCGTCGCTAACCCCAGTTGGCTCGTCGTCTCACGCTCGTCGCGCTCCCATGGACACGCAGGGCGAGCTGCTCATGGCATGCGATCTCCTGCGCTACCGTCCAGTCGACGACCTCTATGAGCCGCAGGGCTCGTCTGCGCCGCAGGGGGCTCCCCCGCGCCGTTCCTCTTGCTGCCTCGCCCTCCACCAGCTGCGGGCGACGTGGCCCACGGAGCGCCTCCACCACCTCTGCACCAAGACGGTGTTCTGGCACCGAGGCGCGCGGCCCCCCGGCGTGACCCACCGCGTCGGGCGCACGCACGAGAAGAAGGAAGCTGCCAAGAAGTTCCCCAGCCACAGGAGAATGCGCCCGCGCTCCCGGCACCACTGCGACAAGACCGCGTGCCACTTGCAGCAGCGGCGCGCGGGCACCAAGGGCAGGCTCTGCATCAGGAAAGGGCCCCGGTGGCCATAGCAGGCTGCCGCGCCTTCATTCCTGAGCTGCGTAGCATCGCCTGGCTGGGCAAGTTCAAGCCAGACCTGCCTCCTTGCTACGACGGCACCCCCGACCCTGTGGAGTTCCTATAGCTCTACGAGCTGAGGATCGAGGCGGCCAACGGCGACGAGAAAGTCATGGCGAACTGGTTGCCCATGGCTCTCAAGGATGGTGCTCCCTTGTGGCTCCTGAACCTGCCCCCGGGCTCGATCTCCTCCTGGAACGAGATGCGCGATCGCTTGTTCACCAACTTCCAGGGCACTGGCGACCGCCCTCCGGCCGCGGGTGACCTGCGCCGCATCAAGAAAAAGCCAGGAGAGACCGTGCAGAAGTACATCCAGCGCTTCAACAACGTTTGTCTCAAGATCCCCAAGGTGACGGGCGAGGCCATCATCTCCGCATTTTCTGCTGGCGTCCGTGACGTCAAGATGAAGGAGGAGCTCGCCATCCACGAGGAGCTATGCACGGCCTTCGAGCTATTCAACCTGGCAACCAAGTGGGCAAGAGCTGAAGAGGGGCGCCTTTCCCTCCTCGAGCTCCCAGCTACTGAGCCGAAGGAGAAGAAAGTCAAGGCCAAGGATGTGAAGTGCAAGGGAGTAGCCGTGCTCGCGGGGGAGCCAGACACGAAGCGCGACCGAGACCATCCCGAGATATCCAAGAGTAGCTAGCCGTTCTACGCCTTCCACAACGTACACAACCACAACACCAACGACTGTCAAGAGCTCTGGGCCATTCAAGATGGACACCTCTGTCGACGCCCCGAGCACAACGACCGGCGCTATGGCCGGGGAGGAGGACGAGGCGGAGGACGCTGGGACGACCGCGGCCCTCGACAGGAGCGGCGCGACCAGCCTCGCGAGGACCGCTAGCAGGACCAGCCTCGTGAGGGCGCATGGAGGGACCAGCCTCGCGAGGATCGCCCTCAGGGCAATTGTGGCCTTCCTCTGCTGCCTCCACCACCAAGAAGGAACGATGACCACCATTAGGATGAGGGGGCTAGGGGCTTCCAGGAACCGCCCGCCATCGCCTGCATCTTGGGCGGAACTCAAGCCCCAGCCTCTCAGTGTATCTTCAAGCAGTTTGCTCGCGAGGTGAACGCAGCCCTTCCCAGGCTCGAGGCCACGCGCCCGCTCAGGTGGTCCAAGTGCGCCATCACCTTCAGCTCAGCGGACCAGCTCAAGTGCGCAGCCACCACTGGCACCCTCCCGATGCTCTGCTCGCCCGTCATCAGCAACGTGCAAGTCACCAAGACCCTCATTGACAGCGGTGCAGGGCTTAACGTCCTGTCCATCGAGACATTCGACAGCCTCCAAGTACCATACGATCAGCTTCAGCCTACCAAGCCCTTCTCAGGAGTGACCGACGGCTCCACCACGCCGATAGGGCAGGTCCGCCTACCTGTCACCTTCGGACAGCGCACAACTACCACACCGAGCTCATTGACTTCGACGTTGCTGACATCCGTCTGCCGTACAATGCCATCCTTGGGTATCCTGCCCTGGCCAAGTTCATGGCGGTGACCCACCACGGCTACAACATCCTCAAGTTGCCTGGAAGCGGTGGGATTATCACTGTCCCCTGTGAAAAAAGAGATGCGGTGTGCTCCCTCGAGCGCGCCTTCCAAGCTGCATCAATCGAAGACCCCGACCACAATGCAGCGCAGTACCCTCCTGAGGCCGTTCCCAAGAAGAAGAAGCAGCTACTCCGCACAGCGCCTTAGGTGAGCGGCGCCTCTGGCGGCGCAAAATCAGGATCGGCGCCCGCGCCTGGGGAACCTCCCTCCCTCACATAGGAAGGCGCGCCCGGTGCCCTCCTCGGGCAGGGCTCGGGGGCTCTCTTCTGGAGGGCCTCAGACCTAGCCAACATCACGAGGGAGGTGCTCGGGCACCACGTGGAGGCGTGCTTTGCGGCACGTTTCCCCCAGGAGGATACTAGGCGAGGAGCGCCCGGCGCTCAGGAGTTCATCACCAAGGTCACTCTGGAGCTGCAGGATGCAAGAGCCATGCATGGCGACCGCCGCCCACATGGCGCAACTCCCCATCTAGGCGAGGATTGCAGGCTACGCGTCTGTGTCGACATTCCAGGGCTCAACAGGGCCGCATCTCAGGAGCTCTTCTCGCCTTCGCGCATGGGACATTGCGAGGGCCCACCTCACAGCTATGTTCGCATGCCATTCAGCCTACCAAGCATGGCAGCCGCCTTCCAGTGCAACCTGCGGAGCTTCCTGGCAGCTCAGGAGGCCAGGCATCACGCAGTCCTGACAGAGATGGAGACGGTCCTCAAGGAACCGCCCGGACCCCCAGAGCCTCCCAAGGCTCAGAGCTCCGGTGGCTCGTGAGGAGCAACCCCTTCGCCACGCATCTTCAGCTGCCCCAACATCCCTCCGACAACAGAACCAGGTGACATTTTCCAAGTTTATTTAGCTGGGAGCGCCCCCCGGGCTGCATCATTCCCAGGCCACGTGGGTCTGTCCCTGCGGTATGTATCCTTTTACGTCTTTAGCTTACTTTGCTGGGGGCGCCCCTCGGGCTGCAACATCCCCAGGCCGCTCGGGTCCAACCCAGTAGTGTGTATCGTTCTTGCATTTACCTGAGCTAGTTTGCTTTTCATGCGTAATCTATCTATGGTTATCACCTGCTTGATTGCCACCCACCTCGGGAGCTACACATGCTGGCACGGCGCTTGTGCTCGGGTCCATCCCTGCAACGTCTACAAATCTGAGCGGTCGAGCTCTGGCTCGCAGCACGCCCCACGCACGTTACCTCACAAGGCCCTCAATACCTTCATCTTCTTGTAGAGCGAGCTGCCGCAGGCCGGTAATCATCGTGGCAATTTGTGTCCCTCCTCGTGCTAACCTGCAGGAACCTCCCGAGGACGACAACGGGTGGTACCACGGGCTCCTTCTTCTCCCATGCGATTCGCTTGCGCGTTAAAAGGGGGGCTCCTGAGCATCGCGACTCAGGAGCTCCTACTGGCTCTCCATCCCTCACCCCCTGGCCTTGACCACGGCATCGCGACCTCGCATACTAGCGGCGGCTGAGCTCGCTCGAGGGCCGGGACCTGAGGACGCAGAGCACACAGAAGAGCGTGGAGAAGAGGGGGAGGCTCGCACGGCCTAACCTAGCTACCATACAGTAGTCGACGCTCAAGTCTGGCGCAACACTAGGAACCAGCTCCAGAATGCCAAGATAAGTCTCGTGCCTGGATCGACCAGCGCTACAACATAGGATCCTCACCTGTGGCAGCCTTGTTACGGCAACATCGCCGCCCTTTCCTGCCTCTCGGTGGTTGCTTGAGCGCTAAAGGGGACCTCTTGAGCATCGCGACTCAGGAGCTCTTACTGGACCTCAGGCCGCTCACCTCCTGGCCTTGACCACGGCATCGTGACCTGGCATACCAGCGACGACTGCAGCCTGCCTGGGGACCGGGACCCGTCGGCGTAGAGCACCAAGCTGTTGTGGGGTTGGAAAGGGGAGACTGAGCCGAAACAAGACATGCACTCGCGAAATTTTCATAATAGGGATAATATGAACAGGAGACATTACAGATCCTTTACATGCCCCCACGGGGCCCATTTCGATTCCTCGCAGGGAACAAAAGAAGGGAGTTCCTAGGAGCCCTATCTACATGCGCCAGCGCAGCCGAAGCCATCATCAACAGTGGGCCACGGGAGGCCAGCGCCAACCCCATCCAGATCAGCGAGGGCGGCGGTCGGACGCTGCGGCCTTGCTCCGGGCCTGGTGAGAGCTCAGGGGCAAGTAGCTGTCGTTGCTCGTCTCCGGGGTCTCGTAGGGCTCGGGAGAGTCGCAGGACTCCCGATCGTCACTGTTGCTGCTGGAGGAGCCGCTGGAGAAGCTAGCGGCGAGCTCAGCGCTGGCTGCTGCACCGTCCCAACGACCCCCTCCAAGGCAGCACTCCAAGCGGCGGCCTTCTGCGTCGAAGACCTTGAAGAACATCTTGGAGGCGCCGTCGTACCTGAAGTGGATGGCGAGGGCGCCTTCCACGCGGCAGACCCAAGCAACCTCGCCCCAGCCGCGGGTCATGAAGATCTTTCCTGGGGAGACGGTTTCGACTTCCGCTCGAGTCGCCGGGGCATCCCAGTCGGGGTGCTGCAGCCAAAGCTCGAGAGGGCCCCTCGGCGGCATCTCGGCGGAGAAGAACTGCGGGAAGCGGATCCAGGCGCGCAGAGGCATCGCCGCCCACATCACGAGTTCACGCGAGGAGTCCGCGGCGTGGACTTCTGGGGCGACGGCATGAGTCACCGCGGTGCGGCGACCACGGCCCCGGCACGGGCGGCGGGGCTCGTTGCCTCTTCCTCTGGAGCCCTCAGCTTGGGCGTACAGAGGCAGTGGGTACCCGGGAGGAGGCCGCTCGTACCAAGGCCTCGGCACCTCTTGCCTCACGACCATGTCGCAGCAGTGGCTCGGTCTCTTCTTCGGCGAAAGTGGCCCGGGCTCGTCGCGGGGGGTTTTCCCCTTCTCTGCCGCCGAGAACCTCCGAATAGGCGCCATGGAGGTCGCTACTAGCAATGTAGCGAGGAAGAGGAAGCAAGCAAGACAGGAAGAGATGAGCGACGGGGGCTCCGCCGCCTCCTCATTTATAGCAGGAGAAGGCCAACCGACGATCCCCACGATCACAGGTAATGATGATTTTTCTCTACTTGCAGTAGGGACTCGTCAAGTTGGGCAGTTGCCGAGGCAGCGTGGGGAATAGGAGACGCCCACGTCCAATCAATCGCAACGCGTCGAGCAGGGCTGCAGGCTGTTGGGGCCCGCGGCGCTCCGCACTTGCCCTTTGGCTTCGCCTCAAAGCCAAGTTCAAGCGCGCCTCGGGCCCGGGGGCTACTGTCGGCATCCTGGGAAAGGGGGTCCCCAAACTTTCCTGCCTGCGGCCCATAGCGTGGCTCCACCAGCGGCCCCGTACGGCCCATCTTCACCAGCAAACACTCAATACCCTCGCGAGGGGCCAAGCCTCGCAAGGCGGACGACACAAGACCTCCTCGTGGGCTGCCTCACCAGGCCGGCCCGCGAGGGGCGGAGATATCAAGGCAAGGGACACCTCGCGAGGTTCCTGTGATGCAAGCCATGACGATTGGAGCCAGGCGGGCGCCAGCGCGTGCGCTGTCCTTGTTTCCTCTTTGGTGCTAAAGTGGCAAGCGCAGGCGAGGAGTCCCGAGGCATCAGGCAAAGGTTTCCATATCAGTGCATCGAGACCAAGACCAGCAGGACGACAGGACATAGGTCACCGTGGAGCCCAAGACAGCGTCACCACCAAAGCCGTTGGCAGGCGAACACCACCTTTAGTCAGGATAACTTGTACTAGTTGTTTCCCTTCGAATTTGGCCGTTGTTGGATCCCTTCCCGCTCAATATTTGGGGAGAGGACCAGGGCCTCTATAAATAGGACTAGCTACCACCACAGTAGGGGGCAACTAATCACGGATCACTCAGATCACCCTCAACCACTCGAGTTCACCAAGCACAAGAGCAGCTCTCCTCCGGAGGCTGTTCTTTCGTTGTAACTATTCATCCCCAGCCCAAGAGGCAATCCACCACACCACACTGGAGTAGGGTATTACACCACATCGGTGGCCCGAACCAGTATAAACTCTTGTGTCTCTCTTTCTGCGGGTTCATCGAGCTAGGCTTTGAGATCGCAGTGAGGCTGAGGGCGTGATTAGGTAGGGAGAGATCTTCATGCGCACCCCAGTGTTTGAACCTCAAGGGTTTTGCCGGAACCCGAAATCTGACAGTCGCTTGCGAGGAGAAGGATGCGGTGTGTTCTCTTGAGCGGGCCTACTAGGCTGCAGCGGCCGAAGACCCAGACAACGAAGGTGCTACCAACCCTCCTGAGGTAGTCCCTAAGAAAACAAGGAGTTGTGCGGCCAAGAGCCTCAGGAGAGCGGTGTCTCCAGCGGCACCACCTCAGGACCTGCGCCCACGGCTGGGGCGCCTCCCTCTATCACATAGGATGGCGCGCCCGGCGCCCTCCTCAGGCTAGGCTCAGGGGCTCTCTTTTGGAGGGCCTCTGACTTAGCCAATGTCAAGAGGGAGGCGCTTGGGCACCACGTGGAGGCATGCTTCACCGGACGCTTGCCCCATGAGGGCACAAGGCATAGAGTGCCTGGTGCTCAGGATTTCATCACCAAGGCGACCGAGGAGCTTCAAGAGGCGAGGACGATGAACTACGCGTCTGCGTTGACATCCCAGTGCTCAACAGGGCCGCATCCCAGGAGCGTTTCTAGCCTTCACACGTTGGTCGGTGCAAGGGCCCACCTCACAGTTATGTTTGCATGCCATTCAGCCTGCCAAATGCGGCTGTCACCTTCCAGCGCCACCTGCGGAGCGTCCTAGCGGCTCAGGAGGCCATGCATCATGCAGTTCTGGTGGAGATGGCGACGGTTATTCATGAGCCTCCCGAGCCCCCAAAGCCTCCCGAGGCCCTCGACCCAGGCGGCCCATGAGGAGTGACTTCTTCAACGCGCGTCTTCAGCTACCTCAACACCCCTCCAGCAACGGTGCCAGGTGACTCTTTCTGAATCATTCAGTTGGGACGCCCCTCGGCAGCATTATCCCCAAGTTGCACAGGCCTGTCCCTGCGACGTGTATCTTTTTGCGTCTTTAACTTACTCTGTTGGGGCCGCCCCTTGGGCTGCATCATCCCCAGGCCGCACGGGTCCGTCCTTGCAGCATGTATCGTTCCTGCATTTATCCAAGCTAGCTTGCCTTATCCCATGAGTTACTTTATGATTATCACTTGCCAGTCCGGCACTTCCATGCCATGAACGTCGCGTGCCCTCGCAAACCCACCCATTACCGCCTCATGATTAAGAGCTAGCATGGTGTCTGTGCTCGGGTCTGTCCCTGCAGCATCGCTAAATCCAAGAGGTTGAGCTATGGCTCACAGGCAAGCTCGTGTGTACATCACCTCCCATGGTCCTTGGTGCTTGGTCCTCGCATGAGCTATTTGCGGGCGGATGAGCCAGGGCGTGCGACCCGGTGCCTCGCCACCACGGGAGCCGTGTGCTGGTTGTCTTTCTTTAGGATTTTTCGCATGAGAAGACTGGGCACCGCGTCTGTGCTCGGGTCCGTCCCTGCAGCGTCTTTAAACCCAACGGCTGAGCTCTGTCTGGCGGGCCGGCCCCGTTCACATCACCTCTAGGGGTCGTTGGTGTTTGGCCTTCTCATGTGATCACCTCAGCAGATTCATTCGGCGCAGGTTGTCTGACCATCTCGCGGTGCCACCTCAGCTGTCAAGAATCGAAATCAGGCGCAACCCGCCTTGAGGTAGGGCCTCGTGAGTCCCGCACTGGCTCACGAGTGCCCAGACACACCTCGTCTAGCCTTGCCGTGCAAGCCACGTGTCAGGGCGGGGCTGTACACGCCCCGGGGGTCCCACTCAGAGGGGCCCCACCAATGCACCAGTGGAAGCAACATGCTCCGTGGTGGCAGTTGACATGGTCAAGGAGCGGCTATGCCCGTGCAAGTGCGGAAGCGCTATGCTCCGCGCTAGTGATAAACAACTGAGGGTGGCCACATGGCCGCACCAACCTCTGGGAGCCACCAGGCTCAGTGCCCAGCCTCACCGCAACACTTTCCCCTCGGGAGACCCGCGCGAGGGGGCTGGGCACGGGGGGATACGGTCAGGTCATGTCTAGCATACGCCACCCTGCCAGGTCACCCGGACCTGGTAGTCGCACCCCCTCCCAAGCGGGACCTCGGCGAGGACAGGTATGAACGTCTGCTTGTACGTCAAGGGGGACTCCTGAGCATTGTGCCTCAGGAGCCGAACTAGTCACGTAGCCCCTCACCCCTTGGTCTCATCCTGCTGATCCGGACGACCCAATGGCGGCTGAGGTACGCGCGGGGTCGGGCCCTGCCGACGCAGAACACTGAGGCCTACTGTCGCATTCCCTTCCCGAGGACTGTTCGTACGTCAAGGAGGACTCCTGAGCATCGTGCCTTAGGAGCCAAACTGGTCACGTAGCCCCTCACCCCTTGGTCTCGTCCTGGTGATCCGGATGACCCAATGGCGGCTGAGGTACGCGTGGGGCCGGGCTTTGCCGACGCAGAACACTAAAGCAAAGGGAAGCAAATCGCGGAATCCTAGCAAATTATTACAAGACATATTGTTCATCCAAATACCAAACACAAGTTTTAACGCCTCCATGAGGCATGGCGCATGTTGTAGGAAATAAAAGAGGAAGGAAGCGCCGCCAGCAAGCCTTCTCTTCAGCCTTGGGCGCTGTCACCGAGGAGTGCCTCCTCGTCGACAACGTTGCCGTCGCCCGTGCCATCTGCCCGGGCCGCAGGGTCGGAGGCACTATCAGCCGGGGGCGCGGGGTCGATGGCAAGGAATTTCTCCAGCAGGGCCTCCACCCGGTCGTTCACGGCTTCGGCAGCAGTCTCGCAGTGATCCTCGTCCATGGACTCAAGTGGGGTGCCGAGGTCGACGTTGGGGTCGCGAAGATGAAGATGACTGAAGACACGCGTCAGAGCTGAATGTAACGCCCACGATGCGGCTATATCTCCCACGTGTCGAGGCACGACTTAGAGGCATAACCGCATTGTGGTTTTGTCACAAGAAGGGTCATCTTCACACAATCCCATGTAATGAACAAGAATGGGATAAAGAGTTGGCTTAAAATCGCCACTTCACACAATACATAAATAAATCATACATCAATCAGAGTACACACATAGGTCCGACTACAGAACCAAAATAAAAGAAGACAACCCCAAATACTAGATCCCCGATCGTCCCAACTGGGCTCCACTACTGATCATCAGGAAACGAAACATAGTAACGACCAAGGTCCTCGTCGAACTCCCACTTGAGTTCGGTAGCATCACCTGCACTGGTATCGTCAGCACCTGCAACTGTTTTGGTAGAATCTGTGAGTCACGAGGACTCAGCAATCTCACACCCGCGAGATCAAGACTATTTAAGCTTATGGGTAGGAAAGGGGTAAGGTGATGAGGTTGCAGCAGCGACTAAGCATATATGGTGGCTAACATACGCAAATAAGAGCGAGAAGAGAAGCAACGGAACGGTCGTGAAGCTAGCAATGATCAAGAAGTGATCATGAAACTACTTACGTTCATACATAACCCAAACCGTGTTCACTTCCCAGACTCCGCCGAAAAGAGACCATCACGGCTACACGCGCGGTTGATGCGTTTGAGTTAAGTCAAGTGTCAAGTTCTCTACAACCGGATATTAACAAATTCCCATCTGCCACACAACCGCGGGCGGCTCTTGAAAGTTTATACCCTGCAGGGGTGTCCCAACTTAGCCCATTATAAGCTCTCACGGTCAACGAAGGATATTCCTTCTCCCGAGAAGACCCGATCAGTCTCGAAATCCCGGTTTACAAGACATTTCGACAATGGTAAAACAAGACCAGCAAAGCCGCCCGATGTGTCAACAATCCTGATAGGAGTCGCACGTACCTCGTTCTCAGGACACACCTGATGAACACTACGTACAACTAAAACCAGCCCTCAAGTTTGCCCGAGGTAGTGCTACAAGTGGCTCTAGCTTGGACCAACACTTCGAGGAGCACTGGCCCGGGGGGTAAAATAAGATGACCCTCGGGAGCGCGACTCCCAAGGGAAAAAGGCTAGGTGCGGCAAATGTAAAGCCAAGGATGGGCCTTGCTGGAGGAGTTTTATTCAAAGCGAACTGTCAAGGGGGTCCCATAAATCACCCAACCGCGTAAGGAACGCAAAATGAAGGAACATAACACCGGTATGATGGAAACTAGGGCGGCAAGAGTGGAACAAAACACCAGGCATAAGGCCGAGCCTTCCACCCTTTACCAAGTATATAGATGCATTAATTAAAATAAGATATATTGTGATATCCCCACATATCCATGTTCCAACATGGAACAAACTTCATCTTCACCTACAACTAGCAACGCTATAAGAGGGGCTGAGCAAAAGCAGTAACATTGCCAAACAATGGTTTGCTAGGAAAGGTGGTTAGAGGGTTGACATTGCAATAGGGGAGGCATGATATAGCAAGTGGTAGGTAGCACGGCATAGCAATAGAGCGAACAACTAGCAAGCAAAGATAGAAGTGATTTCGAGGGTATGGTCATCTTGCCTGAGATCCCGCCAGGAAGAAGAACGATTCCATGAAGGAGACAAATGGACGTAGTCGAACGGATCCTCACAATCGCAACGTAGCCGGAACTATCAAGGAGAAGCGCAACCGGAAAGAAGCAAGCAACATAGGAAACAATCATCACATAAACATGGCATGATGCACAATCAAGTATGATGCATGTCCGGTTTAAAGAGGCATGGCATGGCAAAGTGCACAAAAAAAAACTACAAGTTAAGTGGAGCTCAATATGCAACGAGTTGCATATTGACGAAACACCACATCAATTGTTTAGTTCTCTCGGTTATGTACCCAACAATATTAAATGTTGATTAACATGGCAAGAGGTGAGGCATAAGAAAACTACCTATCTAGGCAAGTTTAAATGAGGCCGGAACGACAAACAACAATTCCGGAAAATCCCCACATGCATATTTTAGATTTGGTACTGTTCTGCCATAAACACAATTTTAATGTTGTTAAACAGCAAAATAAAGTGCACCAAGTTAAACTAGGCATTTTTCTACCCCATTTACATATAAAGTTTATTTAATTCGGAGCTAGGGTTAATTAGATATGAAATAAAACATTTTAGCATGGCAATTATGCAAATTAAAGCGAACAACAATTTCAAAATTTTAAACAGGGATGAAAATAGCATATAGTGAAACTATACAAAATTCTAAGCATTTTGCATACATTGTTTGTTTAATTTGGATGCATGCATTTTTAGTTATTAAAAATACAAAACAGGGGCATTTTGTGTAAATAAGAATGCATTGGAAAATGCTAAAATACACAGACTGGGAAAAAGTAAGCACGGGCCCGAAGCATTACGGCGCAGCGGCCCAGATGAGGATTCGGCCCATGTGACTGTGGTGTGTGCAAAAGAAATAAAAGAACAGAGCAAAACGAGGGGGGCGCGCCTGGGACTCGAACACACGACCTCCTGGATAGAGGAGCAGAGCGCTGACAAGTGCGATACTGCTACTTGTTGGTGCAAAACAAGGGCATGGATGAACTTGAACCGAATCAAAGGCCAGGCCTTCTTCTTCGTGGATCACAGAGGAACTGGGTGATGATGCCGGCGAGCAAGACGGCGACCGTCGGAGCAGAGGAGCACCGGCAGATGTGCGGGATACTTGCGAGGGTGCGGGGTGCCTGAACGTGTGCGTGCAAAGTCTAGGTGAGGCGGGACCTCGAGGATGAGCCGGTGCTTGCCTCTGGTGTCAGGACCCCGATTCTAGGTCACACCGATCTAGCCTGTAACACCTCATATCACTTTGCGGCCTCACGCACGGCACTCCCACGGGTGTCGCCTTACCATAGCCCGGGACCGTTTGCGCCTCTTGGCTCACGTATATGACAGTGCCGCTAGCATCCATATGACAGAGAACCCGGGCCGACATGGCTAGTCGTGAACCCAAAGCGGCACTAATGTATGGGGACAGGCATACAGGAATCAACATCAAACGTGTCGGTCAACAGCGTGTGAATCCGGGCTGTAGCACTAGGCTAACAGGACTCCGGGAACCCGGGCTGTAGCAGGCTAGGCAGGATTCCGGATGTCACCGCGTGACATTTCCCCGAAGGGACAGACACAGGAACGAAATGAAACACATGCCGGCCAGTCAAGTGTCCGGAGCAGTAGTGCTGGGCTAGCAGGACTCCGGTGAACCGGGCTATAGCGGACTACTATGGCTCATGGAAGCACTAGACTACATTTCCCCATAAGAGAGGTTGCCAAGGATAAACAACTAGATTGTCGGATCCCACACATACCAAGCATTTCAATCATACACACAATATGCTCGATATGTGTAAATATAACATGGCATCACAACAAAACTCTACAACTCCAAGTACTTTATTTAAAAGGCTCCGGAGAGCCATACATAACATGTTCATACAGATAGGGGTCACATGACCCGACACTCAAGTCATACAAACATACAAGCACATGCGGAACCAAACTTGTCTGGGTACAGACACTAGAAAGAAAGAAGGCTTGACGAAGCCTGTCTATCTACGTAGGCCCTTCACAAGCTCAGATCACCACCTGGGTGGCAAGTCACTCGTCAACGTCGAGATCTACATAGAACCCATCGGAAGGGGCGATGTTGTCGTCTGAAAACAGTAATTGTAGCAACATGAGTACAAAGGTACTCAACAAGTCTTACAACAGATCCTACTATACATGTACATTCTCAAGAAGGTAATGGAGTTATTGCAGCAAGCCATCTTTGACTCTTGGCTAAGCTATCCTACGAGACACCACTTGTAAAATAGTTTTCGCACACGAGTCCACTAATCACCATCTCAATACTCCACCGTTGATCCTCCCTCGTCATCCTACGAGAGAGCCATCTGCGGTACTCACACTTATCTTGAGGCTTTTAGTAGTATCCATTTACTTGTCTATGAACTGCATAAGCAACCAAGTAGTCCTTTACCACGGACGCGGCTATTCGAATAGTTTTATACCCTGCAGGGGTGTACTTCGTCACACACGCTCTCACCACTTACCGTCGTTACACGACATGTACTCGGCAACCTTCAAGCGGAAGTCCAACGTGGGTGTCGGCCACAGCCTACCTAAACACTCAAGTCTCTAGTCCAGGTTTATCGCCTATTCAGGTTCCATCCGCAGGGAGTCGGGCCGAGGTTTCCACATACGGCCCCAAACGATGTGTGCAGGGTTCCCGGGACACCAAACGGGCGACTCGGTACACCGTGCCACGAGCCTACCGCATCACAGCCTACCCCTCGGGTCAGCGCTGTCCACGGCCTCCAGCTTACTACAAACACCAGAAACTACGTGCAACTCCTGGACGGAGGACATGGGTGATTAAGAAGCCGAGGGGGTCCATTGGTTTCGGGCCCAATGCATGGTAGTAGCTGAATCTTAAATCACGCATACAGATCTCAGTTCTTAGGGACGGTCTCAATGAAACAACCCACCATGTACTCCTACATGGCCTCTCATCGATACCTTTACCAAAACATATTCAACACCTCACTCTCATTACCGACACATGCTTTCACTCTAGTTCATCACCCTGATGAGCCAGACCTGACACGACTCTAAGCGTAGCAAGCATAGCATTGTAGGAACACAACATGGCTCAATCAACTCCTACACATGCTAGTGGGTTTCATCTAGTTACTGTGGCAATGACAGGTCATGCAAAGGAAAGTGGGTACAACTACCACAACACACAGCAGTTTGAATCGCGTTGTCTTAATGCAATAAACGAGAGCAGAAGCGAGAAGATGGGTTTGTATCGAAATGATCAATGGGTTGCTTGCCTGACGGAGTGGTGGTGGAATACTGCCCTTCGGTTGGATACTCGTGAACATCCTTGGAGGCAGAACCTACCACGAAGAACACATCGAAGCACAATCAACACCAAGCAAAATGCAACAATATGATGCATGAATGAGACATGGCAAAATGAATGTATTGGGCTAATGCAACTAAGACCAGATGGGTTTGGACCATTTTGAATCAAAGATTCAAATTCCAAGCTCATAAGTGGCCCTTATTAGTGCTTTATCTTGTTCTGCATTAAACAGCAGGTTAATTTTCTTAAACATGCATGAAACCAGTACAGATGGATAGATTGGATTTTTCTGATCATTTTTCATATATAAATCTTTTCATTTTGAGCTATAGATTATTTTCTATGATTTTTTGAAGTTTGTGATATTTTCTAGAATTTCCTGTATAGAAATAATTCCTGTAATTAAATTGTTTATTACGTCAGCAGTGTGTCATGATGACGTCAGCGGGTCAGCGGGGTCGTCCAGGTCAAACCTGACGTGTGGGTCCCCTGTGTCAGTGTCACTGTTAGTTAATTAAAATAATTTAGAATTAATTTAAATCTAACCCAGGTTAATTAGCAGGCGAGCCCCACTGTCAGTAACTCTGGGGAGTCAAACCCGTGGTCAAACCACGCTGACTCGCCGGCGTTTAGCCGCCGGCGACGTCCAGACGCGGTGGAGGCTGCGGGGTTCCTCCTCCGGCGACCAAAAGGGCGGCGGAGGGCACCTACGCGTAGCTGGGAGCAACCCACGTCGATTGGTGGTGGAGGTGAAGCTCGGGGTCGCCGGAAATGACGCCGGCGACGAGCTGTGCGGCTGCCGGGGTACGGGTGAGGTCGGACCCGTCGTTGTGGTGCTCTTGGAGGCTCAAGGCCAGGTCCTACGTGGCCTACGTGACGAGGTGAACTCGTTGGGCATGGTGGCGTGCCCGTTGGGTGGCCGGAGCATTGTCGGCGACGAGCTCGGCGGCGGCGCGTGCGGTGCTGCTTGTTGCGGTCGAGGCAGAGGGCGGCAGCAAGAACGAGAGGAAGGGGAAGGGGCAGAAGCTCACGACAAAGATGAGGAGCTAGGCGGCGCTGTCGGGGACGAACTGCTGCGGCGGTGACGGCGAAGGGGATCTCCGGCGGTGGGCGGTGAAGGCGAGGTCGGAGCAGTGGCTTCGGGGCAAGCGAGCGATCGGGGCCCGGCCTGCTCAGAGGAGAAGACGACGGCGGAGCTGCTGGACACGGTCAGGTGACGCGGAGACGGCGGTGGCTACGGCTTCGTCGGCGAGGTGGCAGCGGCTGCGTCGGCCATGGTGGAGGGAGGCGAGGGAGAGGCGATGGGGGAGAAAGGAAGTGTCCAGGGGCTCGGGGGCGCGACGTGGAGGTCGTCCAGCTCGTCCACGGGCGAAGCGGCAAGCAGGTGGCGCCCTGGCGAGCTCGCGCACGCCGGCGTCACCTCTCTGCCTGCTCTAGCGGGAGGAAGCAGCTGACTGCCGGCCAGTGGGCTGCCAGGTAAGATTCTCTCCCTCTCTTTATTCTGTTTTGTTTTTCCTATTTTTCTGTAAGTGTAGGGCTTTATTAAAAATACTAAAATGTTTCCAAAAATCCTGCAAATAATTGTGGGCTCTGTTGGGATTAATCCTAATAGCCCTCACTTAAATCCAGAATTATTTGGGCATTTGAATTATTTCTATAGCATTTAAATGCCCAAATGCAAATAGATAAAGGATTAATCCAGTGACCTTATGTGTCCTAGAAAATTGTGAACCCATTTTGTCAGAGGTCCTAACCCAAGACAAAAAGGAGGACTTTTTAGAAGGGCATTTCAGGTTCATTGAAAATAATTTTACTAAACCCTAGTTGCTTTCAGAGGGGGTGCTGGGGTTTCTGTCATCCCCATTTCAAGTTTCTGGAAAAAGTAAACATGATGCAACACTCTAATGCATGAACTAGCTAGGATGTGACAACTCACCCCCACTCAAAAGAATCTCGTCCCGAGATTTAGGATCCGTTGGGAAGAAGGTGGGGTACTCAAGTCGAAGACGATCCTCCCTTTCCCAAGTAGCTTCTTTCTAGGAATGGTGTGACCATTGAACCTTGAGAAACTTGATGTTTTGGCGTCGAGTGGTACGCTCGGCTTGATCAAGGATTCGAACGGGATATTCCCGATATGTGAGATTATCTTGGAGATCAAGCGTTTCGTGGTCCACTCCACGGATAGGATCCGAGAAGCAACGCCTGAGTTGAGAAACGTGGAAGACATCATGAACTCTGGAAAGATGCAGAGGTAGTTCCAATTGGTAGGCAACTTCTCCTCGCTTGGCAAGAATGCGAAAGGGTCCAATGTAACAAGGAGCCAATTTGCCGTTGATACCGAATCGATGGGTTCCCTTTAAAGGAGTAACCCGAAGGTAAGCCTTCTCGTCAACCTCAAAAGTCATAGCCTTATGTTTGCTGTCATAATGGCTCTTTTGACGAGACTGGGCTGATTTCAATTTCTCACGAATAATGCGAACCTGCTCTTCTGCTTCCTGAATTATATCTGGGCCAAAGAGTTGCCTTTCCCCGGTTTCTGACCAGTTAAGAGGCGTTCGACATTTTCGAACATAGAGAACCTCGAAAGGAGCTTTGCCCAAGCTAGCTTGATAACTATTGTTATAAGTGAACTTGGCGAATGGAAGGCATTTCTCCCAATCCATGCCGAAAGAGATGACAGAAGCTCGGAGCATATCCTCCAGAATTTGATTAACTCGTTCTACCTGACCACTTGATTGAGGGTGGAAGGCGGTGCTAAAGGAGAGACGAGTTTCCATAGCATTTTGGAAACTTTCCGAAAATCGAGAGGTGAAGAGACTTCCACGGTCTGAGTTAATTTCCAATGGAACACCATGAAGAGACACTATTCGGGAGATGTACAAGTCAGCTAGCTGGCTAGCGGTTATACTCTCACGAACAGGTAGGAAGTGGGCTACTTTGGAAAGACGATCGACAACAACGAAGATAGCATTATTCCCTCTCTTGGTCCTGGGAAACCCGGTAATGAAGTCCATACCGACTTTATCCCATTTCCATTCAGGTATAGCCAAAGGTTGAAGGGTGCCAGCAGGCCGTTGATGCTCTGCTTTAACACGACGACAGACGTCGCAATTAGCAATGTATTGAGCAATTTCTCTCTTCATCCTAGTCCACCAAAACCTCTGGCGCAGGTCTTGATACATTTTAGTACTACCGTGATGAATGGTGAGAGGAGATTCATGAGCTTCCTTAAGGATCAGACGCCTCAGGTTGCGTACCTTGGGAATCACTAGACGGTCTCCAAAGAACACAACACCTTGGACATCAACGGAGAAACAATCCGTGACTCCTTTCTTGATGTTTCTCTTAATACGGGAGATTCCCGGATCTACCTTCTGAGCTTTGATGATCTGATCCGTAAGGGTAGGTTTCGCCACCAGGGTGGATAGGAATCCTCGAGGAATAATGTGAAGGTTAAGCTTACGAAATTCCTCGTGGAGAAGTGGTTGACTTTGTTGTAACATCAAGTTGTTACAATAAGATTTACGACTTAGCGCATCAGCCATGACGTTGGCTTTGCCTGGGGCGTAAGTTATTCCTAAGTCGTAATCCGTGACCAACTCGACCCAACGACTTTGCCTGAGATTCAAATCCGGTTGGGTGAAAATGTATTTCAGACTTTGGTGATCGGTGAAAATCTCGCAATGATTACCGAGAAGGTAATGTCGCCATGTTTTGAGTGCATGGACTACGGCTGCAAGCTCTAGATCATGTGTGGGATAATTATCCTCATGTGGACGCAACTGTCGAGAAGCATAGGCAATCACATGACGATCTTGCATGAGTATGCAACCTAGTCCTTGTCGCGAGGCGTCGCAATAGATAACAAAGTCCTTAGAAAAATCTGGTGGTATGAGTACGGGAGCAGATGTCAGGCGTCTTTTCAGTTCCTGAAAGCTGAACTCGCACTGTGGGGTCCACTCGAACTTTTTATCTTTCCTGAGGAGTTTAGTTAGAGGTTTAGCAACCTTGGAGAAATTCTCGACGAAGCGGCGACAGTAGCTCGCTAAGCCAAGGAAACTCTGAACTTGCTTGACCGATTCAGGTGGAGTCCAGTCAAGGACGGCTTGAACTCGCTCGGGATTGACAGCAATACCCTTACCAGAGATTACATGGCCTAGGTAGATCACTTCTGGCAACCAAAATTCACACTTGGAGAATTTAGCATAAAGGCGATGCTCTCGAAGTTTCATCAACACTAGCCTTAGATGCTCGGCATGTTCTTCCTCATTCTTGGAGTAGACGAGTATATCATCGAGGTATACTACGACGAACTTATCCAAATACTCCATGAAGATCGAGTTCATTAACCGGGAGAAGGTGGCTGGAGCATTGGTTAAATCGAAAGACATGACAGTGTACTCGTATTGGCCATAACGAGTGACAAAGGCCGTTTTAGGAATGTCCCCGTTCTTGATTTTCATTTGATGGTAGCCCAACCTCAAATCCATTTTAGAGAAGACTGAGGATCCAGCGAGTTGGTCATACAGATCGTTGATCCTGGGGAGCGGATACTTGTTCTTGATAGTGACTAGATTGACAGGTCGGTAATCTACAACCATCCGATCCGTACCATCCTTCTTCTTGACGAAGAGGACGGGGCAAGCCCACGGAGAAGAACTAGGACGGATGAAACCCTTTTTCAAGGACTCATCAAGTTGTTTCTTAAGCTCGGCTAGCTCTAGGGGTGCCATCTTATAGGGTCTTCTAGAGATTGGAACGGTTCCTGGAACAAGGTCTATCACGAACTCAACATCCCTGTCAGGTGGAATACCTGGCAGTTCTTCTGGAAAGACATCCGAGAAGTCACGGACTACCGGAACATCTTCAAGGTCTGGAAGAGGGTTGGCATTTAATGAGTAAACCTGACGCATAGACACTTGGGTCAAAACATTGACTGTCTTGCCCGACGGATGGGTGAGTTGAATAGTTCTAGAAGAGCAATCAATCTTAGCATAATGAGCTGACATCCAGTCCATACCCAAGATGATATTTATGTCTGAGTACTTGAGAGCTATTAGTGATGCAAGGAAGACCAATCTGTCGACAAGAATTTCATTTCCATGGCTTATCCTAGAGGTTTGCCACTTAGAACCAGGAGTTTGAATTTCCATGGAGGTGGGCATGTCACTAAATGTGGTGTTGTGCAATCGAGCATAACTCTCAGAGATAAATGAATGAGATGCTCCAGTATCGAAAAGAACAGTTGCCGGATGGCAATTAACAAGGAGCGTACCAAGGACGACGTTGGGATCCTCATGAGTTTCTTCAGCTGAAACGTAGTTGACATGGCCACGTGCAGTGGTGGCTGGCTTGGCGTAGTAAGTCTTTCCTGCTGGCTTACCACGGCCAACGGACTATCCAGGTTGATTGGGGTTGTTCTGGGGGCACTCGCGCAAATAGTGACCCGTTTCTCCACACTTGAAGCATGTCACAACGTTGGGGTGTGGAGCAGCATTAGCAGTAGGGCCACCATAGACCTTGGGCGGTGCATACTGCTGGTTGGGGTGAGGCGCCTCAAAGGATGGCCTCGGAGTGAACCTAGGTGGCAGAGCAGTGTTTGGAATCCAGACCCGGCGCTTCTGAGATCCAGAGCCGGATGAGGAACCAAAATCGCGGGGGTGCTTGCGTGAAGCGTCATAGTCAGTCTGACTTGTCTCAGCACTGATGGCCTTATTGACCAACTTCTGGAAGGAGGTGCACTCGTGCAGACGAAGATCACGGCGAAGCTCGGGGCTAAGTCCCTTGCGGAACCTTGCCTGCTTCTTGGCGTCGGTGGATACCTCTTCAGGAGCATAGCGTGCTAAATTTCCAAACTCACGGCTGTATGCATCCACAGTCAGTCTACCTTGGGTGAAGTTGCAGAATTCTTCCTGCTTACGATCTATGAGACCCTCCAGAATGTGATGCTCACGGAAAGCCTCACTGAATTCAGCCCAAGTAGTGATTTGTCCTGCTGGGCGCATAGCCTGAAAGTTTTCCCACCAAAGGCTAGCAGGGCCTTCGAGGTGATAGGCAGCGTAGGTAACCTTATCAACTTCGGCTACATTGGCAGAACGTAGCTTATGGGTGATGCTGCGAAGCCAATCATCCGCATCGAGGGGCTCGACGGAATGGTTAAACTTCGGTGGGTACAACTTGATAAAGTCATTGATGGACACCAAGTCGTTCCTCTGATGACGTGCAGTATTCTACTCAATTCGCTCTAGCAAGCGGTTAGTCTCACGCTTGTTTCTTTCCGCCTCCAGCATAACTTCGGCCAGAGAAGGTGGTTGAGGCAGATTCTCCCCCCTAACTGCATTGGCTTCACCCTGCGCCTGGACAGCAGGGTTGTTGCGGGTGTTGACCATCCTAGCAGAAACAAGACAACGGTTTAGACAAGGATGGCTAAATCTTGGCAAGGAAATGCGGAATGTAATGGATACCATGGAATGCAGAGATGATCATCAGTATGACATGTAATATAGAAACTGACATATATATACCAACGGTCATACACACCATACATAGTTTAGTACAAGCCCAGGCTAGAGTACAGCTACGATGAAAGACGATACATCTCATCAGAGGCATTCCAAGCTCCTATACATTATTTTTCTACACCTCCGGAACGTGATACACACCAAGTCGTATCCCACAAGACACGCAGGACTGTGGGGAATACAACTGTTACAGCACTAGTGAAACTACTACCAACTCAGACGTCTCCGTAGTAATCTTCATAAAGATCACCACCATGTCCTGGGAGCTGAACATGATCATCTGGAAACAGTCGGTCCTGTGGAGCTTGCGGTCCATAGGGACTCGGATGTGGCCTTGGTCCAACAAACGGTGGCAGACGGGGTCCACGAGGAGGGGTGATGCCTCCTAGATCACGCCAGTCCATACAATCTGGCAGATCAGACCGCACGGGGTACAAGTCCCTCATGTCCATATACCCAGCCTGCACGGCAGGTGCAAACCGTGTCAGGGTGGCCCAGTGATCAGAACGAGCGTTGAAGAGCTCCATTCGCAAGGCAAGATTCTCACGGTCCTTGTCCTCAAGCATCTGGGTGGTGGTGCGGAGTAGTGAATCCTCATGGGTAGGATCACAGTAAATAGCCTGATCGTACCCTTGTGCCCCAGGGAGTGATGCTGGCATATAGCGGAAGTCAGTGTTCTGAAGCAAGGCAGTTCTGGCTCATATGATAGTCATCATCGAGTAAGCTGTGTCCTGCACGGACATCTCGATGGTAACCCCAAGTCCATAAGAGCAATGGAGGGGTTCAGTGGCTCCAGGATAGGAAGGGTAAATCCTGACTGTGCAAAGATATTGACTTTGATTAAAGTCTCGAAACTGCTCCTCGACGGTATACTCGGGATACCATCGATAGCCTGTCTCAACCATCACTCGGACTAGCATGGCCGTGTGACCAGGTACATCGAGGCACCGGGTCAGACGAACCACTTGATTCTGGGAACGGGTGGCCATCTGAAAGCACGAAATAATGCAAAGGCATTAGAATTTCTAGGAGAATTCGGACAGCATAACGGCTGTAAATGCCCAGAAAAAGATTTGAGACATTCACAACAGTTTGCAAAACCGCTCAACAACATCATATCAAGGTTCTGGTTCAACCGACAACATACTAAAGGTAGTAGAAACGGAACTAAAGCATGGAACCAACAATCCTATAAGTTACTACGGATTAGTAACACGTGAACCTGATAGAGAGAAGAGAGCCTAGTCCTTAACCCACGTAGAATGAGAAGAGAATGACTCAGATCAGAGGTCATAAGGTAAAGGAGTAAAAGCGCCTTACGTTCCCTCCCACAATCAATCCCCCTACATATAACAAAAGCATTTCTAGACTCGACATCGACCAGTTTGGCTTAACGCACCTACAGGCAGTCCGGCTCTGATGCCAACACTGTCAGGACCCCGATTCTAGGTCACACCGATCTAGCCTGTAACACCTCATATCACTTTGCGGCCTCACGCACGGCACTCCCACGGGTGTCGCCTTACCATAGCCCGGGACTGTTTGCGCCTTTTGGCTCACGTATATGACAGTGCCGCTACCATCCCTATGACAGAGAACCCGGGCCGACATGCCTAGTCGTCAACCCAAAGCAGCACTAACGTATGGGGACAGGCATACATGAATCAACATCGAACGTGTCGGTCAGCAGCGTGTGAATCCGGGCTGTAGCACTGGGCTAACAGGACTCCGGGAACCCGGGCTGTAGTAGGCTAGGCAGGACTCCGGATGTCACTGCGTGACATTTCCCCGAAGGGACAGAACAGAACGAAATGAAACACATGCCGGCCAGTCAAGTGTCCGGAGCAGTAGTGCTAGGCTAGCTGGACTCCGGTGAACCGGGCTGTAGCGGACTACTATTGCTCATGGAAGCACTAGACTACATTTCCCCATAAGAGAGGCTGCCAAGGATAAACAACTAGATTGTCGGATCCCACACATACCAAGCATTTCAATCATACACACAATATGCTCGATATGTGTAAATACAACATGGCATCACAACAAAACTCTACAACTCCAAGTACTTTATTTAAAAGGCTCCGGAGAGCCATACATAACATGTTCATACAGATAGGGGTCACATGACCCGACACTCAAGTCATACAAACATACAAGCACATGCGGAAGCAAACTTGTCTGGGTACAGACACTAGAAAGAAAGAAGGCTTGACGAAGCCTGTCTATCTACGTAGGCCCTTCACAAGCTCAGATCACCACCTGGGTGGCAAGTCACTCGTCAACGTCGAGATCTACATAGAACCCATCGGAAGGGGCGGTGTTGTCGTCTGAAAACAGTAATTGTAGCAACATGAGTACAAAGGTACTCAGCAAGTCTTACAACGGATCCTACTATACATGTACATTCTCAAGAAGGTAGTGGAGTTATTGCAGCAAGCCAGCTTTGACTCTTGGCTAAGCTATCCTACGAGACACCACTTGTAAAATAGTTTTCGCACACAAGTCCACTAATCACCATCTCAATACTCCACCGTGGATCCTCCCTCGTCATCCTACGAGAGAGCCATCCGTGGTACTCACACTTATCTCGAGGCTTTTAGTAGTATCCATTTACTTGTCTATGAACTGCATAAGCGACCAAGTAGTCCTTTACCGCGGACGCGGCTATTCGAATAGTTTTATACCCTGCAGGGGTGTACTTCGTCACACACGCTCTCACCACTTACCGTCGTTACACGACATGTACTCGGCAACCTTCAAGCGGAAGCCCAACGTGGGTGTCGGCCACAGCCTACCTAAACACTCAAGTCTCTAGTCCAGGTTTATCGCCTATTCAGGTTCCATCCGTAGGGAGTCCGGCCGAGGTTTCCACATACGGCCCCAAAAGATGTGTGCAGGGTTCCTGGGACACCAAACGGGCGACTCGATACACCGTGCCATGAGCCTACCGCATCACAGCCCACCCCTCGGGTCAGCGCTGTCCACGGCCTCCAGCTTACTATAAACACCAGAAACTGCGTGCAACTCCTGGACAAAGGACATGGGTGATTAAGAAGCCGAGGGGGTCCATTGGTTTCGGGCCCAATGCGTGGTAGTATCTGACTCTTAAATCACGCATACAGATCTCAGTTCTTAGGGACGGTCTCAATGAAACAACCCACCATGTACTCCTACATGGCCTCTCATCGATACCTTTACCAAAACATATTCAACACCTCACTCTCATTACCGACACATGCTTTCACTCTAGTTCATCACCCTGATGAGCCAGACCTGACACGACTCTAAGCGTAGCAAGCATAGCATTGTAGGAACACAACATGGCTCAATCAACTCCTACACATGCTAGTGGGTTTCATCTAGTTACTGTGGCAATGACAGGTCATGCAAAGGAAAGTGGGTTCAACTACCGCAACACACAGCAGTTTGAATTGCGTTGTCTTAATGCAGTAAAGGAGAGCAGAAGCGAGAAGATGGGTTTTTATCGAAATGATCAATGGGTTGCTTGCCTGACGGAGTGGTGGTGGAATACTGCCCTTCGGTTGGATACTCGTGAATATCCTTGGAGGCAGAACCTACCACGAAGAACACATCGAAGCACAATCAACACCAAGCAAAATGCAACAATATGATGCATGCATGAGACATGGCAAAATGAATGTATTGGGCTAATGCAACTAAGACCAGATGGGTTTGGACCATTTTGAATCAAAGATTCAAATTCCAAGCTCATAAGTGGCCCTTATTAGTGCTTTATCTTGTTCTGCACTAAATAGCAGGTTAATTTTCTTAAACATGCATGAAACCAGTACAGATGGATAGATTAGATTTTTCTGATCATTTTTCATATATAAATCTTTTCATTCTGAGCTATAGATTATTTTCTATGATTTTTTGAAGTTTGTGATATTTTCTGGAATTTCCTGTATAGAAATAATTCCTGTAATTAAATTGTTTATTACGTCAGCAGTGTGTCATGATGGCGTCAGCGAGTCAGCGGGGTCGTCCAGGTCAAACCTGACGTGTGGGTCCCCTGTGTCAGTGTCACTGTTAGTTAATTAAACTAATTTAGAATTAATTTAAATCTAACCCAGGTTAATTAGCAGGCGAGCCCCACTGTCAGTAACTCTGGGGAGTCAAACCCGTGGTCAAACCACGCTGACTCGCCGGCGTTTAGCCGCCGGCGACGTCCAGACGCGGCGGAGGCTGCGGGATTCCTCCTCCGGCGACCAAAAGGGCGGCGAGGGCACCTACGCGTAGCTGGGAGCAACCCGCGTCGATTGGTGGTGGAGGTGAAGCTCGGGGTCGCCGGAAATGACGTCGGCGACGAGCTGTGCGGCTGCCGGGGTATGGGTGAGGTCGGACCCGTCGTTGTGGTGCTCTTGGAGGCTCAAGGCCAGGTCCTACGTGGCCTACATGACGAGGTGAACTCGTTGGGCATGGTGGCGTGCCCGTTGGGTGGCCGGAGCATCGTCGGTGACGAGCTTGGCGGCGGCGCGTGCGGTGCTGCTTGTTGCAGTCGAGGTAGAGGGCGGCAGCAAGAACGAGAGGAAGGGGAAGGGGCAGAAGCTCACGGCAAAGATGAGGAGCTAGGCGGCGCTGTCGGGGACGAACTGCTGCGGCGGTGACGGCGAAGGGGATCTCCGGCGGTGGGCGGTGAAGGCGAGGTCGGAGCAGTGGCTTCGGGGCAAGCGAGCGCTCGGGGCCCGGCCTGCTCGAAGGAGAAGACGACGGCGGAGCTGCTTGACACGGTCAGGTGACGCGGAGACGGCGGTGGCTACAACTTTGTCGGCGAGGTGGCAGTGGCTGCGTCGGCCATGGTGGAGGGAGGCGAGGGAGAGGCGATGGGGGAGAAAGGAAGTGTCCAGGGGCTCGGGGGCGCGACGTGGAGGTCGTCCAGCTCGTCCACGGGCGAAGCGGCAAGCAGGTGGCGCCGTGGCGAGCTTGCGCACGCCGGCGTCACCTCTCTGCCTGCTCTGGCAGGAGGAAGCAGCTGACTGGCGCGGGCCAGCACAGTGCTGGGCCGGCCAGTGGGCTGCCAGGTAAGATTCTCTCCCTCTCTTTATTCTGTTTTGTTTTTCATATTTTTCTGTAAGTGTAGGGCTTTATTAAAAATACTAAGACGTTTCCAAAAATCCTGCAAATAATTGTGGGCTCTGTTGGGATTAATCCTAACAGCCCTCACTTAAATCCAGAATTATTTGGGCATTTGAATTATTCTATAGCATTTAAATGCCCAAATGCAAATAGATAAAGGATTAATCCAGTGACCTTATGTGTCCTAGAAAATTGTGAACCCATTTTGTCAGAGGTCCTAACCCAAGACAAAAAGGGAGGACTTTTTAGAAGGGTATTTCAGGTTCATTGAAAATAATTTTACTAAACCCTAGTCGCTTTCAGAGGGGGTGCTGGGGTTTCTGTCATCCCCATTTCAAGTTTCTGGAAAATGTAAACATGATGCAACACTCTAATGCATGAACTAGCTAGGATGTGACATCTAGCATGGCATGCGGCAAAAGCTAGGAGGCGACGACCCGCAATGCAGAGCAGCAGCAGGCCTGCGGGAATGTAGTGTGGGTGTGCTCGTGCATGTGGAGCAGCTACGGGAGGTGTGCGCATGGGGTTGCTCGAGCTCGAGCTCGCACTCGACCCGGGCACGGCACATCTCGGCAAGCGACGGCAACAGCTTGGCGGCACGGGGTGAGAAGCAGGGCAAGCCGTGGGCGTGCGAGAACAGGCGGGTAGATGCTACAGGGGCGTGTGGTGCAAGTGCACGAGATGCAGGTGGTGCGGTACGTGGGTGCATGTGTGGATCCACGAGCAGAGCAACTGCATAAACACGAGCACGAACTCGAGGCCGTCCATGGCGGACGAACTTGGGCAGCATGGAACGAGTACTACAGTGATGGTAACAACGAGGAAAGAAGACGGGGAGGCGCGGCTGCTCACAGAGGGCTCGAGGGAGACGACGAGGGGGCTCGCTGAACTTGGCGTTTCCCTGATCCGAGCAGAAGACAAAGTAGAGGAAGCAGAGGACGTCGTGGAAGAAGACGATCGCGTCGCCCTTGTCCCCATCTGGCTCCTGGACTGCTTGTAGTCGAAGAAGACGACGTCGGCGAGCTCACCAGGAGCGAAGACAACGACGAAGGAGGGCTATGGCTGCGGCGGAGCCATGGGAGTGCTTCAGAAGCTCTCCCGTGGAAGGGGGCGACGGCTATGGTGGTGTGGCTAGGACCTACTGGGTGGCGGCGGCGAGGAAAGGGGAGAGGGAACACTAGGGCGCTCAGCTGGGGCTTATATAAAGGGGCGCGGGCGAGCGGCTCGGCCACGGTGGCCATGGCGTGCGTGTAAAGGAGAGGGGAGAGGTAGGAGAAAGGTGGGTGAGAGCTATAGACCAGCCACTGATGCGTGGGTCCAGATGGGCCACGTGGGACGGGTGAGAGAGAGGGGTACGTAGGTTTCATGTGGAAAAGGATCTGGAGGGCTAGGTGGGCTGCTGCGGGCTGCTCTTCCTTCTCCAAATTCTGTTATTCGAATTTCTTGAGGCAGAAAAACAAAGAGAAAAAACACAGGGACTTTGGGGAGGGAGTAGGCTTGAATACGAATATCCCAGGAATGCTTGAATTATGCGCCATTTTAATAAATTGGCTTGGAAATTTTATACATAGAAAAATAATTCAAGTTTGAATTAAATTCAAACTTGAGTCATGTTTGAACCCAACCAAATCAAACCCAAAAGAGATGAAAATTGACAGAAGGGTTGTTCACATGGTGTAGGATTTACAGCAAATAAGTGAACATTTTACTGGGACAGGAAAATGCCACTTGCAATAAATGTGTGAGAATTGAAAGGAAGAAGCTAGTGATTGGGTGTTGCGCTTGATGATGGTTTAGCTGGAAGGGCAAGATGGAACAGCAAGGAAGATGAGGAGAAGGAGTTCAAAAAGATGACAAACATACAACAAATATGCGCATGATAAATTTGCACACTACAAAGATGATCATGATGCAAATGCAACAACAATGACAAATGCAATATCACAGCATATAGCATATAACAAAGTGATATGAACATGGCAAACAAACAAAGGTGGCACAAAACAATATAATAAAATATGAACATGAAGCAAGAAGCAAAATATGGCAATGGCACTCATCGTGATCATGGCATCAACATAGAGGAATGAAATATGCAAAACAATTGTGATAATGCAACAAACATAATAAACACACGACAACAACTAAAATAAAAAGAAGGCATATGGAGCATCGGTCTCGGGGCGTTACACTGAAGCAGAGAGCGCATGGGCTTCCCCCTCCATCATGGGGCCGATCCCATTAACGACACCCTCGAGCGCCGTGACAAGTTGAGGGAGTAGCTCGGCGGAGCCTTCCTCGTCGGCCACCAACGGCTTCTTCAAGCCCTTCCCGTAGAGCTCCTGCAGCGCCTCGCGGGATTTCAGCTCAAGGGATTTGAAGGCCGCACGATCTTCAACAAGAACCTTCGCCTTGGCTTCCAGCTGCGCCTTCTCCGCCTCCACCTTCTTCTCCAGTTCCTCCAAGCGGCTGCGCTCCGTGGCCTGCGCCCGCGCTGACTGCTCCAGATCGGTGTCACGGCTAGCGACCGCATCTTCTCAAGCCTTCATCTTCTCCTCCCACGCCTCGCGCTGACGAACCTCAATGGTGCGCTTGTTGCGCACTGTCTCCAGCTCGGCCTCCACCAACCGGCAGCGCTCTTGGGCATCCTCAGCGTCCTTCAGCGCCGCGTCACACGTAGCATCAGCCAGGCCAGCGGCCCGCTCGCCTTCCTCAAAGGCTGCTATGGCCTGGCTCAATGCCGTCCTGACAGACGCGTCGGAGCGCAACCACCCCGAGATCAGCTCCAGGCACCCTGCGCCAGGTGACGGTTGGCGCCTTGAAGGTTGTCCCGAAGCTGGGCCAGTGCGGAAAGGGCTTCCTCCAGGGTGTCAGGCGAGGCAGAAGGATCACGGCCCGGCGGCGCGATGGGAAGAGAAGGAAGCAGCATCGGCGCCAAGACCTGCAGGTTGGCAGTAGTAGAAGAGGGCGGGGGCTCCTGAGCCTTCGGAGCCTCAGCAGGCACGCTGGGGGCAGGCGCCTCCGGAGCTAGCTTGGCCATAGAAATTGCCTTCGCTTGAGGTCGAACCCCTGAATCTCGCAAGAATGACCCGGCCGCTGAGGCGCGGGAACTGTCGCCGCTCTTTTGCACCAAAGGTGGCACGACCAGAGTAGGCTGCTAGGTCCCGGGCGCCGTGGCTGTCTCCTTCTTCTTCTTCGCCGCCGGCTTTGGCCAAACAGTACAAGGGCAAGGCATCAAGAAACTACGGCAAGAACAGGAAAGAGGATCAGGAGCAAGATGAAGGAAGACAATGAGGGCTTTGTAGCGTGCGCCAGGCTTTTATCAAGCTAGAACGGTTGCCGAGGCAGCATGGGGAAGCGGAGGCGCCCACGTCCTATCAATCGCCATGTGTCAATCAAGGCCGCATGCGGTTGGGGCCCGCAGTGCTTCACACTTGCCCTTTGGCTTCGCCTCGAAGCCAAGTTCGAGAGCGCCTTGGGCCCGGGGGCTACTGTCGGCGTTCTGCCGACGGGGGTGCCCAGACTTGCCTGCCTGCGGCCCTTGGAGTGGCTCCATCAACGGCCTGGTACGGCCCAGCTTCAGCAGCAAGAACTCAAGACCCTCGCGAGGGGCCAAGCCTGACAAGGCGGACGACACCAAGACCACCTTGGGGGCAGTCTCACTAGGCTGGCTCTCGAGGAGCAGAGATATCAATGCAAGGTGCACCTCGTGAGGTTCGCATGACGTGGGCCATAATGACCAAGGCCAGGCGGGCGCCAACTGGCGCAGTGTACCAGTTTCCTCTTTGCTGCTAAGGAAGCAAGAATAGGCGCGGGGTCCCGAGGCATCAGGCAAAGGTTTCCATATCGGTGCAATAAGACCAAGAGCAGCGGCCCACAGCAGCGTCACCACCAGAGCCTTTGGCAGGCGAAGACTACTTTTGTCAGGATAGCTTGTACTAGTTGTCCCCCTTCAAACTTGGCCATTGTGGGATCCCTTCCCGCCTAACATTTGGGAAGAGGACCAAGGCCACTATAAATAAGACCTAGCCACCACCGTAGCAGGGGGAGACGATTCACACCATCGTCACACTCACCAGCTCATCGAGCTCAAGAACACCTCTCCTCCTGAGGCTGTTCATCCACTGTACTAGTTCATCCTCAGTCCCTCGAGGCAATCCTGTGACACCCAAAATTTTATTAGGGTTTTTCAAAAAATTTATTTGACTTGAGGGAGGTGATTTAAATTTTTCTTCAAAAGAACCCTTCCTCTCAAGATATTTTTCTTATTGGCAAGGGTTTTTATTTGGATTCACCCAAGACATGATTTTGGTCTTGGAGGTTCTTTCTTTTTATTTGGACTCTAACCAAAATACTTCTCTCTTGGGAAAATGTCTTTTGACAATTCCTTTGAAAAGCCCTATAGCTTTTGGAATGATCTTTTTCCACTTTCAACAAATCTCTCTTGCCATGACTATGTGCAAATCCTCTTCCACAAACCCTTTCCCCATCTTTGGATCATGATACACATCAAATCCAGCAAGTTGAACCTCTCCATATAATTATTTCCATTTATCTCTCATCAAAAACAATTTATGCCTTCTATCTTGATCCTTGGAGGTTTTCAAAGGAGCTACCCTTTCTGCTTTGAGTTCTGTCTCCAAACCAATATCTCTAGCTAGTCCTTTGAACCCTCAACCAAGATCCATGAAGATCCACTGGTCTCCAGTTCAAATTTTTCAAACTATACTTGCTGCAAGTTTGGACCAGATTTGCCAAATTTGATGAAATTCATTCAAATCTTTCTCCAAAAATTCTGAGAAAAATCAGGCAGCCTCTGGATGCATTGAGAGGTCACCTCACCAAGTCCCAGTTCCAGGAAAAAATTTCTTCATACCAAATCATTTCATCGAACACCTGCTGGACACTGTTTCTCTAAGGTTCAGTCAAATTTAGTTAACAATGCCTGAACCACTGTCGCTTCTTCAGTGTCCGTTGCCAATCTCACCAGTGCCCCGGCGTCGCCGTGTTTCCTGTCCCCTCCCCCTTGTCCTCTGCACCGCACGAGCGCCTGGATGCTTGCGGGCGTCGGCGACGAGCAGGAGGAGGTGCGCCGCCCCGTGACCGACGCCAGCGGCGGCTTTGTGGCCGCCAGGAAGAAGCACAGCGTAGACGGCGCTGACCAGCACCGCCCAAGCCACCGGAGGCCGCCGCGTGGTCTTCCACTCCCCCGTGCGTGCTGCCACCCTCGTCGTGAACCGCTAGGCGCGGAGCGCGCTCTCTGCCACCGCCGTGCCAGTACGGCGACCCCGACGAAGACCGACGCCATTACACCATGCCCGACCGAGTTTAGCAGTGGAACGGGACCGGTAACTCTCACTGGTGCTGCCTGGCCACCTAAACCCTCTGCCAAGCCACTGCCTCGCCGTAATCGCTCGCCGGAGATTCTCCGTTCACGGCCACCCCCTCGAGCCGCCTATAAATAAAGGCCCCGAGCTCCAGCTAGTACCCACACCACCTCTGCACTCCACCAAGACCCCGCCTAGCCACTGGAAGAGCCCCGAGGGAGTCTCCTTCCTCAACTCCGGCCGCCGCGACCCGCCACGGGATCCAGCTCGATTCGCTCCCGTGCGTGCACCTCTGCCTCCCATCTCTTGCCAGTAGCTCTCTAGTGCATCCCTCCTTCTGACCCGCGCTTCAATTCGAAGTTTGCAGCAGACCACCGGAGTCCCCCACCATCGCCCGAGCCGTCGTCCGCTGGAGAAAGTGTCGCCGTCGACGTGGTGCTCCTAGACGCCCAAGTCCACCACCCACCGACGCGGAAGGACACGCTGATACTCTTGGTACACTCCGATCTCCCTGACTCGCCGTGGTTCAACGCCGGTGACCACCGCAGCCTTCGGGCGCCGGCGAGGTTTTTCAAACCTGACATGTGGACCCCCCACGTCAGCCTCTCTACTTTCACCCCCGAAGCGTTTTCTGTTGGCGCCTTCGGGCAGAGTACGTTTTCTCTGTGGGCTGGCGCGTTTCTATTCGAACCGTTTTCTGTTTTCTCAGTTAAGTCCCTGTTACTTTTCTGTTTCATTACAGATGAGTCCCTGGACAGAAACCCTTATAACTTTTTAACAAAAAGTGATTTTTGAGTGATTCTTTTTCTGACAGTCTTATAATTGTGTCTAGTTTTTTATGGGATTTATTTGAAAAAAAATTGGAACAGATTTTCTGCACACGTTGGTTTTCACGTTAGTATGAATTTTTCGCTATACCGTAGGTTCCGGGAGAGGTGACGGAGCCGCGAACTTCGCCGAGCTAGACTCCGACTTCTCCGAACCAGGCAAGCATGTTTGAACCTTTGATATGATAGGTGTTTTGCATGTTTGCGTGAAAGGTTGTGCATGGCATGTGAGTATCGGTGAGTATCTAGTTGCATGTGAGGCAACTACCCGTGTGTTCCAAAGTTACTGTGATCTCTGATGAGAGATGGCCTAGTCATGTGGTGACATGAAGGGCAGTAAGGTGGTACTGTTGTAGCATGCCAGCCTTACGTCATCCGATTAATTCCGACGTTAACGTGGACGGAGTCACGTTATCGTTCTTCCCCCTTCCGTGCTACCACATGTTTTCTGCCAGAATGCGGTTTAGTAAGTTGGTAACCTCTTTCCGTGTACACACCAAACAGAGGGGCCGGGATGATGGTTCCATGGCCCTGGATTAAAGCCAGTCATCCGGTCAGGGGGCATGGGTGTTTCCGGTTGGGACCGAGAGGGGGGCACCCCTTAGAGCGCGCGTATAGAAATTTGATCCCATGCTACGCGAGGTTGTAGCCTCCCCGTCTGAAGGTTTTTCTTGAACGTTGCCGAGGGTGATTCCTGGCTTCGGAATGTTGAATGGGTGTGTACTGGTTAGATGTGTTTCTTCCAAAATACCGTAAACGGAACTAGTCCCCGTGACTACTGAAATCCGTTGGCTGTGGTTATAGTACAAACTCTGCAGAGTCAAATCCTTCCGAGTCATCGTATCCATGGTCAAGTAACATGATCAGCGTATCCATGTCTATGTCATAACCTCGTGGTATATTTTTCTTTCCGGTAAGCGAGCGTGAGTAGTAAACTTGGCTGAACGTTATTCCTGTGGATGGACTAACCCTGTTGTTTATCTCATGCCTGATTATTCTCTTGATATGATTTAAAAATTCATGAACTACTAAGTTATGAATGTAAGCCCTTTATGTGATGTCGCTCAGACGTCCGACTGTGGCATGTTTGTCTTTTACTTTCAATATAAGCCCTTTATGTGATGTCGCTCAGACGTCCGACTGTGGCATGTTTGTCTTTTACTGTCAATATAAGCCCTTCATGTGATGTCGCTCAGACGTCCGACTGTGGCACGCACTGCCTTTTATTTTCTATTATAAGCCCTTTATGTGGTGTCGCCTTGACGCCCGACTACGGCATTGTTATTCTTGCATTTTTCCTCTCGAGGAGTCATTCAGACCCTCGTTTGGCACCCAGTATATTATTTTGGGATTTCGGGAGGACTACCGCCCGACTTCTGTTTTATTTTCCGTGCAGTATTATCTCTATGTCTGAGTGCACTTGTTAACCTGTTCATATGCATCATGTCTACATTTGTTATATCTTCTGTCCGAACTGTCTTGTGAGTACTTTCATAGTACTCACCTGGCTTGTTGATTTGGCCAGATGTTGACGAAGGCAATCTCATGGATGAAGAGTTTGATAGTGAGTCCGACGCCTAGAGGAATCCCAGTCAGTCCCATGCGATCCTGGATATTGGTCACTTGTATTATATACGCTTCCGCCACCCGCAATAAATCTCCTCGAGCTTCACCCCGACGCTCGAAGAGCTGTAGTTTTCAGGAGTCATATCACCCGCTTCGCTGTGATATATCCACCACCGTTGTTATCGTGAGTTAGTAGTTATGCCACCCTATCCGCCGTTGTGTTCTATTGACGTACATGTAATAAATGGTTGAGTAGTCTCCGCTCAACCTTGTATTATATTCAGTACTCCTGGTATTTTTTCTTCTGTGACCAAGATATTGTCTACCAGTGAGAAGGAGTTCTTCTTTACTGGTCCGTAAAAGGGATTGGTCTCTCAATAAATATTTTATTGAAAAACCGGTCATGACAAGCTTGGTATCAGAGCCAGGCTGACTGTAGGAAGCCACTAGGAGCGATCGCTAATCGGTTATTAGCGTCTTTTGTGCTTTTTCAGCATTTTGCAAATGTAGCTATTTTCTGTTGGTCATCATAAATTTATGACATGACTACTCAGAATTTTTGCCTACTTTTGTAGATGGCTGGCAGCTACTGCGAGACTCGAGTGTTCACTAACATGCCCGAGGGGTTTGTCAAACTCCTCGTCTCCATCACCAAGCTCGCGATCGGGCCAGCGACTCGTCCGGATTTCACGCTTTATCAGCACAAGCTCAGCGACGACGTGCCGTGGTGCAATTCAAGGGAGGACGTTCTGCGTCTCGCCACTTCCATTTTGTGGGAAGGGCCATGCCTACGGAGAGGCATGCCATGCAGATGGCTGCCCGCGAGGCGATAGCTCGCCTTCGGGACATTCTTCCTATGATGAAGACTCGTCGCTACCGCTACCTCCCATGCCATGTGCCATACACTTGTCACTTTGCATTCGCCTGCCATAGGGGAGAGCGAGATGAAGCCATCGAGATGGTTGTGGAGTATCTCAAGGCTCTGGAGGAGTCTTTCGACAACCTCGTGGACGATCTTGTGGCTGCCCGGATGGACTTAGTTCGGGGCGGTCCTGCCTGCAGGAAGGAGCTTCTTCACACGGCACCGCCTCTGACATTCGTCTCGTCTTCAGCATCTTATGCACCGGCCATTTTAGCCACTGCTCGCCATCTGCCTACCACTGAGGAGTTCGACCGAGTCATCGCTCCTACTCCAGTCAGAGCTGCACCGCCTGCCACACCCGCACTACTGCCTTTCGCACCCGCGCCATCACCGCAGCGCAGTGCTACGTGCCAGGAGCCTGCTAGAGAGGAGGTGGAGGTTGAATCTCGTGCACCGCTGAGTCTTGCCCTCGGCACGGGAAAGGACATCGTCACCATCTTCGACTGAGAGCGCCGAGTAGCCGCGCGTTATGTCTGCTTGTATGATGTGTTTTATCTGTACGCTAGTTTGTATGAGTGTGTTCGCTGCTTTCCGGAGGAGTGTGCTAGTCTAAATAACATGTCAGGATGGTCTACGCACATCCTGAGTGCTGTATCGTGTGTTTGCTTTTCGCATGTAAGATTTGTGTTAAGCGTTTCTTCTCCGTGCGAAATTGTTTATGTTTTTTTTTCAAAAAATCTTGAGGTCTTTTAAATTTTTGCCTTTGCAAGATTTCCCTTGTGCCACATAGTTCTTCTCATGATTTTTGCAAAATAATACCCCCAGACTGGAAAAATATCTCGCCCGTGGACTCGCTCCATGCCCAATCAGCCAGAAAGAGTTTATGGGACACAGACTAGCAACAACTTCACTCGGGGACAGTCCAGTCAACAGGACAGCGAAGCAGCCTTGTCTCAAGTATGCCGTCTCTTCGAACAAAGCCAGCAACAGCACCAAGAGATGATGACCCACGTCATCAATATGGGAAACCACCGTGAGCCGTACCAGCCACACTCCAAGTTATCTGAATTACAGAAGACTCGCCCTTCAACGTTTGCTCACACGGATAGGCCGCTGGAAGCCGATGATTGGCTTCGTGACATCGAAAGGAAGCTGATCATTGCTCAGTGTTCAGATAATGAGAAGGTGCTTTATGCACCACACTACCTTACTGGAGCAGCTGCAGCATGGTGGGAAAACTTCCTACACATGCATCCTAGTGAACACAACATCACCTGGGAAGAGTTCAAGGAAGGCTTTCGTGGGGCACACATCCCCAGGAGCATCATAAAAATCAAGAAGAGAGAATTTGACGACCTCAAGCAAAGAGACATGTCAGTGACAGAATACAACGGTCAGTTTACCCAGCTATCTCGATATGCCTACGACGAGCATATGACAGAGAACAAGAAGATGGAAAAATTCCTGGACGGCCTGGCACCGGCACTAAGATGCCAACTGATTGTACACACTTTCCCGGATTTTAAAACTCTGGTTGACAAGGCCATTACCTTGGAGAATGAGCGCCCTAGTCTGGAAGATATCCGTAAGCGAAAGAGGGACAAGACGACTCTTGCTAGCAACAACTGAAGCAAAACTGAGGTTCCAAGGACAGAAGCAAGGAAATCCACGACTACTGATCTAAGGCCAGTCAGACAGTTGCATGCCAGGGACAAGGAGTTCACGTACCGTCTAGGGGTCACCTGGTATGCTTGTGGTGAAGAAGGGCACTATGCTAAACAGTGCCCAAAGCCAAGGAACTCGGCCCCCAAGCCAAACGATGGTGGGAATAATCCAGCCCCCAAGCGCAACAATTTCAATCCCAACAACAACCACAGGAAGGGTCACCTGAACCATGTGACCAGGGAAGAGGCACAGAATGCCACAGACATCGTGCTCGGTACGTTCCCTGTCAACACAGTACCTGCCACGGTTTTGTTTGATTCTGGAGCTTCCCATTCGTTCGTTTCGAAGAATTTTTTTTGCAACATGGTTTTCCGATACTTCCCTTGGAAAAGTCTATGGTCATCAAGTCCCCCGAAAATAAGCAGATCGCTCAGAGTTACTGTAAAGGAGTGATCATTGAGTTCGAAGGACTACAGTTCCAAGCTAATCTCATCGTGTTGGAAAATAAAGGACTGGATGTCATCTTAGGGATGGACTGGTTGACCACCAACAAATGATTCATTGACTGTTTCAATCGGACCGTGATTCTCACTCGCCATCACGGCAAGACAATAAAGGTTATGTCACGACCGGTTTTCAATAAAATATTTATTGAGAGACCAATCCCTATTACGGACTAGTAAAGAAGAATTCCTTCTCACCGGTAGACAATATCTTGGTCACAGAATAAAAATACCAGGAGTACTGAATATAATACAAGGTTGAGCGGAGACTGCTCAACGATTTATGACAAGAACGCTGATAAACATAACGGCGGATAGGGTGGCATAACTACTAACTCACGATAACAATGATGGTGGAAATATCACTGCGAAGTGGGTGATATGACTCCTGGAAACTACAGCTCTTCGAGCGTCGGAGTGAGGCTCGAGGAGACTTATTGCGGGTGGCGGAAGCATGTATGATACAAGTGACCAATATCCAGGATCGCACGGGACTGACTGGGATTCCTCTAGGCGTCGGACTCGCTATCAAACTCTTCATCCAGGAGATCGCCTTCGTCAACATCTGGCCAAATCAACAAGCCAGGTGAGTACTATGAAAGTACTCGCAAGACAGTTCGGACATATGATATAACAAATGTAAACATGATGCATATGAACAGATTAACAAGTGCGTGCAGACATAGGGATAACAATGCATGGGGAAAAATAACAGAGAAGTCGGGCGGGAGTCCTCCCGAAATCTCAAAATAAATACTGGGTGCCAAACGAGGGTCTGAATGACTCCTCGAGAGGAAACTGCAAGAATAATAATACCGGTGCCAAACGAGGGTCTGAATGACTCCTCGAGAGGAAACTGCAAGAATAATAATACCGGTGCCAAACGAGGGTCTGAATGACTCCTCGAGAGGAAACTGCAAGAATAATAATAATGCCGCAGTCGGGCGTCGGGGCGACACCACATAAAGGGCCTATATTGAAAGTACGAGACAAACATGCCGCAGTCGGACGTCTGAGCGACATCACATAAAGGGATTATATTCATAACATAGTAACTTATGAATCAAATCAAGAGAATAATCAGACATGAGGTAAAACAACGGGTTAGTCCATCCACAGGAATAACGTTCAGCTAAGTTCACTACTCATGCTTGCTTACCGAACAGAAGGATATACCGCGAGGTTACGACATAGACATGGATACGCTGAACACTTTACTGGACCATGGATACGATGACTCGGAAGGATTTGACTCTGCAGAGTTTGTACTTTAACCACAGCCAACGGATTTCAGTAGTCACGGGGACTAGTTCCGTTTACGGTGTTTTGGAAGAAACACATCTAACCAGTACACACCCATTCAACAATCCGAAGACAGGAATCACCCTCGGCAACGTTCAAGAAAAACCTTGAGACGGGGAGGCTACAACCTCGCGTAGCATGGGATCAAATTTCTATATGCGCGCTCTAAGGGGTGCCCCCCTCTCGGTCCCAACCGGAAACACCCATGCCCCCTGACCGGATGACTGGCTTTAATCCAGGGCCATGGAACCATCATCCCGGCCCCTCTGTTTGGTGTGTACACGGAAAGAGGTTACCAACTTACTAAACCGCATCTCGGCAAAAGAAACATGTGGTAGCACGGAAGGGAAAAGAACGATAACGTGAATCCGTCCACGTCAACGTCGGAATTTTTCGGATGACGCAAGGCTGGTATGCTACAATAGTACCACCTTGCTGCCCTTCATGTCACCACATGATTAGGCCATCTCTCACCAGAGATCATCGCAACTTTGGAACACACGGGTAGTTGCCTTACAAGCAACGAGATACTCACCGATACCCACTTGCCACGCACAACCCTTCACGCAAACATGCAAAACACCCATCATATCAAAGGTTCAAACATGCTTGCCTGGTTCGGAGAAGTCGGAGTCTAGCTCGGCGAAGTTCGCGGCTCCGTCACCTCTTCCGGAACCTACGGCATAACGAAAACGGGCACTAACGTGAAAACCCACGCGTGCATAAAAAATTCTCCAAAAAATTTTCAAATAAATCCCATAAAAAACTAGACAAAATTTTAAGACTGTCAGAAAAAGAATCACTCAAAAATCACTTTTTATTTAAACGTTATAAAGGTTTCTGTCCAGGGACTCATCTGTAATGAAACAGAAAAGTTCCAGGGGCCAAACTGAGAAAACAGAAAACGCTTCGGAAAGAAACGCGTCAGCTCAAAAGGGAAAACGTGTTTGCCCGAAGGCGCCAACAGAAAACGGTTCGAGGGAGAAGAGAATAGAGGCTGACAGGGGGGTCCACATGTCAGGTTTAAAAGAGTTCGCCGGCGCCCGAAGACTGCGGTGGTCGCCGGCGTCGAACCACGGCGAGATAGGGAGATCGGAGTGTACCAAGAGCTTCAGCGTGTCCTTCCGCGTCGGTGGGTGGTGGCCTCGACCGATGGAGAGCACCATGTCGACGGCGACACTTTCTCCGGCGGACGGCGGCTCGGGTGATGGTGGAGAACTCCGGTGGGTGCTGCAAACTCCGAATTGAAGCGCGGGTCAGAAGAGTGGATGCGTAGGGGAGCTACTGGCAAGAGATGGGAGGCAGAGGTGCACGCATGAGAGCGAATCGAGCTGGATCCCGTGGAGGGTCGCGGCGGCCGGAGTTGAGGAAGGAGACCTCCTCGGGGCACTTCCAGTGGCTTGGTGTGGTCTAGGTGGAGTGCAGAGGTGGTGTGGGTTCGAGTTGAAGCTCGAGGCCTCTATTTATAGGCGGATCGAGGGGGTGGCCATGAACAGAGAATCTCCGGTGAGCAATTACGGCGATGTAGTGGATTGGCAGGAGGTTTAGGTGGCCAGGCAGCATCAGTGGAAGTTACTGGTGTCGTTCCCCCGCAAATCCCGGTTGGTCTTGGCGTAATGGCGTCGGTCCACGGTGGGGTGGCCGCACGGGCACATCGGCGGCAAGAGCGCGTTCCGCGCCCAGCGGTTCATGACGAGGGTGGCAGCACGCACTGGGGAGTGGAAGACCACGCGGCGCTCTCCGGTGGCTTGGGCGGCGCTGGGTGGCGCCGTCTGCGCCGCGCCTCTCTCTGGCGGCCGCAAAGCCGCCGCTGGCGTCGGTCACGGGGCGGCGCACCTCCTCCAGCTCGTCGCCGACATCCGCAAGGCTCCAGGCGCTCGTGCGGTGCAGGGACAAGGGGGAGGGGACGGGGAGCAAGGCGACATCGGGGCACTGTCGAGATCGACAACAAGTTCTGAAGAAAACGACAGTAGATCACTGAACTGTTCTCTGAATCTCTGAACTTGACATTGACAATGCTCTGCAGGTGTTCGACAGAATGATTTGGCATGAAGAAAAATTTTCCTGGGGCTGGGACTTGGTGAGGTGACCACTCAAAGCTCCCAGAGGCTGCCTGATTTTACTCAGAATTTTTGGAGAAGGATTTTAATGAATTTCATCAAATTTGGCAAATCAAGTCCAAACTTGCAGCAAGTGTAGTTTGAAAAATTTGAACTGAAGACCAGTGGATCTTCATGGATCTTGGTTTAGGGTTCAAAGGACTAGGAAGGGAAATTGGTTTGAGGACAAAAATCAAAACAGAAATGGTAGGTCCTTTGTAAATCTCCAAGGGCTAGAATAGAAGGTAGAAATTGTTTTGCTAAAATTTAAAATGGAGAAATAAACATATGGGGAGGTTCAACTTGCTGGACTTGATGCAAATCATGATCCAAAGATGAGGGAAGGTTTAGGAGAGTGGGTTTGCACTAAGGTCATGGCAAGAGGGATTTGTTGAAAGTGGTAAAGGATTATTCCAAAAGCTATAGAGTATTTTCAAGAAATCTTCCAAAGACATTTTTCTCAAGTGAAAAGCATTTTGGTTTGAGTCCAACTAAAAGCAAGAACCTCCAAGACCAAAAACAAGTCTTGGGTAAATCCAAATAAAACTCTTGCCATAAAAAAATATTTTGAAAGGGAGGGTTCTTTTGAAGGAAAAATTTAAATCACCTCCCCCAAGACAAATAAGAATTAAAAAAAACCAAATGAAATTTTTGGGTGTCACAACACCTACCCCCTTAGGAAAAATCTCGTCCTCGAGATTTCAGCTGATCCTCGAATAAATATGGATATTCTGCCTGGAGAAAATCTTCCCTTTCCCATGTTGCTTCGTCCTCAGTGTGGTTGCTCCACTGAACTTTGAAAAATTTAGTTGTTTTCTGTCGGGTCCTCCGTTCAGATTCCTCCAATATCTTTATTGGCCTTTCTCTGTAGGTGAGGTCTGGTTGTACATCGATGCTCTCATGGGGTACTTGCTTCTCCGGGTTACTTACACATTTTCTCAATTGTGAGACGTGGAATACGTCATGGACGTCTGACAGCTCCTTGGGTAAGTCTAGTTTGTAGGCCACTGTGCCTCTTCGTGCCTCTACACGAAATGGTCCAATAAATCTCGGGGCTAGCTTCCCCTTAATTTTGAACCGTTGCAGGCCCCTCATAGGAGACACTCGTAGGTATACGGAATCACCGGGTTCAAAGCTGACCTCACGATGTTTTTGATCGTAGTAGCTCTTTTGTCGGCTCTGCGCTGTCTTGAGTCTGTCCCTGATCTGCTTAACTTTCTCCTCGGCCTCTTTAAGCATGTCTGGGCCGAAGATACGACTGTCACCTGTTTCTGACCAATTCAGTGGGGTACGACACCTCCGCCCGTACAATGCTTCAAAGGGTGCCATTTGCAAGCTGGCTTGGTAACTGTTGTTGTAAGCAAACTCGGCATACGGCAAACTCTCTTCCCAACTGGACCCATAGGTGAGCACACAGGCTCTCAGCATATCCTCTAGGATTTGGTTCACACGTTCCGTTTGTCCATCAGTCTGAGGGTGGTACGCTGTACTGAAAGCTAGTTGCGTGCCCAGAGCTTGTTGCAGGTGGTCCCAAAATTTTGAGACGAATTGAGTGCCTCGGTCGGATATTATAGTCCTTGGGACTCCATGCAGACAGACTATACAAGAGAGATAAAGCTTGGCTAGCCTTTGAGTGGAGTAGGTCGTCTTCACGGGAATGAAATGGGCTACCTTGGTCAGCCTATCTGTGATGACCCATATGGCATCATTTCCGCGTTGAGATCGGGGTAATCCGACAATGAAGTCCATTCCTATTTCGTCCCATTTCCACTCCAGTATCCTGTTTGGTTGGAGTAGCCCTGCTGGCTTTTGATGCTCGGCCTTGATGCGCTGACATGAATCGCAACAAGCAATAAATGTGGCTATATCTCTTTTCATACCGTGCCACCAAAATCTTTCCTGAATGTCCTTGTACATCTTGGTTCCTCCAGGGTGGATCGAGTATGGGGCGGTGTGGCTTTCGGTTAAGATTTGTTGCTTGAGTTCCTCAATGTTAGGTACGCAAAGTCTGTCTCCGTACCATAATATTCCTTCACTGTCTGTGACGAACTCTGAAGCCTTACCAAGGTTCTTTTTCTTCTTTATACCTTCGATGTTGGGATGTCCCTGTTGAGCCTTCTTAATCTGTTCCACTAGGGTGGGTTGTATCTCCAGATTTGATGTGGTGCCTTCAGTGACTAACACCATGTTGAGCGTGGCGAACTCTTGCTGAAACTCAGGCCTCAAGTTTTGCGGATCGTCATTGTCCGGGCTGGGGTTTCGACTAAGGGCATCAGCCACTATATTTGCTTTCCCTGGATGGTAGTGAATACCGACATCATAGTCCTTGACCAATTCCAACCAGCGTCGTTGGCGTAAATTTAGCTCTGGCTGTGTGAAAATATATTTAAGGCTCTTATGGTCCGTATATATTTCACAGCGATTTCCCAACAGAAAGTGCCTCCACTCCTTGAGTGCATGTATGACTGCTGCTAGCTCCAAGTCATGTGTTGGGTAATTTTCCTCATGTTTTCGCAGCTGCCGGGAGGCATACGCGACAACCTTGCCATCTTGCATTAGTACACATCCGAGGCCTTTTCGGGACACGTCACAATATACTTCAAAACTCTTGTGTATGTCTGGCACGGTTAGGACCGGTGCGGTTGTTAGTTTCTTCTTGAGTTCTTGGAAGCTTTTCTCGCATGCTTCCGTCCATACAAATTTCTTGTCTTTCTTGAGCAACTGTGTTATTGGTTTTGCCACAGTGGAGAATCCTTCAATAAATCTTCAGTAATATCCGGCCATTCCCAGGAAACTCCGTACATCTGTAACGTTGGCGGGTGACTTCCAGTCAAGTATGGCTTTGACTTTTTCTGGGTCTACGGCCATGCCTTCTTGGTTCAATATATGGCCTAGGAAACCAACTTGCCTTAGCCAAAATTCACATTTGCTAAATTTGGCGTACAACTGATGTTTCCTTAATTCTCCCAAAACAATTCTGAGATGTTCAGCATGCTCTTCTGGGCTCCTCGAGTATACCAGAATATCGTCGATGAACACCACAACAAATTTGTCCATGAATTTCATGAACACTTTGTTCATGAGGTGGACGAAATATGCGGGGGCATTCGTTAGACCAAAAGGCATCACTGTGAACTCATATAACCCATATCTAGAAGTGAATGCTGTCTTGGGGATATCTTCTGTCCGTACTTTCAATTGGTGATATCCCGATCTCAAATCAATTTTTGAGAACACCTTGGCTTGTGCGAGCTGGTCGAACAAATCATTTATCCGTGGCATCGGATATTTGTTTTTGATGGTGACCATATTGAGGGCTCGATAGTCTATACACAGTCTCAGTGTCCCATCCTTTTTCTTGGCGAATAAAACGGGCGAACCCCATGGTGAGGAGCTGGCTCGAATAAATCCTTTGTCCAATAATTCCTTTATCTGCTTCTTCAACTCCACCAATTCTGAGGGTGCCATTCTATAAGGTTTCTTATAGATGGGAGCGGTGCCAGGTGCTAGTTCAATGCTGAACTCTATCTCTCGGTCTGGTGGCATGCCTGGTAGTTCTTCAGAAAATACGTCAGGAAATTCGCATACCACTGGAACTTTTCTCAGTTCTGACATGTCCACTTTGTTCAGCTTTGGTTGCCGTGACCGTGGTCTTTCTTGAGCTGTGACCTTTATTGTCTTGCCGTGATGGTGAGTGAGAATCACGGTCCGATTGAAACAGTCAATGAATCCTTTGTTGGTGGTTAACCAGTCCATCCCTAAAATGACATCCAGTCCTTTATTCTCCAACACGATGAGATTTGCTTGGAACTGTAGTCCTTCGAACTCAATGATTACTCCTTGGCAGTAACCCTGAGCAATTTGCTTATTTCCGGGGGACTTGATGATCATAGATTTTTCCAAGGGAAGTATCGGAAAACCATGTTGCAAAACAAAACTCTTCGAAACGAACGAATGGGAAGCTCCAGAATCAAACAAAACCGTGGCAGGTACTGTGTTTATAGGGAACGTACCGAGCACGATGTCTGGGGCATTCTGAGCTTCTTCCCTGGTCACATGGTTCAGGTGACCCTTCCTGTGGTTGTTGCTGGGGTTGAAATTGTTGCGCTTGGGGCCTGGATTGTTCCCACCATTGTTTGGCTTGGGGGCCGCGTTCCTCGGCTTTGGGCATTGTTTAGCATAGTGCCCTTCTTCACCGCAAGCATAGCAGGTGACCCCTGGATGGTACGTGAACTCCTTGTCCCTGGCATGAAACTGCCTGACGGGCCTTAAATCAGTAGTCGTGGATTTCCTTGCTCCTGTCCTTGGAACCTCAGTTTTGCTTCGGTTGTTGCGAGCAAGAGTCGTCTTGTCCCTCTTTCGCTTACAGATATCTTCCAGGCTGCGGCGCTCATTCTCCAAGGTAATGGCCTTGTCAACCAGAGTTTTAAAATCCGGGAAAGTGTGTACAACCAGTTGGCATTTTAGTGCCGGTGCCAGGCCGTCCAGGAATTTTTCCATCTTCTTGCTCTCTGTCATGTGCTCGTCACGGGCATAACGAGATAGCTGGGTAAACTGACCATTGTATTCTGTCACTGACATGCCTCTCTGCTTCAGGTCATCAAATTCTCTCTTCTTGATTTTTATGATGCTCTTGGGGATGTGTGCCCCACGGAAGCCTTCCTTGAACTCCTCCCAGGTGATGTTGTGTTCACTGGGATGCATGTGTAGGAAGTTTTCCCACCATGCTGCAGCTGCTCCAGTAAGGTAGTGTGGTGCATAAAGCACCTTCTCATGATCTGAGCACTGGGCAATAATCAGCTTCCTCTCGATATCACGAAGCCAGTCATCGGCTTCCAGCGGCCTATCAGTGTGAGCGAAAGTTGAAGGGCGAGTCTTCTGTAACTCAGATAACTTGGAATGCGGTTGATAGGGTTCACGGTGGTTCCCCATATTGATGACGTGATTCATCATCTCCTGGTGCTGTTGCTGGCTTTGTTCGAAGAGACGGCATACTTGAGACAAGGCTGCTTCGCTATCTTGTTGACTGGACTGTCCCTGAGTGAAGTTGTTGCTAGTTTGTGTTCCATAAACTTCTTCTGGCTGATTGGGCATGGAACGAGTCCACGGACGAGACATTTTCCACTCTGGGGTATTATTTAGCAAAAACTCATGAGAAGAACTGTGTGGCACCCGGAAAAATCTTGCGAAGACAAACATTTAAAAGACCTCAAATTTTTTCAAGAAAGTATAAACGATTTTGCTCGGAGAAATGATTGCTTAAACACAAATTTTACACGCGAAAAGCAAACACATGATACAGCACTCAGGATGTGCGTACACAATCCTGACATGTTATTAAGACTAGCATACTACTCCGGAAAACAGCGAACATACGAATACAAACTAGCGTACAGATAAAACACATCATACAAGCAAACATAACGCGCGGCTACTCGGTGCTCTCAGTCGGAGATGGTGACGATGTCCTTTCCCTTGCCAAGGGAAAGACTCAGCGGTGCAGGAGAATCAACCTCCACCTCCTCTCTAGCAGGCTCCTGGCGCGTAGCACTGCGCTGCGGTGATGGTGCGGGAGCAACAGGTGGCAGCGCGTGTGTGGCAGGCGGTGCAGCTCTGACTGGAGTAGGAGCAATGACTCGGTCGAACTCCTCAGTGGTAGGCAGACGGCGAGCAGTGGCCAAGATGGCCGGTGCATAAGATGCTGAGGATGAGACGAATGTCAGAGGCGGTGCCGTGTGGAGAAGCTCCTTCCTGCAGGCAGGACCGCCCCGGACTAAGTCCATGCGGGCAGCCACAAGGTCATCCACGAGGTTGTCGAAGGATTCCTCCAGAGCCTTGAGGTACTCTACGACCATCTCGATGGCTTCATCTCGCTCTCCCCGATGGCAGGCGAACGCATAGTGGCAAGTGTATGGCACATGGCAAGGGAGGTAGCGGTAGCGACGAGTCTTCATCATAGGAGGGATGTCCCGAAGGTGAGCTATTGCCTCACGGGCCGCCATCTGCATGGCATGACTCTCCGTAGGCATGGCCCATCCCACAAAACGGAAATGGCGAGACGCAGAACATCCTCCCTTGAATTGCACCACGGCCAGGTGCATAGACACGTCGTCGCTGAGCTTGTGCTGATAAAGAGTGAACTCCGGACGAGTCGCTGGCCCGATCGCCAGCTTGGTGATGGAGACGAGGAGTTTGACAAACCCCTCGGGCACGTTCGTGAACACCCGAGTCTCGCAGTTGTTGCCAGCCATCTACAAAAGTAGGCAAAAATTCTGAGTAGTCATGTCATAAATTTATGATGACCAACAGAAAATAGCTACAATTGCAAAATGCTGAAAAAGCATAAAAGACGCTAATAACCGATTAGCGATCGCACCTAGTGGCTTCCTACAGTCAGCCTGGCTCTGATACCAAGCTTGTCACGACCGGTTTTCAATAAAATATTTATTGAGAGACCAATCCCTTTTACGGACTAGTAAAGAAGAATTCCTTCTCACTGGTAGACAATATCTTGGTCACAGAAGAAAAATACCAGGAGTACTGAATATAATACAAGGTTGAGCGGAGACTGCTCAACGATTTATTACAAGAACGCCGATAAACATCACGGCGGATAGGGTGGCATAACTACTAACTCACGATAACAATGATGGTGGAAATATCACTGCGAAGTGGGTGATATGACTCCTGGAAACCACAGCTCTTCGAGCGTCGGAGTGAGGCTCGAGGAGACTTATTGCGGGTGGCGGAAGCGTGTATGATACAAGTGACCAATATCCAGGATCGCACGGGACTGACTGGGATTCCTCTAGGCGTCGGACTCGCTATCAAACTCTTCATCTAGGAGATCGCCTTTGTCAACATCTGGCCAAATCAACAAGCCAGGTGAGTACTATGAAAGTACTCGCAAGACAGTTCGGACATATGATATAACAAATGTAAACATGATGCATATGAACAGATTAACAAGTGCGTGCAGACATAGGGATAACAATGCATGGGGAAAAATAACAGAGAAGTCGGGCGGTAGTCCTCCCGAAATCTCAAAATAAATACTGGGTGCCAAACGAGGGTCTGAATGACTCCTCGAGAGGAAACTGCAAGAATAATAATACCGGTGCCAAACGAGGGTCTGAATGACTCCTCGAGAGGAAACTGCAAGAATAATAATACCGGTGCCAAACGAGGGTCTGAATGACTCCTCGAGAGGAAACTGCAAGAATAATAATAATGCCGCAGTCGGGCGTCGGGGCGACACCACATAAAGGGCCTATATTGAAAGTAAGAGACAAACATGCCGCAGTCGAACTTCTGAGCGACATCACATAAAGGGATTATATTCATAACATAGTAACTTATGAATCAAATCAAGAGAATAATCAGACATGAGGTAAAACAACGGGTTAGTCCATCCACAGGAATAACGTTCAGCTAAGTTCACTACTCATGCTTGCTTACCGAACAGAAGGATATACCGCGAGGTTACGACATAGACATGGATACACTGAACACTTTACTGGACCATGGATACGATGACTCGGAAGGATTTGACTCTGCAGAGTTTGTACTTTAACCACAGCCAACGGATTTCAGTAGTCACGGGGACTAGTTCCGTTTACGGTGTTTTGGAAGAAACACATCTAACCAGTACACACCCATTCAACAATCCGAAGCCAGGAATCACCCTCGGCAACGTTCAAGAAAAACCTTGAGACGGGGAGGCTACAACCTCGCGTAGCATGGGATCAAATTTCTATACGCGCGCTCTAAGGGGTGCCCCCCTCTCGGTCCCAACCGGAAACACCCATGCCCCCTGACCGGATGACTGGCTTTAATCCAGGGCCATGGAACCATCATCCCGGCCCCTCTGTTTGGTGTGTACACGGAAAGAGGTTACCAACTTACTAAACCGCATCTCGGCAAAAGAAACATGTGGTAGCACGGAAGGGAAAAGAACGATAACGTGAATCGGTCCACGTCAACGTCGGAATTTGTCGGACGACGCAAGGCTGGTATGCTACAACAGTACCACCTTGCTTCCCTTCATGTCACCACATGATTAGGCCATCTCTCACCAGAGATCATCGCAACTTTGGAACACACGGGTAGTTGCCTCACAAGCAACGAGATACTCACCGATACCCACTTGCCACGCACAACCCTTCACGCAAACATGCAAAACACCCATCATATCAAAGGTTCAAACATGCTTGCCTGGTTCGGAGAAGTCGGAGTCTAGCTCGGCGAAGTTCGCGGCTCCGTCACCTCTTCCGGAACCTACGGCATAACGAAAACGGGCACTAACGTGAAAACCAACGCGTGCATAAAAACTTCTCCAAATTCTTTTCAAATAAATCCCATAAAAAACTAGACAAAATTTTAAGACTATCAGAAAAAGAATCACTCAAAAATCACTTTTTATTTAAAAGTTATAAAGGTTTCTGTCCAGGGACTCATCTGTAATGAAACAGAAAAGTTCCAGGGGCCAAACTGAGAAAACAGAAAACGCTTCGGAAAGAAACGCGTCAGCTCAAAAGGGAAAACGTATTTGCCCGAAGGCGCCAACAGAAAACGGTTCGAGGGAGAAGAGAATAGAGGCTGGCAGGGGGGTCCACATGTCAGGTTTAAAAGAGTTCGCCGGCGCCCGAAGACTGCGGTGGTCGCCGGCGTCGAACCACGGCGAGACAGGGAGATCGGAGTGTACCAAGAGCTTCAGCGTGTCCTTCCGCGTCAGTGGGTGGTGGCCTCGACCGACAGAGAGCACTTCGTCGACGGCGACACTTTCTCCGGCGGACGGCGGCTCGGGTGATGGTGGAGAACTCCGGTGGGTGCTGCAAACTCCGAATTGAAGCGCGGGTCAGAAGAGTGGATGCGTAGGGGAGCTACTGGCAAGAGATGGGAGGCAGAGGTGCACGCATGAGAGCGAATCGAGCTGGATCCCGTGGAGGGTCGCGGCGGCCGGAGTTGAGGAAGGAGACCTCCTCGGGGCACTTCCAGTGGCTTGGTGTGGTCTAGGTGGAGTGCAGAGGTGGTGTGGGTTCGAGTTGAAGCTCGGGGCCTCTATTTATAGGCGGATCGAGGGGGTGGCCGTGAACGGAGAATCTCCGGCGAGCAATTACGGCGATGTAGTGGATTGGCAGGAGGTTTAGGTGGCCAGGCAGCATCAGTGGAAGTTACTGGTGTCGTTCCCCCGCAAATCCCGGTTGGTCTTGGCGTAATGGCGTCGGTCCACGGTGGGGTGGCCGCACGGGAACATCGGCGGCAGAGAGCACGCTCCGTGCCCAGCGGTTCACGACGAGGGTGGCAGCGCGCACTGGGAGTTGAAGACCACGCGGCGCTCTCCGGTGGCTTGGGCGGCGCTGGGTGGCGCCGTCTGCGCCGCGCCTCTCTCTGGCGGCCGCAAAACCACCGCTGGCGTCGGTCACGGGGCGGCGCACCTCCTCCAGCTCATCGCCGACGTCCGCAAGGCTCCAGGCGCTCGTGCGGTGCAGGGACAAGGGGGAGTGGACGGGGAGCAAGGCGACATCGGGGCACTGTCGAGATCGACAACAAGTTCTGAAGAAAACGACAGTAGTTCACTGAACTGTTCTCTGAATCTCTGAACTTGACATTGACAATGCTCTGCAGGTGTTCGACAGAATGATTTGGCATGAAGAAAAATTTTCCTGGGGCTGGGACTTGGTGAGGTGACCACTCAAAGCTCCCAGAGGCTGCCTGATTTTACTCAGAATTTTTGGAGAAGGATTTTAATGAATTTCATCAAATTTGGCAAATCTGGTCCAAACTTGCAGCAAGTGTACTTTGAAAAATTTGAACTGAAGACCAGTGGATCTTCATGGATCTTGGTTGAGGGTTCAAAGGACTAGGAAGGGAAATTGGTTTGAGGACAAAAATCAAAACCGAAATGGTAGCTCCTTTGTAAATCTCCAAGGGCTAGAATAGAAGGTAGAAATTGTTTTGCTAAAATTTAAAATGGAAAAATAAACATATGGGGAGGTTCAACTTGCTGGACTTGATGCAAATCATGATCCAAAGATGTGGGAAGATTTAGGAGAGTGGGTTTGCACTAAGGTCATGGCAAGAAGGATTTGTTGAAAGTGGTAAAGGATTATTCCAAAAGCTATAGAGTATTTTCAAGAAATCTTCCAAAGACATTTTTCTCAAGTGAAAAGCATTTTGGTTTGAGTCCAAATAAAAGCAAGACCCTCCAAGACCAAAAACAAGTCTTGGGTAAATCCAAATAAAACTCTTGCCATAGAAAAAATATTTTCAAACGGAGGGTTCCTTTGAAGGAAAAATTTAAATCACCTCCCCCAAGACAAATAAGAATTTAAAAAAAACAAATGAAATATTTGGGTGTCACAGGTTACAGCTCAAGAAAGGCCACGGTCACGGCAACCAAAGCTGAACAAAGTGGACATTTCAGAACTGAGAAAAGTTCCAGTGGTATGCGAGTTTCCTGACGTATTTCCTGAAGAACTACCAGGCATGCCACCAGACCGAGAGATAGAGTTCAGCATTGAACTAGCACCTGGCACCGCTCCCATCTATAAGAAGCCTTATAGAATGGCACCCTTAGAATTAGTAGAATTGAAGGAGCAGATAAAGGAATTACTGGACAAAGGTTTTATTCGAGCCAGCTCCTCACCTTGGGGTTCGCCAGTGTTATTCGCCAAGAAAAAGGATGGGACACTAAGATTGTGTATAGACTATCGAGCTCTCAATATGGTCACCATCAAAAACTAATATCCGATGCCGCAGATAAATGATTTGTTTGATCAACTCGCGCAAGCCAAGGTGTTCTCAAAAATGGATTTGAGATCAGGATATCATCAATTGAAAGTACGGACAGAAGATATCCCTAAAACAGCATTCACCTCCAGGTACGGATTATATGAGTTCACAGTGATGCCTTTTGGACTAACGAACGCCCCCGCCTATTTTGTCCACCTCATGAACAAAGTGTTTATGAAATTCATGGACAAATTTGTTGTGGTGTTCATTGACGATATTCTGGTTTACTCAAGGACACCGGAAGAGCACGCTGAGCATCTCAGAATTGTTTTGGGAGAATTAAGGAAACATCAGTTGTACGCCAAATTTAGCAAGTGTGAGTTTTGGCTAAGGCAAGTCGGTTTCCTAGGCCACATATTAAACCAAGAAGGCGTGGCCGTAGACCCAGAAAAAGTCAAAGCCATACTTGACTGGAAGCCACCCGCCAACGTGACAGATGTGCGGAGTTTCCTTGGAATGGCCGGATATTACAGAAGATTTATTGAAGGATTCTCCACTGTGGCAAAACCAATGACGCAACTGCTCAAGAAAGACAAGAAATTTGTATGGACGGAAGCATGCGAGAGAAGCTTCCAAGAGCTTAAGAAGAAGCTAACAACCGCACCGGTCTTAACCGTGCCAGACATACACAAGAGTTTTGAAATATATTGTGACGCATCCCGGAAAGGCCTCAGTTGTGTGCTGATGCAGGATGGCAAAGTTGTCGCGTATGCCTCCAGGCAACTGCGGAAACATGAGGAAAATTACCCAACACATGACTTGGAGCTAGCAGCAGTCATTCATGCACTCAAGGAGTGGAGACACTTTCTGTTGGGAAATCGTTGTGAAATATATACGGACCATAAGAGCCTTAAATATATTTTCACGCAACCAGAGCTAAACTTACGCCAACGACGCTGGTTGGAATTGGTCAAGGACTATGATGTCCGTATTCACTACCATCCAGGGAAAGCAAATGTAGTGGCAGATGCCCTTAGTTGGAACCCCAGCCAAGACGACGACGATCCACAAAACTTGAGGCCTGAGTTTCAGCAGGAGTTCGCTAGACTCAACATGGTGTTAGTCTCTGAGGGCACCGTATCGAATCTGGAGATACATCCCACCCTCGTGGAACAAATCAAGAAGGCTCAGCAAGGGCACCCCAGCATCGAAGGAATAAAGAGGAAAATGAGCTTTGGCAAGGCTTCAGAGTTCGTCACAGACAGTGAAGGAATATTATGGTACGGGGACAGACTTTGTGTCCCGAACATTAAGGAACTCAAGCTACAAATCCTAACCGAGAGCCACACCGCCCCATATTCAATCCACCCTGGAGGAACCAAAATGTACAAAGACATTCAGGAAAGATTTTGGTGGCACGGTATGAAAAGAGATATAGCCGCATTTATTGCCTGTTGCGATTCATGTCAGCGCATCAAGGCCGAACATCAAAAGCCAGCAGGGCTACTCCAGCCAAACAGGATACCGGAGTGGAAATGGGATGAAATAGGAATGGACTTCATCGTCGGACTACCTCGATCACAACGCGGAAATGACGCCATATGGGTCATTACAGACCGACTAACCAAGGTTGCTCACTTCATTCCCGTGAAGACTACCTACTCCACACAAAGGCTGGCCAAGCTTTATCTCTCCCATATAGTTTGTTTGCACGGAGTCCCAAAGACTATAATATCCGACCGAGGCACCCAATTTTTCTCCAAATTTTGGGATCACCTGCAACAAGCTCTGGGCACGCAACTAGCTTTCAGTACAGCGTACCACCCTCAGACTGATGGACAAACGGAACGTGTGAACCAAATCCTAGAGGACATGCTGAGAGCCTGTGTGCTCACCTATGGATCCAGTTGGGAAGAGAGTTTGCCGTATGCCGAGTTTGCCTACAACAACAGTTACCAAGCCAGCTTACAAATGGCACCCTTTGAAGCATTGTACGGACGGAGGTGTCGTACCCCACTGAATTAGTCAGAAACAGGTGACAGTCGTATCTTCGGCCCAGACATGCTTAAAGAGGCCGAGGAGAAAGTTAAGCAGATCAGGGACGGACTCAAGACAGCGCAAAGCCGACAAAAGAGCTACTACGATTAGAAACATCGTGAGGTCAGCTTTGAACCCGGTGATTCCGTATACCTATGGGTGTCTCCTATGAGGGGCCTACAACGGTTCAAAATCAAGGGGAAGCTAGCCCCGAGATTTATTGGACCATTCTGCATAGTTGCACGAAGAGGCACAGTAGCCTACCAACTAGACCTACCCAAGGAGCTGTCAGACGTCCATGACGTATTCCACGTCTCGCAATTGAGAAAATGTGTGAACAACCCGGAAAAGCATGTATCCCATGAGAGCATTGATGTGCAACCAGATGTCACCTATAGAGAACGACCAGTAAAGATATTGGAAGAGTCTGAACGGAGGACCCGACAGAAAACAACAATTTTTTTCAAAGTTCAGTGGAGCAACCACACTGAGGATGAAGCTACATGGGAAAGGGAAGATTTTCTCCAGGCAGAGTATCCATATCTATTTGAGGATCAGCTGAAATCTCGAGGACGAGATTTTTCCTAAGGGGGTAGGTGTTGTGACACCCAAAATTTTATTTGGGTTTTTCAAAAAATTTATTTGACTTGAGGGAGGTGATTTAAATTTTTCTTCAAAAGAACCCTTCCTCTCAAGATATTTTTCTTATTGGCAAGGGTTTTTATTTGGATTCACCCAAGACATGATTTTGGTCTTGGAGGTTCTTTCTTTTTATTTGGACTCAAACCAAAATACTTCTCTCTTGGAAAAATGTCTTTTGACAATTCCTTTGAAAAGCCCTATAGCTTTTGGAATGATCTTTTTCCACTTTCAACAAATGTCTCTTGCCATGACCTATGTGCAAATCCTCTTCCACAAACCCTTTCCCCATCTTTGGATCATGATACACATCAAATCCAGCAAGTTGAACCTCTCCATATAATTATTTCCATTTATCTCTCATCAAAAACAATTTATGCCTTCTGTCTTGATCCTTGGAGGTTTTCAAAGGAGCTACCCTTTCTGCTTTGAGTTTTGTCTCCAAACCAATTTCTCTAGCTAGTCCTTTGAACCCTCAACCAAGATCCATGAAGATCCACTGGTCTCCAGTTCAAATTTTTCAAACTATACTTGCTGCAAGTTTGGACCAGATTTGCCAAATTTGATGAAATTCATTCAAATCTTTCTCCAAAAATTCTGAGAAAAATCAGGCAGCCTCTGGGTGCATTGAGAGGTCACCTCACCAAGTCCCAGCTCCAGGAAAAAATTTCTTCATACCAAATCATTTCATCGAACACCTGCTGGACACTGTTTCTCTAAGGTTCAGTCAAATTCAGTTAACAGTGTCTGAACCACTGTCGTTTCTTCAGTGTATGTTGCCAATCTCACCAGTGCCCCAGCGTCGCCGTGTTTCCTGTCCCCTCCCCCTTGTCCTCTGCACCGCACGAGCGCCTGGATGCTTGCGGGCGTCGGCGACGAGCAGGAGGAGGTGCGCCGCCCCGTGACCGACGCCAGCGGCGGCTTTGCGGCCGCCAGGAAGAAGCACAGCGTAGACGGCGCTGACCAGCGCCGCCCAAGCCAACGGAGGCCGCCGCATGGTCTTCCACTCCCCCGTGCACGCTGCCACCCTCGTCGTGAACCGCTAGGCGCGGAGCGCGCTCTCTGCCGCCGCCGTGCCAGTACGGCGACCCCGACGAAGACCGACGCCATTACGCCATGCCCGACCGAGTTTAGCAGTGGAACGGGACCAGTAACTCTCACTGGTGCTGCCTGGCCACCTAAACCCTCTGCCAAGCCACTGCCTTGCCGTAATCGCTCGCCGGAGATTCTCCGTTCACGGCCACCCCCTCGAGCCGCCTATAAATAGAGGCCCCGAGCTCCAGCTAGTACCCACACCACCTCTGCACTCCACCAAGACCCTGCCTAGCCACTGGAAGAGCCCCGAGGGAGTCTCCTTCCTCAACTCCGGCCGTCGCGACCCGCCACGGGATCCAGCTCGATTCGCTCCCGTGCGTGCACCTATGCCTCCCATCTCTTGCCAGTAGCTCTCTAGTGCATCCCTCCTTCTGACCCGCGCTTCAATTCGAAGTTTGTAGCACACCACCGGAGTTCCCGACCATCGCCCGAGCCGCCGTCCGCCGGAGAAAGTGTCGCCGTCGACGTGGTGCTCCCCGACGCCCAAGTCCACCACCCACCGACGCGGAAGGACACGCTGATACTCTTGGTACACTCCGATCTCCCTGACTCGCCGTGGTTCGACGCCGGCGACCACCGCAGCCTTCGGGCGCCGGCGAGGTTTTTCAAACCTGACATGTGGACCCCCCACGTCAGCCTCTCTTCTTTCACCCCCGAAGCGTTTTCTGTTGGCGCCTTCGGGCAGAGTACGTTTTCTCTGTGGGCTGGCGCGTTTCTATTCGAACCGTTTTCTGTTTTCTCAGTTAAGTCCCTGTTACTTTTCTGTTTCATTACAGATGAGTCCCTGGACAGAAACCCTTATAACTTTTTAATAAAAAGTGATTTTTGAGTGATTCTTTTTCTGACAGTCTTATAATTTTGTCTAGTTGTTTATGGGATTTATTTGAAAAAAATTGGAACAGCTTTTCTGCACACGTTGGTTTTCACGTTAGTATGCATTTTTCACTATACCGTAGGTTCCGGGAGAGGTGACGGAGCCGCGAACTTCGCCGAGCTAGACTCCGACTTCTCCAAACCAGGCAAGCATGTTTGAACCTTTGATATGATAGGTGTTTTGCATGTTTGCGTGAAAGGTTGTGCATGGCATGTGAGTATCGATGAGTATCTAGTTGCATGTGAGGCAACTACCCGTGTGTTCCAAAGTTACTGTGATCTCTGATGAGAGATGGCCTAGTCATGTGGTGACATGAAGGGCAGTAAGGTGGTACTGTTGTAGCATGCCAGCCTTACGTCATCTGATTAATTCCGACGTTAACGTGGACGGAGTCACGTTATCGTTCTTCCCTCTTCCGTGCTACCACATGTTTTCTGCCAGAATGCGGTTTAGTAAGTTGGTAACCTCTTTCCGTGTACACACCAAACAGAGGGGCCGGGATGATGGTTCCATGGCCCTGGATTAAAGCCAGTCATCCGGTCAGGGGGCATGGGTGTTTCCGGTTGGGACCGAGAGGGGGGCACCCCTTAGAGCGCGTGTATAGAAATTTGATCCCATGCTACGCGAGGTTGTAGCCTCCCCGTCTCAAGGTTTTTCTTGAACGTTGCCGAGGGTGATTCCTGGCTTCGGAATGTTGAATGGGTGTGTACTGGTTAGATGTGTTTCTTCCAAAACACCGTAAACGGAACTAGTCCCCGTGACTACTGAAATCCGTTGGTTGTGGTTATAGTACAAACTCTGCAGAGTCAAATCCTTCCAAGTCATCGTATCCATGATCAAGTAACGTGATCAGCGTATCCATGTCTATGTCATAACCTTGTGGTATATTTTTCTTTCCGGTAAGCGAGCGTGAGTAGTAAACTTGGCTGAATGTTATTCATGTGGATGGACTAACCCTGTTGTTTATCTCATGCCTGATTATTCTCTTGATATGATTTAAAAGTTCATGAACTACTAAGTTATGAATGTAAGCCCTTTATGTGATGTCGCTCAGACGTCCGACTATGGCATGTTTGTCTTTTACTTTCAATATAAGCCCTTTATGCGATGTCGCTCAGACGTCCGACTGTGGCATGTTTGTCTTTTACTTTCAATATAAGCCCTTTATGTGATGTCGCTCACACGTCCGACTATGGCACGCACTGCCTTTTATTTTCTATTATAAGCCCTTTATGTGGTGTCGCCTTGACGCCCGACTGCGGCATTGTTATTCTTGCATTTTTCCTCTTGAGGAGTCATTCAGACCCTCGTTTGGCACCCAGTATATTATTTTGGGATTTCGGGAGGACTACCGCCCGACTTCTCTTTTATTTTCCGTGCAGTATTATCTCTATGTCTGAGTGCACTTGTTAACCTGTTCATATGCATCATGTCTACATTTGTTATATCTTATGTCCGAACTGTCTTGCGAGTACTTTCATAGGACGCACCTGGCTTGTTGATTTGGCCAGATGTTGACGAAGGCGATCTCATGGATGAAGAGTTTGATAGTGAGTCCGACGCCTAGAGGAATCCTAGTCAGTCCCGTGCGATCCTGGATATTGGTCACTTGTATTATATACGCTTCCGCCACCCGCAATAAATCTCCTCGAGCTTCACCCCGACGCTCGAAGAGCTGTAGTTTTCAGGAGTCATATCACCCGCTTCGCTGTGATATATCCACCACCGTTGTTATCGTGAGTTAGTAGTTATGCCACCCTATCCGCCGTTGTGTTCTATCGACGTACATGTAATAAATGGTTGAGCGGTCTCCGCTCAACCTTGTATTATATTCAGTACTCCTGGTATTTTCTCTTCTGTGACCAAGATATTGTCTACCAGTGAGAAGGAGTTCTTCTTTACTGGTCCGTAAAAGGGATTGGTCTCTCAATAAATATTTTATTGAAAAACCGGTCGTGACAAATCCACCCACAAACTGGAGTAGGGTATTACACCGCAAGGTGGCCCGAACCAGTATAAACCCCTGTGTCTCTTGTTCTTTGGGTTCGTCGAGCTAGGCCATGGGATCATCGAGCGTGCGAGTTGGGGAGAGAGTGTTCTTCAGGCGCACCCCAAAGTTCGAACCTCTCAAGGGTTTGCTGGAACCCGTGATCCGACAGTAAGTCAATGAAGCTGCGTCCCCCTCCGTGTCGGTGCAGTATAGTCATCTCACCGGACCTCTAGTTGGGGCCAAACGAGAGAACTTTGATGTTTACTGGTTTATTGGTCCCCTTTGCATTTTGCGCCAGGTTTTGACCTTTGATTTAACTAATAAAATGTTAATGCATGTAACCAAAAAATTTGCGCTAAGTAGTCTCAAGTCATTGAATGCATACGCACCCCACGTCTCCTATTGGGTGATTTCTTTTTTCGTGGCAAAAAACAGGGAACGAGGTGGGTAGTTAAGGCACCGTGCCTAAAAGTTTTGGGATTACTATTTGGTTTTTGTAACGTCACTAATGCACCCGTACAGAGGGAGTACAATAGTAGTCTTTGATTGCAATTTTTTGTTGGTAGCTTACCAAGCTAAGCGCTCGGTGAGTACAATAGTAGTCTGATTGATGAGACTTCAGATTTGAGCCATCTACTGGAAGGGAGAGTGTATAATATCATCGGGAACTACGTTCAAAAACGAATAAAACAATAAACCATGTATTTATTTACAGAGGGAGTAGTATATTTTTTGTGACATGCATTACTAGATATTGCTAGTCAAATACTAAATCTAGATGGACGTGGTAGTACTACTAAATCCAGAAGGTGGTGCTAGTACTAGTAGTAGTACTACCAATGTAGTAGTACTGTACTACCCTTTGGTCAAAGTATTACGTGCTGCTCCTCACAGTGAAGTTACAAGACCCTGCGCTGGAGATGACACCTGAGTGTAGGCGCCGTGTTCGTCATACCAAAGTCAGCCTCACCGTGTACAGTCACTATCATCATGGCTGTAGAGCTAGCCTGCTTACAACTGGCCGTGTTTGACCTAATTTCCCGTCCGTAGATGCCTGTGCATTACATGGAACACCAAGATTGGGGGTGGACGGCGCCGGCAGTGGCCATCGCGCCAGATTTTTCCATGGCCTTCTAGATGTGGTGGGGAGGAGATAAGGCTGATTTTGAGAGACAAGGTGTTGTTTGTAAATAGGGAACAAGTGCGGGCATCTTTTTGCAAAACTGCAGAAGTTTGGTTTTATATGTGTCAGATCTACATCCGACGGGTATTGGTGAAAGATGGCAGGCACAACATCATCACCAACTCAGGACCTCTTTGATTCGCAGAATTTTGAAAACGTGGGAATAGGACACAACAATATTACAAGTTTCAAACTGATACTACAAATGTTAGGAGCAATGTTGCACCTACGAAGAGGGAATTACAAGGAAGTTTACGTAAGAACTTTTGTTACTTTAGGTGGATGCAGCATTATCGTACAAACTAAAATCCACCGCCCTAACAAGTCACTAATGGGCAAAGAAATTTTTGAGTCTCTGGCCACTTGATGTTTAAAAAACAAATTCAGCTTATGTGGAGACTTTGTCATTTAGGCTTAGACGCTTGCGGGGATCAGCACGCCATTCCTTTTTGCGCTAGAGAACGCCAAACCTCATTACCTTGAGCACACTTGCCTCTAGAACAAAGAACCTGGCCAATTTAATCTCAGATGTGCTGCCTTGGTAGTCGATCACATCAATTTCTGTAAGATGGAGATCAAGGCATTCGATGAGAATGTAATAGTGCAGCACATTTTTCACTTTGGGTCTTTTTTTCTGCAAATGAAGAGAACATATCAGAGCAGCTGGCTGTATAAGATTGTCGTGTCATCAAGAGGTACCAATATCATTTGCTCATACGATAGGGTTGGCTGGCTAGTGATATTTTTTCACTCTCTCTCTCTCTCTCTCTTTCCTCTCATTTACCTAGGAGCACGTGAAGAGCTTGGGCATTTGTTGCCTTCCACTATGTGGCCGATGCCATATTTCTCAAAAATATGCCACATAATATGTATCGATGTCAAATCAAAAGATTTTGGCACCGCTCTAGTGATGTGACAGAGTTCGCACCGCTGTGCACACAGACCCACATGTATAAACAAATCAATCAAACCAACTACACCAACCACTCACTCTTCCAAACACGTGTTTTTTTATTGCCTCAGTCCTCTCCCTCTCCCACACAAGTATTTTTTCATTGCGGGAGTTAATTTGGCACCGGAGCAAAGTAGGTGATCCAGATTGGGTCACCACGTGAGCAATGGAGAGGCATCGATGGCAAATGCATCACAAGTGAATTTGGCACGTGTTTTGGCCTACATAGTGGAGGGCCGTTGTAGCCCACTTTTGTACTACCTCGTATTTAGTGTAAAATTTTGCCCATAGATTTACCTAAGAAAATGCCAATGCATGTCACCAAAAATTATACCATTTGAAATTATGTTCAAATATGAATCCAACGATATAATTTTTAGTGACATGCATTAACATTTTGTCAGTTAAATCTATGGTCAAATTTTGATACTACAAAACAGGAAGAGTAAACCATTACGGAGGTACTACTTGCTCTTAGGGTAACCATAGAGTTACTAGTCTAAGTTACTTGCCACCATGACTAGCCTAGGCTAGTATAGTAGTACAAAAAAATGATGCAGGTGATCACGTGAGAAAAAATACTAAAAACATTCCTTTCGGTGCAATGCGTAGATGCAGTTTTGAACACTACACTTGTCATTGTAATTTGGGAAAATTACGAAAAATTGAGCTACGTTGTGATTACCGTTTACTAATAGGAAAGAAGTTTCACCTTGATGAGTAGCTTCTTCGTGCATGGAAAGCATGTTAGGAATCCAACAACTTGATCTAGATTGGGGCTGATAGATTTTATTACCAAGATCTTCACTGTGCGCATAGACTGGGTCAAGCTTATGGGAATCATTTTCTGGATGACAGTCGTAAATACATCAAGAAGAAATTAAAAAATGTGAATTTCAAGAAGTCGGAGAAGAAGATGAGTGTTGTACCTGAACGATTACGGATCCAATAAAGAGTTCAGAGAATTTGGCAGACGAGTACACCAACGCTGTCAATTTCGGCGCGTCAATGACCCTGATTTTTGTTGGACCTTCTAGATCAGATACAAGCAATCTCTCAAGGAAAGGCGCATTCTCAATGACCATAATATGGAACAGCTAGAGTGATCTCTTCCCAATTGATGTCTTGTTGCAGGGCCAGCAAGACACATAAAAAACATCAGAGATTCGTCGAGGCGTTGTGGAGGCTAATGAACCCGTGGATCTGCTGAAGACGAAGGTACTCGAGCGCAGTACAGCTACGGAGCAGGTGCTCCATAGCCTTCCTCGAGATGCCAACGTCGAAGAGGTCGAGCTGCTTAAGTTGAGGGAGAAGAAGGGCGGGCGCGGCATTAATCTAGGGAAGATAGCAGGAGCTAAAGCTGGCGCGGCGCGGCATTGGTGTGAGGCGGAGCAGACGGCGGCAGAGAGCGGCATCGTCCAGCTTCAAAGCTGAGTTCCTCTACATGATCTAGGGTGGGGGATAAGAACCACTCGTCGAACCTGGCTTGGACCTTGCAGTTGGTACTCAACATGCAGATGTCAAGGCGTCTAGCTGGCCCAGGGTGTGATGAAAGGATCTTTGAGACTGCGGCCATGCGTTTGCAATCCCCGTCGCAGAGGCAGCTGTCGACAGTGAGGTTGAGGGGGACGCGACGCCAGGGGGGTGCCACCGCCAGGAGAGCAGGGTGGTCCGCACGGCAACTTTGGTGGGGAGGAGGCCGATGATGACGAGCAGCATGTCGTCGGCGAGGCTACTATTGAAGTCCAGGCTCGCCGGATGCGGTTTTGGCTCGAGCCGCCTCCGCTTGTTGGCTACCTCGCCGTCCATCTCAGCTGGCGGCGACGCTGGTGTACACGTGTGCTGGTGTGTGTTGTGTGCTGGGTGTGTGTCGGGTGGTTGGTGCGACATATGCCAAGGGATGGCTTATCATTGTGGGAGCCAATAAAACGTCGCCGGTGCCTGGAAACGGGATGAGGCGAAGACATGCACGCCGGCGGATCTTACCCAGGTTCGGGGCTCTCCGAGGAGATAACACCCCTAGTCCTGCTCTGCGGGGTCTCCGCATGATCACTAGATCGATGAAAGGTAGCTACAATCGCTCCTAGAGCTTGTTGAGATCAAGGGAGAAGAAGAACAAGGCTAGCTCTTGCTTCTCTCTATCTATGGTGTGTGTGTGCTATGCTTAGAAGCGAACTATGCTCAGAGGCCAACCCTTTGCATGGGTGCTCCGAGGGGTTTATATAGGCCTACCCCCCGGGGGTACAATGGTAATCCGGCTGGGCTCTGGTCCTAGCCGTCAGTGGCTACGCTCGCCGGCTTCTCCGCCGACTGCTGGGTCCCGCCGGCTGGTGGGTCCCGCCGGCTGCCGGCTACTTGGTCGACAGGCCGGCCCCACCTCCTAGGGTCTTGTCGGCGGCTGCTTACTGTAGCCGCGCCTCTGATGACGAGGGCTTTGTCGAGGTAAGCGTGGCTACAGTGGGCCGCCTCGGGGGCTCTCACTGTAGCCTTACCTCGTCTTGTCTCCTTAATGGGGCTCCTGCTTCGAGGAAGGGAGTAGCCGGCTTCTGGAGGCCGGCTACGCTCTCGGCCGACAGGGAAAGGCCGGGCCGCCTTCACGCCTCTCTCTGGCTGAAGGGGCCCGCCGCCCGCGGGCCATACGGGAGTCGGTCGTGGGTGACGTCGAGGCCAGCATGGCTACAGTGCCGAGCCGCACGGGAGACTGCCGTCCCGTACGGCCTCCTGTAGCCATGCCCGCCTCGGGCTTTGGGGGTAGTGGGCCGCACTGTGGCCACACCCCGTCGTGTCGCCGTTATGTGGGAACAGCTTTGGTGGTTATGGTCTCGGCCGGCTCCTAGGAGTCGGCGTCCTTCTTGGCCGGCTTCGTGGAGTCGGCCACCCCGTAGTCGTCCTGGGGAGGAGTTGGTGAGGCTGGGTCACCTTCCAGGAGTCGGCTTCAGAGGTAGCCGGCCAGGGAAGGCGGCCCAATGCTCGGAGTGCTTGGAGGCCCGAAGGCCTGATAATTTTTTCAGAAGAACCAGGGGCAGTCGGTTAGGCTACCCGTGGCCATTTACTCCGACAGTAGTCCCCGAAGCTGATTGGGCTTCGAGGTGGAGTGGGGGTTGAGAAGCTCGATCAGCTTCCTATCGTGACAAGCCGGCAGCTGGGAGCCGGCCTTGGTCAGGCGCGCCGCCTGAGTCGAAATCTTCTGGAGTCGGAGGGCGGGAGCCCGCTGGCACGTGCACCGGGCCACGGGCCGGCCACGGGCCGTTGGCGAACCACGTGGCCGGAAAGCCTGCCAGCCCACGCGCGTGACGGGACGTCGCCGCAGGGAGGGGGCCCGCCACGTCCGCGCCCCGGCCCAGGCGCGGATCCTTTGTATCCCGAAACCGCCCGCATGTTCCGTGCGGCAGTTTCGGCTCGTATTTATGCGCAATAATCGCGAGACGTGGGGGGAGTGGGCGTAGTTAATCCCACGTCCCCCCCCCCCCACGTCCGGCCTCTTCGGCCTTGTGAGGCTATAAGTAGGGGGGGTGGAGGGCGGCAGGCCCTCGCACGCTCCTCCTACTTCCACCGTCTTCTTCCTCTTGCCAGTTCTTGCGACAGCGCCTCGCCGCCGCGCTCTTCCACCGCACGCTCCCCCGCCGCCGTGCTAGCTTTCGCCATGCCTCCCACCGTAGAGCAGCTTGGCAGGGATTGGGATGGCTCCAACGTCCATGACGACCACGTCAACTTCCTCCGCGACACGCGGCGGCTGCCCAGCGCGGACAAAGTGGAGGTCCGCCTCGCGCCGGCGAGGGAAATCAGGCCGGAGCCGCAGGAGGGCAAGCGGGTGGTCTTCCGCTCGCACTTCTTGCGCGGCTTCGGCCTGCCAGTGAGTGCCTTCTTCTGCTCCTGTCTTGAGTTCTATCAGCTCCAACCGCACCATCTCACCCCAAACGCGGTGGTGCTGCTCTCCGCCTTCGTCACCCTGTGCGAGGGCTATTTCGGCGTCCTCCCCACCCTTAAGCTCTGGGGGGAGTTCTTCCAGTCGAAGCTGGGCACGCGCATGCGGGGCGTGCCGGCTCATACTGGCGCCTTCATCGCGTCGCGGAGAACGGCTGCCGACAACCCCTTCCCCGTCATCACACTGATCCAATCGGTGAAGAAGTGGCAGAAGTCGTACTTCTACGTGCGGAACATCGCCCCACGGGGCGACTACATCAACCTGCCGGCTTACGTAGCCGGCCCACCGGCGGGCAGGCTGCCCCAGTGGTCCTTCCGGGCTGTGACGCTGTCGCCGGCGGGAAACGCCGCCATCGCCCGGCTGCGGGTGATGGTCCAGTCGGAAGGCCTGACGGGGCCTGACCTTCTGGCCGCGTTCGTCACGCGCCGGGTTCTTCCGCTCCAGAGCCGGCCTCATCTGATCTGTCAGATGAGCGGCCAGCTCGATCCGAGCCGAATGTGCACCAAGGAGATGCCGCGCGAGGAGGTCGCGTACATGGTGAACTACCTTGCGAACTGCAAACTCACCGAAGAGTGGCAGTTCGGCAAGGAGCCGTATAGCCGATCCATGCTAGGGCATCTGCTTGGTCGTTGTCGGCCCTTGGCACGTGAAGGAACTCGCACCCTTCGAAGTATCCGCTTATCTGCTGGACGAGGAAACGATAGCTCGCCATGTTCGCGTCCTTGGCGTCCCAATCGCTAGATGATTGCTCGACCACTAGGTCTGAGTCGCCGTAGCACAGGATCCGGCGTATGCCAAGCTCTTTGGCTAGCCGGAGCCCGTGTACGAGCGCCTCGTACTCGGCCACGTTGTTGGAGGCGGCGAAGTGGATCTGCAGCGTGTACTTGAGCTTGTCGCCTTTGGGAGAGGTGAGGACGATGCCGGCTCCCAAGCCGGTGCGCATCTTGGACCCGTCAAAGTGCATCCGCCAATGGGTAGAGTCGGGAGCCGGCGGTAAGTACTGGGTCTCGGCCCAGTCGGCGAGGAAGTCGGCCAATGCTTGCGACTTGATGGCGGTGCGGGGTTGATAGAAGATCGTGTAGGGCGCCAATGCAATGGCCCATTTGGCCACCCGGCCGGATGCATCCCGGCTGCCTATGATCTCGGCAAGCGGGGCAGTACACACGACCGTGATGGGGTGCTCTTGGAAGTAGGGCTTCAGTTTCTTGGCAGCGAAGTACACCCCATAGCACATCTTCTGGTAGTGCGGGTAGTTTTGCTTTGAGCTGGACAGTACTTCGCTGAGATAGTAGACCGGCCTCTGGACCAGCTGGGCTCGGCCTTCCTCCGGGCGTTGGACCACAACAACAGTGCTGACGACTCGTCTAGTCGCGGCGATGTAGAGGAGCATGGGCTCCTTCTCAGTCGGCGCTGCCAGGACAGGCGGAGTGGTCAACATTTTCTTCAACTCATGGAAGGCTTGGTCGGCTTGATCATTCCACTCAAAGTGAGTGGACTTCTTCATGAGTCGGTACAAGGGGAGAGCCTTTTCTCCTAGTTGGCTGATAAAACGATTCAGGGAGGCTAAGCAGCCAGTGAACTTCTGCACATCTCGCAGCTTGGTGGGAATCTCCATCCTCTCGATGGCCTTGATCTTGACGGGGTTGCACTCAATGCCGCGTTCAGAGACCAGGAAGCCTAGCAGCTGGCCGGCTGGCACTCCGAACACGCACTTCTCGGGATTGAGCTTGATTTGGAATCGGCGCAAGTTGGCAAATGTTTCTTTCAGGTCTTTCAGGTCTTCCAGCAAATGTTTCTTTCATTTCTGCCGAGTTGTTTCAAGAGACATTTCTGCATGCAACGCTGAAAAGTGGCACCGGCATTTCTCAGGCCGAATGTCATTGTCAGGTAGCAGAAAGCTCCAAAGGGTGTGATGAAGGCAGTCTTCAGGCGGTCAACCGGGTCCAACTTGATCTGATGATACCCTGAGTATGCATCCAAAAAACTTAATAGCTCGCATCCGGCTGTGGAGTCTATCACTTGGTCAATCCGTGGCAGGGCAAACGGATCCTTTGGGCAGGCCTTGTTCAGACTAGTGTAGTCTATACACATATGCCACTTGTTATTCTTCTTCAGAACCAGAACTGGGTTGGCAAGCCACTCTGGAAAGAACACTTCCATGATAAAGCCGGCTGCAAGGAGCCGGGCTATCTCTTCTCCCACAATTCTTCGCTTCTCTTCTGATAGTCGGCAGAGGGGCTGCTTGACCGGCTTCGCATCATCTCGGACATGTAATTTGTGCTCGGCGAAATCCTTCGGGACACCCGGCATGCCTTTGGGGACCATGCAAAGATGTCTCGATTCTCACGGAGGAAGTCGACGAGCTCGCCTTCCTATTTACTGTCCAAGTTCGCCCCAATGACAGCGAACCTCTCCGGGTTCTCCGGGTCCAGAGGTATCTTCTTCGTCTCTTTGGCAGGCTGGAAGGAGCCCTGCGCATCACTATCCTTGGGGTTGGGGGACAAGGCCGGCTGCTTGCCGGCCATGGCCACAACCCGCTCCAACATCTTCTTCTCTTCTGCCACCACGAGGGACTCGGCCAGCCGGCTACTGGCCATGGCGCACTCGATGGACTTCTTGTAGTTGCCGGCTACCGTGATGATCCCCTTCGAGCTCGGCATCTTCATTTTCAGGTAGGCATAATGGGGCACAGCCATGAACTTGGCCAGAGCAGGTCGGCCAAGCAGTGCATGATAGGGGCTCTCCAAATCCACTACCTCGAACCATATTGCTTCTCGGCGGAAATGATCTTTGTCTCCGAAGCGAACATCCATTTTGATCTTGCCGATTGGGGAGCAAGACAGGCCGGGGACGATACCATGGAAGACGGTGCGGCTCGGCATGAGCTGCTTTGCTTTGATGTTCAGCTTCTCCATGGTATCGCGGTACAGTATATTGATACTGCTTCCGCCGTCTATCAGGACGCGGGAAAATCTGGCAGCTCGCCTCTCCGTCGCGAGGGTGACATCCAAGACCATTGCATAGGAGCCAGGCGAAGGCATCACCTCTGGGTGGTCGGCCTGGCTCCAGCTGATTGGCTTTTCTGACCAGTGCATGAACTCGGCGGTGCTAGAGGCGACTGCATTCACTTCTTGGTGTTGTCGGCGTCGGCTGCGCTTGTCGTCGGCTTGACTAGTGAAGACGACGTAGGCGGCGTGCTCTTCGGGGAATTCGTCTTGGATGGCGCCGACTGCCGGTCGAGCCGCCGGCTACTGAGGGGCTGGAGGCGGCGGGCCGGGAGGTGGAGGCGGCAGCATTCCCTCGCCCTTGGTGATGCGGGTGAGCCAGTGACATTTCCGAGTTGTGTGGTTGGACGGCTTCGCGCTGCTGTGGAACTTGCAGGGGCATCGAGTGCTTGTTCGTAGGAGAAAGACGGCTGCCAAGCCGGCCTCCCACCCTTCTTCTTGGGAGCGGGCCGTTCTTCAGGCTGCTCGTCTTCAACTGTGGCCACCTGCCGACTGGAGGAAGTCGGCATGGGGCCCTTGCGCTTGTGGTCGTTCTGGTAGGGGCGCCGATTAGGGTCGCCAGCCGGCGTTTTGGGAGCCGGAGCAATCACCTTCCCAGAGGCGTCTACTCTCAGCTCGGTCTTCATCGAGGAGTCGGCTGTGGTGTACTTGTCGGCGGTGACTAGTAACTCGTCGAGGGTAGCCGGCTCGTCGCAGAGGAGTCGGTGCTTGAGGAGGGTGCCCTCTCGGCACCCGGCGGTGAAGTACTCGATGGCCTGGACCTCGTGCACTCCCTCGCAGGAGTTGCGGAGCTCGGCCCATCGCGTGAGGTAGTCGCGGGTCGACTCGTTGGGCCCTTGGACGCAGAGGGAGAGCTGGCGAGGCTTGGGAGGCCGCTTGTAGGTGCTGGTGAAGTTGTGGACGAAGACTTCGGTGAAGTCCAGCCAACTGTTGATGCTGTAGGGCTTGAGGCTGTTGAGCCATGTGCGCGCCGTGCCTTGCAGCATGAGGGGGACGTACTTTACGGCGACGCGCCGATTGCCGTGGGCTATGCTGACGGCCGTGGAGTAGTCGATGAGCCAATCTTCCGGCTTCACCGAGCCGTTGTACTTGGGCGTGTCTCTGGGGAGCGAGAACCCTTTGGGGAAGGGCTCGTCGCGGATGCGGGGGCCAAAGCATGGCGGGCCGACATCGTCTTCTTCTTCTAACGCCAAGGATCGAGCAAGGCGGTCGATCCTATGGCGGGCGTCGTTCTCGCCGACTCCTTCTCGGCGGCCGAGTCGGTCGCCAAGAGTCGGGTGTGTAATAGGCGGCGGAGTGACGCGTCTTTCTCTTCGAGGCGGGGGAGGAGGCAGATTTCCTTGGTGCTCTACAGCTCGAGGGCGGCCATCCGCGTCGCGCTCGATGGTGATGCGAGTCCGGCTGCGGCTGGCAACCGGCTCCTTGTCTTTCTTCTGGTGCGCGCCGCTCGCAGTCGGCGAGCGGGACGTCGCGGCGTGCTCCCGGCGCGGGGGATGACTATCAGCACGGGCGCCGGCTTCGTGCCGTTCTGCAGCCGCGTCGAGCAGCTGTTGGATCCGTCTCGTCATGTAGGGGAGCTCATCGGCTCCCAGCCCATTGAGCTCTTCTGCAGCCGCCTGAGCGGCTCGCAGATTTTCAAGCGGGGTGGCGTAGACGGGGCGGTCTGCGCCCAGCATGCTGGCGACGGCTGCGCCGCGCTTCTGGACGAAGCCGGCTCGGCTCGGGCCGCTAGGCGGCGGCGTGCCGAAGGCGGCGCGGTCGACTTCGCGCTGGTGGGCCTCGGTGAGGCGTCTCATCGAGGCTATCTTCTGGCCCTCCGCGATGAGGGCAAGGCGGCGTGCCTCCAGGGTCTCGGCGTCGGCGTCGGCCGGGATGGGGACGGAGAGGTCGTGCATCGCCGCTTGCTGAGCGTCGCGGGCATTCTCGCCCGAGTTGGAGACGTGGCTGATGACCAGCACTTCGGTGACAGCGCTGCTGCCGCTGTCAGCTCGAGGGAGGGGGTCGTCGAAGACCAACACGTCGGAGGGGTAGGCGTCAAGCGACGTGGTGTCGGAGTCGATGAGCATCGGGTCGGTGGAGCCGACCAACTCCATGTCCGCAGCAGGCTCGCTGGAGACGTGAAGTTGGTCGAGGAGGCTGACGAGGCGGCTCTCGGGGTAGTCGGTGCCTGCGTCGGACGCAGGCTCGTCAGAGATGCGAGTCTCGCCGAGCAGATCGGCGAGGCGGCTCGCTGCGCAGGCGTCGTCGACGCCTTGCAGCGCGTCGAGGCAAACGCCATCGGGCGCAGCAGGCTGGCTGCGCTCGCAGGGGAGGAAGAGGTTTCCCGTCCAGAACAGGTCTCCGGACGACGGTGCACCTGGCCCCACGGTGGGCGCCAAATGTCGGGTGGTTGGTGCGACATATGCCAAGGGATGGCTTATCATTGTGGGAGCCAATAAAACGTCGCCGGTGCCTGGAAACGGGATGAGGCGAAGACATGCATGCCGGCGGATCTTACCCAGGTTCGGGGCTCTCCGAGGAGATAACACCCCTAGTCCTGCTCTGCGGGGTCTCCGCATGATCACTAGATCGATGAAAGGTAGCTACAATCACTCCTAGAGCTTGTTGAAATCAAGGGAGAAGAAGAACAAGGCTAGCTCTTGCTTCTCTCTATCTATGGTTTGTGTGTGCTATGCTTAGAAGCGAACTATGCTCAGAGGCCAACCCTTTGCATGGGTGCTCCGAGGGGTTTATATAGGCCTACCCCCCGGGGGTACAATGGTAATCCGGCTGGGCTCTGGTCCCAGCCGTCAGTGTCTACGCTCGCCGGCTTCTTCGCCGGCTGCTGGGTCCCGCCGGCTACTTGGTCGACAGGCCGGCCCCACCGCCTAGGGTCTTGTCGGCGGCTGCTTACTGTAGCCGCGCCTCTGATGACGAGGGCTTTGTTGAGGTAAGCGTGGCTACAGTGGGCCGCCTCGGGGGCTCTCACTGTAGCCTTACCTCGTCTTGTCTCCTTAATGGGGCTCCTGCTTCGAGGAAGGGAGTAGCCGGCTTCTGGAGGCCGGCTACGCTCTCGGCCGACTGGGAAAGGCCGGGCCGCCTTCACGCCTCTCTCTGGCTGAAGGGGCCCACCGCCCGCGGGCCGTACGGGAGTCGGTCGTGGGTGACGTCGAGGCCAGCATGGGTACAGTGCCGAGCCGCACGGGAGACGGCCGTCCCGTATGGCCTCCTGTAGCCATGCCCGCCTCGGGCTTTGGGGGTAGTGGGCCGCACTGTGGCCACACCCCGTCGTGTCGCCGTTATGTTGTTACAGCTTTGGTGGTTATGGTCTCGGCCGGCTCCTAGGAGTCAGCGTCCTTCTTGGCCGGCTTCTTGGAGTCGGCCACCCCGTAGTCGTCCTGGGGAGGAGTTGGTGAGGCTGGGTCACCTTCCAGGAGTCGGCTTCAGAGGTAGCCGGCCAGGGAAGGCAGCCCAATGCTCGGAGTGCTTGGAGGCCCGAAGGCCTGATAATTTTTTCAGAAGAACCAGGGGCAGTCGGTTAGGTTACCCGTGGCCATTTACTCCGATAGTGTGCGTGATGCGTCCTTCTTGGCATGCTGCCGCGCAGTGGTGAAGTGTGCGTGAGTGCGTCCTTCATGCGGAAGAAGGTTGCCCTCAATTTACTAGCGTGCGGGGTGCCACCCCGAGTTGTTTCTACTTTGTTTACTTCACCGCATGTCAGATGGGCCTCTAGTTTACTTATTTTCACCCACTACCACATGGGCCAGCACACGAAGATAGAGAACACGAGCTGATAAGGCAGCATGTAGACTGGTTGACCGATCAACTAAACAATATACAGAGCTATACGCTAACACAGTGACCGTATAATCCCTCGATATAGAGAGTTCGAGTGAGAGGGGAGGCCCGTGAGAGATAGCAGAGAGAGAGAAGGAGTTACTCCATTTGTTCGATAATGTAGTGCCTACAGTTTTTTAAATTCAAACTTTTGAAACTTTGACCAAGTTTATAAAGAAATTACTTATATCTACAATACCAAAGATAAATGATAGTATGAAGTGAGTAAATGTGTGATGAATCTAATGGTCGTTCCAGATGTAATTTTTTTTCTCCACATATACCTGGTCAAAACTTTTCTGAGGTTTGACTTTTCAAAACGTTCATATGCTTATGGACGTGAGAGAGTACCTAACTAGAGAGAGAGAGTGTGTGTGTGAAATAGAAAGAGTGACTGAAAAAAGTGTGTGTGCATGTGTGAAAGAGACATGGACAACACACGATATAAGTAGAGAAAAAGCATGTGTGTCTTATGCAAACATATCACACATGCATCTTCGACAGCAGAAGCAAAGTGAGGAGATAGTGTGTGGTTGTTTGCAACCGAGAGACAAAGACCCCTAGCACGTGGCCAAGAGGGGTCTGACAAACAAGGGAGAGAGGTTGAGAGAGACCTACGGAGAAAATGCAGACATGGGGAGGAGAGAGTGTATGTTTGTCATAGAGAGATCTGATGGAGATCGTGATGGGACTACATGGGTGGGAGATCGAGTGACAAGGTGTGTGCGCGATCGAAGATACCCCGAGAGATATTGAGATAGACGTATGGATGGAAGGAGACAATATGTGTGTTCCTGATGGCTAGTGAGAGATAGTCATCCTTAGGGGGCGAGTGCGTGCACCTATGGAGTGAGGGATTATGGTACTTAGGGGAGTGCGTGTCACATAGAGAGAGAACGAGGGCGGAGAGTGTTAGATGGGTCTATGTAGCGCGAGCGAGACATGTGTATGTGTGAGCTAGGGAGATATAAAGTTCGAGAGAGATGGAGGAGCCCTGATAAGGCTAAGTGGTGCGTCAAATAGCTGAGAGGGGGAAAGAGATATTCCATGCGCTCGATAATGCAGTGCATATAATTTTTTTAGAAGTCGAACATTGGAAACTTAGACCAGGTTTACGCAAATATTATTTATATCTACAATACCAAAGATACATAATATGAAACTACATCTCATGATGAATCTAATGATATATGTTTGCCGTTCTAGATGTAAATGTTTTTCTCCACGTACATGGTCAAAGTTTGTGATGTTTGACTTTTCAATAAATCTATATGCTATGGACCGAAGAGAGTGCCTAAGTTGAGAGATCAAGTGGGTGTGAAGGATAATGAGTGAGTGTGCAAAAAGAGTATGTGTGTGAAAGAGAAAGGGAGAACAAATGATAAATTAGAGAGTGTGTGTGTGTTCGTTTCTTATGCAAACATATCACGCATGCATCTCCGAGATAGAAAAGCAAGGTGAGGAGATACACGAAGATAGCTAGTGCGTGATTGTTTGCAACGGAGAGAGACAACCCTATAGCACATGTACAATAGAGGTATGGCCAACAAGGAACAAAGGTCGAGAGGGACGCATGGAAAAGATGGACGCATGGGGAGGGAGAGAGGGTGTGTTTGTGATAGAGAGATTCCCTCGAGATCGTGAGGGGACGATATGGGTGGGAGATCGAGGGACGAGGTGCGTGTGGGATAGAAAGATGCGCAGAGAGAAATTGAGATAGACCATGCACATGTTTGTGATGGAGACTAAGAATTAGCTAGTCATATACATATAGGGGGACTGCGTGTGCCTACAGTTGAGTGAGAGACCATCATACTTGGCTAGGCATGAGATTGTGTGTGTGTGTGTGCGTGTGAGATGGAGAGAGAACGAGGGAGAGAGATAGAGTTTTAGATGGGTCTATCGAGTGCGAGTGAGATATTCATATGTATGTGTGACCCAGGGACATGGAGAGTTTGAGAGAGAGAGGGAAGAGCTCCGAGACGGCAGAGTGGTGCGTTAGAGAGTTACGGGCAACGAGCCAGGGAATTTGTGTGCGTACGATGAGTGCACCCAAGATATTTAGCTTGGACTAGAGAATGATACATAGTGTGCGAGAGAGACCTATACATGGAGTATATATGCATGTGAACTAGAAAGACCCCCCCCCCATTGAGGGAGTCCTGGATTAACGGGTCCTCCGGCATCCGGGATGTGTAACGTGGGCCAGACTAATGGGCCATGAAGGTACAAGAAAGAAGACTTCTTCCCGTGTCCGGATGAGACTCTCCTTTGCGTGGAAGGCAAGCTTGGCGTTCGGATATGAAGAATCCTCCCTCTGTAAACCGACTCTGTGTAACCCTAGGTCCCTCTGGTGTCTATATAAACCGGAGGGTCTAGTCCGTAGAGGCAATCAGAATCATAACCATACATGCTAGATGTTAGGACCCTGATTCTAAGTCACACCGATCTAGCATGTAACACATCATATCACTTTGCGGCCTCACGCACGGTATTCCCACGGGTGCCACCTTACTTGGCCCGGGACCGTTTGCGCCTTTTGGCTCACGTATATGATAGTGTCGCTAGCATCCATATGACAGAGAACCCGGGCCGACATGACTAGTCGTGAACCCAAAGTGGCACTAACTTACGGGGACAGGCATACATGATCCAGCATCAAACATGTCGGTCATCTGCGTGTGAATCCAGGCTGTAGCAACTGGGCTAACAGGACTCCGGGAACCCGGGCTGTAGCAGGCTAGCAGGACTCCGGAAGTCACCGTGTGACATTTCCCTGAAGGGACAGACACATGAACGAAGTGGATCACATGTCGGCCAGTCTAAGTATTCCGGAGCAGTAGTAACTGGGCTAGCAGGACTCCGGTAAACCGGGCTGTAGCAGACTACCATGGCTTAGTGGAAGCACTATGTCGGCGTTCTAGGAACGGGGGTCCCCAGACTTGCCTGCCTGCGGCCCACAGCGTGGCTAAGCAGCAGGACGTACGGCCCATCTTCATCAACAAGGCACCCAAGACCCTCGCGAGGGTCCAAGCCTCGCGAGGCGGACGACGCAAGACCTCCTCTGGAGTGGCCTAGCCAGGCAGGCTCACGAGGAGCAGAGATATCAAGGCAAGGCAAACCTCACGAGGCTCTCGTGACGTGAGCCATGACGAACGGTACCAGGCGGGTGCCAGGCGGGCATCGGTGGACGCAGCGTCCTTATTTCCTCTTTGGTGCTAAGGAGGCCAGCGCAGGCGAAGAGTACCGAGGCATCAGGCAAAGGTTGCCATATTGGTGCAACAAGACCAAGACCAGGAGGACGGCAAGTTGGAGGTCATCGTGGAGCCCAAGACGGCGTCACCCCAGAGCTTATCGCAGGCGAAAACCGTTGTTGTCAGGATATCTTGTACTAGCTGTTCCCCTTCAAATTTGCCCGCCATTGTTGGCTCCCTTCCCACTCGATATTTGGGAAGAGGACCAGGGCCTCTATAAATAGGACTAGCCACCACAGTAGGATAGAACGGACCCCGAACTAGTTCAGATCATCCTCAACTACACAACCACAAGAACACCTCAACCTCAGGAGGCTGTTCTTCCCTTGTACTATTCATCATCAGCCCAAGAGGCAATCCACCACCACACTGGAGTAGGGTATTACACCACAACGGTGGCCCGAACCAGTATAAACCCCGTGTATAAACATTTGGGGATGTCATGTGATGTTTCCACATCACTTTTATGCAAAAATACCTTCTGGCCATTGGAGATTTTGAGCTCTTCACCAACTTTTCCAATCTGGTCCAGTAGGCACTTTTGCACTACAACCCATTTAAATATTCTTCAAAAAATTCTTCCAAGTGTTTGGAGATGTCAGTGGATGCATACAATTCATCTTCAAGCAAAAACCTAGTGATGTTCTTTGAAAAATTTGAGTGGGTCAACCTCTTTTGCATTCTGGTCCAATTTGATGATTTGTACTGCAACCTTATTTTTCCTTGCTCTAGTAACCCTGAGCTTTTTCCTACCTATAGTCCTCTCTACCAAACTCTTAAGTCCAGGAGATTGGACCCATTGACATATTTTTGGTGCATGCAATGTCAGCCTTTAGTTTCTGCCCAAAACTGATTTTCTCAAATTCTTGCACTAACAACTTTCTGTTTTTGCCAAACTAATCTTACCACCATCTCCTGCATCTAAAGAGACACTGATCTGGAGATTTTGGCCACTCCAAGAGTTGCCTAAGTGCACTTGGCTTTCTGTCAAACGCCTGGTGTGCACGGTCATTTTTGGCAAGCTCTCTGGTTTGCATTGTGGATTGGAACCCCTGACCTATCCACCTTGTCCACTGAGTGCTTTGCTACCCCTACCTCCATCCTGTGCAGTGCCAGCTCCACCCTCGAGCTCTAGAGCGCGCTGGCTTTTCGTCGAGCAGGTGCCGTGCGTGCTCTGGGCGTGCCCAGAGCGCACGTTTTGCACGCGCGCGCACTACGCCGACACGCCGCACTGCCGCCCTCGTCGCGTCCCATCTCTGACCCCTGCTGGCCTGCCGAACCACGCCACGCGCTCGCCCTCTCTCCAGTACCCTCCAAGCTCCCCCTGGCACCCTGCAGCGCCGCCTTAGCAGCACGCCGGCGTCGGCAGCGGATTCCGCCGCGGACGGCGCCGCCCGAACCACCAGCGCACGCCAGCTGCCTCAGAGCACAGGCCGTGCTTATCCTCCCGCTTGTCGGAACGCGTTCGTCGCCGCCACGATGCCCTGCAACTACAGGAAAGTGGTCGCCGGCGATCTTATCTTCTGCCGCCGGGGAGCCAGCCTCGTCATGCTATAAAAGGGAACCCCGAGCCCCTCCGAGCACTCAGGCGACATCAGGCCCTCCCCGTAGAGTTCCCCTAGCAGTAGATTGACCGGAGAGGACCGTCCTCCCCAACTCCGGCCAGCTCGGCCGCCGCCAAGCTCCGGTGCAATTCGTTGCAGCCGGCCACCCTTTTGCCAATCCAGCGCCACCAAGAACTTCCCCGTAGTCTTGCGGAGCTGCCCAGCTACCCAACTTCGGTCGGAGACCACCGGAGCACCAAAGTCACTTCACCACCGTAGCTTTTCTCCGCCGCGGAGCTCGCCGCCGGCGATTCCTTCCACCTCCGACGACCCATCGACCACCCAAAGGACCGCCTCGGTCTAGCCGTTCCATCCCCGCCCTGGATGCCCGTGAGGCGCTGCCGTTCGTCGACGGCAATCGCCGGAGCCCCGCTCCCGTCGGGCAGAAGAGAGAAGAAGGAGGGAAGAAACGGCCAAACCTGACCAGTGGGCCCTCTGGACCCACTGTCAGTGACCCGCGCAGCCGCCCTCTCTCTGTTTAAGTAAAGTCGCAAACTCCCGAGTGCGTCTCCTCTACTGCGAAAGCGTATTTTCTTCTGAATCGTTTTCTTTTCTGGTTTTATTTAAAAACAAAAGTTTGACTAATCTTTGACTGGCTATAACTTTTAAAATAAAACTCCAAATGAGTTGATTCTTTTTCCTACCTCTCTCAATTTTCATCTAGTTTATTTTAAGATTTATTTCAAAAATAGTTGAGACAGGTTTTGGTACTGTGTTTGAAATATTTGTTATCTGTGTATTTTGCAAAATAGGATTTTTGGAGGAAAAGGAAAGCTTCCAATAAGTGCATCCTTTGCATACTCTTGAAGGAAAGCATTTCTGAACTCTGGCATAATATTTTTGTTTTGGTGTTTGATACGATCACAACACCTTTGGACTTGGAGTATGTGATAGCTTTATGTATCGATATGGTCTCGTGCATGAGTGCACTTTGGAGTCGTTTTGTGGTCAGCAATGGATACACTAGTGATTTGGGTCATCCTCGTGAGCTTCTCTTGCACACCGGTAGGAAGCCGGGAAAGTCGTGGTCTTGGGTAGACACGAGCTTGTCCCTAATCCCTCGTCGAGACGAGTATGCCCGGCATAGCATGGTGAGGCTCGAGGAGTGGTGATTTATTTCACTAGTGGTAATATTGTTGGTGGATTCTTGGACCACCTGAGTCGGTTGTAGACCGAGTCTTGATCAATAGCTTCCTTCTTTGTCGGTACCACCACTTGTCCCTGCAGGGGACAGGGTATGGTTCAGTAGGTTGTCAACCCCTTTCCAAAGCACACACCGTACAGAGAGGCCGTGATGAGGGTCCCATGGCCATGGATTAAAGCCAATCATCCGGTCCGGGGGCATGGGTGTTTCGGTTGTAGCCGAAGGGGGTAGCTCCCCCAGTTTGCGCGCGGTATAAATTTTGTGATCCCATGCTACGTCGAGGTTGTAGCCTCCCCACTTAGAGTTTTGCTTGGCAGGTGTCGTGGGTGATTCCAGACACTGGTGAGTTAAGCTGGTGTGTGCAGGTCAGGCGTGTTTTCAATCAAAAGACCGTAGACGGAATTAGTCCCAAGGGACTGAGTAATCCCGTTACTCGTGGAAAATGGTACTCCCTCTGCAGAGGATATATCCTGTTGGATAGTCATGTCCTTGAGTAAAAACCACAGTCTGAGTTGAGTCTCAGTAACGGTATTCGGATGGAGAACGATTTAACTAGAACTCAGTAACGGCATTCGGATGGAGAACGATTTAACTGGAGCGTAGTAACGGTATTCGGATGGAGATACGGCATGACTAAATTATCGGTTATTTGGATGGAGAAACGACTGTACTATATATTGTTTATGATTGTGGCACATGTGGATTTTGATCCTTATTTATTTTGGACTAACCATTTATATTACATATATTATTGAGTATCCCTGGGACGGTTCTACCTCCTGGATATTCACTGTGATTATTCTCTTATAAGCCCTTTATGTGGTGTCGCCCCGACGCCCGACTGCGGCATTATTATTTCTGCATTTTCCGCTCGAGGAGTCATTCAGACACTCGTTTGGCACCAGTATTACTATTCTGTTTTTTTCCGCTCGAGGAGTCATTCAGACACTCGTTTGGCACCAGCATTACTATTCTGCATTTTCCGCTCGAGGAGTCATTCAGACACTCGTTTGGCACCCGGTATTTTGTTTTGGTATTTTTTTTTAACCATATGTGTGCATCTTGGTCTTCCGTATATTTCGTGACAGACGTGTGATCATCTAATTAACTCGGAGCTTGTTTGATATATATTATACCCGTGTTCTTAATGTTTGCGAGTACATTCAAACGTACTCACTGGCTTGTCCCTGGCTATTGTCTTGGTCAGATTCCTCGCTTGGAGATGAGCACCGTGGTGACCAACCTTGGAACCTACGCGTTGACATTTGCAGCCTCGCGAAGATAGGAGTTATCCTGGTCAGCTGTTCTTGTGGGAAATGGAGTCCCATAGACGCAGATGTACCCAATCGCTTCCGCCCTCGATCATTAGAAACCAAATGTTGTACTCCTAGGCCTGAATGGTCTTGTACTACATTTTTTTTGTACTTGCTTGGATTTCCTTGTATCAAGTTGGTGCCTCATCAGCTAATAGTAATCCTGGGGCTGGTGAGCTCACAGGCCATATTTCTGGGAATTTATATCCTGAAAATCCGGTCGTGACAATGAGCTAAGCATCGAAGCGGCCAACGGCGACGAAAAAGTCATGGCGAACTAGTTTCCCATGGCTCTCAAGGATGGGTCCCGCTCCTGGCTCCTGAACCGGCAGCACGGCTCGATCTCCTCCTGGGATGAGCTGCGCGACCGCTTCGTTGCCAACTTCCAGGGCACTCGCGACCGCCCACCGGCCGCGGGTGATCTACGCCGCATCAAGGAATAGCCAAGACAGACCCTTCAGAAGTACATCCTTCGCTTCTACAACACCCGCCTCAAGATCCCCAAGGTCACGGACGAAGCCATCATCTGCGCATTCTTGGACGGCGTCCGTGACGTCAAGATGAAGGAAGAGCTCGCTATCCACGAGGAGCTTTGCACATCTCAGGAGCGGTTCAGCCTGGCGACCAAGTGCGCAAGAGCTGAGGAGGGGCGCCTCTCTCTCCTTGAGCTGCCAGCTGCAGGAGCAGAGGAGAAGAAGGCCAAGGCCAAGGACGTGAAGCGCAAAGAGGCAGTAGTGCTCGTAGCGGAGCCCGACACCAAGCGAGGCAGAGATCAGCCCGAATCATCAGAGAACGGCCGACCATTCTGCGCCTTCCACAACATGAACACCCACAACACCAGCGACTGCCAAGAGCTCAGAGCCATACGGGAAGGATGCTACGGTCGATGCCCCGAGTGCAACGACCGGGGCTACGGCCGCGGAGGCGGACGCTGGGACGACCATGGCCCGCGCCAGGAGTGGCACGACCGGCCTCGTGAGGACCGCTGGTAGGACCAACCGCGCGAGGGCGCCTGGAGGGACCCACCTCATGAGTATCGCCCCCAGGGCAACACGGGTCTTCCCCCGCTGCGGCCACTAATAAGGAACGACGACCACCACTAGGACGAGGGGGCTGGGGGCTTCCAGGAGCCGCGGTGCCCAGGCCTCAGCCTCTCAGCGCATCTTCAAACAGTTCGCTTGCGAGGTGAACGCGGTGCTCCCCAAGCTCGAGGCCACGCGCCCGCTCAGGTGGTCCCAATGTGCCATCACCTTCAACTCGGCAGACCAGCCAAGTGCGCAGCCACCGCTGGCGCCCTCCCTATGCTGTGCTCCCCAGTCATCAGCAATGTGCAAGTCACCAAGACTCTCATCGACGGCGGCGCAGGGCTCAACGTCCTATCCGTCGACATGTTCGACAACCTCCAAGTGCCATATGAGCAGCTCCGGCCAACCAAGCCTTTCTCAGGAGTGACCGACGGTTCCACCACACCGATAGGGCAGGTCCGCCTGCCTGTCACCTTCGGGGAGCGCAAGAACTATCGCACCGAGCTCATCGACTTTGACGTCGCGCACATCCGCCTGCCGTACAATGCCATCCTCGGGTATCCAGCCCTGGCCAAGTTCATGGCAGTCACGCATCACGGCTACAACGTTCTCAAGATGCCAGGAAGCGGAGGAATCATCACAGTCCCGTGTGAAGAGAGGGATGCGGTGTGCTCCCTTGAGCGCGCCTTTCAAGCCGCAGCAATCGACGACCCCGACAGCAGAAGTGAAGGCCCTCCGGAGACCATCCCCAAGAAGAAGCTGCCACGCCGCACAGGACCCCAAGAAGATGGCGTCGCGGCAGGAGCCTCATCAGGATCAGCGCCCGCTCCAGGGGCGCCTCCCTCCACCGCATAGCAAAGCACGCCGGGCACCCTCCTCAGGCAGGGCTCGGGGGCTCTCTTCCGGAGAGCCTCAGACCTTGCCAAGCTCACGAGGGAGGCGCTTGGGCACCACTTGGAAGCGTGCCTCACGGCACACATTCCTCAGGAGAGCACAGGGCAAGGAGTGCCCACCACCCAGGAGTTCATCACCAAGACCACCCAGGAACTGCAAGAAGCAAGAGCCATGCGCGATCATAGCCGCTCACAAGGCACAGCTCCCCATCTTGGCGAGGATGCCGGGCTGCGTGTCTGCGTCGACGTCCCAGGGCTCAACAGGGCCGCATCTCAGGAGCGCTTCTGGCCATCGCGTGTGGGCCGCTGTGAGGGCCCACCACACAGCTACGTTCGCATGCCCTTCAGCTTGCCGAGTGTGGCGTTGGCCTACCAGCGTGACATGCGGCGTGTCCTGGCGGCTCAGGAGGCCAGATTCCACGCTGTCCTGGAGGAGATGGAGACAGTCTTCAGGGAACCTCCTGAACCTCTAGAGCCTCCCGAGGCTCAGGGTCCCGGTGGCTCATGAGGAGCCATTCCTTCAACGCGCGGCTTCAGCTGCACCAACTCTACTTCGTCTATAGAACCAGGTGACATCTTCCATGTTCGTTTAAGCTGGGAGCGCCCCTCGGGCTGCATTATTCCCAGGCCACATGGGTCCGTCCCTGTGGCATGTATCTCTTTTGCTTAAGTCTTTAGCTTACCTTGCTGGGGGCGCCCCTCGGGCTGCATCATCCCTAAGCCACTCGGGCCAGACCCGGTGGCAGGTATCTTCTTGCATTTATCCAAGTTGATCTGCTCTTCATGCTTAACCTGCCAACGGCTATCGCCTGCTCGGTCATCGCCTCCCCCGGGGCCTTCACATAGGCACGGCGCTGGTGCATGGGTCCGTCCCTGCCACGCCAACAAATTTGAGTGGTCGAGCTCTGGCTCGCGGCACGCGCCGCGCACGTCACCTCACCAGGCCCTCAGTGCCTTCACCTCACCCAGAGCAACCAGCGGCAGGCTAACAGCTGTAACGGCAAACCATGTTTCTTCTTGTGCCTGCTCACATGCATCCCGAGGGAAGGATAGCAGGCGGCACCGCGAGTCCCTTTTTCCCTCGTGCAATTCACTTGCGCATTAAAAGGGGGGCTCCTTAGCATCGCGTCTCAGGAGCTCTTACTGGCTCTCCAGCCCTCACCCCCTGGCCTTGACCACGGCATCGCGACCTGGCATACCAGCAGTGGCTGAGCTCGCTCGAGTGCCGGGACCTGAGGACGTAGAGCACTAAGGAGAGCATGAGGGGAGGGGAACTCGTATGGGCCGACATGGCTATACCGCACGAGTTGGCGCACAGCCCTAGCGCGACATCAGGAATCGCCGCGAAGTCAGCAAGATAAGTTTCGCCCTAGGATCAGCTAAATATATGGGCCTAATGGTCACTCACGCCATGCTTTGCGGCCAAGTGATTGTCCTTTCTTGCCTTACCATGGCTGCTTGAGCGCTAAGGGGGACCTCCTGAGCATCGCGCCTCAGGGGCTCTTACTGGACCTCGGGCCGCACACCTCCTGGCCTTGACCACGGCACGCGACCTGGCATACCAGCGATGGTTGTAGCCTGCCTGGGGACCGGGACCTGTCAGCGTAGAGCAACAAGCCATCGCAAGGAAAGAAAGGGGGGACCAAGCCTTAATGGGACATGCACTCACCAAGTTTTCATAACAAGGAAGATAAGCACCAAAGACATTACAGACCCTTACATGCCCCCACGGGGTGATTCATGATCCTTCGCAGGAAACAAAAGCTGATACTAAGGGGAATCCTATCTACACCCTTCCGTGGCAGACGCCATCATCAACAGTGAGCCACGGGAGGCCGGCGCCAACCCAATCCAGATCAGCGGCGGCGACGGCCGGACGCCGCAGCCCTGCTCCGAGTGCGGCGAGAGCTCGGGGGCACGTAGCTGTCGTCGCTCGTCTCTGGAGTCTCATAAAGCTCAGGAGAGCTGCCGGACTCCCAAGAGCTGCTGCTGCTGGAGTAGTCGCAATCGGAGCACACGTCGGTCTGGCGCTCCTCTCCAGGGCAGCACTCCAGGCGGCGGCCCTCGGCGTCGAAGACCTTGAAGAAGAGCGTGGAGGCGCCATCGTACTCGAAGTGGATCGCGAGGGCTCCCCTCGCATGGCAAACCCGCGCGATCTCGCCCCAGCCGCGAGTCATGAAGATCTTGCCGGTGGGGACCGCTTCGATCTCCGCTCCGGTCGCCGGGGCGCTGCAATCGGCATGCTGCAGCCAGAGCTCGAGAGGCCCCCTCGGCGGCATCACGTCGGAGAAGAACCGCGGGAAGCGGATCCAGGAACTTGGAGGCATCGGCGCCCACAGCACCAACTCGCACGAGGAGTCCGCGGCATGGACCCCAGGGGCAACGGCACGCGTCGCCGTGGCGCGGCGACCCCGGACACGGCGTGGGCGGCGCTGCTCGTCACTCCGACCTCCCAAGCCCTTGGCTCGGGCATACAAGGGTAGCAGGTACCCCGGAGGAGGCCGCTCGCACCAAGGCCTCGTCACCACCTACATCGCCGCTTCATCACGGCGATGGATCGACCTCTTCTTCGGTGGAAGTGGCCCCGGACCATCACGGGGAGCTTTTCCTTTCTCTTCGGTGGAAAACCTTCTGATGAGCACCATTGTTGTCAGCAGCGGAGCAAGGAGGAATAAGCAAGCAAGCAAGGAAGAGATGGGCAACGGGGGCTCCGCCCCCCTCCCCATTTATAGCAAGAGAAGGCCAACCGGCGCCTAACACCATCGCAGGTAATGATGGTTGTCCTTGCATGTCGCAGGGTCTTGTCAAGTCGTGCAGTTGCCGAGGCAGCGTGGGGAAGCGGACACGCCCACGTCCAATCAACCACCACGCGTCGACCGAGGCCGCAGGCTTTTGGGGCCCGCGGTGCTCCAAACTTGATTGTTGGCTTCGCCGCGAAGCGAAGCCTGAGTGCACCTTGGGCCCGGGGGCTACTGTCGGTGTTCTGGGAATGGGGGTCCCCATACTTGCCTACCTGCGGTCCACAGCGTGGCTAAGCAGCAGGCCGTACGGCCCATCTTCATCAACAAGGCACCAAAGCGAGGGTCCAAGCCTCGCGAGGTGGACGACGCAAGACCTCCTCTAGAATGGCCTAGCCGGGCAGGCTCACGAGGAGCGGATATATCAAGGCAAGGCAAACCACACGAGGCTCTCGTGACGTGAGCCATGACGAACGGTACCAGGCGGGTGCCAGGCGGGCGCCGGTGGACGCAGCGTCCTTATTTCCTCTTTGGTGCTAAGGAGGCCAGCGCAGGCGAAGAGTACCGTGGCATCAGGCAAAGGTTGCCATATTGGTGCAACAAGACCAAGACCAGGAGGGCGGCAAGGTGGAGGTCATCGTGGAGCCCAAGACGGCGTCACCCCAGAGCTTTTCGCAGGCGAAGACCGCTTTTGTCAGGATAGCTTGTACTAGTTGTCCCCCTTCAAATTTGCCTGCCATTGTTGGCTCCCTTCCCGCTCGATATTTGGGAAGAGGACCAGGGCCTCTATAAATAGGACTAGCCACCACATTAGGAAAGAACGGACCCCGAACTAGTTCAGATCATCCTCAACTACACAAGCACAAGAACACCTCAATCTCAGGAGGCTGTTCTTCTCTTGTATTGTTCATCGTCAACCCAAGAGGCAATCCACCACCACCACACTGGAGTAGGGTATTACACCACAACGGTGGCCCGAACCAGTATAAACCCCGTGTCTTTCTGTGTTGCAAGTTCATCGAGTTCATCGGCGAGATCTTAGCGAGCTAGAGCGTAGATCGGTAGGAGGGAGAGACTTCGCGCGCACCCCAGTGTTCGAACCTTAAGGGTTTGCCGGAACCCCACAACCGACACACTAGATTACATTTCCCAATAAGAGAGGCTGCCAAGGATAGACAACTACGTTGTCGGATCCCACACATACCAAGCATTTCAAAATCATACACACAATATGCTCGATATGTGCAAATACAACATGGCATCACAACAAGACTCTATGACTCAGAGTATTTATTCATTAGGCTCCGAGGAGCCAAGTATTACAAACATGGGTCTCATGACCCAACATACATAGCATACAAGCAACAAGCGGAAGCATAAACATGTCTGAGTACAGACAACTACAAATGAAGAAGGCTGAGAAGCCTGACTATCTACAAAACCCTCCCAAGGGTACAAGATCGTAGCTGAGGTAACAAACTAAACGTCGAAGTCCACGCGGAACTACTAGCGAGACTGAAGTCTCTCTGCAAAACATAAAACAAGCAAACGTGTTTACAAATGTACCCAGCAAGACTTACATCAGAACTAGCTAAATATGCATCAGTATCAACAAAGGGGTGGTGGAGTTTGACTGCAGCAAGCCAGCTTGACTCGGTAGCTATCCTGAACTACGACTGCAAGTAACTCTTTTGAGGTGGCGCACACGAGTCCACATATTCACCATATCAATACACCACTATGGATCCGCTCCCGTCTCCCTACGAGAAGGCCATCCATAGCACTCACGCTTATCTTGCTAGTTTTAGAGTATCAATTTCAAGTTATCTATGAACTGTACAGGCAACGCAGAAGTCCTTTACCGCGGACACGGCTATTCGAATAGATGATGTTAACCCTGCAGGGGTGTACTTCTTCACACACGCTCTCGCCACTTACCACCATGTACACGTCATGAATCTCTGCAACCTTCAAGCGGAAGCCTGGCGAGGGAGTCGGCCAAGACGTGACTAACCACACAAGTCTCTAGTCCAGGTTTATCGCCTATTCGGGTTCCATCCGCAAGGAGATCCGGCCGGGGTGTCGCTCACGGCCCCAAACGATGTGAGCAGGGTTCCCAAGCCCACCATCCGGGTGCCACTTGGTACACCGTGCCACTGTGCCTAGTCTGTCCCAAGCCCACCTGTACCGGGTGCCACTTGGTAGACTACTAACACTACCTACAAACACCAGAAACTAGTTGCAATTCCTGGATAGAGATCAGGTTGATTAATAAGTCGAGAGGGGCACTTGAGCATTCCAATGCATGGTAGTAACTGTTCATGGATCACAAACACAGAACTCAGTTCCTGAGGACGGCTGCAATGAGACAACCCACCATGTACTCCTACATGGCCTCTCACCGCTACCTTTACCAAATCGTGTTCACACACTTAGCTCTCAACAGTAGGACATGTTCACCACATTCCAGTTCATCCCCGATGAATCAGACCTGACTCAACTCTAAGCAGTAGCAGGCATGACAAACAAGCACGAATGAGTAGGCACATCAGGGCTCAAACAACTCCTACTCATGCTAGTGGGTTTCATCTATTTACTGTGGCAATGACAGGTCATGCAGAGGAAAAGGGGTTCAACTAGTGCAACATGTAACAGTTGAATCGCTGTTGTCCTAATGTAGTAAAAGAGAGCAGGAGCGAGAGAGTGGGATTGTATCGGAATGAACAAGGGGGTTTTTCTTGCCTGAAAGATCAACAGGGGGCACTGCTCCTTAGACAGGTACTCTGGAACGGTCTCCGGAGCAGGACCTATCGAGAAGGACGGTGTCGGCAATCAATACACAAGCATATGCAACAATATGATGCATGAACATGGCATGTAGATGTGATGTTGTTTGTGCTAATGCAACCAGCAACAAGTTCAATGGAGCTCATTTGAATCAAGGATTCAAATGCAACTCCAAACTTAAGCATTTTAAATGCCCTTTATGTGTTTTCATCTATACAGCAGGTTTAGTTTGGTTTTTCATGCATGAAACTAGTGCAGTTGGATAGATTGAATTTTTTTGATAATTTTTCATATATAAATTATTTCAATCTGAGCTACGGTTGAATTTATATGAATTTTTGAAGTTTTGCTAGTTTTCTGGTATTTCCAAAATATAAATAATCCAGAAAATGAATAATTGCATCAGCACTGCATCATGCCTGCATCAGCAAGTCAACAGCGCTGACCAGGTCAAACCTGACATGTGGGGTCTACACGTCAGTGACACAGGACTGGTTAGTGTCACTGACATGTGGGTCCGGTCAACGCCCACGTCAGCAAAGTCAATGCTGACGTGTCGGTCCCGCTGGGTTATAAACTAATCTAAGCAGGAAAATAAAGCTAGGGTTAATAAAGAGTGGGGTCCATCCGTCAGTGAGCTAGGGGGTTAGTTAGTATCGTCATTAGCCACTAATGACGGTGCCACGTCGGCACGGCCGGAGTTAAGCCGCCGGCGACGTCCAGAGACAGCGGCGATGCTCGGGTTTTGCTTTCCGACGACCATATGGACGGCGAAGTGCGTCTACATGACGCGGAGGCTCGTCCACGTCGGGTGGTGCACGCAGCAGCGGCTCCGGTGGCCTAAGTCGACGGCGGCAGCAACTTGCGCGGCGGCCGGAGTTCGGTGAAGATGGACAGAGCGCTACGGTGCACGGGAGGAAGAGTGGGTAGGTGCTCTGGGTTCCTAGGAACGCGCTGAGGACGACAGCGTGCTCGGACGCAACGAGTGTGGGCTCTAGCCATGGCAACCTCGTGGCCGGCGGCGATGAGCACTCGGGCTCGACGGAGCCCGCGGTTAGAGGAGGAAATCGGCATCGGGGAGAGGGAGGTTCGGTGCGGAGGCTCACAGCGAGTCCAACGAGCGCGAGGGCGAGGTCCGGGACGCCCGGTAGCTCTCGAATCGACGGTGAGGATCCACGGTGGCCGGCGATCCTGGCGACGTTTTGGTGGGTCCGTCATTCCATGGCTCGGTGTGGAGGATGAGGAAGACGACCCGGAGCTCTTGGATACTCTGGATGGGCGAGGGAGGGCCGGTGGCCGTGGCGAATGGTGTCGGTGGCGACGAGCTCCGCTCGGTGGTGCTCGAGGGAGAGGGGCAGACGAGGGACAGACACGGGAGGGAATGAGAGGGCGCCAAGGGGTCGCGTGGCATCATCAGGGCGATAGGGAGACAAGCAGGGAGGCAGGAGGTGGCTGGCACGTGCCGGCGCGCGGCGAGCACACGTACCTATCCTACTGTCTCGAGGAGGTAGACGACAGGGAGGGCGCTAGTGGGCTGGGCCGACTGCTACAGCGATGGCTGAGCTCCCTGGTGGGCTACACAGGTGAGACCAGGTAAGTTGCTCTCCTTTTTTATCATTTCCTATTTTCTGTCTTTGTGTTTTGATTTAGCAAAAATGCTAAACCACTTAAATGAATTCTGAAAATATTTTTGGATGCTAACTGAATAATTCCATAGCCCCAACAAAAGTTTCAGAATTATTGGAGCAGTTAAAAATGTATATAACATTTATAAGCCCCAATTCAAATACCTATGATTTAATCCAAAAAACCTTAAATGAACTAGGAAAAATGTGCACCATTTTTGTCAGAGGTTTTCACCAATTTCAAAAATGATGGACTTTTTCTGAAGTCAGTTTGGGTTTATTGAAAATATTTTTAAGTTGAACCTATTTGCATTGCTTTGGTGCTAGGGGTTTGATCAATCCCCATTTCAATTTTCAAATAAATTTACACATGATGCATGGATGCAATGCCACTAATTACAAGCATTATTCTCGGGCTGTGACAACTCACCCCCACTAAACAAGAATCTCGTCCTGAGATTCAAGACGTGAGGTAAGAAGACAGAGGGGACACAAGCTAACACAAACTTCATGATCCAATTGTCGTTCTCGAAGATGTTGATTCATTGCCTCATTTTTGTCTCGACGTCTTTGCTTTCGAGAAGATCGAGCAACTCAAGATCAGTTCATGGAGTGAGACGTAAGAACATCTCTTGAGTTGAGACACAAAACACACATCAGGGATGATGGAAAAGAAATAGATGACGAAGGTTCAAATTGGTGGCAACAATTCCACGCTTAAGTAGATGGTGCATGGTTTCAGAGTAGCAAGGAGATGAATTGCTATGATTCCATATCGGGGCACCTTAGAGAAGGTGACTCGTAGAATTATTCCCTTAAGTGTGAAAACGAATTACTTTTGATAAAAAGATCATTGAAACTCTTTATACCAGCCTGAGGCAATTCACACATGATCGTTTAAAGGACTTCGGAGAAATGGCATGCTCAGACTATAATGGATGGTGTGCACTACCTTGTTGAAGACAACGCAATGGATGATTTTGCTTGCGCGTGCTCTCAAGAACTTGAGCATTTCCATATTCATCAAGGTTCTACCAACATCCATGTCAAGGATCTTGGCAACACAACATACTACCATGATGAATAGTGATGGACGATGCAGATGCAAAGGAAGATAACACCTTCTCAGATTTCACCTTAGCGAGGCCAAGGAAACAAAATTTGGATGATCGACTGAGAGACATTTAGCACTCCGCTTCTAATTTTCTCCTTGATGTGCTAGCGTAACCCACTTATAGATATGGTTTGGTATCTATAACATCAAGTAAAAGGTCGGACTTCGGGAGCACAAGAATCCATAAGGAATAACTTCGAATGTAAATCCTACGAAATCCTTATGGGGAGGTAGCCAACTTCCTCAATCAAAACACTACAATAATAGGTCTTCCAGCTGGGTGTGTCGGCCACGACATCCACTTTACCGGTTACAGAGAGACCAATACTACAGTACTTGGGAAACATTCCAACCATCATATCTGCCTGAGATTCAGATCTAGTTGGTGTCAGAAAAATCTAGACTCATCGGGTCTAGAAAGAGAAATGAAAGTTTGCAACACAAATCGACGAGATGACGTTGCAAGATTCTCGGGAAATGGACTATGGTAGTAAGCTCCAAAACATGAGCTGGTTCTGCTACAAACATGTGAACACGCTGTCCCAGACAAGCATGACCACATAGTAGTCTTATAATAGAACATTACCGAGGTTCAGGTCAGGAACCATCATCGCGGAGAGCAAAGCCCTTGCATAAGTCATAAGATTAGCTCTTATGAAGGAACTTCTTCTCCTTGAACAAGTCAATCAGTGGCTTGGTGTGCTAGGGATTACATATGGAATGGAGATGAACAGTCTATCAGACCATAGAATGCTTCGCACGTGCATGACTGACTTGGGATGATTCCAAAGGAAGAAAAATACAAGCTTTCTCGAATTCATGGCGGCAACTTGCTTCAAATGCACATGAACTAGAGGAAGTCACTTCTTTCATCCAAACATATGCTTCATGAACGGGACATGAAGATAATGCTTATAAAAGTTTCCAACGCTAGCTTAATGTTCAACATGAATCATGGAGGAGATAAAATGTTGCTGATGGGTTCAACAACAAGTCATCAAGATTTCCATGAAGATGGAATTCCATGATTATGTGGACAAGGTGATAGAATTGGTTAGACCCAAAAGATATAATGGTGTATGCTCGAGGAAACAACCACGAGTAAGACAACATTACGAACATCATTGGTTCTGATTTGATTTGACGATAGCCCGTACTCAAATCAAAGTCTGGATAAGATGATAGGTCCATTAACTAATCACGAGGGTCAATCGATGAAAACACCATCTTTCTTCAACACACATATATAAAGAGTTATCCCTTTGGAATGAACTAAGTCGGATACAGCTTTATCTTCCAACTCTCCAAGTTGTTGTTTAGCTTACCCAACTAGCTCAGGGGTATCCAACACAGAATCTTGGAGAATGGGTGGCTTACAAGAAACCAACTTGAGCACGAACTCAACATAGCGGTCAGGTGACAACCTGGTAATACTTCCGAGAAGATATTCGGAAATCACGAACCACTGATATGTTATTAAGCTTGGGAGAGATCTTGCTTTTGAGGCAAGATGATGTGATCAATTAAGCAAGGATTGACACAATCCTAACTCATTGATCGAAGAGTGCACGAGGGAAAAAAAGGATTAGGTAGCACGATCAATCTTAGAGTGGTGATTCAATAATCAACACACTAAGAATGCAATTATTGTCCATTAAATACCAAGCAATGAGGTTGCTAGAAGTATTTATTTAACACATCACAATTCACTTGTCGGCACTGCGGTTACAACAACACGGGACCGAGGAATGAATAATGATGGCGAGAAGTATCACTGCGTCAAGAATTCATAAGAGGTGGTGCAATTCTCATGACAATCCCGACATAAAGAGGGTAATACTCTAGGGTAGAATAGAACAAAAGCTGGATTAGCATTTGATCCGTGGGATACAGCTACTTTGACCCAATCCTAGAAATGGATGAGGTACTGGAGTTTGTTTCTCCTAGTCATTCTGGAATAGAATGGCTTGACGGACCACGGGAATATGAAGTATCGATGAGCATGAATGCATGTCATGCTCTTGTGTATCCAATGATAGATGATGGTCGGAATACCACTGAAGAGGAACAACTCAAAGGAACATATGATTTTCTGAGTTGTGGATGCATAGATTAGCATGTCGAACAAGGTTCAACACATTTCTTCCAGATAATCCATGTAGAAAGGTAGGACTGCCAAAGTCACAACTATTGAATGGAGAACTCATCAAGAGCACTCTTGCTATGATCCTTTGGTTCGAGAGAACATCTGCCATGGTGGTTCATGGTATTGGAAGGATGAGATACCACAGACCTCGAGGACTATCGCAAGGTTACTAATATCATAGAGGAACTAGCAAACAGTATCAACATGACTAAGTAGAGTGAATCTCGGGTTCAAGAACCCAGGAATGGAATGCCTACTAACGAAATGGCATCACGGGGTGCTTTCGAGAATGACGGCCAGAATCATCACACTGGGAATATAAAGCATTGCTAGATTAGTGGGTGGTTCTCTAGGATGCCTAGGGTCATAATAATGGCTTCAACATATACGCCGAGGCAATGGACTACCTCAACTGGACGATCAGTGTGGTTAATCTGGCCCAAAGGAACATCGAGAATGGAAAGAAGGGATTTGCAAATGCATCAGATTGTTTAGAAACCTGGGATGACTCGGACAGCATAACGGTTGTAAATGCTCAAAAAGATTTGAGACATCCTGCAAAATAATGGTATGACCACTCAACATCACAATATCAAGGTTGTGAGATCAACTGTCAACACACAGAAGTAGTAGGAACTGAACTGGGGCTTGAAACCAACAATCCTATAAGTTTACGGATTAGTAACACGTGATCCTGATAGAAAGATGAGAAGCCTAGTTCTTAATCCCCATAGAAGAGAAGAGGAGGACTCAGATCAGAAGGGCACAAGGTAAAGGAGTAAAAAGAGCCTTACGTTCCCTTCCACAATCAATTCCCCTATATAACTAAAGCATTTCTAGACATGACTTCGACCAGTTTGGCTTGGTAATCCTATAGGCAGTCAGGCACTTATAGCAAAGCTGTCAAGACCCCGATTCTAAGTCACACCGATCTAGCATGTAACACATCATATCACTTTGCGGCCTCACGCACGGTATTCCCACGGGTGCCACCTTACCTGGCCCGGGACCGTTTGCGCTTTTTGGCTCACGTATATGATAGTGTCGCTAGCATCCATATGACAGAGAACCCAGGCCGACATGACTAGTCGTGAACCCAAAGTGGCACTAACTTACAGGGACAGGCATACATGAACCAGCATCAAATGTGTCGGTCATCAGCGTGTGAATCCAGGCTGTAGCAACTGGGCCAACAGGACTCCGGGAACCCGGGCTGTAGCAGGCTAGGAGGACTCCGGAAGTCGCCGCGTGACATTTCCCCGAAGGGACAGACATAGGAACGAAGTGGATCACATGCCGGCTAGTCTAAGTGTTCCGGAGCAGTAGTAACTGGGCTAGCAGGACTCCGGTAAACCGGGCTATAGCAGACTACCATGGCTTAGTGGAAGCACTAGACTACATTTCCCCATAAGAGAGGCTACCAAGGATAGACAACTAGGTTGTCGGATCCCACACATACCAAGCATTTCAAAATCATACACACAATATGCTCGATATGTGCAAATACAACATGGCATCACAACAAGACTATACGACTCAGAGTATTTATTCATTAGGCTCCGAGGAGCCAAGTATTACAAACATGGGTCTCATGACCCAACATACAGAGTATACAAGAAATAAGCGGAAGCATAAACATGTCTGAGTACAGACAACTACAAATGAAGAATGCTGAGAAGCCTGACTATCTACAAAACCCTCCCAAGGGTACAAGATCGTAGCTGAGGTAACAAACTAAACGTCGAAGTCCACGCGGAACTACTAGCGAGACTGAAGTCTCTCTGCAAAACATAAAATAAGAAAACATGAGTACAAATGTACCCAGCAAGACTTACATCAGAACTAGCTAAATATGCATCAGTATCAACAAAGGGGTGGTGGAGTTTGACTGCAGCAAGCCAGCTTGACTCGATAGCTATCCTGAACTACGACTGCAAGTAACTCTTTCGAGGTGGCGCACAAGAGTCCACATATTCACCATATCAGTACACCACTATGGATCCGCTCTCGTCTCCCTACGAGAAGGCCATCCATAGCACTCATGCTTATCTTGCGAGTTTTAGAGTATCCATTTCAAGTTATCTATGAACTGTACAGGCAACCCAGAAGTCCTTTACCACGGACACGGCTATTCGAATAGATGATGTTAACCCTGCAGGGGTGTACTTCTTCACACATGCTCTCGCCACTTACCACCATGTACACGTCGTGTATCTCGGCAACCTTCAAGCGGAAGCCTGGCGAGGGAGTCGGCCACGACCTGACTAACCACACAAGTCTCTAGTCCAGGTTTGTCGCCTATTCGGGTTCCATCCGCAAGGAGATCCGGCTGGGGTGTCGCTCACGGCCCCAAACGATGTGAGCAGGGTTCCCAAGCCCACCATCCGGGTGCCACTTGGTACACAGTGCCACTGTGCCTAGTTTGTCCCAAGCCCACCTGTACTGGGTGCCACTTGGTAGACTACTAACACTACCTACAAACACTAGAAACTAGTTGCAAGTCCTGGACAGAGATCAGGTTGGTTAATAAGTCGAGAGGGGCACTTAAGCATTCCAATGTGTGGTAGTAACTGTTCATGGATCACAAACACAGAACTCAGTTCCTGAGGACGGCTGTAATGAGACAACCCACCATGTACTCCTACATGGCCTCTCACCGCTACCTTTACCAAATCGTGTTCACACACTTAGCTCTCAACAGTAGGACATGTTCACCACATTCCAATTCATCCCCGATGAATCAGACCTGACTCAACTCTAAGCAGTAGTAGGCATGACAAACAAGCACGAATGAGTAGGCACATCAGGGCTCAAACAACTCCTACTCATGCTAGTGGGTTTCATCTATTTACTGTGGCAATGACAGGTCATGTAGAGGAAAAGGGGTTCAACTACCGCAGCATGTAACAGTTGAATCGCTGTTGTCCTAATGCAGTAAAAGAGAGCAGGAGTGAGAGAGTGGGATTGTATCGGAATGAACAAGGGGGTTTTGCTTGCCTGAAAGATCAACAGGGGGCACTACTCCTTAGACAGGTACTCTGGAACGGTCTCCGAAGCAGGACCTATCGAGAAGGACGGTGTCGGGAATCAATACACAAGCATGATGGAGGCTGGAGTAAAGTTGTGCAGCTGGAGGCCATAATATTCCAGAAGCCCTCGGAGCAATGGATGAATTGGAAATCCCACGCCCCTTAGCAGATAGGGGACAAAACCCACTCTTCCCCCCGGATGGATTGGGGAAATCCTCTGCCTGGGTTTTGCCGTTGAAGGAGGCCAAACCTGCTCGAACAGAGACCAGATCCGCAGGGGGGAGAAACCCCTGTGTTTGCAGCTTCACCTGCTGACTGTGGGATACGGAGCACTACTCCCACTCGCCTTTTTCAGGGCCGCAGGGACGGGAGGAGGAGCTGGGAGTGCTAGACATGTTGGAATGTTCTTTCCTAGCAATCTCTAAGGATTTTTTCTGCGAGATGTCAAATGGATCTTAGATCCAATATCTTTAAATAGACGCTATCCCTCGCGTGGCCGGGGTGTTATGTGCAAAAATACCCTGACCTCTCGCATTCGCTCGACATGTCGAAGCTGAAGTTGTTGATACATAGAAGCCGAGGGGTACGACATTAAATGGAAGGACGAAGACAATCTATGTGCGGAACACCTCATCATTGAAGAGTGGTTCGAGGGCTACTGAGGGAGTCCTGGACTAAGGGGTCCTCGGGCGTCCGGCCTGTTAGCCATGGGCCGGACTGATGGGCTGCGAAGATACGAAGACCAAAGACTGCACCCGTGTCCGGATAGGACTCACCGAGGCGTGGAAGGCAAGCTTGGCGATCAAACATGTAGATTCCCTTCTTTGTAACCGACCTTGTGTAACCCTAGATCCTCCCGGTATCTATATAAACCAAAGGACTTAATCCGGAGGAGATATACTCATTACCATAGTCATACAGGCTAGACTTTTAGGGTTTAGCCATTATGATCTCGTGGTAGATCAACTCTTGTAATACTCATATTCATCAAGATCAATCAAGTAGGAAGTAGGGTATTACCTCCATAGAGAGGGCCCGAACCTGGGTAAACATTGTGTCCCCTGTCTCCTGTTACCATCGACCTTAGACGCACAGTTCGGGACCCCCTACCCGAGACCCTCACGGTTTTGACACCGACAGTCTACCATGACAATCGTTTTACAATTCGGCTAGGGACAAATTTGTCAATTGAAGTACATAGTCACTTGGACTCAGAAGCTACTTCTTCCTCTATACCGTCTAACAGGCTGTCTAACCTACAATCCTATTGTGAAAACGTGGCGGCTATCTTTACTTGGTCATATACCAAGCTTACTGGAATTTCTTTCCCATCTGACCCCCGAGGCCCGACCCAGGCCATATGATTCAGATCAAGTCTGGTGTACCGCGTTTCCACCATGGCCCAGGCCTCGCGTGCGTCTTCCCGGCAAGCCGATATCTTCCATAACTCAAAGTGGCGCCGAGCTCCCTTGAATAGCTTCACAAGATCCTCCATACTTCCTGGAGGGGATGCGGATGGCCATAAAGCCTTGGCAACACTCCGCATTGCTTTCCGAGCTCGTTCGTGCACTTGGGACAGCTCTTGTAGCAGATTGCCTTGAGATCCGGACATTTCCTCTTCGGGACGGCCAGTTTGTATACCTGCTGACATAAATATGTTAGCTCATTTCTTTGCCGCATTACACGAAGGTAAGTTCAAACGCATACTGAACATGCCGCCCAGTAGCCTTCTGTTCTCTTTTACGGTGTCTGCTAGCTGTGCTCGCACGTCTTTTAGCTCTTTGCCCAGCAGGGTGTTGGAATCCTGCAGTTTGTTCTTATCATCCATGGTCCGTGTCAACACACGTTCACCAGCGGCCAGTTGCCTTTCGGCCTGTTATTTACCTGCCTGCGCGGCCTTCAGTTCCTATTTCAGTTGATCTAATGATCCTGCCATGAGAAGTACAATAGTATTAACATTACTGGTACATGATTATGTTCTTTCTGGATGGAGGGGAATATTACCAGGTGAAGCCTCCTTGGAATTCTCCAGTTCGGCGGTAATAACAGCTAGCTGGGTTCGACACTTTTCCAGCTCATGAGACAGCATATTGTTCTTCTCCGTGAGTACCTAATTATACAATGATCCTTAAATCAGTTGTTTCAACTGCTTCAAGTCTCGGGGGCTACTGGTATATGATTACCAGATCTGTATAATGCGTACTTACCCGCATATCTTTCAAATGCTGGACAGTGGCTCTAGCAAGCCCATCCCGACAAGCTCGGATGTATGCATCAGGCGAGCTGAAGCCATTGAACGCCTCTTTAGTAAAGCGGGGGTCGCGAAGGGCGGCCTCCGGCGCCGATGATTCATGGCGCTCTCTACTTCAGAGTTCGTGACGGATACATTATCCGAATCCTCTCAAGGAGGACAATCCGGCGTCACTCCCGTGTCAGGGTTTGGAACCTGACTGGTGGAGGCGCGACCGGCAAGATCCCCGGACATAGTCCGGCAAACACTCTTCCTGATAAAACACATCGGACGATGTCACAGTTTGATGTGACAATATGGGGCATATTTAAAGTCATACCTCTTTGATGAAGGCTCGGTTGTGCTGTCATTTGCCCTCCTTTTCAAAGACCCGCCTAGCGCGGGCACCGCTCTCTTATGAGACGCCTCTGGTGCAGTATGGCGCGCCGAGCGCCTCCCCTTTGGAGCACGAGACAGTGTGGTGGGTGAGGCATAATGAGGAAACTCTTTCGGAGGAGATGTCTCCTGACTACTTACATGTGAGGCAAGAAGTAGGCCAGGATAATCGGCCGTGATGGCCACTTCTGTGCCATCATAGCTCACTTGGTAGAAGACTCCCTCCTCGTGCTCTACAAATATGTCCGGATCCTCTTCGAATCCGGGATCGAGGTCCCGGTTATGGTCCTCCAGCTGTGGAGCGGGGCTATGGATCCCCGCGATAACCTTCCGCCATTCCTATTAAAGATGGATGGGTTAATGTCAATTAAACATGATTCAGGGAGAGAATTGAGTAAGGTGGTGGGATTAAAAACTCACCCAGCTAGGAGGATTGTACATGGAGAATCCCTCTTGGTGCTAAAGATGAGTGAACTTCTCTTTCTCCCCTTTGTACAGGTCGGCCAATATTGTGGCCAGGGCGGCGGGGGTGTCCGGACCTTTCCATCCACAGCGTGAGGCATCTTCTTCCCCATTGTACTGCCACATAGGGAGCCCTCTGAATTGGAGTGGTTGAACACCTCCCACTATGGAAGTCACCATTACCTCGATTATTGATAATCCGGACTGGGCAAGCATCCTTATCTTGCCCATTAATTGTTGGACTTCCGCGCTATCTTCGTCCTCGAGGCTCCGACGGCGCCAGCTGTGGCGTTTCTTCAATGGAGCACTGGAAAGTTTGGGAAGACCCATTCGGACTGGGTCAGGGAGAGCGACGTCCTCAATATAGAACCACTCTGAGGGCCACTCTTTGGACACCTTCTTCGGTGTGCCGGACAGGTATCCGGTCCCAGCTATGCGCCATACTTCGGCACCACCTACCTGGAATATAGATCCCTTTTGGGTGCAAGGGACAAGGCAGAAAAGCATCCTCCACAACTCAAAATGGGCCTCACAGCCCAGGAATAGCTCGCAAAGAGCAACAAAACCCGTGATGTGCAGGATAGAGCCTGGCGTGAGATTGTGCAGCTGGAGGCCGTAATATTCCAGGAGACCTCGGAGGAAAGGGTGGACTGCAAATCTGACGCCTCTTAATAAGAAGGAGACGAAGCACACCCGTTCCCCCCTGGTTGGATTGGGGAAACTTTCCACCAGGGCTTCGCTGGTGAAAGAGGTTAATCCTGCCCGAACGGGGACTAGATCCGCGGGGGACGGAATCCCTGTGTCTGAAGCTTAACCAGCTGGTCGTGGGACAATGAACATCTCTCCCAATCTCCTTTTTCGGAGCCGTGAGGGCGGGAGGAGGAACTGGGAGCGCTAGCCATGTTTGAATGGTTTCTCCTTTCGAGCTCTAAGGATTTTCTGCCTGGTGTGGAATGGGATCTGAGATCCAATCCCTTTAAATTGACGCCTTCTTTACATGGCCAGGGTGTTATGTGCAAAAAATACTCCGACCTTTTGTATTCGCTCGACACATGGAAGCAGAAACAACGGAGGCGCAGAAGCTGAGGGGTATTACATTAAATGAAAAGCCGAATATAACTCTTCGGGTCAGATGCTTTGAAGTATTCGGAGGAGGAACCCGCCTTGCAATGCTGAAGACAATCTCCGCGCCGGACACATCGTCATTGAAGCCAGGTTCGGGGGCTACTGAGGGAGTCCTGGATTAAGGGGTCCTCGGGCGTCCGGGCTATGTGACGTGGGCCAGACTAATGGGCCATGAAGGTACAAGACATAAGACTTCTTCCCGTGTCCGGATGGGACTCTCCTTTGCGTGGAAGGCAAGCTTGGCATTCGGATATGAAGAATCCTCCCTTTGTAAACCGACTCTGTATAACCCTAGGTCCCTCCGGTGTCTATATAAACCGGAGGGTGTAGTCCATGGAGGCAATCAGAATCATAACCATACAGGTAGACATCTACGGTTTAGCCATTACGATCTCGAGGTAGATTAACTCTTGTAATCCCATATTCATCCAAGATAATCAAGCAGGAAGTAGGGTATTACCTCCATCAAGAGGGCCCGAACCTGGGTAAACATCATGTCCCTGTCTCATGTTACCTTCGATCCTTAGACGCATAGTTCGGGACCCCCTACCCGAGATCCGCCGGTTTTGACACCGACACCCACACACACAAAGAGAGAGATAGAGAGAGAGGGAGAGGGACCAATAAGGTTTGTGTATTGGATGCATGTGATGGAATTGAAGATTGTCGGCGAGAGAGAGAGCAGGAGTCTGGGAGAGGGGGAGGTCGCGTTTTATGCATCAAAGACTGATATAAACCATGTTTCGATATAAACTTGCATTCAAATATTTAAATTGGAGAACATGTTGTTTGCAATCCACACATGAACGGAGATATGCGTACCAAACAAGTTCATTAATTTGACTTTCAACATGTTCATGGAGTACTATAATACTGTACTACATGCTACTCGATTGAGGTGTTCAATTTTGGATTTAGTTCACTATTTTGACCTGGTGAACGAGCTATTTCATTGAATCGTGATATTTCATTTTGGGTTTGATTCCTGTTTTTGAGAGGGTCAACTATTTGTCATATAGTAAATCATTAGCAACGAGCATGTGAAAACACATTATTCCCGAGCATCATCTCTCCCTCTAAAAAAGAAGTGGCAAGCTAACATTTGAGAATTTGATTCAAATCAACTTGGTAAGGTAGACGTGGATGCTCGTTCTCCCAAAATTTGGACGAACCGTTAAACACCCTCTGCTCGGTGGAATTCGCCCGAGCAAATAAATGGGAGATGTGAAATTACCGGCCCCGTTGTACATCAAGGGTAGGTCCGTAACTTCATCCAAGCGCGCCTTCTCCTCGGCCGAATGACATGTGCGTAATAATTCATAAACCATCGGCAGCAAAACACCCTCTCCTTGCCCGAAATCGCTTGCGCCGACTATTTTAAAACACGCCCTCCTCGCCCGAAATAGCTCGCGCCCACTATTTCAAAACACACCCTCCTCGCCCGAAATCGCTCGCGCCCACTATTTCAAAACACGCCCTCCTCGCCCGAAATCGCTCGTGCCCACTATTTGGGAGAAGCAAAGCTACTCTACTATCCCTGACCCTCAGTACGCAGACCCAAGCCAAGAAGCGTAAAGGCATGGGTAGAACTATAGCTCCCCCCACATTTCATACAAATGCGTCTGTCAGACATGGTTTCCCCTCCCAATTCCCCATTCATACTTCGCGGGCGCCAAATCACCTTCTCCCCGGAAACTCCCTTCTGCCCAGCCGCAAAACCTCAGCCCCTCCTCCAAGGCGCCCCCACCGCACCAAATTCACCGCCGCCCTCCTCCCCAATGCCGGACACGCTTTCCGTTTACCGTCGTGCACTGGGTCGTGTGCCTCTTACTCCGTGATGCCAGAGCTGCCTCGACGACGGCCGCATGGACCGTACAGGAGCCGATTCAGCCCCGCTGTTGTGCACGGCACCAGAGCGGCTCCAACTTCGGATCCGTCTAGGGCCCCGGTGCTGCTTCCCCATAGCCGTCGACCGTCGCAATATCTCAGCTTCCCTGCCCCCGGTAGCCACCGCAACCGCGCCGGCCTCACCGACTCGGCAGCTGGAGCTGCCTACTTCACCGGGCCGCAAGATAGGTCATACCCTCATCTCAAATCACTTTATTTAGGCGTCAGTTGTCTGAATTTTTATTCTGGGCCAATCGATTCCCAATGGGAAGCAGCACCCCCTGAGGTGGCAGAGCTCCTAGGCTGCCGGTTGGCTGGTGTCTAACGTAAGGGTGCGGGGGCTCCAGTTCTCCACGGAAGCAGCACTTGAATGGCTATCTTAGAGTTGCGTGGGTTGAAGGTACTGCCGCCGCCGGTTCTAGATGACGGTGAGTCTTTGTGGATTGGTCGGGGGCGGCGCAACCACGACAGTGCCGTGGGGCGGGGAGCGGGGTTTTGGTCGGAGCTCTCGCGGCCACGGACGGCGAAGGCAGGCTGCTCTGCTGGTGGTCGCTGGCTCTTCGGGGAAGATTTCGAACAGTGTTAGCCGGGAGGCACAAGACAGCCATCAAGCCATCCGGCGTAGATCGGACAGTACCAAACTAAAATAAAATCATGTGACCCAATTTAGTCTTCAGTCAACAAACGTGTGACCACTCTTGTACCTTGCTGTTGATCTCTTAGGGTCTTTCTTCAGATCAAAGATATGTGTCATTCTTAACATTATGCGTTTTCTGCATCTTCAGCGATACCGTCTTCTGACTCACCGCAGCTGCTCCAACAAGGGAAGCATACACTAGAAGGGAGCTATAGTCCCCACTCAACAGTTCCCTGCATCGAATGCGCGTGCCCGACATGGACAACCACAACAACTGCAGGGCCATCGATAAGTCAGCGCATGATGCTCACTCCTATAGATGGCGGCCAGATAGGTCGTACCCTCATCTTACTTGTGTGCAACATTTATGGCTTTTTTATTCGTCTAAGCACGGAAAATAGATTATCACATTTCATGCTGATCTCTTATGGGTCTTGTTCAGGAGTTAACGCTGTTCCATAGTTCAGCTAAGAGACTTGTTCTTTAGGTAACGCTATACCATAGTTATCATCCATCAGCCAATGCTATCCCATAGGCTGGTGATTATAGTATTATACCACTTCTAGTATTACCTATGTTGTTCATTAATACTTTTGTGTGCCATCTAGTTAATCTCGAGTACAAACGATACATATTCTGTAGCTTTCATCTGTGTTCTCCCTTTAGTTGTTGAGACCTCTTGCTGCTAGTTAACCCCAGTCCTACTATTTATGTCGTCTCCTACAGGCACTCATTACATAAATCTAACTACTAGTTGTGTTCATGCATGTCGAATATAATTTCACACACTAATTTATCCACAAGAACCTCACGGGGCAATGTAACGGCCAACAAACTTGACGTCAGTGATACCAAATATGATGGAACATGTAAAGGTAGTTCTTCAGAAGACTTGGACAAAGATGATGAATCCTATTCACCCCACAAGGTCCTTGCTCTAACTTGGCCCGTGATATGGGTACAACATGCATATAATGTCCTCGACTGCATCTACTCTGTTGCAATGCCTTGTGCTTAGCCTGCTGATCATGCATGTAAATATGGCATGCCTTCCGATTTTTCAGTACCTATTCCGTTCATGATAACATGTTTTCAAATTCAAGTACTGTCATTCTACTCTATCGCAATGCCATCTGCTTAATTTGGACATCATTCTTCTGAATATCTTATGCATTGTTATTCATCAGTATGTACTTCATCTGTCTACCATACCATGTTCTTTTTTTACAATGAAGTGTTGTTCTAGTGGTCTGTTGCAATGCCATCTTAGTTTCACAATCATACACGCATATGTTGCCTTAGTGTTTTTCTGTATGTATTCCGCTAGCATACAATTTTACATTCAAGTAGTGTTTTTTACACTGTTGTCCTGTCGTATCCCTAGCTCTTACATCATACTCCCTCCGTCTGGATTACATGTCGCAAAATGCATAAAAATGGATGTATCTAGAACTGAAATACGCCTAGACCCATCCATTTATTTCTGGATAGAGGGAATACATGTCAATATGTCATGCCTTTCTATTCTTCAGTACCTATTCCATCTCTGTTGTAGCAAGTTTTATAATTGAAGCACCATTCTTCTATATAAGGCATGCAAGGGGGAGACGGCTATGTTCGAATCTGAAGGGTTACAAACCAGGTCTTTGCAAAAGATCCAAACGCTACGAGATAGTAAACCAACTCCAATTTTCGTAGATACTTCTCGAGCATAGAGAAACCCAACTCCTACTGATAATAAGAAGATTCTAGTGGCCAAAGAACTAGTCTGCTCTAGTCCAGCAAAAATATGTCAACTCCATTCTAAGAGGCGTGTGCGTATCCTCGCATCATGAAATTTTATAGCATTCTGATCATATTTTATGCATGTTTCTTACCCATCTCTCTTTTAGAAGATAAGGTTAAACGAAAGAAGACGTTATGCACTAGGATCATATTGGAGGAAAGTATCTTGCGGGAATTCTCTGTGCTCCAATGCTGATGTAAGTACCTGTTGTATATCACTATATTTTTACATCAGCGTGTATTTTGTTAATCGGCGTGAATCCAACCATTATACTGAGCTCCATGAGTTTACTATCTCATATCATGCACATTACTGAATTGTAGTGCTGCTCTGGTTACCCATTCATTCATTGTGTCAATGTTGCTTCCGTATTACCTTATCTGGCTAATGATAGTTGTGCCATATTGTGTTAATTTGGTGTAGGCTGGTGTGGTCTGGTTGCCCAATTGTTCGTTGTGTCAATGTTGCTGTCCTATTATCTGACCTGGCCAAGGATAGCAATGCTAGTGTGTTAATTTGGTGCAGGCTGCTGAAGATAAGAAGACAAACTCTGAAAACAGCAAGGCAACCCCATTGTTTCTTTCCAATAAATCTAGGCCAGGTAATATGGCAATAACTCTTGATTAATCTATTTGGTTCCCCTCCTAATTTATGTTATGATGCAGTGGTCGAGACACTCTCCACTATCAATAATACAAGCCTGCTAAAATTGCCATCTGAATCTGTTCAGTTTCCTTTGTCTCGAATGCAACGGAAATGTATGTTTGTGAACCAATTACTGGCTGAAGCAATGATGGAAATGGCGAAGGAATCAGCGGTGCACATTCGTGCGCAACAACAATTGATCAATGTTTTCAGAGACAGTGTAGCAAAGCAGGAAGAACTTGCGCACATGCTTATGGGCGTCACCCGCACTGATGTTGCAGATTGTGACATTATAGATCGTTAGGTTCTGTTCATTTATTTGCATTAGCATCAATCTTTGCTTGCCCAGTGGATGTAATTTCCTGTAATATATGCTGGATGTGCAACATTTTTTCCTTGTATGCCGTACCTTTTCTTAGCGTGCCTTGCATTCCAGCTAAATGGTTGCTAGGAAGCAAAAAAAGCAGTGAAATTATTAGTTAGCACGAACAGTCATGGGCCCTATATGAAGGAAGTAGCCCACTGGCCTGAGTGAGCTTCCCTAATGGGCTCACAGGGACCAAAATTCGCATAGGCCTTTGATTGATCGGTTTTGGTCTTGTGCATCATTGCTTGTCGTAATGGGCTGAAATTATCTAATTGGGCCTACATACATGTTCGAAATTTAGTGGGCCCATTAAGTTAATGGGCCGTTACCAGGCCGAAAGTTAATGGTCCGCCCTGTTATCTCCCGGGTCGTTAACAAGCCTACATCAAAGCGGGCAATAGGTGGGCCCATTTGATTTCACGGGCCGTTAACAGGCCGATACTAAGGTCAGGCTACATATGGCCCAACTATACTGTGGGCCTTTAGCAGGCCGAAAGAGACAACAGGCTCGTACTGGACCATGAAGAGCATGGGCCGCTAAGAGGCCGAAAGTCGGGTCGTAATGTATATGGCCCAACTGTGTTGTGGGCCTTTAGCAGGACGAATGAGAAACCGGGCTAGTATTGGAGCATGAAGAGCATGGGCCGTTAAAAGGCCAAAATTCAGGTCTGACTGCAAATGGCCCAACTCATTTATGGGCCGTCAACGGGATGAAAGACACACCGGGCCAAAAATTGGCCCAGCACTTAAATGGGTAGCTAAAAGGCCGAAAGATGTACATCCTGAAAATTGGCCCATCCCTTGAATGGGTCCATAACACGCCCAAACCACATCGGGCCGATATTTAGCCCAAATATATAGCGGACTGTTAACGGGCTGGAACTGACAATGGGCTTAACGGGCCGTTGACGGGCCGAATTGGCACATATCGTATGGGTCGTGGGCTTAAATGGAACTGACACAAGTAGGCCTTATATGGGCCGGCCTGCTAATTTTTACTGGGCCGGCCTTTTTCACCGGAATGGGCCACTGTTGGGCCGTGCCATGTGTCGACCTATCATAGGCGCCTCCTATCCAGTGAGTGGATGACATCTGTCCCCACGGTGAGCCAACACGTGTTTCCTCCGGCCAATGAGAATTTTACATGTGGAAAATCCCCATTAGTCTGGGCTATTAACGGGTTATCGGATGCGAAACCGGACCCGATAGATTAACGACACCCGTTATGGTGGATGCCATGTGTCGGTTACCCTTGACGAAAGCACTTCCGTGACGCGCCATTTATCGTCGTGGAAGTGGACACTTCCGTGATGATAATTTTTGTAATGTCATGGAACACTTCTACGACAGCACAGGTATGACTATCTTGATTTTGTCATAAAATTGTCATGGATGTACATGCATGACAGAAAACGTGACCTACTGTGACAAACACGTATCATCACGGAAGTGTATTTTTTGTAGTGGTGGTACCGGGGATAATGCAATTGATGGTGCTTGTGGCCCCACGGAATGACCGTATAAAAGGAAATAGGCAGCAAGGGAGTTGGGTAGACCAAAGATACTGCCATTAGCCCTCTGCGGCCTTTTTTTTAAGTCGAGTCGTAAGGAAAGATCGATATGATTTGGTCCATTTGGTGTCCTTCCAGATGGAGAAGCAAGAACCCTTTCTGCTTTGACTGCCTGCCCTGCTGGCACAGATGTGGGAAAAGGTCTCAGTTGTGGAATCAAATATGAATGAAGTTAGAACAATCAGTGTAAGCTCTTTCTCTAGGGACACTATCAATAATGACAAGAACTCTTACCAACTAGCTTAACGCACCTTGTCTCCTTCTCCTTCGTACCTCTAGCGGATATGAATAATAGGAAGAAACATGTCCTCTAAAGGCAGGCATTAGACTAGTGTTTCGTGAGCCGGAGAGATCAATAAAGCATAGAACTTGCTCGTTTGCAAGAGGAGGCAGTGGTATGACTCCATTCGTTAAACGAGCATTTCATGCCACCTGTTCGGCGTCCACATCCTCTACCATTTTCTGATCGCAGTATCTATAGCAAAATCGTTATTTGCCTCACTCTATAGAAGGCCTCTCGTATGTAAGATCACCAACCAAGTTCCTTTCTTCTTTTGTTTGTGCCATCTTTACCAACTTCTACTTCTTGGCTGGCTTGATGCTTATAGGTCTTGCCTCTGCTGATACTGGTCAAGGGGACAAGAACTCCGTGGGAAGAGAGCAGATACCAATCCTAAACAACCCTTAGAATGGCCTCATCCAAACGGATGATTATCATTGATAAGACGGGCAGGTGGTATGTTGATACTGAGTCGCTTCCCCTGTAGTTGTTAGCTCGTTCTTGACAAATCCAATCGGGTCTTCATAATTTGGAGTAAAAGGATTCGAACCTTTGCATGTCGATACAGAAAACCAATGCCTTACCACTTGGCTATACTCCAAACAAACGGTAGGTTCCTAGAGAACCGTGGAAACTAGTTAGTTCAAATCAAACTCAAAAGAAATGCGCATTATCTACGCCTTTTTTTATTCACCAAGACCAGCTAAAGGCTGATACAAACGAATAGTGGGAGTTCTTTCTTATGAATATAAATGGACGAAATATCCCTAGTACCTTTGTTCTCTACAAAGATCATAAGATCAGATGGAGTTGGATTGATTTCTCGCATCTACTAGATCAGAGATAAGAGTCAGGGGAGCTCTCGTAAGTGAGCCTAAGTAAGTAGTGTGGTTCGAGCGGATCAGTCACTTCTGAGTTCTGCATTCCTCGCAGAGTTTGTTTTAGCCGGAACTGCGCTCTTGCCTTCTTCTTGTGCCCCTTGATTATTGATATGAACTCAAGTTAGATTAGAGAATACCGGTGCCTTTTGATCCACCTTAGGTTTTTAAAATGTGGATGTTCAGTTACAAAATGCAGTTGATGAGGGTGCTTTGTATGCCAGTGTGCAGGAAGGAGAGTTGGAAGATATACCTAGATCCCCCAATAAAGAAAAGAGCGAACAGGATACCTACTCTTGTGGTGGATGGCGGCACTAGAAGTTGATGCTTTTTATGGACGGACACAGAAATTCTATTTCCAATATAGCTGCAAATGCTACTGTAAGTCGAAGATGAATGCTGGCCAAAAGTAAGCAAAGCAGGAGCGTCGTCGTTTCCTTCAGTTGGTCAACCAACAGGTCTTCTCACTCTAGCATTTCTTCCTTGTTCGATCGCAAGGCAGGGAAATGGAGGATTTGTTTCTACTTTGTCCTTTACCGCATCGATGGATTCAATTTTAGTGGATAGAGCTCAACATGTTGCCATCGTCATTTCAATCAAAATTCACTTGGTTGGTAGACGCATGTTCCGACCTCCATAGTGGCACTTTGACCTTTTCTCAACAACATCTACTTCTAATCTGCTTGAACGACCCTCTTGTCATTTGACCCAGAATTGAACGAGATGACACCCATCAATATCTTCCAACACAGGATCTCCCTTACAGGGTCGTCCTTCTCTCTTTCTTCCAAAGAACATCGGGGGTATGTTCTCTGAATGAGTCAGCACCAGCCCCATTACCAATATGGGTATCTCGGACATGAGAACTTGTAGAACTTGTCTCCTGAATTGCATCCCCCCCTAGGCTGACCAGCTAAGTAGGAACTACTTAGCAAAACAGGTCTATAGGGCGCTAGGGAAGGGGTACAGAATGGTACTTAAATCTATCTATAGACATAGGACCCCCCCAGCCACTGGAATCCATTGGTTTCTGTCTAAATTCGTCATTTGAACTGAAACTAACCACGAAGGGAAAAGAAAAGAAGGATTCTAGTTCGCCACTACTTGGACTCAACTTGGACTTTCGGAGGATAAAACCATTTCCATTAATATATGACTCAGGCATAGCCAAGAGATCATCATTCTAATAACAAGGATGTAGTTTATATATCTCGAATTAGGTTCCATAAGATGCCAAAATAGTCGAAGTACCATCACGTCTACCTAAAGCAAATGGTTTCTATAGATTGAGAAATGGTTTCTACAGAATGAGATATAGTAGAATGTACCTTTAATACTTCATGTGCATTCTTCGCTTATAAATTTAGCCAAGATCCAAACATCTCAATCTCTTCATATGTTTTCCTGTTGAACTCTTATTTTCGCTCAACATATGCAAGTTCGTCAGGGTTTGGTAACTAGTTTTCTTGAAAGGGTTTTCTCCCTTCATATTTTCCCTTCTTTCATGATTGGAATGAAAGTAGGATTGTTTATCCAATCCACACTATTTATTTAGGGAAAGTAAGATCAATAGTTGCCCTATTGTCTGTGCTATGTTCTGTTAAGAATTTCTGTATTGGAAACATAGGCATCCTGCTATTCCTTGCTCTAGTCTCAGTTCAGACATAAACCTATTGCCCGGGTCCTTTGATACTTGATTTCCTGGGTCAACGGTACTCTTGATCTCACCTTGGATTTATGATTGGAATACATATTGGATAAACAAGAGGAACTTGGAAGAGAGCGTTGGCCAAAGCATAACGATAGTGCATTCAATCGATTCCACTCTAGTTTTTCAGATCTTTTCCCTCAATAAATAGTTTATATGTGAATGAAAGTGCCAACTTATTGTTCTTGGTATGCTGATTTCCATGGATTTCTTCTTGGCATATCCCCCCTGGTTTGATGACCTGGCTAAAACACCTATTCCTTTTTTCTGGAATTGTTGTCGAAAGCCTTTTTGCAGCATCCATAGCAATACATGTTAGCACTCAATTTCTTTGATTTTCATTTGATGAAGTGAAGACACTTATCTATATACCATTTATAGAGTGGTAGAGTAACCTTGCAATGTGGCATTGATACATCTCCATCCTATCTACTTTTCCAAACACTTTTGCCCTTGTTTTGGACTCTAACTTGCATGATTTAAATGGGACTAACCCGGACTGACGCAGTTTTCAGCAGAATTGCCATGGTGTTATTTTTGTGCAGAAATAAAAGTTCTCGGAATGACCTGAAACTTCACGGAGAATATTTTTGGAATATATAAAAAATACTGGCGATAGAATCAACACCAGGGGGCCCACACCCTGTCCACGAGGGTGGGGGCGCGCCCCCTGCCTCGTGGGCCCCCTGGAGCTCCACCGACCTCAACTCCAACTCTATATATTCACGTTCGGGGAGAAAAAATTCGGAGAGAAGGATTCATCGCGTTTTACGATATGGAGCCGCCGTCAAGCCCTAATCTCTCTCGGGAGGGCTGATCTGGAGTCCGTTCGGGGCTCCGGAGAGGGGAATCCGTCGCCGTCGTCATAATCAACGACTTTGCTATGCTTAATACATGTCACTAGGGCCTGAGTGCCATGATTTCAGATCTGAACCTATTATGTTTTCATGAATATATGTGAGTTCCTGATCCTATCTTGCAAGTCTATAGTCACCTATTATGTGTTATGATCCGTTAACCCCGAAGTGACAATAATTGAGATACTTATCGGTGATGACCGTAGTTTGAGGAGTTCATGTATTCACTAAGTGTTAATGCTTTGGTCCGGTACTCTATTAAAAGGAGGCCTTAATATCCCTTAGTTTCCAATAGGACCCCGCTGCCACTGGAGGGTAGGACAAAAGATGTCATGCAAGTTCTTTTCCATAAGCACGTATGACTATATTCGGAATACATGCCTACATTGATGAACTGGAGCTAGTTCTGTGTCACCCTATGTTATAACTATTGCATGAGGAATCGCATCTGGCATAATTCTCCATCACTAATCTAATTCCTACGAGCTTTTCACATATTGATCTTTGCTTAGTTACTTTACCGTTGCCACTGTTACAATTACTACAAAACTGCTACTGTTACTTTTGCCACTATTACCGTTACTTCCATACCACTTTGCTACTAAATACTTTGCTGCAGATACTAAGTTATCCAGGTGTGGTTGAATTGACAACTCAACTGCTAATCCTTGAGAATATTCTTTGGCTCCCCTTGTGTTGAATCAATAAATTTGGGTTGAATACTCTACCCTCGAAAATTGTTGCGATCCCCTATACTTGTGGGTTATCAGGCATGAATTGGATGACTTACTAGTGTTCTGCAGTTTAGTACTAACATGCCTGTGTGGTCAACTAACTACCTTGGGAAGCAACAAATATGCCGCAATCACGCTGCATATGTGAAAAAGTTCTAAAAACTTTGCATAAGCAGCTTAATTAAGTAGAAAAACCTAATCGATCGCCTACTACTTATACTTCTTACTTTCACTTTGATTTATACTTTGACTTTCGATACCTCTCCCCTAGTGTACTCGAGAGCTTGAAGGGGAAGACAGACTAGAAGACTTCCACATCATAACTTCCTTCCTTGGCTGACTGCCTGGCCTTCAAGAAACTAGAAAAACTGTAATAACTCATTTCACTATGATAACTATCTTTTGAACAGGACTACTACTTAAAGGCTAAAAATACCTACCACGACTAGCTCACTTGCTTGAAGGACTAATGAAAACACGTCAAACTAGCTAAAAGGATGTAAGCTCACAGCAAAACTCATACAAAAACGGATGCTGACTCCAATATAGATATTGAGGATTTTCTACAAGCCGCCGCCTCACCCTACTCGCTTACTTCCCACATGCTTGCTTAACTCACTATCTTTTGGGGTAATACACTGTATACATAGGAAAGAGATAAATGAAAGAAAAAGAAGATATAAATGAATTGATAGAGTCAAATGATGTCACTAGCTTCAATGAAAGGACTAACGAGAACTTTGAAAGTTCTTCCTATCATCATTAGTCAGCTTTCCTTCAAGCGGGTGCCGCAGGGAAAGGAAGAGTATTTCATCATGGCCATTTATTAGTACTTATTGGATAAGTTAGGACAGTTTCTCTAAGGCTAGCTGTTGAGTTAGTCGGTTCAAAGGTTGTCGTAAAATATGGGTGTAGGAACCTGGACTCTAATTACCGGTTATGAAAGCGAGGACTCTTTTTCTCTCTCCCCATTAACGAAAAACTATTTTAAGATCATCTCTTCCTTCAGCAAGTTCGTTATCTACAAGTAAGTTAGTGAATTCTTGTTGCCAAGCTAGTTATCTTATACAAGACTTTTCTATAAGGCCTGCAAGCAGGTTCAGGTGGAAGCAGGAAAGTAACACCACCTGGTTTTAGACCAGGTGTAACTCTTTCTCTTTTGCCATTTATGCCAACCTGTTCCCTAAGTAGGATAGGTTCATTGTGTTATTACAGGTAGTATTGCTCTCAAAGATATGAAGCAAAGGTAAGGAGCAAGCTTATTTACTAAGATCCTAGCGAGTGGAATACTTTGAACGAGCAGGGGAGCGCGCGGAGTACTTTACGCAAGTAGTGGTTTACCAGGAACTCATATAAGAGCTAGTCATATAGTCCTTGAAGCATTATTCCTTTTATTGGTAGGTCTGTTAGCAAGGAGTTTGAAGCTTTAGTACTTTCATCTTTCCTGTTTTAGCTAGGAATGAAGTTGGTTCAGAGGTGTCAAGTAGAGAGGTTAGATCTTCTCTTCCTTCTCATACTGCGAGTAATATCTCTACTACACTTTCCACTTTATGTTGATCAGTTTGAGCATGATCAGCTCGTTCAGGAGCAGCCGCCCATGGAACTCTTGTTTTGAGGATGCAATGAAGATTGTCTTTTTCCATTCTCAATAAATGAGGAAGGAGGGGTGAGGTCCTCCCTTGCGACTGAGGCCAGCCTTTCTTTTATAATACATCCTACCCGATTTTGGTTGACGATTGCGTTCTATTCCAATTATTCACTTGTTTTTCTTGTCACTGTGGCGAGACCAGATGAGAGAGAGAGAACTATTTTCCATTTCCAGACAGACCCCGAGCCGAGGTTGGAGCAGTTCTTTATTTTCTTGTTGGTTCCTTCTTTATTATTTATTGAAAGTTTTTCTTTTCCATTCAGTTCATTAGCTTTAGGAAAAATAGAATCTGCGAAAATGCTTGCTTCTAAAAGGCTTAAATGCTCTGATCAAGGCAATGAACATTTTGCACTTGGAAACTAATAAGAAAGGAATTCAAATCATAGTTCAATACAGACATTTTCTCTTTTAAGAAGGGTGAAACCTTCCTTCCAATACTTGTGCGCTCTACCCATCTCTATTGAACAAACCCACTACACATCGAGTGGGAGGGTATGTGTGTAGGCCTTTTCAAGGACATTCAAAACAACATGTCGATGAATTGCTATAGAAAGTGGGGCTAGATCGAGAGTTCTGACCTTTTTGTGGGTTGGGTGATCTTCAAACTCTTGTTTCTCTAGCGAAAGAACGCCCTTCTCAGCGATGATACCCTATAAGCGAGTATAGTATGTTTGACTTCAATTGAGACAGAAATGTCACTGGTCAGCTCCTTAGCATGACAATTAACACCACTTTCTTATTACCTAAGAGATTAGATAAGGGAAGAAGGCAGGCCAAAGCTTATAAACTCGGAGATCGTACTTCTAATGCTTTGTCTGAGTCAGTCCTACGACCCCTTCCGGCTGACACACGAATCCTAGCCTATCTGAGTCGCAGAATGAAGCGCTCTTCATAAGGCACCACCCAAGTCTCCTTTGATACTTTGGAGTCAGGATTTTTTCCAAGGAATGCGGATTTTTTACGTTCTGCAGCACGAACAGGGTGTACAGAAGATCGATGTGCCATCTTTCTAACCACCTTCATTTGTTGTATGATCAATAGGGAAGGGATCCTTTGATAAAGGGACCCCCAACCAAGAAATCTACTATCTCAGAGCGACAGTCAAGCTCGTATCACGGAACTAGAACATTTCTTTGATTGATAGGTTACATAGGAAGCAGGCAAGCAAACCAAGTTATAGGTTTGGAAGTTAGAACTCGGAAAGGTTGTTCTGTGACTACCTTTGAAGTCTTTGGGTAGGACATCAGGCTAAGGTCTTATGATGAGCCACGCGTAGCGCATATGAGGTTTACTGCAGCCCTAAAGCTCTGTCCCCTATGCTACCACTAGATCTCCTATGTCGGAACATGATCAGAGAAAGCTATCAGTGTAGTCTTTGAACAAACCCGGGGTTGCTCTCGCATAAAGATTGTACTAAAGAAAGCTAGAAATCTCAATTCCAAGCTTTAAACCTCTGTTCCATGGGTCGGTGAACGAATGGTCTTTGGGAAATAGAGAACATGAACTCGATCGAACAAAGGTGGCACCGGAATGAATAGCCCACTTGTTTCGGGCAAGAATGAATTGGACTGATCGACTTGAGTTACCGAGCGACCTCCACTCTTGGACTCGAGCTTTCGCTTCTGCTTTTCTGTTATTTTGATTTATTAGCTTTTTAGGGAAAGAAGAGGGTCTGAAATACAACTATGTCTATGATTGCCGCGAATGAACCTTCGGTGCTTCCCTAGAACAAGGAGACACACACTAAATAACTCGTATCAGGCTACGGGAATAGTGAACGGGAAGAAGGGCTAGTGAGGCTTTCGTTGGTCAAACAATATGCCCTCCTCACTTGAGGAGAGTGAAGGTCATGACTTATTGAAGCAAAACGTCAATTGGCCAAGAGAAGGGGAACTCCTTTCGTCGGTAACTATTGAATTGCCTATCTAACAGTGCAGCAAAGCGGAACATTGAACGGGCTCGTGTCATCGGTGTTCCAATTTCCATCCTTTCTATTTCGACAAAGTAAACATTTAGGTATCGGTAATAGGATTCCCACTATGATTTGCAGAAAAAGATAGATTCTATAATAATCCATAAATAATATATACAATCGGGCTCGAAATCAAGTGCTCATTGTGAGAAGAAGATCTACAGACATGTACCCATTTCTCCCTGCAAAATAAGTTTGAACCCGAGTGAGTATGGACAATACGCTCATCTTTCTTCTCAATCTACACCTAGTTCTGCGAGAGACCTATCCTCGTTTCGAAATAAAGGTCCGTAGTGTAGGGACAGAGGCTGATGATTCTAAAGGTGATTTCTAACTACAAGATGACTTTTTTGAAAATGGAATCCAAATGTCAACAAAAAGATGAATGGAAAGTCTTGTTGATATGAATTGATCTTCAACCCAATGAAAATGCTTCGATTTCGATCTTTACTTCTTTCTTGGATGGCTAAAGTTTGTGTTCGCATTTCATCAAAGGAAAAGTGGGTTGTACCCACATGAAGTAAAGAGTTGCTCGGGAAAAAGAAATATCTTCTATTTGACTTATCTAGCCATGTCTTGTCTTGCACATACTCAGCTCGATGAATGGTTCATTTTCGATTGGCATGGTCCTTTGGTGTTAGAGATCTTGTTTGCTGGCTGGGCCCTTCCATGAGTTTAGATCTCTATGTATGAATCTCTTCTGAAATCCCATACTTTTTATCATTTTAGAACAATCAGCATACTGTGTGACTTCTGCTGACAGTTCTTGCATTTCATTTATTGCTTTCACTACAAAAAAAAGACACATCCATGAAATTTTGGGCCGAAGAATTTTTTTCTGTCATGCTTATGACACTTCTATGACGATAATTGTGACAAAACCCGGTATCATCATAGATGTGGTGGGCTCCTACTTCTAAGACAAAAAATCATGACAAAATTGGGTTTCCGTCCTGGGCGGCCCAGAGACGTACCTGCATGACATTCTTTGGGCCATCCATGACGGAAAAAATCAGGATAGAAGTGATGCCGAGGAAAATATCGGGGAGTTCCCAGTTACAGTGGGTGGTCGGGGCCGAGCGATGCACGGAGGTTTGCGCGTTTCTCTTGTGCAGGTACGTGCGTGTGTGCGAGGTGTTGCGCTCTAATTGAACCCATGCAAGGCGTTGGGCTCTAACTGAACCCGAGCGATTGCACTAGCGACGTTACTGAACCCCGATCGATCCCTTGTTGTTAACTAAACCTGAGTGATTCCTTCACTACTGCTGCTAACTGAAGCCGGTCGAAGCTGCCTCTTGATGAACAGTTCCCGGTGGGGGTTGGATGAACAGTTCCCGGTGGGGGTTGGATGAACAGTTCCCGATGGGGGTTGGATGAACAGGATCCCGTGATAGTAGAGGCCGTTGCCGCTGGATGAACAGGACCCTGATCAAGGAGGTGGGGGTGGATGAACAGTAGCCCATGGAGAGACCCCGTGGAGGGCTAGTTGAACAGGACCCCGTGGAGGGCTGGTTGAATAGGACCCCGCGGAGGGCTAGTTAAATTGGAGTCGGTGGAGGCTGGATAAGCAAGACGCCGTGGAGGGCTGGATGAACAGTAGCCAGTGGAGGCTAGATGAATAGGACCCCGTGGATGAACAGTAGCTGGTGGAGGCTGGAGGAAGTCGACGGTGGATCAACAGTAGCAGGTGGAGGCTGGAGGTAGTCGATGGTGGATGAACAGTAGCCCATGGAGTCCCGTTTTGCGGTACGCCACACCCCTCCCGATGAATAGGACAGTTTCGACCGTAGGCGCTCCAACACAAGTCCGTTTCCTCTGTTTTGCGGCACGTCACACCCCTCCCGATCAACAGGACCCCGTTTCGACCGTATGCGGTCGAACACAAGTCTATTTCCTCCGTTTTGCGGTACGCCAGACCATCCCTGATGAATAGGACCCTGTTTCGACCATACGCGGTCGAATAGAAGGCCCGTTTCGACCGTAGGCAGTCGAATAGAAGGCCGGTTTCCTCCGTTCTACAGTACGCCAGACCTTGTTTCAGCTGTTCTGTCCTAGCCGGTTGGCTCCCGATGAACAGGAGGTATTCCGTTGCCTCCTGATGAACACGACGCAGTTTCTCCATTCCGACCTAGCCGGTTGGCTTCCGATGAACAGGATTAGTCGTTGTACGTGTTAGAGACCCCGCCCATATGTACGTATGTAGCCGTATTTACTATCTTGCAGCATGGTCGTACGTATGTGTACACGATATAGACGGGGGCGTGACATGCTACGTTGACGCCTCTACTTCAACACGTTCCGCGCCTTACTCGGCCATGGTACGTCGCTGTAGAGACATCGATCGACCGCTATGTACATACACGGTTGCGGCCGGACAGATAACGCTACCTTCGCTTCAACCTGGTGGGTCCCAGCTGTCAGGGGGTAAGAACGCAGTTCCTTCCATGCGAAGTTAAAGCCGGTGGGTCCCAGCTGTCAGGGGGACATTTTTTTTACGAAATACAGAGGCCCTTCCTGTAGGTCCAAGGTGTTAGGTGGAGGAATCATTATTTTGCGCGTAATAAGGAGGCACTTTCTTGCGTGCAGCCATGGACCCAGCAGTTAGCCTCTCCACTTAGAGTCCTCTTCTGATGGCTGTCGTTCGTTGACCATGTTGATGACGCCATATCGCCCGAGAGCACCAAGGTGGTGGACGACGGTGCGACCTAGGAAGGGAACGACCTAAAGCCGGGGAATAAGTAGCAGTGGATGCCCACGTGGAGGGGAGCACGAGGGTTGACTGCTTCGGCTGCGGTTTGAGGCTGTCGTCTCCGGAAAACAACAGGGGTGTGGGTGAGTAGAGGGAAGACCTGGCCAATAGTAGTATGGTCAGGCGGTGAGGCCTGCGCGACAGCACAGCTGGCCACGGGAGGCTGGAGCAGGGGGTATGGCGGGCGCAGGTTTGGGTGGCTGGAGCAACAAGACCTGAGGTCGAAGAGGTAGCTCTATGGGGACCCCGACTCATAAGTCGTGATCACCGAATGCACGTGTACAGTGATCCCAGAGATCAATGCTCACTGAACACACAGAAGCTGAATAGTAAGAGTCTTACATCCATACATACCGTATTACACAAGTAGGACCACTATGGCCAAGTCTTGAGTATATCATCGCAGCGGAAATCTTCATTGACATCTTGGACCCATGCCATCTTCCTTAACCCTACAGGCATTCTGACTGGGAAGCATCCTAGCTCGCATGTTCGTCACCGAAGTATTCTTCATCATATCATGTTCTTTCATGCCTGGCCAATAAAATAACCAGTGGCAAGGCAATGAGTACTTTGAATGTACTCGCAAGCAACCCGTGATTGGAACAAGGCACAATAATGCAACGATATAGCACTAAGTAGGTAGTTTGCAGAAAACCAGTTTTGAGTGGAATGACATGATCTATCAACCTATAAAGTCTGCATCATGGGAGTACAGATGTCCGTATGCACAAGTTACAGATATTAACATAAGTAGAGTTGGACACCAATCCAACTTGATCATCGTGTCAAGTCATCTGACTTGACCCAAATAGTTTCATCAACACACACGCACGCGGTTTGTAAAACTCTAGACGTGGTTTAAGCAGCACCGCCCAAATGTCCTTGGCCATGGACACGGCTATTCGAATAGTTTTACACTCTGCAGAGGTTGCACACTTTACCCACAAGATCCGGGGAACTTCCGTGTCATCCACGACCAGCGGTACCTCAAGTACCTGGGGTAAGCACCCGATCACTATCTTTCCCTAGACGACACTAACATAGAGTCCACTCGATTGGTATTAACCCCCGTTCCCAACATTTCACATCTTAAAATTTTGGAGACTCGCTCCCATATTCATCACATACCACAAGCATGGGGTACCAACGGTGTGTCCGGTGCCCTGTAAAAATAGTCATGGCCGCCCTACCTGGCACGACACCGTCCCGAGAGAGCGCAACAACGACTCTCCCGTCACTAGTAATGCGGGATCCAAGCTGGTATCGGCCTAGGTAATCAATAATGCCCTTTCCCATATAAGGGTAGAGTGGTTGCGCATGTAAGGTTGGGACAGTCGACAAATCTTAAATCTAATCCGTTTTCGAAAACACTCCCACACAACTTGCTCCGGCACACCACTTCTTTATCAAGTGGTAACCTAGCTCACCATCTTCCTCGGGCATTACTGGCACCCGACGGGGTTTTTGAAAAGTCTTTGAAAACAACTTGGTTTCCTTCACCATGCATATACCCATCCCATTTGCGTAGCAGCTACTTAGCATCCTAACTACACCCACTCGCATAACCCTCATAGATAGGTAGGGTCATGCATCATGCAAGTGTCAACGAGAAAAGTAACGGAGGCAAACCACCTCAAGTGGTCACCACATTATGATGACTTCGATGCAAGCAATAAAAGTGCCATATGACATGCATAAAAAGGGTTTCTTAGACATGGTCAAAGGGATGCTTGCCTGTTTCAACAAGGTCTTTGAGGTCTTCGAATATCTCTGGCCCAGCTCCAAGTATTCCGTCTACTTCGTCAACTAACGTCGGAAACAAACACAATAAGCAACACAACAAGGCAAACATAAAACTGCTCTAAAAACGTGAGTTGGATTTTTTCTAGGATACCTTTGGTCATATGAGGAATGACCAAAGTGGTTTCATTGGAAGTGGATCAATGGATTCCTTTGAACATTTCAATATGATGGAATCAAGAGAGTAGTGGACTTGCAAGAAGTGTACAAAAGAATTATTTTGAAAAAAATGAGCAAAGGCACCCATCTAACAAGGAATGATTTTAGAAGAATCTACGAGTTGGTTTCACTGGATTGCGAGTTCAAATGATTTTCCTATGAATTTGCAAAGATGGCAGTATATGGAGAAATGGACCAATATTTCATGTTGCATAGAAAGTATTGGGAAAAATGTTCAAAAACTAAGTTTTGAACTTATAAGTACCTATGAATTTGAATCATGGCATTTGGAGGAAAAATGGGCTCTCTGTGATTTTCTAAAGTCTATCACAGAAATGGGAAATGAGATTTCATAGATATTTTGTGAAGGAAATGTTTCTGAACAAATGTGCAAATTGCACCATGTGATACATCATGAATTTATGAACTACTAGAAATTTGAATGATCAAATTCGGAGGTCTAATGAATTGATTATGGATTTTAGAAGCTTAGATAAAAAGAAAAAGGAAATGTTTAGGCTTATACCTAAAACATGCATCGGGCGAAGGATAGCCACTGGGCCGGCCTAGTGGCTCAGCTACGCAGGCACTCGGGCGACGTCGAAGGCGTAATCCCAGCTGGACGTTTCTTTCGCGGGGAAGCGGTAGACACAGAAGCCGTCTTCACTTTAACCCCGCGGGCCCGGGCGCTGACTCGCTGACGTGCAGGGCCCGCCCGTAGGCCACCGCGGTCGTCTTCAACCTCGAGCGGCTGGCGCGGCTGACGACTCCGGCGATGATTGCCGGCGACCACGACCACCTCCCACGGCGCTCGACCCACCGGCGTACTCAGGGAGCCAAGACGCACCCATCCGCGGGTGGCACGGTCGCCGAGGAGTACGGGTTCGAGCAGGGCATTGGTCGCGGCGGACGGGGCCGACGGTGATGGTGGCATCGGCGCTACGCGGTACCGGAGCAGAGGAAGAAGAGGGGGAAGGTTCCTCTGTGGCCTGGGGGTTTTCCTGATGGAGAAAGGAGGGGGAGGAGCCCTGGTTCATGGAAATTTTGGAGGAGGCTGGCGGCTCAGCTCCGGCCATAGAGGTGCAAGGAGGGCGCGGGGAAAGAAGTGAACCGTTCGGGGTGATGCACAGGAGGGAGAGAGAGTGAACGAGGCCAGAGAGGGCTCGGGGGTGGCCATTTATGGCGGGGCGATGGTGCACCGTGGACGAGTGCGCCGGCGAGGTCGTTGCCATTGCTAGGGGTCACGGGGGCTCGTGTGTGCGTGTCCGGGGTGTTTGTAGAGATGGTCTACGGCCAGGGGAAGGGAGAGAAGGAGCGGGGAAGTGCCAGGGCGTCGCGCACATGAGATCGTCCATTGGAGCTCTCGGGCGGCTGGCGCGCGTGCGGAGGGGGGCAGCAGGAGGGACAAGGAGGAGGGTGACAGGGGTGTAGCATGCTGCGGACGCCGAGGCGCGTCGGCAGGTGTGCGGGGGAGGGCCGAGGTCGTCGAAGGCATCGGGCAGAGGGCAGCTACAGTGCAAGGGCGCACTGTAGCGCGCTCCAGAGCATGCATATGGCCGGCATGGCCATTTTAAAAGGTCAAGGGCATGTCCACTTGTGTCGTGGAGCTTCCTTGGATGCTCTAGAGTGGTCAGGAGCTAGGTGGGCGCTACATATAGAAATGAGAGAGAGAGAGGAGGAGTTGCCATGGATAAACAGAGAGAGAAAGAGATGGGTTTTACCCCCAAATAATTGAGCTATTGAAGGAGGAGAGTTACTGGAGGTACGAGGTGACCTAGGGTAGCTGTGGTAAAAAGATAGGGTCATGGAGATTAGTGTAAGTGGTCAAAAATGCAATTTTGGTAAGGTGGCAGAAGGTGTTTGATGCTTGTTTGAGTCACTTGCATTTATCTCCTGCTTGTGACACTTGATGGGGGTGATGATCATGATCATTTGGCAATGTGGTAGAAATTTGAGCTCATTTGGATAAAGTTGCCAATGCAACTTTTGTAAACCCTAGAAATCAACAGAAATGGACTTGCTTAGATCTAGCTAAGCTAATCTCTTCTCCTTGATGCACCACTTGGTGTGGTGTCATCATTTGAGTATTTTAGCATGTCCACAAGGTTTTGGATCAAATGGAGAAAGTTTGCAATGTAGAGTTGTTCAAACTTGGATCTGGTCAGAGATGGTTTTGGGGCACTTTTGTGTACCAAAACTACTTGTATAGGAATGAAACTTGGCAAGATCCTAAGATTAGGCATATGTGACTTGATAGAATTTTCCTGGATATATTTGAAAATATTTCTTATAGAAACATTTCAAATACTTGAAATTAGCAGAAATGGTTTTGGAGGGTTTTGTCCAATATTTTGAACATGACCAAGTGTTGAAACTCATATATATGGACAATATATGTCCAATGAGTTTCCCTAAATTTTATATAATATTTTTGAACCATTAAAATAATTTTAACCTATTAAAGACCATTTCTGGCCTAAAGAAAAAGCCTTTAAATAAATAGCAAAATAACTTTTAAAATTATATTTTTGTGGTTTTTGGTAGTCCTATATCTAATAGGAGTCAAATATAATTTTTTAAAGATTTTTCACACCCCAAATCAAGTACTTGCAGTGCAAATCTCAATTCAGGGGTTTTTGGAAAACTAATTTTTGAAAATACTATTTGGCCAAATTATTTTTGTAAGAAATTATTTTTATGTCCTATACACATGGCATGATCATTGGGCAAGGTTTTGGATCAAGGAGAAGGGGTATAAGAGTTGGAGGATTTATTTGATTTTTAGAGCACTTGCAACCAACACACAAAAATCAAATCAAGCAAAGTCCAAAGCACTCAAAAGTTTTTTTTGTCAAACCAAAATTTACCATGATTTATTAGCTTAAGTGTTGTGGCATGAAAATCAGGGTGTGACAGACCTACCCCCCTTACATGAATCTCGTCCCCGAGATTCCCAAACTAAGCGTATAAAGGAACGAAAACTTCAATATGGGGTAGTCTTCACTTCTTCATGTTGCTTCTGCTTCCGAGTAGTGCTCCTTTGATCCTTGAGGTACTAGATGGCGCGGCTTCATGTATAACGTTCTTCTTGACCCAGGTTGCAATTGGGGTCTCTTGCATAGGTCATAATGAGCTGGAGGTCGATGGCTTGGTGATCGATGTCCTTGTAGGGATCGGGTTGGTTAGGAAGTTGGAAGCACTTCCGAAGTCGTGACTCGTGGAAAGTGTTGTGCACAGTGGGTGGCTCAGGTGGTAATTCTAGCTGGTAGCCGTCTGTTCTTCGTCTTGAAGTGATCTTGGAGAAGGCCGATAAATCTTGGTGTGGGCTTCTCTTTGACATGGGAATGCTTGGTTCCTCCGAGAGAAGTGGCTTGCAGGTACACCTGGTCTTCAACGCGGAGGTTTACTTCTTGATGATGGTGGTTGGTGTAGTTCTTCCTTCTTGACATCGCGGCCTTCAATTGTTCTATCTAGCTGAACGGCTCTTCTTCTATTTTTGGGTAGACAAGTATGTCGCCAAAGAAAGATGACAGCTAACTTGTCTAAGTATTCCAGGAGGACTTGTTCATGGGGTACATAAAGTAGGATGGGGTATTGGTGGTGGTCTTGGTTGAGTTTTGGCCAAGGTCTTCTCGACCTAGAGTCAAGCCCGTGGTCATGATCCGACCACGTTGTGGCTTGCTAAGGCTTAAGGGTTTCAAGGATTCTAGTATGCGTGTGAACGTTTATCATTTTATCCTTGAGCACAATTCCTGAGATGCCAATTGTTCAACCTAGTCTTCCAAACAACCACATCATACTACCGAAAGAATTATCTCGTATAGGAAAACTCCAATCATCACTCATGCTATTCCTATCCTCATGACTCTCGAGAGGAGGTCTAACAAAATCATATATGTCTACAATCCCCAAACTCATATGTATGTCTACCCCTAAAAATCCATGGGTAGAACATGCAAGCTGCTAAGCTTGAACGTGACAATCCAAGTGCTCGGCCTATTCTTCCAAGGTCTAAGATAAAGCATCTCTATCCTAAGGAAACACGTCGTAAGCCACTCCAAGATCTTGTTTCCTTCCTATGATTCAACTCCAACAACCCATTAACTACACCAATCACTACATGATCTAGTAGTTCTACAAATCCAATCTCTATGGTGTTCCACAAGATCTTCTAATACCCTATAATTATTAAATCCTTGAAAAGGTCTAGCCTTACTATAGTCAGTCCACCAATTTCCATTACCACGGTCGAGTAAACTCCAAAGTCAGGCGTATATAGATCCCTAAATCAACTCCGACAATTAATCCAATCTCCTAGTTTATCGTCCACCGAGAAACATGGTATCATGATCGAGATCATCAGTCTAAATCCAATTTACTCCGAACCATGTAGACATACTCAGCATCTATATTCAACTAGAACCACCTACTTAAATCCAAATCTCATGTCCAACGAGAATTTCTTCACTTTTCCCCAAGTCATTATCGTAATATCATCTATCTCCTTTCAATATCCCCTGGCTAGGTCAATTCCTTATACTCCCAAGAATTTCATCTTGCGATTATAATTGTCCTACAAAAATCCAATTTACTCAGGGGTAATGAAAGTTATGCTACTCCATTAACACGATCCCACAAAGTTCATCTTCCAATATGAAAGCCTCATATTCCACCAAAGAGCCTCAGATAATTCCTCATGATCACTGGTATAAACTCACCGAGTCATTAGTCCTTTATCCCTATATCCTCAAACCGGTCTTCCCTATGGCATCGTCAGTTTGGTGCTGTCTTAGAATGATAATGTGTTTGTTCACTATGTCCACTAGTTCCATAATGAACCCAGTGATGTGCAAGGTTACGGAGGCTTAACTGGTTCTCTTGCAATTTAGTGGGCTAAGCACATGGTTAAGGACTTGAGCTGGGGTATCTCGTGAAGTCTCGAAGGGTCTAGGAATGGGTTTCTAGTCTGGAGGGTTAAACATAACTCTACGGAGTTGCATTTGGTCTACGAGGCCGTAGCAAAAGTCTTTAGTGCCAGTTGGTCGCCGAGGTGGAATCCTTGGTGCAACTTGTCTTGCTGATCCTCAGTTGATGAGAGAGATGAGGGGGAGAAGTGGCATAGAGGAAGGGAATGCCTAAAGGGGGTTCTATAGTGCAAGTGCAAACAAAAGGTGCCGAAAGAGCCAAACACAAGCATTAAGATAAGGAAGGTGATATAGTCGAGCACTTGTTGCCTAGGGAAAAAGTGCGACTTATATCAAAACACAAACAATAAAAACAAGCAACACACAATCATGGTTCTATTCGAACCATCATACGGACTCGACTGCGCATAGGGGGTACATGACTCATCCTACCCTAGGGGTTCTTGGACTCAGTAGTCGTGCCTTGTGCCTCGTGCAGTCTTCTGAGTTTTCCTCAGGTGTTGCTACGTCTCTTATTTTGACGAAATGATCTGGGTTGAGCCTGAAGAATCTTCAACAACTTCTCGCATGTTGAAGTGATGGGGTGAAGGTGGCTCCTCGTAGCTGGCGTTGACTTGGTCTCCTCTTGTCTTCTTATTCATGACGATCCTTTTTGCATTCTAAGGCATCGGTGGTTCCATGTGGCAATCCTTTATGCAATGACATTAACAAGGCATAGTAGAGGTCCAATCTGTCGGACACATTGTTGACAATATCGTCACCGAGAGCGGGAGATGAAGAGAACCGTCTTCCTGCTCACTATAGTGAGGCGGAACAAATGGCTAGGTTCTCATCCACCGGTGGTTGCCGATGCAACAACGGTAAGGACATGGTTGCTCTATTAGTGATGTATATCATGATCTTGCATATCTTATACCCTATTCATCGCAAGACAAGGTTGCATCATCTTGGGCAACGTCAAAGGTGTCACCATCCTCTGGGTCTTCATGTCCTCTTTCCTTGAGGTGGTTTGTTCTGTTGGCGTTGTCTCATCGTGGTGTCGCCAAACTTGTGTTCCAAAGATGTGGGTGAGTGTCCGGCAAGGCGTCTTCCTCCTAGATTATCCACGAGGATTAGGAGGGATCCAGTGGTCAGGGGCATAAGGGTACTAGCGACCGTTTGCATAAGTTTTGAAGGGAAGACATCGATACGGAAAATATACCTTACTTTTTCAGAAAAACTCAGAGGGGAAGAGAAGTATAGATAATTTTGAAAACTAGTAATAGTTTTGGAAATAGTTTTACCCTAACTAACGACCATGCTATATAAGGCTTCCTACAGTCAGGATGGCTCTGATACCAGCTCTGTGGGGACCCCGACTCATAAGTCGTGATCACCGAATGCACGTGTACAATGATCCCAGAGATCAATGCTCACTGAACACAAAGAAGCTACATAGCAAGAGTCTTACATCCATACATATTGTATTACACAAGTAGGACCACTATGGTCAAGTCTTGAGTATATCATCGCAGCGGAAATCTTCGTTGACATCTTGGACCCATGCCATCTGCCTAAACCCTATTGGCATTCTGACTGGGAAGCGTCCTAGCTCGCATGTTCGTCACCGAAGTATTCTTCATCATATCCTGTTCTTTCATGCCTGGCCAATAAAATAACCAGTGGCAAGCCAATGAGTACTTTGAATGTACTCGCAAGCAACCCATGATTGGAACAAGGCACAATAATGCAATGATATAGCACTAAGTAGGTAGTTTGCAGAAAGCCAGTTTTGAGTGCAATGACATGATCTATCAACCTATAAAGTATGCATCATGGGAGTACAGATGTCCGTATGGACAAGTTACAGATACCAACATAAGCAGAGTTGGACACCAATCCAACTTGATCATCGTGTCAAGTCATCTGACTTGACCCAAATAGTTTCATCCACACACACGCACGCGGTTTGTAAAACTCTGGACGTAGTTTAAGCAGCACCGCCGAACTGTCCTTGACCGTGGACATGGCTATTCGAATAGTTTTACACTCTGCAAAGGTTGCACACTTTACCCACAAGATCCGGGGAACTTCCGTGTCATCCACGACCCGCGGTACCTCAAGTACCCGGGGTAAGCACCCGATTACTATCTTTCCCTAGACGACAGTAACATAGAGTCCACTCGATTGGTAGTAACCCCCATGCCCAACATTTCACATCTTAAAATTTTGGAGCCTCACTCCCATATTCATCACATACCACAAGCACGGGGTACCAACGGTGTGTCCGGTGCCCTGTAAAAACAGTCATGGCCGCCCTACCTGGCACGACCCTGTCCCGAGAGAGCGCAACAACGACTCTCCCGTCACTAGTAATGCGGGCTCCAAGCTAGTATCGGCCTAGGTAATCAATAATGCCCTTTCCCATATAAGGGTAGAGTGGTTGCGCATGTAAGGTTGGGACAGTCGACAAATCTTAAATCTAATCCGTTTTCGAAAACACTCCCACACAACTTGCTCCGGTACACCACTTCTTTATCAAGTGGTAACCTAGCTCACCATCTTCCTCGGGCATTAGTGGCACCCGACGGGGTTTTTGAGAATTCTTTGAAAACAACTTGGTTTCCTTCACCATGCATATACCCATCCCATTTCCGTAGCAGCTACTTAGCATCCTAACTACACCCACTCACATAACCCTCACTAGTACAAATGCCCGTGCGTTGCAACGGGTGAAAAAATTAAAAATATGCAAGCATACCTTTACACAACACTTCTTGTACCCAATTTTGGCAAACATCAGAAATAAAGTTACACTGACTGTCGCATTTTGGGCCATGTAATTTGGACGTGAATAAGCCATCATAATCATTTGTCTGGACCTACTTCAGCTCGGCACTTTCATCTAATGAAAGAGTTGTGGTGCATGAAATACATCCTAGATGAACATGATTTTTTCTATTTATTTTGAAAAGGCGTTTTTCTGTAAATTTGGAGAATATTTTTTGATATTTTTTTGAAGAATAGAATCATTTTTTGGAGACGTACATTATCTGGTTGGGAAATTGCACGATGTTTTTGTGTTCTTATATTTGATTTGCAGATTTACTGATTTTTTAAATATGAATTACGCATGATGCTACGCACGAGTAAAAGCAGCAGGCTACTGTCGTAATTGTCCTGACATTGGAGAGTCAAGATTCTAGATCAAAATTACATCGTCATATTTTTGCCTAGCCGAAGGTAGATCAAGTATACTCGCTGCTACCACACACCAACATAGAGCAGCAGTGCATCACTTCAGTTAGAGAGGCGAGATGAGCAGTGCAGCACTTCAGCTAAACAGGTGAGATGAAGTGTTCTAAGTGCAGAATTGACATATTATTTTATACAATTTACATGAGTGATAGATCTAGCACCAGCATAGGTGGATCTATAATCATTCTTGTAAAATATGTCTTGACTTGTATCAAATATATAAACTTACTATGCAATGTGGACAGGAAAACCAAAATGAACCAACTTTGGTAAATTCAACCAGCACATTTAAGACCACTCTCCTCCACAGCTTATTGTTAAAGAGTACATATCTAGATTTTATGAAAGCTAAAAACTCATGTCATTTACAACCAACAATATCTAATTGGCCCTACTAGGTTACATCTAATGAATTATGAGGCGCGCTTTCCTTAGCTTCATATCTGAAACTACCATCATGAGCTGCCATCCAATAGAGAAGCTCCATTTTCAGAATAGCACAAGTCCTGTTGAGAGAAAATGGAAGTTAGCACCAAGTACATCAATCTTGAAAAAAGAATAAAGTTTTCAGAGTAGCTTACAAAATCAATTTGCACAATTATATGGAGATTTTACATATTAGTTTTATACTTGAGCCTATGCCAAGAGACCAATTGCGTTAAATACTTTCTCAAATCAATTTTAATTGCTAGTTTAATCATCTGTAAACCCTGGCTGTAAATCACTGTAAAACAAACATAGCTCAATCATAATTCGCACAAAGAAAAAAAGAACCTGCAGCAAAGTAGGTCTAGGCGATGGCTAATGGTCTTTCGGAAAAAAGTCTGTGGAGGCAACATTTTGTGTAACAACAACAAAAATTGAAGTTAAAACTCCAACAATTACCTTGTTCATACAATATTCCAGATTTTGCAAAGATGCAATCAGCATGGAGTTCAATGGAACATGGAGCAGTTATAACAATACAGTAAATAGTGGAGTGACAGATAATCTTGAAAAGCCAACTATAGGATGCATAAGCTACTGGATGGGCCCATAGTGGAGTGATCTGGATGTTTCTTCCAAGATTATTTTGTCGGCAAGAGCAGATCAAGGCTTTAATTACTTGCTAGCAGCTAGCTGCACAAACTAAAGATTTAGGCATACAGATCAAAGAAGCGCTTGTTTACCCAATTGCCAAGAGCAGATCAAGGCTGCAAGTAATTGCTAGCATTAAGTTAAGCTGGGGCTTGGCTTGCTACAGCTACCTGCACCAACTACTGATTCAGAACGAAGAGATGCTTGCTTCAGCCTATGCCAACACACAAATTTTCCAATCAAAGCATTGCTTACTTGCTTGCATCAATTTAAACTGCTACTTGTTGTAGCTACATTTACAAACGAAATAAGATGGAAAAATAATATAAAGTTTCATCCTATAATTATAAGTGAACTCTGGTTGTAAATCAAAGATAGCTACTGTAGGACATGATCCACGCTTTCAACAATTCAAGTACGCTCTAGCAATTTTCTAGCTAAAGAGTTGAATCCCCACCTTTGTGAAAAAAACATTTCTTATAGAACCCATTCTATTACATAAAAAGTAACAATCTCAGCTCTGGTTCCAACTCTAAATCATTTTAATTACAAAGTTGAATACGACGATGACTTATTCCTACTCCCGAAGTTTCTCCAAAATCACGTCCTAAATGTTCTGAACTGGAAGACCAAGAACTCAAATCGAACAAAAAGAGACACATATTCCTCAAAAGAGAAATTAGGTGCTTCACATTAATCCATATGGAAAAAGAGCAATAATTTAACAACCATATGAAGGCACAACCCATAACTTGCTCAGGCTACTATATAGTGTGCATTGTTCTGGAGGCCATGATCCACCCACAACAGAATCCCCGACCTTTCTTGCCCCAAAACCAGACAGAATATTATGCACAAAGTTATCCAAATTGCTACTAAAAGCTACCAGCCAATAGCAAGAAGAACATAAAAAAGTAAGTAATGATGGTCGATGGTAGATAGGAACAATGCAACATTCCTGCATTACTATTACAGCCCCTCAAAGTATAAGTGTTCAATGAAGAGTATAATCACCTGCAGCACAACTATACATACAGATGTGACCAATCTTCATGCCCGCTGCGTGGAACTTCTTTAATTGGAGTCGGAGCTGCTCCCACAAATCTTCACAACGGTCTTCAAAATTTTCACATGTTATGGTACCCTTGTAAAAAAATAGCATGCAAGTAAACATGTAGAACCTGCACATTTTTTTCTGGTCATGATTTAAGATTACATTTTCACTATATAATGAGAAGGGAGAGTTGAAAGTATGAGATGGGCAAGAAGATCATGCATAACATAGCAAAGCATGCTTGTGGCAAATATAAAAAATGAAAAGCTAAGAAGCCTGCATGAATTAGTCTTGCAAGCTCCACACAATCATGAATACGCAAAGAAGATATCATAATATGGGTCACAAAACTCAAGATAGAATGTGAGCATGGGCACAAAATCACCTCACAAGAAGAATTTCTGTAACTCATGATTGCTATCATATTTTTATCATAGTCATGATGCTTTGTGAAGCAACCAAGCTAGGTGCATGAGTAATAGAGAGAATCAGTACCTCAGAGAATATTAGTACTTCAGAGCCATGTGCCTTTAACATGGGAAGGCATTTATCTAACAGAACCATCTTTTCCTGTAGAAAGGGAAGTAATTTTCCTCATCTCAAAGAAAAGAACCATTTTTTCCTGAAGAAAGCATCAAGCCTTGAGGAGGCGCTCCAAGGACGATGCCCTTGAGCTGCTTCAGGACTGCAAGGAGACCGCTAATACTGCAGTCCGCACCAGGGTAGGGGAGGCATGATGCCGATGGAATCGTTGGGACGCACGACAGACACAAAAATTTACAAGTCACGTAGTTTTATATATTTTTACTCACTACTGGAGTTAGTGAATGATGAAAATGTACTCAAAGACTAAAACTGAATTCTATACACCAAATATAATTTTCAGGATATTCTGGTTTATTTAAATTGTGTGCCGCAATCATGTCTGTCCTCATTGCCTCCTCTACATCTGCCAATGTCCTCGAATCCTTGGCATCCATGGGGATCCAGTATGTCCTCCTCATCGCGTCCGGCCATCATGTCCAAGACCTGTTACATGTGCCATAGAGCTCCTGAAATTTCAAAATCAATAAAAAAACTGAACATATATGTGGATTCAACGAAAGATGTCTTCGCTTGTGCTCTACGAATAAGTGATCGAGGTCTTGGCTGTTTTGTACAAAGAACACAAAGTCCTGGTAAATGATTTACAATAATGTAGCATGACGTTCAGCTTGTTTGGGCAAGTTATGTTCAGTTTGTTCAGTTTGATCTTACCAAAAGGATCAACGTAATTCAAGACATGGGAACTCAACCAAGAATACATTGGTGCCTATCAATACCTTCCAATTGGATTTCGCCTTAAATCAATGCAGGGGTGGCAGGGGAGCTCATGTGTGTGTACCTGTGCGTGGTTGTGATAATCGGTTCGGACGAAGTAGTGTCCTCGCCGGCGTTGCGGATGAGGGCCTGGGTGGAGGAGCTGTGTTCCGTGGATAGCACACGCTCAGCCGTCAGGACAGCGCCCAGCCGGACCATCTTGGGATGACACAGGGAGCCAGGGAGCGGCTGCACGACCGAAAAAATTGGGAGGCCAGCAACACATTGGAAATCCATCAAGAGTTGGCCTGCAGTGTTGGAGCATATAGTCAATGTTCTCAAGATTTTGCAGATTCAACTTCTGAACCAAAATCATACAAAAGATGAATCATTTTACACATTATGAACATTCAGAAGCAGATAACAAACGTATCATGCATCTATTCACTGCTTCTAAAATTGTATCTAACCATTAGTTGAGTAAGTCACCAGAGAAGTTCTTATGTATATTGAACATGTACTCAAGCACTCATGAAAAATCTTCTATACAAAATTAATCAGGCGAGAGCATGCCCATGCCACTGAATTCTCACGCGACCCTGGAGGTTGCTGTTAGCCACGGGCTGAACTTGTGAAGGGCATATCTAGCAATTAGCAACGACATGGCATACTTTTTTGCGGGGAGGAGAGGAATCTGGACAAAAACCTGATCCGACGACCGGAGCCGCCGTCGGACCAGCAGCAGGTAGCCGCGCAGTCCCTATTCTCCCTTCTCTTCTCTACATCTCACCTCGTCTCCCTCCCTTGTATCTTCTTCCCAGACGACCGAGTCGCCACAGCCATGGAGCACCGCCGCCGCCGGCCTCCAGTACGAACCGTCGGGATGGATCCCGACCTCCGCCACTTCCCCACCGTTCCCCACCTCCTGGAACTCTGCCGCTGCCGTCCTGCTACCGATCGGATCGGGGAACCGGAGCGCCGCCGCGGCCGGCCTACACTACGAACCGCCGGGATGGATCCCGACCTCCGCCACTTCCCCGCCGTTCCCCGCCTCCCGGATCTCTACCGCCGCCGCACCAGCCCAGAAACCGCTTTTTATTCACTCACCGGGGACCGCATGTTGAATCGTTAAAACCACAGGGTTTTATTTATAAATTTCTGAACGAAACGTTTTTCTCACTTAAGAAAGGATGGCGGGTTGAATTCTTAAAACTAGAGGGACTCTTCTGCAAAAACAACGATGACGTACAACCAGACGCGATCGCTGGTTTATTAGTAGGTAGAGATAGAAAGGTAGGGTCGTGCATCATGCAAGTGTCAACGAGAAAAGTAACGGAGGAAAACCACCTCAAGTGGTCACCACATTATCATGACTTCGATGCAAGCATTAAAAGTGCCATATGACAAGCATAAAAAGGGTTTCTTAGACATGGTCAAAGGGATGCTTGCCTGTTTTAACAAGGTCTTCGAGGTCTTCAAATATCTTTGTCCCAGCTCCAAGTATTCCGTCTACTTCGTCAACTAACGTCGGAAACAAACACAATAAGCAACACAACAAGGCAAACATAAAAGTGCTCTAAAAATGTGAGTTGGATTTTTTTCTAGGATACCTTTGGTCATATGAGGAATGACCAAAGTGGTTTCATTGGAAGTGGATCAATGGATTCCTTTGAACATTTCAATATGATGTAATCAAGAGAGTAGTGGACTTGCAAGAAGTGTACAGAAGAATTATTTTGAAAAAATGAGCAAAGGCACCCATCTAACAAGGAATGATTTTAGAAGCATCTAGGAGTTGGTTTCACTGGATTTGGAGTTCAAATGAATTTGCAAATATGGCAGTATATGGAGAAATGGACCAATATTTCATGTTGCATAGAAAGTATTGGGAAAAATGTTCAAAAACTAAGTTTTGAAGTTATAAATATCTTTGAATTTGAATCATGGCATTTGGAGGAAAAATGGGCTCTCTGTGATTTTCTAAAGTCTATCACAGAAATGGAAAATGAGATTTCATAGATATTTTGTGAAGGAAATGTTTCTAAAAAATGTGCAAATTGCACCATGTGATACATCATGAATTTATGAACTACTAGAAATTTGAATGATCAAATTCGGAGGTCTAATGAATTGATTATGGATTTTAGAAGCTTAGATAAAAAGAAAAAGGAAATGTTTAGGCTTATACCTAAACACGCATCAGGCGAAGGATAGCCACTGGGCCCGCCCAGTGGCTCAGCTGCGCGGGCACTCGGGCGACGTCGAAGGCGTAATCCCAGCTGGGCGTTTCCTTCGCGGGGAAGCGGTAGACACAGAAGCCGTCTTCACTTAAACCCCACGGGCCCGGGCGCTGACTCGCTGACGTGCAGGGCCCGCCCGCCAGCCGTCGCGGTTGTCTTCAAGTTCGAGCGGCTGGCGCGGCCGACGACTCCGGCGATGATTGCCGGCGACCCCGACCACCTCCCACGGCGCTCGGCCCACCGGCGTACTCAGGGAGCCAAGACGCACCCATCCGCGGGTGGCACGGTCGCCGAGGAGTACGGGGTCGAGCAGGGCGTTGGTCGCGGCGGACAAGGCCGACGGTAATGGTGGCATCGGCGCTACGCGGTACCGGAGCAGAGGAAGAAGAGGGGGAGGGTTCCTCTGTGGCCTAGGGGTTTTCCTGATGGAGAAAGGAGGGGGAGGAGCCCTGGTTCATGGAAATTTTGGAGAAGGCCGGCGGCTCGGCTCTGGCCATAGAGGTGCAAGGAGGGCGCGGGGAAAGGAGTGAACCGGTCGGGGTGATGCACAGGAGGGAGAGAGTGTGAACGGAGGCCAGAGAGGGCTTGGGGGTGGCCTTTTATGGCGGGCCGATGGTGCATCGTGGACGAGTGCGACGGCGAGGTCATTGCTGTTGCTAGGGGTCACGGGGGCTCGTGTGTGCGTGTCCAGGGCATTTGTAGAGATGGTCTACGGCCAGGGGAAGGGAGAGAAGGAGCGGGGAAGTGCCAGGGCGTCGCGCGTGTGAGCTCGTCCATTGGAGCTCTCGGGCGACCGGCGCGCGGGCGGAGGGGGACAGCAGGAGGGACAAGGAGGAGGGGGACATGGGTGTAGCATGCTGCGGATGTCGAGGCGCGTTGGCAGGCATGTGGCGGAGGGTCGAGGTGGTCGGAGGCATCGAGCAGAGGGCAGCTACAGTGCAAGGGCGCACTGTAGCGCGCTCCCGAGCATGCATATGGACGGCATGGCCATTTTAAAAGGTCAGGGGCATGTCCACTTGTGTCCTGGAGCTTCCTTGGATGCTCTAGAGTGGTCAGGAGCTAGGTGGGGCGCTGCATATAGAAATGAGGGAGAGAGAGGAGGAGTTGCCATGGGTAAACAGAGAGAGAAAGAGATGGGTTTTACCCACAAATAATTGAGCTGTTGAAGGAGGAGAGTTACTGGAGGTAGGAGGTGACCTGGGGCAGCTGTGGTAAAAAGATAGGGTCATGGAGATTAGTGTAAGTGGTCAAAATGCAATTTTGGTAAGGTGCCAGAAGGTGCTTGATGCTTGTTTGAGTCACTTGCATTTATCTCCTGCTTGTGACACTTGACGGGGGTGATGATCATGATCATTTGGCAATGTGGTAGAAATTTGAGCTCATTTGGATAAAGGTTCCAATGCAACTTTTGTAAACCCTAGAAATCAACAGAAATGGACTTGCTTAGATCTAGCTAGGCTAATCTCTTCTCCTTGATGCACCACTTGGTGTGGTGTCATCATTTGGGTATTTTAGCATGTCCACATGGTTTTGGATCAAATGGAGAAAGTTGGCAATGTAGAGTTGTTCAAACTTGGATCTGGTCAGAGATGGTTTTGGGGCACTTTTGTGTACCAAAACTATTTGGATGGGAATGAAACTTGGCAAGATCCTAAGATTAGGCATATGTGACTTTCTAGAATTTGCCTGGATTTATTTGAAAATATTTCTTATAGAAACATTTCAAATACTTGAAATTAGCAGAAATGGTTTCGGAGGGTTTTGTCCAATATTTTGAACATGACCAAGTGTTGAAACTCATATATATGGACAATATATGTCCAATGAGTTTCCCTAAATTTTATAAAATATTTTTGAAACATTAAAATAATTTTAACCTATTAAAGACCATTTACGTCCTAAAGAAAAATCCTTTAAATAAAATAGCAAAATAACTTTTAAAATTATATTTTTGTGGTTTTTGGTAGTCCTATATCTAATAGGAGTCAAATATAATTTTTGAAAGATTTTTCACACCCCGAATCAAGTACTCGCAGTGCAAATCTCAATTTAGGGGTTTTTGGAAAACTAATTTTTGAAAATACTATTTGGCCAAATTATTTTTGTAAGAAATTATTTTTATGTCCTATACACATGGCATGATCATTGGGCAAGGTTTTGGATCAAGGAGAAGGGGTATAAGAGTTGGAGGATTTATTTGATTTTTAGAGCACTTGCAACCAACACACAAAAATCAAATCAAGCAAAGTCCAAAGCACTCAAAAGTTTTTTTTTGTCAAACCACATTTTACCATGATTTATTAGCTTAAGTGTTGTGGCATGAAAATCAGGGTGTGACAGCCGCGCTTGGGAGCTCTGGATTGTTTCACACCTGTATTAAGATACACGTGTAATTTACTCGTCATTGGAAACAACACATAAAATACAGGCGTAATGAAACCGAGGGCTCGTGGTCTGTAACAAAAACTGGTGAGTTAAGCGTGTAATTTGAGAGACCAGTATATATTTTACTAGTCAAAATTGACCAACCAAGCGCTTCGCCCAAGACCATCTGCTTTTATTTACAAGCGTCAGTTTTACAAGCGGTTTTGGTTGGAAAACAACGATCCAATCACGGCCTAAGATGATGAGTTGGTCGGGAGATCATATGGTTTCACCTCTAACCTACCTGAGTCGTCGTATAGGCTACGACTGAAACATAAGACAATGAACTTCTTAAGCGCAGAAACAACAGAAGAGGATGATCTTCTTAACATGCAAATCACACGCATTAGATCAACATGCAAAACAATATGAAGCATTATTCCCGGGAGGCACGGTGAACAGCTCATGATGCTGCATGCCAAATCATTCCAAGGTCAACTTTGCAATCAAACTCACAAGGCCTGGCATTACATAGACAACATTTAGAACAAACTCTTAAAAAACCTTACATAAGTCAACATTCATGTGACTATGCATCTCAGTAGAGTAAATATTTACTTCTAAACTGAAGACAGGAATAGGAAAAACGATCGACGCTGCTCACAACAAAGGGCGTCCCACTCAAAAATATCAAATGCATGTCTTCCGGCTAACATCAATGAGCAAAATTTGACAAGGTTTTCCAATTACAATATATTAAACTACTGTCTTCTTGCTAACATCAATGAGTAAACTTTGACAAGCTTTTCCCATTCAAAATATGTAATGCCTATGATTGTGGAACGGGCAGGGTTTGTCATTAGTTTGTCATCAGATAGTCCGGTGGATCAAGGTGATGATGAATGATTAGAGAACCATTCGATGTATTGTGCATGATGAAGTATTATGGAGGACACGAACCATCTGAACATTTTTTGCAGTTCCACTAAAATCAAGCTGAGCATCCCTGTGGATTTCGTATTTATATGCTGCAAGAAAACAAAGACACATCAGCACACCCATGAATATTGGCCCCAGTGTCAACCCACCAATCGTTGGACTGACAAACTGAAAGTACGGTAAATAGATTACCATACCCAGACGCCCCATCATTGTTGCTTAGAGTGACATTGACAGACTTAGATTCCTGTCCTAGCTTCTTGTACTTATTTGGGCACTTGTTTGCCCAGTGTTCCTCTGAACCACAAGTAAAGCTGCCATTTCTGTTTTTGTCTTTCTTCTTACCCTTCTTAAAGGTAGTATTCTGCTGGACAGAGTTCTTCCCCTTGAACTTGTGGGAATTCTTCTGCTTTGAAGACGTGCATGGTTTGTCTTCCGTTTGCGCATTGAAATGGCACATGGAGCCGGATTAACCAGCGTATCTTTTTGTGCAGTTCCATTTAAATCAAACAATGTCTTGAGTAGCATGGTGGATTTCGTATTTACATGTTGCAAAGCATTAAACACGTTGGCAGCTCCATTCAAGTAGATAGTCCGGTGGCTTCATACGTCTCCAATGTATCTATAGTTTTTTAATGTTCCATGCTATTATATTATCCGTTTTGGATGTTTAATGGGCTTTAATCTGCCCTTTTATATTATTTTTGGGACTAACCTATTAACCGAAGGACCAGTGCCAGTTTCTATTTTTTGCCTATTTCAGTGTGTCGCAGAAAAGGAATACCTAACGGAATCCAAACGGAATGAAACCTTCGGATGATCTTTCATGGAACAAACGCAATCCAGAAGACTTGGAGTTGAAGTCTGGAACTCCGCAAGGCGGCCACAAGGCAGGAGGGCGTGCCCAGGGGGTAGGCATGCCCCCACCCTCATGGGCCCCACGGAGCTCCACCGACGTACTTCTTTCGCCTATATATACTCTTATACCCTAAAACCATCAGGGGAGCCACGAAACGACTTTTCCACCGCCGCAACCTTCTATACCCGTGAGATCCCATCTTGGGGCCTTTTCCGGCGATCTGCCAGAGAGGGAATCGATCATAGAGGGCTTCTACATCAACACCATAACCTCTACAATGAAGCGTGAGTAGTTTACCAAAGACCTTCGGGTCCATAGTTATTAGCTAGATGGCTTCTTCTCTCTCTTTGGTTCTCAATACAAAGTTCTCCTCGATGTTCTTGGAGATCTATTCGACGTAATACTTTTTGCGGCGTGTTTGCCGAGATCCGATGAATTGTGGATTTATGATCAAGATTATCTATGAATATTATTTGGTTCTTCTCTGAATTCTTATATGCATGATTTGATGTATTAGCAAGTCTGTTCGAATTATCTGTTTAGTTTGGCCTACTAGATTGATCTTTCTTGCAATGGGAGAAGTGCTTAGCTTTGGGTTCAATTTTGCGGTGTCCTATCCCAGTGACAGTAGGGGCAGCAAGGCACGTACTGTATTGTTGCCATTGAGGATAAAAAGATGGGGTTTACATCATACTGCTTGAGTTTATACCTGTACATCATGTCATCTTGCTTAATGCGTTACTCTATTCTTATGAACTTAATACTCTAGATGCATGCTGGATAGCTGTCGATGTGTGAAGTAATAGTAGTAGATGCAGAATCGGTTTGGTCTACTTGACACGGACGTGATGCCTATATTCATGATCATGCCTAGATATTCTCATAACTATGCGCTTTTCTATCAATTGCTCGGCAGTAATTTGTTCACCCACCATAATATATGCTATCTTGAGAGAAGCCACTAGTGAAACCTATGGCCCCCGGGTCTATTTTACATCATATTAGTTTCCCGTTAACTTTCCAATTTTTGTCGCCGTTTATTTTGAATCTTTACTTTCCAATCTATACAACAAAAATACCAAAAATATTTATCTTACTATCTTTATTAGTTCTCACTTCTGCGAGTGACCGTGAAGGGATTGGCAACCCCTTTATTGCGTTGGTTGCAAGGTTCTTGATTGTTTGTGCAGGTACTAGGTGACTTGCGTGTAATCACCTACTGGATTGGTACCTTGGTTCTCAAAAACTGAGGGAAATACTTACGCTACTTTGTTGCATCACCCTTTCCTCTTCAAGGGAAAACCAACACATGCTCAAGAGGTAGCAAGAAGGATTTCTGGCACCGTTGCCGGATGGATCTGCGCTCAAGTCAAGACATACCAAGTACCCATCATAAACTCTTCTCCTCGCATTACATTATTTGCCATTCACCTCTCGTTTTCCTCTCCCCCACTTCTAAAACGATTTTCGAAAACCTTTGTCTTTCTATCGCCATGGCCGAATCAAAAGGGGCTAAGGGTTTTCTCCCGGGTTTTAATACTTTGGATAGTCCCTCTGTCCTTTCTAAGCTCATAAATAATGATGCTATGGAAAGACCTACCGGTGTTATCAATGAGAGTTTGAATAATTTAGATGAAGATGACCCCGGAATTTTCCATTATTTGCTTGATGAAACTTTGAAAGATGCTTGGGATAGGCTATTAAGGATCCGAGCCAGCTATGTGCCCCAATATCAAATTGAGATATACTTAAAAATTGTTTATGTTGGCTTACCATCTTCTTTTAAGAAAGTTTTGGATTCTTTTTTTGAAGTGGGTTTTCTTGAGGGGGATGCCATCGATACTATGAAAAGATGGAAGCTATATTTGGGCACCCTATGAGTAAAAAAGTTGAATCTACCTCTCTTTTGTGTTTTTATCAGAATGAAATTATCAAAGAGATGAAGGCTAGTTTAGATGCAAATTTTCATAGTGTGCTTAATCTTTCTTCTACCATTAATGGCCACGTGCTTTCACAAAATAGAAAGATAAGTGCTTTAGATAAGAAATTTTCTCTTTATCACCAAAAAGGAGAATATGGCAATACTTAGATCTATTCTTGCTTTATGCCTAGCTAGGGGCGTTAAACGATAGCGCTTGTTGGGAGGCAACCCAATTTTATTTTTGTTTTTTTCTCTTTGTTCCTGTTCAGTAATAAATAATTCATCTAGCCTCTGTTTAGATGTGGTTTTATGTTTTAATTAGTGTATGTGCCAAGTATAACCTTTGGGAAGACTTGGGTGAAGTCTTTGCGCTCTTGCTGTAAAAAACAGAAACTTTAGCGCTCACGAGATTAGCTGCCATTTTTTACTCGAAAGTGATTTTAGGTTGATTCTTTTGGAAGATGATTAATAGACAAATTAATCATGTCCACCATTTTATTTCAGAATTTTTGGAGTTCCAGAAGTATTCGTTTGATACAGATTGCTACACACTGTTCTGTTTTGACAGATTCTGTTTTTCGTGTGTTGTTTACTTATTTTAATGAATCTATGATTAGTATCGGGGGGTACGAACCATAGAGAAGTTGGAATACAGTAGGTTTAACACCAATACAAATAAATAATGAGTTCATTACAGTACCTTAAAGTGGTGGTTTATTTTCATATACTAACGGAGCTCATGAGATTTTCTGTTAAGTTTTGTGTTGTGAAGTTTTCAAGTTTTTGGGTAAAGATTTGATGGATTTTTGAATAAGGAGTGGCAAGAGCCTAAGATTGGGGATGCCCAAGGCACCCCAAGGTAAAATTCAAGGACAACCAAAAGCCTAAGCTTGGGGATGCCCCGGATAGCATCCCCTCTTTCGTCTTCGTCTATCGGTAACTTTACTTGAGGCTATATTTTTATTCACCACATGATATGTGTTTTGCTTGGAGCGTCTTGTATGATTTGGTCTTTGCTTTTTAGTTTACCACAATCATCCTTGCTGTAAACACCTTTTGGAGAGACACGCATGAATCGGAATTTATTAGAGTACTCTATATGCTTCACTTATATCGTTTGAGCTAGATAATTTTGCTCTAGTGCTTCACTTATATCTTTTTAGAGCACGGTGGTGGTTTTATTTTGTAGAAATTATTGATCTCTCATGCTTTACTTATATTATTTTGATAGTCTTTTAGAACAGCATGGTAATTTGCTTTGGCTATAAAATTAGTCCTAATATAATGAGCATCCAAGATGGCTATAATAAAAACAATCATATAAAGTGCATTGAATACTATGAGAAGTTTGATTCCTTATGATTGTTTTGATATATGAAGATGGTGATATTAGAGTCATGCTAGTTGAGTAGTTGTGAATTTGAGAGATATTTGTGTTAAAGTTTGTGATTCCCGTAGCATGCACGTTGCTACCTCTTGAGCATGCGTTGGTTTTCCCGTGAAGAGGAAAGGGTGATGCAGCAAAGTAGCGTAAGTAATTCCCTCAGTTTTTGAGAACCAAGGTATCAATCCAGTTTGAGACTACACGCAAAACCCTAATACCTGCACAAACAATTAAGAACCTTGCAACCAACGCGATAAAGGGGTTGTCAATCCCTTCACGACCACTTGCAAAAGTGAGATCTGATAAAAATAATAAGATAAATATTTTTGGTATTTTGTTGTATAGATTAAAAAGTAAAGATTGCAAAATAAACGGTGACAGAAATAGCTAGTTGACGGAAGATTAATATGATGGAATATAGACTCGGGGGCCATATGTTTCACTAGTGGCTTCTCTCAAGATAGCATGTATTACGGTGGGTGAACAAATTACTGCCGAGCAATTGATAGAATAATGCATAGTTATGATGATATCTAAGGCAATGATCATGAATATAGGCATCACATCCGTGTCAAGTAGACCGAAAAGATTCTGCATCTACTACTATTACTCCGCACATCGACCGCTATCCAGCATGCATCTAGAGTATTAAGTTCATAAGAATGGAGTAACGCATTAGGCAAGATGACATGATGTAGAGGGATAAACTCAAGCGATATGATATAAACTCCATCTTTTTATCCTCGATGGCAACAATATAATACGTGCCTTGCTGCCCCTGCTGTCACTGGGAAAGGACACCGCAAGATTGAACCCAAAGCTAAGCACATCTCCCATTGCAAGAAAGATCAATCTAGTAGGCCAAACTAAACCGATAATTCGAAGAGACTTGCAAAGATATCAAATCATGCATATAAGAATTCAGAGAAGAATCAAATAATATTCATAGATAATCTAGTTCATAAACCCACAATTCATCGGATCTCGGCAAACACACCGCAAAAAGAGTTACATCGAATAGATCTCCAAGAGAATCAAGGAGAACTTTGTATTGAGATCCAAAGAGAGAGAAGAAGCCATCTAGCTAATAACTATGGACCCGAAGGTCTGTGGTAAACTACTCACGCATCATCGGAGAGGCCATGGTGTTGATGTAGAAGCCCTCCGTGATCGATTCCCCCTCCGGCAGATCGCCGGAAAAGGCCCCAAGATGGGATCTCACGGGTATAGAAGGTTGCGGCGGTGGAAAAAGTGTTTCGTGGCTCTCCCTGAAGGTTTCAGGGTATAAGAGTATATATATGCGAAAGAAGTAGGTCGGTGGAGCTGCGAGGGGCCCACAAGGGTGGATGCGCGCACACCCCCTTGGGGCGCGCCCTCCTGCCTCGTGGTCTCCTCGTGTCTTTCTTGACCTCCACTCCAAGTCTCCTGGATTGCGTTTGTTCCAAAAACGATCCTCGCGAAGGTTTCATTCCGTTTGGATTCCGTCTGATATTCCTTTTCCACGAAACACTGAAATAGGCAAAAAAAGCAATTTGCACTGGTCCTTCGGTTAATAGGTTAGTCCCAAAAATAATATAAAAAGGTCTATTAAAGCCCATTAAACATCCAAAACAGATAATATAATAGCATGGAACAATCAAAAATTATAGATACGTTGGAGACATATCAAGCATCCCCAAGCTTAATTCATGCTCGTGCTCGAGTAGGTAAATGATAAAAACAGAATTTTTGATGTGGAATGCTACCTAACATAGTTTTCAATGTAATTCTCTTTATTGTGGCATGAATGTTCAGATCCAAAAGATTCAAGATAAAAGTTTAATATCGACATAAAAATAGTAATACTTCAAGCATACTAAACAAGCAATTATGTCTTATCAAAATAACATAGCCAAAGAAAGCCCATCCCTACAAAATCATATAGTTTGGCCATGCTTCACTTTCGTCACACGAAATGCTCCTATTATTCATAACCCCTATGACAAGCCGAGCAATTGGTTCATACTTTTTAACGCGCTTCAGCCTTTTCAACCCTTACGCAATACATGAGCGCAAGCCATGGATATGGCACTATAGGTGGAATAGCATATGATGATGGGGGTAATCTGAGAAGAGAGAAAAGGAGAAAGTCTCACATTGACGCGGCTAATGAACGGGCTATGGAGATGTCCATCAATTGATGTCAATGCGAGGAGTAGGGATTGCCATGCAACAGATGCACTAGAGCTATAAGTGTATGAAAGCTCGAACTGAAAACTAAGTGGGTCTGCATCCGACTTGCTTGCTCATGAAAACCTTGGGCATTTGAGGAAGGCCATCATTGGAATATACAAGCCAAGTTCTATAATGAAAGATTCCCACTAGTGTATGAAAGTGACAAAATAAGAAACTCTCTATCATGAAGATCATGGTGCTATTTTGAAGCACAAGTGTGGAAAAAGGATAGTAACATTGTCCCTTCTCTCTTTTTCTCTCATTTTCTTTGTTTGGGCTTCTTTGGCCTCTTTTTGTTTTTATTCATAATCTTTCCTCACATTGGAGAATGCTCTAATAATGATGATCATCACAGTTTTATTTACTCATAACTCAATGTTACAACTCGATACTAGAACAAAAATATGACTCTATGTGAATGCCTCCGGCAGTGTACCGGGGTATGCGATGAATCAAGAGCGACATGTATGAAAGAATCATGAAAGTGGCCTTGCCACAAATACGATGTCAACTACATCATCATGCAAAGCAATATGACAATGATGGAGCGTGTGATAATAAACGGAACGGTGGAAAGTTGCATGGCAATATATCTCGGAATGGCTATGGAAATGCCATAATAGGTAGGTATTGTGGCTGTTTTGAGGAAGATATAAGGAGGCTTATGTGTGATAGAGCGTATCGTATCACGGGGTTTTGATGCACCGGCGAAGTTTGCACCAACTCTCAAGGTGAGAAAGGGCAATGCACGGTACCGTAGAGGCTAGCAAATTGCGGAAAGTGTGGGGAACGTAGTAATTTCAAAAAATTTCCTACGCACACGCAAGATCATGGTGATGCATAGCAACGAGAGGGGAGAGTGTTGTTCACGTACCCTCGTAGACCGACAGCGGAAGCGTTATCACAACGCGGTTGATGTAGTCGTACGTCTTCACGATCCGACCGATCAAGTACCGAACGCACGGCACCTCCGAAGTTCTACACACGTTCAGCTCAATGACGTCCCTCGAACTCCGATCCAGCCGAGTGTTGAGGGAGAGTTTTGTCAGCACGACGGCGTGGTGACGATGATGATGTTCCACCGACGCAGGGCTTAGCCTAAGCTCCGCGACGGTATTATCGAGGTGTAATCTGGTGGAGGGGGGCACCGCACACGGCTAAAATATCGTATATCAAGTGTGTTCTCAGGTGCCCCCTTGCCCCCGTATATAAAGGAGCAAGGGGGAGGCCGGCTGCCCTAGGCGCGCCAAGGAGAGAGGGGGAGTCCTCCTCCTAGTAGGAGTAGGACTCCCCTTTCTTAGTCCTACTAGGAAAAGAGGGGGGGGGGAAGGAAAGAGAGGGAGAGGGAGAGGGAAAGGGGGCTGCGCCCCCCTCTCCTAGTCCAACTAGGACTCCCCTTGGGAGGGGGCGCGCCACCTCATGGCTGCTGCCCTCTCTCTCCCCTCAAGGCCCACCAAGGCCCAATACTTCCCCGGGGGGTTCCGGTAACCCTCCGGCACTCCGGTTTAATCCGAAACTTCTTCGGAACACTTCCGGTGTCCGAATATAGTCGTCCAATATATCAATCTTTACGTCTCGACCATTTCGAGACTCCTCATCATGTCCGTGATCACATCCGGGACTCCAAACAACCTTCGGTACATCAAAACATATAAACTCATAATATAACTGTCATCGTAACTTTAAGCGTGCGGACCCTTTGGGTTCGAGAACTATGTAGACATGACCGAGACACCTCTCTGGTCAATAACCAATAGCGGGACATAGATGCCCATATTGGCTCCCACATATTCTACGAAGATCTTTATCGGTCAGACCGCATAACAACATACGTTGTTCCCTTTGTCATCAGTATGTTACTTGCCCGAGATTCGATCGTCGGTATCTCGATACCTAGTTCAATCTCGTTACCGGCAAGTCTCTTTACTTGTTCTGTAATACATCATCCCGCAACTAACTCATTAGTCACAATGCTTGCAAGGCTTATAGTGATGTGCATTACCGAGTGGGCCCAGAGATACCTCTCCGACAATCAGAGTGACAAATCCTAATCTCGAAATACGCCAACCCAACAAGTACCTTTGGAGACACCTGTAGAGCACCTTTATAATCACCCAGTTACGTTGTGACGTTTGGTAGCACACAAAGTGTTCCTCCGGTAAACGGGAGTTGCATAATCTCATAGTCATAGGAACATGTATAAGTCATGAAGAAAGCAATAGCAACATACTAAACGATCGGGTGCTAAGCTAATGAAATGGGTCAAGTCAATCACGTCATTCTCCTAATGAGGTGATCCTGTTAATCAAATGACAACTCATGTCTATGGCTAGGAAACATAACCATCTTTGATTAACGAGCTAGTCAAGTAGAGGCATACTAGTGACACTCTGTTTGTCCATGTATTCACACATGTATTACGTTTCCGATTAATACAATTCTAGCATGAATAATAAACATTTATCATGATATAAGGAAATATATAATACTTTATTATTGCCTCTAGGGCATATTTCCTTCAGTCTCCCACTTGCACTAGAGTCAATAATCTAGATTACATAGTAATGATTCTTACACCCATGGAGTCTTGGTGCTGATCATGTTTTGCTCGTGGAAGAGGCTTAGTCAACGGGTCTGCAACATTCAGATCTGTATGTATCTTGCAAACTTCTATGTCTCCCACCTGGACTAAATCCCGGATGGAATTGAAGCGTCTTCTGATGTGCTTGGTTCTCTTGTGAAATCTAGATTCCTTTGCTAAGGCAATTGCACCAGTATTATCACAAAAGATTGTCATTGGTCCCGATGTACTAGGTATGACACCTAGATCGGATATGAACTCCTTCATCCAGACTCCTTCATTCGCTGCTTCCGAAGCAGCTATGTATTCCGCTTCACACGTAGATCCCGCCACGACACTTTGCTTGGAACTGCACCAACTGACAGCTCCACCGTTCAATGTAAATACGTATCCGGTTTGCGATTTCGAATCGTCCGGATCAGTGTCAAAGCTTGCATCAACGTAACCCCTTACGATGAGCTCTTTGTCACCTCCATAAACGAGAAACATATCCTTAGTCCTTTTCAGGTATTTCAGGATGTTCTTGACCGCTGTCCAGTGATCCACTCCTGGATTACTTTGGTACCTCCTTGCTAAACTTATAGCAAAGGACACATCAGGTCTGGTACACAGCATTGCATACATGATAGAGCCTATGGCTGAAGCATAGGGAACATCTTTCATCTTCTCTCTATCTTCTGCAGTGGTCGGGCATTGAGTCTTACTCAATCTCACACCTTGTAGTACAGGCAAGAACCCTTTCTTTGCTTGATCCATTTTGAACTTCTTCAAAACTTTGTCAAGGTATGTGCTTTGTGAAAGTCCAATTAAGCGTCTTGATCTATCTCTTTAGATCTTAATGCCTAATATATATGCAGCTTCACCGAGGTCTTTCATTGAAAAACTCTTATTCAAGTATCCCTTTATTCTATCCAGAAATTATGTATCATTTCCAATCAGTAATATGTCATCCACATATAATATCAGAAATGCTATCGAGCTCCCACTCACTTTCTTGTAAATACAGGCTTCTCCAAAAGTCTGTATAAAACAAATGCTTTGATCACACTATCAAAGCGTTTATTCCAACTCCAAGAGGCTTGCACCAGTCCATAAATGGATCGCTGGAGCTTGCACACTTTGTTAGCTCCCTTTGGATCGACAAAACCTTCTGGTTGCATCATATACAACTCTTCTTCCAGAAATCCATTCAGGAACGCAGTTTTGACATCCATTTGCCAAATTTCATAATCATAAAATGCGGCAATTGCTAACATGATTCGGACAGACTTAAGCATCGCTACGGGTGAGAAGGTCTCATCGTAGTCAATCCCTTGAACTTGTCGAAAACCTTTTGCAACAAGTCGAGCTTTATAGACAGTAACATTACCATCAGCGTCAGTCTTCTTCTTGAAGATCCATTTGTTTTCAATGGCTTGCCGACCATCGGGCAAGTCAACCAAAGTCCATACTTTGTTCTCATACATGGATCCCATCTCGGATTTCATGGCTTTAAGCCATTTTGCGGAATCTGGGCTCACCATCGCTTCTTCATAGTTCGTAGGTTCGCCATGGTCTAGTAACATGACCTCCAGAACAGGATTACCGTACCACTCTGGTGCGGTTCTTGATCTAGTTGACCTACGAAGTTCAGTAATAACTTGATCTGAAGTTTCATGATCATTATCATTAACTTCCTCACTACTTGGTGTAGGTGTCGCAAAAACTGATTTCTGCGATGATCTACTTTCCAATAAGGGAGCAGGTACAGTTACCTCATCAAGTTCTACTTTCCTCCCACTCAAATCTTTCGAGAGAAACTCCTTCTCTAGAAAGGATCCATTCCTAGCAACGAATATCTTGCCTTCGGATCTGTGATAGAAGGTATACCCAGCAGTCTCTTTTGGGTATCCTATGAAGACAGATTTCTCCGATTTGGGTTCGAGCTTATCAGGTTGAAGTTTCTTCACATAAGCATCGCAACCCCAAACTTTACGATACGACAACTTTGGTTTCTTGCCAAACCATAGTTCATAAGGCGTCGTCTCAACGGATTTCGATGGTGTCCTATTTAGAGTGAATGCAGCCGTCTCTAAAGCATAACCCCAAAACGATAGCGGTAAAACAGTAAGAGACATCATAGATCGCACCATATCTAATAAAGTACGATTACGATGTTCGGACACACCATTACGCTGTGGTGTTCCGGGTGGCGTGAGTTGCGAAACTATTCCGCATTGTTTCAAATGTAGACCAAACTCGTAACTCAAATATTCTCCTCCACGATCAGATCATAGGAATTTCATTTTCTTGTTACGATGATTTTCAACTTCACTCTGAAATTCTTTGAACTTTTCAAATGTTTCAGACTTATGTTTCATTAAGTAGATATACCCATATCTGCTCAAATCATCTGTGAAGGTGAGAAAATAACGATATCCACCACGAGCCTCAATATTCATCGGACCACATACATCTGTATGTATGATTTCCAACAAATCTGTTGCTCTCTCCATAGTACCGGAGAACGGTGTTTTGGTCATCTTGCCCATAAGGCACGGTTCGCAAGTACCAAGTGATTCAAAATCAAGTGATTCCAAAATTCCATCAGTATGGAGTTTCTTCATGCGCTTTACACCGATATGACCCAAACGGCAGTGCCACAAATAAGTTGCACTGCCATTATTAACTCTGCATCTTTTGGCTTCAACATTATGAATATGTGTATCACTACTATCGAGATTCAGTAAAAATAGACCACCCTTCAAGGGTGCATGACCATAAAAGATATTATTCATATAAATAGAACAACCATTATTCTCTGATTTAAATGAATAACCGTCTCGCATTAAACAAGATCCAGATATAATGTTCATGCTCAACGCTGTCACCAAATAACAATTATTTAGGTCTAATATTAATCCCGAAGGTAGATGTAGAGGTAGCGTGCCGACGGCGATCACATCGACTTTGGAACCATTTCCCACGCGCATCGTCACCTCGTCCTTAGCCAATCTTCGCTCAATCCGTAGCCCCTGTTTCGAGTTGCAAATATTAGCAACAGAACCAGTATCAAATACCCAGGTGCTACTACGAGCATTGGTAAGGTACACATCAATAACTTGTATATCACATATACCTTTGTTAACCTTGCCATCCTTCTTTTCCGCCAAATACTTGGGGCAGTTCCGCTTCCAGTGACCAGTCTGCTTACAGTAGAAGCACTCAGTTTCAGGCTTAGGTCCAGACTTGGGTTTCTTCTCCTAAACAGCAACTTGCTTACTGTTCTTCTTGAAGTTCCCCTTCTTCTTCCCTTTGCCCTTTTTCTTGAAACTAGTGGTTTTACTGACCATCAACACTTGATGCTCCTTTTTGATTTCTACCTCCGCTGCCTTTAGCATTGCGAAGAGCTCGGGAATTGACTTATCCATCCCTTGCATGTTATAGTTCATCACGAAGCTCTTGTAGCTTGGTGGCAGTGATTGAAGAATTCTGTCAATGACGCAATCATCCGGAAGTTCAACTCCCAGTTGAACCAAGTGATTATTATACCCAGACATTCTGAGTATATTCTCACTGACAGAACTATTCTCTTCCATCTTGCAGCTATAGAACTTATTGGAGACTTCATATCTCTCAATCCGGGCATTTGCTTGAAATATTAACTTCAACTCCTAGAACATCTCATATGCTCCATGACGTTCAAAACGTCGTTGAAGTCCCGGTTCTAAGCCGTAAAGCATGGCACACTGAACTATTGAGTAGTCATCAGCTTTGCTTTGCCAGACGTTCATAACTTCTGGAGTAGCTCTTGCAGGAGGCCTGGCACCTAGCGGTGCTTCCAGGACGTAATTCTTCTGTGCAGCAATGAGGATAATCCTCAAGTTACGGACCCAGTCCGTGTAATTGCTACCATCATCTTTCAACTTAGCTTTCTCAAGCAACGCATTAAAATTCAACGGAACAACAACACGGGCCATTTATCTACAATTAACATAGACAAGCAAGATACTATCAGGTACTAAGTTCATGATAAATTTAAGTTCAATTAATTATATTACTTAAGAACTCCCACTTAGATAGACATCCCTCTAATCATCTAAGTGATTACGTGATCCAAAGCAACTAAACCATGTCCGATTAACACGTGAGATGGAGTAGTTTCAATGGTGAACATCACTATATTGATCATATCTACTATATGATTCACGCTCGACCTTTCGGTCTCTGTGTTCCGAGGCCATATCTGTATATGCTAGGCTCGTCAAGTTTAACCTGAGTATTCCGCGTGTGCAACTGTTTTGAACGTAGAGCCTATCACACCCGATTAACACGTGGTGTCTCAGCACGAAGAACTTTTGCAACGGTGCATACTCAGGGAGAACACTTTTATCTTGAAATTTTAGTGAGAGATCATCTTATAATGCTACCGTCAATCAAAGCAAGATAAGATGCATAAAGGATTAACATCACATGCAATCAATATAAGTGATATGATATGGCCATCATCATCTTGTGCTTGTGATCTCCATCCCTGAAGCACCGTGCTCATGATCTCCATCTCCGAAGCACCGTCATGATCACCATCGTCACCGGCGCGACACCTTGATCTCCATCGTAGTATCGTTGTCGTCTCGCCAAATAATTGCTTTTACGACTATCGCTACCGCTTAGTGATAAAGTAAAACTATTACATGGTGATAGCATCTCATACAATAAAGCGACAACCATATGGCTCCTGCCAGTTGCCGATAACTCGGTTACAAAACATGATCATCTCATACAACAAATTATATCACATCATGTCTTGACCATATCACATCACAACATGCCCTGCAAAAACAAGTTAGACGTCCTCTACTTTGTTGTTGCAAGTTTTACGTGGCTGCTACGGGCTTAGCAAGAACCGTTCTTACCTACGCATCAAAACCACAACGATAGTTTGTCAAGTTGGTGCTGTTTTAACCTTCGCAAGGACCGGGCGTAGCCACACTCGGTTCAACTAAAGTGAGAGAGACAGACACCCGCCGGTCACCTTTAAGCAACGAGTGCTCGCAACGGTGAAACCAGTCTCGCGTAAGCGTACGCGTAATGTCGGTCTGGGCCGCTTCATCTCACAATACCGCTGAACCAAAGTATGACATGCTGGTAAGCAGTATGACTTATATCGCCCACAACTCACTTGTGTTCTACTCGTGCATAGCATCAACGCATAAAACCTGGCTCGGATGCCACTGTTGGGGAACGTAGTAATTTCAAAAAAATTCCTACGCACACGCAAGATCATGGTGATGCATAGCAACGAGAGGGGAGAGTGTTCTTCACGTACCCTCGTAGACCGACAGCGGCAGCGTTATCACAACGCGGTTGATGTAGTCGTACGTCTTCACGATCTGACCGATCAAGTACCGAACGCACGGCACCTCCGAAGTTCTACACACGTTTAGCTCGATGACGTCCCTCGAACTCCGATCCAGCCGAGTGTTGAGGGAGAGTTTCGTCAGCATGACGGCGTGGTGACGATGATGATCTTCCACCGACGCAGGGCTTAGCCTAAGCTCCGCGACGGTATTATCGAGGTGTAATCTGGTGGAGGGGGGCACCGCACACGGCTAAAATATCGTATATCAAGTGTGTTCTCAGGTGCCCCCTGCCCCCGTATATAAAGGAGCAAGGGGGAGGCCGGCTGCCCTAGGCGCGCCAAGGAGAGAGGGGGAGTCCTCCTCCTAGTAGGAGTAGGACTCCCCTTTCCTAGTCCTACTAGGAAAAGAGGGGGGGGGGGAAGGAAAGAGAGGGAGAGGGAGAGGGAAAGGGGGCTGCGCCCCCCTCTCCTAGTCCAACTAGGACTCCCCTTGGGAGGGGGCGCGCCACCTCATGGCTGCTGCCCTCTCTCTCCCCTCAAGGCCCACCAAGGCCCAATACTTCCCCGGGGGGTTCCGGTAACCCTCCGGCACTCCGGTTTAATCCGAAACTTCTCCGGAACACTTCCGGTGTCCGAATATAGTCGTCAAATATATCAATTTTTACTTCTCGACCATTTCGATACTCCTCGTCATGTCCATGATCACATCCGGGACTCCGAACAACCTTCGGTACATCAAAACATATAAACTCATAATATAACTGTCATCGTAACTTTAAGCGTGCGGACCCTTTGGGTTCGAGAACTATGTAGACATGACCGAGACACCTCTCTGGTCAATAACCAATAGCGGGACCTGGATGTCCATATCGGCTCACACATATTCTACGAAGATCTTTATCAGTCAGACCGCATAACAACATACGTTGTTCCCTTTGTCATCGGTATGTTACTTGCCCGAGATTCGATCGTCGGTATCTCGATACCTAGTTCAATCTCGTTACCAGCAAGTCTCTTTACTCGTTCTGTAATATATCATCCCGCAACTAACTCATTAGTCACAATGCTTGCAAGGCTTATAGTGATGTGCATTACCGAGTGGGCCCAGAGATACCTCTCCGACAATCGGAGTGACAAATCCTAATCTCGAAATACGCCAACCCAACAAGTACCTTTGGAGACACCTGTAGAGCACCTTTATAATCACCCAGTTACGTTGTGACGTTTGGTAGCACACAAAGTGTTCCTCCGGTAAACGGGAGTTGCATAATCTCATAGTCATAGGAACATGTATAAGTCATGAAGAAAGCAATAGCAACATACTAAACGATCGGGTGCTAAGCTAACGAAATGGGTCAAGTCAATCACGTCATTCTCCTAATGAGGTGATCCCGTTAATCAAATGACAACTCATGTCTTTGGCTAGGAAACATAACCATCTTTGATTAACGAGCTAGTCAAGTAGAGGCATACTAGTGACACTCTGTTTGTCTATGTATTCACACATGTATTACGTTTCCGGTTAATACAATTCTAGCATGAATAATAAACATTTATCATGATATAAGGAAATATATAATACTTTATTATTGCCTCTAGGGCATATTTCCTTCAGAAAGGTAAGAGCGCGTATGATCCATGGACTCACATTAGTCATAAAGAACTCATATACTTATTGCAAAAGTTTATTAGCCCTCAAAGAAAAGTACTACTACGCATGCCCCTAGAGGGATAGATTGGTAGGAAAAGACCATCGCTCGTCCCCGACCACCACTCATAAGGAAAGCACTCAAAGAACACCCCATGCTTCAAATTTGTCACACAACGTTTACCATACGTGCATGCTACGGGACTTGCCAACTTTAACACAAGTATTTCTCAATTTCACAATTACCCAACTAGCATGACTCTAACATTATCACCTTTATATCTCAAAACCATTATCAAGTATCAAAGTATTCAATGTACTCTATATGAAAGTTTTTATCATACCCATCTTGAATGCCTATCATATTAGGACTAATTTTATAGCCAAAGCATGCTGTTATAAAAGACTCTCAAAATAATATAATTTAAGCATGAGATATCAATAATTTCTATAAAATATAACCACCACCGTGCTCTAAAGAATATAAGTGAAGCACTAGAGCAAAATTATCTAGCTCAAAAGATATAAGTGAAAAACATAGAGTATTCTAATAAATTCCGATTCATGTGTGTCTCTCTCAAAAGGTGTTTACAGCAAGGATGATTGTGGTGAACTAAAACGCGAAGACTCAAATCATACAAGATGCTCCAAGCAAAACACATATCATGTGGTGAATAAAAATATAGCCTCAAGTAAAGTTACCGATAGACGAAGACGAAAGAGGGGATGCCTTCCGAGGCATCCCCAAGCTTAGGCTTTTGGTTGTCCTTGAATTTTACCTTGGGGTGCCTTGGGCATCCCAAGCTTAGGCTCTTGCCACTCCTTATTCCATAATCCATCAAATCTTTACCCAAAAACTTGAAAACTTCACAACACAAAACTCAACAGAAAATCTCATGAGCTCCGTTAGTATAAGAGAACAAACCACCACCTTAAGGTACTGGAATGAACTCATTCTTTATTTATATTGGTGTTAAAACTACTGTATTCCAACTTCTCTATGGTTCATGACCCCCGATACTAGCCATAGATTCATCAAAATAAGCAAACAACACACGAAAAACAGAATCTGTCAAAAACAGAACAGTCTGTAGCAATCTGATTTGTTCGAGTACTTCTGGAACTCCAAAACTTCTGAAAAACTAGGACAACCTGGATAATTTGTATATTGATCTACTGCAAAAAGAATTGGTATCTTATCACGTCCTAGTGAATTTTAACAATTATTTTCGTGAGCGTAAAGTTTCTGTCTTTTTCAGCAAGATCAAACAACTATCACCCAAGAAGATCCGATTGGTTCTACTTGGCACAAACACTAATTAAAACATAAAACCAGATATAAATAGAGGCTAAATGAATTATTTATTACTAAACGGAAACAAAAAGCAAGAAAAATAAAATTGGGTTGCCTCCCAACAAGCGCTATCGTTTAACGCCCGTAGCTAGGCATAAAAACAAGAATAGATCTAGGTTTTATCATATTTGGTATGCAATCCATAAGTGGCTCTCATAATAGATTCATAAGGTAATTTAATTTTCTTCCTAGGAAAGTATTCCATGCCTTTCCTTAAAGGGAATTGGAAGATAATATATCCTTCTTTTATATCAATAATTGCACCAATCGTTCTAAGGAAAGGTCTACCAAGAATAATAGGACATGTAGGATTGCAATCTATATCAAGAACAATAAAATCTACGGGCACATAATTCCTATTTGCAACAATGAGAACATCATTAATCCTTCCCATAGGTTTCTTAATGGTGGAGTTTGCAAGATGCAAATTTAAAGAACAATCATCAAATTCACGGAAACCTAGCACATCACACAAAGTTTTTGGAATTGTGGAAACACTAGAACCCAAATCACATAAAGCATATTATTCATGATCTTTAATCTTAATTTTAATAGTAGGTTACCGCTCATGATAGAGTTTTCTAGGGATAGAAACTTCCAATACAAGATTTTCTTCATAGGATTGCATTAAATCATCAACGCTATGTTTGGTAAAAGCTTTATTTTGACTATAAGCATGAGGAGAATTTAACACGGATTGTGTCGGTGGGAAACAACACCTATGGGATCACTGGAATCCCTTCTACGGTCGGCGGGCATGGGGTTGTGAGAAGAGCATGTCTAACAGGAAGCACACGGATCGTTTACCCAGGTTCGGGCCGCGAGGATGCGTAATACCCTAGTCCTGCTTTGGTGGATGTATTGAGTGTTCTTGTGTTCTTGAGCTTGCTACGGGGTGTAACTTGCCCAAAAGAGCCGAATCCTTCTCCTGGTCGCCTCGGGCCTCCTTTTATAGGGAAAAGGGGTCGCCACAGTGGCACACAGTGTTGGGGAACGTAGTAATTTCAAAAAAATTCCTACGCACACGCAAGATCATGGTGATGCATAGCAACGAGAGGGGAGAGTGTTGTCCACGTACCCTCGTAGACCGAAAGCAGAAGCGTTAACACAACGCGGTTGATGTAGTCGTACGTCTTCACGATCCGACCGATCAAGTATCAAACGCACGGCACCTCCGAGTTCAGCACACGTTCAGCTCGATGACGTGCCTCGAACTCTGATCCAGCCGAGTGTTGAGGGAGAGTTTCGTCAGCACGACGGCGTGGTGACAATGATGATGTTCTACCGACGCAGGGCTTCGCCTAAGCACCGCTACGATATTATCGAGGTGTAATATGGTGGAGGAGGGCACCGCACATGGCTAAGAGATCAATGATCAATTGTGTGTCTATGGGGTGCCCCCCTGCCCCCGTATATAAAGGAGCAAGGGGGAAGGCGGCCGGCCTAGGAGGAGGGCGCACCAAAGGGGGGAGTCCTACTCCCATCCTTTCCTTGTTGGAGTAGGAAAAGGGAAGGGAGAAGGAGAAAGAAGGAAGGGGGCGCCCCCCTCCCTAGTCCAATTCAGACTAGTCCATGGGGAGGGGTGCGGCCACCCTTTGGGGTCTTTCTCTCCTTTCCCGTATGGCCCATTAAGGCCCAATACGAATTCCTGTAACTCTCCGGTACTCCGAAAAATAGCCGAATCACTCGGAACCTTTCCGATGTCCGAATATAGTCGTCCAATATATCGATCTTTACGTCTCGACCATTTCGAGACTCCTCGTCAAGTCCCTGATCTCATCCGGGACTCCGAACTCCTTCGGTACATCAAAACACATAAACTCATAATATAACTGTCATCGTAACGTTAAGCGTGCGGACCCTACGGGTTCGAGAACTATGTAGACATGATCGAGACACCTCTCCGGTCAATAACCAATAGCGGAACCTGGATGCTCATATTGGCTCCCACATATTCTACGAAGATCTTTATCGGTCAGACCGCATAACAACATACGTTGTTCCCTTTGTCATCGGTATGTTACTTTCCCGAGATTCGATCGTCGGTATCTCGATACCTAGTTCAATCTCGTTACCGGCAAGTCTCTTTACTCGTTCCGTAATACATCATCCCGCAACTAACTCATTAGTTACAATGCTTGCAAGGCTTATAGTGATGTGTATTACTGAGTGGGCCCAGAGATACCTCTCCGACAATCGGAGTGACAAATCCTAATCTCGAAATACGCCAACCCAACAAGTACCTTTGGAGACACCTGTAGAGCACCTTTATAATCACCCAGTTACGTTGTGACGTTTGGTAGCACACAAAGTGTTCCTACGGTAAACGGGAGTTGCATAATCTCATAGTCATAGGAACATGTATAAGTCATGAAGAAAGCAATAGCAACATACTAAACGATCGAGTGCTAAGCTAACGGAATGGGTCAAGTCAATCACATCATTCTCCTAATGATGTGATCCCGTTAATCAAATGACAACTCATGTCTATGGCTAGGAAACATTACCATCTTTGATCAACGAGCTAGTCAAGTAGAGGCATACTAGTGACACTCTGTTTGTCTATGTATTCACACAAGTATTATGTTTCCGGTTAATACAATTCTAGCATGAATAATAAACATTTATCATGATATAAGGAAATAAATAATAACTTTATTATTGCCTCTAGGGCATATTTCCTTCACACAGGAGGTGGAAAGGTCTACAGTGCACGAGCTTATCGCCCGGCGTTACAGGACAAAGCGCATTAAATGCGCTACTTAGGTGTCCATTAGCTTTATTGGGGACGGGAACGAGCCCCGTCCCGTCCGTTGCCACTCCGCCTCGCTTCGACACGCGCCCAGGCCAGCGATGCGTGCAACTCCATGTAGGCAGGCAGGCTGCTCAGGTGGCGCGGTGGCAGGGCCTTCACGAAGATCTGCATGCCACAATGCAGGTGCTTGCTGAGTTGATCTTGAAGCCGCATGTTGCCATGCAGGTGCCTGCCAAGCTGGTTGGGCTGGCAGCTGCATGCGAATGGTGGTGGAGCCTTGCCCAGTGCGGGCCTGGCAGTGGCCCCGCTGATGCCCTCGGCAAGTGTCTTGCCGGGGGCCCGGCAAGGATCTTGCCGGGGCGTCGCAGTTGTCCTGGCAAGGCGCTTGCCGGGGGGTCTTGTGGATCTCCTCGGCTAGGATCGCGCTGAGGGTCGCCGTCTTCTAGTCCCCATCTGATATAGTGTGTTCATGATCTTCATGAAGATCTGCACGCCACCATTGTGGCGCCTCCCGAGCCCTGGTTCCAATGTAGTTGGTTGGCTGGTGTTGGAACCCGCGGGCTCAAGGGTGGCCTGCTCTGCTGGCATCGGGCAAGTTGCCCAGGCAAGGCTCTTGCCGGTGCCGCGGAGGCCGCCCCGGCAAGGGTCTTGCCGGGGGAGTCCACGTCACCCCTTTGCTCTCCTGTGTTTCTGGTCTTGGCATTGCCTTGACCGTCTTGTGCCCCGGCTTCTTTCCAGCCTCCCTCCTCTGCCCTGCTAAGTGTGGCCGCGGCGCGCGGCTCTGACTGCCCGTGCACAAGTAAAGGGGTCAAAAGAAGAGCCCCTACTTTTGTACACCGGCAGGAGCCCCCGGGCCTGGGCCACACATAAGCGCGACACGTTGTTGGGCCAGGCCCAGAACGGTGCGCGGGCAGGTGGGCGGATTTTATCGCAGTAACTGTTTCGTCCGCTGCGCTTCCCCACGACCCGCGTTGAATGCGCGACGTGGAGGATCGCGCGTGACGTGGGGGTCATGCGTGGGGCGGTTCCCGCACGCATCCGTCATATCACAGTTAAGAGGCGGCTCGCACCTTCCCCATAAAAGAGGGAGGATTTGAGGCGCGGCTCATTTACTGAGTGGACTCGGGTCTCGGTCTTCAAGGCGCCCACGCCCCACGATCACGGGGTGGGGAACAGTTGCCTCACCCGTCCCTTCGACTCTGCTTGCTCGCCACGTGCCTTTCATGCAGGTGGCAGGCGGTGGAGGCGGGAAACTGGGCCGTCGCCGATTGGGGCAGCGGGTCGGTCCTGATTCCCTGCGCCCCCGATGATCGGATTGGCTGAGCGGGGCGGCCGAGTCTCGACCCCGCCCCTTTATAAGAAGGGGGGAGGGGGGATGGCGCCCCCACATTCTCCCATCATCCATCTTCTTCCACTTCCTCTCCTCCCTTCCACCCATCATGGCGAGAGGGGGCGCAGGACCTGCAACGGTGGGGGCGAGGGTCGCTGCTCGATGGCGCATTCCTCCTTCCCACGAGCTCGCGGCGGCGGAGCCGACCAAGAGAGGAAGGGGGAGGGGGCAAGGTCGAGGTCTCCGCGGCGGTCAGGGGAGAGGGGGATGAGGCGGCGCGATGCCCGCGCCTCCGCCGGCGGTGCCGCCCGTGATGGAGGGCCATGTCGGGGACCAGCCTCGGGAGTTCTTCATCAGGCTGCGCCAGCCACCGTGTCGTTGTCTCCGTCTCACTACCCCATTTGTTCGGGAAATGGAGGTTGACCCGCCCCAGACCCTCAGATTGCACATGAGGGTTTGCGGGAACGGAACCATGCAGGTCAACGTCGACTTCCCCGCTCCTCATATTATGTACCTCTATCGCGGGTGAAAGACATTTGCTCCCATCCATAGCCTAACGGCGGGGCTCGTCCTCTACTTCAAGTTAATGGAGGGCGGCCTGCTCTCCCTCAAGGTCTTCGGAGATCTTGGAACTCGCCAAAAGTGCTGCGTGGAGAGATCCTCCGACGATGAAGATTCCTCCTCGAGTGGGAGTGACGAGGAGGACAGCGACAGCGACGACGAGGCAGTCGAGCGGCAGGATGCCGACCCTGACTTCGACTGACCGCGCCGCCCCTCCCTCGGCCACGTGCCCCGCCGAGGGCCTTCCTCGTCAATCTCTCCATCGGGGCGCTCCCCGTTGTCTCCTTGGGCGGCTGGCATAGGAGGGCCGGAGAAGGCGAAGAAGGCAGGTGGCGGCCGTCAAGTCGGAGTATGCGGGCACTGATGCCTTCGTCGCGTATTACCGCCCGCTGCCTCGTCTTCCAGCTCCTTTCTCGGCATCAAGATGTTCTCTTGGTGCCTTCTGCTCCTCGCACCTCACCTAGGCGCCCCTTTTTCCCTCTTGCTGTCTTGTTCCACCTTCTGAGGAGAGGGACAAGAAAGGGATTACGGGCACCTTATCTCTTTTTAGTTTGTAAGCCCGCGGGCACTTGTTAATTTTAAGACTTGTAATCCCCTTGCTCATGTTTTTAATTCCATATGAACTATAATTGTACGGGATGTTTTTAATGAAAAAGGGTGTTTGCCGGGTTTCTTTGTGCATGGGCGAGGCCCATGCCAAGGGATGAATTCTTGTTACTTTTAAGATAAACATTGTCGCCCAACAACAGGCCTTGCCATCCCCCCACTTCAATCGACCATTCTCACGCTTTCGGCGAAGGCTGGGGTGAAGATGAGTTATGCCCCTTGTTTACTTTCTTGCCACCACGACTACAACCAAGTTCCGACCCAGGGGGATAGCTCTCGGGTACAGGAAAAGGGGAGCATGGTGGTTTAAGAATATGAACGCGGTCTCACACGTCCCACTTTAATACGGAAAGGTATAACAGGGGATGAAGGACTTATCTGAATCCGCTACCCCCGGCAACCTTGCCTTGTCGGGGTTGGATCCTTGTGTCTTCAGCCCCCGGCAGTCTTGGCTTGCCGGGGCCGGGGCGCCAGTTCGTCCTCTTTCTCCCGAGCGGCTCAGCAGAAGTGTCCGTGTGCCCTGCGAACCAAAGTAGATAGAAAGACGCGAACTCGACCTCTAGGCTAGGGGTTAGTTGCCGCCAAGCACTACCAACCCTAACCGAGGGAGAGACATAAACCTAGCATGCATGCTATAACTTAGGGCGCCAGTGCTTCGTATATTTATGCTCAGGGTCTGCGCCTGGCTTTGTACAGAGGGTTACATGCCTTGTCGGCAAAGCTTGTACAAAAGGTGGCTTGCCGGGAGGCCTGGCAAGCCGCGCCTTATTGGTAAAACTTGCGAAGATGCTCGATGTTCTAGGCGTTGCTCACTGGGACAGCATCTTCGTTCTCTAGGCGGACTGCGCCGGGCCTGGTGACTCGTATTACCCGATAAGGGCCTTCCCACTTCGGTGTCAATTTGTTGGAATTATTGGCCGACTGAATGCGCCTAAGAACAAGGTCGCCTTCCTCAAAGCTTCGGGCATGAACCTTGCGGCTATGGTAGAGGCGCAAGGCTTGCTGGTAGCGTGCTGCTCTCACAGGCGCCCGAAGACGATCTTCCTCAAGGAGCGTTGCGTCATCTTGCCGCAATTGCTCTTGCTCAAGCTCGTCGTAAGCGAGCACTCGAGGTGACCCGTATATGAGTTCCGTGGGGAGAACTGCTTCTGCCCCGTATACCAGGGCAAAGGGTGTCTGGCCGGTGGCTCGATTTGGCGTCGTCCTGATCGACCAAAGAACCGCCGACAACTCATCAATCTAGCGCCTTCCGCTTTGTGCAGCCTATCAAAAGTCTTTGTCATCAGGCCACGCAACACTTCAGCATTTGCCCTCTCTGCCTGGCCGTTGCTCAGTGGGTCTGCCACGGAAGCGAAACAGACCTTGCTGCCAAGGTCTTGGATGTATTGCTTGAAGGTGTGGCTCGTGAACTGCGTGCCGTTGTCGGTGATGAAACTGTGTGGCACACCAAAACGGCACACTAGCCCCTTGAAGAACTTGACGGCTGACTGTGCTGTCACCTTCCTCACTGCTTACACCTCCGGCCACTTTGTGAACTTGTCGATCGCAACGTACAAGTACTCAAAGCCCCCAATAGCGCGGGGGAAAGGGCCTAGTATGTCGAGCCCCCAGACCGAGAATGGCCAGGAGAGAGGAATTGTCTGAAGGGCTTGAGCTAGTTGATGAAGCTTCTTCGAATGGAACTGACACGCTTCGCACTTGGTTACTACCGAGTGGGCCCAGAGATACCTCTCCGACAATCGGAGTGACAAATCCTAATCTCGAAATACGCCAACCCAACAAGTACCTTCGGAGACACCTGTAGAGCACCTTTATAATCACCCAGTTACATTATGACGTTTGGTAGCACACAAAGTGATCCTCCGGTAAACGGGAGTTGCATAATCTCATAGTCATAGGAACATGTATAAGTCATGAAGAAAGCAATAGCAGAATACTAAACGATCGTGTGCTAAGCTAACGGAATGGGTCAAGTCAATCACATCATTCTCCTAATGATGTGATCCCGTCAATCAAATGACAACTCATGTCTATGGCTAGGAAACATAACCATCTTTGATCAACGAGCTAGTCAAGTAGAGGCATACTAGTGACACTCTGTTTGTCTATGTATTCACACATGTATCAAGTTTCCGGTTAATACAATTCTAGCATGAATAAGAAACATTTATCATGAAATAAGGAAATAAATAATAACTTTATTATTGCCTCTAGGGCATATTTCCTTCACAAAGTTTCAAAGAATCAACATCAAGAGAAATTATATCCACGTTCCTAGCCAAGTCATCAATCTTAGGCAATTTTCCTTAAAGCAAAGCATTGAAATTCTTTTGCGAATTCATAAATTCTTTAACACTAGTCTCAAAATCAGAGGGCATCTTATTAAAATTTCCATAGGTGTTGTTGTAGGAATTACCATAATTATTAATGGAATTACTAGGGAACGGCCTAGAATTAAAGTTTCCTCTATACGCGTTGTTACCAAAATTGTTCCTACCAACAAAATTCACATCCATAGATTCATTATTATTCTCAATCAAAGTGGAGAAAGGCATATCATTAGGATCAGAAGAAACACGCATATTAGCAAACAATTTCATAAGTTCATCCATCTTTCCACTCAAGACAATAATCTCTTCTATCGCATGAACCTTTTTACTAGTAGATCTTTCGGTGTGCCATCGAGAATAATTAACCATAATATTATCTAGGAGTTTAGTAGCTTCTCCTAAAGTAATTTCCATAAAAGTTCCTCCCGCGGCCAAATCTAATAGATTTCTAGAAGCAAAATTCAATCCAGCATAATTTTTTTGTATAATCATCCATAAATTCAAACCATGTGTAGGGAAATTATGTATCATTAATTTCATCCTCTCCCAAGCTTGTGCAACATGCTCATGATCAAGTTGCTTAAAATTCATAATATCATTTCTAAGAAAGATGATCTTAGTGGGAGGAAAATACTTAGAGATAAAATCATCTTTGCACTTATTCCATGAATCAATACTATTTTTAGGCACAGAAGAGAACCAAGTTTTAGCATGATCTCTAAGCGAAAACAGAAATAGCTTCAATTTAACAATATCATTATCCACATCTTTCTTCTTTTGCATATCACACAAATCAACAAAGTTGTTTAGATGGGTAGCGGCATCTTCACTAGGAAGGCCAGAAAATTGATCTTTCATGACAAGATTCAACAAAGCAGCTTTAATTTCACAAGATTCAGCATCGGTAATAGGAGCAATCGGAGTGCTAATAAAATCATTATTGTTGGTATTGGGAAAGTCACACAATTTTGTATTATCTTGAGCCATCGTGACAATCAATCAATCCAACACACAAGCAAACAAGAAGCAAGAAAAAAGCGACGAACGAAAAAGGGCGAATAAAACGGCAAAGGTGAAGTGGGGGAGAGGAAAATGAGAGGCGAATGGCAAATAATGTAATGCGAGGGATAAGAGTTTGTGATGGGTACTTGCTATGTCTTGACTTGTGCGTAGATCTCCCCGGCAACGGCGCCATAAATCCTTATTGCTACCCCTTGAGCATGCGTTGGTTTTCCCTTGAAGAGGAAAGGGTGATGCAGCAAAGTAGCGTAAGTATTTCCCTCAGTTTTTGAGAAACAAGGTATCAATCCAGTAGGAAACTACACGCAAATCCCTAATACCTGCACAAACAATTAAGAACCTTGCAACCAACGCGATAAAGGGGTTGTCAATCCCTTCACGGCCACTAGCAAAAGTGAGATATGATAAAGATAATAAGATAAATATTTTCGTATTTTTGTTGTATAGATTGAAAAGTAAAGATTGCAAAATAAACGGCGACAGAAATAGCTAGTTGACGGAAGATTAGTATGATGGAAAATAGACCCGGGGGCCATAGGTTTCACTAGTGGCTTCTGTGACATCCCTAGTTCTGGTTTGCTCTAGGCTAGCTAGTCATGTGTGCATCATGTTTAATATTTGATAGAAATTTGAAATGGGGATGTTCAAACCCTAGCATTAAATCAACTCAACTAGGATGGATTAAAATCTTCCAATAAACCCAAAGTGACTTCAGGAAAAGTCCATCATTTTTGAAATTGGTGAAAACCTCTGACAAAAATTGGTGCTTATTTTCCCTAGGTCATTTCAGGTTTTTGGATTAAATCATAAGTATTTGAATTGGAGCATTTAATGGCTATAAATATTTTAAATGCTTCAATAATTCTGAAATGATTTGAGGGTTGTTGGAAATAATTCAAAAGGTGCCCACAAATATTTTCAGGAGTTTTGGAAGTGATTTAGTATTTTTACTAAATCAAAACAGAGCAAATAAATAGAAAACAGGAAGAAAAATAGGAAAACAGAGAAACTAACCTGGCGCTCACCTGTAGCTAACCGACCCAGCTGTGGCCCAGCACTCTGCGGCCCAGCCCAGCTGGCCGACGCCAGTCGTCGTCTCCACCGCGCCAGAAGGACGCCGAGCGCGTGCTCGCCGCGCGCGCCCATGCGCTTGGCCACCTCCTGCTTGGTTGGCCTCCCCGACCCCTCTGGACGATGCCACGCGCCACCCCGGGCCCCTCTCACTCCTCCCCCCATGCTCATCCCCTCCCCTGTCTCTCTCCCGCGACAACCGAGCAGAGCTCGTCGCCACCGCTTGCCGTTGGCGCACCCACAGCCTTCCCCGCGCCTCTCCGACGTAACCACGAGCTCCGCCACGACGTCGTCGTCCTCTCCATCGAGTCACGCGGCGCCAGAAGCTCTGCTGCATCTCCAACGCCGCCGATCTCGACCTCGGGCGCCGGTGATCCCCACCGTCGTTTCGCCGGACCCCGTGCCTCCCCTGCCTCGCCAGCAGCACCAGAAGAACCGCGGTGAGCCGTTGCACCGTTTCCCCCTTGCCTCGTTGCTTGATTCGCCCCCTAGCCGCACCAACCACCAGAGCCGAGCGCTCCCCGCCGCCGGCCATGTCGCCGCCGCGGTTGCAGCACCCGCACGTCGCACCAGAGCACGTAGGCGTTCTCAGCGCTTCCTCGGAAAGCCGCAGACCCCACCAGTTCGCCTCGAAACGCGCTGTAGCGCCTAACCCGTCGGTGCCCGAGCTCCGGCCGCCGCCGCGAGCTCGCTTCCGACGAGCTCGGTCCGTCCCAGCCCCTCCCGTCTGCCCTAGCAGATGCGCGCGAACGCCAGCTCGCCGTAGCTCCAAACCGCGCCGCAAATCACCGCCTGTAGCACCGTCCCGAGCAACTCCGGCGATCCTCCGCCGTCAGGTTTGGTCGCCGGCGTCCAACTCGGGTGGTTGGTGACGTGGCACCGTCGTTAGCGCCTAACTAACCCCCCTAGAGTCACTGACAGCAGGCCCCGCAGCGGGTCAAAGCCGGAGTCATGATCATGCATCATATTGTGCATTGCATTGATCGTGTTTTTTCTCTGTTTGCCGGTGTTGTCCCCTCTCGATAGACGTGGTTCCGACGATGAGTTCGATGACACTGATGAAGAGCTATATGATCTTCGGAAGTGCCAGGCAAGCAAAACCCCCTTGTTCATTCCGATATAATCCCCCTCTCTCGCTCCTGCTCTCTTTTACTGCATCAGGACAACAACGTTTCAACTGTTACATGCTGCGGTAGTTGAACCCCTTTCCTCTGCATGACCTGTCATTGTCACAGTAAATAGATGAAACCCACTAGCATGAGTAGGAGTTGTTTGAGCCCTGATGTGCCTACTCATTCATGCTTGTTTGTCATGCCTGCTATTGCTTAGAGTTGTGTCAGGTCTGATTCATCGAGAATGAATTGGAAAGTTGTGAACATGTCCTACTGTGTGAGAGCTAAGTGTGTGAACACGATTTGGTAAAGGTAGCGGTGAGAGGCCATGTAGGAGTACATGGTGGGTTGTCTCATGGAAACCGTCCTCAGGAACTGAGTTCTGTGTTTGTGATCCATGAACAGTTACTACCACACATTGGGTTCCGGTAACTCGACCCCTCTCGACTTATTAATCAACTTGATCTCTGTCCAGGAGTTGCAACTAGTTTCTGGTGTTTGTAGGTAGTGTTAGTAGTCTACCAAGTGGCACCCGGTACAGGTGGGCTTGGGACAGACTAGGCACACATGGCCTGGTGTACCGAGTGGCACCCGGATGCTGGGCTCGGGAACCCTGCACACATCGTTTGGGGCCGTGAGCGACACCCCAGCCGGATCTCCTTGCGGATGGAACCCGAATAGGCGATAAACCTGGACGAGAGACTTGTGTGGTTAGTCAGGTCGTGGCCGACTCCCTTGCCAGGCTTCCGCTTGAAGGTTGCCGAGGTACACGACGTGTACATGGTGGTAAGTGGCGAGAGCGTGTGTGACGAAGTACACCCCTGCAGGGTTAATATGATCTGTTCGAATAGCCGTGTCCGCGGTAAAGGACTTCTGGGTTGCCTTTAATAGTTCATAGACAAGTGAAAGTGGATACTCTGAAATGCGCAAGATAAGCGTGAGTGCTATGGATGGCGTTCTCGTAGAGAGACGGGATCGGATCCATAGTGGTGTATTGATATGGTGAATATGTGGACTCGTGTGCGCCACCTCAAAAGAGTTACTTGCAGTCGTAGTTCAGGATAGCCACCGAGTCAAAGCTGGCTTGCTGCAGTTAAACTCCACCACCCCCTTTGTTGATACCGATGCATATGTAGATAGTTCTGATGTAAGTCTTACTGGGTACATTTGTACTCACGTTTGCTTATTTTATGTTTTGCAGAGAGACGTCAGTCTCGCTAGTAGTTCCGTGTGGACTTCGACGTTTAGCTTGATACCTCAGCTACGATCTTGTGCCCTCGGCAGGGTCTTGTAGATAGTCAGGCTTCTCAGCCTTTTTCATTTATAGTTGTCTGTACTCAGACAAGTTAGGCTTCCGCATGTGCTTGTTGCTTGTATGCTCTGAATGTTGGGTCATGAGACCCATGTTTGTAATATCTGGCTCTTCGGAGCCTAATGAATAAATACTCTGAGTCGTAGAGTCTTGTTGTGATGGCATGCTGTATTTGCACATATCGAGCATATTGTGTGTATGATTGAAATGCTTGGTATGTGTGGGATCCGACAACCTAGTTGTTTATCCTTGGTAGCCTCTCTTATGGGGAAATGTAGTCTTGTGCTTCCATGAGCCATAGTAGTCTGCTACAGCCCGGTTCACCGGAGTCCTGCTAGCCCAGCACTACTGCTCCGGAACACTTGACTGGCCGGCATGTGATTCACTTCGTTCCTGTGTCTGTCCCTTCGGGGAAATGTCACGCGGTGACATCCGGAGTCCTGCCTAGCCTGCTACAGCCCGGGTTCCCGGAGTCCTGTTAGCCCAGAGCTACAGCCCGGATTCGCACGCTGCTGACCGACATGCTCGATGTTGATTCATGTATGCCTGTCCTCGTAAGTTAGTGTCACTTTGGGTTCACGACTAGTCATGTCGGCCCGGGTTCTCTGTCATATGGATGCTAGCGACACTATCATATACGTGAGCCAAAAGGCGCAAACGGTCCCGGACCATGGTAAGGCGACACCCGTGGGAATACCGTGCGTGAGGCCACAAAGTGATATGAGGTGTTACCGGCTAGATCGATGTGACTTGGAATCGAGGTCCTGACAGCTTCCCTCAAGATAGCATGTATTACGGTGGGTGAACAAATTACTACCGAGCAATTGATAGAATAGTGCATAGTTATGATGATATCTAAGGCAATGATCATGAATATAGGCATCACGTCCGTGTCAAGTAGACCGAAATGATTCTGCATCTACTACTATTACTCCACACATCGACCGCTATCCAGCATGCATCTAGAGTATTAAATTCATAAGAACGGAGTAACACATTAGGCAAGATGACATGATGTAGAGGGATAAACTCAAGCAATATGATATAAACCCCATCTTTTTATCCTCGATGGCAACAATACAATACGTGCCTTGCTGCCCCTGCTGTCACTGGGAAAGGACACCGCAAGATTCAACCCAAAGCTAAGCACTTCTCCCATTGCAAGAAAGATCAATCTAGTAGGCCAAACTAAACCGATAATTCGAAGAGACTTGCAAAGATATCAAATCATGCATATAAGAATTCAGAGAAGAATCAAATAATATTCAAAGATAATCAAGTTCATAAACCCACAATTCATTGGATCTCGGCAAACACACAGCAAAAAGAGTTACATCGAATAGATCTCCAAGAGAATCATGGAGAACTTTGTATTGAGATCCAAAGAGAGAGAAGAAGCCATCTAGCTAATAACTATGGAGCCGATGGTCTGTGGTGAACTACTCACGCATCATCGGAGAGGCCATGGTGTTGATGTAGAGGCCCTCCGTGATCGATTCCCCCTCCGGCAGATCGCCGGAAAAGGCCCCAAGATGGGATCTCACGGGTACAGAAGGTTGCGGTGGTGGAAAAAGTGTTATGTGGCTCTCCCCGAAGGTTTCAGGGTATAAGAGTATATATAGGCGAAAGAAGTAGGTTGGTGGAGCTGCGAGGGGCCCACGAGGGTGGGGGCGCGCCCTCCTGCCTCGTGGCCTCCTCGTGGCTTTCTTGACCTCCAATCCAAGTCTCCTGGATTGCATTTGTTTCAAAAAGGATCCTCGCGAAGGTTTTATTCCGTTTGATATTCCTTTTCTGCGAAACACTGAAATAGGCAAAAAACAACAATTTGCACTAGGCCTTCGGTTAATAGGTTAGTCCCAAAAATAATATAAAAAGGTATATTAAAGCCCATTAAACATCCAAAACAGATAATATAATGGCATGGAACAATCAAAAATTATAGATACGTTGGAGACGTATCAAAGCATCCCCATTCCTGCTCGTCCTCGAGTAGGTAAATGATAAAAACAGAATTTTTTATGTGGAATGCTACCTAACATAATTTTCATGTAATTCTCTTTATTGTGGCATGAATGTTCAGATCCAAAAGATTCAAGATAAAAGTTTAATATTGACATAAAAATAATAATACTTCAAGCATACTGACCAAGCAATTATGTCTTATCAAAATAACATAGCCAAAGAAAGCTCATCCCTACAAAATCATATAGTTTGGCCATGCTTCATTTTCGTCACACAAAATGCTCCCATTATGCATAACCCCGATGACAAGCCGAGCAATTAGTTCATACTTTTTAACGCGCCTCAGCCTTTTCAACCCTAACGCAATACATGAGCGCAAGCCATGGATATAGCACTATAGGTGGAATAGCATATGATGATGGGGGTTATGTGAGAAGAAAAAAAAGGAGAAAGTCTCACATTGACGCGGCTAATCAACGGGCTATGGAGATGCCCATCAATTGATGTCAATGTGAGGAGTAGGGATTGCCATGCAACGGATGCACTAGAGCTATAAGTGTATGAAAGCTCAAACTGAAAACTAAGTGGGTGTGCATCCAACTTGCTTGCTCATGAAGACCTCAGGCATTTGAGGAAGCCCATCATTGGAATATACACACCAAGTTCTATAATGAAAGATTCCCACTAGTATATGAAAGTGACAAAATAAGAAACACTCTATCATGAAGATCATGGTGCTATTTTGAAGCACAAGTGTGGAAAAAGGATAGTAACATTGTCCCTTCTCTCTTTTTCTCTCATTTTTTGTTTGGGCTTCTTTGGCCTCTTTTTTTTATTTGTGCTTCTTTGGCCTCTTTTTTATTCACAATTTTTCTCACATGGGACAATGCTCTAATAATGATGATCATCACACTTTTCTTTACTCATAACTCAATGTTACAACTCGATACTAGAACAAAAATATGACTCTATGTGAATGCCTCCGGTGGTGTACCGGGATATGCCATGAATCAAGAGAGACATGTATGAAAGAATTATGACAGTGGCCTTGCCACAAATATGATGTCAACTACATGATCATGCAAAGCAATATGACAATGATGGAGCGTGTCATAATAAACGGAATGGTGGAAAGTTGCATGGCAATATATCTCGGAATGGCTATGGAAATGCCATAATAGGTAGGTGTGGTGGCTGTTTTGAGGAAGATATAAGGAGGCTTATGTGTGATAGAGCGTATCGTATCATGGGGTTTGGATGCACCGGCGAAGCTTGCACGTACTCTCAAGGTGAGAAAGGGCAATGCACGGTACCGTAGAGGCTAGCAAATTGCGGAAAGGTAAGAGTGTGTATGATCCATGGACTCACATTAGTCATAAAGAACTCATATACTTATTGCAAAACTTTATTAGCCCTCGAAGCAAAGTACTACTACGCATGCCCCTAGAGGGATAGACTGGAAGGAAAAGACCATCGCTCGTCCCCGACCGCCACTCATAAGGAAAGCACTCAAAGAACACCACATGCTTCAAATTTGTCACACAACGTTTACCATACATGCATGCCATGGGGCTTTCCAACTTCAACACAAGTATTTCTCAATTCCACAGTTACCCAACTAGCATCACTCTAACATTACCACCTTTATATCTCAAAACCATTATCAAGTATCAAAGTATTCAATGTACTCTATATGAAAGTTTTTATCATACCCATCTTGAATGCCTATCATATTAGGACAAATTTTATAGCCCAAGCAAATTACCATGCTGTTCTAAAAGACTCTCAAAATAATATAAGTGAAGCTTGAGAGATCAATAATTTCTATAAAATATAACCACCACCATGCTCTAAAAAATATAAGTGAAGCACTAGAGCAAATTATCTAGCTCAAAAGATATAAGTGAAGCACATAGAGTATTCTAATAAATTCTGATTCATGTATGTCTCTCTCAAAAGGTGTGTACAGCAAGGATGATTGTGGTGAACTAAAAAGAAAAGACTCAAATCATACAAGACGCTCCAAGCAAAACACATATCATGTGGTGAATAAAAATATAGCCTCAAGTAAAGTTACCGATAGATGAAGACGAAAGAGGGGATGCCTTCCGGGGCATCCCCAAGCTTAGGCTCTTGCCACTCCTTATTCCATAATCCATCAAATCTTTACGCAGAAACTTGAAAACTTCACAACACAAAACTCAACAGCAAATCTCATGAGCTTCGTTAGTATAAGAAAACAAACCACACTTTAAGGTACTGTAATGAACTCATTCTTTCTCTACATTGGTGTTAAACCTACTGTATTCCAACTTCTCTATGGTTCATACCCCCCAATACTAGCCATAGATTCATCAAAATAAGCAAACAACACACGAAAAACAGAATCTGTCAAAAACAGAACAGTCTGTAGCAATCTGATTTGTTCGAATACTTCTGGAACTCCAAAAATTCTAAAAAATTAGGATTCCCCCACAAGTCGGGATGAGACTCCGGACGAAAAAATAATAATAAAAAGATGCCATAAAAAAGAGAGAAAGGCCCAAACAAAAAAATGAGAGAAAAAGAGAGAAGGGACAATGCTACTATCCTTTTACGACACTTGTGCTTCAAAGTAGCACCATGATCTTCATGATAGAGAGTCTCCTATGTTGTCACTTTTATACTAGTGGGAATTTTACATTATAGAACTTGGCTTGTATATTCCAATGATGGGCTTCCTCAAAATTGCCCTAGGTCTTCGTGAGCAAGCAAGTTGGATGCACACCCACTTAGTTTATTTTGTTGAGCTTTCATACACGTATAGCTCTAGTGCATCCGTTGCATGGCAATCCTTACTCACTCACATTGATATCTATTGCTGAGCATCTCCATAGCCCGTTGATACGCCTAGTTGATGTGAGACTATCTTCTCCTTTTTGTCTTCTCCACAACCACCATTCTATTCCACCTATAATGCTATGTCCATGGCTAACACTCATGTATTGCGTGAAAGTTGAAAAAGTTTGAGAACATGAAAAGTATGAAACAATTGCTTGGCTTCTCATCGGGGTTGTGCATGATTAAATACTTTGTGCGATGAAGATAGAGGATAGCCAGACTATATGATTTTGTAGGGATAACTTTCTTTGGCCATGTTATTTTGAGAAGACATGATTGCTTTATTAGCATGCTTGAAGTATTATTGTTTTTATGTCAATATTAAACTTTTAATTTGAATCTTATGGATCTGAACATTCATGCCACAATAAAGAGAATTACATTGAAAATTATGTTAGGTAGCATTCCACATCAAAAATTCTGTTTTTATCATTTACCTACTCGAGGACGAGTAGGAATTAAGCTTCCGGATGCTTGATACGTCTCCAACGCATCTATAATTTTTGATTGTTCCATGCAATTATATTATCCGTTTTGGATGTTTAATGGGCTTTAATATGCTCTTTTATATTATTTTTGGGACTAACCTATTAACCGAAGGCCTAGTGCCAGTTTCTGTTTTTTTGCCTATTTCAGTGTTTCACAGAAAAGGAATACCAAACGGAATCCAAACGGAATGAAACCTTCGCGATGATCTTAGTTGGAACAAACGCAACCCAGAAGACTTGGAGTTGAAGTCTGGAACTCTGCGAGGCGGCCACGAGGCAGGAGGGCGCGCCCAGGGGGGTAGGCGCGCACCCTCCCTCGTGGGCCCCACGGTGCTCCACCGACGTACTTCTTATAACCAAAAAACATCAGGGGGAGCCACAAAACCACTTTTCCACCGCCGCAGCCTTCTGTACCCATGAGATCCCATCTTGGGGCCTTTTCCGGTGATCTGCTGGAGGGGGAATCGATCACGGAGGGCTTCTACATCAACACCATAGCCTCTCTGATGAAGCGTTAGTAGTTTACCACAGACCTTCGGGTCCATAGTTATTGGCTAGATGGCTTCTTCTCTCTCTTTGGTTCTCAATACAAAGTTCTCCTCGATGTTCTTGGAGATTTATTCGATGTAATACTTTTTGCGGTGTGTTTGCCGAGATCTGATGAATTGTGGATTTATGATCAAGATTATCTATGAATATTATTTGGTTCTTCTCTGAATTCTTATATGCATGATTTGATATCTTTGCAAGTCTCTTCGAATTATCGATTTAGTTTGGCCTACTGGATTGATCTTTCTTGCAATGGGAGAATTGCTTAGCTTTGGGTTCAATCTTGCGGTGTCCTTTCCCAATGACAGTACGGGCAGCAAGGCAAGTATTGTATTGTTGCCATCGAGGATAAAAAGATGGGGTTTATATCATATTGCTTGAGTTTATCCCTCTACATCATGTCATCTTGCTTAATGCGTTACTCAGTTCTTATGAATTTAATACTCTAGATGCATGCTGGATAGCGGTCGACGTGTGGAGTAATAGTAGTAGATGCAGAATCATTTCGTTCTACTTGACACAGACGTGATGCCTATATTCATGATCATGCCTAGATATTCTCATAACTATGCGCTTTTCTATCAATTGCTCGACAGTAATTTGTTCACCCACCATAATATATGCTATCTTGAGAGAAACCAGTAGTGAAACCTATGGCCCCTGGGTCTGTTTTACATCATATTAGTTTCCCATCAACTTGCCAATTTCTGTCGCCGTTTAGTTTGCAATCTTTACTTTCCAATCTATACAACAAAAATGCCAAAAATATTTATCTTACTATGTTTATTAGATCTCACTTTTGCGAGTGATCGTGAAGGGATTGACAACCCCTTTATCGCGTTGGTTGCAAGGTTCTTGATTGTTTGTGCAGGTACTAGGTGACTTGCGTGTAATCTCCTACTGGATTGATACCTTGGTTCTCAAAAACTGAGGGAAATACTTACGCTACTTTGCTGCATCACCCTTTCCTCTTCAAGGGAAAACCAACGCATGCTCAAGAGGTAGTGTGGCTCAAGGTGTCGACGAATAATTAGAGGACCATTCGATGTATTCTGCATGATGAAGTATTATGGAGGACACGAACCATCTGAACATTTTGTGCAGTTCCACTAAAATCAAGCTGAGCATCCCTGTCTGCATAAATACAGAAAAAGCGTGATGAATATAATAGTGGTACTAGTTGATTAAACATACGCTTACAACTATAATCATCTTCATTATCTAAATAGGAAAAGATAGCAATACAATAGCTTGAATTAAACATTTATTCAAAACAACAACAATATAATCAGCACAACATAACAAAGCACGATCATGTGGATGAAGGCCGATACTGACCTCGTCTGTTACAGCTGTGCCGGCGACTGACTTGGTCATACCTTTTCTTGTGGAGTGAATTTTGCACCCCACGTGCTATTGACTTGAGTTTTCCTTGGTCTGCAGACTAGTCATGTCACCAGCGTCTACGATACTCTATAGATTCTCGATCATTCCTTCTGTAATGTAGCGCAAACAGTGACTGCTTCTTTCTGCAAAGTGGTAAGACCAATAGGACCCACTAATGCAACAGTTTGCCTTAAACACATTGGCTCCTTTTGTGCACTTCAACTAAAATCAAAGTCAAAATAAAACCGAGCACAAGTTTCGATATCCCTGTATTCAACAATAGGTACAAGGGAAACAATTACTGAGAAATAATGGTTGATGACTTATACTCCCAGAAGAAAAACATCAACTGATCTTAATCAGTGTGATTCATTCATATTAACTGAGACATTATCTTAACAATGCCTTGTTTCAACATGTATAAAGAAAGACAAAGCAGAAAGTACCATTCCTAAAACAATGCGACTGATTCATATTAACAGAGACATTATCTTAACAATACCTTGGTTAAACATGTAGAAAGAACTACAAAGCAGGATAGTACCATTTGTAAAACACTGTAACTGATATATAATAACAGAGACATTATCTCAACAATACATTTTTTAAACATGTACTCCGGCCGATCCCTAACAGAAATGGTACTCCCGCTGATCCCTAACAAGTGTTGAAGTTTTGAACTAAGATTCAGTAGTTAATTCTAAAAGTGGCATTGCTTAATTTTACCAACGGCATTAGATTAACAAAAAGCATAAACAGTTCCAGGGGAGAGTGGGCGCAACAACACCATGTGCTTCCATCTACTTATAGAGGGGGTGATGCAGACACTACTAGGGAAAAGCCTAGCAGTAGTGCTGATTGCGCTACTGCTACAGCGCTACAGCTAAAGGTTAGCAGTAGCGTTTTTTTACCCGCGCTACTGTTATAGGTACTTAGTAGTAGCGCTTCCTGCAAAAGGCGCTACTGGTAATTACTAGTAGCGCGTCTCTCTGGCCGCGCTACTATTATTATTCTGTATTCTATTTCTTTATTTTATGTCGTATTCATACACCATTATACAAGTTTTCATACAGTACCAATTTAGAGATTGTTTTTACATTATAATGAGTTATTAAATCACTAGGTGAAAGAACCGCGGATTAGTTTCAATCCACTTGAAACTAATCCGCGGTTCTTTCACCAATGACATAATAACTCATCATCATCATATCATTAACAACTTATCATCATAATACATCATTGTCATATAACAACTCCTCATGCATGATGATTATTTTCATCAATGAGACATCATATAGCAAGTTGGTCACTAGTCATAATCACAACTCCTCATCATCATTAACTCTAACACACTGTAGCACATAATAACACATTGTACCTAGGACCTAGTCCTCTCTCATAGGACCTACTACGCTCTCTTAGGTAAAATAGCATAAAACAAGAGAGGCCCTGACTCTCCATTATGAAGAAAGGAGATTATCCTGTCTCCAATTCTTGCACTTCGCACAATATTGCTTACAAGTAGCTCCCTATGATTGACCATACATTTTTCGAATCTTTGATTGTTATGTCTTCATCGGTTTTAGAAATCCGGTATGAACAGCAGTGATGCGTAGGATGACCTGGCCGTAAGTTCATAACATCAAGGCGACCATACGGAAACATCTGATGAGGCACATAATCCTTTGGGATTTTCTGTTGAAAAACATAGTAATAACTTCGTAGTTAGCAATGTAGTTGAGTTTTAGAAGAAGTTATGCAAAAGATGCGCGGATGTCGTAATAATAAAAAATCTTACCATGACATCTCCATGGATGTTACCGTAGTTCAACACGTGCACTAGTGGACCATAATGTGGAGGAGTTTGATAATAGATATTGTAATTCTCAAGATCACTAATAAAGAGATCAGATGATTTTTCTCCTGATAAGTTAATTCCAAGCCATCGGTGTAGTAGGTTCTGTCTACCATCTTCCGCACATTCTTTGAAGAATGAAAATAAGCTATCAATGGAAATAAGCTGTCAACTATTTTGAAATAAACAATATAAATTACTTACTAACTATGTTTGAGAAACTCAAATAGCGGTAGAATTGGAAGAGTATCAACAAGGACCCAAATGTCCATATTGTCTTGGGTGATGTCAGGATCACCAAGATCCATGGTGACAAGCATACCCTCATGAAAACCATACAACTTGCAAAGTGCTTCCCAATTCGGGCAACCAAAATGGGTTACGCTCTCAGAATTGTGTAGATTTACATCTAAATCGATACCATCATGGGTCCTTAGGTGAATTATCGTTGTTTCCATACTTTCATGATCTTCAAAATCCATCCTATCTAAGACACAGCGTCTTGCATGGCATGGATAAGCTAGTCGAATTGTAAAAGAAGAGAATTACACGTTGAAGTAGCAGAAGTCGTTCTTAATTAAAAAAACACTTGTCGTCGTTGCGTATCATTTCAACATCGAAGATCTCCTGGAGCTTAATGCTGAAGCGCCGCTACCAGGTGAGGCCTGTCGCACAAACCCCAATCGTCGCCACACCAGTCGCACTCCGCCGGGAGACTTTCGTCCTCCTCCGACGACATCGACGACATTTCCTATGTTCATAATTCAAAGATTAAACTTGTACAATTAAATATATGTCCTACAAAAACTAAATTAGATCATTATTATTCATCACGGGTTGACTATCGGTCTGTCGAGTCTTTTCTTGAAAACTCTCAGCTCACGTGGTGTATATATTCGACCGTCGATGATGGTAGCTACTCTTGTCATTCAAAAGTGCATTACACCAAAATGTCTAGCACCTTGGAATGAAGAAGAAGCTACCCACACGACAACAGTCGGCATTATTCTTCTCTCATATATATGGTGGAGTCCCGATAGACTTGGTGTTTACATTCGACCGTTGGTGATGGTTGCTCCTCCTTTCGTCCCCAAGTGCATTACACTAGAATGTCTAGCACAGGGGGACGAAGGAGAAGCGACCCCCACGACAACAATCGGGATTCTTCGTCCTCTCTCATATATGGTGGACACACTCCCTCACTGATTTTTCTACCGTCGACGATGGAGCTTTGACAGACTTAAAGTCAACCCGAAATGTTGTTTAATTACTTTGTATAAAATCCAGGCCACTCGATATTTCCTACATATTGTAGCTCAAGTCATGCCAAAATTCGCGGAAAAATACGACATGACCTTTGCTAAAAAAGAACATATCAATTGCCTGAAATTTGCCGGAACGGAAATTAATCAACACTCTGACAAAACATAGGCCAGTCGGAGGTGTTACCTGCAAACATGGCTAGCCACTTGGGCAAGCACATATCCTATTTGAGCAACACAAGATATACAGGTTTATATCTACATCATATGAGCATTCAAACTTGATGGTAATTGCATTTCAATGGTTGAAAATATGAACAAAAACATTTCAAAATATATTATAGGACTCATATTGACATGGAGATTTGGCTGGTCTCACCTCGAGGTCGGAGGGGGTCGGTGACGGGGACGACGGCGGGGATGATGGAGGGGCTCCTTGATTTCTGCAAAAACGAAAACCCTGTAATCTATCTACTAATCGAATGCATACGCCTTGCATAGTGCTCTCCAATTTGAGCATTCAAGATAGGAGTAGTTCTCCAATTTGAGAATTCAATAAGCAAAACCAAATCATGTATTCAAATTAGCATGCATTCATTAAGCAAAACAAAATCATCCCTTTCGTCCGGACATCATCGAATATTATCACTAATACATCTCGAATAGTATCATACATATAACATCAGTAATACAGCTAAACCCCTAGTGAACGACAGGTATCGGCACGGGCAGTGGACACCCAAAGAGAAGGAACCATCACAGGATCGTAGCTCCAGTGAGATCCCTGGAGAACCTGCCAGGTATTGGAGAACCTGCCCTCCAATGCAACCTTGTAGCGACGAATGTGCTCGTCCTCCTCTCTGACACGGTGACATACCACTTCCACGGGGTCCTCAAGCCTCCGCATCGTCACTGGCCCACGCGACCGCCACCAAAGAAGGTTCGGGTCAACGATGGGCTGGCTCCTCACCAAGTTGCGCCCCTCGGAAGGTAGTGAGGGAGTCCTGGATTAGGGGGTCCTCGGATAGCCAGACTATATACTTCTGCCGGACTGTTGGACTATGAAGATACAAGACTCAAGACTTCGACCCATGTCCGGATGGGACTCTCCTTGGCGTGGAAGGCAAGCTTGGCAATATGGATATGAAGATCTCCTCCCTTGTAACCGACTCTGTGTAACCCTAGCCCCCCTCCGGTGTCTATATAAACCGGAGGGTTTAGTCCGTAGGACCAACAATCATACCATAGGCTAGCTTCTAGGGTTTAGCCTCTACAATCTTGTGGTAGATCAACTCTTGTAATACTCATATCATCAAGATCAATCAAGCAGGAAGTAGGGTATTACCTCCATCGAGAGGGCCCGAACCTGGGTAAACATTGTGTCCCCCGCCTCCTGTTACCATCCGCCTCAGATGCACAGTTCGGGACCCCCTACCCGAGATCCGCCGGTTTTGACATCGACATTGGTGCTTTCATTGAGAGTTCCAGTATGCCGTCATTATAAGGAAGGATGGCTCGTCTTGTTGTCAGGGACACCATCACCTCTGGGGGAGCCCTGGCTGTAGGCCAAACTCTCCGACTAGGCGGCTTCGTCATGACCACCCGTTCGGCCACTGCACTACCAGAAAAAGGCCTACTAGTGGCGCACTAGTTTTGCCTACTAATGGCGCACTACTGGTGCGCCACTAGCATCACGCCACTAGTAATTTTTACTAATGGCGCACCGCTGGTGCGCCATTAGTATCTGGTATACTAATGGCGCACCAGTGGTGCGCCATTAGTATATGGCACGGTGCGCCATTACTATCTGACTTAGTAATGGCGCACCACATAGAAGTGCGCCATTAGTAACAATTTTTTTTCAAATATTTTTTTCAAAAAAAAAAGTTTTTCAAAAAATTTTCAATTTTTTTTTTCCAATTTTTTCTTAATCTCGGATCACTATGGCTTAATCTCAGGTCAATATGCTTTATTTCAAGTCAAATCACGCTAAGTGGTCAAACATCCCGGAAGGTCACCCATCCTCACACTACTCCAGCCCGAGCACGCTTAACTTCGCGGTTCTATCCAACCCCAGCACCACCTCACTTAACAGCCACTCGTTGATATATCTATCATATCAATCCTATTAAACCTTGTTGATGTCTAGGACTTTGTTCATATTCATGAGTATGATGAAATTTTGAAAAATATTTCAAACTTCCCTGTCATATTACGAATCATTTTTTGAAAAAAAAATCCAAAAAAAATTCAAAACCAATATTTTTTTCTGTTACTAGTGGCGCACCTAGCAACCTATGCGCCACTAGTAAGTTTGAAATTTTTTGAATTTTTTTGCCTCCAGATCTTGAAAGCCCCGTATCTTTTTTTCTATTAGGTTTTTGAGGATTTTGAAAATGTTTAACGGGGTTCCCATTTGTTAATTTTGTTAATTTCAGAGAGATTTTGCAAATAAAGTTGAAATTCATATTTGTTAATTTTCCCAACAACTAGACCACATATCACATGGGAAACTTATTTTATTTTATTTTTTTGACATTTCCATCATTTTCTTTTATTTTTTTAAAACTGAAAAGGCGGTCCACGGGGGGGGGGGTGCATTCGGTGGAATGGGCCAAGTTACTAATGGCGCACCGTGGGGGTGGTGCGCCATTAGTAGTTCAACTAGTAATGGCGCACCACCCCAACCGTGCGCCATTAGTAGTTTTTCAAAAAATAATAATTTTGAAACAAAATTTGTAACAAAATTACTAATGGCGCACCTGTGAGTGGTGCGCCATTAGTATTTCAACTACTAATGGCGCACCACTCCCACGGTGCGCCATTACTAGTTGAAATACTAATGTAGTTTAAAAAATAAAAATAAAAAAAAAATTGAATTTTTTTTGAAACATAATTACTAATGGCGCACCGTGGGATGGTGCGCCATTACTAGTTGAACTACTAATGGCGCACCATCCCACGGTGCGCCATTAGTAGTTTTGAAAAAATGTAAATTTTTTTTTACTAATGGCGCACCGTGGATGTGGTGCGCCATTAGTATTTTCACACTAATGGCGCACCAACACATGGTGCGCCATTAGTATTTAGTAATGGCGCACCACATGTACAGTGCGCCATTAGTGTCCATATTGGCTATAGCTGTTTTTGTAGTAGTGCTGCGCCGACGATGACTTCTTGAGTCATCAAAAATAGCCTCCGCATCGGCTCGGAACTTACCGAGCGGATGAATCCAATGGAGCTCTCCTCTTTGAACGAGCTCTTGGATCGCATCGCCGCTTTGGGAGTCGCTACGGACTATGATCAGATTGGGCTTAAACCCGACCAAAGGGAGATTAACTCTCTGCCGGTCACCCATCAGATAGCGGTGGTGGAGGAGCATTGCGGCAATTCTTCCTCTATCTTGAGGACAAACTATGTCCGGATTCCTGAGCTCTCTGAGCCGGATAATCGTCTACAGGAGGACATCGCCCAAACCCTGAACCTAGAATCAGGCAGCGGGCCAGACCTACTGGGCAACATCCCGGAGCCCGAACTTCCAAGATCGGAAACTCCATCGCCCCTGGGTCTCAGATCGGGTCAAGGTTCGGACTTAAATACACCCACCCACCCAGATATAAACGATCTTTCCCACATTAGGCAAGAGCCCCAGGAGACAGTACATCACTATTGGGCCAGATTCCTCCTTGTAATAAACAAGGTCAAGGACTGTTGCGAGGAAGACGCAATTTCATTGTTTTGCAATAATTGCACGGACAAGGGAATCCTCAATGCCATAAGTCGCCGTGACATAGCACACTTTGCTGACTTGGCGGCCATAGTACGGAAGTACTATGCGATGGAAAGCGACACACAGCCTTAGAGCATGTTGGGTACTCCGGCAGGTGGCCAAGAGCGGTGAAGATCTCCTCATTAAAAATACCGCAGAGCACCACCCCGTGGATAACAACAATACAGTATTGACAGTCTTCGAGACCTTCGCCTCAAATATAGGCATAAGCGAGGACTCCGCAGCCTTGCCGAAGTATGACGAACCTAAATTCCGAATAGCCCGAGCACCAGCCGCCTTGGTCCTTAGTCCAATTGTGGACGGCGGCAGCGGATTAAACCTCATTTATGAGGAGACTCTTCAAAAAATGGAAATAGACAGAAACCACATTGAGCAAAGCAGCACGACCTTCAGAGGAATCATCCCTAGTCCGGAGGCACGATGCGCTGGGAAAATCACACTAGATGTGGTATTCGGCACGCCGGAGAATTATAGGTCCGAAGAAATTACATTCCAAGTGGCCCCGTTCAGTACCGGATACCACGCCCTTCTAGGGTGGGAGGCATTCACGATCTTCCAAGCCATACCCCATTACGAGTACATGAAGCTCAAAATGCCCGGGCCCAATGGAATCATCACTCTAGCTAGTGATCCGGACATAGCACTCCGCGCCGAAAACAAACAACCGCACTGGCCCTCGAGGCATTATCCGAAGCCCTTGCGGCCGAGGAATTAACTGCGCTGCGCTCCACAGTGGACAGGGACGACGTAATATTCGACAAAAGATCCAAGTCCACCTCTATTAAACCAGCAGATGAAATAGTCAAATTCCAAGTCCACCCAACGGACCCTGCAAAAATAGCATCCATCGGGCACGGTTAAACCCCGCTGTAGACGCCACACTACGGGAGTTCCTGCGCGAGAATTGGGACATATTGGCCTGGCATCCTTCAGACATGCCAGGAATCCCACGCAGGCTCGCCGAGCATAGCCTTAACATTCTAAAGGGATTCAAGCCGGTCAAGCAGACTCTTCGGCGTTTCTCTGAACCTAAGCGACAAGCCATCGGAGAGGAGCTAGCCAAGTTACTGGAGGCCGGATTCATTAGAGAAATAAAACATCCGGACTGGCTAGCAAACCTGGTGATGGTACCAAAGAAGGACAAATCCTGGCGCCTATGCATCGATTTTCAAGGACCTTAATAAGGCTTGCCCAAAGGATCCCTTCCCCCTCCCTCGCATCGATCAAATTATCGATGCTACCATAGGACATGACTCATTGTGCTTCCTCGACGCATACTCCGGTTACCACCAAATTAAGATGGCGGTGTCCGATCAAGCCGCAACGGCATTTACCACTCCATACGGCCCCTTCTGTTTTAACACAATGCCCTTCGGGCTCAAAAACGCCGGTGCAACATATCAACGCATGATTCAGACATGTCTGGAAAAACAGATCGGCAAAACAGTGGAGGCATACGTAGACGATGTGGTCATTAAAACCAGACACGTCGAATCCTTAGTAGACGACTTGAGGCTCACGTTCGACAATCTCCGAACGTACGACATCAAGCTCAATCCGGAAAAATGCGTTTTCAGCGCCGCGACTTCTTCCTCTGCTCGCGAGCCCTGCTTCACTGTTGCGCCTCCCTGGCCTCGCTGTCTCTGCCGCATGCCAGCAGCACATCCACCTCGCCGTCGACCTCCTGTTGCCGTGGAGCCAAGGTCACCGCACTGTACAAATACGTTGAGAGGACCCGGATCGCCAAGTTCTTTTCGGAGACCTCTCCAAGACGAGGATACGCCAAGACCCATTCGTGGATTTCGTCAAGTTCGAGCACCGCTGAACGAGGGCTTTTGCTGTAACGCCCCGAGACCGACGCTTCACACGCCTTCCATGTTTTCGTTGTCGCCGTGTGTTTATTATGTTTGTTGCATTATCATAATTGTTTTGCATATTTCATTCCTATATGTTTATGCCATGATCATGTTGCGAGCCTTGTCATTTTGCTTCTTGCATCATGTTCATGTTATATTATACTGCATTGCACCATCCTTGCTTTGTTCTATGCTTCATGATGTGATGTGCCTCTTGTCATTCTATTGCATTGCATCATGATCGTTATGCCTTGTTTTTCATATTTAAGTTTTGTTGTGTGTTCTTGTGTGAACCCCTCTTGTTCTTATCTCCACCTCATTTTGTTCCATGCACATACCAGCAACAATTCATCAAGTTCACCCAAGTTTCTATCCCATCCAAACTTCTCCTTTTCCCTTTCTTTCAATTACTTCGCTAGTGACATTTTCTGCTCCAGATTAATGTTAACTATATTTCTTTATTCCCTACACCATGCCAAGACCACCTCCTCCAGTTTTCAAGTCTTTTGGAAGTGTTCTGGTTGGGCTAAGGATTTATTCAAGCTTGAATTATTTTCAAACATGTTTGAATTGCGGTCTCTAAAAATTACCAGAGCATTTTATTCAAATTCTACATAATTCCTGATGTCCAGGAATATTTTGTTCTTAGCCTAATTCTTCTCAAAAACTCCCTAACCTTTTCCTTTTCTAAACCTGGAGATTCAAAGTTTCAGAAAAGAAGAAAATGGAAGGGGCCTCCCAGCAGCGCACTTTGGGCCTCCCAACTCCAGCCGACCCAGCCCAGTGCCCCAAACGGCCACCTGCTCCATTTCCCCTCCGTCTCCCTCGCTTCAGACACAGAGCGCTCGCGCCATCGCGCCATGAGCTCACGGACATCGAGGCCAGCACGTCCCGCGCCCCTATAAAGCCCCGCAGCGATCCCTAGGGATTTCCTCCGCCCTCCTCGCGCCGTCATCTCTCTCTTCCTCCCCCCTGTTTCCCTTCTTCTTCAAGAACAAAGAGCACCACCGAGAGCGTCGCCGCTCTTCACCAACTCGCCCGACCTTCCTCGTCGCCGTCTCCGACCAGCGCCGTCACCTAGACCTTGCCTCCACCCCGGAACTCGCACCACCGCTGGAGATGCTCCATCCCTCGCCCGACCCAGCAGGCCGTCCTCGTCGCCCCAAGGTCCAGGCCGTCGTTCCCCTGCTCCTCCCTTCTCCTTTCTGTTTCTTCCTCCTGCCCCTACTCACCCCCGATCTCTCTCTCTGGTTCTCTGTAAACATCAGCCGTCGCCGCCGCCCTGCTCCCTCCTCTCTTTTTCCCCTGCCTCCTTTTTTCTCTTTCTCTTCACTATCCTGACCGCCATGGGCGTCCTCTGTAGGAACAGCCGCCGCCTTGATCTGCCATGGCCGCCCTCAAGAAAAGTGCTGCCGCCGGAGTTCCTCGTCGCCGGGAACTGCCTCCTCGACCCTTGGACTACCCGGATCCGCCGCGCCCGCTGGTCCCCTGCGCCTGCATCGCGCCTCTGCCGTCTTCTGCATCGCCTTGAACCCCTGCTGCTGCCTTTGTTCTTCAGAAACGAGCAGCAACTTGCTCGTCTCTCCTCTTGAGCACGCCTGGGCCAGCGCGCCTCCCCAAGGCCCAATGTGAGCAGCCCCAGTCTTTTCCCACTATTGGCCCAGCAAGTTTCAGCCCGTGGATGTTTTTTTTCCCTGGACGAATTTGCTAAATATCCTGTGCATGCATATTTACAGTAAAATGCCATCATATTAAAGTGTTAATAAGTAATTATCCATGCATCCAAATTAAATATGTCATATATGTAAAATGTCTAGAATTGCATCTAGTTTCATAATATGCTGCTTGCATCCATGTTAAAAATGTTTACAATGCTGTTTGTTTAAATTTGCTCGATTGCCATGTAAAAATGATTTATTTCATAACTACATAACCGTAGCTCCGAATTTAATAAACTTTATATGTAAATGGGGTAGAAAAATGCCTAGTTTAACATGGTGCACTTTATTTTGCTGTTTAACAACTTTAAAATATGGTTTAGGGCAGAACAGTAGCTAATTCAAAATATGGACATGAGGATTTTCCTAAATTGTTGTTTGTTGTTCTGGCCTCATTTAAACTTGCCTAAATAGTCAGTTTAATTATGCTTCACCTCTTGCCACGTTAATAAACATTTAATATTGTTGAGTACATAACCGAGAGTGAACTAAATAATTGATGTGGTGTTTTGTTAATATGCAACTCGTTGCAAATTGAGCTCCACTTAACTTGTAGTATTGTTTGCTGCATATTGCCATGTCATGCCTCATTAAACCGGACATGCATCATACTTGATTGTGCATCATGCCATGCTGATGCTTGTTGGTTTACCATGTTGTTTGCTTCTTTCCGGTTTGCTTCTCTCGGTAGCTTCGGTTTGTTCCGGAGTTGTGAGGATTCGTTTGACTACGTCCGTTTGTCTTCCTCTTGGAGTTGTTCTTCTTCCTAGCGGGATTTCAGGCAAGATGACCATACCCTCGAAATCACTTCTATCTTTGCTTGCTAGCTGTTCGCTCTATTGCTATGTCGCGCTACCTACCACTTGCTTATCAAGCCTCCCAAATTGCCATGAACCTCTAACCTTTGTCACCCTTCCTAGCAAACCGTTGCTTGGCTATGTTACCGCTTTTGCTCAGCCCCTCTTATAGCGTTGGTAGTTGCAGGTGAAGTTGAAGTTGGTTCCAGGTTGGAACATGGATATTTTTGGGATATCACAATATATTTTATTTTAATTAATGCATCTATATACTTGGTAAAGGGTGGAAGGCTCGGCCTTATGCCTGGTGTTTTGTTCCACTCTTGCCGTCCTAGTTTCCATCATACCGGTGTTATGTTCCTTGATTTTGCGTTCCTAACGCGGTTGGGTGATTTATGGGACCCCCTTGACAGTTCGCTTTGAATAAAACTATTCCAGCAAGGCCCAACCTTGGTTTTACATTTGCCTCACCTAGCCTTTTTCCCTTGGGAGTTGCGCATCCCGAGGGTCATCTTTATTTTAACCCCCCCGGGCCAGTGCTTCTCTAAGTGCTGGTCTGAACCGAGTAGACTGCGGGGCCCCCTCGTGGAAACTCGAGGTCTCGTTTTACTCGTAGGATGTCTCATCCGGTGTTGCCCTGAGAACGAGATATGTGCAGCTCCTATCGGGATTGTCGACACATCGGGCGGCTTTGCTAGTTTTGTTTTACCATCGTCGAAATGTCTTGTAACCAGGATTCCGAGACTGATCGGGTCTTCCCGGGAGAAGGAATATCCTTCGTTGACCATGAGAGCTTATAATGGGCTAAGTTGGGACACCCCTGCAGGGTATAAACTTTCGAGAGCCGTGCCCGCGGTTATGTGGCAGATGGGAATTTGTTAATATCCGGTTGTAGAGAACTTGACACTCGACTTAATTAAAATACATCAACCGCGTGTGTAGCCGTGATGGTCTCTTTTCGGCGGAGTCCGGGAAGTGAACACGGCTTTTGAGTTATGTCTGACGTAAGTAGGAGTTCAGGATCACTTCTTGATCATTACTAGTTGACGACCGTTCCTTTGCTTCTCTTCTCGCTCTTATTTGCGTATGTTAGCCACCATATATGCTTAGTGCTTGCTGCAGCTCCACCTCACTACCCTTTCCTTCCTATAAGCTTAAATAGTCTTGATCTCGCGGGTGTGAAATTGCTGAGTCCTCGTAACTCACAGATTCTTCCAAAATAGTTGCAGGTGTCGAGGATACCAGTGCAGGTGACGCTACTGAGCTCAAGTGGGAGCTCGATGAAGATCTTGTTCGCTGTGTTGTTTCTTTTCATGTTGATCAGTAGTGGTGCCCAGTTGGGACGATCAGGGATCTAGCATTTGGGGTTGTCTTCTTTTATCTTGGTTCCGTAGTCGGACCTATGTGTGTACTCTGATTGGTGTATGATTTATTTATGTATTGTGTGAAGTGGCGATTGTAAGCCAACTCTTTATCCCATTCTTGTTCATTACATGGGATTGTGTGAAGATGACCCTTCTTGCGACTAAACCACAATGCGGTTATGCCCCTAAGTCATGCCTCGACACGTGGGAGATATAGCCGCATCATGGGCGTTACATTTGCCTTGCTCATTTTGGACGAGCCAAGTTCCTCTCCGAAAGTGTACGACTACCAACGAGTACCTCTACCGTCGCCATGTACAACTACTTCCACTACCGCCGCAAGAACGTCTACTTCCTTCTACACTGCATCGAACTCGTTCCGCCCCAAAAACGCACGCTTCAAAGGTATAATGACGAGATGACCGCCGTGGACCGAATGCATGTGTTGTATGAGATGCACTGTTTGCACCGTGTCCGATTTGTCACTCGTTTCCATGCCACTTGAAGGAAATATGCCCTAGAGGCAATAATAAAGTATTATATATTTCCTTATATCATGATAAATGTTTATTATTCATGCTAGAATTGTATTAACCGGAAACGTAATACATGTGTGAATACACAGAGTGTCACTAGTATGCCTCTACTTGACTAGCTCGTTAATCAAAGATGGTTATGTTTCCTAGCCACAGACATGAGTTGTCATTTGATTAACGGGATCACCTCATTAGGAGAATGACGTGATTGACTTGACCCATTTCGTTAGCTTAGCACCCGATCGTTTAGTATGTTGCTATTGCTTTCTTCATGACTTATACATGTTCCTATGACTATGAGATTATGCAACTCCCGTTTACCGGAGGAACACTTTGTGTGCTACCAAACGTCAGAACGTAACTGGGTGATTATAAAGGTGCTCTACAGGTGTCTCCAAAGGTACTTGTTGGGTTGGCATATTTCGAGATTAGGATTTGTCACTCCGATTGTCGGAGAGGTATCTCTGGGCCCACTCGGTAATGCACATCACTGTAAGCCTTGCAAGCATTGTGACTAATGAGTTAGTTGCGGGATGATGTATTACGGAACGAGTAAAGAGACTTGCCGGTAACGAGATTGAACTAGGTATCGAGATACCGACGATCGAATCTCGGGCAAGTAACATACCGATGACAAAGGGAACAACGTATGTTGTTATGCGGTCCGACCGATAAAGATCTTCGTAGAATATGTGGGAGCCAATATGGGCATCCAGGTCCCGCTATTGGTTATTGACCGGAGAGGTGTCTCGGTCATGTCTACATAGTTCTCGAACCCAAAGGGTCCGCACGCTTAAAGTTACGATGACAGTTATATTATGAGTTTATGTGATTTGATGTACCGAAGGATGTTCGGAGTCCCGGATGTGATCACGGACATGACGAGGAGTCTCGATATGGTCGAGATGTAAAGATTGATATATTGGACGACTATATTCGGACACCGGAAATGTTCCGGAGAAGTTTCGGATTAAACCGGAGTGCCGGAGGGTTACCGGAACCCCCCGGGGAAGTATTGGGCCTTGGTGGGCCTTGAGGGGAGAGAGAGGGCAGCAGCCAGGAGGTGGCGCGCCCCCTCCCAAGGGAAATCCTAGTTGGACTAGGAGAGGGGGGCGCAGCCCCCTTTCCCTCTCCCTCTCACTCTCTTTCCTTCCCCCCTCTTTTCCTAGTAGGACTAGGAAAGGGGAGTCCTACTCCTACTAGGAGGAGGACTCCCCCTCTCTCCTTGGCGCGCCTAGGGCAGCCGGCCTCCCCCTTGCTCCTTTATATACGGGGGTAGGGGCACCTAAGGACACACTTGATATACGATATTTTAGCCGTGTGCGGTGCCCCCTCCACTAGATTACACCTCGATAATACCGTCGCGGAGCTTAGGCGAAGCCCTGTGTCGGTGGAACATCATCATCATCACCACGCCGTTGTGCTGACGAAACTCTCCCTCAACACTCGGCTGGATCAGAGTTCGAGGGACGTCATCGAGCTGAACGTGTGTAGAACATGGAGGTGCCGTACGTTCGGTAATTGATCGGTCGGATCGTGAAGACGTACGACTACATCAACCGCGTTGTGATAACGCTTCCGCTGTCGGTCTACGAGGGTACGTGGACAACACTCTCCCCTCTCGTTGCTATGCATCACCATGATCTTGCGTGTGCGTAGGAATTTTTTTGAAATTACTACGTTCCCCATCAGTGGCATCCGAGCCTGGTTTTATGCGTTGATGCTATGCATGAGTAGAACACAAGTGAGTTGTGAGCGATATAAGTCATACTGCTTACCAGCATGTCATACTTTGGTTCAGCGGTATTGTGAGATGAAGCGGCCCGGATCGACATTACGCGTACGCTTACGCGAGACTGGTTTCACCGTTCGGAGCACTCGTTGCTTAAAGGTGACTGGCGGGTGTCTGTCTCTCTCACTTTAGTTGAACCGAGTGTGGCTACGCCCGGTCCTTGCGAAGGTTAAAACAGCACCAACTTGACAAACTATCGTTGTGGTTTTGATGCGTAGGTAAGAACGGTTCTTGCTAAGCCCGTAGCAGCCACGTAAAACATGCAACAACAAAGTAGAGGACGTCTAACTTGTTTTTGCAGGGCATGTTGTGATGTGATATGGTCAAGACATGATGTGATATAATGTGTTGTATGAGATGATCTTGTTTTGTAACCGAGTTATCGGCAACTGGCAGGAGCCATGGTTGTCGCTTTATTGTATGAGATGCAATCGCCATGTAATAGTTTTACTTTATCAGTAAGCGGTAGCGATAGTCGTAAAAGCAATAAGTTGGCGAGACGACAACGATACTACGATGGAGATCAAGGTGTCGAGCCGGTGACGATGGTGATCATGACGGTGCTTCGGAGATGGAGATCACGAGCACGGTGCTTCGGAGATGGAGATCACGAGCACGGTGCTTCGGAGATGGAGATCACAAGCACAAGATGATGATGGCCATATCATATCACTTATATTGATTGCATGTGATGTTAATCCTTTATGCATCTTATCTTGCTTTGATTGACGGTAGCATTATAAGATGATCTCTCACTAAAATTTCAAGACAAAAGTGTTCTCCCTGAGTATGCACCGTTGCGAAAGTTCTTCGTGCTGAGACACCACGTGTTAATCGGGTGTGATAGGCTCTACGTTCAAATACAACGGGTGCAAAACAGTTGCACACGCGGAATACTCAGGTTAAACTTGACGAGCCTAGCATATATACAGATATGGCCTCAGAACACAGAGACCGAAAGGTCGAGCGTGGATCATATAGCAGATATGATCAACATAGTGATGTTCACCATTGAGACTACTCCATCTCACGTGTTAATCGGACATGGTTTAGTTGCTTTGGATCACGCAATCACTTAGATGATTAGAGGGATGTCTATCTAAGTGGGAGTTCTTAAGTAATATGATTAATTGAACTTAAATTTATCATGAACTTAGTACCTGATAGTTTCTTGCTTGTCTATGTTGTAGATAAATGGCCCGTGCTGTTGTTCCGTTGAATTTTAATGCGTTCCTTGAGAAAGCTAAGTTGAAAGATGATGGTAGCAATTACACGGACTGGGTCCGTAACTTGAGGATTATCCTCATTGCTGCACAGAAGAATTACGTCCTGGAAGCACCGCTAGGTGCCAGGCCTCCTGCAAGAGCTACGCCAGAAGTTATGAACGTCTGGCAAAGCAAAGCTGATGACTACTCAATAGTTCAGTGTGCCATGCTTTACGGCTTAGAACCGGGACTTCAACGATGTTTTGAACGTCATGGAGCATATGAGATGTTCCAGGAGTTGAAGTTAATATTTCAAGCAAATGCCCGGATTGAGAGATATGAAGTCTCCAATAAGTTCTATAGCTGCAAGATGGAAGAGAATAGTTCTGTCAGTGAGCATATACTCAGAATGTCTGGGTATAATAATCACTTGATTCAACTGGGAGTTCAACTTCCGGATGATTGCGTCATTGACAGAATTCTTCAATCACCGCCACCAAGCTACAAGAGCTTCGTGATGAACTATAACATGCAAGGGATGGATAAGACGATTCCCGAGCTCTTCGCAATGCTAAAGGCAGCGGAGGTAGAAATCAAAAAGGAGCATCAAGTGTTGATGGTCAGTAAAACCACTAGTTTCAAGAAAAAGGGCAAAGGGAAGAAGAAAGGGAACTTCAAGAAGAACAGCAAGCAAGTTGTTGTTCAGGAGAAGAAAACCAAGTCTGGACCTAAGCCTGAAACTGGGTGCTTCTACTGTAAGCAGACTGGCCACTGGAAGCGGAACTGCCCCAAGTATTTGGCGGATAAGAAGGATGGCAAGGTTAACAAAGGTATATGTGATATACATGTTATTGATGTGTACCTTACTAATACTCGCAGTAGCACCTGGGTATTTGATACTGGTTCTGTTGCTAATATTTGCAACTCGAAGCAGGGGCTACGGATTAAGCGAAGTTTGGCTAAGGACGAGGTGACGATGCGCGTGGGAAATGGTTCCAAAGTCGATGTGACCGCCGTCGGCACGCTACCTCGACATCTACCTTCGGGATTAGTTTTAGACCTAAATAATTGTTATTTGGTGCCAGCATTGAGCATGAACATTATATCTGGATCTTGTTTAATGCGAGACGGTTATTCATTTAAATCAGAGAATAATGATTGTTCTATTTATATGAATAATATCTTTTATGGTCATGCACCCTTGAAGAGTGGTCTATTTTTAATGAATCTCGATAGTAGTGATACACATATTCATAATGTTGAAGCCAAAAGATGCAGAGTTAATAATGACAGTGCAACTTATTTGTGGCACTGCCGTTTGGGTCATATCGGTGTAAAGCGCATGAAGAAACTCCATACTGATGGAATTTTGGAATCACTTGATTTTGAATCACTTGGTACTTGCGAACCGTGCCTTATGGGCAAGATGACCAAAACACCGTTCTCCGGAACTATGAAGAGAGCAACAGATTTGTTGGAAATCATACATACAGATGTATGTGGTCCGATGAATATTGAGGCTCGTGGCGGATATCATTATTTTCTCACCTTCACAGATGATTTGAGCAGATATGGGTATATCTACTTAATGAAACATAAGTCTGAAACATTTTAAAAGTTTAAGGAATTTCAGAGTGAAGTTGAAAATCATCGTAACAAGAAAATAAAATTCCTACGATCTGATCGTGGAGGAGAATATTTGAGTTACGAGTTTGGCCTACATTTGAAACAATGCGGAATAGTTTCGCAACTCACGCCACCCGGAACACCACAGCGTAATGGTGTGTCCGAACGTCGTAATCGTACTTTATTAGATATGGTGCGAACTATGATGTCTCTTACTGATTTACCGCTATCGTTTTGGGGTTATGCTTTAGAGACGGCTGCATTCACTCTAAATAGGACACCATCGAAAACCGTTGAGACGACGCCTTTTGAACTATGGTTTGGCAAGAAACCAAAGTTGTCGTATCATAAAGTTTGGGGTTGCGATGCTTATGTGAAGAAACTTCAACCTGATAAGCTCGAACCTAAATCGGAGAAATGTGTCTTCATAGGATACCCAAAGGAGACCATTGGGTACACCTTCTATCACAGATCCGAAGGCAAGATATTCGTTGCTAGGAATGGATCCTTTCTAGAGAAGGAGTTTCTCTCGAAAGATGTGAGTGGGAGGAAAGTAGAACTTGATGAGGTAACTGTACCTGCTCCCTTATTGGAAAGTAGATCATCACAGAAATCAGTTTTTGCGACACCTACACCAAGTAGTGAGGAAGTTAATGATAATGATCATGAAACTTCAGATCAAGTTATTACTGAACTTCGTAGGTCAACTAGATCAAGATCCGCACCAGAGTGGTACGGTAATCCTGTTCTGGAGGTCATGTTACTAGACCATGGCGAACCTATGAACTATGAAGAAGCGATGGTGAGCCCAGATTCCGGAAAATGGCTTGAAGCCATGAAATCCGAGATGGGATCCATGTATGAGAACAAAGTATGGACTTTCGTTGACTTGCCCGATGGTCGGCAAGCCATTGAAAATAAATGGATCTTCAAGAAGAAGACTGACGCTGATGGTAATGTTACTGTCTATAAAGCTCGACTTGTTGCGAAAGGTTTTCGACAAGTTCAAGGGATTGACTACGATGAGACCTTCTCACCCGTAGCGATGCTTAAGTCTGTCCGAATCATGTTAGCAATTGCCGCATTTTATGATTATGAAAGTTGGCAAATGGATGTCAAAACTGCGTTCCTGAATGGATTTCTGGAAGAAGAGTTGTATATGATGCAACCGGAAGGTTTTGTCGATCCAAAGGGAGCTAACAAAGTGTGCAAGCTCCAACGATCCATTTATGGACTGGTGCAAGCCTCTCGGAGTTGGAATAAACGCTTTGATAGTGTGATCAAAGCATTTGGTTTTATACAGACTTTTGGAGAAGCCTGTATTTACAAGAAAGTGAGTGGGAGCTCGATAGCATTTCTGATATTATATGTGGATGACATATTACTGATTGGAAATGATATAGAATTTCTGGATAGCATAAAGAGATACTTGAATAAGAGTTTTTCAATGAAAGACCTCGGTGAAGCTGCATATATATTAGGCATTAAGATCTATAGAGATAGATCAAGACGCTTACTTGGACTTTCACAAAGCACATACCTTGACAAAGTTTTGAAGAAGTTCAAAATGGATCAAGCAAAGAAAGGGTTCTTGCCTGTACTACAAGGTGTGAGATTGAGTAAGACTCAATGCCCGACCACTTCAGAAGATAGAGAGAAGATGAAAGATGTTCCCTATGCTTCAGCCAAAGGCTCTATCATGTATGCAATTCTGTGTACCAGACCTGATGTGTCCCTTGCTATAAGTTTAGCAGGGAGGTACCAAAGTAATCCAGGAGTGGATCACTGGACAGCGGTCAAGAACATCCTGAAATACCTGAAAAGGACTAAGGATATGTTTCTCGCATATGGAGGTGACAAAGAGCTCATCGTAAGGGGTTACGTTGATGCAAGCTTTGACACTGATCCGGACGATTCGAAATCGCAAACCGGATACGTATTTACATTGAACGGTGGAGCTGTCAGTTGGTGCAGTTCCAAGCAAAGTGTCGTGGCGGGATCTACGTGTGAAGCGGAATACATAGCTGCTTCGGAAGCAGCGAATGAAGGAGTCTGGATGAAGGAGTTCATATCCGATCTAGGTGTCATACCTAGTACATCGGGACCAATGAAAATCTTTTGTGATAATACTGGTGCAATTGCCTTAGCAAAGGAATCCAGATTTCACAAGAGAACCAAGCACATCAGAAGACGCTTCAATTCCATCCGGGATTTAGTCCAGGTGGGAGACATAGAAATTTGCAAGATACATACGGATCTGAATGTAGCAGACCCGTTGACTAAGCCTCTTCCACGAGCAAAACATGATCAGCACCAAGACTCCATGGGTGTAAGAATCATTACTATGTAATCTAGATTATTGACTCTAGTGCAAGTGGGAGACTGAAGGAAATATGCCCTAGAGGCAATAATAAAGTATTATATATTTCCTTATATCATGATAAATGTTTATTATTCATGCTAGAATTGTATTAACCGGAAACGTAATACATGTGTGAATACATAGACAAACAGAGTGTCACTAGTATGCCTCTACTTGACTAACTCGTTAATCAAAGATGGTTATGTTTCCTAGCCATAGACATGAGTTGTCATTTGATTAATGGGATCACCTCATTAGGAGAATGACGTGATTGACTTGACCCATTTCGTTAGCTTAGCACCCGATCGTTTAGTATGTTGCTATTGCTTTCTTCATGACTTATACATGTTCCTATGACTATGAGATTATGCAACTCCCGTTTACCGGAGGAACACTTTGTGTGCTACCAAACGTCAGAACGTAACTGGGTGATTATAAAGGTGCTCTACAGGTGTCTCCAAAGGTACTTGTTGGGTTGGCATATTTCGAGATTAGGATTTGTCACTCCGATTGTCGGAGAGGTATCTCTGGGCCCACTCGGTAATGCACATCACTGTAAGCCTTGCAAGCATTGTGACTAATGAGTTAGTTGCGGGATGATGTATTACGGAACGAGTAAAGAGACTTTCCGGTAACGAGATTGAACTAGGTATCGAGATACCGACGATCGAATCTCGGGCAAGTAACATACCGATGACAAAGGGAACAACGTATGTTGTTATGCGGTCCGACCGATAAAGATCTTCGTAGAATATGTGGGAGCCAATATGGGCATCCAGGTCCCGCTATTGTTTATTGACCGGAGAGGTGTCTCGGTCATGTCTACATAGTTCTCGAACCCAAAGGGTCCGCACGCTTAAAGTTACGATGACAGTTATATTATGAGTTTATGTGATTTGATGTACCGAAGGATGTTCGGAGTCCCGGATGTGATCACGGACATGACGAGGAGTCTCGAAATGGTCGAGACGTAAAGATTGATATATTGGACGACTATATTCGGACACCGGAAGTGTTCCGGAGAAGTTTCGGATTAAACCGGAGTGCCGGAGGGTTACCGGAACCCCCCGGAGAAGTATTGGGCCTTGGTGGGCCTTGAGGGGAGAGAGAGGGCAGCAGCCAGGAGGTGGCGCGCCCCCTCCCAAGGGAAATCCTAGTTGGACTAGGAGAGGGGGGTACAGCCCCCTTTCCCTCTCCCTCTCCCTCTCTTTCCTTCCCCCCCTCTTTTCCTAGTAGGACTAGGAAAGGGGAGTCCTACTCCTACTAGGAGGAGGACTCCCCCTCTCTCCTTGGCGCGCCTAGGGCAGCCGGCCTCCCCCTTGCTCCTTTATATACGGGGGCAGGGGGGCACCTAAGGACACACTTGATATATGATATTTTAGCCGTGTGCGGTGCCCCCCTCCACCAGATTACACCTCGATAATACCGTCGCGGAGCTTAGGCGAAGCCCTGCGTGGGTGGAACATCATCATCGTCACCACGCCGTCGTGCTGACGAAACTCTCCCTCAACACTCGGCTGGATCGGAGTTCGAGGGACGTCATCGAGCTGAACGTGTGTAGAACTTGGAGGTGCCGTACGTTCGGTACTTGATCGGTCGGATCGAGAAGACGTACGACTACATCAACCGCGTTGTGATAACGCTTCCGCTGTCGGTCTACGAGGGTACGTGGACAACACTCCCCCCTCTCGCTGCTATGCATCACCATGATCTTGCGTGTGCGTAGGAATTTTTTTGAAATTACTACGTTCCCCATCACCACTGACCCGTGGGAACCCGGTAGTCGGGAGCAGCCCACCATCTCTAGCATGTTCCGCACATCCGCACACTTCCTTTTGAACCGGTATCTCCATGAGCTACCGGAACCGATATGTTGCCGTGGCATCATTTTCGGATTCGTCGCCGTGACACCCTTTCTTTCCACCACGGTGACAAATGCCTCATGTCTTGCTCATGTCAACATTTTCATAAAATTGATTAAAACTTGCATATGTCATCCACATCATGATAACAATATTTAAAATGTTTATATTTGTTGTTTCCATTAAATTGCTAAATTTGCATATGGGGATTTTCCGGAATTGTTGTTTGTTATTTCCGGCCTCATTTAAACTTGCCTAAATAGTCAGTTTAATTATGCTTCACCTCTTGCCATGTTAACCAACATTTAATCTTGTCTTGTTCATAAACGAGAGCAAACTAAATAACTTGAATGTGGTGTTTCGTCAATATGCAAGTCGTTGCATATTGAGCTCCACTTAATTTGTAGTATTGTTTGTGCACTTTGCCATGCCATGCCTCTTTAAACGGGACATGCATCATACTTGTTTGTGCATCATGTCATGATTATGCTTGTGTGTTTTACCATGTTGTTTGCTTCTTTCCGGTTTGCTTGTCTCGTTAGCTTCGGTTTCGTTTCGGAGTTGTGAGGATTCGTTCGACTATGTCCGTTTGTCTTCTTCATGGACTCGTTCTTCTTCCTTGCGGGATCTCAGGCAAGATGACCATACCCTCGAAATCACTTCTATCTTTGCTTTGCTAGTTGTTCGCTCTATGGCTATGCTTGCGCTACCTACCACTTGTTTATTATGCCTCTCATATTGCCATGTCAAGCCTCTAACCATCTTTTTCATAGCAAACCGTTGTTTGGCTAAGTTACCGCTTTTGCTCAGCCCTTCTTATAGCGTTGCGAGTTGCAGGTGAAGATGATGTTGGTTCCATGTTGAAACATGGATATTTTGGGATATCAAAATATCTCTTATTTAATTTAATGCATCTATATACTTGGTAAAGGGTGGAAGGCTCGGCCTTATGCCTGGTGTTTTGTTCCACTCTTGCCGCCCTAGTTTCCGTCATACCGGTGTTATGTTCCTTGATTTTGCGTTCCTTACGCGGTTGGGTGATTTATGGGACCCCCTTGACAGTTCGCTTTGGTTGAAACTCCTCCAGAAAGGCCCAACCTTGGTTTTACCATTTGCCACCTAAGCCTTTTTCCCTTGGGTTTTCGCGAGCCCGGGGGTCATCTTTATTTAACCTCCCCGGGCCAGTGCTCCTTTGAGTGTTGGTCCGAACCGAGCTACCTACGGGGCCACCTCGGGGAAACTTGAGGGCTGGTTTTACTCGTAGCTTGACTTATCCGATGTTGCCCTGAGAACGAGATATGTGCAGCTCCTATCGGGATTTGTCGGCACATCAGGCGGCTTTGCTGGTCTTGTTTTAACATCGACGAAATGTCTTGTAAACCGGGATTCCGAGACTGATCGTGTCTTCCCGGGAGAAGGAATATCCTTCGTTGACCGTGATAGCTTATAATGGGCTAAGTTGGGACACCCCTGCAGGGTATTATCTTTCAAAGCCATGCCCGTGGTTATGAGGCAGATGGGAATTTGTTAATGTCCGGTTGTCGAGAACTTGACACTTGACTTATTTAAAATACATCAACCGCGTGTGTAACCGTGATGGTGTCTTTTCGGCGGAGTCCGGGAAATGAACACGGTTTGGGTTATGTATGAACGTAAGTAGTTTCAGGATCACTTCTTGATCATTTCTAGCTTCGCGACCGTTGCGTTGCTCCTCTTCTCGCTCTTATTTGCGGATGTTAGCCACCATATATGCTTAGTGCTTGCTGCAGCTCCACCTCATTACCCCATCCTTCCTACAAGCTTAAATAGTCTTGATCTCGCGGGTGTGAGATTGCTGAGTCCTCGTGACTCACAGATTCTACCGAAACAGTTGAAGGTGCCGACGATACCAGTGCTGTTGACGCAACCGAGCTCAAGTGGGAGTTCGACGAGGAACGCGGTCGTTACAGTGGAGCCCAGTTGGGACGATCGAGGATCTAGCATTTGGGGTTATCTTTTTTTCATTTGGACTTGACCGTAGTCGGTCTATGTGTGGATTTTGGATGATGTATGAATTAATTTATGTATTGTGTGAAGTGGCGATTGTAAGCCAACTCTCTTTATCCCATTCTTGGTCATTACATGGGATTGTGTGAAGATGACCCTTCTTGCGACAATACCTATAATGCGGTTATGCCTCTAAGTCGTGCCTCGACACGTGGGAGATATAGCCACATCGTGGGTGTTACAAGTTGGTAATCAGAGCCATCCCCGACTTAGGAGCCCCCTACTTGATCGAACCGCAGGCGTTGTTGAGTCTAGAAGAAAAATGTTTTGAGTCTTAGGATTATATATATCGGAGAGTAGGATTCTTTTTACTCCTCAGTCCCTTCGTCGCTCTGGTGAGGCCTCCTGACGTAGAAGTTTTGACTTTTCTCTCCTCAAATTTCACTATAAAATTTAGGATCACGCGGGTATCTTGGAATCGTTCCGATGGTTTTGTGACAAGAACATTGTTCTTGGTGCCTCCTGACATTTAGGGGTTGTGGCAGTGTCCCGGGGAGTTGAGCTCCGAGGTGTTGTCGTCACAATTTTATCGTTGCTATTCTGGAATACCTGAGTTTCGCCGACATCGAAAATCTCTTTTATGCAGTTGTTGGTGAGATCACCTCGACGCCACCCAGTACTGGGGCGGGAGTTCGGGAGTATTGCCATAACTCGTATAACAGATGCTTTTCGAAGGTTGAGGTACACGATTTCCGAAGGTTTCTTGGTTATGTGTTGAAGGATGGATACAGCTGGATCTAGGTATTGTTAGTTTGGGTGAGATATATTGCGTCCCCTGTATCCCCAACACCTGATTGCATAACCAGAAAGTTCCGGGAGTTTATACGTGGGAATTCAAGTAGCTCTTAGAATATCTTTCCGACAGTAGCAGGATATGGGATTGGGTAAATCTCTATCATATGTATTTGTTCCGGCTTATTCTGCAAGCCAAATCCTTTGTTTTGTTTTATTTGTGGTATTCGAGTTGCTTCGAAGTCAAATGTTGAATCCATACCTTTCCTAAACGGTGTTCTCATATTGCTATGTGAATACTAATCCTTCTTGATCATCGAGGTCGTCATGTTAATTCTTTTCCAACCGGCGTGCTTCTCTTCAAGTGGATCCGATCATTTCAACATTCGCGAGATCAATTCTAAGTTTTCTCAACGGTGTTTGTTTCATCCGTCCCAAGTTGCCTTTGTTTTTCCCGCCCTCCCACCCTTTTTTCTTCAAACACTCAGATTTCTTAATCAAGTATCCATCTTATGGATGTGAAGTCTCTTCATTCTTTAGCTCCATGTTCTTAACCAGTGAATTCTCATGAAGATGCTCATGAAGCTTCAAGTTCATCATTCTTCATTCTTGTATTCTTTTCCAGTGGATTTAACTCAAGCTTTCGTTGTTGATCATATCCCTTTCCTCGTTTCAAATGTTATCCCATGCCGGTGCACCTCTCAATCATTCACCTCTCACTATTTTCATTGTTCTGGAGTGTACAAGATATCTCAGAAGATTCACATTTCCATTCCCAATCCGTTGAAGCTATCTCAAGGTTGTTATCTCTTTTGAGCCATTTAATTCAACCAGCGCAATCTTTCTTTTAATCATTCAACGGTGTATCTTTTGAGTGGGCCCTAACCCACAGGTCTTTTCCCAGGATCTTACCTGACTCTTCTAATTTTTCGGAGTTATTCTCAAATTCTTTTCAAAGTTTGACGTAAGAATGGGTTATCATCAGTCATATGTCTTTCTCCAAGATCTTTCAAATTCTTTTCATCGTTGGTTCAACCTTTCCAATTTTCATTCCGGAGTGCCTCAACAATTCATGGTGGTGTTTCTCATCGTCATTCTCAACATTTGAAGACCGAAGAAGTGTTTCTCTTAAATCTTGCTCCATTCTCTTCAAGATTCATGGTTCTAGCTTGATGCCATCCTCTCATAATTTTTTTCAATTTTGAGAATTCTTTTCACCCATCCGGAGCATTTCAGGAGTCTTTTCAGTTTGATTCTCCGGAGCCCATCATCTTAGAATTGTTCATTCAAGCTTTCAGCTCTCGTTCTCCAAATCATACCGGTGCATCATTCAAGTATTACCTAAACAGCTCGGGACCTCTGCGTTCACTTGTATCTAAATTCTCTCAAGTATCTTCGTTCATTTTCCAATTCCTCCCGGTGTTTCTTTATCTTTTATTCGTTCATTTTCAATTCTTATGGTGGTTCGCTCAAGAGTTCTCTTCCTTCGTTATCATATAGTTTCATTTGTTCTTTCTAATCCTACCGGTGGTTCGGTCAAGACCTTCCCAAGTTTGTTCTATCTCTCTTTAATCATTTCTTCCCATGAGAATAAATAGTATGCGAAATCCGTTGCTTGTCATCAATTTATATTGGTGAAGGATACGCATAACATAATTATTGTGCTTGTTTCATCCAAGTGTTTAATTCTTTCTACCGGAGTTCGTAATGGTATCAATTTCTCAGTTATATGTTGTTCATCTTTCTTCCGGAGTTCCAAGTTTTCCACATTATCTCGTCGCGAAGCTCCATCTAAATCATCGCAAGTCTTCACCTTGTGTTCTCAACTTCTCTTTCTTTTATCATCCTTTATTACCGGAGTTCTTCATGGAGGCTCTACATGGTGGTTCATCTAATATTTCATTCCTTCTTCTAGTTGTCGTCAACATCCTTGTTGGAGGAGATCAAGCATTCTTCATCGTGCATTCTGAAGTGCAATTCTTTCTACCTTATCGTTTGAGATGGTGTTATATCATTCTTGACAATTTACATTCATGTTTCGCGTTTCACATGTTGTCAGGGATGAGATATTTTAAATCCATCAATCTCTTTGTTGGAGTTATCTTGTGTCATATTTCACCTAAAGCCTTCCCTAAGGAATGTTGCTATTATGGTGCTTATCAATGATCCAAGGTTTCTCCTATCCTCTTGGTGAAAGAAGTTTTTCATCTCGTTGGTGTTATCAATTATATTAGTTGTTTCCGTAGTGGCAGAATTTCGCCTCTATTTTGAGAAGTTTTTCCATAAGCCCACTACAAGCTTATTCGTTTCGTTGTTGGTTTTCCAACAACTCCGTTCTAAACTTCTTGGAAGGGTGCTTTCCAAGATCATTTGTGGCAGAAATTGGCATTTCCTTCTCCATTCTTTTATTCCAATGATCCATCTTCTATTCCTTCTTCCGGAGGCAATGTGATGTTGCTCTCTTCGCTCATCATCTCGAATTGTGAAGATCATGTTCTTTTCGTGCTTATCCATTTAACCGGAGTGTTGTGTCTATCATTCCTCTTTTAATTAGAGTCTCATCCATGTGCTTTCATTTTGCCAAGTTCATATTCTATGCCTTCCATTTCCAACCGGAGTGTTGTCGTAATTGATCTTTATCGTTCCTCATACATCTCGTTTCAACCGGAGTGCTTGCATGTACTTCTTGTCCATTGTAACCCTTTTTCTTTGGTCTTTCAACCTAAAAGGTTCTCATAATGTTCCTTGTTCCTCTTTTCTAACGGTGCTTTTCAATCTCGTTCATCTCCGTTGTATTCTTTCTTTCAATTTTGCCAACCTCTCAAGGTTCGTTGGTTTCACTCTTTTGTCAAAGAAGCAACTTTGTTTTACCTCTTCCTCTTCCGCTTTTCTCTCTGGTGCCATCCTAGATCTCGGGACGAGATCCTCTTGTAGTGGTGGAGTGTTGTAACGCCCCAAGACCGACGCTCCAGAAGACTTCCATATATTTCGTGATCACCGTGTGTTTCTTTTGTGCTTGCTCTTTTATTTTTGCATTGCATCATGCCATCATGTCATTAATCTTTGCATCTCAACTCAACTAATAAATTGCATAGATGGTTGATCTATTTAAATCGAGGGAAGGGTGACTTCTCTTTATAACATATCCTCCCAATTTTAGGGAGCTATAATAAAACACTCCATAAATTTGGAATTAACCATAACACACTTGCATTTTAATTCTCATGCCTTTTGCTTCAAGGTTGTTCTCCAAACTTTCTCTATAATTCTTTCTCCTTTCATCGAGGCTCCTTCTAAATTCTCAACATTTTTGAGCACTCCTAAACCTTGTCCTAGTTCAAACCATTTGAATTAAATTCAAATGAGTTTGAATTAAACTCTTCCATATCGTGTGAAACTTCTTTTCTTGGGCTAAGTATAATTCTTAGACTCTGTAGGAGAAGTTTCAGCATTTTTCCAAAACCCCTAGCTATTTCTTTCCTTCCCTTTTCCTTCTGTCTATTCTATTTTTCTGTAGGTGGGAAATAGCGAGAAGGTTGGCCTTTTGCACCAAAGCTGCAATGAGCCCATCTAACCTCCTAGGCCCAGCCTCCAAGGCCCATCCGTAGCCCAGCCGGTGCCCTGTTAACCCTAGCCCAGACCCCCTCCTCTCGATCTCTCCCTCTCGTCCTCCCACACCACCGCCACACACACGCATCACACAGGAGAGGAGCGCACGCGCCCGATCACCATGGCGCCCCTGTTCCCCGCGCCCGTGGCCCTCGACGCTCGCCGGCGCTACAGCTCCTTCTCCAGTTCGTCCTCGTCCTCGCCTCGCCTCTGCCATGACATTGCCGCGGCCACCTCTCCTCGCCCTTCCATCTTCGCCGCTGCTCCATCTCGCCTCTGCTCTGCGCCGCTCCTCCTCTACCATTATGACGCCCCCGATTCAATCGTACACTAATCATGCACGCAAACGTGTACGATCAAGATCAGGGACTCACGGGAAGATATCACAACACAACTCTAGACACAAATTAAAATAAAACAAGCTTTATATTACAAGCCAGGGGCCTCGAAGGCTCGAATACATAAGCTCGAAAACACAAGAGTCAGCGGAAGCAATAATATCTGAGTACAGACATAAGTTAAACAAGATTGCCTTAAGAAGGCTAGCACAAAAGTAGCAACGATCGAAAAGGCAAGGCCTCCTGCCTGGGACCACCTAACTACTCCTCGAAGCCGAACTCCATGTAGAATCATCCTCGGGATCTCTAGCTCCTGGACTCCAGCATCTGGGTGCGACAACCAGGTATAGAAAGGGGAAAAGAGGGAGAAAAGCAACCATGAGTACTCATCCAAAGTACTCGCAAGCAAGGAGCTACACTACATATGCATGGGTATATGTGTAAAGGGCCATATCGGTGGACTGAACTGCAGAATGCCAGAATAAGAGGGGGATAGCTAATCCTGTCGAAGACTACGCTTCTGGCCACCTCCATATTGCAGCATGTAGGTGAGAGTAGATGGTAAGTTCACCAAGTACCATCGTATAGCATAATCCTACCCGGTGATCCCCTCCTCGTCGCCCTGTTAGAGAGTGATCACCGGGTTGTATCTGGCACTTGGAAGGGTGTGTTTTATTAAGTATCCAGTTCTAGTTGTCATAAGGTCAAGGTACAGCTCCGGGTCATCCTTTTACCAAGGGGCACGGCTATTCGAATAGATAAACTTCCCTGCAGGGGTGCACCACATAACCCAACACGCTCGATCCCATTTGGCCGGACACACTTTCGTGGGTCATGCCCGGCCTCGGAAGATCAACACGTCGCAGCCCCACCTAGGCACAACAGAGAGGTCAGCACGCCGGTCTAAATCCTATGGCGCAGGGGTCTGGGCCCATCGCCCATTGCACACCTGCACGTTGCGAGGGCGGCCGGAAGTAGACCTAGCCTAGTAGGCGTTCCAGTCCAATCCAGCGCACGCCGCTCCGTCGCTGACGTCACGAAGGCTTCGGCTGATACCACGACGTCGAGTGCCCATAACTGTTCCCGCGTAGTTGGTTAGTGCGTATAGACCAAATGGCCAGACTCAGATCAAATACCAAGAACTCGTTAAGTGTGTTATTTTGAAGTAACCGCGGACGCCGACCAGGGCCAGGCCCACCTCTCTCCTAGGCGGTCTCAACCTGCCCTGCCGCTCCGCCACAAAGTAACAGTCGGTGGCCGTCAGGAACCCATGCCCACCTCTACCGGGATGGAGCCACCTGTCCTTTCAGCCCCCTCATCAGAATCACTTGCGGGTACTCAACGAGCTGACCCGACTTTAGTCACACCATGTGTCATGTATATAAAGTATATAGTATATACCCGTGATCACCTCCCTAGTGATCACGGCCCGATAGTATAGCATGGCAGACGGACAAGAATGTAGGGCCACTTATGGAACACTAGCATCCTATACTAAGTAGTAGGATAGCAGGTAAGGGTAACAACTCTAGAACCAATGACAGGCTATGCATCAGTATAGGATTAACCGAAAGCAGTAACATGCTACACTACTCTAATGCAAGCAGTATAGAGAAGGGATAGGCGATATCTGGTGATCAAGGGGGGGGGGCTTGCCTAGTTGCTCTGGCAAGAAGGGGTCGTCAACAGCGTAGTCGGTCGGGGCACCGGCAGCAGCGTCGGTCTCGTAGTCTACCGAAGAGAAGAGGGGGAAGAAACAATGAATATAATGCAAAGAGATGCATAATGATGCATGACATGACAAGGTGTGCCCAAACGCGGTACTAGGTGATACCGGCGAACGGGGAGAACATCCGGGAAAGTATTCCCGATGTTTCGCGTTTTCGGACAGATGGACCGGAGGTGAAATGTTGCAGTTTCACTATGCTAGGGTCGTGGGGTGAACGAACGGGCTGCGTATCCGGATTCGTCTCGTCGTTCTGAGCAACTTTCATGTAGAAAGTATTTTCATCCGAGTTACGGATTATTTTATATGATTTTCTAAAGATTTAATCATTTTCTGATTTTATTTATTTATTTACATATTTTGAAGCAACATTATCCAGAATAGTGTTTGCTGACGTCATCATGACATCAGCAGTCAACAGGGCGTTGACTGGGTCAAACTGACCTGTGGGTCCCAGCTATCATACTCCGTTTGGTAACTAACCAAGTTCATTAGTCTAGTTAACAGACTAGTTAAGTTAATTAGCTAATTAGATTAATTAAGCATGGTTAATTAATTAATTAATCAATTTTTATTAGATTTTTTAAAATCTTTTTTTGTTTACATTATCTAACAGGGGCGGGCCCCATGTGTCAATGGCCCAGGGCCTTAGCAGGCGCTGGGCAGTGGTTACGGGTGCGGGCACCGGGTCACCTGGACACAGCCGCAACGGGTGCTGCCCAGCGCCGCGGGGCGCCGGCGGCCACGGCACCGGCAAGCGGCCGGAGCGGCGCGGAGGCGGAGGGGGCCGCGCGGCCCAAAGCGGTGGCGATGAGAGCGCGCGCGGGGCGCGGCCCGGCACTGCGAGGCGAGGGGCAGTGGGGAGCGGCGCGATGGCATGGCCGCGAGGGGCGGGCAGCACAGAGGCGAGCGGGGGCGCAGGCGTCGGGGAGAAGCAGCACGGCGGGTGCGGCAGCGAGGTGCGTCGCGGGGTCAGGCATGGCGCAACGGTGCATGAGCGGGAGGAGCAGCGAGCGGGGCTTGGCCCGTGCACTGACGCGGTCGGGCGCGGCGGATGGCGTCCGACAGGGGGAGAGGGGAGGCGGGGCGTCTCACCGACGGTTGCAGGGAAATGGCAGTGGGCGCGGGGAGGACGACGGGGACGAGGCGACGAGCTCGGGGGCGGTTCGATGAGGGAGAGGACGGCGGCGGTGGTGGTGCACGGCGACGACGAGCGGGTGCGGCCCGGTGACGAGGGGACGATGGAGAGGAGAAGAGGATGAGGCGGTCCGGCGGGTGGCGCCGGCGAACGGCGAGGCGGCGGGGACGAGCCGGGGCATCGATGACGATCCCGATCCAGGAGGGGATCGGGGGAGTGGGGGGGGGGGAAGTGGGGATCGTGGGGGTAGTGGGCGAGTGGGGCTAGGGTTTCGGGCGCCCAGGGGGGGGGTTAGTAGAGGGCGCGGGTGGGTTGGCCTGGCGGCCCGATAGCGTGCTGGACCGAGGTCCAGCTTGGGGGGGGGGTCTTTCTCCTTTTTCTTTTCTCTTTTGTATTGTTCTGTTTTCTATTTTACTTTCAAAAACTTTTTCTTTTTCTTTTATACCTTTAATAGATTTTAGTTCAAATAAAATACAATAATAGTCCCTAAATTAGTATTACTAATATCCCACTGCGACAAGCAATTTACACATTTTAGAAAGTAGTTTGTATTTGTCTATTAATTTACGAGCATTTAACTAATAGTTCTACCACTATTTTATTTATTTTAGTGCATTTAACTACTTTATAACAGTGTGTTTTCTCCACCAATATTTATTATGAATTACTTGCTACATTTAGAACATTTTAGTTTTGGCGTTTGAAAACTTTTCTAGTTTGACTTTATTTCAAATTTGAATTTGAACGAGTTTTGAATCATCGCGAGATTATCAACAGTAATCGTGGTGTCGTGGCAACATTAGCAGAGGTTTACTGTAGCTTGATTATCCGGGCGTCACAACCATGGCCTTCCTCCTTCAGTGTTGCGCCTGCACCCATCGTCACCGCCCCAAGCCGCTCCCTCACCACCCCTCGACGTCCCGACCAGCAGCAGGAAACCAGGAGCTCAAGCCCTGCCATGGCCGCCGCCCGTTCGTCGCCTCCGCCGCCAGATCCGCGCCGCCGGCCCCTCGTCGGAGTCGCGCCAAGCTCCCCTGCATCGCGCGAGTCACCGAGCCCCTACCTCCTCGCCCGCTTCGTGTTTACCAGCTCCCCAGGTCCCTTGCACCAGCGCCGCGACTTCCTCCTCTGCTCGCGAGCCCTGCTTCGCTGTTGCGCCTCCCTGGCCTCGCTGCCTTCGCCGCATGCTAGTAGCACATCCACCTCGCCGTCGACCTCGTGTTGCCGTGGACCCAAGGTCACCGCACTGTACAACTACGTTGAGAGGACCCGGATCGCCAAGTTCTTTTCGGAGACTTCTCCAGGACCAGGATACGCCAAGACCCGTTCGTGGATTTCATCAAGTTCGAGCACCGCTAAACGAGGGACTTTGCCTTGCTCATTTTGGACGAGCCAAGTTCCTCTCCGAACGTGTACGACTACCAACGAGTACCTCTACCGTCGCCGTGTACAACTACTTCCACTACCGTCGCAAGAACGTCTACTTCCTTCTACACCGCATCGAACTCGTTCCGCCCCGAAAACGCACACTTCAAAGGTATAATGACGAGACGACCGCCGTGGACCGAATGCATGTGTTGTATGAGATGCACTGTTTGCACCGTGTCCGATTTGTCACTCGTTTCCATGCCACTGACCCGTGGGAACCCGGTAGTCGGGAGCACCCCACCATCTCTAGCATGTTCCGCACATCCGCACACTTCCTTTTGAACCGGTATCTCCATGAGCTACCGGAACCGATATGTTGTCGTGGCATCATTTTCGGATTCGTCGCCGTGACACCCTTTCTTTCCACCACGGTGACAAACGCCTCGTGTCTTGCTCATGTCAACATTTTAATAAAATTGATTCAAACTTGCATATGACATCCGCATCATGATAACAATATTTAAAATGTTTATATTTGTTGTTTCCATTAAATTGCTAAATTTGCATATGGGGATTTTTCGGAATTGTTGTTTGTTATTTCCGGCCTCATTTATACTTGCCTAAATAGTCAGTTTAATTATGCTTCACCTCTTGCCATGTTAACCAACATTTAATCTTCTCTTGTTCATAAACGAGAGCAAACTAAATAACTTGAATGTGGTGTTTCGTCAACATGCAAGTCGTTGCATATTGAGCTCCACTTAATTTGTATTATTGTTTGTGCACTTTGCCATGCCATGCCTCTTTGAACGGGACATGCATCATACTTGTTTGTGCATCATGTCATGATTATGCTTGTGTGATTTACCATGTTGTTTGCTTCTTTCTGGTTTGCTTCTCTCGTTAGCTTCGGTTTCGTTCCGTAGTTGTGAGGATTCGTTCGACTACATCCATTTGTCTTCTTCATGGACTCGTTCTTCTTCCTTGCGGGATTTAAGGCAAGATGACCATACCCTCGAAATCACTTCTATCTTTGCTTTGCTAGTTGTTCGCTCTATCGCTATGCTTGCGCTACCTACCACTTGTTTATCATGCCTCCCATATTGCCATGTCAAGCCTCTAACCATCTTTTCCTAGCAAACCGTTGTTTGGCTAAGTTACCGCTTTTGCTCAGCCCTTCTTATAGCATTGCTAGTTGCAGGTGAAGATGAAGTTGGTTCCATGTTGAAACATGGATATTTTGGGATATGACAATATCTCTTATTTAATTTAATGCATCTATATACTTGGTAAAGGGTGGAAGGCTCGGCCTTATGCCTGGTGTTTTGTTCCACTCTTGTCGCCCTAGTTTCCGTCATACCGGTGTTATGTTCCTTGATTTTGCGTTCCTTACGCGGTTGGGTGATTTATGGGACCCCCTTGACAGTTCACTTTGGTTGAAACTCCTCCAGCAAGGCCCAACCTTGGTTTTACTATTTGCCACGTAAGCCTTTTTCCCTTGGGTTTTCGCGAGCGCGAGGGTCATCTTTATTTAAACCCCCCGGGCCAGTGCTCCTTCGAGTGTTGGTCCGAACCGAGCAAACTGCGGGGCCACCTCGGGGCAACTTGAGGGCTGGTTTTACTCGTAGCTTGACTTATCCAGTGTTGCCCTGAGAACGAGATATGTGCAGCTCCTATCGGGATTTGTTGGCACAACGGGCGGCTTTGCTGGTCTTGTTTTAACATCGACGAAATGTCTTGTAAACCGGGATTCCGAGACTGATCGGGCCTTCCCGGGAGAAGGAATATCCTTCGTTGACCGTGAGAGCTTATAATGGGCTAAGTTGGGACACCCCTGCAGGGTATTATCTTTCGAAAGCCGTGCCCGCGGTTATGAGACAGATGGGAATTTGTTAATGTTCGGTTGTAGAGAACTTGACACTTGACTTATTTAAAATACATCAACCGCGTGTGTAACCGTGATGGTCTCTTTTCGGCGGAGTCCGGGAAGTGAACACGGTTTGGGTTATGTATGAACGTAAGTAGTTTCAGGATCACTTCTTGATCATTTCTAGCTTCGCGACCGTTGCGTTGCTCCTCTTCTCGCTCTTATTTGCGGATGTTAGCCACCATATATGCTTAGTGCTTGCTGCAGCTCCACCTCATTACCCCATCCTTCCTACAAGCTTAAATAGTCTTGATCTCGCGGGTGTGAGATTGCTGAGTCCTCGTGACTCACAGATTCTGCCAAAACAGTTGCAGGTGCCGACGATACCAGTGCTGGTGACGCAACCGAGCTCAAGTGGGAGTTCGACGAGGAACGTGGTCGTTACTATGTTTCGTTTCCGGATGATCAGTAGTGGAGCCCAGTTGGAACGATCAGGGATCTAGCATTTGGGGTTATCTTCTTTTCATTTGGACTTGACCGTAGTCGGTCTATGTGTGGATTTTGGATGATGTATGAATTAATTTATGTATTGTGTGAAGTGGCGATTGTAAGCCAACTCTCTTTATCCCATTCTTGTTCATTGCATGGGATTGTGTGAAGATGACCCTTCTTGCGACAATACCTACAATGCGGTTGTGCCTCTAAGTCGTGCCTCAACACGTGGGAGATATAGCCGCATCGTGGGTGTTACAGCCACCTAGCCCATCTAACGCCCCTCCTTGCTCTCCGCCGTTCGATCACGATCGTGTGGGCGAAAACCGCACCTCATTTGGACTCTCCTAGCTCCCTCTACCTATAAGTATGCCCTCGTCCCCGAAATTTGCGGATGAAACCCTAGCCTCCTTCCACCTCGCGCCGCTGGACACATCTCCTCGCGCCGACGGACATGTCCGCCCGGCCCCGCAGCCAACCGGCAGCCGCCACGTGTCCCCGCCATCGCCGTGTCCCACTTCGCCCACGGCCGGCCCGCCCGCGCCTGCGCCAGGCCCGAGCCGCGCCCCCGCGCCCCCGCGCTCCGCTCCGCCGCGTCTCGCGAGCCCCGCCGCCAAGCTCCGCCAGCCGCCTGCCGCTTCTCCACTCGCCGCCCCGAGTCCCGCGCCGCCGGCCGCCGCCGCCCTTCGCCGTCTCCGCCGCCAATCCAGCGTCGTCCGCCGACGCGCGCCTCCGCCGCCGCCAGTGCCAACCGCTGCCACCCGGAGCTCCCCGCCGCCTCGTCGCCATCCTCCGCCGCCGCCGGCCTCGTCTCCGGCCGGATCCGGGGCGGAGACGGCCGGATCCGTACTCCCCCGCCGTCGTCGGCCACCTCCCACTCCTCCCCGCGCCGCGAGGAGCTCGCCGGAGTTCGCCCTCGCCGGAGTTCGCCGGATCCGGGAAAGTGGATCAGATCCACCCATCCCGGCATCCAAACGCCTCCGCCGCGCCCGGATCCCGCTGTCCTGAGTCGACCCCGTCTAGTTTTTCTGAGGGTATATTTTCGCCCAAGTCCCTGAGTTTTCAACAGCATGTGTGCATCTTCATCATGTCATAACTTCATGCATATAGTTCCGTTTTGCATGCATGATATATCAGAATGTTCATTGTAAGATTCTCTTAATTTGGTTCCATTGTGCCATGCTTGTTTGAGTCCATATTGATGCCCTAATCATTGTTGCAAGAGTGCTATATGATGTTAACTGCTGTCTGTTATCAGAACTTGGTGATTTGTCTTTTTCATTGCTTTTTGTGTGTGCATCCGATGAGCATGAGCTCTACATGTGTTTTGAACTACATCATTCCATCTTTACAGAGGTGTTTGCCTTGTATTATTTTGATCTATTTGGTGACTATCACAAGCATGCAAAGTAGCCTCCGTGATGTTGCTGATTTCTGTGACTTAGCAGACTAAGTCCGAGTCTGTTACATTTTGTTGCTATGTTGACATGCTGCTACCATAAGTTCTATGCATAATCTGGAGATGTTCACTAAGGATGTTTTGTTATACATGTTATTCTCTATCCATCCATGCCCTTGGTTGCATTTATGGGTTGCGGTATATTGTCGTAATCTTACTCCAAACTTGCTAAATAATGTTGCTGCCAGTCTGTTAACTTTAAGTTCAGTTTTGCCATGTTTAGCTTCATAAATGTGCCTACTTATTGTTGGTCACCTTGTCATGCCATGTAATGCTCTGTGGTGAGTGGTACAAGCTCACCAACATGCCTACTTATCGTTGTTTCTGCCATGAACTGTTATTTTCACTGTCGGAATCTGTCATATTACTTGCCATGTTTGCATGGATGCTACCATGTTTTCTGTTGATCTTTTGAATTAGTTCATTAAAGTAGTTTATTTCTTTGTCTTTAGGACTATCATGTGATGCTTAATTTTGCCATGATATCTTGATGTAACTTGTTGTTTGATAGCTCTAAACATTGCAACCTGATGTTATTTCTGCCATGCCTAGAGATTTTCTGCGAAGTGTGTGAACTGTTATTATTTGCAATCTTGCCATGCCTTTTTGAGTATGTTCTTGTGGTTTCTGGAGATAGCTCAGTGTTCATGTTTTGTAATGCTTTACCTGTAGATCACGTCCATGCCTTTTGTTTTCATGTTAAGGTGATGTAGCATATTTTCTTGATGCTTGCAATATGCCTAGTTGCTGTTTGTACAGATTGTTGCTATATCTTGTTTGGAGTGTATGTGTTGCACCGTTGCTCCGTTTTGAGCATGCTCTATATGTAACTTGCTTAGTTTTGCATTTAGTTTCATCATATTATGTTGCATCTTTGTTTTGAATGTGTTTGCTTGATGTTTGAATGCATTTTGCATCAATGCCATGTTTAATTGTTTTGCTCATATCTTCTAGGCCGTAGCTCCGAATCTAATGAACTTTATATGTAACTTGACTAGAATTTCGTGTAGGTTGTCTTGGTGCATCTTAACTTGCTATTTAACAACTTGAACATAAGGCTTATTCAGATCTGGACCAATTTCAAAATTTGCATATGAGGACTTACCGGAATTGTCATATGTTGTTTCCGGCCTCATTTAAACTTGTTTTGATGTGTTGCTCTTGTATGCATCATCTCTTGCCATGAGTAGCTTCATGTAGCTTTGTCATGCATCCGGCTTGGTTGTGCATCATGTCTTGTTTATGTGTTGTGTGTTTACCTTGTTGTTTGCTTCTTTCCGGTTGTGCTCCTTCTTGTTAGTTCCTGTTTCGTTGCGATCGTGAGGATTCGTTCGTCTACGCTTGGTTCGTCTTCGCGGCTTCATCTTCTTCATGGACTCTTTCTTCTTCCTAGCGGGATTTCAGGCAAGATGACCGTTACCCTGGATCTCACTACTATCATTGCTATGCTACTTGCTTCGTTCTATCGCTATGCTGCGCTACCTATCACTTGCTCTTCAAGCCTCCCAGATTGCCATGTCAGCCTCTAACCTTTTTCACCCTTTCTAGCAAACCGTTGTTTGGCTATGTTACCGCTTTTGCTCAGACCCTCTTATAGCGTTGCTAGTTGCAGGTGAAGATGAAGAAGTTTGTTCCATGTTGGAACATGGATATCATGAACTTTGTTGGGATATCACAATATCTTTTATTTAATTAATGCATCTATATACTTGGTAATGGGTGGAAGGCTCGGCCTTATGCCTGGTGTTTTGTTCCACTCTTGCCGCCCTAGTTTCCATCATACCGGTGTTATGTTCCTTGATTTTGCGTTCCTAACGTGGTTGGGTGTTATGGGGACCCCTTGACAGTTCGCTTTGAATAAAACTCCTCCAGCAAGGCCCAACCTTGGTTTTACCATTTGCCTATCACCTATTTCTTTTCCCTAGGGAGTCGTGCTCCCGAGGGTCATCTTTATTTTAACCCCCCGGGCCAGTGCTTCTCCAAGTGCTGGTCCAAACCGAGCGATGTCCGGCGCCCCCTCGGCAACCAGGGTCTATGCCAACCCGACGTCTGGCTCATCCGGTGTGCCCTGAGAACGAGATATGTGCAGCTCCTATGGGGATTTGTCGGCACATTCGGGCGGTCTTGCTGGTCTTGTTTTACCATTGTCGAAATGTCTTGTACCAGGATTCCGAGACTGATCGGGTCTTCCCGGGAGAAGGAATATCCTTCGTTGACCGTGAGAGCTTATAATGGGCTAAGTTGGGACACCCCTGCAGGGTATAAACTTTCGAGAGCCGTGCCCGCGGTTATGTGGCAGATGGGAATTTGTTAATGTCCGGTTGTAGAGAACTTGACACTTGACTTAAATAAAACGCATCAACCGCGTGTGTAACCATGATGGTCTCTTTTCGACGGAGTCCGGGAAGTGAACACGGTTTTTGGGTTATGTTTTGACGTAAGTAGGAGTTCAGGATCACTTCTTGATCATTGCTAGTTTCACGACCGTTCCATTGCTTCTCTTCTCGCTCTTATTTGCGTATGTTAGCCACCATACATGCTTAGTCGTTGCTGCAACCTCACCACCTATCCTTTCCTTACCCATTAAGCTTTGCTAGTCTTGATACCCATGGTAATGGGATTGCTAAGTCCTCGTGGCTCACAGATTTCTACAACAATAGTTGAAGCTACAGGTTTTGCAATGATCATGACGCAAGAGTGATGTTTGCTTGTTTAGGAGTTCTTCTTCTGCTTCTTCTCCGATCAGAAGATAGGTTCCAGGTCGGCAGCCTGGGCTAGCAGGGTGGATGTCGTTTGAGCTTCTATTTGTGTTTCATCCGTAGTCGGATGTTGCTCTTATGTATGATGTTGTTGTATTCATGTGGCATTGTATGCCTCTTGTATGTATCCCCAACTATTATGTAATGGTATGATGTAATGATATCCACCTTGCAAAAGCGTTTCAATATGCGGGTCTATCCTTGGTGGGACCTTCGAGTTCCTCTCGGATAGGGTCGCATATTGGGCGTGACATAATGGCCGTCATCGCCCCGTGGACAGAACCATTCCTGGCCTACCTAACCAGGCAGGAACTACCCGAGGACCAAAATGAGGCACGCTGCATAGTGCGGCGGTCTAAAGCCTACAAGGTCCACGAGGGAGAGCTTTATAAGAAAAGCACTACCGGAGTCCTTCAAAGGTGCATCTCCGAAGAGGAAGGGCGGAAGCTTTTGGTAGAAATCCATGCTGGACTCAGCGGCCACCACGCCGCAGCCCGGGCCCTTGTAAGCAAGGCCTTCCGTACAGGTTTCTATTGGCCGACGGCCCGAGAAGACGCACAGGACCTTGTTCAACGTTGCGTCGGTTGCCAACTTTTTGCAAACCAAAGCCATATGTCGCCTACCTCTCTCCAAACAATCCCCATTACTTGGCCCTTTGCGGTCCGGGGGCTTGATATGGTCAAACCCCTCAAAGGGGGAACCCATAAGAAAAAATACCTATTGGTCATGGTGGACAAATTCACCAAACGGATAGAAGCCAAACCAGTCAAAACGGCTGAATCCGGACCGGTGATAGACTTCATATCTGGGGTTGTACACCGTTATGGCATCCCCCACAGCATCATCACCAACAACGGCTCGAACTTTACAGCCGACGAGGTAAAACTTTGGTGCAGCAACATGGGCATCAGGCTCAATTATACTTCTGTCTATCACCCGCAAACTAACGGTCAAGTCGAGCGAGCAAATGGTCTTATCATGAGCTACATTAAACCCAGATTAGTACGGTCCTTAAAGGAATCAAACACACACTGGGTAGAGGAGCTCGACTCCGTACTATGGGGGCTGCGGACCACGCCGAATCGCACTACCGGATACACACCGTTTTTATGGTGTACGGTGCAGAGGCGGTACTGCCCTGCGACATAATTCATGATTCACCTCGAGTGCGCATGTATGAAGAAAAAGAGGCCGAGCTCGATCGGCGGGACAGTTTGGACGCCCTGGAGGAGGAGCGTGACGTGGCAAAAGCCCCTTCCGCATTCTATCAGCAACAGGCTCGAAGGTATCAAAGCAGAGAAGTACGGGCCAAAGCTTATAACATTGGCGAACTCGTTCTATGCCTACCGGAGAAGAAAAAGAACAAGCTCAAGCCCAAATGGGAAGGTCCCTTCATTATTGACCAGGTTCTGACCGGTGGAGTGTACCGTCTGCGGGATGCATCGGATAATCGACTCGAGCCAAACCCATGGAACGCAGCCAGACTCCGAAGGTTCTACGCCTAGTGCCGGACTCTATGTTCGTCTCCTTACCTCCGTCAATTTTTTACATATCCGTTATCTGTCTTTTCTCTCTTTCTCTCTTTTTTTCCTTTTCTTCAAGGCCTTAAAAGGCTAAATTGTGTCTTGACTACACAATCTGGACGCGCTAACAGCGCTCATTATACTTGGGGGCTTCTTATACATAAGCTTAATATAACTATTTTCCGGGCTTTATGCCCCACACATGTGTTATTCTTCCACATGTACCTTTTTTCACCATTATATGCATCGATATGACTTTTTGGCCAAGCTGGGTTGCCTGGCTCTTGTGTTTATGCCCTATGTTCCCGTTAATTCGGCTAGGGCATAAGGGGAGCACCTCTGCGATTGTTACTGCCGGGTCAGCCGGATGTGTACCTCAGACTGGGTGAAGCCGAAAGCTAGCGTTCTTAAGGGGATACTCGGTCGGTGAACAAAAGATGACTTTTATTTATTTTAATACATGCCCCCAGATGTTCATAGCCTGCATCTCTTTTCGCAGTTCGGACATGCACATTAGGGCATGCGTACCTAGGGAAAGGAACCCTTAACGGAACTATTCTCCCTGGAAGATGTTTCTTACTATCCATGTAATATAACATAGCTAGTTGGGTACTTGTCTGTTCAAGCACTTATGACCCCTATGCCTGGTTTCCACGTGTACCCCGGTTTTTACATAACTGAGCGGGTATTCGGATACACTCCGGACTATCGGGTCCAGAGGTCGAAGCGAAAAGGTCCGCCATGACAAATGATTTACAATCCGGCTAGGGACAATATATGTCACCTGAAGTACACAGTCACTTAGACTGACTAAATTCTTCTTCTATACCATCCAACAGGCTGCCTAGCCTACAATCCTATTGTGAATACTTTGCGGCTAATTCTACTTGGTCATACACCAAACTGACGGGGATCTCTTTCCCATCGGGCCCCACAGGTCCGACCTCGGCCATGTGGTTTGGGTCAGCTTTGGTATATCGCGTCTTCACCATGGCCCAGGCTTCCCTTGCACCTTGTCGGCAGGCTGATATCTTCCATAATCGAAAGCGCCGCCGCGCTCCCTTGAGCTTCTCTATAAGCTCCCCCATGCCTCTTGGCGGGGAGGCGGATGGCCACAAGGCTTGGGCAATACCCTGCATCACCTGCCGAACTTGTTTGTGCAGTTGTGAGAGCTCTGGTAGAAGATCACCCGCAGACCCGGGCATCTCCTCCGCGGGATGACCCGTCAGCATACCTGCAGACATAACTCTGTTAGCCGACTTCTTCGCCGAACTCTTTCAAAAGTTCGTTCAAGCACTTATTGAAAATGCCGCGTCGAATCCGCTTATTCTCCTTCACGGAGTCCGCAAGCTGGGCTCGAACATCTTTCAGTTCCACGCCCAACTGGATATTGGCGTCTTGGAGATCATTTTTCTCCTGCCTAACTCGCGTAAGCATGCTCTCGCCAGCATTTAGCTGTCGATTAGCACGTTGCGCATCCCCCGGCACGGCCTCCGGATTCACTCCGGAGTCATCTGCAACATCTATTGTTAGATTTGCATGCATGCCGCATACTATCTGGTACCTGTCATTCTTTGCAATGGAAACAAGTGTTACCAGAGGGGACCTTCTCGGACTCCTTCAACGCGGCAACTGCGGCCCGTAGCTGGGCTTTGCACTCTTCCAGCTCTTGAGACAATTGGGTTTTCTTCTCTGTAAGAACCTGCACCAATAATGATCCTTAAATCAGTTGTGTCAACTGTTTCTAGTCTTAGGGACTACTGATATATATAATCATCAGATTTTCTTACCCGTATATCCTTTACATACTGGTCCGTGGCTCTGGCAAGACCATTTTGAGCGGCACGGATGTACGCGTCTCCTGAGTTGAAGGCATCAAACGCCTCTTGGGAGAAACAAGCGTCACGGAGTACGGCCCGGCGACGCCAGTGATTCATGGCGCTCTCCACTTCGGAATTTGTAGCGGATAATCTATCCGCATCCTTTGTAGGAGGAGCATCCGGCGTTCGCCCAGTGTTAGCTTCCGCCTCTATGTCCGGCCCTGGAGCCCGACTGGTGGAGGCTTGATCGGCAACCTCTTCGGACATAGTCCGGCGAGCGTATTTCCTACTAGGAAACATGGACGTTATTAAATTTTAAAAGACGACAACCACGGAGCGAGGTTCTGTATCATACCTCTGCGACGGCGTCTCAGTCATGACCGCCTTCCTTTTTAGCCTAACCGGCTTCGGTGCCCCTTGTTGGTGAATCACTGCGGGTTCGGCATGGCGTCCCGAGGGCCTTCCCTGTAAGACACCATATGTGTACGGTAGGTGAAGTGCAAAAAAGGGGATCCTTCTCGGAAGTTGGGACTCCGGTTTTACTTACATGCGATGCAGGGAGTAGCCCAGGATAGTCGGCTATGATGGCCACCATGGCATCATCGCAGCTCAATTGATAGAATGTCCTGTCGATCAGCTCCACAAATATGTCCGGATCCTCTTCGAGTCCGGGATCGAGGGCCCGGTCAGGGTCCTCCGGTTGTGGAGGCGGGCTGTTGACCTCCCTTACAACTTTTCGCAGTTCCTGCCATGAAACGGCAAGGTAAGTACTGATGATGAAGAATGCGGGAAGGCTGGGAGTAAAAAGTGACAGCTCACCCAGCTTGGAGGGTTGTACATGGAGAATCCATCCCGTGGCTTAATGCGGATGAACTCCTCTTCCTCTCCCTTGTACAAATCGGACAGAATTTTTGCTAGAGCAGCAACTGAGTCCGGTCCCTTACGCCCGCAGTGAGTGGCATCATCTTCCCCGTTAAAGTGCCACATGGGGTGCCCTCGATATTGAAGTGGCTGTACCCCTGCATTATACATATTGACATAACCTCGATTATTGTTAGTCCTGATTGAGCCAACATTTTTATCCGGCCCATCAGGTAAAGGACTTCTCTATTATCTTGCACCTGAGGGCTCCGAGGGCGCCAGCTGTGGCATTTCTTCAGGGGAGCATTGTCGAACTCAGGGAGGCCCATCCAAATAGGGTTCGGAAGGGGGACGTCCTCCATATAAAACCACTCCGAATGCCAGTCCTCGGATGTCTTCTTCGGAGTACCGGACAGGTATCCGGTCCCGGCGATGCGCCATATTTCGGCTCCGCCCACTTGGTACAGTGACCCCTCCTGTGTACGGGGTACGAGGAAGAATAGCCTCTTCCATAGCTCGAAATGAGCTTCGCAGCCTAGAAATAGCTCGCAAAGGGCGACATGGCCAACAATGTGTAATATGGAGGCGGGAGTGAAATTATGCAGCTGGAGGCCGTAGAACCCCAGGAGCCGGCGGAGGAACGGATGAATTGGAAATCCAAGCCCTCTTAATAAGTAAGGGACGAGGCATACCCGCCCCCCCATGGATGGGCTGGGAAAGATCTCCTCTTGCTCCCCGCCGTTATAGGTGGCGAGCCCGGCTCGAACGGGGACCATATACGCTGGAGGGAGAAATCCCTGGGTCTGCAACTCTACTAATTGGCTGTGGGGGACGGAACACTTCTTGCAATTGCCGGGCTTAGGGCTACGGGAGCGAGAGGAGGAGCTGCGACGACCGACCATGTTAGAATGGATTTTTTCCGGGCGCGCTCCGATGGGTACTCGCTGTGGGAGGATGGTGTGATCTGGATCTAAGAATCCCCGTCTCTTTAATAGACGTTTTACCCACATGGCTAGGGTGGCAATTGTAAAAATGCCCCGACTTCTCGCATTTGCTCGACGCGTGGAGAATATCCATTATTAGGCGCGGAAGCCAAGGAGTACAACATTTATGGGAAGCCGGACACTACTCAAACAAGTGTTCAGAATTTGGAGAAGAACCCGCCTTGCAATGCCGAAGACAATCTGCGCGCCGGACTCATCATCATTGAAGCCTGGTTCAGGGGCTACTGAGGGAGTCCTGGATTAGGGGGTCCTCGGACAGCCGGACTATATACTTCTCCTGGACTGTGAAGATACAAGACTCAAGACTTCGACCCGTGTCCGGATGGGACTCTCCTTGGCGTGGAAGGCAAGCTTGGCAATACGGATATGAAGATCTCCTCCCTTGTAACCGACTCTGTGTAACCCTAGCCCCCCACCGGTGTCTATATAAACCGGAGGGTTTAGTTCGTAGGACCAACAACAATCATACCATAGGCTAGCTTCTAGGGTTTAGCCTCTACGATCTCGTGGTAGATCAACTCTTCTAATAATCATATCATCAAGATCAATCAAGTAGGAAGTAGGGTATTACCTCCATCGAGGGGGCACGAACCTGGGTAAACATTGTGTCCCCTGCCTCCTGTTACCATCCACCTTAGACGCACAGTTCGGGACCCCCTACCCGAGATCCGCCGGTCTTGACACCGACAGGTAGCACCTCCCAGTACTAGCCCAGCGGAGCCCAGTCCCGGACATGGCTCCTCTGATCAAGCAGGCCTCCTGCGCCAGTCGATGACGAGGATGTGGGAAAGGCATCGTTAACGTCAATGCGGGAATAATTGCTTTAACTAAAAAATAACAACAAATGTGACTTGTTCAAAATATGACATGTCCACTTGAAAACGAATCAACCTAGAATTCTGTTCAATACACCTAAAAATAAACTAGTTCTATAATTTTCTTACTAAAAATAAACTAGTTCTATAGTAAAATTTTAATTAGATCATCAAATCACATATACCTAAATTTTCTTGCTAAAAATAAACTAGTTCTATTAATTCAACTAGTTCAACTAAACACTTACTATAAATAAAGATAAACTAGTTCTTACTAAAAATAAACTAGTACAACTAGTTCTATTAATTTTCATACTAATTCCATTAAACACTTACTAGAAAACAGTAAAAAATTACATTATACAAGAATAGTAAAAAAGAGTTTAGGGTTTAGGAGAGATGGAGGGAGGAGGGGGTGGGAGGAGGGAGGAGTAGGAGGGAGGAGAGAGAGGAGGAGGGGGAGGAGGGCGGTAGGATCGGAGTAGGGGAGGAGGGCTGTGGGATCGAAGGAGGGAGGAGGGGGCAGCCGGGGGAGGAGGGAGGAGGGGGCTGCCGGAGGAGGGGACGGCCGGAGGAGGAGGGAGGGGAGGAGGGAGAAGGGAGAAGGAGGGATGGAGGGACTACCTCAGTGGAGGAGGAACGGCGGTGGCGGGCGACGATGGTCGTCGGGGAACAACGGCGGCGGCGGACGACGGGGGTGTGGGGGAGAGTGAGTGAGAGGGTCGGCCGCGTGGGGACGATAAGGTAGGGTTAGTAGCAGCGCGGGTTGATGAAAACCTCTACTACTACGGAGCATAGTAGTAGCGCTGGATAGGGATACACGCTGCTGCTAAGTGGGGCTAGCCAAATGCGCCCAGTTCAAACTTAGTAGCAACACGTTTTGCTAACGCGCGCTACTGCTAAGAGGATAGCAGTAGCATGTTTTACTGCAACGCGCTACTACTAAGTTGCCGTAGCGCCTCATTTTATCCAGCTCTACTGCTAAGATTCTGTGTATAAGGTTTTCCCTAGTAGTGAGAGTTGTTGTAACAAAGCAACAAGCATCATGTCTGGGTTGGTCCCATTTTGTTCACTATGTAATGGGAAAAGACAACAATACAATAGCTTCAATTCAACATTTATTTAAAATAGTACCAATACAAGTAGCACAACATGTCAAAGCACACTGCACAATCATGTGGATGAAGGCCTGTACTGACCTTTCATGAGGCGGACAAGATAAAATACGAATCTACCAACACGAATAGGAAATCCAATCTCGTTTTGTGCAGTTCCACTGAAATCAAGCAAAGTTGCCAGTGTGACATTTAAGTTCGCTATAGCAACAAGTGGAATAGATATCCCTGTTTTAATAGAGGCAAAAAAGGAAACAATTACTAGCCAAGAAAGGAGGATGAAACATACGGCGACAAAAAGAAGCATCTAACTTATCTTGATGGAAAACAAAGTAGGACAGTAGCATTTCTAAAACGGTTGCATTGATTCATATTAACAGAGACATTCTCAAAACAACATTCATTAACAATGTAATTTACTTTTAACAGTGGCATTGCTTCAATTTTCCGGCGGCATTCTTAGATTAACAATAGCAAAATAGTTGTACGGGACATGGGACATGCCAGCACCATGTGCGTCCACACATATAAATGGGTGATGCAGAGTATGTTCCCAAGCAGCATATCTGCATTAGTCCCATATTTGTTCTCTTTGAACCTTTTTCCTATGTGAGGGCAGCAAATCTAGCCCTGCACAAACTACTCAACACCCAGTTTCTTTCCTTTTTCAACAAACAGATCAGTTCCTTACAGATGTGTGTATTGACCTTTTTCCCTTTTCAACCAACAAAGCGGCTGGATAGCCAGTCTATACTACTTTCCCTCCCTCCTTTCCTCATTGAACCATGTCCTAGATTAATGCTCCACCCCACCCCACCCTTCTTTCCTCTTTCAACCAAGACCTAGATTCGACTACAGAATCGAAAAAGATCAGCATGCAGCTAGAGCAATGACGGTTTCAAAGAAAGTTATACCTTAGGGTCATCCGGATGTGGCTAGGCGTGCGACCGGAGGCCGGATCTGCCCACGCTACGTAAGGCAGCGAGGAAGAAGGGGTCGGTGGCCCTCCCGCACAAGCGCTGGGTGAAAGAGAACATCATAGCCGGTAGTCGATTGCCTCCCTCGCCGAAGGCGACAGAGTGAACGCTGCATCTCCTCCCCTTCCCGATGCGACGGCATCTGGACGGCTCCTTCACCAGCTGTGAGGGGGGAGAGAGAGACAGAGGCCAACACAGTCTTGTTTAGATCTGGTGAAGAGGGTGAGAGACTGTGACTATAGCAAACCCAAACAAAGGAACGTTGAGCCTCAAGTGTGTATATATATGTAGCGTGGCGAGAGTGTGGAGAGTGCAAACCCTAGCAAACAAGCGCTGAGGCTCCAGCTTATATAGTACTTATATAGTACTCGTGTATCTCTACCTAATAATAAAGCACGTGGGGTTTCTGCCCGTTTGTTGCACCGTTTTGCAAAAAAGCCCCTGCATTTTCATGAAATCAACCCGCAGTCCGGATTTAAGTCACACCGAACCGTTATTTTATAGTTTTTCGAAACCCCCCCTGACTTTTCAGATATTCCATCCGCGGATCATATTTAAGTCAAACAAATGTTTTTCTAAACCATCCATATCTTTTAAACCGTAACTCCGATTTAAACATGTTATATATGAAATTTGATTAGAAAAATATGTAGAATATGAATATAAGATTATTTTAACCTTTTAAGTATTTATAAATATTATTTTCGAAGATATTTAAGTCAAATAAATGGTTTTTTAAATTATACGTATCTTTTAAACCGTAACTCTGATTTTAAAATGTTATATATGCAATTTGATTAGAAAAATGTGTGGAATCTGAATATGATGTTAATTTTACCTGTTAAATATTTTTTAGATATTGTTTTGGAAGAAAACTTACAACTATAGAGCACGATCCATTTTTCTTTCATACATGCAGTGATCCGGGCTGCAAATAAACACCCAGTATAGTCATCTAGGAAAAAGAAAATATCGAGAACTACCCATGCATACCTCTGAATATATCGCAGGGGAAAACAACAGATTTCTCATCGCGAGTGTGAGAGAAAGCGAGGGAGAGAGAGAGAGAGGGGGGGAGAGGGAGGAGAGAGAGAGAGACGTCTTAGGATTAACCACATTCAAACATGTTTTGGTTTGTGTGAACACTAAGGCCATCGCCGGCGAGAGTGAGAAGAAGGATAAGCGGCAACACAAATATGATGCGTCGCTAAAATAAAGGAGATGGACCTATGGTGGTCTTGAGAGATGGTTGTTCGGTTAAGAGTGTGTGTTGTGTTTTTTCTCCCATTGCAACGCACGGGCTCTTTTGCTAGTACTACTAATATATAGTGGAGTGGTTTTCTTTTTCTCTCCATAACAATCATTTTAAATTATGTAAGTACGAAACAAAACTCTTTATTTAACGTACAAATGAAGAAAACTACTTACAATCAACTAACGATCCACACGTCCTGGTGGCACTTCCTGTCTTCACGTGCGGTACACTACCCTCTGTTAAGTGAACAACCACACACGCGCCAAATTATCGAAAAGGTGTGAGAGTGTGTATAGATAAAGAATTTTAATTTCAATTATCGGAAAGGTTTGAGAGTATGTACAGTTTGCCCTCTCTCAATAATTATGGTTTGTTGTGTTCGGCCAAAACTTAGTCAAACTTCACAAAGTTTGACTTCAGTCAAATTTAATATGCAGAGTAAATAAAAACGGAGGGCTACAACGTCCATCCGGATTTTTAGTCCACACCATTTTTTTAATCTCTGACCACATATTTAGTTAATAGCTGGACAAATAAAATTACATGGGAGCTGAAGACAAAGTTGTGAGAAGGCTTAGAAATCAAAACAAAACTTATTCTGTTAGTACCAACGTCGATCCTTCTTCGAGGAAACATTTGGTTCATAGTCATTTTTGTGATAAAATTGCACTAATGTGAAAGACGACTACGTCTCCAATGCAACCAAGGTGAACTACTGAAGGATATCATCTTTGTGGGTAACAAGCAAAGAGCACTGATGGAATACATCTTGTTTTTATGGAAAATCAACCAGCTTCACCAGCCGATGCAACCATGAAATGCAACCATGAGCACGGATAGGTCATCGTGTTGATGCATCATCCATTTGGCATCAAGTTTCGGCGAGGCACCAATGAAGTTCGACAAATCCTCACTGTGGTCCGTTTCTTCTTGGTAATCAAGCTCGAGGAAGGAAGAACCACGTGGCATAGGATAGTCAGGCGGAACAACAATGGCCTTCCAATTTTTTGTAGTTCCAATAAAATTGAGGAAGACATGCCCGGGTATGGAGATACGCATCATTGTTTGCAAAAATATAAAAAAGGGATATAGTGTTGTTACTTTCTTTTGGCAGTGGTACAAGATTAACAGAGACATCTCAATTATCAATAAAATTAATGAAAAGTACACCAACAAACAGAAGCATCATGATTATCTGGATTGGAACTAAACCGGGGTACCTGAGAAAAAAAGCAGGAAAGAAGCATTAATGAAAAGTACCTAAAAGGGGCGTCACTTTACCATGTGTCGGGTGGTAGGTGCGACATATGCCAACGGGTGGCTTATCATTGTGGGAGCCAGTAAGACGTCGCCGGTGCCTGGAAACGGGATGAGGCAAAGACATGCACGCCGGCGAATCTTACCCAGGTTCGGGGCTCTCCGTGGAGATAACACCCCTAGTCCTGCTCTGCGGGGTCTCCGCATGATCACTAGATCAAAACAAGTAGCTACAAGTGCTCCTTGAGCTGTCGGGTTAGAGGGAGAAGAAGGGCAAGGCTAGCTCTCCTTTTCTCTCTATATGGTGTGTGTAATTCTATGAGACCAACCCTTTGCATGGGTGCCCCGGGGGGTTTATATAGGCCTACCCCCAGGGGTACAATGGTAATCCGGCTGGGCGCGGGTCCCAGCCGTCAGTGTTCGTGTTCGCCGGCTTCTCCGCCGGCCATTGGGGCCCGCCGACTGGTGGGTCCCGCCGGCTGCCGGCCTCTTGGTCGACAGGCCGGCTCCACCGCTTGGGGGTCTTGTCGGCGGCTGGTTACTGTTGCCTCGCCCCTGATGACGAGGGCTTTGTCGAGGTAAGCGTGGCTACAGTGCCGCCGCCTGGCGGGCTCTCACTGTAGCCTCACCTCGTCTTGTCTCCTTAATGAGGCACATGTTTCGAGGGAGGGAGGTAGCCGGCTATTGGGAGCCGGCTACGCCCCCAGCCGACTAGGGGAGGTCGGGCCACCTTCGAGCGTCTCTCTGGCTAAAGGGGCACGCCGCCCGCGGGCCGTACTGGCGTCTGTCGTGGGTGACGTTGAGGCCAACATGGCTACAGTGCCACGCCGGACGGGAGATGGCTGACCCGTACGGCGTCCTGTGGCCATGCCTGCTTCGGGATTCGGGGGTAGTGGGCTGTACTGCGGCCACGCCCCGTCTTATCCCCGTTATGTGGATGCAGTCTTGGTGGGTGCGGTCTTGGCCGGCTTCTGGGAGTCGGCATTCTTCATGACCGGCTTCTGGGAGTCGATCCTCTTGGGGCCGGCTTCCTGGAGTCGGCCATCTCGTAGCTTTCTTGGGGAAGGTTTCTGAGACTGGGTCGCCGTCTGGGACTCGGCCCTGGGGATAGTCGGCCGGGGGAAGGCGGCCCTATGCTTTGTATGCTTGAAGGCTTGAACGGCCTGATAATTTTCTTAAAGAGCCAGGGGGAGTCGGTTAGGCTACCCGTGGCCATTTACTCCGACAGTAGTCCCCGAAGCTGGTTGGGCTTCGAGGTTGAGTGGAGGTCGAGAAGCTCGGGCAGCTTCTTATCTTGACGAGCCGGCAGCTGGGAGCCGGCTTCGGTTGGGCGCGCCGCCTTGGCGAATTTTTTTAAAGTCGGAGGGCGGGAGTCTGTTGGCGCGCGCCGGGCTGTGGGCCGGCCGCTCGCCGCCTGCGAACCACGTGGCATCTCTTGGCTGAAAAAAGCTTGCTAGCCCACGCGCGCGACAAGACGTCGCTGCAGGTCGGGGGCCCACCACTCCCACGCCCAGGCCCAGGCGCGGATTCTTTGCGGCCCAAAACCGTCTGCACGTCTTCCTGCGGCGGTTTCGGCACGTCTTTAGGGCATAGTAATCGTGGGACGTGGGGGAGTGGTGCAGTTAATCCCACGTCCCACCCCACGCCTCGCCTCCTCGGCTTCGCCGCACGAGGCTATAAGTAGGGGGAGGAGGGGAAGCGGCAGACGCTCGCACGCTCCTCTCCTCTCCACCATCTTCTTCCTCCTACTCTCCCTCACAGCAGCGCCTCGCCGCCGCGCCGTCCCACCATCCTTTTCCCCGCCGCCGCGCTCATTCTCGCCGGCCTCACGCCGCTATGCAGTACGGCGGGGACTGGGACGGCTCCAACGTCCATGAAGACCACGTCGAGTTCCTCCGCAAGACGCGGCGGTTGCCCGGCGCGGATAAGGTGCGGGTCCGCCTCGCGCCTGAGAAGGAGATCACGCCAGAGCCGGAGGAAAGCGAGTGGGTGGTCTTCCGCTCACATTTCTTGCGCGGCATCGGCTTGCCGGCGAGCGCTTTCTTCCATTCTTTTCTTGAATTCTACCAACTCCAGCCGCACCACCTCACCCCGAACACGGTGGTGCTGCTGTCCGCCTTTGTCACCTTGTGCGAAGGCTATCTCGGCGTCCTCCCCACCCTCGAGCTCTGGGGGGAGTTCTTCCAGTCCAAGCTAGGCAGGCGTATGCAGGGCGTGCCGGCTCAGAGTGGCGCGTTCATCGCAATGCGGAGGGTGGTAGCCGACAACCCCTTCCCCGTCATCACGCTAATCCAGTCGGTGAAGCTCTGGTAGAAGTCATACTTCTACGTGAAGAACGTCGCCCCGGAAGGCGACTACCTCAATTTGCCAGCTTACGTAGCCGGCCCGCCGGCGGGTAGGCGGCCCCAGTGGTCCTGTCGGGCCGTGACGCTGACGCCGGCTGGAGCCGCGGCTGTCGCCCGACTGCGGGTGATGATCCAGTCGGAGGGCCTGACTGGGCCCGACTTGCTGGCCGCCTTCGTCACGCGCCGGGTGCTTCCGCTCCAGAGCCGCCCTCATCTGATCTGTCAGATGAGCGGCCAGCTTGATCCGAGTCGGATGTGCACCAAGGACATGCCGCACGATGAAGTGGCCCACATGGTGAACTACCTTGCGAACTGCAAGCTCTCCGCAGAGTGGCAGTTTGGCAAGGAGCCATATTGCCGAGCTCACCCGCCGCCCACGGTATGTTCTCTTTTTCCCTTTCTTCTCTTAGTTTTGTCGCCGAGTTCCTTTTGGCCGACTCTGACTAGTCGGCGCGTCTCTGCAGAGTCCTCTCCTTCGGCTTGCAGGCGGGTCGGAGGCGGAGCGCCGATTCGTCCCCGACCGGACGGAGCACGACCTGGAGGACCCCGACTTGGGGGCGGCCGCCATGGATGACAACACCGAGGCGGGTGGCGACCAAGCCGGCGGCGAGGCAGGCGGCTCCGGCCTTGGAGTCAGCTTCGACGACTGGCCGGATGACGACGAGGCGGAAGTCGTCCCATGCCGCCAGCCGGCGTTTGGCCACGGCGCGGGTTCCTACGCCATGGCGCCTGCTCGGGGCGGCGGGCGGAAGCGTCGTGCCGCGTCGGGCTTGTTCGGCAGTCGGCCGAAGAAGCCCAAGGGCGGGGCAGCGGCGACCAGGCGGGAAGAGCCGGCCGCGAAGGCGGCCCGCTTTCGCAGGGCGGTGAAGCAGCCGCAGACGGTGTCGGCGTAACTATATACTCCTTCGTGTGTTCTTTTTTTGTTTTCTCTGGTAGTTCCTGAATCCTTGTCCTTTCTCAAAAAATTAGGGCTCCATTGTCGCTCGAGCGGGTTGCTGCCGCCTCCGTCGTGGGATTGTCGGGACGATCCGGGAGCACCACTCGCCGCGTGGACCCCCGTGCCGAGCTTCAGGCGGCGACGGAGCAGAACACGCGGGAGGCGCGGGAGGCGCGGGAGGAGCGGGAGGTGGAGGCATTGAGGGCGGCCTCCGCCAAGGCGGCGAAGGCGCGTGCCGATGCAGCGGCCAAGGCCCAAGCGGAGGCTGCGGCTGCGGCGATGGCGGAGGGGGCCTTGCTAGTCACCCCTCTGCGCGTCGCGGCGCCTGAGTGTTGGGGAACGTAGTAATTTCAAAAAAATTCCTACGCACACGCAAGATCATGGTGATGCATAGCAACGAGAGGGGAGAGTGTTGTCCACGTACCCTCGTAGACCGACAGCGGAAGCGTTATCACAACGCGGTTGATGTAGTCGTACGTCTTCACGATCCGACCGATCAAGTACCGAACGCACGGCACCTCCGAGTTCTACACACGTTCAGCTCGATGACGTCCCTCGAACTCCGATCCAGCCGAGTGTTGAGGGAGAGTTTCGTCAGCACGACGGCGTGGTGACGATGATGATGTTCCACCGACGCAGGGCTTTGCTAAGCTCCGCAACGGTATTATCGAGGTGTAATATGGTGGAGGGGGCACCGCACACGGCTAAAATATCGTATATCAAGTGTGTCCCTGGGGTGCCCCCCTGCCCCCGTATATAAAGGAGCAAGGGGGAGGCCGCCGGCCTAGGGAGGAGAGGCGCGCCAGAAGGGGGAGTCCTACTCCCACCGGGAGTAGGACTCCTCCTTTCCTTGTTGGAATAGGAGAAGGGAAAGGAGAAGGAGAAAGAAGGAAGGGGGTGCCCCCCTTCCCTAGTCCAATTCGGACCAGATCATGGGCAGGGGCGCGGCCACCTTTTGAGGCCTTTCTCTCCTTTCCTGTATGGCCCATTAAGGCCCAATACGAATTCCCGTAACTCTCCGGTACTCCGAAAAATACCCGATCACTCGTAACCTTTCCAAAGTCCGAATATAGTCGTCCAATATATCGATTTTTACGTCTCGGCCATTTCGAGACTCCTCGTCATTTCCCCGATCTCATCCGGGACTCCAAACTCCTTCGGTACATCAAAACTCAATAAAACTGTCATCGTAACGTTAAGCGTGCGGACCCTACGGGTTCGAGAACTATGTAGACATGACCGAGACACCTCTCCGATCAATAACCAATAGCGGGACCTGGATGCCCATATTGGCTCCCACATATTCTACGAAGATCTTTATCGGTCAGACCGCATAACAACATACGTTGTTCTCTTTGTCATCGGTATGTTACTTGCCCGAGATTCGATCGTCGGTATCTCGATACCTAGTTCAATCTCGTTACCAGAAAGTCTCTTTACTCGTTCCGTAATACATCATCCCGCAACTAACTCATTAGTCACCATGCTTGCAAGGCTTACAGTGATGTGCATTACCGAGTGGACCCAGAGATACCTCTCCGACAATCAGAGTGACAAATCCTAATCTCAAAATACGCCAACCCAACAATTACCTTTGGAGACTCCTGTAGAGCACCTTTATAATCACCCATTTACGTTGTGACGTTTGGTAGCACACATAGTGTTCCTCCGGTAAACGGGAGTTGCATAATCTCATAGTCATAGGAATATGTATAAGTCATGAAGAAAGCAATAGCAACATACTAAACGATCGAGTGCTAAGCTAACGGAATGGGTCAAGTCAATCACGTCATTCTCCTAATGAGGTGATCCTGTTAATCAAATGACAACTCATGTCTATGGCTAGGAAACATAACCATCTTTGATTAACGAGCTTGTCAAGTAGAGGCATACTAGTGACACTCTGTTTGTCTATGTATTCACACATGTATTATGTTTCCGATTAATACAATTCTAGCATGAATAATAAACATTTATCATGATATAAGGAAATAAATAATACTTTATTATTGCCTCTAGGGCATATTTCCTTCAGTCTCCCACTTGCACTAGAGTCAATAATCTAGTTCACATCGCCATGTGATTTAACATTAATAATTCACATCACCATGTGATTAACACCCATAGTTCACATCTGTATGTGACCAACACTCAAAGGGTTTACTAGAGTCAATAATCTAGTTCACATCGCTATGTGATTAACACCCAAAGAGTACTAAGGTGTGATCATGTTTTGATTGTGAGATAATTTTAGTCAACGGGTCTGTCACATTCAGATCCGTAAGTATTTTGCAAATTTCTATGTCTACAATGCTCTGCACGGAGCTACTCTAGCTAATTGCTCCCACTTTCAATATGTATCTAGACCGAGACTTAGAGTCATCTAGATTTAGTGTCAAAACTTGCATCAACGTAACCCTTTACGACGAACCTTTTGTCACTTCCATAATCGAGAAACATATCCTTATTCCACTAAGGATAATTTTGACCGCTGTCCAGTGATCTACTCCTAGATCACTATTGTACTCCCTTGCCAAAATCAGTGTAGGGTATACAATAGATCTGGTACACAACATGGCATACTTTATAGAACCTATGGCCAAGGCATAGGGAATGACTTTCATTCTCTTTCTATCTTTTGCCGTGGTCGGGCTTTGAGTCTTTACTCAATTTCACACCTTGTAACACAGGCAAGAACTCTTTCTTTGACTGTTCTATTTTGAACTACTTCAAAATCTTGTTAAGGTATGTACTCATTAAAAAACGTATCAAGCGTCTTCATCTATCTCTATAGATCTTGATGCTCAATATGTAAGCAGCTTCACCGAGGTCTATCTTTGAAAAACTCCTTTCAAACACTCCTTTATGCTTTGTAGAATAATTATACATTATTTCTGATCAACAATATGTCATTCACATATACTTATCAGAAATGTTGTAGTGCTCCCACTCACTTTCTTGTAAATACAGGCTTCACCGCAAGTCTGTATAAAACTATATCCTTTGATCAACTTATCAAAGCGTATATTCCAACTCCGAGATGCTTGCACCAGTCCATAGATGGATCGCTGGAGCTTGCATATTTTGTTAGCACTTTTAGGATTGACAAAACCTCCTGGTTGCATCATATACAACTCTTCTTTAATAAATCCATTAAGGAATGTAGTTTTGTTTATCCATTTGCCAGATTTCATAAAATGCGGCAATTGCTAACATGATTCAGACAGACTTAAGCATAGATACGAGTTAGGAACTCTCTCATCGTAGTCAACACCTTGAACTTGTTGAAAACCTTTTGCGACAATTCTGGCTTTGTAGATAGTGACACTACTATCAGCGTCCGTCTTCCTCTTGAAGATCCATTTAATCTCAATGGCTCGCCTATCATTGGGCAAGTCAATCAAAGTGCATACTTTGTTCTCATATATGGATCTTATCTCAGATTTCATGGCCTCAAGCCATTTCGCGGAATCTGGGCTCACCATCGCTTCTTCATAGTTCGTAGGTTCATCATGGTCAAATAACATGACCTCCAGAACAGGATTACCGTACCACTCTGGTGTGGATCTCACTCTGGTTTACCTACGAGGTTTGGTAGTAACTTGATCTGAAGTTACATGATCATCATCATTAACTTCCTCACTAATTGGTGTAGGAGTCACAGGAACAGATTTCTGTGATGAGCTACTTTCCAATAAGGGAGCAGGTACAGTTACCTCATCAAGTTCTACTTTCCTCCCACTCACTTCTTTCGAGAGAAACTCCTTCTCTAGAAAGGATCCATACTAAGCAACGAATGTCTTGCCTTCGGATCTGTGATAGAAGGTGTACCCAACTGTCTCCTTTGGGTATCCTATGAAGACACATTTCTCAGATTTGGGTTTGAGCTTATCAGGATGAAACTTTTTCACATAAGCATCGCAACCCCAAACTTTAAGAAACGACAACTTTGGTTTTCTTGCCAAACCACAGTTCATAAGGCGTCGTCTCAACGGATTTTGATGGTGCCCTATTTAACGTGAATGTAGCTGTCTCTAATGCATAACCCCAAAACGATAGTGGTAAATTGGTAAGAGACATCATAGATTGCACTATATCCAATAAAGTACGGTTATGACGTTCGGACACACCATTATGCTGTGGTGTTCCAGGTGGCGTGAGTAGTGAAACTATTTCACATTGTTTTAACTGAAGGCCAAACTCGTAACTCAAATACTCTTCTCTACGATCAGATCGTAGAAACTTTATTTTTCTTGTTACGATGATTTTCCACTTTACTCTGAAATTATATGAACTTTTCAAATGTTTCAGACTTATGTTTCATTAAGTAGATATACCCATATCTTCTCAAATCATCTGTGAAGGTGAGAAAATAACGATATCTGCCACGAGCCTCAATATTCATTGGACAACATACACCTGTATGTATGACTTCCAACAAATCTGTTGCTCTCTCCATAGTTCCGGAGAATGGCGATTTTAGTCATCTTGCCCATGAGGCACGGTTCGCATGTATCAAGTGATTCATAATCAAGTGATTCCAAAATCCCATCAGTATGGAGTTTCTTCATGCGCTTTACACCAATATGACCTAAACGGCAGTGCCACAAATAAGTTGCACTATCATTATTAACTTTGCATGTTTTGGCTTCAATATTATGATTATGTGTATCACTACGATCGAGATCCAACAAACCATTTTCGTTGGTGTGTATGACCATAGAAGGTTTTTATTCATGTAAACAGAACAACAATTGTTCTCTAACTTAAATGAATAACCGTATTGCAATAAACATGATCAAATCATATTCATGCTCAACGCAAACACCAAATAACACTTATTTAGTTTCAACACTAATCCCGAATGTATAGGGAGTGTGCGATGATGATCACATCAATCTTGGAACTACTTCCAACACACATCGTCACCTCTCCTTTTACTAGTCTCTGTTTATTCTGCAACTCCCGTTTCGAGTTACTACTCTTAGCAACTGAACCAGTATCAAATACCGAGGGGTATAAACACTAGTAAAGTACACATCAATAACATGTATATCCAATATACCTTTGTTCACTTTGCCATCCTTCTTATCCACCAAATAGTTGGGGTAGTTCCGCTTCCAGTGACCAGTCCCTTTGCAGTACAAGCACTTAGTCTCAGGCTTAGGACCAGACTTAGGCTTCTTCACTTGAGCAGCAACTTGCTTGCCGTTCTTCTTGAAGTTCCCCTTCTATCCCTTTGCCCTTTTCTTGAAACTAGTGGTCTTTTTAACCATCAACACTTGATGCTCTTTCTTGATTTCTACCTTCGTCGATTTCAGCATCGCGAAGAGCTCGGGAATTACTTTCGTCATCCCTTACATACTATTGTTCATCACGAAGTTCTACTAACTTGGTGATGGTGACTAGAGAATTCTGTCAATCACTATTTTATCTGGAAGATTAACTCCCACTTGATTCAAGCGATTGTAGTACCCAGACAATCTGAGCACATGCTCACTAGTTGAGCGATTCTCCTTCATCTTTTAGCTATCGAACTTGTTGGAGACTTCATATCTCTCAACTCGGGTATTTGCTTGAAATATTAACTTCAACTCCTGGAACATCTCATATGGTCCATGACGTTCAAAACGTCTTTGAAGTCCCGATTCTAAGCCGTTAAGCATGGTGCAGTAAACTATCAAGTAGTCATCATATTTAGCTAGCCAAACGTTCATAACGTCTGCATCTGCTCCTGCAATAGGTCTGTCACCTAGCGGTGCATCAAGGACATAATTTTTCTGTGCAGCAATGAGGATAATCCTCAGATCACGGATCCAATCCGCATCTTTGCTACTAACATATTTCAACATAATTTATCTCTAGGAACATATCAAAAATAAACACAGGGAAGGAACAACGCGAGCTATTGATCTATAACATAATTTGCAAAATACTATGAGGACTAAGTTCATGATAAATTTAAGTTCAATTAATCATATTACATAAGAACTCCCACTTACATAGACATCCCTCTAATCATCTAAGTGATTACGTGATCCAAATCAACTAAACCATGTCCGATTAACACGTGAGATGGAGTAGTTTCAATGGTGAACATCACTATGTTGATCATATCTACTATATGATTCACGCTCGACCTTTCGGTCTCTGTGTTCCGAGGCCATATCTGTATATGCTAGGCTCGTCAAGTTTAACATGAGTATTCCGTGTGTGCAACTGTTTTGCACCCGTTGTATTTGAACGTAGAGCCTATCACACCCGATTAACACGTGGTGTCTCAGCACGAAGAACTTTCGCAACGGTGCATACTCAGGGAGAACACTTTATCTTGAAATTTTAGTGAGAGATCATCTTATAATGCTACCGTCAATCAAAGCAAGATAAGATGCATAAAGGATTAACATCATATGCAATCAATATAAGTGATATGATATGGCCATCATCATCTTGTGCTTGTGACCTTCATATCTGAAGCACCGTGCTCGTGATCTCCATCTCCGAAGCACCGTCATGATCACCATCGTCACCGGCGCGACACCTTGATCTCCATCGTAGTATCGTTGTCGTCTCGCCAACTTATTGCTTTTACGACTATCGCTACCGCTTAGTGATAAAGTAAAACTATTACATGGCGATTGCATTTCATACAATAAAGCGACAACCATATGGCTCCTGCCAGTTGCCGATAACTCGGTTACAAAACATGATCATCTCATACAACAAATTATATCACATCATGTCTTGACCATATCACATCACAACATGCCCTGCAAAACAAGTTAGACGTCCTCTATTTTGTTGTTGCAAGTTTTACGTGGCTGCTACGGGCTTAGCAAGAACCGTTCTTACCTACGCATCGAAACCACAACGATAGTTTGTCAAGTTGGTGCTGTTTTAACCTTCGCAAGGACCGGGCGTAGCCACACTCGGTTCAAGTAAAGTGAGAGAGACAGACACCCGCCGGTCACCTTTAAGCAATGAGTGCTCGCAACGGTGAAACTAGTCTCGCGTAAGTGTACGCGTAATGTCGGTCCGGGCCACTTCATCCTACAATACCGCTGAACCAAAGTATGACATGCTGGTAAGCAGTATGACTTATATCGCCCACAACTCACTTGTGTTCTACTCGTGCATAGCATCAACGCATAAAACCAGGCTCGGATGCCACTGTTGGGGAACGTAGTAATTTCAAAAAATTTCCTACGCACACGCAAGATCATGGTGATGCATAGCAACGAGAGGGGAGAGTGTTGTCCACGTACCCTCGTAGACCGACAGCGGTAGCGTTATCACAACGCGGTTGATGTAGTCGTACGTCTTCACGATCCGACCGATCAAGTGCCGAACGCACGGCACCTCCGAGTTCTACACACGTTCAGCTCGATGACGTCCCTCGAACTCCGATCTAGCCGAGTGTTGAGGGTGAGTTTCGTCAGCACGACGGCGTGGTGACGATGATGATCTTCCACCGACGCAGGGCTTCACCTAAGCTCCGCAACGGTATTATCGAGGTGTAATATGGTGGAGGGGGGCACCGCACACGGCTAAAACATCGTATATCAATTGTGTCCCTGGGGTGCCCCCCTGCCCCCATATATAAAGGAGCAAGGGGGAGGCCGCCGGCCTAGGGAGGAGAGGCGCGCCAGAAGGGGGAGTCCTACTCCCACCGGGAGTAGGACTCCTCCTTTCCTTGTTGGAATAGGAGAAGGGAAAGGAGAAGGAGAAAGAAGGAAGGGGGCGCCCCCTTCCCTAGTCCAATTCGTACCAGATCATGGGGAGGGGCGCGGCCACCTTTTGAGGCCTTTCTCTCCTTTCCCGTATGGCCCATTAAGGCCAAATACGAATTCCCGTAACTCTCCGGTACTCCGAAAAATACCCGAATCACTCGGAACCTTTCCGAAGTCCGAATATAGTCGTCCAATATATCGATTTTTATGTCTCGGCCATTTCGAGACTCCTCGTGATGTCCCCGATCTCATCCGGGACTCCGAACTCCTTCGGTACATCAAAACTCAATAAAACTGTCGTCGTAATGTTAAGCGTGCGGACCCTACGGGTTCGAGAACTATGTAGACATGACCGAGACACCTCTCCGGTCAATAACCAATAGCGGGACCTGGATTCCCATATTGGCTCCCACATCTTCTACGAAGATCTTTATCGGTCAGACCGCATAACAACATACGTTGTTCCCTTTGTCATCGGTATGTTACTTGCCCGAGATTCGATCGTCGGTATCTCGATACCTAGTTCAATCTCGTTACCAGAAAGTCTCTTTACTCGTTCCGTAATACATCATCCCGCAACTAAATCATTAGTCACAATGCTTGCAAGGCTTACAGTGATGTGCATTACCGAGTGGGCCCAGAGATACCTCTCCGACAATCGGAGTGACAAATCCTAATCTCGAAATACGCCAACCCAACAAGTACCTTTGGAGACACCTGTAGAGCACCTTTATAATCACCCATTTACGTTGTGACGTTTGGTAGCACACAAAGTGTTCCTCCGGTAAACGGGAGTTGCATAATCTCATAGTCATAGGAACATGTATAAGTCATGAAGAAAGCAATAGCAACATACTAAACGATCGAGTGCTAAGCCAACGGAATGGGTCAAGTCAATCACGTCATTCTCCTAATGAGGTGATCCCCTTAATCAAATGACAACTCATGTCTATGGCTAGGAAACATAACCATCTTTGATTAACGAGCTAGTCAAGTAGAGGCATACTAGTGACACTCTGTTTGTCTATGTATTCACACATGTATTATGTTTCCGGTTAGTACAATTCTAGCATGAATAATAAACATTTATCATGATATAAGGAAATAAATAATACTTTATTATTGCCTCTAGGGCATATTTCCTTCACTGAGGCCCCGGAGCCCCCGCCAGAAGAAGCCGGCGGTGACCAGCTGGGACTGGAGAGGGAGGACGACGTCGTCGTCCCGGAGAGGGAGGCGGCACCGGCCCCGCCGACTGGGGCGACCCTAGGCGGCCGGCCTAACTTGCCGCCCGTGCGATCGGCCGGGGGCGAGCCGGCCGCGAGGACTGATCTGGTGGTCCAGACGCCGTCGTGCCGGCGCGCGGGGAAGGCTGCATCGGAGCCGCCGACGGCCGCGGGCTCCAGCTCGTCGGCCCAGGAGATGGAGGCGGCCAGCGCCAGCTTGGGGTGGACGCCGGGTGGAGGGACGGCAGTGATGAACGTGGCCGCGCAGGACGTCCGGAACCGGCTTCATGCCCAGGCTGCGGCACTGTGGAAGTACAACGACGAGTTCCTTGCGACGCGGGTGGCCATCCGGGTTAGTCTTCTTGTCTTTACTTTTTTGATTTTGGTTTCTTCCGTGGGGGCTTGTCAGCGCACCCACTGGGTGTAGTCCCCGAGTTCCGAGTCGGCTGCTGAGCAGGCGGCTTGGAACTTCCTAGCGGGCCTTGTTTTGCCATTCTTGTTCTCATTTGCTCCTCTGCCTGGCTTGCAGGACTACCACAACCTCCGCGCGGCTGCCTTTAACTCCCAGGCTCGGGAGCTGACCCAGAAGACTGCTGACCTATCTGAGAGCCGGGGTAAGTGCTTCGTCTTTTATCTCACGTGGGGGCGCGTCAGCGCACCCACTGGGTGTAGTCCCCGAGATTCGGGCGGACTGCTGAGCAGTCGGGTCGGATCTTCCTTGACGACTTCTTCTTATTCCTTCTTTTTACTCTGCCATCCCTGCAACGGCCAACGCCAGTCTAAGGGAGCAGCTGGGAGGGGCTCAGGCCGCCCTCCGTGCTAAGGAGGCCGAGTTTGCCGCCTTGGCATAGGAGCGTGACCACCTGGCCAAGAGGTTGGACGACCAGGAGGAGAGCCACAAGGCGGCCCTGAAGGCGGTGCGGGACAATGAGGCCGCCCTCCAAGCCGAGTATGAGACAGAGGCGGCCAGCTGGGCCGAAGCAAAGCAGACGCTGATCAACAGCTATGGCCAGATCGAAGACTTGGTTGACGGTAGGCCGCCTTTCTCTTCGTCCTTTCTTGCCGCTTGCCGTTTTGGCTCGTTTTCTGACTTGGTGTTTTTTCTCTTCTTTCTCTTTCTTCCTTGCGCAGAGTACTTCCCTGGCTACTCTACCGCCGCCAACCAGGTCATTGAGGCCCACCGCGAGGCACAAAGGCAGGCTGGCGCCGACATCGCACCAAACGCTCGCCGGTCGCTAGAGGAGCAGCTCTTGGCGATCCAGGCCCGCCTCCAGCCGGCTCATCGCCTGCTCCGCCGGCTTCAGCGTGTTGGGGCGCAGGTGTTGGCCGCTCTCTGGCCTGGTGAAGTGATTCCCCGCACCCCCAGTCGGACTGCCGACTGGCTGGAGGTGGCGGTCGGCCGCTTCGAGGCCTGGAAGGCTTCGGCTGCTCGGTCTGGCGCCAGGCGGGCGCTGGAGTTCACCAAGGCCTGGTATCCCGGGCTGAGTCTGGACCAGCTGGCCACCTGGCGGCAGCAGGCCGACAAGGAGCTGGAGCCGGCGCAGCCGGCTATCATCCGGCGGGCTTCGGCGATCGCTGACTACACCAACACCAGCGCCTTCGCTCCTGAAGTGGACAACAACGGTGTTGCCCAGCCGGAGGAGTGGTTCGGGCTGAACCCGGCAGACGGCGAAGACTCGGCGGAGGAGATCGACTCCAGCGACGAGGGCGAGGAGGAGGAGGAGGGTGAAGACGCCGGGCCAGATGGTGGAGCGGCCGGTCAGCCTCACCTTGACCGTGCTTCCAGCAACAAGGCACGCGCGGGTGCACCGCCTACAGCCGGCGATGATCAAGCCAAAACCCGCCAGCCGGCCAATCCTCCAGCTGGTGGCGCCGCCTCCACCGACCAACCCGGCTCCCACACCGCGCCCTTAGTCTAGTCTGCTGCCTCTATTTTCCTGTTTTACCACTCTTGGAACAGTGTTTTGTTAGGTTTGCAAAATTCCACCCATTGGGGGTGTATTCGAACTATGTTGATTGCCGGCCTGTTGGGGGCCTTATGTGTACATATAAATATGCATGCGTTTGGCTTCCCCTTGTTCTTTTCTTTTCATCCTTCTGCTGTTTCCTTTGCCGCCCTCCCTTGGTTGCCGCCTCCCCAGTCGGACAGTTGCTCTGCAATCTGTGGCTGGAGAAGTGCTTGGCCAGTTGGGAGGGCAAGTACTCTAGCTTTGTTGGATTATAGCGAACTGATTGGGAGGCCAGCCAGCCGGCTGTTTTGACAGCCGGCAAGCGTGGTTGGAGGACGTCTTTTCGTTATACAAGTTCGTTAGTCCTTAGCCGTTTTTTGTGTGGGCATCCTTTCTGCCTTTGGCTCTTGCTAGTCGGACAGTCGGTTCTTTGAGCTGTGACTTTCAACAAGAGAGGGCTCGGGAGCCGGCACACTACTTGTCTGACTTCAGGTAGAACTTTAATATAACTTAAGGCGGCCAGTCCCCGGGCCGACTAGTCGAACCCGGTGCCAGACAGAAAATCAAATGTAATAATACGTTCATGAATATGACACTCGTCATTCATAGATAAAGGAAGGCAGTCCCCGAGTGTTCCTCGGGGGGCCCGTTGTTTCGTACTTAATACAAAAAGGGTAGCATGATACATACTGCTTTCAACTGTAAAATCTTCTCAGGAGGTTCGCGTTCCACGGTCGCTCCGACTCCTTGCCGGAATCATCCCTCTTGCGTGTTCTTGGTTTTTGTGCGTCGATCAGGTAGTAGGAGTCGTTGCCTAGTGCCTTGCTGATGACGAAAGGGCCTTACCAAGGGGCCGAGAGCTTGTGCTGGCCGGCTGTTCGCTGGATCAGCCGAAGCATAAGGTCGCCCTCTTGGAAAGATCTTGGCTTGACCTTGCGGTTGTGGTAACGGCGCAAACCCTGCTGGTAGATGGCGGACCGGCTGAGTGCTAACAGCCGGCCTTCTTCCAGCAGGTCGACGCCGTCTTCTCGCACTTCCTTGGCCTCCGCCTCCGTGTACATGGTGACCCGAGGCGAGTCGAACTCGATGTCGGTTGGGATGATAGCCTCGGCACCATATACAAGGAAGAACGGAGTGAAGCTGGTTGACTTGTTAGGGGTAGTATGCAGACTCCAGAGGACAGCCAGCAGCTCATCGAGCCAGCAGCCGGCCGATCGCTCCAGTGGTACGACCAGTCGGGGCTTGATGCCGGAGAGGATGAGTCCATTTGCTTGCTCGACCTGGCCGTTTGACTGCGGGTGGGCAACGGACGCTAAGTCCAGTCGGATACCCTACGTCGCGCAGAAACGTGCCAGTGCTCCTTTGGCAAAGTTTGTGCCATTGTCGGTGATGATGCTGTGCGGCACACCGTACCGAGTAGTGATGTCGGCAATGAATGTCACGGCAGTCGGCCCATTCAGCTTCTTGATCGGCTTTGCTTCGATCCACTTGGTAAATTTGTCCACGGCGACAAGCAGATGCGTCAAGCCGCCGCGGGCTGTCTTGAATGGGCCCACCATGTCCAGCCCCCAGACGGCAAAGGGCCAGGTGAGGGGGATGGTCTTGAGTGCAGAAGCCAGCAGGTGTTGCTTGGAACTGAAGACTTGACATCCTTTGCAGCTTTTGACTATCTCTTTGGCATCTTCCAAAGTAGTCGGCCAAAAGAAACCGTGGCGGAAGGCTTTGGCCACAAGTGATCTTGAGGCTGCGTGGTGGCCGCATTCGCCTTGATGGATATACTTGAGGATTGCCACTCCTTTCTCTGGCTCGACGCAGCGCTGGAGGACTCCAGTGACGCTGCGCTTGACAAGTTCTCTGTTTATTATTGCATAGGCTCCGGCTCGACGTTGCACTAGTCTTGCCGAGATCTCATCAGCCGGCAGCTCTCTATTGACTAGGAAGTTGAGGATGGGCTGGGCCCATGATGGAGCTGTGACTTCTTCTACTGTCAATACGACCACTGTGACTCGGATGGGCTGGTTGGGTGGTGGGGAGTTGGAGTCGGCCACCGCTTCTTGTGTCGCTGCAGTCCCCGAGCCGACTGCTGCAGTCCCCGGGCCGGGTACTGAAGTCCCCGAGCCGGGTGCGACTACGGCAGTCCCCGGGCCGGGTACTGAAGTCCCCAAGCCGGGTGCGACTACAACAAGATAGAGAGGGGAAAACACCATGTGACCCGACTATATTAATACAGCACGTGATACATCAAGATCGTGACATCTCAAGAACACGAGAGAGAGAGAGAGAGAGAGAGAGGTTAAACACATATCTACTGGTACAAACCCTTAGCCCCGAGGATGGACTACTCCTTCCTCATCGCGGTGGCCGCCGGAATGATGAAGATGGCCACCGGAGATGATTCCCCCCTCCGGTAGGGTGCCAGAAAGGGTCTAGATTGGTTTTTGGTGGCTGCAGAGCCTTGCGGCAGTGGAACTTCTGATCTAGGTTAACCCCGAAGGGTTTTGGAATATTTGTGAAATTATAGGGTAAAGAGGGGGTGCGGGAGGCCACCGAGGTGGGCACAACCCACCTGGGCGTGCTCTGGTGGGTTGTGCCCCCCTCGGGGCACCCCCTAGGTGCTGCTCTGGCCCAAAGGATGTCTTCTGGTCCATAACAAATCATCGTGAAGTTTCGTTGCATTTGGAATCCATTTGGTATTGATTTCCCGCGATGTAAAAACATGCAGAAAATAGCAACTTGCACTTGGCAATATGTCAACAGGTTACTACCAAAAAATGATATAAGATGCCTATAAAATGATTGTAAAACATCCAAGAATGATAAAATAACATCATGAATACTTCATAAATTATAGATACGTTGGAGACGTATCAGTGTCTAGAGAGAACAAGACATCGATGCTGTGTACGAGTAGTCACGAGAGTCGTCGCGCACACACACACAAAGATATAGACATGCGTATCCATGTTTATGTAAAATTCCATCTCCATCTCCATCTCCAATCATATTTGTCCAACTGGCACATTATTTATGGTGTTAATTATATACGCAACAATATTTACGTACAACAGCTGTTGTTTGCGGGCGTCCGGACCACTGCCACGCCTGCTCCTGACCAACCCGAACCCTCTTCATCACCCGCGCGTGCTTCCTGTCTGAAATGGTCAGTGCCGCATTCATACCCGGCTAGAGCGGACACGACCTCTCACTGGCGCCGGCATTGAAGCGACGCGCCAGCCGAGAGAGCATTCCCCACGCCGCTTCCCGGTGCATGCGACTGCTCCGCATTCAGAGGTCGCAATAGCCGGCCACGACATGCATGTAAAATGTTCTTGGGAGCCCGTGCTACAGCTAGCTGTCCTCCCCTCCTCGTCAATCTCTTCCAGTAGTGCTAGTACTCCATGGCGCGATCGATCGACAAGAAGGCGGGAAAGTTATCATATACTGGTTTGCGGTGAGTGGCATGCCGAGCGACCGTGTGGGGTGGATCCGTGGAGGAGGGTGAGACACGAACGCGACAGACGTGATTTAAACGTTGGTTTTGCTCAATGGCGCGATCCAACGAAACGAAACATTTGGTTTCTCTCTGTTTCCATTTTTTCTCCGGAAACGGAAACTTTCCACTCCATTTTCATTCCAACTCCAAGGTTGCCCCGTTACAAAATTCCATCAAATACAAAGGAAAACTAACATGCATGTTGATGCATCTCAACTATTCACAGATCATAGCCAAAATTTACTTCACAACTAAATACAAAAGTTGTGAGAGTGTGTACAAAAAAACTACTGATGGGGTCCCTACGACGTAAACCCTGAACCCTAAACAGAATTTAATTTCCTGGCTAGGTAGAACCTGTTGAAGGAAAGACGACTGGCACCCTCAGATCATACGATGCTTTTGTGCAGTTCCACTAATATTGAGCTGAGCATCCCTGTTGGCAAAGATATTGAAGAAGTGTGATTAGAATAATAGTACTGGCACTAGTTCATGAGACATAATCTCAACACAAATAGAAGTCAGTAGAACTAGAGAAAGATCAACATGGAGATGGAGCTACGTGGGGAGCTGCGGCAGTGGAGCGAGCCGGCTCCAAAAGGAAGTTGTACCTGGGACGTCGGGCTGTAGCTAGAAGGGCGGTTGGGAGGCGGCATCAGCCCATAGTGCGGGGCCCCCGATCGGGATGCACCGACAGTGGGTTTTCTCCCTCGCTGCTGTCAACCGCGTCTACGCAGAACATCGTGCCCTTCCCCCAGCGGCGGGATCATGCCAGATATGTGACAAGCGGTATGGCCACCGTCGTTCTATGCTTGTGAAGAGAGCAACCCAAGCAAGCAAGCTTGTAGCATAGGCTCCTGCTAGTGTATATATAGTGGAGCGGCTTTCTTTTTCTCTCGATATCAACCATTTTTTATTGCGTACGTGTCATTGAAGAGTAAAATGATAGTTGTTTCTTCCGACTAACTTACTGTGTGATTTGACTGCTCCTGAGTGGCCCCTACACGTACTCCCCCTACGTGTATGAACGTTCCTGAGTCTCACTTGTACTTATCTCTATTTTCTTGCATGACACATAGACAGGATGTGTGATGCGGAGCATCCCAAGGTCATCCCCATGGACCAACCTACGTCTCCCACGACACCACTAGGACCCATGACAAGAGCCCGAGCTAATTTTCTTACTCATGCTCCCGTGCTTGCATTACCCAACTTTGACAAACCCTTTGAGATTCATTGTGATGCTAGTGGTAATGGCATAGGAGGTGTATTAACGCAAGAGAAGCGCCCCATAGCATACTTTGGTGAGAAACTTTCCGGCGCGCAACTCAATTATCCCATCTATGAAAAAGAGCTATATGCTTTAATGCGAGTTTTGCATGAATGGGAACATTACCTTCGCCCTCATGAATTTATCATCCATACTGATCATGAAATGCTTAAGTATCTTAAGGGTCAAACTAAGTTGAACAAGCGTCATGCTAAGTGGAGTGAATTCATTGAGTCTTTTCCTTATGTCATCAAGTATATTAAAGGTAAGGAAAATGTTGTGGCGGATGCACTTTCCCGTATATGCATGCTTGTTACTCAACTTGAATTGAATGTCATTGGCTTTGAGCACATAAAAGTCTTGTATGAGCATGATCCTACTTTTGCCATTCCTTATGCCAAATGTTTGACGCATACATCTTGGGAACTATATTACATCAAGGATGGTTATCTTATGAGAGCTAACAAACTTTGCATCCCCGAGTCTTCTCTTTGTTTGTACGCGACAAGACACTTGCTACGCTCTCCAAGAACTATTTTTGGCCAAAGATGTTTCGCGACGTCAACCGCTTCACCAACCGATGCTCTACATGTCGCAAAGCTAAGTCTAAAGCTAAATCTCATGGCCTTTACATGCCACTTCCAATTCCATATCAACCATGGGAAGACATTAGCATGGATTTTGTGCTTGGTTTGCCTAGAACTAGAAATGGCAAGACTTCGTGTTTGTTGTTGTGGACCGATTCTCAAAAATGGCACATTTCATTCCTTGCAACAAGATAGACGATGCTTCACATATTGCCAATCTCTTTTGTAGAGAAATCTTGCGACTTCATGGAGTGCCAAAGACGATTGTCTCGGACCGCGATGTCAAGTTCTTGAGTTACTTTTGGAAAACCATATGCGCCAAGCTCGGAATCGAGCTACTCTTCTCCACGGCTTACCATCCACAAACCGACGGCCAAACGGAGCTGACGAACCGAACACTCTCCACACTACTACGCGTCTTGATCAAGAAGAACATCAAGGAGTGGCAGGAGTGCTTACCTATCGCCGAGTACGCCTACAACCATGCAAGACATTCTACTACCGGCAAGTCCCCTTTTGAGGTCGTCTATGGCTTCAACCTGTTGTCCCCATTGGACATTCTTCCTCTACCACTACAAGAGCGCATAAACATGGACGCGAGTGCCCGAGTCAACTACCTCAAGAAAATGCATGAAGATACAAGGCACACCATCGAGCGCCAAGTACAACGACTCGCGACCAAGCTCAACGTCAACAAGCAACCCATGATATTCAACATTGGAGATCTTGTGTGGCTACACCTTCGCAAGGACCGTTTTTCCAACGAGCGCAAGTCCAAACTCCTACCACGAGCCGATGGACCCTTCAAGGTGCTAGCACGCTACAACAATAATGCTTACAAGATCGACCTCCCAAGCGACAAGTACAACGTGAGCGACATCTTCAACGTCAAGGATCTTTCGCCCTACCATGGTGATGAGGATTTCGATCCGAGGTAAGATCTTCCCCAAGGGAGGGGAGATGATGCGGAGCATCCCAAGGTCATCCCCATGGACCAACCTACGTCTCCCACGACAACACTAGGACCCATGACAAGAGCCCGAACAAAGGCTATCGAAGATAAGGTGAACTCGCTCCTTTCCGAACTACCACCTTCTAGGCATGAGACATGGCTACTACCTCAAGCGGAGACACTATGTGTGATCAGGTACTTGGAGGAAAGCCATGGAACAACTACACTCAACGGACAAGTCGGCGAGGACACCAGCCGCGAAGGACATGAAGAAGAGCTACCGAAGAAAGCTCCAGCCACCGGATGACTGGTCCGGACCGGACGTCCGAAGCCTGAAGCCAAACCTACTCAAGTCCCAGGCTACAGCGAGCGGACGTCCGGCCCGGACCGGACGACCGGCCACACCCTCCAGCGAGCGGACGACCGAAGTCACCGGACGTCCGGCACCGCCCCCACAGAACAAAATTAGCGGAAGTATGAAGACACCGGACGTCCGGCACCGCCATCACAGAACAGAATCAACGGAGGACCAACGACTACCGGACGTCCGGCTGTTCCTAAACCACCGGAGGACCGGCCCCCAGCGGACGTCTGCTACCTGTGTGCCCGCGACCTCGGGCTGATGCCCTTGTTCCCCTTCACTTCGACCCCTATTTCTACTACGACTATAAATAGACCTCTCCCACCTCCTAGTTAGGGTTAGCAAAGGATTAGCTCATGTTTGTGCGAGAGCTTTGCTCATCCACTTGGTTACCTTCCACCGGAGAACATCCTTCCAAGCAGATTCAAGACCCCCTCTTGGGTGGCCCCATCAAGACCTCCTCACGGAGAAGAACCGGTTACCCTTTGTATCGTCCGTTGTTGACTTTGGATCGTGTATCTCCCCTTGTGTTTCGAGGATCTAGCGCATGTGTGATCTATTCTTGTTGGTTGAGTGATTTCTCTCGTGTTTCCCTTGTGTTTTCCCCTCGCGTTCTTCATGTTCATCGCGGGATCCGCTCCTTTCGTGAAATATCGGCCATATAGGGTTCCACCCTACATCAATGTGCATAGAGGAATTTTGTTACTGCACATTATTACGTAGTACTACTAGTACCTACTCCCTCCCTCCGGTTCACTACTAGTACTCCCTCCATCCTGGCTTATTGGTCCCCTTTGTACTCAATTCATGGGCTCATTTTCCTCAAGAAATTGTCTTTACCAACGTATTAATATCGGGAATGCATGCATGAACAACGAATGATTAAACCTTGCAATATTTTGACAAAGCATTGACTTATGAACATGTGAATGTGAGGGACTACAACCTCGTGCATGCATGCAACAGTCAAACTTACACATGGATGCAACGAGTGTGATGCCCTAATGCATGCATGTCCGAGCACACGACATAACACACACGGTCACGCTCAAGTGCTCAACCTACACGTCAATGCACACACATACTGAACCAGGGTGAGCAGTGACCGTATAAACACCGGAAAATGTATATATTGAGCGCAATGAGCATATTATGAAGTCCATTGACCATATTTTTACAAATATACAGTGACAGACAGTGTATTTATCTCGTTTCAAATTAAGCCATATTAATCGGAAAGGAGGCAGTATGGACTAGCATCACTTTTATGTGTCCCGTTAACTTGCTGAACGAGAAGTAGCTTGTAGGACGGGATAAGCTTGCATGCGGTGGCTCGCAGGACAAGGAGAAACTTTTGACTAATGCAAGCTCTCCCTCGCTCAGGCGGTGGACGTGCAACAGTCAATTCGGTGCCAGATTGCCAGAAGCATACACTGTACTAGTACCATTATTGTTTGACTTCCCGAAGAGGCGAACAGCCAAGCGCAAAGTTTACTACTAGTACTACTACTATAGAGGTATGTACTACTAGGAACCGGATGGTGGAGCGTTTGCACTCTTATTTTATTTTAATCTATGATAAAGCAATCTTCAACACATTTGGTTCACTTCGAGGGTTCTCACATGTGATCATGGAAGTTGATTGCATGGAACACTTGCGACAATTCGCGCTTAATTCTGGCTCATATCCTGTTACGAATAGGAGCGCTCGGTAGTATTTCTCTTTTTTTGTTTTTCAGCATGTAAACAGGTCAGCAAACCTTGCGGCACATCTTTGTGCGAACCGTGCTTGCTGCACTTTGAATGTGACAGAGAGCTGGCTTGATGAAACACCTCGCTTCCTTCTTTTTTTTGTGGGGTACCTCGCTTCCTAGTGACCAGTCTCTTGACTGATCGTCCTAAGAATGCTTATATATAAATAAAGCTCTCTCATTTACCCGCAAAAAATATTTAAGCCATATTAACCGGAAAGGAGGGAGTATGGACTAGCACTACTTTTTGGTGTGTCCCATCAAATCGCAGAATGAGGAGAAGCTTGCAGGACAAGGTGAGGCTCTCTTACGCCCTCTCCGTCTACCTCAAGCCTGGTGGCTCGCAGGACGAGGAGAAGCTTTTGAGTAATGCAACCTACCCTTGCCCAGGCGGTGGACGTGCAGCAGTTCATTCGGTGTCAGATTGCCAGGGGCATACACTGTAGTACCATCATTGTTCGACTACACGAAGAGGCGAAGAGCCAAGCACAAGGTTTAGTAGTACGAGTAGTACTACTACTAGTATACAAGTACTAGGAACCGCATGGTGGAGCGTCTGTACTCTTCTTATTTTAATCTCTGATAAATTACATATTTATTCGGGAGAAGTGCGGAAAACGGTAGCTCAATAGTACTATTAAAAAACATCGAACATGTAATGATGATATCGATCAACCATGCACGAATATATCTCGGCCTCCGTGCGAGCCCGTCTATGTGTTCTCGATCCTCGTCTCTCTCAAGGAACGGCGGGTTGGCCATTTTCCGTCAATTGAGATTGGTTTGCTCACACTCTGGTCCCACTTGTCAGTGATATGCCAAGAGGAACTGCGTTGACTGACTGGCCATACGCATACTTGGTTTTCCACCTTCATACTACTCCTCCGTCCGTCACAGTTTACAGGACGCGCTTCATTCTCATGCATTTCTCTCCATACATTTCCACCACCAGAGAGACTTTAGACGCGTTTGGTTTAATGCTCAATTAATTAGGGCGTGGTAACCGCAATCAAGTCCACAATTTTCACTCGATGTACTAGGTGTGTACGCAGAGTGGAGTAAGTGCATGCATGTGTGTACTCGGGGTGGAAGCACTGCATGCATGTGTGTGCTCATTATTTTCTCTAGTAATAGACGCCGTGCTATAACTACTAATGCTATTTTTCAGGCCGATCGCTAGTCACCTTGGTCCCAGAGATTGTTGAAGCGCGCTCTATTAACTGTGACGGAGGGAGTAGTATGAGCAGATTCGGAGAAGAGCGTATTGATGGTTGCTTCTTCTGAGCAACTTGTAGTGGGAATAGTGGGGATTATTATTTGACTTCTCATTACTCACTATTAGTGGGGCGCAATGACCGGGCCGAGTCTCCCATGTGGTGTGCACTACTCCCTCCGTTCTAAATATTTGTCTTTCTAGAGATTTCAACAAGTGACTACATACGAAGCACAATGAGTGAATCTACACTCTAAAATATGTCCATTTGAAATTTCTAAAAAGATAAATATTTAGGAACGGAGGGAGTATAATTTTGTGCATGGCACATGGACCGGAATGCTGAAGAGGCTTCTGGAAGTGCTATCAAGCTCCTAGCATTTGTTTAGATAATTGACGTATTATACAAATAATTTTCCAGTGACATGAAATTGTACAATGCTCTGAGTTTCAGCTTTTGTTTCGTGTGTCTTTCCATCCATGCTCTTTTGGAAAAATTAAAAAACTAACTTCCTTGCTAATGCATCTCAATGATTAGCAGATCAGAGCTAATATTTACATCACAACTGAAGACAAAGTTTGTGAGAAGGTGTTAAATTAAAATTGATACATGCTTTCATTGGCAGCAAGTTCTCCCCAGCTCTGTCTAAATCAACAAGGCATGTTGGGCAAAAAAGTAGCTGTCTGGAGCATGCAACATTCCGATCATTTTGTGCAGTTCCACTAAAATAGAGCTGAGCGTCTGTCACAGCCCTAGATTTCTGCTTTGTAATTAGTTGCATCAGTGAGTTGCATCCATGCATCATGTTTTAATTCAAGAAACTGTAATTGAGGGAATTCCGAAAGCCTCAAAATTCAATTAAAAGAAAGGCAAGAACCCTTAAAATTGCATTCAGTGAAACCAAAATGGCCTTCATTAATGTTTGATATCTTTGGCAAGGGTTTGGGTCTAAACCAAAAATAGTGAACACTTTTGAGGAATCATTTTGGCATTGAATTTAAATCACTATGGTATTTGAATTTGAATATATATTCATATTATAAAGAATATATTTTCAAATGCTTGTTATATTCTATGTTCATTTGCAGAAGTTCTTTGAGTGACATAAAATATTCAGAGAAGTGTTTGGCATTGTTTGAATTTTCTTGAATTCAAAATAGTGGCAGAAGATTAAATAAAAAAACAAAAAGAAACAAATGAAAACAGAAGCACTTACCTGGCCTTACCTGCCAGCCCACCTGCAGCCCACCTGTGCGGCCCAGCACTATAGCCAGCCCAGCCCAACTCCTCCCCTGTCTTCAACCTCATGCCAGTAGGCACAAGGGGGTGTGCCCGCGGCGCGCACGCACGCGCCATGCCACCTCCTGCTTCCGCCGACCCCTGGACGAGGGGATATGCTTCCCGTTGAGTCTAGATCAAGCCCACCTCCTCTGCTCACCCTCTCCCTCACCTTTCCCTCTCCTTTTGTACTCGCCTGAGAGAAGCCGAAGCACGCCATCGCTGCAGCCCTAGCCACTGTCGTCCCCTCACCTATCCGTCGTGTCCAGTTGGTCCGTCAACGTCCTCATCCTCTTCACGCAGACGAATGCAAGACGAGGAGCACCACGTCGTCGTCCTCGAGCTCATCACCGCCGCATCTGCCCGTCGGACTTCGTCGTTGATTCACCGCCTACTGGACCTCCCCGAGCCGACTGACCATCCCTACGACCCCGCTGTGAGCTCCCGAGCGTTCTCCCTCTCTCCCCGTGCTCAATCCCCTCCTCTAGCCACGCTAACCACCGGACCTGAGAGGTCCCGCCGTCGTGGTTCCACACCGCCATGGCCTGGGCCACCGCAGTTCGCGTCCGCGCACTCCACCTTGATCAGAAAGCTCCCAGGAGCCCAGAACTGCCGTCCGTTCGACCTCGCATGCACCGTAGCGTCTTAGCCATCGAGCCCGTACTCCGGCCGCTACCGCGAGCTCGTTTCCAGCGAGCCCCGGCCACCCCAGCTGCTGCCGCCTGTTGCAATGGATGCGCTCGAGTCCTCGCGTTCCGTAGCTACAACCGGCGCTCAAAACCATTCCCCGTAGCATATTTCTGTGGCGTCTCCATCGTCGGTTTTGGTCACCGCCGGCGAACTCCGGCGAAGCCGACATGGCGCCACCATCAGCCACTAATGGCGCTCTAATTAACCCCCACAGCCACTGATCGGTGGGCCCAGCTCCTCTAACGATTTTGGTTTGGTTTAACTAAAATCACTAATTATGACCGAACCTATGACACGTGGGTCCTAGCGTCAGGTTTGACCTGGGCTAATGCTGTTGACCTAATGACGTCACACTGACGTCAGGCTGACGCAGTAAATCATTTTCTGGATTAATAATAATCCAGGAAATTCCAAAAATGTTATAAACTTCTAAAAATCATAGAAATTCAACCGTAGCTCAGAATGAAATAAGTTATATATGAAAAATTATCAGAAAAATATAATCTATCCATTGGTACTGGTTTCATGCATGATAAAGCAACTTAACCTTGCTGTATACCTCAAAACATGTTAATGCACTTTGGAAATTCATAGTTCGAATTTGAATTTGAACCTTTAGTTCAAATCAACTCAAACCCTTCTGTTGCTAGCTGCATTAGCGCAAATCATAGCATATTGCCATGTCATGATCATGCATCATATTGTGCATTCCATTGATTGCCTTTCCTCTCTGTTGCCGGTGTTTGTCCCCTCTCAGTAGACTTTGTCCTGACGATGAGACCGATGACACCGATGAAGAGCTATTACTATCTTCAGAAGTGCCAGGCAAGCAAAACCCCCTTGTTCATTCCGATATAATCCCACTCTCTCGCTCCTCCTCTCTTTTACTGCATTAGGACAACAGTGATTCAACTGTTACATGCTGCGGTAGTTGAACCCCTTTCGTCTGCATGACCTATCATGGCCACAGTAAATAGATGAAACCCACTAGCATGAGTAGGAGTTGTTTGAGACCTGATATGCCTACTCATTCATGCTTGTTTGTCATGCCTGGTACTGCTTAGATTGGAGTCAGGTCTGATTCATTGGAGATGAACCGGAGGTGTGTGAACATGTCCTACTGTTGAGAGCTAAGTGGTGAACACGATTTGGTAAAGGTAGCGGTTAGAGGCCATGTAGGAGTACATGGTGGGTTGTCTCATTGAAACCGTCCTCAGGAACTGAGTTCTGTGTTTGTGATCCAAGAACAGTTACTACCTCACATTGGGTTCCGGTAACTCGACCCCTCTCAGCTTATTAACCGCCTCGATCCCTGTCCAGGAGTTGCAACTAGTTTCTGGTGTTTGCAGGTTGTGTTAGTAGTCTACCAAGTGGCACCCGGTACAGGTGGGCTTGGGACAGACTAGGCACCATGGCATGGTGTACCAAGCATAGATCCATCCATTGAGGTGGGCTTGGGAACCCTGCACACATCATTCGGGGCCGTGAGCGACACCCCGGCCGGATCTCCTTGTGGATGGAACCCGAATAGGCAATAAACCTGGACTAGAGACTTGTGGGGTTAGTCAGGTCGTGGCCGACTCCCTCGCCAGGCTTCCGCTTGAAGGTTGCCGAGATACACGACGCGTACATGGTGGTAAGTGGCGAGAGTGTGTGCGAAGAAGTACACCCCTGCAGGGTTAACATCATCTATTCGAATAGCCGTGTCCGCGGTAAAGGACTTCTGGGTTGCCTGTAAAGTTCATAGACAAGTGAAAGTGGATACTCTAAAATGCGCAAGATAAGCGTGAGTGTTATGCATGGCCTTCTCGTAGGGAGACGGGAGTGGATCCATAGTGGTGTATTGATATGGTGAATATGTGGACTCGTGTGCACCACCTCAAAAGAGTTACTTGCAGTCATAGTTCAGGATAGCCACCGAGTCAAAGCTGGCTTGCTGCAGTTAAACTCCACCACCCCTTTGTTGATACCGATGCATATGTAGCTAGTTCTGATGTAAGTCTTGCTGGGTACATTTGTACTCACGTTTGCCTATTTTATGTTTTGCAGAGAGACGTCAGTCTCGCTAGTAGTTCCGTGTGGACTTCGACGTTTAGCTTGATACCTCAGCTACGATCTTGTGCCCTCGGCAGGATCTGGTAGATAGTCAGGTTTCTCAGCCTTTTTCATTTGTAGATGTCTGTACTCAGACATGTTAAGCTTCCGCATGTGCTTTTACTTGTATGCTCTGAATGTTGGGTCATGAGACCCATTTTTGTAATATCTTGCTCCTCGGAGCCTAATGAATAAATACTTTTGAGTCGTAGAGTTTAGTTGTGATGCCATGTTGTATTTACACATATCGAACATATTGTGTGTATGATTGAAATGCTTGGTATGTGTGGGACCCGACAACCTAGTTGTTTATCCTTGGTAGCCTCTCTTATGGGGAAATGTAGTCTTGTGCTTCCATGAGCCATAGTAGTCTGCTACAGCCCGGTTCACCGGAGTCCTGCTAGCCCAGCACTACTGCTCCGGGACACTTGACTGGCCGGCATGTGATTCACTTCGTTCCTGTGTCTGTCCCTTTGGGGAAATGTCACGCGGTGACATCCGGAGTCCTGCCTAGCCTGCTACAGCCCGGTTCACCGTAGTCCTGTTAGCCCAGTGCTACAACCCGGATTCGCACGCTGCTAACCGACATGCTCGATGTTGATTCATGTATGTCTGTCCCCGTAAGTTAGTGCCACTTTGGGTTCACGACTAGTCATGTCGGCCCGAGTTCTCTGTCATATGGATGCTAACGACACTATCATATACGTGAGCCAAAAGGCGCGAACGGTCCCGGGCCATGGTAAGGCGACACCCGTGGGAATACCGTCCGTGAGGCCGCAAAGTGATATGAGGTGTTACCGACTAGATCGATGTGACTTGGAATCGGGGTCCTGACAGCGTCCCTGTTCCAAAGATATTAAGTGTGATTACAATAATAGAGGACTGTTGATGAAACAATAAACACACAAATAGAAGCCGATCACCTTTGCAGTCTCTCTTAAGACTGACTAGTTGGAGAAGATTAAAAAATAGTTGGAGAAGATTAGGCTTGGAGTTCGACGAGGAGGATAGAGCAAAACGAATCTCCCTTTGTGCAGTCGCACTGAAATGTAGAGACATTGCCCGTGTGACATTTTAGTACAACTGCACAAAACACTCTTAAGAAAAAAGTGATTTGTGCAGTTCACCAAAAGGTCGCAATAGCAACGAGGTGAAATGAATAGCCCTGTTTGCAAAAAAAGAGGTAGAAAGGAATCAATTACTGGCCAATATCAGTTGATGACACATACAGCGACAAAAAAGAAGCATATTCCTTGTCCTAAGGTAAGATAGCAATACGATTGTGTTTGTCTAGAATGGTGTGAGGACGAGATCGCAATATGGAAAGTATGCCGAACGAGCTACGTTTTGGGCAAAGAACTATGGAAGATCCACATGCAGCGACGTGGGAAGACGGGCAGTGGAGCAAGGTCGGAGGGGATACACGTGGGTCGTCGGGATGTAACTAGAAGAGCGGCGGCGGGCGGGATCTGCCCATACTACGGTAGCGAGCAAGTGGCGTAGGCCCTACCGCACCAGAGCTTGGTCAGAGAGAACACTGGGTACCGTAGATCGGGACGTACTGCCTCGGCGCCGTCGAACGGAGAAACGATTTACATCCTCCCTTTCCGCCAGCGGACGGGATGCGGCCGGATCAGTGACCAACGGTGAGAGAGAGAGAGGCCACCGCTGCCTTGTGAGCTGAAGAGAGATAAACCCCAGCAGGCTGGCTCCATTGTATATAGTGGAGTGGACTACCTTTTTCTCCATAAAATCGTTTTATATTCTGTGTACGTGCCATTGAGCAATATAACTTTATTTAAAAATAACGCGCCAATGCATCAAGTCAAACTTTCTTTCGTGCACGCGTGGTACACGACCTCCGTAGGTAAACAACCCCTACACACGCTCAAATTAGCACATGGGCTGCCATTTCATACAAGAATGAGCTCCACTGTGTACCCGCGCGGGTGTGGCTAGGCACGAAGCGTGAGTACGTGCACCTATTCTCTTTGTGTACGTACACCACCTACGTGGGGTTGTGTGAGAGAGATCACTACAAAAAAAAGACACATCCGTGATATTTTGGGCCGAACGAATTTTTTTTGTCATACTTATGACACTTCTATGATGATAATTGTGACAAAACCCGGTATCATCATAGATGTGATGGGGTCCTACTTCTATGACAAAAAATCATGACAGAAAATGGGCTTTTCATCCTTGGCAGGCTGGAGACGTAGCTGCATGATATTCTTTGGGCCGAGCGATGCGCGCTTCTCTCGTACATATGCGCGTGTGTGTGAGGCGTTGCGCTCTAACTGAACCCGAGCGATTGCACTGCAGGCTACGCGTTACTGAACCTGAGCGATCGATCGACTAACTGAACCCAAGTGATTCCTTCGCTACTATTGCTACCTGAAGCTGATCGAACACTACTGCCTCCTTCCCTTGATGAACAATGAGCGTTGTTGGGGTTTTTGGATGAACAGTTCCCGGTTCACGGTAAAAATAACAGTTCCTGGTGGGGGTTGGATGAACAGGACCCCGTGGTAGTAGAGGCTGTTGCCGCTGGATGAATAGTACCCCGATCAATCTAGCCGGTAGATTTACAGGACCCCGTGGAGGGCTGGATGAATAGGACCCCGTGGAGGGCTGGTTGAACAGTAGCCGGTGGAGGGCTGGTTGAACAGTAGCCGGTGGAGGGCCGGATAAACAGTAGCCCGTGGCGGGGTGGTTGAACAGGACCCCGTGGGGAGGGCTGGTTGAACAGTAGCCGGTGGAGGAGCGCGCGGTGGAGGCTGGATGAACATGAGCCCGTGGATGAATAGTTGCAGGTGGAGGCTGGAGGAGGTCGATGGTGGATGAACAGTAGCCCGTGGAGGCTGGAGGACGTCGACGGTGGAGATGAACGGTATCCCGTGGAGCCCCGTTTTGCGGTATGCCACACCCCTCCCGATGAACAGGACCCCCGTTTCGACAGTAGCGCTCCAACACAAGTCCGTTTCCTCCGTTTTGCGGTAGGCCACACCCCTCCCGATAAACAGGACCCCGTTTCGACCGTAGGAGGTCCGCTTCCTCCGTTTTGTGGTACGCCAGACCCCTCCCGATGAACAGGATCCAGTTTCCACCGTGGTCGGTCGAACACAAGGTCGTTTCCTCCGTTCTGCGGTATGCCAGGCCTCGTTTCCATCGGTTGTTCCGTCCAAGATGGTTGGCTCTCGATGAACAGCACGCGTTCTGTTGCCTCCCGATGAACATGACGCATTCCGTTGCCTCCCCATGAACACGACGACGACGTAGTTTCTCTGTTCCGACCCAGCCACAACCATGTACACGAGCCCTGGCCGTACGTATGCGCGAGTAGGCGTTCGAGACCCCGCCCGTATGTACATACATGGCCGTATTTACTTTCTTGCACCCTGGCCGCTGTACGTACGTGTACATGCTACATGCACGCCTTTACTACCACACGTGCGCACCTCTACTACCACACGTGCGTGCCTCTACATCGACCAGTATGTACGTACACGTTCGCGACCAGAATGACAACGCTACGTACGCTTCGGCGGGGTGGGTCCCGACTTTCAGGCACTTCCTTGCGTGCGAAGATGTAGCTGGTGGGTCCCAGCAGTCAGGGGGGCGAATCATTTTTTTGCCCGTAATATGGACGCACTTCCTTGCGTGCGAAGATGTAGCTGGTGGGTCCCAGCAGTTAGGGGGCAAATGTTTTTTTCGTGAAATACGGTGGCCCGTCCGGTGGGTCCCCGCTGTCAGGTGGAGGAATAATTATTTTGCGCATCATAAGGAGGCACTTCCTTGCTGCGGCCGTGGACCCAGCTATCAGCCTCTCCACGTATAGTACTCTTCCGATGGAAGTCGTTCCTTGACCATATTGACCACGCCGCGCCGAGAGCACTAGGGCGGTGGACGACGGCGAGGCTTAGGAAGGGGTTGACACAGAGCAGGGGAAGACGCGCCAGTGGATGCCCACACGGAGGCGAGTATGTGGGTTGACTGCTTCGGCTGCGGTGTGAGGCTGCCGTCACCGGAGAATAACAGGAGGTGTGGGTGAGTATAGAGGGATGGCATGGCCAGTGGTGGCAGCACAGCCGGACACAGGAGGCAGGAGCCGGCGGCACGGCCGACGATTGTTTGGGCGGCTGGAGCAAGAAGACCAGAGGTTGAAGAAGCACTACGGCTGTTGGATGGACATCATATGGTCACTGGAGCTAGAATCGTTCATATTGAATAAGTTGACAAAGCCCCCCGTCCCCGTCATCTTAGTAGGCCCACAAGTCAGCCTCCCACTATGGTGGGTCCCAGCTAGCAGGGGGAGTATTCATTTTTTGTGCGTAATAAGGAGGCACTTCCTTGCGTGCGAAGATATAGCTGGTGGGTCCGACCTGTTAGCGGGGTAACAATTTTTTCACGAAATACAGAGGCCCTTCCAGTGGGTCCCAGCTGTCAGGTGGAGGAATCATTATTTTGCGCGTAATAAGGAGGCATTTCCTTGCGTCCGGCCGTGGGTCCCAGCCTCTCCACGTATAGTCCACTTCTGATGCATTGTCGTTCGTTGACCACGCCATGCCGAGAGAACCTGTGCGGTGGACGATGGCGAGGCCTAGGAAGGGAACGACACGGAGCCAGGGAAGACTCGACAGTTGTTTCCCATGCGGAGGGGAGTACGAGGGTTTACTAGTTTGTCTGCCGTCGCCGGAGAATAACAGCAAGTGTGGGTCAGTAGAGGGATGGCTAGGCCAACGATGGGAGTACGGTGGGGCGGTGAGGCTTGCTCGGCAGCACAGCCGGCCGCGGGAGGAGGAAGCACGACGACCGTTGGATGGACATCCAATAGTCACTGCTTGTGCGTCAACCTTTTTTAGGAAAGCCTCAAATATGTGGAAAATAGCATACATCCTATCTGCTATTATTTCTAATAATTTACAACCCATTTGCTAATTCTTAAGGGTTTTTTATCCCATATTCTTTTTTTAGCATTAAAGCCCATATTGTGGCCACGGTTAAAAAATTATACGAAATTTTGCATATTTCGGTGCGGTCCAAACTGTTTTTAATCCCGAAATTTCGAGTCACATTCAAACGGATTTAAAAAATAAATGTATATAAATATAAAATCCAACAAATTGTCCATGCATAAAAATCAATGCAATTTAAAATCTCGAAATGAAAAAAATTGAAACTAATTGCCGGTTTGATGTGTTTTAGAAATGTACAACCCATTTCTCATTACTGATAGGCCATTTTCTCGGCAAGCCGAATGGAAGGTCTCCTCGTCTTGCAAGATTTGCAGCCCAGCAGGCCTGACAAAGTGACTTACTTGACAAATCACAAAAAAGTGGGCTAGCCATTGTCAGAAAGAAAAAAATTACTGGGCTGGTCTTTGGTAAACATAAAAGATAAGCATGTCTAGACAGGCCAGAGTGCCCCGCATAGCCCAGTTGACACCCTGCTTCCGTCTCAAAAATAAATTAGATAAATGCCACTCCAATTATGGAGATTCATAAAAATAGCACTGCAATTTCCAAACTTTGAAAAAGGCCACTGCAATTTTTGCAAACTTTGGAAAACGCCACTGCAATTTTTGCAAACTTTGAAAAACGCCACTCCATGCTTGGAAAAATGCCACTGGAAATGGCATGAAATGGCATTTTTCAAAGTTTGGAAATTGAAGTGGCATTTCTCGGAATCGCCAAAGTGGCATTTATCAAATTAACCCATAAAAAATAACTAGGCGAGCTGTTGGGTCCCTGGTGTCAGCCGCTCGTTGTGCAATTCTCTCGTTTATTGACTACGTTGACAATGGCATGGGACCCAGATGTCAGAAATCCATTAGGAGGAGCCATTTTTTTATTGGCTTGACATAAGGAGGCACTTGCTTGCCTACTGCCATGACCTTGGTGGGTACCTGCTGTCATCCTCTCCACATACAATCATCTCCTGATTGTGTACGCGTCAACCTGGTAGGCCCACAAGTCAGCCTCTAAACCCGTGGCAGACAAATACAACCCATTTAAAAAATGATAACAACTCATTCCATACGTTCAAACGGAAAGTTCAACATTCAGAGCAAAGTAACCGGTCTGATCCAGATATAGAATACTGAACTTCCACGTTGACAACCATCATAGCCATGTTAACTATCTACTCCCACTAATACTCTAGTAGTGTACAAGTACAAATTACTCTTAGCTAACTAGACGATGCCGTTCGCCATATGCGGTACACGCTAAACGCCGGCACCGGCGTCCTCCGCCTCGCCTCGGACTTGCCAGAGGTGCGATAGGGCGTGTTGCTCGCGCGCGTTGGCCATTTCCATGCTGGCGTGGTCCACCGAAGCTTCGGCTTCTAAGCGGGAAACCTACTTGACGAGCTAGTAGTAAAATTAGGCGTCACAAACGCGTGCGTGCCCGACAGCCTTTAGGGCTATTTGTCGGGCGCCGGCCTCCATGTAGTCGGCCCAGTTGCGGCACTCTGCTCGCGACTCAGAGCGTCGGTGCGCTGCTGCACCATGTCCCGCTGGCGGCGCAAATCGGCGATACGCTGCTCCTCCGCAAGGCGGTCGCGCTCCAACAACTCCTCATACTCCGCATAGCCATCTAAAGACCGATAGAATGCCTCCTCCCTCCGTCTACCTTCTGGTGAAAAACGGAACACTAGTTCCGGTGGTGACCGCCTCCGGCATTGCCTCTCGCGATGGGCGAGGGCATGGCGGACGTGGCGAGAGCGAGGATAAGTGGCGAGCGACATCGGGCCGGTGGGGGCTTATGGGGATAGGGCGAGTTGGCTGATGGTGCCACTGGAGAAGCCCGGGAAACAATAATTATAGGCGGAAGGTAGGCGAACCAGCGTGTCGCGGGAAATGCGACGGTCTTCGCGGTCATCGGAATTCAATGCATAAGCAGGCATGGCTTAGCGCGCCAGCTTGCCGTGGAAATTAGAAAAACTGAAATTATGACTATGCCGTCCCGTCTCGTCAGTGGTGCGTCCCGTCCGTGCTGGGTCGCACGCGAGCATGACGGTCAAACGAGTGCACTCAAATCATCCAGATGAGGTACTCCCTCCTTGTCAAAAATGATTCCACCACTCATCACCTACCTTGGTTGGTGAGATTTTTGAATTAAGCCCTACAAACCGGAAAGGAGGTAGTACATGCGTTATCCGCTATTTATTCATGTAGGATCGAGTAGGCGCTTTTTGAATTGAGCCCTGCAAACCGGAAAGGAGGTAGTATGTGCGTGATCCGCTATTTATCCGTGTAGGATCGAGTAGGTCGGATAGTGTACGTGTAGGATCGAGTAGGGTGGATGGTGTATGTGTAGGAATGCATTAGCTGATGACGTTTGCTGGGAGATAAGGCATTTGCGAACGTTTTTGCTGGCAGTTTCTTCAGATTCGCATGGCATTTTCTTCACAACAGCTTGTCAGTTTCTTCAGAGGTAGGCATTTTTATTCAAAAAACTGCCACTTCGGATCTTGCGTCGCAACTAAAACTGCCAGGAGCACATTAGTAGGCTAGCTAGTGATCGATTAGTAACTTGTAAACACTGAGCGAACAGAAATAAGGAACTGTTAGTAACTTGTAAACATTGAGAACACAGAAATAAGCATCATGTTGTGCACAGCAGTAAGAGCCGATCCGTTCGAAATGTTCACACGAGACTCACATGCCTGGCACTGTAATATGTTCACATTAGTAGCCCAAATTCAAAACCAACTAGTACGATTCCCATACATAAGATCAACATGTGAATGTATCTCAATAATTCACAGATCATATACAAATATGTAGCTCCAAAAGCAAAGATCTAGAAAAAACATCTGTTCTTCATACTAACAAGGATGCTTCTCTTGGCCAACATTCAGTACAGAGTGAAAGACAAATTTGTTTGTGAAGTGTACAATTCCTCTTGTAAACGTAAGTGGTTTCACCAACAGCTGGAACCATGAGAATGAACCACACATGATGGAGGAACATCCACTGCAATATGATTTGGTCTTCTCTCGATCACACGACGAGACTATTTTTGGAATACAAACTTTAACTTAGGCAAAATGATGACCATTGTATAATTAGACCAAAGCAATGAAGCACCTAGTGTTGGCCAATAAATAGTACAATACTACTTTTCTGCAGTCGATGAAGTGACTATCCAATCTTTCTGTGTCTATGTTCAAATGGCACTGCATGCAGTGACTATACTATTCTCTTGTGCTGTTCAACCAAAATTGCGGTCACTTTGTTTGTTTGCCAAATAGCAAAGGTGAAAGCACAAGTGCTCCCTGGGTGGTTTTGGTAATTAATGTCAACATATCTCTTACTGGACTAAGTCATCATCTAGTGTATTTCAGACAAGTTCAACAGATGGAGTGGCGTGGACAAGAGGATGTGGAACCCCTTCAAGGTGCTAAAGACAAAGGATTGGCTCAAGCTCAAAAGCTCAAGACTCTACATTTTACTTTTAGTGATCCAAGATCACATTGAGTCCAAAGGAAAAGCCAATACTATTAACATGGGATGAGGTGTTGCCTAATGGGATTCTTGCTCAAAATGCTTAGTGATATGCTCCAAAACCCTCAACCACTTTCTCACATCCACACATGTCCCAAACCAAAAGTCAAACTCAGCCCCACCGAAATATTCTATCCAGCGCCACCGAGTTCATTTGACATAGCCACTGCCACAAACCCTAATCAATTCGGTCTCACCGATGGGATCCCGGTCTCACTGAGTTGGGATTGCTAACTCTCTGGTGCCTGTTGAATTTATTTTGGCCCCACCGAGATTTGTAATCGATCTCACCGAGTTTGGTTGACCAACTCTCTGGTTAGCTCTTTACCAAAATCAGTCCCACCGAGTTTGTGTAATCGGTCAAACCGAGATGAGGTTTTACCCTAACCCTAGCACATCGGTCCCACCGAGTTGATCATGTCGGTCCCACCGAAATGCCTAACGGTCACATTATGAACTGAATCGGTCTGACCGAGTTTTCTGATTCGGTCCCCCCGAGTTTGGTGATTTGTGTGTAACGGTTAGATTTTGTGTGGAGGCTATATATACCCCTCCACCCACTCTTCATTCGTGAGGAGAGCCATCAGAACATGCCTACACTTCCAGCATACATTTTTTGAGAGAGAACCACCTACTCATGTGTTGAGGTCAATATATTCCATTCCAACCACATAAATCTTGATCTCTAACCTTCTCCAACTTGCTTTCCACTCAAATCATCTTTCCACCAAATCCTATCCTATGAGAGAGAGTTTAGTGTTGGGGAGACTATCATTTTGAAGCACAAGGGCAAGGGGTTCATCATCAAAACACCATCTATTACCTTTTGGGGAGTGGTGTCTCCTCGATTGGTTAGGTGTCACTTGGGAGCCTCCGTCAAGATTGTGGAGTTGAACCAAGGAGTTTGTACGAGCAAGGAGATTGCCTACTTTGTGAAGATCTACCCTAGTGAGGCAAGTCCTTCGTGGGCGACGGCCATGGTGGGATAGACAAGTTTGCTTCTTCGTGGATCCTTCATGGGTGCATCCCTCCGTGGACTCGTGCAACCGTTACCCTTCGTGGGTTGAAGTCTCCATCAACGTGGATGTATGATAGCACCACCTATTGGAACCACGGATAAAAAATCTCCGAGTCTACTTTGCGTTTGCACACTCCAATCCCATCTCTTTACATTCTTGCAATTTGCATGATTTATTTTCTGCTGCTCATATACTCTTGTCATGCTTGCTTGATATGTATTTTGAATGTTTAACCATGTGCTAAAACTCCACCTCAACTCAAAGAATTTAAAAACTGCAACTTTTCTTGCTTAGAGTCTATTCACCCCCTCTAGACACCTCTTCTCGATCCTTTCAATTGGTATCAGAGCACTGGTCTCCATTGCTTTGGTTTAAACCCCTTTGGAGGAAGATGGATGTGTCTACGTTGGGGAGTCTTAGACATAGAGTGCCTATACTTGATGGAGAGTTCTTTCATGAATTGAAAAATGAGATGCTTGAGATTTTCAATGAATATCACTTGAACAAGTACATTACTAGTCCTTGCATTTCCCCTAGTGATCCCTTGCATCCCACTCCTGATAAGGATCTTGACATGATTCACAATCTTAGAACTATCAATCTTATCATTAAAGGATTGCCCAAAATTTTGATTGCTACCTTACCTACTCTTGATTGTGCCTACACTATATGGAGATCTCTTGAGGAACGATTTCCAAACTATTCCTTGCAAAACTTAGATGAGATCCTTCATAAGTCTATTGCCTTGAGTAAGATGAATTCCAATGATCCTTGGTTTGGTGATTGTCTTTTTGGACTTATTAATCTCATGCGTGCCAAAGGAGATGTTGGAATCATTAGCAATATCATTTCCGAAGTCATTAGAATTCATAAAGACGATTATTGCGATGATCATTTATCTAATGAATCACTCTCTCTAGGAATTGATTCACCACAAGACGATGTTGAACATGGATACTATGATGATAGTAACTTTGATCTCGATGAGTCTATGAGACCTTTTGGCCTTATGGCTAATCTTCGCGGCCACATGGCTGGAGGAAAGGAATGGGTCCTTGACAGTGGATATACTGATCATATGACCAGAGATAAGGATATGTTTGATGAGCTTGCTGAAAACGACGGCCCTCAGAAGTATGTCACCTTTGGTGATAACTCAAAGGGTAAGGTGGTTGGCCTTGGTAAGGTGGCCATCTCACATGATAGCTCCATACAAAATGTTATGCTCGTTGAATCTCTTGGCTACAATTTACTTTCCATATCTAGACTTGCTGACTTTGGTTTCAATGTCCTATTTACTGAAGTAGATTGCCAAGTGTTTCTTAGAGATAATCATAAAATGGTCTTTACCGGTATACGTAGAGGTGATCTTTACATTGTTGACTTCACTAAAAAGGCTCAACCTAGAACTTGCTTTATTGCTAAATATTCAAAAGGTTGGTTGTGGCATAGAAGGCTAGGTCATGTGGGCATGCAAAATCTTGATAAGCTTATTAAAGGTGATCATATCCTTCGAGTGAAAGATGTTATATTTGACAAGGATAGAATGTGCAGTGCTTGTCAAGCTTGAAAACAAGTAGGAGGAAGTCACCGCGTGAAGAGCGTCATGACCACGAGAAGACCGCTCGAGCTACTTCATATGGATCTCTTTGGTCCCAATGCCTACAAGAGTCTCGGTGGAAACTCATTTGGTCTAGTTATAGTTGATGATTTTTGAAGATTTACATGGGTGTTCTTTCTTGATGATAAATCGCAGGTCCAAAAGATCTTCAAGAACTTAGCTAGAAAGGCCCAAAATCAATTTGGAGTGAATATCAAGAAGGTTCGAAGCGACAACGGAACGGAGTTCAAGAACGCAAATGTGGATACCTTTCTTGAAGAAGAAGGTATCACACATGAGTTCTCGGCCACGTACACACCTCAACAAAATGGAGTTGTTGAGAGGAATAACCGGACTCTTATTGAGATGGTGAGAATGATATTTTATGAGTACAAGACTCCAAAACACTTTTGGGTAGAAGCGGTTGAGACGGCTTGTCATGCAACAAATCGCTTGTATCTTCACAAGCTACTCGGCAAGACGGCATACGAGCTCCTCACCGGTAACAAACCCGAAGTTAGATACTTTCGAGTATTTGGCTCAAAGTGTTACATTCTTGATAAGCATCGTCGCTCTAAATTTGCTCCTAAATATCATGAGGGTTTCCTACTTGGTTATGGTTCAAACTCTCACACTTACCATGTCTACAACAATTTCACTCGAAAGGTTGAAGAGACGGTAGATGTGAAGTTTGATGAATCTAATGGCTCGCAAGTAGAGCAATTTCCAATTGAGGTAGGAGACAAAGATCCTTCGGAAGCAATCCAAGACTTGTCTATTGGCAAGATTCGTCCAACGAAGGTGAAGGAGAGTACCTCGTCCGTCCAAGTGAATGCTTCTACCTCACGACAAGGTGAACCAAGAGTTGACACGGAAGCATCCACAAGTGGGACATATCAAGATGGAGAAAACAAGGAAGTACACCAAGATGAACCTCATCATCCTCCTTCTCCACCACGACAAGAGAACGACAACGTCAACAATGAAGAATTCCAAGAAGAAGAACAAGAGGATGAAGAAGATGTTGCTTCTTGATCAAAACAAAAGCTCTCACGAGTTCGAGCAAGAGTCTCAAGAGACCATCCCATCGAACAAATCTTCAATGATATCCAAACGGGGAGAATCACTCGCTCTAAAACTCGTTTGGCTAATTTTTGTGAACATTATTCATTCATATGTAGCATTGAACCTATGAAGGTTGAAGAAGCATTGGAAGATCCGGATTGGATAAATGCTATGCATGAAGAGCTACACAACTTTGAGAGAAATCAAGTGTGGACATTGGTTGAGAAGCCCGACAACAACCACAACATCATTGGTACCAAATGGGTGTTTTGCAACGAGCAAGACGAAGATGGTCAAGTCATTCGCAACAAAGCACGTCTCGTCGCCCAAGGCTACACTCAAGTCTAAGGTAGGGGCTACGGTGAGACATATCCCCCGTTGCTAGACTTGAGTCCATCTGCATCTTACTTGCCTATGCTAATCACCATGATATCACCTTGTACCAAATGGACATTAAAAATTCTTTCCTAAATGGTGAAATTGAGGAGGAAGTTTATGTTAAACAACCTCCCGGCTTTGTCAATCCTAAGAAACCCGACCATGTTTACAAACTTCACAAAGCTCTTTATGGTCTTAAACAAGCTCCTAGAGCATGGTATAAATGCTTGACCAAGTTCCTTATTGAAAAAGGCTTTGAAATTGGAAAAATAGATTCTACTCTTTTTACTAAAAGGGTTAATGGTGAATTATTTGTGTGCCAAATTTATGCTGATGATATCATATTTGGTTCGACTAACCCTCATTTTAGTGAAAAGTTTGGGAAGCTAATGTCGAAGAAGTTCGAGATATCTGTGATGAGTGAACTCAAGTTCTTTCTTGGTTTGCAAATCAAGCAAACTAAGGAAGGCACCTTTGTTTCTCAAACAAAGTACACCAAGGACTTATTCAAGAAGTTCAACATGCAAGAAATCAAAGGTATGAAAACTCCCATGCCTACTAGTGGACATCTTGACTTGACCAAGGATGGCAAATCGGTTGACCAAAAGGTTTTACCGATCTATGATTGGTTCGTTGTTATATCTATGTGCCTTCCGTCCGAATATTATGCTAAGTGTGTGCATCTGTGCACGATATCAAGCGGCCCCCAAAGAATGTCATCTTAAGGCTGTGAAAAGGATAGTGAGATACATAATACATACACCAAATTTTGGCATTTGGTATCCTAAGAGGTCTTCTTTTGATATTGTTGGCTATTCTGATTCGGACTATTCCGGAGACAAGGTTGTTAGAAAGTCCACTTCGGGTACTTGTCAATTTCTTGGTAGATCTCTTGTGTCTTGGTCCTCGAAGAAACAAAACTCGACATCTTTATCCACCGCTGAAGCGGAATACATTACCGCCGGTTCATGTTGTGCTCAGTTACTTTGGATGACCCAAACTCTTAAAGATTATGGGATCAATGTGAAACATGTTCCCTTACTTTGTGACAATGAGAGTGCTATTAATATTGCTCACAATCCTGTGCAACATTCCCGAACTAAGCATATTGAAGTTCATCATCATTTCATTCGAGATCATGTTGCTAAAGGAGACATTGATGCTTCAAACTTGGAGTAGGAACTCCATTTGGATACATGCAAGGCATGAGCCTATGACTAATCCTTGACTTTTTCTCTTATGATGATTATCATATGTCTTGGATACATTTGTACCCTTGCATGCTATCTAGCCCTTCTAGGTACTTGGATGAATCTAAATTCATGGGATTGCAACTCACTTACAACTTGAGCAATCTCTACATCACCAAGTCCCTACACCGTGGTGGTTGAAGACAAGGAAGCATGAAACCCTTCAACATATGCTTTTGACAAATACTATATATCAAATTTCATTTGGTATCAAATTTCATGATTGACATGTTGGATACACAAGTGCTCTTCCTTGCAAGGCTAGCCCATGTAGGTATATGAACTCAAATACAAGTGGTGCTCTCAATTCTTGATGAGCTAAATCAACCTTGAGCAACCCACACAAGTTCAACTACATGATCCGGATCAACACCACCACCCAAGGTATGCTATTCCGTCTTAGAGAAACTTTAACCAAGCCATGGGTCAAAGCTGCTCAACAAGATGCGAATACATCAAGATGCTTAAACGAAAAATGGTAACCCCATTTTGAGCTCAAACGATGAGTATGACTTATGATCAAGTGTTCTCACTTGACTCCTCAGTCAATATACTCTAACATAGGTGACTTTGTCACCGCCCAATTCTAGATGAAGTTCTCTAGTGTTTCTGAGTTCTTGCATTTGTTCCTTGCATTTCCCCTTCTTTTTAAACAAAAAAACTTCATCTAGATTTTTCCTTTCTCTGTTTTGTTCTGCATTTCTTGCATCAAATTCATTGCAAATCCTTCAGTAAATTCCTTGCAAATCTTTGTGAGATCTTACTTGCCTAGTGAGCTGAGGTGACTATTGCTCTTTTTCTGTGTTGAACTCGGTCCTACCGGTTTGTCACTTTCGGTCCAACTGAACTTGTTCGGTGCAACCGAAGAAAACAACTCGGGTGTCACCGATTGCACTGCAGAAAAGACAATTTGCCACTTGTTCCTGCACTTTTGTTCCAGCTCCACTCAATGATTCTTGTCCTCTACCAGCATCACATTTTTATGTTGCTTTTCTCTGTGACTCAAGGACCAAACCTATTTTGACTCACACTCCAGAAGATCCCTTCTTGGAAATTGATGTCAAAGGGGGAGAGAGAGACCACATCAAAGCTTATTCTCTTCAAAAGGTGGAGAGAGAGAAAAAGGGAGAGAGAAGTAATCACATCAAAGGCTCCAGATGCTTGGTGTTCAAGAGGAGAGAAGTCACATGTCGAGGGGAAAGACATGTTTGTGTTATGCTTCTGTGATCTGATCTATTTTTCTCTAATCTTGTTTCCCTATGTTCTCCCATTATCCAATATAAGATTCAGGGGGAGAAAGACTGCTAGGGAAGGATATCCTTGAATTCATTGTATATCTTTTTATCCTTGGGGACATGCCTATATCAAATAGAGTACCTAGTACTCACTCTGTACATGTCATCCCAGTCTTGGTACTCTTGTGGCTCTTTTTGTTTGCTCTGTCTAGCAGATATATCTGTGTTATCTAACCTTGTTTACTCAAGTTAATCTCTTCCTAAGCAAGCTCAAGACCACAAGGTAACTATATGCATCACACTCATGTGCATGAGGATCTCTTGCTATTGTACATATTGTTTGCAAGGAGGAATCATGAGCATGAAATTACACTTCATATATTCACATCATTTGCGTTGATGCATATAGCCAAGATACATGTAACTCATTGCTTGCTCTGTCATGCTTATGCATTCACATACTCTTACTTTGCATATTGACATGAGTGCATACATGTAGGGGGAGCCTATGCATGTTACATGTCTTTCCAAAGCTTTACTTGCAATTCTCTTTATCTTTACCTAAAGCTTTGATGTATGTTGTCATCAATTACCAAAAAGGGGGAGATTGAAAGCACAAGTGCTCCCTGGGTGGTTTTGGTAATTAATGTCAACATATCTCTTGTTGGACTAATGTCTTCATCTAGTGTATTTTAGACAAGTTCAACAGATGGAGTGGCGTGGATAAGAGGATGTGGAACCCCTTCAAGGTGCTAAAGACAAAGGATTGGCTCAAGCTCAAAAGCTCAAGACTCTACATTTTACTTTTAGTGATCCAAGATCACATTGAGTCCATAGGAAAAGCCAATACTATTAAAAGGGGATGAGGTGTTGCTTAATGGGTTTCTTGCTCAAAATGCTTAGTGATATGCTCCAAATCCCTCAATCACTTTCTCACATCCACACATGTCCCAAACCAAAAGTCAAACTCGGCCCCACCAAAATATTCTATCCGGCGCCACCGAGTTCATTTGAGATAGCCACTGCCACAAACCCTAATCATTCGGTCTCACCGATGGGATCCCGGTCTCACCGAGATGGGCTTGCAAACTCTCTGGTGCCTATTGCATTTATTTCGGTCCCACCCAGATTTGTAATCGGTCTCACCGAGTTTGTTTGACCAACTCTCTGGTTAGCTCTTTACCAACATCGGTCCCACCGAGTTTGTGTAATCGGTCAAACTATGATGAGGTTTTACCATAACCCTAGCACATCGGTCCCACCGAGTTGATCATGTCGGACCCACCGAAATGCCTAACGGTCACATTATGAACTGAATCGGTCTGACCGAGTTTTCTGATTCGGTCCCCCCGAGTTTGGTGATTTGTGTGTAACGGTTAGATTTTGTGTGGAGGCTATATATACCCCTCCACCCACTCTTCATTCGTGAGGAGAGCCATCAGAACATGCCTACACTTCCAGCATACATTTTTTGAGAGAGAACCACCTACTCATGTGTTGAGGTCAATATATTCCATTCCAACCACATAAATCTTGATCTCTAACCTTCTCCAACTTGCTTTCCACTCAAATCATCTTTCCACCAAATCCTATCCTATGAGAGAGAGTTTAGTGTTGGGGAGACTATCATTTTGAAGCACAAGGGCAAGGGGTTCATCATCAAAACACCATCTATTACCTTTTGGGGAGTGGTGTCTCCTCGATTGGTTAGGTGTCACTTGGGAGCCTCCGTCAAGATTGTGGAGTTGAACCAAGGAGTTTGTACGAGCAAGGAGATTGCCTACTTTGTGAAGATCTACCCTAGTGAGGCAAGTCCTTCGTGGGCGACGGCCATGGTGGGATAGACAAGTTTGCTTCTTCGTGGATCCTTCATGGGTGCATCCCTCCGTGGACTCGTGCAACCGTTACCCTTCGTGGGTTGAAGTCTCCATCAACGTGGATGTATGATAGCACCACCTATTGGAACCACGGATAAAAAATCTCCGAGTCTACTTTGCGTTTGCACACTCCAATCCTATCTCTTTACATTCTTGCAATTTGCACGCTTTACTTTCCGCTGCTCATATACTCTTGTCATGCTTGCTTGATATGTATTGTGAATGTTTAACCATGTGCTAAAACTCCACCTCAACTCAAAGAATTTGAAAACTGCGACTTTTCTTGCTTAGAGTCTATTCACCCCCTCCCTCTAGACACCTCTTCTCGATCCTTTCAAAAGGGCAGACATCTCTGTCTGCACAAATATCAAGCAGCTAGTAAACATATACCCCACCTTGTATTTTCGGTTTAAACACGTCTCTTCCGCTTAGCATCTGTCATGTTTTGCACTAGACAATTTGATACAGTCATGTTTTGCCCTGGACAATTTCATACTGAACTGATTTGCTCGTTCATAGCAGAAATATAGCACCTATTCTTCATCAGACCAAGGATATCCATGTTCGCGGTGGTGGAAGAGGTGAAATCGATACAACCGGAATTGAGCATCCAACCATTGAATCCTGTCCTGCACCTCCAATGTAGGTCCACCCTGCCAATAAATTCACATGCATACCACTAGTATTACTATCTAATGACAGTACAAAAAGACTAGCAAGATAGTAGCAAACCATGTACCTTCATAATGAACAGCTCATAGTGCCACCAATTGGATATAAAGGTTTGGAAGAAAACATGCTCCTAATGTTGAACCATTTGGACATTTTGTGCATTTCCACTAAAATCAAGCATCCCTGTTTGCATAAAAATTGTAAGTGTGATTACTATAAAAGTGGCACTAGTTGAAGCATAGACTCACAAATATAAGCATTCCAATTTCTTAATGGGAAAAGGTAGCAAGACTGTTTCTAACCACCTATTTGAAGGAATAAATAAGGCAACATCGGCTGATGTCAGGAAGGCATACATAGTTTTTTTCTGAAAAATTGAGGCATTCCTGACCTTTCCTCTTCTTTTAAGCATATTTTGTGCAGTTCAACTAAAATAAAATGCCATCACCGCCTTAACAATTCACTGACACTGTACAAAAGGAAATGACTTAACATTACATCATGATGTCAGGTATGTAGTCGACAGGCATTAGAGACAAACATACAGACCTCCTCCGATAACATAATCAGCATTAATTTGAATAAAGTGTGACTAGCTTTACCGTGATAATTTGAGTGAACTCTACACCCTATGTTCCTTAATATAAGACGTTTTCGCAGTTCAATTTAAAGTACCTAAACGTCTAGTATTTAGAAAAACAGGTAGTAGTTTTCTTGAGCACATAGCTGGGAAAGCTTGCCAGACTTTATATATGTCCATACGCTAATGCAACACCATTCGAATAGTACAAATATAGACTAATCTAGTGGCTAGTGCAACAGTAGAGTAGTTATTTTATTACATGGTACAGTAGAATGGTTTTACCGAACATATTTCCATAAGCTCTAGCACTGGAAGATTTCTATAAGAATTAACAATACAAAATATAAAGGTAACAAGTTTCAGAATTGGTATAGTAGCTGTGCAAGAGCACTAAACCAAATAAAAAAGTCTGAAGGTAACTAGCATTATTAACTAAAGACAACATAAAAAACATGCAAACCATGTACCTTGAAGGTAAATATTATTAACTAACTCGAGGTATGTAATCTATAAGCATTAACAGTGCAATCTGAAGGTAGTAAGAAGATTCATCATTGGTATACTGGTTGTGCAACAGCATTAGAATGCCTTAGCTAAAAAATCTTTAATACATCCACAATCAACAGCTAACCCTGAAATAATCCACTGACATTAAATGGCACTGCTTAAATTTATGGGTGGCATTAGACTGAGTGCGGCATTAGTTAAATGTGGCATCACTTTAGCAGTAGCATTGCTTAACTTCACCACTGGCGTTATACTAACAGCAAAAAAGTGGCAATAAGAGCCTGGGAGGACCATTCGGACAGTGGGCGCACCAGTACAATGTACCTCCACGGACGCATAGAGTGGTGAGGGAGGTATGGTTGCCCAGAGCAACAAATATCCAGGCAACATATGTGGATTACGTCCCATTTTTGTTCTCTTTAGCTACTGATTTCCCCCTTTTCAACCTAGATGTGTGTTCTGTCGGTGTATAAAAGTAGGGGCCCTCTCTGTACCCCTTTACTTGTGCACGGGCAGTTAGGGCCATGCTTACGGCCACACTTAGCAGGGTAGAGGAAGGAAGCAAAAGTAAAAGACCACCAGAGCAGCGCCAAGCTAGAGGCGCGAGAAGCAAAGGGACAAGATGGGCTTTCCCCGGCAAGAGCCTTGCCGAGGGCAGCTTACGTAGCCCCGGCAAGAACCTTGCCGGGGCAACTTGCCCAATACCAGCGAGGCCGCCACCCTTGAGCCTAAGGGTTCCAACACCATCAACGACATTGGAACCAAGGCTCCAGAGGCGCCTGCATGGTGGCATGCAGATCTTTGTGAAGACAAAGGGCATGTGAGGCCTAGATAGGAACCAGAAAACAAGACAACAGTGAGGCTCCTTGCCGAGGATGCCCATGAGGCCCCGGCAAGGCTCCTGCCGAAGATACCCACGAGGCCCCGGCAAAAATCTTGCCAAGGGCGCCCGCAAGGCCCCGGCAAGACCCTTGCCGGGAATATCAGCAAGACCGTGGCAAGGCCTTGCCGCCCCGTCACCGCCCCAGCTCAGCGGCCGACCCACCATCTAAGCAAGTACCCACGTGTCAGTACGTGGCTCCTAAGAAAACTAGTCAAGCACCTGCGTGGTGGCATGCCGATCTTCGTGAAGACCCTGCCACCATACTAGCTCAGCAGCTTGCCAGCCTACATGGCGCTGCATGCCTCGTTGGCCTGGACACGTGTCGGAGCAAGACGAAGCGGCGACGGACGGGATGGGTTTCGTTGCCGTCCCTGATAAAGCAAGAGGACACCTAATTAAGTAGCACATTTAATGCGTTTTGTCCTGTGATGTCAGGCGATAAGCTTGTACACTGTACAACTTTCCACCTCCTATGTGCCACTGTGGCAGCCCCTTTGACTATAAAAGGAGGCCCGCGGCGTACTGAGAGGGGATTCAGACTTTTTGGACCCTGCACGCTTTGTAGCTAGTCCAAGAACACCAGATAAACACAAACAAGCAGGAGTAGGGTATTACGCGTCACTCGCGGCCCAAACCTGGATAAACCCCCCACGTTGATCTTCTAAGCCCGCTCTTTCAACAACCCCGCGCCCGCCAACCATAGAAGGGATTCCCCGTGATCCCGTAGGTGTCCTTTCCGCCGACATCTTTGGCGCACCAGGTAGGGGGCGCGAGCTGTGAGAAATCCGTTTTTGAAGCCGATGTCTCGACTTCACCATCATGATGGCCCCAAGAAGAAGGGGATGACAGGATCGGGTCGTCTAGAGCAGGCCCGTCCGCACCAGTGCGGGCGGGTGATGGGGTGCCCACGGATGGCGCCGGAGGCGCCGCCCGTGAGCATCCACGACACTCTGGCACACAGAGCCGGACGAGCGACGTCGTACGGCCCAAGCCGACGAGACACATGCCGCTGGGCCCGGGGACGGGGCCATGCTGCCCATGGGCGGAGCGGCGACCTCCCGGAAGCCCCCGCTGGTGCCCGCACCGCGGCCTTCCCAGGCCGCGCGCGATGAGCACCACCGCAATGTCGGCGCCCCCGGGCGCCGCCACGGGAAGAGCCATGTGCGTCACTCTCAGGATGCATCAGGCTAGCATGCGCACCGAGACGCTGGCGGAAGCGGCGCGCGACCGCGAGACCGTGATAGAGCTCCTTCTAGCGTGGTTAGAAGTCGGAGCACATCACTGTCCATGCAGCTTTCGCCGCCACCCACGCCAGCAGAAGCGCTGGCACGCGTGCAATTGCTCCTCGACTTCCCGTCCGCTGCGGAGAAGCTCGACCAGTGGCGAGCCACCATTCGAAGCCTTGTCAGCTTCGCCAACAAAGATGAGCCACTCCCAGCGGGTCCCTCGTGTCGGTGTTCTGTCGACCCGACGGGTGCCGGCGGTGGGAGGACCAGGGATGCTGCGACCACGGTGCACTCTCTTCCCCCGCGGCCGCGACAGCAGCTGCTGGCTCACCGGGCCGATGTCCGTAACGACGTTTCTACGCCGTCGTCCGACCCGCGAGCCCGCCGTGACCAACGCCAAGTCCTTCGGGAGCGAGCCCAGGAAGACGCTCGAACCACCATGGAACGATGACGGGAGACGCACCATCAGTCAGGTCGGCGTGCGGGGCCTACTATGGACCACAGGACACCGGGGGCTCCGGCGACCTGCCTTACGAGGTGGGTTGTCCAGCCTTTACCCGAGAGTTGTGGCAGTTCCAGTGGCCCTTCCACCGCACATTCAAACCTAATGTTAGCCTGAAGTATAACGGCAAGACTCACCTGTCGGAGTTCCTCGGCATCTACACCATCGCGATGCAGGCTGCCGGAGCTCGCGATGACAAGGTGCTTGCCAGTTACTTCCCGTTGGCACTCAAACCCAACGTCATGTCATGGTTGATGCATTTGCCAGTGGATTCCATTTTCTTGGTCGGATTTGTGTCATGAGTTTGTTGGCGCCTTCACTGGAGGCCACCAAGCTCATGGCCAGGCAAGCGATTTGCATATCATCCCCCAGAAAGAAGGCGAAAACCTGCGCAAGTACATATAGAGGTTCAACTGGGTGCAGTACAACATCCCAGATGTTCATCCTGCCACTGTCATCAGCGCATTCCATCAGAATGTGCGCAACCACAAGATGCGTGAAGAGTTGGCGATGAACAAGCACAAGGATGTGGCCGACCTTTATGTTCTGGCCGATAGATGTGCTCGAGCTGAAGAGGGGAGGAAGTACCCCGGCGAAGACGCTGGTGTGGAAACCGACTCCACGGACGAAGACACCGCCGCCCCGACGAAGAAGGGCCGATGCCGCAACAGGAAGCGTAAGGGCAAGACTGTGCTTGCCGTTGAGGGATCCGGCGACCCCGCGCCGCCAAGAAGGCCAAGGCTGACGACCGCGGCAAGGAGGTTGCCGGGTGCACCGCCTGCCGGGCCTTGGCGGTCGTCGACAAGCCAGGAGGCTCCGACAAGCAGAACTGCAAGATCCACCGCACCAAGGGCCATGACCTCCAGAACTGCCGACATGTTGAGCTGCTTGCAGAGAAGCAGAAAGCTGAATATGAAAGGCGGGACAAGGAGAAGGGTCAGGATGGTGCTGAGGGGTCCGGCAAGAAGCGTGGCGGCCAAGGAGGTCGCCGAGGCAAAGATAACCAACAAGAGAGGCCTGCTCGGGGCTGTGACAAGAAGGAGGAAGATGACGATCATGACGAGGATGACGAGTCCGGCGAGCACAAATTCCAGAAAGCTACAGAGGCTATGTGCGTCGACGATGGCGCCTCGCTGCACGCCTCTCACCGCCAACTGAAGTAGTGGGCACGTGAGGTCACTGCGGTAGAGCCATCGTTCGATGCCCAGAAGCCACTGAAGTGGTCCCGCACGCCCATCATATTTGACACCGAGGATCACCATGATCGCACAACTGCGGTCGGGTGTTTGCCGTTGTTGGTTTCACCAACAATATGCAACCTCAAGGTGACAAAAGTGTTGGTTGACGGTGGGCCCGGTCTGAATTTGATCTCGCCCGCTGTGATCAAGAAGCTACAGATTCCTGATGGAGATCTCGAGGAGATGGGCACGTTTCAAGGGGTCAACCCGGGAAGCAGTCATCCGAAAGGTAAAATCACGCTGCCTGTTACGTTTGGGGGTGAGCTGAACTATAGGACGGAGAAGATCATTTTTGATGTCACCGAGATCCCCTTGCCGTACAGCGGGATCCTTGGCCGCCCAGTGCTGGCCAAGTTCATGGCAGCGTCACGCTACTCCTACAACACATTGAAGATGCCGGGGCCGCTGACCGTCATCACCGTCCCCTCTGACTAGAAAGACGCGCTCATCTGCGCCGACCAACTCTACCAAGAGGCAGTTGCAGCAACTGCCGCCAAGGCACTTGCTCCTGCCGCTGAAGCCCCGGGAAGGAAGAACGCCGCCAACAAGACCTCTTGTGGCAAGACCTTTTTCGGCAAGCGGAGGGAGTCCTGGACTAAGGTGTCCTTGGGCGTCCGGCCTGTTAGCCATGGGCCGGACTGATGGGCTGTGAAGATACAAGACCGAAGACTCTCTCCCGTGTCCGGATAGGACTCTCCTTGGCATGGAAGGCAAGCTTGGCGTCCAAATATGAAGATTCCTTTCTCTTTAACCGACTTTGTACAACCCTAGTCCCCTCCGGTGTCTATATAAACCGGTGGGCTTAGTCCGAAGGGGAGATATAGCCATACATGCTAGACTTCTAGGGTTTTAGCCATTACGATCTCGTGGTAGATCAACTCTGGTAATACTCACATTCATCAAGATCAATCGAGCAGGAAGTAGGGTATTACCTCCATAGAGAGGGCCCGAACCTGGGTAAACATTGTGTCCCCCGTCTCCTGTTACCATCAACCTTAGATGCACAGTTCGGGACCCCCTACCCGAGATCCGCCCGTTGACACCGACATTGGTGCTTTCGTTGAGAGTTCCACTGTGCCGTCCTCAAACCGTTTGATGGCCCCTTCAATCATCTACAACAATGCTGTCCAAGGAGAAGTCTTCCTCCCCGGACAGATCTTCGTGTTTGGCGGCTTCGCACTGCGGGCCAACTCGCTTGGCCATCTGGAGCAGATCGATAGCTACGCCCCTGGCCGTCATGTCAGATTCGGGAGCTTGAACTATGTCGCGGACATCCGCGGAGACTTGATCTTCGACAGATTCGACACCACGGCAGCCGCTCCCCTTCACCACGATGAACATGACTTAAATCTGTCATCGGATCATACCCAGGAGATAGCACCTGTAACTGCTCTGGGCTTAGATCCGGAGCAGATCGCACCATCCGAAGACGGGAAGCTCGACCCCGCCACGGATGCCATAGTCCCAGCAGCGTCACAGCCGCACGTAGACCCAACCTCGAGTGGAATCTGTGTCACCAGAGCCTCGGACTCAATTCCGGCTACAGGCTCCAAACCATGTGCGTCCACGTGCGTCGAGCTCGATCAGTCATTGATCGTTGAATTCAGCTCCGCGAACATTTTTCGGCACTCGCCCTTGGGCGACGTGTTAATCTCGTTAAAAGCACTATCCTTAGCGGGGGACTCAGAGCCGAATTATATCGGTTTCAAACTGGAGGCTGATGATGGAGAATTTCGTTTCCCACCCACCGCCCACTTTATAGCCACTGTCGAAGACTTAACCGACATGCTCGATTACGGCTCCAAAGACATCGACGGTATAGACGACGATGCCGATGAGGAGCAGGGCCAAAACCCGCCGTTTACCGTACGATGGACGGCCACCTTCTCTTACGATGTGTACATGGTGGATACACCTAAAAGAACTAACGACGATGACAAAGAAGATCCAGTCGAGGATAAACCTCCCGAGATACAGCTAAAGCGCCGGCGTCAGCGGCGCCGCTCTAAGTCACGTCGTGGAAAAGACAGCAATATCGGCACGGAAGAAAATAATACTCCGGACGATGCCGAAGATAATGAAGACCCCATTGAGATAACTTCCGAACAGGAGGAACAGGAAAACAGGCAAGTTAGCCCTAATGACAGGCCATAAACGACGACTCGGAGGACAGTAATTATCTTCCACTCTCCGAGGATGAGGTGAGCCTCAACAACGAGGATTTTATCATACCTGAGGAACCTCTCGAGGAGGAGCGCTTTAAGTGCCGCCTAATAGCCACTGCAAGGAGCCTAAAAAAGAAGCAGTAGCAGCTTCAAGCGAACCAAGATCTGCTCAACGATAGATGGACTGATGTCCTAGCAGCCGAAGAATACGGCCTCAAGCGCCCAGCCAAAAGCTACCCGAAGCTCAAATTGCTACCTCAGTTCGATGATGAGGTGCCGGAGCCCATACCATCTTCGTGCAATGCGGCTGACCGACCACCACGCGGCCGGGATAAAGCGGCAAATCAAGCCGAACACCAGCCCGCCCCGCCTCATCGTAAAAGGCAGAGATAAAACAGCTCGTGGTTATACACATGATCTTCGGCAGGAACTGGACAATAGAGCATGACATACCAGATCGATCTACGGATCACGAGGACACGCCCCGACACGTGACGATAGCTATCTATTCGGACGTGACAAGCCTAGTCACGCCCGGGCCGAAAACAGCAGAAGGACTCCACCGAAGCTACGTCGCGATGTGGCCCGATATAGAGGCCGCACACCCTCTTCGCTTCACTGATGAAGTAATGGAGCATGAATTCCCAGAAGGGTTTAAACCCGTGAATATTGAATCATACGATGGAACAACTGATCCCGTGGTGTGGATCGAGGATTTTCTTCTCCATATCCATATGGCCCGTGGAGATGACCTCCACGCCATCAAATACCTCCCGTTAAAACTCAAAGGGCCAGCTCGGCACTGGTTAAACAGTCTGCCTGGAAATTCTATTGGCAGCTAGGAGGATTTGGAAGACACCTTCCGCGACAACTTCCAAGGTACATATGTCCGACCACTAGATGCCAATGACTTAAGCCACACAGTTCAACAGCCCGGAGAGTCAGCCAGGAAATTCTGGACTAGGTTCTTAACTAAAAAGAAACAGATCGTCGACTGTCCGGATGCCGAAGCCCTAGCAGCCTTTAAACACAGCATCCACGACGAAAGGCTCGCCCTCCACCTCGGCCAAGGAAAGCCGAAGTCCATGGTAGCCCTCACGGCACTCATGACCTGCTTTTGTGCGGGTGAGGATAGTTGGCTGGCCCGTAGCAAAAACACAGCAAGCTAAGAAGGCACCTCCGAGGGCAAAAACAGCAACGGCAAGCTCCGACGCAACAGGCACAAATGTCGAAGCAATGGTGATAACACCGATGACACCATGGTCAACGCTGGATTTAGTGGCTCCAAGTTCGGTCAGCGGAAGAAGCCATATAAAAGAAACAACTCGGGAACATCCAGTTTGGACCGCATACTCGATCGTCCATGCCAGATCCATGGCACCCCAGAAAAACCAGCCAACCATACCAACAGGGGTTGTTGGGTTTTTAAACAGGCCGGCAAGTTAAATGCTGAAAACAAGGAGAAGGGATCGCAAAGCGAGGACGATGACGAGGAGCCCCGGCCACCGAACATAGGGGGACAGAAGAAGTTTCCCCCTCAGGTCAAAACGGTGAGCATGATATACGCTACCCACATCCCCAAGAAGGAACGCAAGCGCGCACTCAAGGACGTCTATGCAATAGAGGTAGTCGCCCCAAAATTTAATCTGTGGTCGTCATGCCCGATTACCTTCGATCTTCGGGATCATCCGACCAGTATTCGTCACGGCTGTTCAGCCGCACTGGTCCTAATGGACGGCGGCAGCAGCCTCAACCTGCTCTATCAGGATATAGTGCGGAAAATGGGCATTAATCCATCACGGATCAAGCCCACAAAGACTACCTTTAAAGGAGTCATACCAGGTGTAGAGGCCCGCTATACGGGCTCAATCACACTAGAGGTTGTCTTCGGATCTCCAGACAACTTCCGAAGCGAAGAGTTAATCTTCGATATCGTCCCATTTTGCAGCGGCTATCACGCACTGCTTGGACGAACTGCATTTGCTCGATTCAACGCAATGCCACACTATGCTTATCTCAAGCTCTGTTGGATGTGATGTTCCAGCAAACCCTTATGGTTCGAACTCTGGGGTGTGCGAGAAGTCTTTCCCTCCTACCGGTCATCGCCCTAGCTCGATAAGATCTCGCAGACGAACTCGAGGAACTCGCAACACAGAAAGATTTGAGATTTATACTGGTTCGGGCCACCGTTGTGGTGTAATACCCTACTCCAGTGTGGTGGTGGTGGATTGCCTCTTGGGCTAATGATGAATAGTACAAGGGGAAGAACATCCTCCTGTGGTTGAGGTGTTCTTGTGGCTTGACGAACTGGTGTGGGTGAGATGCCTCTGTGTATCAGAACCCTCCCCTACCGTGCTGGCTAGCTCTACTTATATAGACCCTTGTCCTCTCCCCAAATATTGAGCGGGAAGGGAGCCAACAACGGCGTGCAAATTCGAAGGGGGACAGCTAGTACAAGCTATCCTGACAAAAGTGGTCTTCGCCTGCGAAAGGCTCTAGTGGTGACGCCGTCTTGGGCTCCATGATGGCCTCCGTCCTGCCGTCCTTCTGGTCTTCGTCTTGTTGCACCGATATGGAAACCTTTGCCTGATGCCTCGGTACTCCTCACCTGCGCCTGCTTCCTTAGCACCAAAGAGGAATCAAGGAGGCTGCGCGTGCTGGCGCCCGCCTGGTGCCGATCGTCATGGCTCATGTCACGAGAGCCTCGTGAGGTTTGCCCCACCTTGATATCTCCACTCCTCGTTAGCCCGCCTAGAGGGGCCGCTCCTGAGGAGGTCTTGCATCGTCCCCCTCGCGAGGGTCTTGGGCGCCTTGTTGATGCAGATGGGCCGTACGGCCCGCTGACTTAGCCTCGTCGTGGGCCGCAGGCAGGCAAGTCTGGGGACCCCCATTCCCAGAACGCCGACAGTAGCCCCCGGGCCCAAGGTGCGCTCGGGCTTGGCTTCGCGGCGAAGCCAAGGGTCAACTACGGAGCGCCGCGGGCCCCCAAAGCCTGCGACCTCGGCTGACGCGTGGCGGTTGATTGGATGTGGGCGTCTCCGCTTCCCCACGATGCCTTTGAATCCTCCTGGCTATGCGGCCCCCGCAGCCTACACAGTTACTCCTCCGCCGCCTGCGCCCTACTTCCCCAATCTCCCTGCTTCCTCGAGACTCTGCTTCTCTTCTCCAATCTGACCTGCCCTCTACCCGCTTTGTTGCCATGGCGCCGAACAAGCAGATAAGGGAAAGACGCCCTTGTCTCCATCAAGCGCTCCTCCGGCCGTCGAGCCGGCGCTAGGTCGATCCCGAGTGCTCAACGACGAGGCCATGGACAAGGTGCGTCCAATGCTTGCTTCTAGCTTCAACGAGTGGGGAGAGGCAGTGGCTTGGCCTGCGTCTCGCACTCGCATGGCTCGGGCAGCCGCTGAAGTCCCAATCTTCAAAGATGCCCTCTGGGCCGGCCTGATTCCTCCCTTCTCCGCCTTCTTCAACGCGGTGCTCGAGCATTATCAGATCCACACGCCGCACCTTGACCCTCAATCTGTGACCCTTCTTGCCGTCTTCGCCTTCTTGTGCGAAGCCATGGTGGGCATCGCTCCCTCGGTGGCCCTTCTCCGCCATTTCTTCTCGTTGCATCTAGCTGATCCTCGTCAGAGCTCGGGGTGCATGAGCTTCCAGGCCGTGGCCGCGACGGCGGGCGCGGGGATTGACTTCGAGCTTCCTCCATCCACGAGCGAGTTCCGTACATGATGGGTGTTTCTTAACACCGGCGTGCTGAGCCCTCTGCTCCAAATTACGGCGTGGCCTGCTATTCCAAACTTCGGCTGGGGCCATCAGAAGCTCACGAGCCCCCGCCTCGCTCCTGTCTGGGCTAGGCTGAGGAGGTTGAAGGACCGCGGCGTGTCTGCGCCTATGGTGGTGAAGGAGTTCGTCAACCGCCGAGTCACACCGCTTCAGCGCCATTCCCGCCCAATGTGGGACTTGCTCAGCACTCAGGACCATATGAGGTTTCAGGGGAAGGGGCTTCCTCTTATGACGCGACAAATGGTGCTAACGGTCCTATCGGGTGTCCCTCTGCTGGACGACATGCCCATGAATAGCTGCCTGCTGTACCGCTGCGAGAACAAGGCCACATTTGCCGCGAGAGTGCCTTCCTTTGATGAGTGGGGGCTGCGCCCAATCGGCCTGGTGGGGTCCCGTGATTACCCCGTCGACGTGGTTCCCTTCCTCGCCGCCGGTGCCGAGCTCGCCCCGGGTGAGGGTGCAGGAGGGCGAGCTCCGACGGGGGCCAGTGGCTCGAGTGCTGAGGAGCACATGCTGAGTGGTCATCCCGGAGCGTCGTCCTCGAGAGCTTGCGACCCCTCTCCGGAGGCGTCGGTCAATGAGGAGACGCGACATGCGGCTCCCGATGCCAAGGCTCCAGGAGCCTCGGGAGGTTGTGGTGAGGCGGCGGCCGACTGTTCGCCGCAGCCGGGCACCCCTAAAGTGGGCCCTTCGAGATCCTCCTTGGCCCCACCACGCCCAGGCCGCACGTCTAGCGCTTCGGTCGGCTCTTTGTGGACTTCGAGGAGCTCCGCAAGAGGAAAGGATCCCCGAGCGGCAACAACAACTTTGGGCCACTAAAGCGTAGGAAGCACATCGCTGTGGATGTGTGAGTACCGTACTGTTATGGCTTCTTGCGTGCTGTTTTTCTTCTCCCGACGTCAGTTCTTCAGGGCTCCTTCCGTCGAGGCGGCTTCTCCTTCTGAGAAACGGCCTCCTCCTTCCTCGACTCCCCCGTCGGCCTTGAGTGATCCGAGTCTGCTTGCTGCCCCTGGAGCAGGGTTGGTTAAAGGAGCACTCTTACCCTCATGGCGTGCTAAACTCACGGCTTCGTCGCCCCTCCCCCACGGTCTGGCTTGGAGCTTGGCGGGCGTGCCCAAGACCCCTCCTTTGGTCATGGACAGTAGCCGGTTGGCTTCGATATTCGGTTCCTCTTCAAGCAGCGAGCCCCGATTGGCTTGGGCTCCTCGCGAGGACTGGTTGACGTCGGGTGCAGCACCAGCCCCCAGCCCCCTGCCGAGAGGTGGTGCGCTGCTTGATGCCCCGCCCGCAGCCCCCGAGGAGGGCCGTGCGTTTGAGTTCGAGCGCGGGCAGAGCGTCGTTCGTCACGAGCTTTTCCAGGAGGCGATGGGTGCGATGAGCCGGCTTGGTGAAGAGCTCGCAGTTGTCGACTCGCACCTTCAGGATGAAGGTCTCCGGTTGGCGGAGGAATGGCGCAAGCTGAGGGTGGCTACCAATCTCGGCCGCTACCAGCGTGATCTTGACAATGCGAAGGCTGAGGCGTCCCTCAAGTTTTCCCGCGAGGCTTGCTCCCGAGCCTTGGAGGAGGCTCATGAGGCCGACCGCCGTCGCGAGGCCGCGGAGAAGCGCGCGTGGGAGCTCCACGCCTGGAGCGCGTCCCTAGAGCAGCAGGTGGATGCGAGCAGAGCCGCCCTTGCGTCGCTGAGGGGGACGCCCGCCGAGGAGGAAGAGGTCCGGAAGCGCGAGGAGGCTTTGGCGCTGGAGGCCGTGGAACGTAGCCTCGATCTTGAGCAATTGGAGACGAGGGAGCGTCAAGTTACCCAAGCAGAAGATGCGGTCGAGGTTCATGAGGCCAGGGTCCAGGAGGAGGTGGACCGCCAGGTGGCCGAGGGTCATGCAGACCTGGAGGGAAGGTATGACTTGAAGTTGAAGCTCGCCGGTACGGAGGGTGCGGGCTGGGCTGCTGCCCTCTGGCCCAGGTTGGACGAGGCGGGAAGGCGTGCGGAGGCCACGGTTGCCGCCCTGGTCACGGCGTAGGCAGACTTGGCCTCCGCCCGCGTCGAGCTGCTTTCCCTTCGGGAGCAGGTCGATGACGCCGAGGCCGTCGCATGGCAAAACAGGGAGGAAGTGCTCCAACGTCGGACGCTAGAGCGCGAGCATGCTCCTATGCTTCAGGACCTCCGGAACAGGGCAATACCGCCCGAGGCTACATCTGTGACGAGAATGCTCCTGCCCCCCACTCGAATGACTATGCCAGCCACCTGACCTTCTTCACCGACGTGGTGACGCGCCTGGAAACCCAGTCTGACAGGGCTCGCCCGTTCGTGGAGGAGAGAAGTCAGGGCCTGCTTGGGCGCGCGTTCTCCCGTGTCTTCAGCCACCTCAGGAACACCTTCCCCGACTTCGACTTCGACGCCGCCATTGCCCCCGTACTGCAGGCCATCCGGGGCGATCTGGCGCGGTGGGTGGAGGACAACGTGGACGCGCTAGTCAGAGCCTTTGCCTCTGACAACGACGCGGTGGTGGTCGCCGCAGACGAAGGCGACGTGGTTGACGACGGCGACGGAGGCGTCGCCGAAGGCGCCGATGGTGCCGACGAAGACGATGACGACGCGAGTGACGCGTCTGATGGCGATGTAGTGAGTGACATATCTAGTTGATCCCATGTTCCCCTGTCGTTTTACCCTGTACGCAAAAACTCGGGCGTGGCCCTTGGAAAACTTGTAAGAGCATTTTGAGAGGGGGAGCCCCTCATGTAAGCAGGTTGCAGCCTTTACTTTCCTATGCGGTATTGAATCTGTGCCCTCATGAACTCATGAGAACAGGGGCGGGTTCCCCGTCGTGGTTTACCTTAGTCAGCGCTAGCCTCGAGCTGGGTCTCAAGGCTACGAGTTTCTGAGAATCCTGCGGAGCTTGTCGACCTGTCAGAAGGGGCCCCGCAAGAGGCGAGCGCCAGTTGCAGCTTTAGCGCGCGCTCGGCGCGCGTGTGCTTCGCGGAGTCCCACTTGCGAGGGGCTCGCGAGGGGAAGGCGACAGACATGAGTCCCAGACAAAATGAAATCCAGAAAGCAAGAAACTACTCGAACGAGAAGAGGCACTCCCCGCGCGCATCGACAAAAACTCGGCTTCAACTTAAATCTAGATCCAGAAAGCAAAGCTACAGAAAGAGAGACCCAAAGCAAATGGCCGCGTCCGGCACCTAGTCTAGTCTTCTGGTCTTCAAGTCTTCTCACCAGCGCGGAGCTAAGTGTTGCCACTAGGCGTGGGAGGGAGCCCTAGGGCCTGAGGCCGGCACCCCTGAGACTCCGGGGCGTGTACAGCCGCAACTCATTATTACGTGAGAGTGTCACGGGCGGCGAGCTTCACAGGCTCTGGGCCTTCTTCACAGGTACCAGCCTTGCTTCATATCGCCAGACGAGGGCCCCGCCTTGCGCCACCCTCGACCACCTTTGAGCCAACTGGCTACCAGGACGACACAAAGGGGGAAAAGGGGACGCCAGCGGTGTCCTCTGCGACCACAGGCCCTCTGCCGGGGGAAGGCTCGCCGGCACCTCCCCGGCAGAGGGCCTACCTCCGGGTGTCCCCTGGCTTCGCGCACCGTGGGGAGGGGCCTAGCTCCCGACCCCCCTTCTGCAGCCCCCAACGCGATCCCCCTGCTGGCAGGGAGGCCCCCGAGCTGGGGCCGCCAGCCGTTGTGGTGATCTGTTCCTCCTGCGAGTCATGGTTAGCGTAAGCTTGCTCCTGAGGGATTAGGGGTACCCTATAGTTGTCGTTGCACATGTGGTCGTGGTGGTTCCTAGGCAGCTCCTGGAAGTCCTCAACTCCCAGCGCCTCATCTTCCCAACCTTCTCCGATGAACGAGCCAGGATCGTCCTCCCGTGCGTAATCCTGGTACATCATGCGGGGCACGTAGGCTTCCGGGGCCGTCACTCGAACACCTCGCCGTAGTGCCCCACACTCCATGTTGCCCGGCCCAGCATGGCGTCCTGAGGATGATAGTGCGGCACCCCACTTGGGCGATGAGAGGCGATGCTTGTGCTCATGCTTGCCGCGGGCGGCATGGGGGCGGCAGAGCCCCCGGCACCGCCGGCCGTGCTGGTGTTGACGAAGGCACCTGGCACACCTGATGACGCGTGGTTGTGGCAGGGCCCGCCGTGAGACCCTGTAGTGTCCTGAGGAGGAAGCTGATGACAGAAGGGCGGTGCTCCCGACGCCGCTGCATCCAGCAGCTCGGCAACGCGTTCCAGTAGTGCATCCCGGCCGCTCTCCATCAGCCGGCACCGCAGTAGCTCTCGAGCCACCGTGAGCGCTGCTCGCATGTTTGCCTGCTCCCGCCGTGAATGCGGCGCCGTCGCTACGGTGTGGCTTGCTGCCCTTGCAGCGGCTCGCACTAGCCGTGGGGTGAGGGTGGACGACGCTTGGCCGCGCCGCCCGCGCCCTGCAGCGTTGGACGGCGCTCGCCCGCCTGGAGCGCGGGGTCGAGGGCTTCGTGGGCAGGTGGCGCCATCCGGGCTGGCCAGGCTGCCCAGCGGTCGGAGTAAGCCCTTGGGTTGCCGGACATCGTGGCTGCGGAGCGTCCGCAAGTCGATTCGCGGAGAAGAAGCTCCGGCGCACCCCTACCTGGCGCACCAAATGTTGGATGTGGGGTTCTGGCAAACCCTTAAGGTTCAATCTCTGGGGTGCGCGCGAAGTCTTTCCCTCCTACCGATCCTCGCCCTAGCTCGATAAGATCTCGCAGACGAACTCGACGAACTCGCAACACAGAAAGACACGAGATTTATACTGGTTCGGGCCACCGTTGTGGTGTAATACCCTACTCCAGTGTGGTGGTGGTGGATTGCCTCTTGGGCTGATGATGAACAGTACAAGGGGAAGAACAACCTCCCGAGGTTGAGGTGTTCTTGTGGCTTGACGAACTGGTGTGGGTTAGATGCCTCTGTGTATCAGAACGCTCCCCTACTGTGGTGGCTAGCTCTACTTATATAGACCCTGGTCCTCTCCCCAAATATTGAGCGGGAAGGGAGCCAACAATGGCGCGCAAATTCGAAGGGGGACAGCTAGTACAAGCTATCCTGACAAAAGTGGTCTTCGCCTGCGAAAGGCTCTGGTGGTGACGCTGTCTTGGGCTCCACGATGACCTCCGTCCTGCTGTCCCTCTGGTCTTGGTCTTGTTGTGCCGATATGGCAACCTTTGCATGATGCCTCAGTACTCCTCGCCTACGCCTCCTTCCTTAGCACCAAAGAGGAAACAAGGATGCTGCGCGTGCTGGCGCCCACCTGGTGCCGATCGTCATGGCTCACATCACGAGAGCCTCGTGAGGTTTGCCCTGCCTTGATATCTCTGCTCCTCGTGAGCCCACCTAGAGGGGCCGCTCCTGAGGAGGTCTTGCGTCGTCCCCCTCGCGAGGCTTGGCCCCTCGCGAGGGTCTTGGGCGCCTTATTGATGCAAATGGGTCGTACGGCCCGCTGACTTAGCCACGTCGTGGGTCGTAGGCAGGCAAGTCTGGGGACCCCCATTCCCAGAACGCCGACAAGCTCAAGATGCCCGGACCACGCGGCGTCATAACAGTTAATGGAAACACGGAATGCTCCCTCTGCACCGAGGAGCATACCGCTGCCTTAGCAGCAGAAGTACAGAGCAGCTTGTTCAAGCAGAACCTTAATTCGGCGGCCGAGCTCCCGAACACTGTCAAGAGAGTCCGGACTATTCTGCAGCAGGACAGCTCGGCTCGTCAAGAGCTCGACTAGCAATTCGGCCTCCATCCCAGTCCCGATCAAGTGGTGTCATTCGTACCGCGTGCATAACTATGCACCCAAAATACCATGGGCATAGACGGAGGCATAACTAGCTTGTGATCCACATTACGGCTCGACCGCCCCCGGACACAGATACTTTCACTGTTTCCTTTTTCTCCTTTTTCAGGTTCCTTCTCCAGAGGCCTTCCTTGATGGCCTAATCACAGGTCCTTTGGAAGGATAAATACACCAAGACGGCAGTAAGCATGGATGTATAGGGGAATTATTAGGTGGTCTCTTTAACGATCACTCTACCTGTTTGCAGGACCCACACGCAGCTATCCCTTGGTTATGGATGTTAAATAGCATGTTGCGTATTGCACTACTTGTACAAATGCGCTTCGACGTATTAATCAAATTATAATGGAAATAGTTTGCGGCCCGAATTCTGCGGCTCTAGCTTACTACCCTCCCATCTTTCTTCTTTTCTTTTTGGATAATTTGATCAAATAGCACCCATACACTTTGGTACATTTCAATTTGCCAGGGGCTTCATAGCGCCCCGCAATACGGCAACAAAGTCCGAACACTTTTTACAGTATAGTTCGGCACCCTGAATTTAGCACTATATGCATTGGCTCCGAATCATGTCTTTGGTCAATAGTTGGGTTGCCCGGCTCCTGTGCTTGCTACCTTACGTTATGTTATATCGGCTAGGGTAGTAAAGGGAGAACTACTGCGATTTTGCCCTGGTTTACCCAGATGAGCACGTTAGTAGAGAAAGCCGAAAACTGACTGTCATGATGCAGCGAGAGCCGGTCAGCTCTTCGGAGGTCTCAAATCCTTAGAGATTTTCTCCGCATTACGCGAGGGATCGGTACTTACCCGATCAGGTGTTTACAGCAACCTAGTTCGGATACTAGCGGCGGCGCCTATATTTTTATTGTCAAACTCCTATGGCTAAGTGAGGGTGCTAAAGCCGCATAGTCCGATTGCCTGGTTCGTTGTGCTAAACACCTCCCTCAAGGACCAAACAATTGGGTCAAGAGTGTTTAGATTACATACCGAACACCCCCGTACTACCTACGTGGGGGCAGAAGCCGACGACTGGCCAACTCTCAGATTTCACACAACACGGCCGCACAGGAGGTGAATTTAAAAAAAAACATCATATTACATAACGACTTTGTTTCATCATACAAGGCAGAGACAACATGAATGTACTCATTCGAAAATAATGTTTTGCGCACATTGCATCGCCACAATACGAGACCCCTCCAGGACGTCTTCAAAATACCGCTTGGGCGTGTGGTGCTCCTCGCCCTCAGGCGATCCCTCGGTCACAAGCCTGACGGCGTCCATCTTCGCCCACCACACCTTGACACGGGCGAAGGCCATGTGCGTGCCCTCGATGCAGACCGGCCGCTTAACAACGTCAGCCGAGGGCAGGCATTCACCAGCCGCTTCACGAGGCCGAAGTAGCTGCTGGGTATAGCTTCGGCAGGCCACAGCCGGATTATTAAATCCTTCATGGCCAGTTCGGCCACCCTATGCCGCTCGACCAACTGTTTAGCTGATCACTAAAGGGCACTGGACGTTCTGGCGCAAGGTATTGTGACCAGAACAGCTTCTCCGTTGAGGCCCCTTCTCCGGCACGAAAGAATTCCGCAGCATCAGAAACACTGCGCGGTAGATCCGCAAACGCCCTTGGGGAACTCCAAATCTGGGTTAGTAAGAAATACTTCTTCTTAACATACTTGCTTTGCATATTAAACGCCTTACCCGCCGTGGTTTTCTCGGCCTCCTGGATCTCCTGGAGGGCGCCCTGGGCTTCAACCCGAGCCTCTTCCGTGCTTTGGCGATCCTTGGCGAGTTCGGTCTCTCGAGCCGAAACATCGCACTCCAAGGTCTCGCATTTTTCACGGCATCCTGGAGCTCTTGCTGGACATCATTAAGCCTAGCCTTGAGCTTCTTACGAGCGGCTTGTTCCTTGGCAGCTTTCTCCACGGCTTCGGCCAGGGCCTTTTTAAGGACCTCGACCTCGGTCGCCGCTCCTACAAATATCATGACACTACGGTCATTACACACCATTCATTCTTTCTGAGTATACGGCAGGTCGCAACATATCTTGCTTGTCCTCCAGTTGCCTTTTTACAAGGCCGAGCTCTTCTTCGGCCCGCTCCAGACTCTGCTTTAGTCCGGAGACCTCCGCAGCATGAGAGGTGGCAGCCAGCAATGATGCCTGCTTATTCATATAAGACATCTTTAGTTAGCTCCCTGCGAAAATAAATTGACCCTCTGTCCGGCTTTTCTTTCCGAACACCGGACAGTGTCTCAGGGGCTACTGTCTATACTAGGATTCTTTTCTTTTGCGTCGCTTACCTCAAAGCCTGTTAGCAGGCTGTCGCATACTTCGGTCAGTCCGCTCTTGACGGACTGAACCCTCTCAATCACCGTACCCATAGGGATACGGTGTTCCTCCACAATGGAAGCGCCTCGTAGCGCTTCCAGCAGATTATCCGGTGCCTCTGGTTGGACAGAGATCACCGGCGGGATAGGCACACCTCCTTCTCTCGAAGGAGGCTGCACGCCGGATTCTGGAGCCATATAGGTCTCCGGAACCGTATCCGGTTGGGTGCCGAACTAAACACGGCCCCCATCGCCGGTCTCCATGGGGACATGCTCCCCCAGGTGTTCGGCGACTGAGGTTTCGCCCTCCGACGCCACCCTGACGGCCTCCCGAACCCCTCCCTGGCCTGGGAAAGTCCTTTGGGACAGCACGTCGTCATCGCACTTGGCCTTGGGAGAGTTAGCGGCCGGCGGTGACTCGCTGGCCATCGCCTTTGAAACCAGCGAACCTTCTGATGGGGATCGCGGGGAGCTGTCGTGGGCCGGACTGCAATAACATAATTAACATGTTAATACCATGAAGAGGAGAAGTCGGATATATGGACGTATACGGGTTTTTAGTACTTACGATGTGGCCAGGGGCTTGCTTCGGGGGCATCGTTCTGGGATGCTGTCGACCTCCCATGCGGAGTTATCCGCAAGGGAGCCCTTCCCCCTCTTGGGCGCTTCCGCCTCCAGATTTGTGGAGGCCGCCCTCTTCTTCCTTCCCCCATCAGGAGGAGAGTTGCTTTCTTCCACCTCCTTGTCGTCGTCTTCGGCGGCAGAGGAGTGAGTCTTGTCTCCGGACATCACGTCCGAAGCGCCCTTGCGGCGAGGGCCACATTTGGCCCCCTTGACCTTCTTCTTGGCCTTCTTCTCCGGCGCCTTTTAGGGCGCCGGAACCAGCATCTTCGCCAGAAGCGGGATGACGGGTTCCTCGGGCAGCAGAGCCGGACACCGAATCCGGTTCGCTTTCTCTATACATACCTGAAAAAATAAATAGTGAAGTTTTAGATATCCTCCCTGAACAATCAAGTAGATGACGCACCTTGAGACGAGAAAAGACTTACCACACTGGCAGGATGGGTAAGATCGTGCCCGCGCTCCGAGTCTATGTCCGATGGCATCTCGTTGCCCTTAAAGATCAACTTCCATACATCTTCGTGAGTAGTTCCGAAGAGCCTTTCCAAGGTTTGGTACTTCTCCGGATCAAATTCCCATAAAGGGCATGTTCGGCTCTGGCATGGAAGAATCCGGTGAACTAGCATCACCTGCATCACATGGACAAGCTTGATGTTTTTATCTACCATGCTTTGGATGCGCGTTTGCAGTGCTATTAGCTCGTCCGACGAAGACCAATTTGGTCCCTTCGCTATCCAGGAGGTGAGCCGCATTGGAGCTCCGGATTTGATCTTGGGAGCTGCAGCCCAGGTGGCGTCGCGAGGCTCTGTGATATAAAACCATAGCTTCTGCAACTCCTTGACAGTCTCCATGAAGGAACCTTTGGGCCATGTGACATTGGGCATCTTTCTCACCATGGCACCTCCGCACTCTGCATGTTGGCCGTCCACCACCTTCGGCTTCATGTTGAAGATCTTGAGCCATAGTCCAAAGTGGGGAGGAATGCGGAGGAAGGCCTCGCACACGAGAATAAATGCCGAGATGTTGAGCAAGGAGTTTGGAGCTAGATCATGGAAATCTAGCCCGTAATAGAACATAGGTCCGCGGACGAAAGGGTGGAGAGGAAACCCTAGCCCGCGGACGAAATGGGGGATGAACACCACCCTCTCGTTGGGCTTCGGGGTGGGGACGTGTCGGTGGGAAACGACACCTATGGGATCACAAGAATCCCTACTACGGTTGCCGGGGCGCAGGGTTGCAAGAAAAGCAGGATTAGTAATCAGCACAAGGATCGTTTACCCAGGTTCGGGCCGCGAGGATGCGTAAAACCCTAGTCCTGCTTTGGTGGATGTATTGAGTTTTCTTGAGCCCTGCAACTAACTATGGTAGCTGAGCCGTTCCAGAGAGCCGAATCCTTCTCTAGTACGGCATGGGCCTCCTTTTATTGTCGAAAGGGGCTGCCACAGTGGCACACAGGAAGTGGAAAGGCGTACAGTGCTACGAGCTTATTACTCCTATTACAGGACAAGATGCATTTAATGCATCGCTTAGGTGTCCCCTTGCTTTATTGGGGACGGGAACAAGGCCCGTCCCGTCAGTCGCCGCTCCTCCTTGCTTCGACACGCGCCCTGGCTAGCGATGCATGCGGCGCCATGTAGGCAGGCAGGCAGCTGAGGTGGCGCGGTGGTAATGTCTTCACGAAGATCTGCATGCCGCCGCGCAGACGCTTGTTGAGTTGGCCTGGAAGCTTCATGTTGCCACGCAGGTGCCTGCCCAGCTGGTTGGGCTGGCAGCTGCATGCGAACGGCGGTGGAGATTTGGCTGGTGCGGGGCTGGAAGTGGCCCTGCTGGCGGCCTCGGTGAGGGCCTTGCCGGGTGGCGCGGCAAGGGCCTCGCCGTAGCGTGCTGTCGTCCCCGGCAAAGGTCTTGCCGGGGGTCTTGTGGCTCCCCTCGGCAAGGATCTTGAAGAGGATCGTTGTCTTTTAATCGTCATCTGATCTTTGAATATTTCTTGTCTTCACAAAGATTTGCATGCCACCATGGAGGTGCCTCCCGAGCCCTGGCCCAACGTGGTTGATGGTGTTGGAGACCGTGGGCTCAAGGGTGGTGCGCTCCGCTGGTGCTGGACGAGCCGCCCCGGCAAGGGCCTTGCCGGGGCCGCGGAGGCTGCCCCCGCAAGGGTCTTGCCGGGGGAACCTGCTTCGTCCCTCTGCTCTTTTGTGATCTCGGCCTTGGCGTTGCTCTGGCTGCCTTGGGCTTCGGTTTCGCCTCGGTTCACCTCCCCTGCTCTGCTTGGTGTGGCCATGGGCGCGGCTCCGACTGTCCGTGCACAGGTAAAGGGGTACAAAGGTGCACCCCTTCTTTTGTACACTAACAGGAGCCCCCGGGCCTGGGCCACACATAAGCGCGACACGTTGCTGGGCCAGGCCCAAAACGGTGCGCGGGCAGGAGGGCGGTTTTTACCGCGGTATAACTTTTCGGGCGCTGCGCCTCCCACGACCCGCGCGTGATGTGGAGGGTTGTGCGTGACGTAGGGGTCATGCGTGGGGCGGTTCCCGCACGCATGCGTCACATCACAGTAAATGGGCAGCGCGACCCGCACCTTCCCCATAAAAAGGGATAACCGTGAGCGCACTGTTCCTTTACCCTCCGTGCAATCCCAATCTCGGAAACCTCCGTTCGTCTTCCTCTTCTTCCCTAAGCTTCGCTCTTGCTCGACGCCATCGTGTTCCCGCCGTTCTCTATTTCTTGCCCCCTTCCCCAGCCGCCATGGCGCCCAAATCCACCAAGGGCAAGGGAGTGTCCAAGGATGCCGGAGCGATGGACCCGCCAGAGAGTGCGCTGGCGGTGCAGCGAACGCAATCCACCTACTTCCCCTCGACAGTTGATGTGTTCGAGCTCCGGGAAGCCTTCAAGCCCCTGTGGGGGGTGAAGACGGGGGGAGAGAAGATGTGGCACCCAGCCACGTGCGTCATCCCCGCCAACTGCGCCGAGGCTGCCCCGAATCGGTACCCCTTCTTTGTCGACTATTTCTCCCGCGGGCTTTGTCCTCCCTTCTCTGATTTCTTTAGCGACATCATGCACACCTTTGGATTCCGCCTCTTGGATTTTACCCCAAATGTTGTGGCATGCATGGCCCTTTTGGCGCACCTCTGTGAAGGTTTCACCGGGGTGCACCCCAACACGGCGCTTTTCCGCCACTACTTCTTCCCTCGGATCCAAACGGGGGGCGCCATCTCCGGTTGCGTCACCTGGATCCCAAGGTCCAAGGGAGCGTACCCGAATGGCGCCATGAAGGAGAGGTGGGAAGAGTGGCGGTGCCGGTGGTGCTGGATCGAAGAGAAGGACCCGCTGGCGTTCTGCGAAGTTCGCCGGGCGCCGCCGGTCCGCAGAAGCGATTGGAGCAACATCGATGCCGACAACGAGAAGCTCAGGATTGCCACCACCAGGATCCTTAGGCTCACCGAGGCCGGGCTCACCCTTGAGCTGATCAGGGCGGACTTCATCCACCGCCGGATCGCTCCACTGCACAACAAGGGGAGGCCGTCCTGGCTCTTCACGAACACCGCCGACATCATGCGGCTTCGCCCCGGCCTCGACCACGACTTCAAAGTGATGGGGCATGCCCACTTCTGCCAGCGGCTTTTCCAGGTCGATGTGGTCCAAGACGGCGAGGTCGAGCGGACCGGCAAGGTCGCGAGGGCCTTCGTGAAGGCCGACAAGGTCGTCAAGGGGCCCTTATTCAAGCTACGGGCAGGAGTGGTCCCGCTGAGCAATAACTCGCGCCGGAACGACATCATTGCCATGATGCCGGACTGCAACGCCCACGGCCCTGACCCGAGCTGGTTCAAGCCGGAGGACATCCAGGTGCAGCAGTTCTTCGACACCCTGCATGAGGGGTATGTCACTGATGAGCCGTGGCTCATCCAGGACACCACGCAGGCGGAGTTGGACTACATCGCCGCCAGGGCGATGGAGGCACAGCTTGCCGAGGAGGCCGGCCGCGTTGGTGGCGTGGACGACAAGGTCGTGGTGGCCACGGAGGAGGAGTAGCTCGCCCGATGGGCAGAGGCCACTGGGGAGGCCAACAGTGCCGGCACCGAAGCTCCTCTTGTCGAAGACATGGCCGACAAGTCGTCGGAGGAAGAGGCCGAGACGGAGGAGGAGGTCGTGGCTATCGATCCTCCAGCCACGGGGAGAGGACGGGTCTTGCGGCGGGCCACCTCCGGTGAGCCGCTCCGGCCTGGCAGGGCCGCACAGGTGCGGCAGGCCGAGGAGATGTCCGCACGCCAGACGACGGCCGCGGCGGCGAAGAAAGTGGCAACGGCCGCGGCGGCGAAGGAGAGGGCATCCGCTTCTTCCACGGCAAAGCGCGTTCGGATGCCACCTCCTTCCCCTCCCCCGGCAGACGTTGATGCGGGGTCACCTTTGATTTTGGGTCCCTCAGCCCAAGGAGGAAGAGGAAGGCAACAGAGGAGGAGATGAACGTCGAGTAAGCAACTTGCCCCTCTCCGTCATCTCTGTTTCCTCAGTCCCTGCCGCATGTCTTGACTTATTTTCATCCTTGCAGGGACGTGGAGACGCTGGCCCAAAGGGTAAAGAGGGCCCAGGCCTCGGCGGGTGGCCAGCCCCCGGCTGGTGCTTCAAGGGCGCCGCTGGTGGTGTCGAGCAGCCCGGACAGCAGCCCCTGGCGCAGCCCCCAGCGTAAGTTCACCGCTCACTCCTCGTCAACATGTGTCAGGGGTATGATACTTTGGTGCTGACCTTGCCGCGTATGCAGGAGGAGAGCAGCAGCGGGAGGAGCCACATAGGGCTACTCCCACCAAGCCGCCCCCATCAACCACACCGCCCCGAGGGGTGTCCCTGACAAGGGCGCCAAGCACCGAGCCCACGCACATGGAGAAGGAGGACAAGAACTTGGGTGCTGGTGGCTTCGCCTTGGAACCAGATGTTGGCGGGGAGGGGACTTCTACTTCCCAGCCTGGCACTGGTAAGTCTCTAGCCTTTTGTCCCTGCTTTTTCTCTTCTTTTTGAATCTTTGATCTTGGCTCTACTCCACCCTCTTCTTGATATCCAGATCCTCTCTTGGTGGACCAGGAGGACCTAGACACCGTCATCGAGGACGTGGCCAAGGACGCCGTGGTGGAGGCCGAGAAGATCGCCGCCGAGGAGGCCACCAAGGGCGCCACGAAGGATGCCGCCAAAGGGCCTGCCGGGGAGCCCGACAAGGCTACCGCCGAGGAGGCCGGCAAGGGTCCTGCCGGGGAGCCCGGCAAGGCCAGCGCCAAGGAGGAGGTGGTCGATGACCAACCTTCCTCCTCCACTGCCTCTGGCTCCGGCAGGTACCTGAAGGTGAGCGACGACCTCTTCGTGCACCTCCGCGGTGCGTCGAGCACCAGGGCCCCTGTTGAGGGAGAGGTGTTCGACGACGCAGAGCTCGCCTCCGCCGGACTCGAGGTCGTCGACGAGCCGAGCGTTGGTGGCGACGGCTCCCAGGAGGAGCGGCTGCTCCAGGCCATGGGTGCCAACGTTCGGAGGCTCCAGGCGCTCCATCGTGCCCACCTGGACAAGGCTAGGTCCAGGACAGTGGTGGAAGAGAAGGCGGAGGCGGACCTCCAGAAGCGCGTCGCCGAGACGCAGGACTGGTTCCGCCAGGCTCGCAACGAGCTGAAGGCTGCCCAGGGCGAGCTGGCAAGCGTGATGTGGAGCTCACCATGAAGCTGGCCGACGTCGAGAAGGCCCAAGAGACGGCGAAGAACTTGGCCGCCGCCGCCGAGGCTGCCCGGACCAAGCACGAGGCCGCACTGAACTCCCAGGAGGAGGAGCTTGCCGCGCGTGAGGAGAAGCTTGCTGCCACGCTTCGCGGCAAGGATGAAGAGGTGGGGAAGCTTGTCTTGCAGCGGACCCGTGAGCTGGAGCAGAGGCACAGAGAGGCGCTCGATGCCCAGGCCCTGGTTCACGCCGGCAAGGTGAAGGAGCTGGAGGTGGAGCGGGACGGGCTGAAAGAGCAGGCCCTGATGCTGTCCCAGGAGAGGGACACGCTTAACGGCGCCCTGACGGAGGCGCAGGGCGCGACCGTCGGCAGGGCCGGGGAGCTCTCCGAGGCCAACAACTCCATTAGAGACCTCAGGCTGAAGCTGGAGGGTCTCGAGAAGATGCTGTCAGAGGCCAGGGCCTGGGAGGGGACCCTGACCAAAAACCTGGAGACCGAGAAGCAGTTGCGGAAGAACGATGCCCTAAACTTCAAGGAGCACGTGGAGGGCGAGAACCGCTGGCTCGATCGCCTCGCCACCGTCGCCAACCAGGCCACCGCGCAGCTGGCCACCATGGGGATGCCAGACGTAAGGTACGCCCCGGAGTGGAGTGTGAGCGCCAACTGCAGTCTGACCCTGTTCTTTGAGAAGGTCGTCGGTGCTTTGGAGCGGCTTCACGCCAACCGGGCGGCATCGCTGGCCGATGAGGCCCGGAGGCTTTGCCAGGGCACCATGACCAAGGTTCTCACAAAGGTGGCGTACTGGTACCCCAACCACGACTTTGACGCCACGCTGGAGAGCTTGCCAGAGGGTACTGACCTCGCACCGCTCAGGGAGCGCATCAAGCCCATCATCAGCGGTGTCGGTGGAATCCTGAGGGTGTAGGGCCAGCGCCGGGATTAGGCTCCTCATTTCTTATCATCGCTGGAGGTTCATGGCCAAGACAATTTCTATCTTTAGTTGAACCGTGGCGACAATTGATGTAAGATAACTCTGCAGTACTTTTGATGTTATGCACGTTATTTTCCTATCCGATTTTCCTTTGTATGTCCACCCTACGTAAATGGGTAGGCCTGCCGATGCATAAACCCAGGGTGGCGTCTTGGGGACGAATCCCCATTGGCCTGCCGGGTGTGCTTGCTGCCGGGCGAACCACCTTACCGCCCTTAATGCGGCCGCCCGAACTGTCGAGCTTAACTCGAGTCAGAATCGAGACCGTTGCCAGGTGCGGAAGGCTACCCCGCCACTCTTGACGCGGCCGCTTGAGCTGTTGAGCAGACTCGAAACAGAACAAGGGCATTCCCAATCGCGGGAGGGCCCCTTTGCGTGCAGGTTTTCCATACATAGGCATGATCTCTGAGGACGATAACCTTATATAAAAAAGGAAATATTTAAAAGTTCGGCATGACTTAGCTTTCTTGTCTCCGCTCTGGCGCCCTTCGCGCTTGTAGGTAGCGCTGTCCTTTCGGCCGTCTTCTTCTTGGGAGCCATGGCGATGAAGAAATGCTAGGCCAACTACTAGACCAGATTCTCACAATTGCGCCCCCTACCTGGCGCGCCAAAGATGCTGGTGGGAAATGACACCTATGGGATCACAAGAATCCCTACTATGATTGCCGGGGCGCAGGGTTGCAAGAAGAGCAGGATTAGTAATCAGCACAAGGATCGTTTACCCAGGTTCGGGCCGCGAGGATGCGTAAAACCCTAGTCCTGCTTTGGTGGATGTATTGAGTGTTCTTGAGCCCTCCAACCAGCTATGGTGGCTGAGCCGTTCCAGAGAGCCGAATCCTTCTCCAGTACGCCATGGGCCTCCTTTTATAGTCGAAAGGGGCTACCACAGTGGCACACAAGAGGTGGAAAGGCGTACAGTGCTACGAGCTTATCGCTCATATTATAGGACAAGATGCATTTAATGCATCTCTTAGGTGTCCCCTTGCTTTATTGGGGACGGGAACGAGGCCCGTCCCGTCCGTCGCCGCTCCTCCTTGCTTCGACACGCGCCCTGGCCAGCGATGCATGCGGCACCATGTAGGTAGGCAGGCAGCTGAGGTGGCGCGGTGGTAAAGTCTTCCCGAAGATCTGCATGCCGCCACGCAGGCGCTTGATGAGTTGGCCTGGAAGCTGCATGTTGCCACGCAGGTGCCTGCCCAGCTGGTTGGGCTAGCAGCTGCATGCGAACGGCGGTGGAGATTTGGTTGGTGCGGGCCTGGAAGTGGCCCTGCGGGCGCCCTTGGTGAGGGCCTTGCCGGGTGGCCTGGCAAGGGCCTCGCCGTGGCGTGCTATCGTCCCCGGCAAGGGTCTTGCCATGGGTCTTGTGGCTCCCCTCGGCAAGGATCTTGCCGAGGATCGTTGTCTTTTAATCCTCATCTGATCTTGAATATTTCTTGTCTTCACAAAGATCTGTATGCCACCATGGAGGTGCCTCCCGAGCCCTGGCCCAACGTGGTTGATGGTGTTGGAGACCGTGGGCTCCAGGGTGGTGCGCTCCGCTGGTGTTGGACGAGCCGCCCCGGCAAGGGCCTTGCCGGGGCCGTGGAGGCTGCCCCGGCAAGGGTCTCGCCGGGGGAACCTGCTTCGTCCCTCTGCTCTCTTGTGGTCTCGGTCTTGGCGTTGCTCTGGCTGCCTTGGGCTTCAGTTTTGCCTCGGTTCACCTCCCATGCTCTGCTTGGTGTGGCCGTGGGCGCGGCTTCGACTGTCCGTGCTCAGGTAAAGGGGTACAAAGGTGCGCCCCTTCTTTTGTACACTGACAGGACGACTTGCCCCTTGGCCGGAAGCCGGTGAGCGATCTCTTTTGCCAGATACCCGGCCTCCCGAAGCTTGGTGATGTCCTTCTCCTTAACGGAGGAGGCCATCCACTTGCCTTGCCCTCCAGATCTGGACATGGTTGAGTGCTTGCTTGAGGTGGAAAACATGAGGACTTGGGCACTGGAGCTCAAGAATGGAAGGGCAGAGGAAGAGAGATGTCGTGGGTGAAAGAAGGGAATCCTTATCCCCTTATAAAGGCCGTGAATATCAAGCGCCTGCCCACTCGCCTTAAAACTCGCCTATTCCCAATGGCTGTGCAAATGGCACGATTAGATTACCCACGCCCGTATTGATGAGAATCCCGCAATAAGGGGACACGGTCTCTGCTTTCACAAGACGTGCCAATGAAAACCGCGTCCCGAAACATGGAACGGCAGATAAAAACGGTTCGAAGTAATAACCGGTCAGACGTGATGTCACATTGCAAAAAGTTGTCAGCGGATTGGACTCGTGAAATATTATACTCTCTGCGGTTGTGTGTGCGGTACTTGTGTTGCAGATCCGGACACGTTTGTTGCGTCCGAAGACTATCCTTGTCACGACCGGTTTTTCGGGATATTAATTTCCCAGAAAACGGCCTTTGTGCTCACCAGCCCCAGGATTACTGTTAGCTGATGAGGCACCAACTTGATACAAGGATTCCAAGCAAGTACAAAATATGTAGTACAAGACCATTGTGGCCTAGGAGTACAACACTTGGTTTGCTAGTGGTTGATGGCGGAAGCGGTTTTTGGTTCATTTGCGTCTATGGGACTCCATTTCCCACAAGAACAGCTGACCAGGATAACTCCTATCTTCGTGAGGCCGCTATCACCTTTACAAGGGTTCCGGGGCTGTCGTCATCACGCTCTTCTCCACGCAAGAAATCTGGCCAAGACAATAGCCAGGGACAAGCCAGTGAGTACGTTTGAATGTACTCGCAAACATTAAGAACACGGGTATAATATATCAAGGGGGTGATCATACTCCGAAATATTTTATGATGGTAACGTCTGCCATGAAGTAAACGAAATCTGAGATGCACGCATGCAGGTAAAATATGAACATGCAATACGGGGGTAGAAATAGAATGCGCTGATCGAGTGTCTGAAATGACTCCTCGAAAGGGTGCAAATAAATTAACAATGCCGCAGTCGGGCGTCTGAGCGACACCACATAAAGGGCTCATAAAGAATAATTAAATAACGAGCATGCCACAGTCGGGCGTCTGAGCGACACCACATAAAGGGCTTATAAAGGATAATTAAATAACAAGCATGCCGCAGTCGGGCGTCTGAGCGACACCACATAAAGGGCTTATAAAGGATAATTAAATAACAAGCATGCCGCAGTCGGGCGTCTGAGCGACGCCACATAAAGGGCTTATAAATAATAAAGAAATGACAAACACGCCGCAGTCGGGCGTCTGAGCGACGCCACATAAAGGGCTTATATAAGAATAATCACAGTGAATATCCAGGAGGTAGAACCGTCCCAGGGATACTCAATAATTCAAGTAATGTAAATGGTTAGTCCATAATAATAATAAACATAATCCTCATATGTCATAGGTCATAATCAAAGTTCTAGTCTAGCCGTTTCTCCATCCGAAGACCGTAACTAGATTCTAGTTTAGCCGTTTCTCCATCCGAACACCGTTACTATGATCCAGTTTAGCCGTTTCTCCATCCGAAAGCCGTCACTAGACCCATCTCAGACTGTAGTCCTTACCCATAAACATGGCTATCCAAATAGATATGACCTCTGCAGAGGGTGTACTCTTTACCCACGAGTAACGGATTTATTCAGTCCATCGGGACTAATTCCGCCCACGGCCTTTTAATTGAAAACACGCCTGACCTGCACACACCAGCTTAACTTACCGGTGTCTGGAATCACCCATGACACCTGTCAAGCAAAACTCTAAGTGGGGAGGCTACAACCTCGACGTAGCATGGGATCAAATTTATATTGCGCGCTCTAAGGGGTGCCCCCCTCTCGGTCCCAACCGGAAACACCCATGCCCCCGGACCAGGTGGCATGCCTACCGGATGCATCCGGTATCTTCCACCATGGCCTCTCTGTACGGTGTGTGCTTTGGTAAGGGGTTGACAACTTACTGAACCATACCCTACCTGCGGCAGGGACAAGTGGTAGTACCAAACAAGTAGGGAAAGTTACTGAACGGGACTCGACCCACGACCGACTCAGGGGGTCCAAGTATTCTCCGAATGATTAGCATAACCAAAATATACCCATTAACAGACAGAATCACCGCTCATCAAACCTCATCATGCCATACCGGACACACTCGTCTTGACGAGGAACTAGGGACAAGCTCGTGTCTACCCAAGACCACGACTCTCCCGGCTTCCTGCCGGTATGCATGAAAAGCTCGCGAGGATGATTACTATTACCAGCATATCCACACTAACAGTAAAGCATCTCCAATACGCACTTATGCGTGTGACTGAATCGATACATAGAAATAACGCATGCTCCAGGTCAAAGTGGTGTTGTAACCATATCAAAACACCACACAACAATATTATGCCAGAGTTCAGAATGCTTGCCTTCAAGAGTATGCAAGGGATGCACTTTTTGAAAGTTTTCTTCCCTCTCTCCATTCCCTATTTTGAAAAACATTCAAACAACAAATATTTCAAAACAGTACAAAAAGTTGTCCCAAATATTTTTGAAATAAATCTTAAAATAAACTAGATGAAATTTGAGAGAGGTAGGAAAAAGAATCAACTCATTCGGAGTTTTATTTTAAAAGATATAGCCAGTCAAAGTTCTGTTTTAAATAAAACAGAAAAAGAAAACGTTTCGGGGGGCTTAGGCTTTCTGTTCAGCGAAAATGTAGTTTGCGAAACACGTCTCCACTTAAAACACGTGTCGGCGGGGCTGGGTCGCTGACAGTGGGTCCAGGGGGGCCCACTGGTCAGGTTTGACTATTCCCCCCTCTCCCTCCTCTTCCTCTGTCCGAACGGGGCGGGACTCCGGCGATCGCCGTCGACGAACGGCAGCTCCCCACGGGTATCCGAGGGCGGGGATGGACCTGCCAGACCGGGGCGGTCCTCTCGGTGGTCGTTGGGTCGACGGTGGTGGGAGGAGTCGCCGGCGGCGAGCTCCGCGACGGAGGGGGCTACGGGAGTGAAGGGGGTTTTGGGCTCCGGTGGTTTCCGATCGAGGCTGAGGCGCTGGGCAGCTCCGCAAGAACAAGGGGAAGTGAGTGGTGGCGCTAGATGGGCGAGGGAGTGCCTGGCTGCGACGAATGGCACCGGAAGGCAGCGGCGGCCGAACCGGCCGGAGGTGGGGGAGATGGCCTCTTCCGGTCAATCCACGGCTAGGGGAGCACTAGGGGGGAGGCCTGAGGTCGCCTGAGCGCTCGGAGGGGCTCGGGATCTCCTTTTATAGGCGTTTGAGGCTGGTCCCGCGGCGGCCGTGGATAAGAACGTCGGCGACCGTCGCTCTGTAGCCGCAGGGCGACGTGGCGGCGACGAGCGCGTGCCGACGGGCTCCAGGATAAGCTCGAGCTGTTCACAGGGGCAGCTGGCGCGCTGGTGTGGCTTGGGCGGCGCCGTCCCTGGCAGGAGCTCACTGCCGACGTCGGCGTGCCGCCAAAAGCGGTGACGGCGGCACTGTAGGGCGCCAGGGGTGGCGTGGAGAGTGGGCGAGTGTAGTGCGCGGATCTGCAGGCGAGCAAGGGCCAGGGGCGGGACGCGGCGAGGGCGGCAGTGCGACGCGGCGGCTCGGTGCGCGCGCGCCCGGAGCACGCACGGGACGTGCTCGACGAAATGGGCAGCCTAGAGTGCGAGAGGGAAGCTGGCAATTAACAGGACTAGGATAGGGATAGCTAGGAGCTTAGTGGACAAGGTTGCTGGGTCAGTGGAACAAGATCATAATGCAAACTAGGAAACATGCCCAAAACTGTCCATGAACACAAGGTGTTCGACAAAATGCTAAGGGCATCTAGGCAACTCTTGGAGTGGCCAAAAATTCCAGATCAGGGTCTCCCTGGATGTAGGTGATGATGGCAAGATCATTTGGGCAAAACCAGAAACTTGCTAGTGCATGTTTTGCAAAACTTCAGTTTTGGACAGGAAGAAAAAGGTCTCATTGCACGCACTTAAAATCCTCCAATGGGTCCACTCTCCTCGACATAAGGGTTTTGCAGGGAGGGCTACAAGCAGGAAAAAGGTCATGAGCACTAGAGCAAAATAAAATAGGGTTGCAGTACAAATCACCAAACTGGACCAGAATGAAAAAGAGGTTGATTAACTCAAATTTTCCAAAGAACATCACTGGGTTTTAGCATAAATTTTAATTATATGCATCTACTGATATCTCCAAACACTTGGAAGAATTTTTAAAAGAATATTTAAATAGGTTGTAGTGCAAAAATGCCTACTGGACCAGATTTGAAAAGTTGATGTAGAGCTCAAAATCTCCAATAACCAAAAGATATTTTTGCATAAAAGTGATGTGGAAACATCACATGACATCCCCAAATTTTGGTGAAATTTTTAAATGCATCAATCAAATGATTGCAGTGCAAAATAGGCTCCAAATTTATGAAAAACCATTTAAAAAGAATATACCTCAGGGAAAAGCAAATCTTCCAATTAAATCCACTGATAAAGAATTGTTTCATAGAGAGAGCATACAAGTCCAATAATACTTTAGGAAAGTTTCCACTTGAGGTAAAAATCCACAATATCAAAAGGGTAAATCTAGTCAAATGGAAGAGTTTAATTTCCTGGCAAAATTTTAATTTATAAAACAAGGTCAAAATTTTGGGGTGTCACAACACTAACCCCCTTAAGAAAAATCTCGTCCTCGAGATTTGTTAAAAGCTGTTTTGAACAAACATTGCTCTTACCAAAAGAAATCATTCAACTGTGCAAAAAAAAATGCGGCTACAGTGAGAGGGCAATAAGTGGTGTAAAACCACAGTGTGGTATACTGGCGCTGCGCGGAAAGATCCATGGTCGGGGAAAACGAGATATTTCTACGTGGATACAGTAATTTAGAATAAATTCTAAATTACTAAAACACGCGGGTCGTACCCGAGAGCACAGTGCTCTCTCTGGCTGACAAGTGGACCCGGGGCCCACTGTCGGCCTCTTCTACTACCTCTGGCTCTCTCTTCTCTCTCGCGTGCTCTCCCGCGCTTCCTCCACCGGCGACGCCTAGCGCGTAGGGCATCTAGGCCGTACTGCGGTAGTGCGCGGCGTGCTAGCTGCCGGTGCAGCGTGCACTCACTACGCGGGCCAGTGCACTGTCGGCACTCCTCGCGGACTCGCCTCCGAACACCGGCGATCGAGCGACGAGTGGTGTTGGTGGACCTCGCCCACCGTACACCGATCTCGAGCTATAAAATGATCGCGGTGCTCCTCTGTTCTTCCTCGCACCTGGCCTTGCTTCTACTTCTCCCTTCCTTCTCCTCCATTGCTGTTAGCAGGAGCTCGAGACGAGGCTCTAATGGCGGAGGCGATGCCGGACTGGTACGTGGTCCTGGTGTGTGGAGGTTTGGTGACATTGCTGGGGTTCTCCGTGCTCTTGTGCGCGATGATCCTGGATGATCGTCGTGATGCTACCGCTCGAGTGCTAGCTCTTCGCTGTGGCGGCGATCACGAGGATTAGGCGCGGCATCGAGTGCTAACTGCTGTCGGTGTGCTGGGGCAACTCTCGCCCGAATGATTACTCATAAATCTCTCTTAATGAGACTGTGGTGTCCTCGGGTGTGATCAGTTAGGTGCAAAAACGTGTACGAGGATTTGTAATTAGCGCACGAGGTCGAGTGGTTGCGGTTGTGAGTCTGCTGTTACGGTGCTGCGTGAATAAAAATCTATGTCGTGAAGATATATACGCTGCAGCAACTCGGGGAAAGAAAATCTCACTGCAAAATTTATCGAGAGAAAATAAATTAATTAAATCTAGATTTACAGCAGCAAAACTGCTCACATAATTGAAACCAAATATCTGATCCATTGCACAAATTTTTGGATACCACGTACAAGTTACAACACATAAATAAATACTGGGATAATAATCACAGCGGTGACGTCTACAATGAAAACGGCAAAAGGACAAGGTCCTGAGAAAACGTCTCTGGTACTGGGGCGCACTCTTCTTCTATCGGGGGAAGCGGGTTGACCAGTCGATGAATGCACCTCTCCTGGTCAGGCCTCAGCGGTCTGCCAAATAGCGATCCGAGGATTTAAATCAGCGAGGCACTGGAGATAACCCATTACCCGCTGAGTCAAACGCTCCTGAGCGATGACGTACTGGGCAAGGTTGGCCAGTACTGGATCTCTCTCAATACGCCCACCGGGAAAAGATGCAACTCCTCCGGGTGTTGCACGACTCGGAAAATAATAATATCCCCGTTCGCTGGCATAGGGTACTGCGAATCGAAGACGAGCGAGCGCCTCGTACGCAGCAGCTTCTATGGCCATATGCGGAGTCGGCATGGATTTCCCCACGAAGGAAACTTCCGTTGGGTCTTGGTTCGGGTTTGTGGGAGGGATGTGCACCACTGCCCAATACTTCGAGGTGGATGGGGTGATCCTCGATTTGAGCAACTCGTACTGGGGTGGATGGATAGCACTCATGGTACTGCAGGTAGAGTCCCACAATAATTTAACAAAACTACCCGGGGTTGCATCTGGGGTTCTCAGATAAATACTGGGGGTCGGCATGGCAAAGAAATGGCTGTGAGGGTTGCGCACAAGGTGAGGGGTACTCGGCAAGGTCACGAGGTGGCCTTTTATATAGCATTGGGGCTGGGTTATCTACCGGGGTGGAGGGTAACTTGTTGTTGATCCTGTTCTTGGGTCAAAGCCACAGATATACATATCTCATAAATGTGACGCATTACTGTGGGTGCCGTCGGGGTTGGTCTTGGTAGTTGCGCCCGATATTTAAAAACGCAACTGTACGCCAACGTACATATGCATAGCTACTACTCCAAAATTAGGGGCGCTCAAGCAGACAGCATTTAATAAACGCGATACAAGATCACACCATTACAAAGCGTAGGAAAAACTAAGGCTCGATACTACTCGAGCGACTTAGTCTACTTCGTTAATGTCTAAGTGGGCTGGCCTTGTGGACGCCGAGGTTTCTCCACGGGTTTCACCGTTGGGATTTGCTGGTTGTGGTTAAGGGGCTGCAGGGTCGGGGTAGTGGTGATGACCATCGCGGGGGTTGCTGGCCACAATCCCGTGGGAACGGGTTCCCAAAAGGCGACGAAGCGCTTCTGGGGACACCAAAGCACTCTGGTTGATGGCTGGGGCGGACCTCAAGGGCTCGATCGGGTGTCCGAACAGCACGACTGGGTTGTCGGCGTCGGGCTCCATTTCTCCTCTCGCCGGGGCTCGGCGAACCAGTTCTCCACGAGCTGCGATCAGATTAAGGGTGATTTGATCGAACAGTTGCTCTAGTGCACTTACATAGCGCACCAGATGCAATAGTGCAGGATCTGTCTCGTGATCTCCGTTGGCAACCTGGGGCGGCCTACCATACCCGTCACGATTGGGGTAGTAGTAGAACGAGCGACAGTTAACTCTGGGCGACAAGTGCCGGAGTTGAACTATAGCTTCTTGAGCTGCCAGTTGGATGGCCTGTGGCTCAAAGGAAGTTGTCCTTCCAGTGAACCTGTAGGGGCGTTCTGGTGACAGACCCCTACCATAGATGTGCACAGTGGCCCAGTACTGACGGCTCTCACCGTACATGGGTCCTTGGTACACAACATATTCAGGAGGCTCTTCTAATGCATAGGCACGGCGGGTGAGGTTTGCGAGCATGGTCACAAAACCTCCAAGGTTGGTTGTTGTGGTCTCATTGTGAACAATGGGGCCAGGCATCGTGGCTTGGTTTGGGAAAGAGGGTGTGCTGTGCTGGGTTGAGGCTAGCGTGCCCTTTTTATAGGAAAAGGGGACGGACTCTTCCTTCGCACGCTTGCGATTGAGACGCGCTAGGTGTCGGTCACTGGCGCGCGATCGACGGGCTAGGCTGATAGGTTGGGCACCGTCTGCCGAAAGGCGTCGGGTCACTGTGGGGCTATCTTACTCAAGAAGCTTGGCCGGGGTTAGGTTAAGGTCTGGTGGTTTGGTTAACCTAGGTTTATTGACCTGGCTAAGATAGGATTAGCCAATGGTCAGCCTGGCTCTGATACCAAGTCTGTCACGACTGGTTTTTCGGGATATTAATTTCCCAGAAAACGGCCTTTGTGCTCACCAGCCCCAGGATTACTGTTAGCTGATGAGGCACCAACTTGATACAAGGATTCCAAGCAAGTACAAAATATGTAGTACAAGACCATGGTGGCCTAGGAGTACAACACTTGGTTTTCTAGTGGTTGATGGCGGAAGCGGTTTGTGGTTCATCTGCGTCTATGGGACTCCATTTCCCACAAGAACAGCTGACCAGGATAACTCCTATCTTTGCGAGGCTGCTATCACATTTACAAGGGTTCCGGGGCTGTCGTCGTAACGCTCTTCTCCACCCAAGAAATCTGGCCAAGACAATAGCCAGGGACAAGTCAGTGAGTACGTTTGAATGTACTCGCAAACATTAAGAACACGGGTATAATATATCAAGGGGGTAATCATACTCTGAAATATTTTATGATGGTAACGTCTGCCATGAAGTAAACGAAATCCGAGATGCACGCATGCAGGTAAAATATGAACATGCAATACGGGGGTAGAAATAGAATGCGCTGATCGAGTGTCTGAAATGACTCCTCGAAAGGGTGCAAATAAATTAACAATGCCGCAGTCGGGCGTCTGAGCGACACCACATAAAGGGCTCATAAAGAATAATTAAATAACGAGCATGCCACAGTCGGGCGTCTGAGGGACACCACATAAAGGGCTTATAAAGGATAATTAAATAACAAGCATGCCGCAGTCGGGCGTCTGAGCGACACCACATAAAGGGCTTATAAAGGATAATTAAATAACAAGCATGCCGCAGTCGGGCGTCTGAGCGACACCACATAAAGGGCTTATAAATAATAAAGAAATGACAAACACGCCGCAGTCGGGCGTCTGAGCGACGCCACATAAAGGGCTTATATAAGAATAATCACAGTGAATATCCAGGAGGTAGAACCGTCCCAGGGATACTCAATAATTCAAGTAATGTAAATGGTTAGTCCATAATAATAATAAACATAATCCTCATATGTCATAGGTCATAATCAAAGTTCTAGTCTAGTCGTTTCTTCATCCGAAGACCGTCACTAGATTCTAGTTTAGCCGTTTCTCCATCCGAACACCGTTACTATGATCCAGTTTAGCCGTTTCTCCATCCGTAAACCGTCACTAGACCCATCTCAGACTGTAGTCCTTACCCATAAACATGGCTATACAAATAGATATGACCTCTGCAGAGGGTGTACTCTTTACCCACGAGTAACGGATTTATTCAGTCCATCGGGACTAATTCCGCCTACGGCCTTTTAATTGAAAACACGCCTGACCTGCACACACCAGCTTAACTTACCGGTGTCTGGAATCACCCACGACACCTGTCAAGCAAAACTCTAAGTGGGGAGGCTACAACCTCGACGTAGCATGGGATCAAATTTATATCGCGCGCTCTAAGGGGTGCCCCCCTCTCGGTCCCAACCGGAAACACCCATGCCCCCGGACCAGGTGGCATGCCTACCGGATGCATCCGGTATCTTCCACCATGGCCTCTCTGTATGGTGTGTGCTTTGGTAAGGGGTTGACAACTTACTGAACCATACCCTACCTGCGGCAGGGACAACTGGTAGTACCAAACAAGTAGGGGAAAATTACTGAACAGGACTCGACCCACGACCGACTCAGGGGGTCCAAGTATTCTCCAAATGATTAGCATAACCAAAATATACGCATTAACAGACAGAATCACCGCTCATCAAACCTCATCATGCCATACCGGACACACTCGTCTTGACGAGGAACTAGGGACAAGCTCGTGTCTACCCAAGACCACGACTCTCCCGGCTTCCTGCCGGTATGCATGAAAAGCTCGCGAGGATGATTACTATTACCAGCATATCCACACTAACAGTAAAGCATCTCCAATACGCACTTATGCGTGTGACTGAATCGATACATAGAAATAACGCATGCTCCAGGTCAAAGTGGTGTTGTAACCATATCAAAACACCACACAACAATATTATGCCAGAGTTCAGAATGCTTGCCTTCAAGAGTATGCAAGGGATGCACTTTTTGAAAGTTTTCTTCCCTCTCTCCATTCCCTATTTTGAAAAACATTCAAACAACAAATATTTCAAAACAGTACAAAAAGTTGTCCCAAATATTTTTGAAATAAATCTTAAAATAAACTAGATGAAATTTGAGAGAGGTAGGAAAAAGAATCAACTCATTTGGAGTTTTATTTTAAAAGATATAGCCAGTCAAAGTTCTGTTTTAAATAAAACAGAAAAAGAAAACGTTTCGGGGGGCTTACGCTTTCTGTTCAGCAAAAACGTAGTTTGCGAAACACGTCTCCACTTAAAACACGCGTCGGCGGGGCTGGGTCGCTGACAGTGGGTCCAGGGGGGCCCACTGGTCAGGTTTGACTATTCCCTCCTCTCCCTCCTCTTCCTCTGTCCGAACGGGGCGGGACTCCAGCGATCGCCGTCGACGAACGGCAGCTCCCCACGGGTATCCGAGGGCGGGGATGGACCCGCCAGACCGGGGCGGTCCTTTCGGTGGTCGTTGGGTCGACGGTGGTGGGAGGAGTCGCCGGCGGCAAGCTCCGCGGCGGAGGGGGCTACGGGAGTGAAGGGGGTTTTGGGCTCCGGTGGTTTCCGATCGAGGCTGAGGCGCTGGGCAGCTCCGCAAGAACAAGGGGAAGTGAGTGGTGGCGCTGGATGGGCGAGGGAGTGCCTGGTTGCGACGAATGGCACCGGAAGTCAGCGGCGGCCGAACCGGCCGGAGGTGGGGGAGATGGCCTCTTCCGGTCAATCCACGGCTAGGGGAGCACTAGGGGGGAGGCCTGAGGTCGCCTGAACGCTTGGAGGGGCTCGGGGTCTCCTTTTATAATCGTTCGAGGCTGGTCCCGCGGCGGCCGTGGATAAGAACGCCGGCAACCATCACTCTGTAGCCGCAGGGCGACGTGGCGGCGACGAGCGCGTGCCGACGGGCTCCAGGATAAGCTCGAGCTGTTCACAGGGGCAGCTGGCGCGCTGGTGTGGCTTGGGCGGCGCCGTCCGTGGCAGGAGCTCACTACCGACGCTGGCATGCCGCCAAAAGCTCTGACGGCGGCGCTGTAGGGCGCCAGGGGTGGCGTGGAGAGTGGGCGAGTGTAGTGCGCGGCTCTGCAGGCGAGCAAGGGCCAGGGGCGGGACGCGGCGAGGGCGGCAGTGCGACGCGGCGGCTCGGTGCACGCGCGTGCAAAACATGCGCTCTGGGCGCGCCCAGAGCACGCACGTGACGTGCTCGACGAAATGCCAGGGCAGCCTAGAGTGCGAGAGGGAAGCTGGAAATTAACAGGACTAGGATAGGGATAGCTAGGAGCTTAGTGGACAAGGTTGCTGGGTCGGTGGAACAAGATCATAATGCAAACTAGGAAACATGCCCAAAACTGTCCATGAACAGAAGGTGTTCGACAAAACGCTAAGGGCATCTAGGCAACTCTTGGAGTGGCCAAAAACTCCAGATCAGGGTCTCCCTGGATGTAGGTGATGATGGCAAGATCATTTGGGCAAAACCAGAAACATGCTAGTGCAAGTTTTGCAAAACTTCAGTTTTGGACAGGAAGAAAAAGGTCTCATTGCATGCACTTAAAATCCTCCAATGGGTCCACTCTCCTGGACATAAGGGTTTTGCAGGGAGGGCTACAAGCAGGAAAAAGGTCATGAGCACTAGAGCAAAATAAAATAGGGTTGCAGTACAAATCACCCAACTGGACCAGAATGAAAAAGAGGTTGATTGACTCAAATTTTCCAAAGAACATCACTGGGTTTTCGCATAAAGTTTAATTATATGCATCTACTGATATCTCCAAACACTTGGAAGAATTTTTAAAAGAATATTTAAATAGGTTGTAGTGCAAAAATGCCTACTGGACCAGATTTGAAAAGTTGATGTAGAGCTCAAAATCTCCAATAACCAAAAGATATTTTTGCATAAAAGTGATGTGGAAACATCACATAACATCGCAAAATTTTGGTGAAATTTTTAAATGCATCGATCAAATGGTTGCAGTGCAAAACAGGCTCCAAATTTATGAAAAACCATTTTAAAAGAATAAAGCTCAGGGAAAAGCAAATCTTGCAATTAAATCCACTGATAAAGAATTGTTTCATAGAGAGAGCATACAAGTCCAATAATACTTTAGGAAAGTTTCCACTTGAGGTAAAAATCCACAATATCAAAAGGGTAAATCTAGACAAATGGAAGAGTTTAATTTCCTGGCAAAATTTTAATTTATAAAACAAGGTCAAAATTTTGGGGTGTCACAATCCTGGAGTATTTGGAAAGGGGAACCCGCCTTGCAATGCCGAAGACAATCTGCGCGCCGGACACCTCGTCATTGAACCCTAGTTCAGGGGCTACTGAGGGACTCCTGGACTAAGGGGTCCTCAAGTGTCCGGCCAGTTAGCCATGGGCCGGACTGATGGGCCGTCAAGATACAAGACCGAAGACTCTCTCCTTGTCCAGATGGGACTGTCCTTGGCGTGGAAGGCAAGCTTGGCATCCAGATACGAAGATTCCTTTCTCTGTAACCAACTTTGTACAACCCTAGTCCCCTCCAGTGTCTATATAAACCGGAGGGCTTAGTCCAAAGGGGAGATATAGTCATACAGGCTAGACTTCTAGGGTTTTAGCCATTGCGATCTTGTGGTAGATGAACTCTTGTAATACTCATATTCATCAAGATCAATCGAGCAGGAAGTAGGGTATTACCTCCATAGAGAGGGACCGAACCTAGGTAAACATTGTGTCCCCCGTCTCCTGTTACCATCAACCTTAGATGCACAGTTCGGGATCCCCTACCCGAGATCCGCCGGTTTTGACACCGACAAAGACCTCTTGCACCCACTCCGGCAAGCGCACCTCTTTGGAGTGCTGTGCTCCCGTTTAGGACGTGCCAGAGAGCTCCACCGGCAAGAGCAAGAAGTCCAAGGCTGCACTTCCAGAGACCAAGAAGGTGTACGTCAAGGAGGACGGCACGGGCTGGGCTTTTACCATAAGCTCCACCCTCGATAGCAAATAGGAAAGTGCGCTCGTCGCCTTCCTGCAGGCGAATGTCGATGTATTTGCATGGCAAGCATCTGACATTCCCGGCGTTCCAAGGGAGGTGATTGAGCACCATCTTGCTGTCTGTCCTCACGCGCGACCCGTCAAGCAGAAGGTCAGGAAGCAAGCTTTGGAACGACAAATGTTCATCACTGAAGAGATCAGGAAGTTGGAGGCGGCAGGCCTGGTTAGAGGAGTACTCCACCCCACGTGGTTGGCTAATCCGGTGGTGGTGCGTGAGGCGAATGGGAAGTGGACGTTGTGTATTGACTACACAGATATCAATATAGCCTGTCCAAAGGATCCTTTCCCTCTGCCATGCATCGACCAGATTGTAGAATCCACTGCTGGGTGTGACCTGCTGTCATTCCTCGATGCCTATTCAGGATACCACCGGATCTTCATCATGAAAGAAGACGAAGAGAAGACCGCATTGATCACCCCATGTGGTACGTACTGGTTTGTACGAATGCCCTTCGGGTTGAAAAGCGCTGGTTCGACGTTAGCCCGGGCGATCCAAATTGGTTTTGAGCCCCAGCTGCATAGAAATATGGAAACCTATATGGATGATATAGTAGTCAAGACCAAGGACAGGGCCACGCTAGTACAAGATCTAGAAGAAACATTTGCAAATCTGTGCAAGATCAACCTCAAGCTCAATCCAGAGAAGTGTGTGTTCGGTGTCCCGTTTGGCAAACTTCTTGGGTTCTTTGTGTCTCAACACGGGATTGAAGCAAGTCCCAACAAGATCAAAGCCATTGAGCAGATTGAGGTGCCGAAACGAGTTAGGGACGTCCACAGGCTCGCCGGCTGCGTTGCTGCCCTGAGTAGGTTCATCTCCAAATCTGCTGAGTGCGCCCTCCCCTTTTTCAAAGTTTTGAAAAAGGTGGGCCCAGTAAAATGGACTCCAGAGGTAGAGGCAGCGCCGCAGGTTTTGAATAGGTACCTTTCCTTGACGCCGATACTAGTCGCACCTAAACCACAAGAGCCGTTGCTGCTATACTTAGCAGCAATGAATCAAGTGGTCAGCGCTGCGCTAGTGGCGCAGAGGGAACTCGAGGGAGAAGCAGCAGTAGCAGTGGAGCCGTCAGATGATGGGCCGGGGCCCTCCCCGGCGGGGCTTGATGCCGCCAAGGCGGAACCCCTGGCAAGGCGGAGTCTGCGCAAATGGGCGAAGTTGAATAGAAGAAGAAGATGCTGCAGCACCCAGTTTGTTTTGTCAGTTCCCTCTTGCAGGGGCTAGGTCAAGATATTCTGGTATGCAGAAGCTACTTTTCGGCCTCCTCATGGCCTTGAGAAACTGCGCCATTATTTCCAAGCACATGAGATCACCGTTGTCACCTGCCTCCCGTTGCAACGAATCTTGCACCACCCAGATGCAACTAGGAGGATTGTGGAGTGGGCATTGGAGCTGTCGAGCTTTGGCCTCAAGTTTGAAAGTACTTCAACAATGAAGAGCCGAGCCTTGGCAAAATTCATAGCAGAATGGACCGCAACGCCCGAGGAGGAGATTCAAGAGAGCACCCTTCCCGGCAAGGAGACGGGCAGTGAGTGGATTATGTACTTTGACGGAGCTTTTTCACTCCAAGGTGATGGTGCTGGCGTACTACTCGTCACACCCACTGGGGAGCGCCTCAAGTACGTAATCTAGATGCACTTTCCTCGGGAAAAGTCAACGAACAACACGGCGGAGTACGAGGAATTGCTGGCCGGTCTCAGGATCGCGGCAGACCTCGGAATCAGGAAGCTCACCATCGTAGGTGATTCGCAACTCATCGTCAAGCAAGTGAACAAACATTACCAGAGCCCGTTGATGGAGGCCTATGTGGATGAAGTGAGGAAGTTGGAAGAGCGCTTTGACGGATTGCAAGCAGAGCATGTTCCTCGCACGGAGAACGGCATTGCTGACGACCTGTCCAAACGCGCAGCTCTCAAGTTGCCTGTGGAACCAGGTACCTTTGTGCTTCAATTAACTCAGCCATCCGTTGAACCATCAGCAGGACAGAGCAAACGAAGGAAGGCGGGCCCCGGCAAGTACTTTCCCGCTGAGCTCCCACGAGCCGCCGGCAAGGACGTTGCCGGGTGTCCCATGCTTGCCGCAGAGCAGCAACCCCCGGCAGGGCCTCAAGCCCTGGCCGTAGAGGCAGTTACCCTTATGGCCAAAGATGTGCCTTTAGTCCTTGCCATCGAGGCCCAGCCTCCAGCATGGGCGCAGCCCACCGTCCGTTTCCTCCAAACAGGAGAGCTCCCCGAGGAGCAGGAAGAAGTAGGGAAAGTAGTCCGTCAGTCCAGCGTGTACCAGTTTGTGGATGATGCCCTATACAGAAGGAGACCGAACGGTGTGAAGTTGAAGTGCATTCGTCGGGAAGACGGGCTGAGGCTGCAGGCAGAGATACATGGAGGCACGTGTGGCTCTCACATAGGGTCGAGAGCCCTTGCCGGCAAGGCATTCCGGCAAGGTTTCTTCTGGCCCACCGCTCTCTAGGATGCGACGGCACTACTAACCAAGTGTGAAGCGTGCCAGTTCCATTCAAAGAAGCTTCATCCACTGGATCAAGCTCTTCAGACCATCCCTCTTTCCTGGCCATTTTCAGTCTGGGGGCTCGATATACTGGTCCCCTTTCCCCACGCTGTCGGGTGCTTTGAGTACTTGTACATCGCAATTGACAAGTCCACAAAGTGGCCGGAAGTGGAGCCGGTGAGAAAGGTGATGGCACAATCAGCCGTCAAGTTCTTCAAGGGGCTAGTCTGCCATTTTGGTGTGCCCGATAGGGTCATCACCGACAACGGCATACAGTTCACAAGCCGCACTTTCATGCAGTACATTCAGGATCTTGGCAGCAAGGTTTGTTTTTCTTCTGTTGCTCATCCCAGAAGTAACGGCTAGGCTGAGAGAGCAAATGCAGAAGTGTTACGAGGCCTCAAGACCGGAACTTTTGACAAAATGCACAAGTGCGGAAGGCGCTGGATTGATGAATTGCCAACGGTTCTTTGGTCGATCAGAACGACGCCAAATCGAGCCACTGGCCAGACACCCTTTGCCCTGGTATATGGGGCAGAAGCAGTTCTCCCCATGGAACTCATATACAGGTCACCTCGAGTGCTCGGTTATGATGAGCTTGAGGAAGAGCAGTTGCGTCAAGAGGATGCGACGCTCCTCGAGGAAGATCGTCTTCGGGCTGCTGTGCGAGCCGCTCGCTACCAGCATACCTTGCGTCGCTATCATAGCCGCAAGGTTTACGCCCGAAGCCTTGAGGAAGGCGACCTTGTTCTTCAGCGAATTCAACCCGCCAAGAATTCAAACAAGTTGACGCCAAAGTGGGAAGGCCCTTACCAGGTAATACGAGTCACCAGGCCTGGTGCAGTCCGCCTGGAGACCGAAGATGGCATTCCGGTGAGCAATTCCTGGAATATCAAACACCTTCGCAAGTTTTACCCCTAAGGCGCGGTTGCCGGGAGCCCCGACGACTCCCATTTTGTACTAGCCTTGCCGGAAAGGCATGTAACCCTATGTATAGAGCCAGGCGCAGACCCTGAGCATAAATAAATGAAGCGATGGCGCCCTAAGTTTTAGCTTGCATGCTAGGTTGAGTCCCTCTCTTGGTTAGGGTCAATAGTGCTTAGCGGCGACTAACCCCTATCATAGAGATTGAGTGTGCATCTCTCTGTTCCTTCCTGTCCTTTCTTTTGGTTTGCAGGATGCACATGCGTTTCTTCTGAGCTGTTTGGGGAAAGGAAACAGGCCGACGCCCCAACCCCGGCAAGCGAAGGTTGCCGGGGGCTGCAGAATCCAGAGGTCCGACCACGGCAAACCAAGGTTACCAGGGGCTGCAGAAATAGATAGTCTTTCATCCCCCACTCTACACTTCCGTATGGAACTTGAATGTACGAAGCTTTGCTCACTCTTATACCGCCGTGCTCCCTCTTTCCCGTGCCCAAGAACCTTTCTTTGGGCCGGAACTTGGTTGTAGTGCGATGGAAAGGGAACAAACGAAGGGCCTAAACCTACTTTGCCCCTACCTCCACTGAGGGCGTGAGTGTAGTCGAGCTATAGAGCAGGAGGACGGCAAGGTCCGTTGCGGAGTAACGATGTTTATTTTGAAATAACAAGGAATCGATCCTTGGTGTGGGCCTCGCTCGTGCACAAAATAACCCGACAAACACCCCTTTTCTTCATTAATACGTTGTTAACAAGTACAATTCATACGGAGTGTGAGTTTGAGCACGGCGATTACAAGGTTTACATTCAACAAGTGCCCGCAGGCTTAAGATCTAAAAAGGGATATGATGCCCGTAATCCCTTTCTTGTCCCTCTCCTCAGGAAGCGGATCGGGATGGCAGGGGGGCAAAAGGAGCGCCCACGTGAGGAACGAGCAGCAGAAGACACCAAGAGAACATCCTTGCGGCCGCCCAGAAGAAGGCTGGTGATGACGTTGCCGGGGAAGAGGCCGAAAGATGAGGCAGCGGGCTGGCAATACGCGACGAAGGCGTCGACGCCATCATAGTCTGACTTTACGGCCCGCCGCCCAGCTTCTTCGTCTTCTCCAGCCCTCCAGTGCCAGCCGCTAGAGCGACGGCCCCGAGAAGTTCAAGGAGCTAGAGGCCCAGGTGCAAATGGTGCTGCTGTCGGCTCCACCTAGGGACGGGGCGTCTGACGCCTAGTCGGACCCGTCCCCGCTGTCCTCCCCGCTGGTTCCTTCCTCGTTGCCGCCTGAGGAGGAGCTCTCGTCGTCGGTCGAGCTCTCCACACAGCACCCTCGCCTTTGTCCCGAGCGCCCAAAGACCTTGACGGAGAGCAAGTCACTCTCCACTAGTTTGAAGAGGAGAACGTGCCCCTTCATCAAGCAGTGGGCACGTGGGAAGGTCTTCCAACCCCGACGAAGGAACATCACATGAGGGGAGGGGAATCCCGTGTTCACCCACATATCACCATTGCAGCACCCCTTCCTGTGAAGCCTTATACTCGGCCGCTGGTCGATCTCCAGCACCCTCGCGAACGCCTCGGGAAGGCAAAGGCACCTACACAGTGGTTCACGCAGGTGCAGGATGAATACCAGCGCCTACGGCCACACTTAGCAGGGCAGAGGAAGGAAGCAAAAGTACAAGATCACCAGAGCAGCGCCAAGCCAGGGGCACGAGAAGCAAAGGAACAAGATGGGCTTTCCCTGGCAGGAGCCTTGCTGGGGGCAGCTTACGTAGCCCCGACAAGAACCATGCCGGGGCAACTTGCCCAACACTAGTGAGGCCGCCACCCTTGAGACTAAGGGTTCCAATACCATCAACGACATTGGAACCAAGGCTCGGGAGGCGTCTGCATGGTGGCATGCAGATCTTTGTGAAGACAAAGGGCCTGCGAGGCCTAGATAGGAACCAGAAAACAAGACAACAATGAGGCTCCTTGCCGAGGATGCCCATGAGGCCCCAACAAGACTCTTGCCAAGGGCGCCCGCAAGGCCCCCGCATGACCCTTGCCGGGAATATCAGCAAGACCACGGCAAGGCCTTGCTACCCCGTCACCGCCCCAGCTCAGCGGCCGACCCACCATCTAAGAAAGAACCCATGTGGCAGTACGTGGCTCCTAAGCCAACTAGGCAAGCACCTGTGTGGTGGCGTGCAGATCTTCATGAAGACCCTGCCACCACACCAACTCATTTTAGTTGTCAGAAATGAGTAGAGAAGAGTGACCTATGGCTCATCTTAGTGGTCGTGTCCTACATTCAGCGTGTGCTCTGATACCATCTTGTAGCGATCCAACCTCAAACGGTCGAATCTCTGTGCTTAAGTGTCATCCCTGGATCGGTAATGCTGACACACACAGTACTTGAAGGATTTATAACAGAGTAGCAATCACACACTTATTACATCGATAGTCTGAAGAGAGAACTTATTACAATAAATATAGTCTCCAAACGAAGCTCCCTTAGATCTTCGGCTAACTCCTTTGGCAATCCTCCGCTTACGAGGGTATTGGCCTAACTCTTCCGGCTCAAAGCGTCTGCTACGACATGGGCCTTGCCTGGATGATAGTGCAACTTCATATCATAATCTTCTATAAGCTCCAACCATCTCCTTTGCCTGAGATTCAACTCCTTTTGTGTGAATATGTACTTCAAACTCTTATGATCCGTGTACACATCACAACGATTTCCAATAAGAAAATGTCTCCAGGCCTTGAGCGCATGCACAACCGCTGCTAACTCCAAATCATGGGTGGTATAATTCAACTCATGCGGTCGAAGTTGACGCGAGGCATATGAAACAACTCTTCCGTATTGCATAAGTACACCTCCAAGTCCAAAGCGCGAAGCGTCGCAATACACTTGGAAGTCCTTGCGTATATCCAGCAGAATCAGCACTGGGCTGTAACCAAACGTTTCTTCAGCTCCTGAAAACTTGCCTCACATTCATCTGTCCATCTGAACTTGGTGTCTTTCTTCAACAACTCCGTCATGGGCATCGCAATCTTAGATAAATTCTCAATTAATCTCTGGTAGTATCCCGCGAGTCAAAGAAAACTGCGGATCTCTCGCACGGAGGTGGGTGCTAGCCAATCCGTGACGGACCGAATATTGGTAGGATCTACTGCTATACTTTCTCCTGATATAACATGTCCAAGAAATCCAACTTCCTTCAACCAAATCTCGCATTTGCTGAACTTGGCATATAACTGATGTTCCCTGAGCTTCTGGAGAACTAAATGCAACTATTCCTTGTGTTCCTTTTCATTCTTCGAGTATACCAAGATATCATCAATGAACACCACGACAAACTTATCCAAGAACTCCATGAACACCTTATTCATCATACTCATGAAATAGGCAGGGGCATTAGCCAATGCAAAATGACATAACCGTGTACTCATATGGCCCATACCTTGTGGTGAAGGTTGTCTTAGGTATATCCTATTCTCGAATCTTCAGCTGGTGGTATCCTGATCGCAGATCGATCTTGGAGAATACTTTAGCTCCTTGCAGCTGGTCAAAAAAATCGTTGATCAGCAGCAATGGGTACTTGTTCTTGATCGTCACTTCATTCAATGCACAATAATCAACAACCATTCTCAAAGATCCGTCCTTCTTGTCAACCAAGAGCACTGGGGCTCCCCATGGTGACGAACTTCGTCGAATGTAACCTTTCTCCAATAACTCCTTAATCTGCTTCTTAATCTCCTCCAGATCATTTGCAGGCATCCGGTATGGTCTCTTCGATATTGGTCCGGTGCCTGGCAACAACTCTATCAAAAATCAATGTCTCGATCCAGCGGCATACTTGGTAGTTCCTCTGGAAATACGTAAGGATAATCCTTCACTACAGGCACTTCCTCCTGAACAACACCTGTGAGGGAATTTACTTGGGTTCTCCTAGACGCCTGCCTGGATACATACTTGATCCTTTTTCCCTCCGGTGTAGTGAGAAGAATTGTCTTACTGGCGCAATCGATGTTTCCCCCATACATCGAAACCCAATCCATTCCTAGTATCACATCCAATCCTTGTGACTCCAAAATTATCAAGTCTGAGGGAAAAACATGCCTACCTATGGTCAATGGCATTTGAAAACATCCTTGACTTGCCATATACTCCGCTCCTGGTGAGCTTATACTTAAGGACTTTTGTGGGCAACTTATACTTATCCACAAATCCCCTTGAAATGTATGAATGCGATGCACCAGTATCAAAAAGAACGATCGCAATAAATGACCTAACCTAAAACTTACCTATAACTGCATCAGGCTGCTCTTCAACCTCCTCCACGTTCACACGGTTCACTTTCCCTGTTGAAAGGGTTGGGCTTCTTCCCAGAGCTTCCATTGCCGTTGCCATTCTTTGCTTCAGAACACTCGATGGTGCAGTGTCCAGTCTTCCCGCACTTGAAACAAGTAATGTGACTTAGATCCTTCTTGGCGGGTGTGGCTGGGTTAGAGCGGTTCTGATTACTGCCTGCTCCATTCCCGTTTCCATTCTTGGGGCCACTGTGGTTATGTGAACTGCCTCCATTGTGGTTATGGCCTCCATGGTTATGGGTATATCCTCCCGAGTTCGGGGTAAAACGGGGATTCCCTTGTCCATACTTCCCCTTGCGGCTCTCAATCTGCTGCTGCTTCCCTTCAATCATAAGAGCCTTGTCTACCAACTCCTGGTAGTTATGAAATGTTGCCACCATCAACTGCATACTCATCTCATCATTCAACCCTTCCATAAACATCTCCTGCTTAGCAGCATCTGTGGCCACATCATCTGGGGCATAGCGAGCTAACTTGCTGAACTCATCCACATACTGCCCCACAGTACAGTTTCCTTGGCGTAAGGTGCGAAACTTACGCTTCTTCATGCTCATAGCTCCAGTTGAGACATGTGCAGTGCGGAATGCCTGCTGAAACTGCTCCCAAGTGACATTGGCTATACGGAAGGTGGTTGTGTAATTCTCCCACCATGAGGCTGCGAGTCCATCCAATTGATGTGCGGCGAAACGTATCTTCTCTTCATCTCTGCAACCTGTGGTGGTCAACTCCCTTCCAATCCTGCATAGCTAGTCATCAGCGACTATTGACTCGGAGCTACTGGAAAACACCGGTGGCTGTAGCCTCAGAAACCGGGCTAAGTTGTCAACTGGAGGTGGTGGCGGTGGGTTGTTGTTGTAGTTGTTGCCTTGGTTCTGGACTAGTAGCTGCATCAAGCCATTCTGCTGTTAGATCAACTGAGTGAGCTCCGGTGGGAAGGCAAATCCGGGGTCACATCTCGGAGGCATCTGATGGGTTAAGAGGGGAGAGATTAGAATAGAATGAGGTCTAGTGAGAAAGCACTACCCGTATGCACATGAGACAAACACATTCATATCACACCAAATCAATTCACGCAAGGGCATACAATCGATCTAACTATCGTTAGAGTGCTCGGACTACTACTATATACATGAGGGAAAAATACTACTGATCATATGGTGGTCTACTAAAAAATTTGATCGGTGGAAGACATCATGATATCTGCTCCAGCTTCTTCTTCATAGTCATCGTCACTACTGTCGGGGTCGGAGTCGGTGTCGTTGATGATGATGTAGTCTTCAGAATGGATGTCATCGGGATGGTCGTCATCTCCTCCTGGCGCGGGGTCTCCCATGAACACTCCTAGCTTCCTTGTCAGGTCATCATTCTTCTCCACTAGTATTGCGATTTCCCATTCGTATCCGTCGCCTGTAGACTTGAGTTCCTCTTGTAGCTCCATGTTTCGGGTCATCACCTTCTTCAGGTCTATCATGCTTGCACACATCTGGTTCTCTTGTCGATGAATGTGCTGGTTTAACTCCTGGATGAAATCTGCAATGGACCTGTCTCTCCTGGTGCTGATCATCTCCCATTGCTCATCTCGGCACCCACATATCTGGTAAATGGTGTCCTTAAGTTCCTTGTGATAAACTTCGCCGATGAGTCCCATGGCGATGTGGGCTGCCATGCTCTTACCTAGACTCCAGGTTGGTGCATCAAAGGAAAACTCTATGGGCTTAGTGACTGGCGTGAATGTCCTTCCTAGAACTTGAACTCGAATCATCGAACGCTCCTCTTTTGGTAAAGTGGCAGTGTAGGTCCCGGTGAAGCTTGGTATTCCGATGTTGTCGGCGTTCTGGGAACGGGGGTCCCCAGACTTGCCTGCCTGCGGCCCACGACGCAGCTCCAGTCGCGGCCCAGTACGACCCATCTTCACCAGCAATCACTCAAGACCCTCGCGAGGGGCCAAGCCTCGCAAGGCGGATGACACAAGACCTCCTCGGGGGTGGCTTCACCTCGTGAGGGGCGGAGAGATCAAGGCAAGACAAACCTCGTGAGGTTCCAATGACGTAAGCCATGACGGCCAAGACAAGGCGGGCGCCAGCGCGCACAGTGTCCTCGCTTCCACTTTGGTGCTAAGGAGGCAAGCGCAGGCGAGGAGTATCGAGGCATGAGGCAAAGGTTTCCATATCGGTGCAACTAGACCAAGACCAGCAGGACGGCAGGACGGAGGTCACCGTAGAGCCCAAGACGGCGTCACCACCAGAGCCTTTGGCAGGCGAAGACCACCTTTAGTTTGGATAGCTTGGACTAGCTGCCCCCCTTCAAATTGGCCGTTGTTGGCTCCCTTCCCGCTCAATATTTGGGGAGAGGACCAGGGCCTCTATAAATAGGACTAGCCACCACAGTAGGAGGCAACTCGGCTAGAACTCACTTCGAAATGATAGAGATCATCCTCACACCCACCAATCACAAGAACACCTCACCTCAGGAGGCTGTTCTTCCCCTTGTACTGTTCATCCTCAGCCCGAGAGGCAATCCACCACACCACACTGGAGTAGGGTATTACACCACAACTGTGGCCCGAACCAGTATAAATCTTGTATCTCTTGTGTTGCGAGTTCGCCGAGCTAGGCTTTGAGATCGCGGCGAGCTTGAGGGTGAGATTAGGTAGGGGGAGATCTTTGTGCGCGCCCCAGTGTTCAAACCTCAAGGGTTTTGCCGGAACCCGAAATCCGACATTTGGCGCGCCAGGTAGGGGTGCGCCGAAGCTTTTGTTCCGTCGATCTGCGTCCCGTCACTTCATCGCATCCATGGCGGACGCTCGCCGAGCTCGCGCTGAGCGCCGGGCCGTCCTCGCCGCTCGCGTTGGTCAGACGGCTCCCGTCGGCGGGCCTCCCCGTCATTCTCCGTCACCTGCCGCCAACATCGCCACTGGCCCGGTGGGGAACGAGCAGCAAGCGTCCTCGCTGCACCCCTCGATGTGGGAGGACGGCCGCACCGCCACTCCGTCGCTGACCCCGGCCGGCTCGTCGTCTCACGCCCGTCGGGCTCCCACGGACGCGCAGGCCGCATTGTGCATGGCACGCGAACTCCTGCGCTACTGCCCCATCGACGACCTCTACGAGGACTGGCTGGACCGGATCGCCGAGCTTGTCAGCGCCGCAGGGGGCTACCTCACGCCACCCCTCTCGCTGCCTCGCCCTCCACCAGCTGCGGGCGACGTGGCTCATGGAGCGTCACCGCCGCCACCTGCGCACCAAGGCGGCGTCCTAGCGCCAAAGCGTGCGGCCCCTCAGCGCGACCCTCCGCGTTGGGCGCCCGTGCGCGAAGAAGGAAGCTGCCAAGAAGTTCCTTGTCCACAGGAAAACGCTCCTGCACTGCCGGCACCACTACGACAAGACCATGCGCCGCTTGTGATGGCAGTGCGCGGGCATCAAGGTCAGGCTCCACATCAGCAAAGGGTCCCAGTGGCCACCGTTGGCTGCCGCGCCTTCACCCCTGAGCTGTGTAGCGTCGCATGGCCGGGCAAGTTCAAGCCAGACCTGCCTCCACGCTACAACAGCACCCCCGACCCCGCGGAGTTCCTGCAGCTCTATGAGCTGAGCATCGAGGCGGCCAACGGCGACCAAAAAGTCATGGCGAACTGGTTCCCCATGGCTCTCAAGGATGGCGCCCGCTCGTGGCTCCTGAACCTGCCCCCAGGCTCCATCTCCTCCTGGAACGAGATGCGCAACCACTTCGTCGCCAACTTCCAGTGCACTCGTGACTGCCCTCCGGCCGCGGGTGACCTGCGTCATGTCAAGCAACAGCCAAGAGAGACCCTCCAGAAGTACATCCAGCGCTTCAACAACGTTCGCCTCAAGATCCCCAAGGTGACGGACGAGGCCATCATCACCGCGTTTTCCGATGGCGTCCGCGACGTCAAGATGAAGGAGGAGCTCTCCATCCACGAGGAGTTGTGCACGTCCTTCGAGTTGTTCAACCTGGCGACCAAGTGTGTAAGGGCTGAGGAAGGGCGCCTTTCCCTCCTCGAGCTCCCAGCTGCCGACCTGGAGGAGAAGAAAGCCAAGGGCAAGGACGTGAAGCGTAAGGGAGCGGTCGTACTCGCGGCGGAGCCAAACACGAAGCGCGGCCGCGACCAGCCCGAGTCATCCAAGAGCAGCCGGCCGTTCTGCGCCTTCCACAACATTCACAGCCACAACACCAACGACTGTCAAGAGCTCAGGGCCATTCGAGATGGACGCCTAGGTCTACACCCCGAGCGCAACGACCGGGGCTACGGCCGAGGAGGAGGACCTGGCGGAGGACGCTGGGACGATCGTGGCCCTCGCCAGGAGTGGCGTGACCGGCCTCGTGAGGACCGCTGGCAAGATCAGCCTCACGAGGGCGCCTGGAGGGATCAGCCTCGCGAGGACCGTCCTCAGGGCAACGCTGGCCTTCCTCCGCTGCCGCCACCACCAAGAAGTACGAGGGGGCTCGGGGCTTCCAGGAGCCGCGAGCTATCGCCTGCATCTTGGGTGGAGCTCAAGCCCCAGCCTCTCAGCGAATCTTCAAGCAGTTTGCTCGCGAGGTGAACGCAGTCTTCCCCAGGCTCGAGGCCACATGCCCGCTTAGGTGGTCCAAGTGCGCCATCACCTTCAGTTCTGCAGATCAACTCAAGTGCGCAGCCACCGCTGGCACGCTCCCGATGCTTTGCTCACCCGTCATCAGCAACGTACAAGTCACTAAGATCCTCATCGACGCTGGTGCAGGGCTCAACGTCTTGTCCATCGAGACGTTCGACAGCCTTCAAGTGCCATACGATCAGCTCCAGCCTACCAAGCCCTTCTCAGGAGTGACCGATGGTTCCACCATGCCGATAGGGCAGGTCCACCTCCCTGTCACCTTCGGGCAGCGCAACAACTACCACACCGAGCTCGTCGACTTCGACGTCGCACACATCCGTCTGCCGTACAATGCCATCCTTGGGTATCCGGCCCTGGCCAAGTTCATGGCGGTGACGCACCACGGCTACAACGTCCTCAAGATGCCACGAAGCGACGGGATCATCACAGTCCCCTGCGAAGATAAAGATGCGGTGTGCTCCCTCGAGCGCGCCTTCCAAGCAGCGTCAATTGAAGACCCCAACAGCAATGCAGCATAGTACCCTCCTGAGGTCGTCCCCAAGAAGAAAAAGCAGCTACTCCGCACTGGGCCTCAGGAGAACGGCGCCGCAGGTGGGGCCACGTCAGGATCAGCGCCCGCGCCTGGGGCGCCTCCCTCCCTCGCATAGGAAGGCGCGCTTGGTGCCCACCTCGGGCAGGGCTCGGGGGCTCTTTTCTGGAGGGCCCGTGACCTTGCCAACATCACGAGGGAGGCGCTCGAGCACCACGTGGAGGCGTGCTTCGCAGCATGTTTCCCTCAGGAGGACACCGGGCGAGGAGCGCCCGACGCTTAGGAGTTCATCGCCGAGATCACTCAGGAACTGCAGGCTGCAAGAGCCATGCGCGACGATCGCCGCTCACCTGGCGCGGCTCCCCATCCAGGCGAGGATGGCGTGTTGCACGTCTGCATCGACGTCCCAGGGCTCAACAGGGCCGCATCTCAGGAGCTTTTTTGGCCTTCACGCTGGGACGCTATGAGGGCCCGCCTCACAGCTACGTTCGCATGCCCTTCGGCCTGCCGAGCATGGCGTCCGCCTTCCAACGCAACCTGCAGAGCATCCTGGCGGCTCAGGAGGCCAGGCACCACGCAGTCCTGGCGGAGACGGAGACGGTCCTCAAGGAACCGCCTGGACCCCCAGAGCCTCCCGAGGCTCAGGGCCCTGGTGGCTCGTGAGGAGCAACCCCTTCATCATGCGTCTTCAGCTTCCTCAACATTCCTTCAACAATAGAACTAGGTGACATTTTCCAAGTTTATTTAGCGGGGAGCGCCCCTCGGGCTGCATCATTCCTAGGCCGCATGGGTCCATCCTTGTGGCATGTATCCCTTTACATCTTTAGCTTACTTTGCTGGGGGCACCCCTCGGGCTGCATCATCGCCAAGCTGCTCGGGCCTGACCCAGTGGCATGTATCGTAATTGCATTCACCTAAGCTAGTCTGCTTTTCATGCTTAATCTGCCTATGGTTATCAACTGCTTGACTGTCACCGACAGCGGGAGCCGCGCGCCGATCGTCTTTCTTCAGGATCCTTCGCGTGAGAGGGTTAGGCACGGCGTCTGTGCTCGGGCCCGTCCCTGTAGCGTTGATAAATCCAACGACTCAAGCTCTGTCTGGCGGGCTGGCCCCATTCATGTCACCTCCTGGGGTCGTTGGTGCTTGGCCTTCTCACGCGATAACCTCAGGAGATTCGTTCGGCGCAGGTTGTCTAACCACCGCGCAGGACCACCACATCAGACAAGAATCAAGACCAGGCGCAACCCGCCTTGAGGTAGGGCCTCGTGAGTCCCGTGCTAGCTCACGAGTGCCTTGACACACCTCGTCTAGCCCTGCTGTGCAAGCCACGTGTCAGGGCGGGGATGTACACGCCCCAGGGGCTCTCCGTAGTAGGGAGTCCCCTCCCACGTACCAGTGGAAGCACCATGCTCCGCGCTGGCCGTCGACACTGCCGAGGAGCGGCTATGCCTGTGCAAGTGCGAAAGCGCTATGCTCCGCGCTGGTGATAAACAACTGAGGGTGGTCCCACGGCCGTATCAACCTTAGGGAGCCCTTGAGCTCAGTGTCCGGCCGCATCGCAACACCTCCCCTCGGGAGAGTCGTGCGAGGGGGCTGGGCAAGGGGGCTGCGCTCGGGCCACGCCCAAGCGTACACCACCCAGCCAGGTCTCCTGGACCTGGTCGTCGTGCGCCCCTCCCGAGCGGAGCCTCGGCGAGGACAAAGGTATGAAGGTTGTTTGCACATCAAGGGGGACTCCTGAGCATCGCGACTCAGGAGCCTACCTGGTCATGTAGCCCCTCACTCCTTGGTCTCGTCTGGTCTCTGGATGACCCAACGGCGGCTGAGGTATGCGCGCGGCCGGGCCCTGCCGACGTAGAACACTAGGCCCATTCCTGCGTCTCCTTCTTATAAGCTGTTTGCGCGTCAAGGGGGACTCCTGAGCATCGCGACTCAGGACCCTAAATGGTCACGTAGCCCCTCACTCCTTGGTCTCGTCCTGGTCTTCGGACGACCCAACGTCGGCTGAGGTATGCGCGGGGCCGGGCTCTGCCGACGTAGAACGAAAAGCAAATAGGAAGAAAATTGCAAAGTATCAAGCAAATATTACAAGAGATATTGTTCTCACAATACCAAATGCAAGTTTAAACGCCTCCACGAGGCATGATGCATGTTGCAGGAGTAAAACAGGAAAGCAGCTGCGAGCAAGTCATCCCTGGACGTCGCTGTCGCCCATGAGGGGTGCTCCCTCCTTGGTGGCGTCGCCTTCACCTGTACCACCGGGTGGAGCTGCAGGATCGATAGCGCCGCTAGTCGAAGGCGCGGGAGCGAAGGCGCGGAACTTCTTCAGCAGGGCCTCCACCTGTTCCTTAACGGCTGCGGCAGCGGCTGCGCAGTGGTCGTCGTCCACAGGCTCCAGTAGCTCGTCAAGGTGGGTGGTAGGATCGTGAAGATGGAGGTGGTTGAAGAAAGGACGCGAGCCTCTTCCTCCGCCATGGGGCCGAGGCCGCTCATGACTTCCTCAAGTGCCTCAACCAAGCAGGGAAGCACCTGAGCGGGGCCATCCTCATCGGTGGTCAGCGGCTTCTCCAAGCCCTTCTCATAGAGTGTCTTCAGTGCCATACGAGACCTCTCCTCGAGGAGCGCGAGGGCCGCGCGGTCCTCGGCCAGAACCTTCGCCTTGGCGTCAAGTTCGGCTTCCTACGCCTTCACCTTCCGCTCCAGCTCCTCCAGAGGGCCGAGCTCAGTGGCATGCGCCTTCGCCGACTGCTCCAGCTCGGCGTCGCGACCCTTGATGGCATCTTCCCGAGCCTTCATCTTCTCCTCCTCCGCCTTGCGGCTACGAGCTTCTTCTGCACGCTCGTTGCGCAGGGTCTTCAGCTCATCCTCCAGCGCCTGGCAGCGATCCTGGGCAGCCTCGACGTCCTTCAGCGCCGCCTCATGGGGAGCCACTGCCTGGGCGGCGGCCCGCTTCTCCTTCTCGGAGGTCGCCGTGGCCTGGCTCAGCGCCGCCCAAACAGACACGTCGGAATGGAGCCAGCCAGAGACCAGCTCCAGGCGCCCAGCCACCAGGAGGGGTCGGCACCCTGAAGATCTTCTCACAGTCAGGTCATGTCAGAAAGAGCGCGCTCCAAGTCGTCAGGGGAGGCAGAAGGGCCTGGAATCAGCGGTGGAGCAGCAGGAGGAGAAGGTATCGTCACCATATCCCGGGAGACTGGAGGCTCCTGACCCTTGGAGACCTCAGCAGCCGAGCTAGACACCGGTGCCTCCGGAGCCAGCGAAGCCACGGGGGCTGACTCCTCCCGAGGATTCTCCCCCAGGCCTCGCGAGGACGACCGAGCTGGAGAGACATGAGCACCAACGCTGCCCTTCTCCACGGAGCGAGACACACCCAGAGCAGGCAGGCTGGTCCCGAGCAGCACCACCGCCTCCTCCTTCCTCTTCTTTGCCGCAGGCGCTGGCCTAATCACACAACGGAGAAGCGTCAAGGTCAAGCAGCAGGAGGAAGGATGAAGCAAGGCAAGAGAACTTACTGGTCTACCGCGGTGTAGTCCACCCTCCTCTGGCTGAGCTTGAAGCCCGAGAGCCTCCCAGCCTAGGGCGCAGGCACACAGGCTCTAGGGGCAGAGGCATGAACAACAGACGGGCCAGAAGCAGCCCCAGGCGGCGTCAAAACAAGGGCGTCATCTCGGGAAACCAACGCCGACCTACCCCTCGTCGGGATGACGGGCGGCTCCCCCCTCCAGAAGTTAGCGGTCTCATCGTCGTCGTCAGGCATGGTGCGGAGGAGGTCAGCCTTGCGCAAGGGGGAGGTCAGACTTGCGCAAGGGGGAGGTCTCCCCCATCCCCTCGGGGGTCGCCTCCAAGTCGCGCTCCTTGTCCTCGTCCTCCTCCTCCTTGCGAGAGTCGTCAGAAGACACCTCCACCGGCACTGTCGCAGCCAATACCGCAGGAGTCGCTGGCGGCACCAGCCCGCGCCCATCAAAGGTTGGCCTAGCAGCCACGACCTGCGCCCCGTCCTTGCGGTGGAACAAGGGAACGAAGGCGCTTGGCGGGTATTCCTGGTCGTCCCCGACCAGGAAGCGGAGAGCCGCAGCCAGCTCTTCGTCAGGCAAGGCTTCCGGGCTCAGGCGAACCTTGTCTTCTTTGCCCCCAAGCTTCCACAAGGGGCGCGTAGGCGCCTGAAGTGGGGCCACGCGCAGCATCACGAATTCCCTCAGGAGCATGGCCCCTGTCACCTTCGCCGCCTTCGCGTTGCCCGGCTTCAGGTCGGCGTCCATCTTCTCCAGCACCGACGTCTCCCAGTCATCAGTGAGCTTCGCACGAGACCACCCCGCGTCGGACTGGGGCATCTCCGTTGGCAGCACCAAGCGTGGGTGGACGCACTTGGCGTCCATCACGGCCCACCTGCTCCTGAAGCCGTCGGCCTTCTTCCCAGCCTTCGAGATCGAGTTGGCCTTGCCGGCCGCGATGGAGTTGGCGCATCTGGAGGCACGACCCTCGTTGATGCGGAGGAAGAAGAAGTGGCGCAGTAGAGCCACGGACGGCATCACGCCGAGATACGCCTCACAGTAGAAGGCGAAGATCGACAAGAGAAGGACAGAGTTGGGATGGAGATGCAGCGTCTGCAGCCCATAATGGCCAAGGACCTCATAGAAGAAGTCGGCGAAGGGGGGAACCAGCCCCGCGACGATGCTGCTCATGAAAAAGGGTAAGAAGGTGCTTCCCTCAGGCTCCGGCACGGCAGAGCCAGCCCAGAGCATGGAATTCCCCCTCTCGTTGCTCTCCCGCCGTCAGTAGGCGCGTGACGCGCGAGGTTCTTCTCTGAGACGTTGGGCACATCCAGAGCCGACTTGTACCAGGCGGGTGGCGAAGAAACCTTGACCTTCCGGGGCGCCATTGGTCGCTGATGCGGAAGGGGATGGGAGCAGATCTGGAGATTTCGGAAGCGAGGGGCGAGAAAGGGGTTCTGGAGCAAGGCGGAAGAAAGCAATGAAGGCAAGCGTAGCCCACGCCAACCTTTTGTCAGGTGGGCAGTTGTCGAGGCAGCGTGGGGAGGCGGAGACGCCCACGTCCAATCAATCGCCACGTGTCGACCAAGGCCGTAGGCTGTTGGGGCCCGCAGCTCTCCGCAGTTGCCCTTTGGCTTCACCTCAAAGACAAGTCCGAGCGTGCCTTGGGCCCGTCTTCACCAACAATCACTCAAGACCCTCGCGAGGGGCCAAGCCTCGTGACGCGGACGACACAAGAGCTCCCCGGGGGCGGCCTCACCAGGCTGGCTCGCGAGGGGCGCAGAGATCAAGGCAAGACAAACCTCACGAGGTTCCAATGACGTAAGCCATGATGACCAAGACCAGGCGGGCGCCAGCGCACACAGTGTCCTCGCTTCCTCTTTGGTGCTTGTCACATCCCTAGTTCTGGTATGACCTAGGCTAGCCTTCTTGTGAGCATCATGTCTAAATTCAATTTTAAATTGAAATGGGGATTTGTGAAACCCTCAGAATCATTTCTGGAAATGACCCAGATAAAAATTGCTCCAAAAGGGTCCAAGAAAATGTTCATGTTGCTCTCTGAAAATATTGGATAGAGATAAAAATCAAACCAATATTTTTAGGAGCTCATAAATATTTATTTTGGCCATTTGGAATTAATGCATAATTATTGGCTTTGGATATATATTTGCTATATATATAATATATGTCCAAAAATTCTATTAATTGGTGAGGAGTTTTGGAGCAATCCAACTAGTTCCTACAAGAATTGACAGAAGTAAATAAAATGGTTTAGTATTTTTACTAAATCAAACAAATGTCAGAAAATTAGAAAACAGAAACAAACTAGAAAAAGGGAGAAACTTACCTGGCCTGGCCCAGCGGCCCAGCAGGCTGGCCAGCCAGCTGGCCGTGCCAGTCGTCCCCTTCCTCGCGCCAAGAGGACAGGGGCACGCGCTCGCCGCCCGCGCGCATGCGCGCCACCTCCTGCTTCTCCCCTCGTCGCCTGGATCGCCCGAACGACGCCACGGACCCCCTCCAACCCTCTCTCGCTCTCCCCCGTGCCCATTCTCTCCTCTCCCTCGCTCTCTTGCACGACGGCCGAACGCCACCGTCGCCGCCGCTCGCCATTGCCGCAGCCACCGCCTATCCCTCGCCTCTCCGACACGCGCAGGAGCTCCGCCTCCTCGCTCTGAAGCTCTCCGCCGAGCCACGCAAGCCGGAGCGCCCCGTGGACCGTCGCCGTCGCCATCTTCGCCTCCGGCCGCCGTGGATCCCCATCGCCGCCCCGCTGACTCCAGCCGTTCCCCGAGCTCTCCAACGACGCCCGCCGATCTGCTGTGAGCCCCCGCGTCAGTTTCCCCTCCTCTCCTGCCTCCCCGTGCTCTGTAGCCCACAGCCGCTCGAGCCTGAGCTCCGGCAGCCGCCGCGAGCTTCGCTCCGGCGAGCTCCGGCCTCCCCAGCTCCTCCCACCTGCCCCACCAGATGCGCGAGAGCCCGGGGTACGCTCCGGTGCCCTTAGCCGCCGCCCCCGTGGCCTGTAACGCGGACGCCGCCGCGTCCTGAGGTCGGCGCCGACGACCTCGCCGGCCTGACGTGCGGGCCTGGCCTGTCAGGTGATTAGCTCAGTGCTAATCACCACCTAACCTAACCCCTGACACTGACCAGTGGGCCCCAGCGCCACCAACACTGTAATTAGGATAAACTAACCCCCCTGTTTAACCCTGTGTCACTTACGTGTGGACCCCACACGTCAGGTTTGACCTGGTCAGCCGTGGTTGACTCGCTGACGTCATGCCACCGTCATGCTGACGCATTTATTCCTCTCTGGATTGAAATTAAATCAGGAAATTCCAGAAAATGATATAAACTTCGAAATTCATAGAAATTCAACCGTAGCTCAGATTTAAATAATTTATATATGAAAATTAATCAGAAAAATTCAATCTATCCATCTGTGCCATTTTCATGCATGACAAACCAACCTATACATGCTGTATATTTGAAAACACACTTATGGCATTTAAAGGGACTTATATTAGAGTTGCATTTGAACCTTTGGTTCAAATGGATCTCTTCCAAGTTGAATGCTAAATGCATTGGCTCAAAACACATCACATATTCATGCCATATTCATGCATCATATTGTTGCATATGATTGTGTTTTGATTGTCGACACCGTTCCTTCTCGATAGGTCCTGCTCCAGAGAGTGTTCCAGAGTACCTGTCTGAGGAGCAGTGCCACCCTGTTGATCTACCAGGCAAGCAAACCCCCTTTGCTCATTCCGATACAATCCTACTCTCTCGCTCCTGCTCTCTTTTACTACATTAGGACAACAACGATTCAACTGCTACTTTATGCTGCGGTAGTTGAACCCATTCCTCTGCATGACCTGTCATTGCCACAGTAAATAGTTGAAACCCACTAGCATGTGTAGGAGTTGATTGAGCCATGTGGTGTTCCTACCATGCCATGCCTGCTATTGCTTAGAGTTGTGTCAGGTCTGGTTCATTGTGAATGAATTGGAGTGTTACGATATGTTCTGGTGCTGAGAGTTAAGTGAGTGAACACGATTTGGTAAAGGTAGCGGTGAGAGGCCATGTATGTTGTCCAATGACTAGCTACTACCACACATTGGAATGCTTAAGTGCCCCTCTCGGCTTATTAACCAACTTGATCTCTGTCCAGGAGTTGCAACTAGTTTCTGGTGTTTGTAGGTAGTGCTATTTTTCTACCGAGTGGCACCCGGCAGGGTGGGCTTGGGACAGACTAGGAACACGTGACCCGGTGTACCGAGTGGCACCCGGATGGTGGGCTCGGGAACCCTGTACACATCGTTTGGGGCCGTGAGCGACACCCCGGCCGGTTCTCCTTGCGGATGGAACCCGAATAAGCGATAAACCTGGACTAGAGTCTTGTGTGGTTAGTCAAGTCGTGGCCGACACCCTCGCCAGGCTTCCGCTTGAAGGTTGCCGAGGTACATGACGTGTACATGGCAGTAAGTGGCGAGAGCGTGTGTGAAGCAATACACCCCTGCAGGGTTATCATGATCTATTCGAATAGCCGTGTCCTCGGTTATGGACTTCTTGGATGCTTACGTGGTACATAGAGAACTTGAAGTGGATACTCTAAAATGCTCAAGATAAGTGTGAGTGCTATGGATGGCTTCTCGTACTGAGACGGGAATGAATCCATAGTGGTGTATTGAGGTGGTGATTAGTGGACTCGTGTGCGCCTTCTTACCTCAAAGAAGTTTCTCGCAGTCATAGAACAGGATAGCCACTGAGTCAAAGCTGGCTTGCTGCAACTAAACCCAACACTACCTTCTTGATACAAATGCATGTATGATAGGATCTGATGTAAGTCTTGCTGAGTACCTTTGTACTCATGTTGCTTTGTTTATGTTTTCTGCAGCGGAGACTTCAGTCTTAGTAGTAGTTCCGCTTGGACTTCGACGAGTAGCTTGTACCTCAGCTATGATCTTGTACCCTTGGGAGGGGCTTGTAGATAGTCAGGCTTCTCAGTCTTTTCTTTTGTAGTTGTCTGTACTCAGACATGTAATGCTTCCGTTGCTTGTATGCTCTGAATTATGGGTCATGTGACCCCTGTTTGTACTTAATGCTATGTGGCTCTTCTGGGCCTTTTATCTATATGAGTTTGCGTTATGGTGTGATGCCATGTTGTACAGCACATACATGCATGTTATGCGTACGTGTAACGTGTATTGCTATGTGTGGGATCCGACAACCTAGTTGTCTATCCTTGGTAGCCTCTCTTATGGGGAAATGTAGTCTAGTGCTTCCACCGAGCCATGGTAGTCCACTACAGCCCGGTTTACCGGAGTCCTGCTAGCCCAGCATTATTGCTCCGGAACACTTAGACTGGCCGGCATGTGATTCACTTCGTTCCTGTGTCTGCCCCTTCGAGGAAATGTCACGCGGTGACATCCGGAGTCTTGCCTAGCCTGCTACAGCCCGGTTTACCGGAGTCCTGTTAGCCCAGTTGCTACAGCCCGGATTCACACGCTGCTGACCGACATGCTCGATGTTGTTTCATGTATGCCTTTCCCCGTAAGTTAGTGCCACTTTGGGTTCATGACTAGTCATCTCGGCCCGGGTTCTTTGTCATATGGATGCTAGCGACACTATCATATACGTGAGCCAAAAGGCGCAAACGGTCCCGGGCCATGGTAAGGCGACACCCGTGGGAATACCGTGCGTGAGGCCGCAAAGTGATATGAGGTGTTACATGCTAGATCGGTGTGACCTAGAATCGGGGTCCCGACAGCTTTGGTATCAGAGCCTGACTGCCTGTAGGATTTCTAAGCCAACCTGGTCGAAGTTGAGTCTAGAAATTCTTTAGTTATGTAAGGGAATTGATTGTGGAAGGGAACGTAAGGCTCTTTTTACTTCTTTTACCTCATGCCCTTCTGATCTGAGTCATCCTATCTTTCCTACGGGGTTAAGGAACTAGGCTTTCTCTTCTGTCTATCAGGATCACGTGTTACTACTCCGTAGTCTCTTAGGATTGGTTGATCAGAGTCATACCCCAATTTGAGTACCTCCGGTGTAGCCTATTTAGTAATATCTCAGAACCTTGAGTGATGATGTTGAGTATGGTGCTACCCCGTCCTTTGCAGAATGTCTCATTTTGAGCAGTTTACTGCCGTTATGCCGCCGGAATTGTCCTAGGAGCTTGAGAGATACTAAATTTTCTTATGCTACATGTTGCATCCTATAGTTGTTGTTGACCTCGTCCTTGGTTCCGCTTCTCAGGATGTCGTCAGTTAACCGAAGTTTTGTTGCTCGTTGCCTGAACCACGGAGGTGGTGGGGATGACGAGGATCCTCCCGACCAGCCTTCGTTGGTAGAGTTTATGTTAGAGATGGAGAGGAACAAGCACGAGTCTAACCGCTTGTTAGCACGTATCGAGGAGAACACCGCACCTCAGTGCAAAGAGTCAGCGACCATCTATGATTTCATTGGTTTGAAACCAGCTACCTTCCATCATTCCATTGAACCACTCGATGCAGATGACTGGCTCCGTAGTAGCACACACAAGCTGCGTTCTGCGAACGTAGCTGAAGGTGACAAGGTCACTTATGCTGCATATCACCTGGAAGGTCCTGCTAGTCTTTGGTGGCAGAACTATGAGGCTATGCTTCCAGCTGGCCAGATACCGACCTGGAGGGATTTCACTGAGGCTTTCCACGAGCATCACATTCCTCAGGCTCTCATTGACCGCAAGAGAGAAGAGTTCTGTAGTTTCACCCAGGGTAAGATGGTTGTTGATGCTTACAGTAGAGAGTTTGAGAACCTCGCCCGCTATGCTACAGAAGAAGTGTCCACGGACGCTAAGAAGCAGGCTAGGTTCCGGAAGGGTCTCAACCCCAAGTTGCGTCGTAATCTCCACTTACACCATTGCAATACATTCCAGGCTCTTGTGAACAAGGCCATTAATGCGGAGACAGCTCAGCTCACCTACAAGGAGTCTCGTAAGCACACCCGTGATTTGGTTCCTTCCTCTGGTTCTACTTCTCATAAGCGCCGGATTTGGGTTCCGAACTCCGCTCTTCCACCTGGATATGCACCGAGGCCATCTTATGTGGCGCCTCACCCAGTTCAGCAGTATGCTCCACCCAGATCTATTGGTAGACCGCTTGTCAATGCGGGTCCACATCTAACTTCAGGGACTTGCTTCACATGCGGGAAGCCAGGACACTATGCACGTGACTGCTCTCAAACCAACTATGCCCCACCCCTGCCTGAGAAGTCTGTTGGCAGTGGTAAGCCATCACGCAAGATGATCAGTGTCAAGTCCGCTCCCACTGAACGTGGACGTGTGCATCACGTCTCAGCTAAAGACGCTCATGATGATCCGGATGTCGTTCTTGGTACACTCCTTGTCAATTGCCATCCAGCTTCGGTTCTATTCGATGCTGGAGCATCTCACTCCTTCATCTCTGAAGGCTATGCTCGTTTGCACGACATGTCATTTTGTGATATGCCAACTCCACTTGAAATCCAAACTCCAGGGTCTAGATGGCAAACTACCAGAATAATCCATGGTAATGAAATCCTTGTTGACAGACTTGTATTCCTTGCCTCACTTATAGCCCTCAAGTCTACATATATTAACATCATCTTGGGCATGGACTGGATGACAGCTCATCATGCCAAGATTGATTGTTACACCAGGTCTGTTCCCCTCACACACCCATCTGGAAAGTTAGTCACTGTCTCCATCAGAGTTGCAAAGCGTCAACTCTATTCTCTTAATGCCAGTCCTCTTCCAGACCTTGAAGATATCCCGGTAGTCCGTGACTTTCCAGATGTCTTTCCAGAGGAACTGCCAGGTATTCCACCTGACAGAGATGTAGAGTTTGTCATAGATCTTATCCCAGGAACCGCCCCAATCTCTAGGAGACCTTACAAGATGGCACCTTTAGAACTAGCTGAGCTTAAGAAACAACTTGATGAGTCCTTGCAAAAGGGTTTCATCCGTCCTAGTTCTTCTCCCTGGGCTTGCCCCATCCTCTTCGTCAAGAAGAAGGATGGTACGGACCGGATGGTTGTAGATTATCGTCCCGTTAATTTGGTCACGATAAAGAACAAGTATCCGCTCCCCAGGATCAACGACCTGTATGATCAGCTCGCTGGATCCTCAGTCTTTTCCAAGATGGATTTGAGGTTAGGCTACCATCAAATCAAGATTAGAAATGGGGACATTCCTAAGACGACTTTTGTCACTCGTTATGGCCAGTACGAGTACACCGTCATGTCTTTTGGTCTAACCAATGCTCCACTACCTTCTCCCGCTTGATGAACTCGGTCTTCATGGAGTACTTAGACAAGTTCGTCGTGGTTTACCTCGATGATATCCTTATCTACTCGAAGAACGAGGAAGAGCATGGCGAACATCTTAGACTTGTGCTAGAAAAACTCAGAGAGCACCGCCTTTATGCCAAGTTCTCCAAGTGCGAATTTTGGTTGCCAGAAGTGACCTACCTAGGCCACGTGATCTCTGGTAAGGGCATTGCTGTCAATCCTGAGAGAGTTCAGGCCGTTCTTGATTGGACTCCACCTGAAACAGTTAAACAAGTTAGGAGTTTCCTTGGTCTAGCCAGTTATTGTCGCCGCTTCATTGAAAACTTCTCCAAAGTAGCCAAACCCCTCACGGAACTTCTCAAGAAGGATAAAAAGTTTGAGTGGTCCCCACAGTGTGAGTACAGTTTTCAGGAACTGAAAAGACGCCTGACTTCTGGTCCCATACTGGTGCCACCGGATTTCACTAAAGACTTTGTTATCTACAGCGACGCCTCACGACAGGGACTAGGCTGCATTCTTATGCAGGATCGCCATGTGATTGCCTATGCATCTCGACAGTTGCATCCACATGAGGAGAATTATCCTACACATGATCTAGAGCTTGCAGCCGTAGTCTATGCACTTAAGACATGGCGACATTACCTTCTTGGTAAACGTTGCGAGATTTACACCGATCACCAGAGTCTCAAGTATATCTTCACCCAACCAGATTTGAACCTTAGGCAAAGACGTTGGTTGGAGTAGATCTCAGATTACGACTTAGGGATTACCTACACCCCAGGCAAGGGCAATGTCATGGCTGATGCGCTAAGTCATAAGTACTATTGCAACAATCTTATGTTGCAGCAGGGCCAACCACTTCTCCATGAGGAATTCTGTAAGCTTAATCTTCACATTGCTCCTCATGGATTCCTTTCTACCTTGGTGGCGAAACCTACCCTTGAGGATCAGATCATTTCTGACCAGAAGTTTGATAGGGGTGTTACCCGCATCAGGAGAAACATTAAGAAGGGAGTTGGTGGATGTTTCTCTATGGATGTTCGAGGTGCTGTTTTCTTTGAGAATCGCTTGGTGGTTCCCAACAATCAACATCTGCGACAATTGATCCTTAAGGAGGCACATGAATCCCCTCTCATGATTCATCCCGGTAGTACTAAGATGTATCAGGACCTACGCCAGAGGTTCTGGTGGACTAGGATGAAGAGAGAAATTGCTGAGTTCATAGCTAACTGTGACGTTTGTCGTCGCGTTAAGGCAGAGCATCAAAGGCCGGCTGGCACCCTTCAACCTTTAGCCATTCCTGAGTGGAAATGCGACAAAGTTGGTATGGACTTCATCACCGGCTTTCCCAGGACCAAGAAAGGGAATAATGCTATCTTCGTAGTCATTGATCGCCTGTCCAAAGTGGCTCACTTCCTACCTGTTCGAGAGAGTATCACTGCTAGTCAGCTCGCTGACTTATATATTTCTCGAATAGTGTCACTTCATGGTGTTCCACTAGAGATCAATTCAGACCGTGGTAGTCTCTTCACTTCTCATTTCTAGGAGAGTTTCCAAACTGCCATGGGCACCCATCTTCCCTTCAGTACCGCTTTCCACCCTCAATCAAGTGCTCAGGTGGAAAGGGTCAACCAAATTCTCGAAGACATGCTTAGAGCTTGCGTTATCTCATTCGGTATGGATTGGGAGAAATGCCTACCTTTCGCCGAGTTCGCTTATAACAATAGCTATCAATCCAGTCTTAAGAAAGCTCCTTTCGAGATTCTGTATGGACGAAGATGTCGAACACCTTTGAACTGGTCAGAAACCGATGAAAGACAATTCTTTGGACTCGACATGATCCAGGAAGCAGAATAGCAAGTTCGCATCATTTGTGAGAATTTGAAAACAGCCCAGTCTCGTCAAAAGAGCCAGTATGACCGTCGTCATAAGGAAGTGGCTTATGAAGTTGGCGACAAAGCTTACCTTCGGGTTACTCCTCTAAAGGGTACCCATCGTTTCGGTATCAAGGGCAAGTTGGCTCCTCGCTACATTGGTCCTTTTCGCATTCTTGCTAAACGAGGAGAGGTTGCCTACCAGTTGGAACTACCCCCACATCTTTCGCGAGTCCATGATGTCTTCCACGTCTCTCAACTCAGGCGTTGCTTCTCGGATCCCATCCGCGGAGTGGACCACGAAACGCTTGATCTCCAAGATAACCTCACATATCGAGAGTACCCTATTCGAATTCTTGATCAAGCAGAGCGTGTCACCCGACGTCAGAACATCAAGTTTCTCAAGGTTCAGTGGTCTCATTATTCCGAGAGAGAAGCTACTTGGGAGCGAGAAGATCGTCTTCGCCTGGAGTACCCCACCTTCTTTCCATCGACCCCTGAATCTCGGGACGAGATTCCTTCAAGTGGGGGCGAGTTGTCACATCCCTAGTTCTAGTATGACCTAGGCTAGCCTTCTTGTGAGCATCATGTTTAAATTCAATTTTAATTGAAATGGGGATTTGTGAAACCCTCAGAATCATTTCTAGAAATGACCCAGATAAAAATTGCTCCAAAATTGTCCAAGAAAATGTTCATGTTGCTCTCTGAAAATATTGGACAGAGATAAAAATCAAACCAATATTTTTAGGAGCTCATAAATATTTATTTTGGCCATTTGGAATTAATGCATAATTATTTGCTTTTGATATATATTTGCTATATATAATATATGTCCAAAAATTCTGTTAATTGGTCAGGAGTTTTGGAGCAATCCAACTAGTTCCTACAAGAATTGACAGAAGTAAATAAAATTGTTTAGTATTTTTACTAAATCAAACAAATGTCAGAAAATTAGAAAACAGAAACAAACTAGAAAAAGGGAGAAACTTACCTGGCCTGGCCCAGCGGCCCAGCAGGCCGGCCCAGCCAGCTGGCCGTGCCAGTCGTCCCCTTCCTCGCGCCAGGAGGACAGGGGCATGCGCTCGCCGCCCGCGCGCATGCGCGCCACCTCCTGCTTCTCCCCTCGTCGCCTGGATCGCCCGAACGACGCCACGGACCCCCTCCAACCCTCTCTCGCTCTCCCCCATGCCCATTCTCTCCTCTCCCTCGCTCTCTTGCACGACGGCCGAACGCCACCGTCGCCGCCGCTCGCCATTGCCGCAGCCACCGCCTCACCGACACGCGCAGGAGCTCCGCCTCCTTGCTCTGAAGCTCTCTGCCAAGCAACGCAGGCCGGAGCGCCCCGTGGAGCCATCGCCATCGCCATCTTCGCCTCCGGCCGCCGTGGATCCCCATCGCCGCCCCACCGACTCCAGCCCTTCCCCGAGCTCTCCAACGACGCCCGCCGATCCGCTGTGAGCCCCCGCGTCGGTTTCCCCTCCTCTCCTGCCTCCCCGTGCTCTGTAGCCCGCAACCGCTCAAGCCCGAGCTCCGGCCGCCGCCGCGAGCTTCTCTCCGGTGAGCTCCAGCCTCCCCAGCTCCTCCCACCTGCCCCACCAGATGCGCGAGAGCCCGGGGTACGCTCCGGTGCCCTTAGCCGCTGCCCCCGTGGCCTGTAACGCGGACGCCGCCGCGTCCTGAGGTCGCCGCCGACGACCTCGCCGGCCTGACGTGCGGGCCTGGCCTGTCAGGTGATTAGCTCAGTGGTAATCACCACCTAACCTAACCCCTGACACTGACCAGTGGGCCCCAGCGCCACCAACACTGTAATTAGGATAAACTAACCCCCCTGTTTAACCCTGTGTCACTTACGTGTGGACCCCACACGTCAGGTTTGACCTGGTCAGCCGTGGTTGACTCGCTGACGTCATGCCACCGTCATGCTGACGCATTTATTCCTTTCTGGATTTAAATTAAATCAGGAAATTCCAGAAAACGACATAAACATCAAAAATTCATAGAAATTCAACCGTAGCTCAGATTTAAATAATTTATATATGAAAAATAATCAGAAAAATTCAATCTATCCATCTGTGCCATTTTCATGCATGACAAACCAACCTATACATGCTGTATATTTGAAAAGACACTTATGGCATTTAAAGGGACTTATATTAGAGTTGCATTTGAACCTTTGGTTCAAATGGATCTCTTCCAAGTTGAATGCTAAATGCATTGGCTCAAAACACATCACATATTCATGCCATATTCATGCATCATATTGTTGCATATGATTGTGTTTTGATTGTCGACACCGTTCCTTCTGGATAGGTCCTGCTCCGGAGAGTGTTCCAGAGTACCTGTCTGAGGAGCAGTGCCACCCTGTTGATCTACCAGGCAAGCAAACCCCCTTTGCTCATTCCGATACAATCCTACTCTCTCGCTCCTGCTCTCTTTTACTACATTAGGACAACAACGATTCAACTGCTACTTTATGCTGCGGTAGTTGAACCCATTCCTCTGCATGACCTGTCATTGCCACAGTAAATAGTTGAAACCCACTAGCATGTGTAGGAGTTGATTGAGCCATGTGGTGTTCCTACCATGCCATGCCTGCTATTGCTTAGAGTTGTGCCAGGTCTGGTTCATTGGGAATGAATTGGAGTGTTACGATATGTTCTGGTGCTGAGAGTTAAGTGAGTGAACACGATTTGGTAAAGGTAGCGGTGAGAGGCCATGTAGGAGTACATGGTGGGTTGTCTCACTGGAACCGTCCTTAAGCACTGAGTTCCGTGTATGTTGTCCAATGACTAGCTACTACCACACATTGGAATGCTTAAGTGCCCCTCTCGGCTTATTAACCAACTTGATCTCTGTCCAGGAGTTGCAACTAGTTTCTGGTGTTTGTAGGTAGTGCTATTTTTCAACCGAGTGGCACCCGGCAGGGTGGGCTTGGGACAGACGAGGCACACGTGGCCCGGTGTACCGAGTGGCACCCGGATGGTGGGCTCGGGAACCCTGTATACATCGTTTGGGGCCGTGAGCGTGTAACACCCCGCATGTAACCTGCCATATTTGTAACTCCGATTCTTACCATTTTCAGCTATGTGTTATGATATTCCCTCCGTGGTCGGGTTTTGTCTTTCGTTTTGCATTTTGTCATGTCATGCATTTTCATATCATGTCATCATGTGCATTGCATTTGCATACGTGTTCGTCTCTTAAATCCGAGCATTTTCCCCGTTGTCCGTTTTGCAATCCGGCGCTCCTATCTCCTCCGGTGCACCCCTCTTGTTTTCTTTCGTGTGCGGGTGTCAAACATTCTCGGAATGGACCGAGGCTTGTCAAGTGGCCTTATTATACCACCCGGAGACCACCGGTCAACTTTCGTTCCATTTGGAGGTCGTTTGGTACTCCAACCGTTAACCGGGCATCCGCAATGTCCATTTGTGTGTTGCAGCAAGACCCCTCAAAACCAGCCCAAAACCCACCAAACTCTCTTCCATGCTGTAGGTCGTTCAATCACGATCGTGTGGGCGAAAACCGCACCTCATTTGGACTCTCCTAGCTCCCTCTACCTATTTATATGTGACCCTCCCGAAAAACGAAACACAGTCAAACCCTAGCCCTCGTCCCACTCCGCCGACGGACACGTCCGGGCGGAGCCGGACGCGTCCGCCTCCACCGCCGCCGCCACGTGGCGCGCCTCCGTACGTCGCCGCCGCCGAGGCCCGCCGGCCCTCCCGCGGCCCTCCCGGCCCGCGCCGTCGCCTCCCGGCCCCGAGCGCCCCGCCGCCTCCTCCGCGCGACCCGCCGCCGTCCCGCCGCCGCACCGGCCACCGCTCACCGGCGAGCTCGCCACCGCCGCCGGCCGTGCCCCTCGCCGCCGCCCGAGGCGCCGCGCCTCCCCTCCTCCTCCGGCCGCAGCTCGGGCCCCGCCGCCTCCTCCCTCCGCCGGAGTCCGCCGCCTCCTTCTTCTCCTCCCGTCGCCGGCGAGCGCCATGGGAGTGACGAGCCCGACCTCGACGAGCTCGCCAGATCCGATCCGCCACTGTACAGTTGACTTTCTCGCCCCCCCTAATTTTCTCTAAGTCATGATTTTCCTACAGCATATGCTCATGTTCCTCTTTGCATAACTCCTCGCATGTAGCTCCGATTCACGCGTGTAATTTGTCAAATTGTTCGTCTCATGATGCTATTCATTTTGTTAAATTGCACCATCTTCATTAGAGGTCATCTTGATGCCCAAATCTCTGTTGGAAGAGGGCTAGTTGCTGTTATCTGCTGGTTCTTAGCAGAAATTGGAGATTTGTCATTTTTGTATCATTTAATCTGTGCTTCTTATGGGCATGAGCTCTACATGTGTTTTGTTGTATGCCATGCCATCTTTCCAAGGGTGTATGCCATGTATTTTTGGGATATCTGTGGTGACTAGCACAAGCTTGCAAAGTAGGCTCCGTAATGTTTCTGATTTCAGGGACTTAGTGATTTCTCTCTGTCTTTGTCTGCTATTATTTTGTTGCCATGTAAACTTGTTGCTACAGAGAGATCCATACATATTTCGGAGATGTTCAGTAAGGATGTTTTGTAGATATTGCTGTAGTTGATCCATTCCTGCCCTTGTGTCCAATTTTGGAGTGATATAGAATGACTCAATCTTGCTCTACTTTTGCTATAAAATATTTCTGACAGATTTTTATCATGATATCCAATCTTGCCAAGCTTATTGTAGTTGATCCATTCATGTTATGTTTTTGTTCTTGCCATGGATAGCTTCATAAACATGCCGTATTGCTGTAGGTATGCTTGTTTTGTCATGCATTGCTTTGTGGTGAGTGCATCAAGCTCACAAACATGTCCTCATATTATTGTTTCTGCCATGCTCTGTTTTCTGCAAAGTCTGAAACCTGATAACGAAACTTGCTATGTTTACATGCTTGCCATCATATCTTCTGGTCCTTTTTGGCTTATGGTCAGTAAGGGACTTTTGTCATATGCATTTAGTAGAACACTTCCATGCCTTGCTTTGCTATGTTAAGTTCCTGTAGCATGTTGATTTCGTGCTCTGAACATTGCTACCTGATGCTGTTTTCTGCCATGTCCTGTGTTTTTCACTAAGTCGGTGAACCTGTTATCTTTTGTACTTTTGCCATACTTGTTTGAGCTTGATATGTTGTGATCTAGCCATAGATCAGTGTTCATCTTTTGTCAAGAATCTCCTGTATATTACTGTCATATGCTTTGTTGCTATGTTGGAGTGCTGTAGCATTACTGCTTGTTGCATTTTAAGTGATATCATGCTGTTAATCGCAGATTCGTGTCATTCTTGTTTTGCTTGCCATTTGCAAACCGTGCATCCGTTTCCGGTGATCCTTATATCGATTTCGACCGAAATCATCTCATCTTTCCAGTGGCATGATTGGTTTGCCAAGTTACTGCCTTGTTCATCATTTTCCTTCTGGAGCACGCATATGCATCGCATATCATATCTCGCATATTATACATGTTTTGCATCATGTTGCTTGTGCATTTCTCGTGGTTGATTGTGGTTCCGTTTGTTTGTGTTCTTGTCTTGAGTAGATCCGGGAGACGAGTTCGTGAACGAGGAACCTGTTGAGTACGCTTATGAGGATCAAGCTTTCGACAACTCTGAGAACGTTGCAGGCAAGATGACCACCCCTCGAAATCACTTCTATCTTTGCTTTGCTAGTTGTTCGCTCTATTGCCATGCTACGCTACCTATCACTTGCTATATCATGTCTCCCATTTTGCCATGTCAGCCTCTAACCATCCTTTCCTAGCAAACCGTTGTTTGGCTAAGTTACCGCTTTTGCTCAGCCCCTCTTATAGCGTTGCTAGTTGCAGGTGAAGTTGAAGTTTGTTCCATGTCAGAACATGGATATGTTGGGATATCACAATATCTCTTATTTAATTAATGCACCTATATATTTTGGTAAAGGGTGGAAGGCTCGGCCTTATGCCTGGTGTTTTGTTCCACTCTTGCCGCCCTAGTTTCTGATATACCGGGATTATGTTCTTGAGTTTGCGTTCCTTACGCGGTCGGGTGATTTATGGGACCCCCTTGATAGTTCGCCTTGAATAAAACTCCTCCAGCAAGGCCCAACTTTGGTTTTACCATTTGCCGCCTAAGCCTTTCCCCCGGGTTTTCGCGAGCCTGGGGATCATCTTTATTTAAACCCCCAGGACAGTTTTCCTCTGAGTGCTGGTCCAAACTAGAGCCACTTGCAGCGCCACCTTGTGGAAACTCAAGGATTGGTTTTAGCTGTACGTAGTGTTCATCCGGTGTGCCCAGAGAACGAGATATGTGCAGCTCCTATCGGGATTTGTCGGCACATTCGGGCGGCTTTGCTGGTCTTGTTTTACCATTGTCGAAATGTCTTGTAAACCGGGATTCCGAGACTGATCGGGTCTTTCCGGGAGAAGGTTTATCCTTCGTTGACCGTGAGAGCTTATGATGGGCTAAGTTGGGACACCCCTGCAGGGTATTATCTTTCGAAAGCCGTGCCCGCGGTTATGAGCCAGATGGGAATTTGTTAATGTCCAGTTGTAGAGAACTTGTCACTTGACCCATTTAAAATACATCAACTGCGTGCGTAGCCGTGATGGTCTCTTCTCGGCGGAGTCCGGGAAGTGAACACGGTCGGTGTTATGTATGACGTAAGTAGGAGTTCAGGATCACTTCTGGGTCATTGCTAGTTGACGACCGCTCCGTTGCTTCTCTTCTCGCTCTCTTTTGCGTATGTTAGCCACCATATATGCTTATTGCCGCTGCAGCACCACCTCATTACACCATCCTTTCCTTTAAGCTTAAATAGTCTTGATCTCGCGGGTGTGAGATTGCTGAGTCCTCGTGACTCACAGATTCTACCAAAACAGTTGCAGGTGCCGACGATGCCAGTGCAGATGATGGAGTTGATCTCAAGTGGGAGTTCGACGAGGAACGTGGTCGTTACTATGTGTCTTTTCCTGATGATCAGTAGTGGAGCCCAGTTGGGACGATCGGGGATCTAGCATTTGGGGTTATCTTATTTTCATCTGGATCTTGACCGTAGTCGGTCTATATGTTTGTATTTTGGATGATGTATGATTTATATTTATGTATTGTGTGAAGTGGAGATTCTAAGCCAACTCTTTATCCTATTCTTGTTCATTACATGGCATTGTCTGAAGATGACCCTTCTTGCGACAAAACCACTATGCGGTTATGCCTCTAAGTCGTGCCTCGACACGTGGGAGATATAGCCGCATTGTGGGCGTGACAAGTTGGTAATCAGAGCCATCCCCGACTTAGGAGCCCCCTGCTTGATCGAATCGCTGGCGTTGTTGAGTCTAGAATAAAAAATGTTTTGAGTCTTAGGATTATATATATCGGAGAGTAGGATTCTTTTTACTCCTCAGTCCCTTCGTCGCTCTGGTGAGGTCTCCTGACGTAGAAGTTTTGACTATTCTCTCCTCAAATTTCACTAAAAAATTTTTTAGGATCACGCGAGTATCTTGGAATCGTTCCGATGGTTTTGTGACGAGAACATTGTTCTTGGTGCCTCCTGACATTTAGGGGTTGTGGCAGTGTCCAGGGGAGTTGAGCTCCGAGGTGTTGTCGTCACAATTTTATAGTTGCAGTTCTGGAATACCTGAGTTTCGCCGACATCGAAATCTCTTTTATGCAGTTGTTGGTGAGATCACCTCGACGCCACCCAGTACTGGGGCGGGAGTTCGGGAGTATTGCCATAACTTGTATAACGGATGTTTTTCGAAGGTTGAGGTAAATGATTTCTGAAGGTTTCTTGGTTTTGTGTTGACGGATGGATACAGCTGGATCTAGGGATTGCTAGTTTGGGTGATATATTTTGTGTCCCCTATATCCCCAACACCAGATTGCATAACCAGAAAGTTTTGGGAGTTTATAAGTGGGAATTCAAGTAGCCTTAGGATATCTTTCCGACAGACGCATGATATGAGATTGGGGTTCGACGTCTAGTGGTCCACCTGTACACGGTTGGTTTTACAGTGGTCTCGTAGTGTCTTAAAGAGTCCATGGCTATGCCGACTCGGGGACGCTTCGTATGTCATGTGCACAGCCTTGTACATGATGGTGTTGTATGATTGAGGCCGTGTGGGCCCCACCACGAAAACTTCGGACGAAATCTCTATCATATGTTTGTTCCGGCTTATTCTGCAAGCCAATACTTTGTTTTGTTTTGTATTGTGGTATTCGAGTTGCTTCGAAGTCATATGTTGATTCCATATCTTTTTCAAGTGGCTTCTCAACTTATGGAAGTGTGATGATTTACTACGGAATTCATTTGTTCATCTTCGTTCGAATGTTTATTTGTGAAGACTATATGTTGCAATTTCTATCTGTTGATTCTACTTATCTATTTGTCTATCAAGATGCTAACAGATGTCACCCTCTTCAGGATGGCTCCGCCAACGCGTCAGAATCCGGATCGCAATGAAGGGAGTCAAGCGAACCCTCCGCCACCACCTCCGCCTCCGGAGGCATGGCAAGCTATCATGGCAGCCACCAACGCCAATGCTCAGATGATTCTGCAACTCTTGCAAGAACGTACTCAAGGGCAAGGCAATCAAGGCAATCAAGGTCAAGGCAACAATCAGCCTAACTTCGCTACCCTCAACCAGTTTCTTGCAAATCAGCCCAAGTCTTTCAGCTACTGTGCCGAGGCCACGGATGCCGATGATTGGATCGTGGACATCAACAAGCATTTTGAATGTAGCAATGTCAGGCCTGAGGACTATGTCAAGTTCGCTTCTTTCCAGCTCAAGGACCAAGCTGCTGATTGGTTTCAACAATACAAAGATTCCAGAGGAGGTCGTGTGATCACTTGGACTGACTTCTGTCGGGACTTCAAAGCGCACCACATTCCACAAAGTGTTGTTGAGAGCAAGCGTGAGGAGTTCCGCAATCTCAAGCAAGGCAACATGTCCGTGTATCAATACAACACCCAGTTTCAGAAACTTGCTCGCTTCGCTAAACAAGACGTTCCTGATGAGAGAAGCATGATCTATCACTTCAGAGGTGGCCTTAAAGAGGATCTGCAGTTAGCTCTCGTTCTTGTGGAGCCTACTCAGTTTGATCAATTCTACAATATGGCATTGAAGCAAGAGGCTGCTAAGCTCAAGTGTGAGGCTTCTAAGAAGAGAGTCAGAGACGTAGTTCAGTCTTCTTCTTCCTCACTTGTGACAGCTAAGCAACAGAAGTTCCGGTTGCCTCCTCCTCCTCCGTTTCGTCAGCCTTATCAGCAGAAGAACAAAGGTGGCCATGGTTCTTCCAACTCTTCCAACTCTGGCTATCAGAACAAGTCTCAGAATCAAGCTCCAAAGTCCAATGCTCCTTACCACCGTCCACTCTCAGAGGTGACTTGCAACAAGTGTCAGCAGAAAGGTCACTATGCTAACAAGTGCTTCAACCAAAGGCGCCTTCCTCCTCCTCCTCCTGTCAGATCTTCCAGCAATGCAGTGGTCAAGCATAATCCAAAGTCTGCAAAGGTGAACATGATGAATGCAGCTCAAGCGGAGGAATCTACTGATGTGATAATGGGTAATCTTCCTGTTAATGATATTCCTGCAAAAGTCTTGTTTGATACTGGTGCATCTATTTCTTTCATATCAAGACCTTTTGCATCCATGAACAATTTGCATACTGTTGATCTGCCTAAGCCGATAGCGGTTTCCTCTCCGGGATTATTCATGAATACCAAAATGATGGCTCCCGATGTTTCTATCAAGATGGGCAATTATAAATTTCCGTCTTCTCCAATGGTTCTTGGTGACTCGGATATTGATCTAATTCTCGGGATGGACTAGCTTTCTAAGCACAAGGCTCAACTTGATTGTGCTGCCAGGGAAATTCAATTGACACATTCTTCTATGGATGTCATCATTTATGCCGCTCGTGATGAAACCATTCGGTTTTTTTCTCTCAATGAGAAGGGCGAATTGAATGCCATCTCTCAAATTCCAGTCGTTTGTGAGTATCAAGATGTCTTTCCAGAAGAGCTTCCGGGTATGCCTCCTCATCGCACAGTTGAGTTCGTTATCGAACTAGAGCCTGGTACTGAACCCGTTTGCAAGCGTCCATACAAGCTTGGACCCAACGAGCTGAAGGAATTGAAGAAACAGCTCGATGAACAAGAGCGTCTGGGTTTGATCAGACCGAGTTCTTCTCCATGGGGTTGTGGTGTTCTTTTTGTCAAGAAGAAGGATGGCACGGACCGACTTTGTGTCGACTACCGTCCATTGAACAAGAAGACAATCAAGAACAAGTATCCACTTCCCAACATCAATGAGCTATTTGAGCAACTCAAAGGGGCTAAAGTATTCTCCAAGCTTGACCTTCGTATGGGTTATCATCAGATTCGCATTCGTGAAGAAGATATTCCCAAGACAGCATTCAGAACAAGCTTTGGTTCTTATGAATATATTGTCGTGTCTTTTGGCCTTGTCAATGCTCCTCCAGTGTTCTCTCGGATGATGAATTTCATCTTCAACCCCTATACCAATGAATTCATCCTGGTGTATCTCGATGATATCTTGGTCTTCTCCAAGAATAAGAAGGATCATGCCAAACATTTGCGATTGGTGCTCGACAAGCTCAGAGAGTATCAATTCTATGCGAAGTTCTCCAAATGTGAGTTTTGGCTTGATGAAGTTCTTTTTCTTGGTCACATCATCTCTCCCAAGGGCATCGCTGTTAACCCCGAGAAGGTGTCCGCAATTGTGAATTGGGAACCTCCTCAGAATGTCAAGCAGCTCCGCAGTTTTCTTGGTCTTCCAAGCTATTGCCGAAGATTCGTTGAGAATTTCTCCAAGATTGCAAAGCCTCTTTCCAACCTCCTCCAGAAGCATGTGAAGTATGTCTGGTCTCCTGAGTGTGACGTTGCTTTCAACACTCTCAAAGAGAAACTAGTCACAGCTCCTGTCTTAACTCCTCCTGATGAATCCAAGCCGTTTGAAGTTTTTTGTGATGCTTCTCTCCAAGGTCTCGGTGCTGTGTTAATGCAAGAGAAGAAAGTTGTGGCCTATACCTCTCGTCAGTTGCAGCCCAATGAGAAGAACTACCCCACTCACGATCTTGAGTTGGCGGCAGTTGTCCATGCATTAATAACGTGGAGACATCTCTTGTTGGGAAGACAAGTGGACTTTTTCACCGATCACAAGAGTCTCAAGTACATCTTCACTCAACCCAACCTCAACCTCAGGCTGACTCGATGGGTCGAAATGATTCAAGAGTACAATCCGAGTATTGAATATACTCCAGGCAAGGCCAATGTCATTGCAGATGCTTTAAGCAGGAAGGCTTATTGCAACAGCTTAATTCTCAAGCCATTCCAACCGGATCTTTGTGAAGCTTTCCGCAAGCTGAATCTCCAAGTTGTTCCTCAAGGCTTTCTTGCCAACCTCATAGTCTCTCCTACTTTGGAAGATCAAATTCGTGAGGCACAACTTCTTGATGCCATGGTGAAGAAGGTGAAACGTGGTATCGACAAGGGTCTTTCCAAATACAAGTGCTATCGCATTGATGACAGAGACACTTTATTCTTCGAGGACCGGATTGTGGTTCCTAAAGGTGATCTAAGGAAAGTCATTATGAACGAGGCACACAATTCTCTCCTGTCCATTCATCCTGGAAGTACAAATATGTACCATGACCTCAAGCAGTCGTATTGGTGGACTCGAATGAAGCGAGAAATTGCTCAATTCGTAAATGAATGTGATGTCTGTCGAAGAGTGAAAGGAGAACACCAACGACCAGCTGGTCTCCTCCAACCTCTTGCTATCCCAGAATGGAAATTTGATCATATCGAAATGGACTTCGTGACTGGATTTCCCAAGTCCAAGCGCGGAAATGATGCTATCTTCGTTGTCATTGACAAGCTTTCTAAAGTGGCTCATTTCCTTCCAATCAAAGGATCCATCACAGCAGCTCAGCTGGCAAAGCTTTACACCTCCAGAATTGTCTCCTTGCACGGCATTCCACAATTGATTTCTTCAGATCGTGGAAGCTTCTTCACCTCTAAATTCTGGGACTCCTTCCAGAAGGCCATGGGCACAAACATTCGCTTCAGCACAACTTTCCATCCTCAAACTAGTGGCCAAGTCGAGCGAGTCAATCAAATTCTTGAAGATATGCTCAGGGCTTGTGTCATTTCCTTTGGCATGAAATGGGAAGATTGTCTTCCATATGCTGAATTCTCCTACAACAACAGTTTCCAAGCGAGTTCGGGCAAGGCCCCATTCGAGATTCTCTATGGCAGAAAGTGCCGTACTCCTCTCAATTGGTCAGAGACTGGTGAACGCCAACTTCTTGGCAATGACTTAATCACAGAAGCCGAAGAAATGTGTAAAGTCATCCGTGATAATCTCAAAGCCGCGCAATCGCGCCAGAAGAGTTACTATTAATGTAAGCATCGTGATTTGGCTTTCGAGATCGGAGACCATGTCTACCTCCGCGTCTCTCCAATGAAAGGCACTCGTCGCTTCGGTATCAAAGGGAAGCTTGCCCCTAGATACGTGGGTCCTTTCAAGATCATTGGCAAAAGAGGCGACCTCGCCTATCAACTTGAGCTTCCTTCCAACTTTGCGAACGTGCACGATGTGTTCCACGTGTCACAGCTCCGCAAGTGCTTCAAGACGCCTGAGCGCACTATCAACTTCGAAGAGATTGACCTCCAAGAAGATTTGTATTATCATGAGCACCCCGTTGCTATTCTTGAAGAAACCGAGCGCAAGACTCGCAACAAGTCAATCAAATTCCTGAAAGTGAAGTGGTCGCACCATTCCGACCGGGAAGCCACCTGGGAACGCGAGGACCATCTCCGTTCCGAATATCCGGAGTTCTTTCAGTCCTAGATCTCGAGACGAGATCCTCTCGTAGTGGTGGAGTGTTGTAACACCCCGCATGTAACCTGCCATATTTGTAACTCCGACTCTTGCCATTTTCGGCTATGTGTTATGATATTCCCTCCGTGGTCGGGTTTTGTCTTTCGTTTTGCATTTTGTCATGTCATGCATTTTCATATCATGTCATCATGTGCATTGCATTTACATACGTGTTCGTCTCTTGCATCCGAGCATTTTCCCCGTTGTCCGTTTTGCAATCCGGCGCTCCTATCTCCTCCGGTGCTCCCCTCTTGTTTTCTTTCGTGTGCGGGTGTCAAACATTCTCGGAATGGACCGAGGCTTGTCAAGTGGGCTTATTATACCACCCGGAGACCACCGGTCAAGTTTCGTTCCATTTGGAGGTCGTTTGGTACTCCAACGGTTAACTGGGCATCCGCAATGTCCATTTGTGTGTTGCAGCAAAACCCCCTCAAAACCAGCCCAAAACCCACCAAACTCTCTTCCATGTTGTAGGTCGTTCGATCACGATCGTGTGGGCGAAAACCGCACCTCATTTGGACTCTCGTAACTCCCTCTACCTATTTATATGTGACCCTCCCGAAAAACGAAACGCAGTCAAACCCTAGCCCTCGTCGCACTCCGCCGCCGGACACGTCCGGGCGGAGCCGGACGCGTCCGCCTCCACCGCCGCCGCCAGGTGGCGCGCCTCCGTACGTCGCCGCTGCCGAGGCCCGCCGGCCCGCCCGCGGCCCTCCCGGCCCCGAGCGCCCCGCCGCCTCCTCCACGCGACCCGCCGCCGTCCCGCCGCCGCACCGGCGACCGCTCACCGGCGAGCTCGCCGCCGCCGCCGCCCGAGGCGCCGCGCCTCCCCTCCTCCTCCGGCCGCAGCTCGGGCCCCGCCGCCTCCTCCCTCCGCCGGAGTCCGCCGCCTCCTTCTTCTCCTCCCGTCGCCGGCGAGCGCCACGGGAGCGACGAGCCCGACCTCGACGAGCTCGCCAGATCCGATCCGCCACTGTACAGTTGACTTTCTCGCCCCCCCTAATTTTCTCCAAGTCATGATTTTCGTACAACATATGCTCATGTTCCTCTTTGCATAACTCCTCGCATGTAGCTCCGATTCACGCGTGTAATTTGTCAAATTGTTCGTCTCGTGATGCTCTTCATTTTGTTCAATTGCAACATGTTCATTAGAGGTCATCTTGATGCCCAAATCTCTGTTGGAAGAGGGCTAGTTGCTGTTATCTGCTGGTTCTTAGCAGAACTTGGTGATTTGTCATTTTTGTATCATTTAATCTGTGCCTCTTATGGGCATGAGCTCTACATGTGTTTTGTTGTATGACATGCCATCTTTCCAAGGGTGTATGCCATGTATTTTTGTGATCTCTGTGGTGACTAGCACAAGCATGCAAAGTAGGCTCTGTAATGTTTCTGATTCCAAGGGTGTATGCCATGTCAGTCTGCTGTTATTTTGTTGCCATGTAAACTTGATGCTACAGAGAGATCCATGCATATTTTGGAGATGTTCAGTAAGGATGTTTTGTAAATATTGCTGTAATTGATCCATTCCTGACATTTTTTGCAATTATGGAGTGCCATAGCATGAATCAATCTTGCTCTACTTTTGCTATAAAATATTTCTGACAGATTCTTAACATGATATGCAATCTTGCCATGCTTATTGTAGTTGATCCATTCATGCTATGCTTTTGTTCTTTCCATGGATAGCTTCATAAACATGCCTTTTTGCTGTAGGTATACTTGTTTTGTCATGAATGCCTTTGTGGTGAGTGCATCAAGCTCACAAACATGTCCTCATATTATTGTTTCTGCCATGCTCTGTTTTCTGCAAAGTCTGAAACCTGATAACGAAACTTGCTATGTTTACATGCTTGCCATCATATCTTCTGTTCCTCTTTGGCTTATGGTCAGTAAGGGACTTTTTTCATATGCATTTAGTAGAACACTTCCATGCCTTTTTTTGCTATGTTAAGTTCATGTAGCATGTTGATTTCGTGCTCTGAACATTGCTACCTGATGCTCTCTTCTGCCATGTCCTGTTTTTCACTAAGTCTGTGAACCTGTTATCTTTTGTACTTTTGCCATGCTTGTTTGAGCTTGATATGTTGTGATCTAGCCATAGATCAGTGTTCATCTTTTGTCAAGCATCTCCTGTATATTACTTTCATATGCTTTGTTGCTATGTTGGAGTGTTGTAGCATTACTGCTTGTTGCATTTTAAGTGATATCATGCTGTTAATCGCAGATTCGTGTCATTCTTGTTTTGCTTGCCATTTGCAAACCGTGCATCCGTTTCCGGTGATCCTTATATCGATTTCGACCGAAATCATCTCATCTTTCCAGTGGCATGCTTGGTTTGCCAAGTTACTGCCTTGTTCATCATTTTCCTTCCGGAGCACGCATATGCATCGCATATCATATCTCGCATATCATGCATGTTTTGCATCATGTTGCTTGTGCATTTCTCGTGGTTGATTGTGGTTCCGTTTGTTTGTGTTCTTGTCTTGGGTAGAGCCAGGAGACGAGTTCGTGAACGAGGAACCTGTTGAGTACGCTTACGAGGATCAAGCTTTCGACAACTCTGAGAACCTTGCAGGCAAGATGACCACCCCTCGAAATCACTTCTATCTTTGCTTTGCTAGTTGTTCGCTCTATTGCCATGCTGCTCTACCTATCACTTGCTATATCATGTCTCCCATTTTGCCATGTCAGCCTCTAACCATCCTTTCCTAGCAAACCGTTGTTTGGCTAAGTTACCGCTTTTGCTCAGCCCCTCTTATAGCGTTGCTAGTTGCAGGTGAAGTTGAGGTTTGTTCCATGTCGGAACATGGATATGTTGGGATATCACAATATCTCTTATTTAATTAATGCATCTATATATTTTGGTAAAGGGTGGAAGGCTCGGCCTTATGCCTGGTGTTTTGTTCCACTCTTGCCGCCCTAGTTTCTGATATACCGGGATTATGTTCGTTGAGTTTGCGTTCCTTACGCGGTCGGGTGATTTATGGGACCCCCTTGATAGTTCGCCTTGAATAAAACTCCTCCAGCAAGGCCCAACTTTGGTTTTACCATTTGCCGCCAAAGCCTTTCCCCCGGGTTTTCGCGAGCCTGAGGGTCATCTTTATTTAAACCCCCGGGCCAGTGTTCCTCTGAGTGCTGGTCCAAACTAGAGCCACTTGCAGCGCCACCTTGTGGAAACTCGAGGATTGGTTTTAGCTGTACGTAGTGTTCATCCGGTGTGCCCTGAGAACGAGATATGTGCAGCTCCTATCGGGATTTGTCGGCACATTCGGGCGGCTTTGCTGGTCTTGTTTTACCATTGTCGAAATGTCTTGTAAACTGGGATTCCGAGACTGATCGGGTCTTTCCGGGAGAAGGTTTATCCTTCGTTGACCGTGAGAGCTTATGATGGGCTAAGTTGGGACACCCCTGCAGGGTATTATCTTTCGAAAGCCGTGGCCGCGGTTATGAGGCAGATGGGAATTTGTTAATGTCCGATTGTAGAGAACTTGTCACTTGACCCATTTAAAATACATCAACTGCGTGTATAGCCGTGATGGTCTCTTCTTGGCGGAGTCCGGGATGTGAACACGGTCTGTGTTATGTATGACGTAAGTAGGAGTTCAGGATCACTTCTTGGTCATTGCTAGTTGACGACCGCTCCGTTGCTTCTCTTCTCGCTCTCTTTTGCGTATGTTAGCCACCATATATGCTTATTGCGGCTGCAGCTCCACCTCATTACACCATCCTTTCCTTTAAGCTTAAATAGTCTTGATCTCGCGGGTGTGAGATTGCTGAGTCCTCATGACTCACAGATTCTACCAAAACAGTTGCAGGTGCCGACGATGCCAGTGCAGATGATGGCGTCGATCTCAAGTGGGAGTTCGACGAGGAACGTGGTCGTTACTATGTGTCTTTTCCTGATGTTCAGTAGTGGAGCCCAGTTGGGACGATCGGGGATCTAGCATTTGGGTTTATCTTATTTTCATCTAGATCTTGATCGTAGTCGGTCTATATGTTTGTATTTTGGATGATGTATGATTTATATTTATGTATTGTGTGAAGTGGCGATTGTAAGCCAACTCTTTATCCCATTCTTGTTCATTACATGGGATTGTGTGAAGATGACGCTTCTTGCGACAAAACCACTATGCGGTTATGCCTCTAAGTCGTGCCTCGACACGTGGGAGATATAGCCGCATCGTGGGCGTGACAGAGCGACACCCCGGCCGGATCTCCTTGCAGATGGAACCCGAATAGGCGATAAACCTGGACTAGAGTCTTGTGTGGTTAGTCAGGTCGTGGCCGACACCCTCGCCAGGCTTCCGCTTGAAGGTTGTCGAGGTACATGACGTGTACATGGCGGTAAGTGGCGAGAGCGTGTGTGAAGCAGTACACCCCTGCAGGGTTATCATGATCTATTCGAATAGCCGTGTCCTCGGTTATGGACTTCTTGGATGCTTTCGTGGTACATAGACAACTTGAAGTGGATACTCTAAAATGCTCAAGATAAGTGTGAGTGCTATGGATGGCTTCTCGTAGTGAGACGGGAATGAATCCATATTGGTGTATTGAGGTGGTGATTAGTGGACTCGTGTGCGCCTTCTTACCTCAAAGAAGTTTCTCGTAGTCGTAGAACAGGATAGCCACTGAGTCAAAGCTGGCTTGCTGCAACTAAACCCCACACTACCTTCTTGATACAAATGCATGTATGATAGGATCTGATTTAAGTCTTTCTGAGTACCTTTGTACTCATGTTGCTTTATTTATGTTTTTTGCAGCGGAGACTTCAGTCTTAGTAGTAGTTCCGCCTGGACTTCGACGAGTAGCTTGTACCTCAGCTACGATCTTGTACCCTTGGGAGGGGCTTGTAGATAGTCAGGCTTCTCAGTCTTTTCTTTTGTAGTTGTCTGTATTCAGACATGTAATGCTTCCGTTGCTTGTATGCTCTGAATGATGGGTCATGTGACCCCTGTTTGTACTTAATGCTTTGTGGCTCGTCTGGGCCTTTTATCTATATGAGTTTGCGTTATGTTGTGATGCCATGTTGTACAGCACATACTTGCATGTTATGCGTACGTGTAACGTGTATTGCTATGTGTGGGATCCGACAACCTAGTTGTCTATCCTTGGTAGCCTCTCTTATGGGGAAATGTAGTCTAGTGCTTCCACCGAGCCATGGTAGTCCGCTACAGCCCGGTTTACCGGAGTCCTGCTAGCCCAGCATTACTGCTCCGGAACACTTAGACTGGCCGGCATGTGATTCACTTTGTTCCTGTGTCTGTCCCTTCGGGGAAATGTCACGTGGTGACATCCGGAGTCCTGCCTAGCCTGCTACAACCCAGTTTACCGGAGTCCTGTTAGCCCAGTTGCTACAGCCCGGATTCACACGCTGCTGACCGACATGCTCGATGTTGTTTCATGTATGCCTGTCCCCGTAAGTTAGTGCCACTTTGGGTTCACGACTAGTCATCTCGGCCCGGGTTCTTTGTCATATGGATGCTAGTGACACTATCATATACGTGAGCCAAAAGGCCCAAACGGTCCCGGGCCATGGTAAGGCGACACCCGTGGGAATACCGTGCGTGAGGCCGCAAAGTGATATGAGGTGTTACAGGCTAGATCGGTGTGACCTAGAATCGGGGTCCCGACAGTGCTAAGGAGGAAAGCGCAGGCGAGGAGTACCGAGGCATCAGGCAAAGGTTTCCATATCGGTGGAACGAGACCGAGACGAGTAGGACGGCAGGACGGAGGTCACCGTGGAGCCCAAGACGGCGTCACCACCAGAGCCTTTGGCAGGAGAAGACCACCTTTAGTCAGGATAGCTTGTACTACCTGTCCCCTTCAAATTGGCCGTTGTTGGCTCCCTTCCCACTGAATATTTGGGGAGAGGACCAGGGCCTCTATAAATAGGACTAGCCACCACAGTAGGAGGCAACTCGGCTAGAACTCACCTCAAACTGATAGAGATCATCCTCACACTCACCAAGCACAAGAACACGTCACCTCAGGAGGCTGTTCTTCCCCTTGTACTGTTCATCCTCTCCGGAGAGGCAACCCACCACACCACACTGGAGTAGGGCTTACACCACAACGGTCGCCCGAACCAGTATAAATCTTGTGTCTCTTGTGTTGCGAGTTTTCCATGCTAGGCTTTGAGATCGCGGTGAGGTTGAGGGCGAGATTAGGTAGGGGGAGATCTTCGTGCGCACCCCAGTGTTCGAACCTCAAGGGTTTGGCCGGAACCCGAAACCCGACAGATGTTCAGGTACCTAGTGACTTCCTTCAAATGTCTCCCGAAAGGTGTGTCTTCATCCGGTTGTGCAAACTTGTTCCTTGAGTCCGCCATCCTATAGAGTAGAAAATGGAGAGGAGTCTGAAATGAGTAGAGAAGAGTGACCTATGGCTCATCTTAGTGGTCGTGTCCTACATTTAGCGTCTGCTCTGATACCATCTTGTAGCGATCCAACCTCAAACGGTCGAATCTCTGTGCTTAAGTGTCATCCCTGGATCAGTAATGCTGACACACACAGTACTTTAATGATTTATAACAGAGTAGCAATCACACACTTATTACATTGATAGTCTCAAGAGAGAACTTATGACAATAAATATGGCTTAAGGCCATCTAAATAAGATAACAGCGGAAGGCTTGGAAGATAAAGTGAGTCCATCAACTCCAACGGCATAGCTGAGTGCACGACAACGACCTAGCGTGCAGCCCGAAACAGGTCAGCACAGGGAATATGCTGGCAATGTAACACAGTAGAGCAATGAACAAGATAACTGCTATCACTACATGCATATATGGCTGGTGGCGGCTCTATGGTAATAATGTTTTGCGTAAAGCCAATTTTTCCCTTTAACAAAGGTATATATTTCATTTAACTATCATGGTAGTTGTTAAACATTGAGAAGGTTCCTCCAACTCAATCCCAATTAAGCAGTATTAATAACTCAACAAATTAGATCAACATGATAATCCAAGAACCAGATACTCAAGATGTCCATAACCGGGGACACGGCTAACTATGATTACTTTGTACACTCTGCAGAGGTTTGCGCACTTTTCCCCACAAGACTCGATCTCCTCCGTTGGATTTCTCGCACTACATGGTGTTTGAGAAACGGATGACCGAGACACAGTCTTTCAGAAACATTAACACTTTACTCTGGGTGGACAGTTACACCTACTTTCCCCTACATCTGCTAGCCCACCACTGAAAGAGGTCATGCAACATACTCAGCTATTCTAGAGCCCATAATAGCTTGTGGCTGCACACGGAAGTTTCTAGCATGAATAATCTTATGATCCCTTTTAGTCTGGGTGGCGAACCATAGGATGATCACACGGGTACTCCGGGATATCCTAGGACAACACTGGATTCTCCAGGTGCTCGCAACCAATCCACCCAGATGTGTATTTAAGTAGCCACCTTAGGTTAACCATTAATTAACAACCTCACATCTGTAATGGAATACACTCAAACCCAAATCCACGTCTACGAGCATAGCATGGCAATATAAGCATAACGTAGAAGTAACTCCCAAGGGTTTGATAATAAAAGGGCAATAGGTTCTACCTCATCATCTACTTCCCAAAACCCACATGTTAAGAGATCCTACTCATGCAATGTTTGAGGGTTGAAACTAATGCATAAAAACTGGGTATGAAAAGAGTATGATCAATGTGTTACTTGCCTTGCTGACGATCTGCAAACCCTAGAGACTCGTAGTAGCACGCTTCACACTTCAGAATTCTATGGCAAACAAACAACAGCTTACATAATCACTCAAGCAAATATGCACAGGTAAAACTCAAATAAGAAGATCAAAACTGAAAGTTCATTTGAAGAGATTCGATCTGCAAAAAGAATCAATCGAATCGGAGCTACGGATCTGAAACTACGGTCAACAGAACTTTGAAATCAAATCTTCTTGAAACCAAATTTTAAATTGTCAAAACCTTCTTGAAGTTGATTAAACAGAAAGAGGGGCTCGAGACGAAGATTTTGGCGTTGGTTTCACTGGATTTGGACAAACGGTTTAGAAACGGCGAGGGTTTGAAGATCAGGGGCTAATCTGCAATAAAAATAATCGCGGATAAGTCCCTGGCCGAAAAAAAAGAAAAGACTAAAGAATGAACGTTCGCTGTCTGAACCTAACCGGCGAACAACGTTCGTTAAAATGAACGAACGGATGAATGTCCGCTAAATAAAATAAACCGACGAAAACCGATCAAAGAAATTAAAGCGGAAAACTAAAAAAAACAGGGTTTAGCCGAGAAAAACCGACCGGTCAAATGGGGTCAACGGCGGCGGCTCCGGCGAGATCCGCGGCGGCGGCGAAGGCGTTCGACGGCGTCGGACGGCGGCGGGGCACGGCGCGGCAGCGGCGAGGCGGCGGGCGGCTCCGGCGGCGAGGCGATGCGGCGGCGCGGGCGAGGGCAGGCGGCGGCGCGGCGGCTTGGGGCTCCAGGGGGTGGCTTTTAAAGGGGGCGGGCAGTGGCGTTGCTTTGGAAGGGGGCTGGCTGGGACTCCCCTCGGCGTCCGTGTGCGGCACGACTTGCGGGGAGGCGGCGGTGGCGCTGGGCTTCGGCCCGTTTGGTTGCGCCGTTGGCCCAGTCGGGCGCGCGACTTAAAAAAAACAATTCCGCCGAAAAGGAAAAATCCTAAAGAAATATAAATAAAGTTCTAAAAATACCAAAAACAATTTTCACCGTCTAAATAAAATATTTAGAGCAAAGTGAACATTTTCTTGGCCTAAAAATGCAATTTTGAAAAATCTATATTTTTCTAATTCAAATAAAATAGCACTAAAAATCCACATAAATTTGTTTATTTGATTTGAACATTTTTCCTCCAGTATTTCTTTTATTTTGGAGAAGTCATATTATCTCCTCTCATTTATTTTTATATTGGAAATATTATTCTGAGAGAAAAAATAATTAAAACCAAAATGATCCTGTTTTTAATATATGAGAAAAATTCAAATATGAAAAGAAAAGAAATCCCCAACTCTCTCCGTGGGTCCTTGAGTTGCTTAGGATTTTTAGGATCGCAAAGAAAAAGGCAACAAAATATGATATGCATATGATGACCTATGTATAACATTCCAAATTGAAAACTTGGGATGTTACAGTCGCGGCCCGAACCTGGATAAACCCCCCGCGTTGATCTTCTAAACCCGCTCTTTCCACAACCCCGCGCCCGCGAACCGTAGAAGGGATTCCCCGTGTTCCCATAGGTGTCGTTTCCGCCGACAGGTTCGATGCTTAGTCTCTTGGACAGTACAGTCTCCCTTCCTTTCCTTATTCAACCCAGACGTGGATTAGTCTGCATGAAGTAGGGTTTCCTTTAATAGTGAAAGTTAAGGTTTTCGTCTGCATGACCAGCAGAGCAGAGGATAGCAAATTGGGATTATGGTGGAGTGGAAAAAGATCCAAATGCAGCTACCTGGCAGATGGGGCAATAGAACAAGGGTATGGTTCGAAAAGAGGTAGCATACCTGAGGGTTGGCGGGAAGTTGCTTCGCTCGAGGTCGTCGTCCTCCGCACACGCTACGACAACGAGCTTGGGGAAGGAGGCCATCCTGCGCAGGCGCTAGGTCTGAGAGGACGGCCTTGTCGTCAGTGTGTGACCTCGCTCGCCGACGACAACTGTGTCAACACTGCATGTCCTTTTCTTCCCCGATGGATCTGTGACCACCGGTGAGGAGGGAGAGAGAGGCCGTCTTTTTAGATCTGGAGAGAGGGTGATAGTGTGAGAAGCAAGTGGGCAGCCCTTAGCAAGAAAGCACTGAAGCTCCAGCCTATATATATTGTTTATACTACTAGTACTAGAGGTGGAGTAGTGGTAGAGTAGTTTATACTTTCTCTGCATACAGTAGCAGTTCGTCGTGCTTCAAAACTGAACGGCACACCATTAAAAAGTATAAGGTCGATAACTAATGCGGCACCTCGGGCCAACGCGGCCAGATCACATTTTGCACGAGAAATTACACACCATGTTTCGTTGACATGTGGTCCCGTTCCCACATGTCAGTGAGACGACGGCGAGTCCTTTTGTACAATTTCTGAACAGACGTCTATGTAGGCCGGGGCACCTCTTCGTGTACCGTGGCAACCGTCCACCGACTCTTCGCCTTTCCCTCTCGATTTGGAACTACTTTCGCATGCTCTTCCTCCCTCCTCCATTTGCCTTCACCCTTCCTTCTGCCATTGTTCGATCGTCTTCTCCATGGAGGGAACAGGCTGGAAACGACCCCGTTATTCTTGCCCCGATCTGAAAGATGACGTGGTGGAGGAACTCATTGATCGGTGCGACGTCATCACCTGGCTAGCATGGCAAGTTCGTTCAAGAACATTCTTGACTCAACTAATAACATCATTACATGGAACCCGAGGGTCCAGGAGCAGTTTGATCTCCCCTATCTTCTTCACCGTGAACCTGGTCACTGGTGCGTGGACGACGCATGCCTCGCCTTGTGCAAGTTGATGTCGCTTGATAATGATATGTGTGATGTTAAGATGCCATCGCTTTAGGGTAAGGCTTGGGCAGGCGCAAATGGAGATTGGGTTGTTTATATTGGGTGCAACTACGAGTGGGAACTTGTGGATGTGTACACTCGTCACCGGGTTCCACTTCCAAAAATCTCAGACTGCCCAGAGGTTGAGCACACCGGTATTCTATGTACATTCAACTACGATCATGGTGACTGTCGTCTATAGAAGATAGCAATTTGTCGAGTTCCCGAATGCTCTTGGGGTTATAGGAATGCTTGTGTTGTCGCTATCTTCGACAAGCTTGTTGCCGTCCTTCATGGGTCGACTCGATGGATATTGCTGAAAAATCAGTTTCTATACACGGATGAGTACTGTGATGCAATTCAATACGAGGGTCTTGTGTTTGCTGCCACCACTCGTGGCACTGTTTTTGCATGGAATCCTTATGCTTTCGGTACGTTTGTCTTCCACCGTAATTATAATTGTTTCATCCACATGCATGCGGGTTAGTTAGTTTCCCTTAACTAATTAACCTTCTTGTCTTTCCAAGGTGCTGTGAAAATTCCACCACCTATACTTGAAAATTTTTATAAGAAAGGGGGAGATGACGATGATGATGATCACGAGCACGAGGACCAATATACTCAGTGGCGCCTGGCAACTTATTCCGATGGATCACCTCTTCTTGTCTGTATACAGGGCACTGCTGATGTTACTAAGGAAGCAGGTGTTGTCTCCCATGGTCGCACTCTCCGGGCCTATTCCAACACCCGTTGTAGGGTATTCGGGATGGATACTACTGTGCTAGGGCCAACACCTTCTCCCTGGTTTAGTATTAATACTCTTGGAGGAAATGCGCTCTTCCTTGGACAAAAGTATCCAATGATGGTGAAAGGCGATCCAACTGCTGTTGACACAACATTACTACCATTTATGAGAAGCAACTGTATCTATACCTCGGACATTGCTATGGTTCCCTACCGTGGCTATCACAATATGCGTCCTGACATAGGCCGCTTCAGCCTGGATGATCAGTCCTACGTTTGTCTCGAGATAGACAGTAGCTGCCCCTTCCCAGTGAATCACTTCTGGTTCAAAGCAAGCATTTCTAATGCCGAGGATTGGTTGAGCTGAAGTTCATTTCATTGCTTGTTATTTGTTGTGTGATGAAAACTTTAGTATTTACTAGAATGTATCATCGTTGTCGTTGTTGTTGTGGGTTCATGACCTATTGTATGTAATAAAATGATATGCATGTGATAAACTTACTAAATTTATGAATGGCTTTCGAGTCGCTTCTCTGAGTGGGTGCTGCGATGAGGCAAAAAATATTTTCCGAATACATAATTGTACGTGCATTGCAACAGGTTATCGAATGAGTCCAGTCAACAATAGTACTACTAATATTTGTACTAGCTTCACATGCTTCGCGCGTCGGGCGGGTGTTTTTACTGTAGCTACGAATCCCATCATCCTAGGTCATCGGATGAGTCCAGTAGAAATTGTATTCTAATGTTTGGGTTCAAACTTTCAAAACTGCTGCACTATCTCTACGTCTACGTATACGTAATACACCAAGTTTTAAACTTGAGACCAGCCACCCACCCTCACAAAGAACACTTTTTAACCTAGCACATACTTCAGGAAATTTGGCCACAGTGTGAGGTGGGCCATATGTTAATGTGTTCGCTATACGTAACCAGCACCTCGAATCCTCGATATATGTAGCAGGGTGGCATGGGCCAGAACAAGCATGCACGTCTAGGAGTACGGCACACGCCACCAGCACGACTTCCATCTGACACCATATTTCTTGGAGTCTGTGCTATAGCTATCTCTTCAACCTTGTCGTTTCTCTAACTCAGCCATGGCACGGCGGGCGGGGTGGGGGTTTGTCGATAGTCGGTTTCCTCAACTGCGGTCCCACTTGTAAGGCCAACTACAACGCACGACCGCAAACGGACCTCCGTTTTGCCCGGATTCTGTCTGTTTGGGTAGGGCAATGGGGTCGTGTCCGGGCCATTTCTCGGATGCGGTGGTCGTGCGCCCAATGCGCGGACGCATCCCGGCTGCGTACATTTTTCTTTGCAAACACATATCTTTTTTTCATCATTTGATTTTTGGTACATGGGAATACATCACCGAACTTTGACTAGAAAGGCAATACCAAAGAAAACAAGAACCACAAGAATACATTTTAGAAGATATCCAACTTCCATAACTGCTCCTGTAAGTTGGATTAGTGCCTTCTCCATGCATTCATTGATGATCTGCGGAGGCTTGATCTTGCGTGCTTGTTTCTTCTTCGAGTGTAAAGAAGTAGACGTTACTTCCTCGCATCTAGTCTCATGTCTAGCCTCTATTCTATCAACAAGTGCACTAGTCTCATCTCTAGCCTCTATGCTAGCTAAAAGTGCTAGAACATCTACTAAATTGCGCTCTATCAATATATCGATGTACTCTTCTTCCCAATACCAAAACTTGCATCCATTCTACACAATAAAATTTTAAGTTAGCACAACTAGTCTAATCCGAGAGCACAACCGAAGCTAAAGTAGTACATACCCCATCGGTTGAGCACTTGATGAACACCCATCCGGGATGTTCCGGTGTTGTAGACACGCGGCGCAAGACCTTCTTTGGGCAGTCGTCGCACGTAATGAGTGGCAACGGTGCGCCATTCATGTATCTGTCGGCGGACCGCCGACGGTGTACATCCATGCGGCTAGAGGAGGAATTAGTACCTGCATGCGGCCTTGCGGCCTTGCCGGGGCCTTCCGGCCTAGTCCCCGACCAGTCCATGGCGCGACGCGGCCTCCCATAGCCGGGCGAGCTCAAGCCCGACCGGATCCGCTCCAAATCCGGCCGCCGGGTGTGCAAAACACATAGCCGTGTTTGGGTAGCTCCGAGGTGTCGACGAAAAGGGGGCTGAGCGAGCGCGAGTCCGAGCTGCACGCGCTGGAGTTAGCCTAGCGGCGTGGCGGACCAACCGTGTGGGGGTGCGAAGTGGCTTCGCTCGTGTGGGGGATGGAAGCCATCCCGCACGGGCGCTAGGTCTGACAGGACGGCCTTGTCGTCAGTGTGTGACCTCTATGGCAACCGTCCGCTCCCCACTAGCATCTTCGTTGACATGTGGTCCCGTTCCAACATGTCAGTGAGACGATGGCGAGTCCTTTTGTACAATTTCCGAATGGACGTCTATGTAGGCTGGGGTGCCTCTACGTGTATCGCGGCTACCGGCAACCGACTCTTCGCCTTTCCCTCTCGATTTGCAACTGTTGTCGCACGCTCTTCCTCCCTCCTCCATTTGCCTTCACCCTTCCTTCTGCCATTTTTCGATCGTCTTCTCCATGGAGGGAACATACCAGAAACGACCCCGTTATTCTTGCCCCGATCTGAATGATGACGTGGTGAAGGAACTCATTTATCGGTGCGACGCCATCACCTCAGCTAGCATGGCAGGTTCATTCAAGACCATTCTTGACTCAACTAATAACATCATTACAACGAACCCAAGGGTCCAGGAGCGGTTTGATCTCCCCTATCTTCTTCACCGTGACCCTGCTCACTGGCGCGCGGACGACGGAGGCCTCGCCTTGTACAAGTTGGTGCCGCTTGATAATGATACATGTGATGTTAAGATGCCGTCGCTTGAGGGTAAGGCTTGGGCAGGCGCAAATGGAGATTGGGTTGTTTATATTGGGTACAACTGCGAGTGGGAACTTGTGAATGTGTACACTTGTCACCGGGTTCCACTTCCAAAAATCTCAGACTGCCTAGAGGTTGAGCACATCGGTTATGACCGTACTTTCAACTACGGTCATGGTGACTGTCGTCTATAGAAGATATCAATTTGTCAAGTTCCCGACCGCTCTTGGGATTTAATGGAATATGTAGTTGATGCTATCTTCGACAAGCTTTTTGATTTCCTTCATAGTTCGACTAGATGGATATTGCTCAAAAATCAGTTTCTATACAAGGACAAGTACTGTGATGCAATTCAATACGACGGTCTTGTGTTTGCTGCCACCACTCGTGGCACTGTTTTTGCATGGAATCCTTATGCTCTCTCTCCCACGCAAGTGTTTTGTCATTGCGCAAGTTAATTTGGCACCGGAGCAAAGTAGGTGATCCAGATTGGGGAACCAGGTGAGCAATGGAGGGGTATCGATGCCAAATGCATCACAAGTGAATTTGGCACGTGTTTTGGCCTACATAGTGGAGGGAAGTTATAGCCCACTTTTGTACTAAATCGTATTTAGTGTAAAATTTTAACCATAGATTTACCTAAGATGCCAAGATGGCGGATTCAGGCATATTGTTTTTCTACTTTGTAAGGTCCTCGAGAATAATCAATAAAATGGCCGCATGCATCTCCTAGATGCAGAGGCCGGGGGTCATCCTCCTTTTTCTAAAAAAATAGATTTACCTAAGAAAATGCCAATGCATGTCACCATAAATTATACAATTTGAACTTCTATTCAAATATGAATCGAACGATATAATTTTCAGTGACATGCATTAACATTTTGTCTGTTAAATCTATCGTCAAATTTTGATACTACAAAATAGGAAGAGTAAACCAGGACGGAGGTAGTACTTGCTCTTAGGGTAACCATAGAGTTACTAGTCTAAGTTACTTTCCACTATGACTAGCCTAGGCTACTATAGTAGTACAACAAACAAACGATGCAAGTGATCACGTGAGAAAAAATACTAATAACATTTATTCCGGTGCAGTGCGTAGATGCAGTTTTGAACACTACACTTGTCATCGTAATTTGGGAAAATTATGAAAAAATTGAGGTACGTTGTGATTATTGTTTACTAATAGGAAAGAAGTTTCACCTCGATGAGTAGCTCATCCGTGCACGGAAAGCATGTAAGGAATCCAACAACTTGATCCAGATTGGGGCCGATAGATTTTATTGCCAAGATCTTCACTGTGCGCATAGACTGGGTGAAGCTTGTGGGAATCATTTTCTGGAAGACGGTCGTAAATACATCAAGAAGAAATTTAGAAATGTGAATTTCATGAAGACGGAGAAGAAGATGAGTGTTGTACCTAAACGATTACGGATCCAATAAAGAGTTCGGAGAATTTGGCAAACGGGTACACCAACGCTATCAATTTCGGCGCGTTAATGACCCTGATTTTTGTTCGACCTTCTAGCTCATATGCAAGCAATCTCTCAAGGAAAGGCTCATTCTTAATGACCATAATGTGGAACAGCTGGAGTGATCTCTTCCCAATTGATGTCTTGTTGTGGGGCCATCAAGACACATAAATTCATGGAAGATTCATCGAGGCGATGTGGAGGCTAATGAACCCGTGGATCTGCTCAAGACGAAGGTAATTGAGTTACATGACCTCATATTTGGTGGAGAGTCATGATTTGACCATAGGAAGGACCTTGCAAAATTGCAGCTCATTTGGATATGTCTAGCTTGTACTTCCTTCACAATCACTTCCCTCAGACAGGAACTTTGAAAAATTGCTCAGGAATATTTACTAGGCAAATTGAGTTGAATTTTGGCACAGGTCAATTATTTGGACAGGAAAAGATGTCCAAGAAGTTTGGGTTGAATTGGGCAAAGATAAATGACACTTGCTTCACAATGTGCCATTTAGGACAGAATAGGAAATGAATTATTGGAGGATTATTTTTAACATGGCAATGAAATATTTTGCCATATTTGAGCAAGATAGAACCCAAACAATTTATGAGAATTATTTGGGAATTTTAGGGGGAACAGAAGTATAGGTTGCTTCACAACCTAGGGTTTAAAGGGTTATTCCTTTATCAGAAAAGTTATATTCCCAACAAAAGAATATTGGGATTAGGTCAAGGACGGAAATGTAATGATCTTGGGATGATGATGAGGGTGACAAGCCACTGGAAAACCTAGGAAGACATGATCTTCCCAAGTTTCAGAACCAGATAGCCACGGAAAATCAAAACAAAACAGGAAATCCAAGAAAATCAAAGGAAAAAGAAAAGGGAAAAAATCCAGGCTGTTACAAACCTTCCCCCCTTCAAGAAATCTCGTCCTCGAGATTTGGTTACTGTCGGGACCCCGATTCTAAGTCACACCGATCTAGCCTGTAACACCTCATATCACTTTGCGGCCTCACGCACGGTATTCCCACGGGTGTCACCTTACCATGGCCCGGGACCGTTTGCGCCTTTTGGCTCACGTATATGATAATGTCGCTAGCATCCATATGCCAGAGAACCCGGGCCGACATGACTAGTCGTGAACCCAAAGTGGCACTAACTTACGGGGACAGGCATACATGAATCAACATCGAGCATGTCGGTCAGCAGCGTGTGAATCCGGGCTGTAGCACTGGGCTAGCAGGACTCCGGGAACCCGGGCTGTAGCAGGCTAGGCAGGACTCCGGATGTCACCGCGTGACATTTCCCCGAAGGGACAGACACAGGAACAAAGTGAATCACATGCCGGCCAGTCAAGTGTTCTGGAGCAGTAGTGCTGGGCTAGCAGGACTCCAGTGAACCGGGCTGCAGCGGACTACTATGGCTCATGGAAGCACAAGACTACATTTCCCCATAAGAGAGGCTACCAAGGATAAACAACTAGGTTGTCGGATCCCACACATACCAAGCATTTCAATCATACACACAATATGCTCGATATGTGCAAATACAACATGGCATCACAACAAGACTCTATGACTCAGAGTATTTATTCATTAGGCTCCGAAGAGCCAGATATTACAAACATGGGTCTCATGACCCAACATTCAGAGCATACAAGTCAAATCACATGCGGAAGCTTAACATGTCTGAGTACAGACATCTACAAATGAAAAAGGCTGAGAAGCCTGACTATCTACCAGATCCTGCCGAGGGCACAAGATCGTAGCTGAGGTCACAAGCTAAACGTCGAAGTCCACACGGAACTACTAGCGAGACTGACGTCTCTCTGCAAAACATAAAATAGGCAAACGTGAGTACAATTGTACCCAGCAAGACTTACATCAGAACTATCTACATATGCATCAGTATCAAAAGGGGGTGGTGGAGTTTAACTGCAGCAAGCCAGCTTTGACTCGGTGGCTATCCTGAACTACGACTGCAAGTAACTCTTTTGAGGTGGCGCACACGAGTCCACATATTCACCATATCAATACACCACTATGGATCCGCTCCCGTCTCCCTACGAGGACGCCATCCATAGCACTCACGCTTATCTTGCGCATTTTAGAGTATCCACTTTCACTTGTCTATGAACTATTATAGGCAACCCAGAAGTCCTTTACCGCGGACACGGCTATTCGAATAGATCATATTAACCCTGCAGGGGTGTACTTCGTCACACACGCTCTCGCCACTTACCACCATGTACACATCGTGTACCTCGGCAACCTTCAAGCGGAAGCCTGGCGAGGGAGTCGGCCACGACCTGACTAACCACACAAGTCTCACGTCCAGGTTTATCGCCTATTCGGGTTCCATCCGCAAGGAGATCCGGCCGGGGTGTCGCTCACGGCCCCAAACGATGTGTGCAGGGTTCCCGAGCCCACCATCCGGGTGCCACTCGGTACACCAGGCCACGTGTGCCTAGTCTGTCCCAAGCCCACCTGTACCGGGTGCCACTTGGTAGACTAGTAACACTACCTACAAACACCAGAAACTAGTTGCAACTCCTGGACAGAGATCAGGTTGATTAATAAGTCGAGAGAGCTTGGAGCGCCCGGAGCCCAATGTGTGGTAGTAACTGTTCATGGATCACAAACACAGAACTCAGTTCCTGAGGACGGTTTCAATGAGACAACCCACCATGTACTCCTACATGGCCTCTCACCGCTACCTTTACCAAATCGTGTTCACACACTTAGCTCTCACACAGTAGGACATGTTCACAACTTTCCAATTCATTCCCGATGAATCAGACCTGACACAACTCTAAGCAATAGCAGGCATGACAAACAAGCATGAATGAGTAGGCACATCAGGGCTCAAACAACTCCTACTCATGCTAGTGGGTTTCATCTATTTACTGTGGCAATGACAGGTCATGCAGAGGATAAAGGGGTTCAGCTACCGCAGCATGTAACAGTTGAAACGTTGTTGTCCTAATGAAGTAAAAGAGAGCAGGAGCGAGAGAGTGGGATTGTATCGGAATGAGCAAGGGGGTTTTGCTTGCCTGACACTTCCGAAGATAGTATAGCTCTTCATCGGTGTCATCAATCTCATCGTCGAAGCAACGTCCACTGAGAGGGGACGGTTACCGGCAAACAGAGAAGGACACAATCAATGCAATGCGACAATATGATCCATGGTCATGACATGTCAAGAATGTTATGATTTACACTAACGCATCTAGCAACAGTTTCATTGAGGTCCATATGAACTAAGGGTTCATATGCAAACTCCACATTTAGCATTTATAATGTCATTATCATGTTTTCACCTATACAGCAGGTATAACTTAGTTTGACATGCATGAAAATGGTACAGACGGATAGATTGGATTTTTCTGATCATTTTTCATATATAATTTGTTTCATTTGGAGTTACGGTTGAATTTCTATGAATTTTAGAAGTTTTGGGCATTTTCTGGAATTTCCTGTATAAGAATAAGTCCAGAAAATCTATTATTGCGTCAGCGTTGCGTCATGCTGACCTCAGCAAGTCAACAGGCACCGTCCAGGTCAAACCTGACCAGTGGGTCCCGCGTGTCAGTCTCTCAGTGCCTAATTAAGTTTAGGTTTAAACTAAACTAACTTTTAACAAGGGCTGGCCCCACACGTCAGTGGGTCAGGGGGGAAGTCAAACCCCGGTCAAGCAGGGTCAAACCCACCGGACTTGGTCCACGGCTCGTCGCCAGTGAAGCCCGGGACGGCGGAGGGGCTCGGAATTTGCCCACGGTCGACCAAATCGACCGCGGTTTGGTCCTACGCGTAGCTGGGGCTCGCGCGCATCTAGTAGGCCAAGCGGGAGGAGCTGGGGTGGTCTGAGTCGACGGCGGCGAGCACGAATGCGGCGGCCGGAGTTCGGGTCTCGGCGGTTTCGGTGTTGCGAAGCACGGCAGGGGCAGCTGGACGGGGTTTTGGGCCTCTGGCGTTGCGCGGAGCATGGCTATGTGCTCGGTTGCAGCTCTATGTGACAGTGGCCACGGCGGCGTCATGGCCGGCGGAGCCGAGCTTCGGGCTCTTGTGGAACGATGGCTAGAGGACGGGAACGGAGGGGGCGAGCAAAGAGGAGAGATGAGGACCTCACAGGGAGGCGGCGCAGAAGGTCAGTGGGCTCGGGGTCGCGCCAGACTTCGCGAATCGACGGCGGTGATCGGTGGCGCCCGAGGTGGAAGACGAGCTCGAAGGCGTCCCCAAGGTGCTGTTGGGGTTGGGATCTTCCGCGTGGAGGAGCTTTACATCGTCATGGAGCTTTTGGACACGGGAAAGGGGCGAGAGGACCACGGTGGTCACGGTGGCAGCGAACGGCGGCGACGAGCTCCGCTCGGGTCGGGCGAGAGGGCGAGGGAGGCGAGGCGGGGAGAGAGGGGAGTAGTCGAGGGGGTCCAAGGGTCTGCGTGGCAATGCCATAGGCGTCCAGGCCGTCGAGGAGGCAGGCGAGCAGGGTGGAGGTGGCGCGCGCGTGTGCGCGCACGGCGGCCACACGCCCTGCCTACTGGCCTGGGAGGAAGACGACAGGGGAGGTGGAGGTGGGCTGGGCCAGCGAGCTGGGCCGGCTACAGGGACGGGCCAGGTAGGGCAGGTCAGTCCTTTCCTCTCTCTCTTTTATTTGTTTCTGTTTTATATTTATTTCCTCTGTTTTGAATTAGTAAAAATGCTAATTCATTTTTTAAACTCCTGAGACAAATTGTGGGCACTAGTTGGTTTATTCCAAAGGACCACAAATTATTCCAGAATATTTGGAGCATTCTAAAATATATGTAGAATTCAAATGCCCCAATTCAAATACATTATGATTTAACTCAAAAATCCAGGAATGACCTATAAATATATTCATCATTTTTGGCAGAGGTTTTCACCTTTATCAGAAATCATGAACATCTCCAAAGGGCATTCTGGGTCATTGAGAAAATTATTTAGTAACCCTAGTTGGTTTAGGTGGTGCTGGGGGTTTTCAATCATCCCCAGTTCAAGTTTCTGGATAATTTAAACATGATGCAACACCAGATGCTAGCACTAGGCATTGTCAGAACTAGGGATGTGACAACTCATCCCCACTAAACAAGAATCTCGTCCCGAGATTCAAGCGTAGGGTAAGATGAAAGGGGAACGCAAACTAACATAATCTTCACGATCCAGTTGTTCTTCTCGAAGATGTTGATTCGTTGCATCATCTTGATCTTGACATCTTTTCTTTCGAGAGCTTCAACCAACTATGATGACGGAAGAGAGGGAAACTCTACAGGATTGATCTTCTCGAAGATCGAGCTATACAAGATCAACTCGCGGAATGCGATGTTGAAACATCTCGACTTGAGACACAAAACACATCGAGAGGGATGGAAGAACAAACGATGAGGTTTGATTTGGTGGGCAACAATCCCACGCTTAGATAGGATGGTTCATGGTTTCAAAGTAGCGAGGAGATAGTTGCCACAATTCCATAACGGGGCACCTTAGGGAAGGTGGCTCATAGAAATATCCCTTAAGTGGCAAAAAGAATTACTTTTGATTCAGAGATCATTGAAACTCTTCATACCAGCCTAAGGCAATTTACAAATGATTGTTTAAAAGAATTCAAAAGAATGGCACACTCAATTTGGAAAGGAAACTACGGTTATAGAACAACTCGGCAAATGGAAGGCACATTCCAGTTGATACCAGGGATATAACCTAGTGACTGAGCGTGCTTTCAAGATCTTGAGCATTTCCATATTCAGGTTTTACCAACATCCGTGCCGAGGATCCTGGCAACACATCATACTACCATGATGAATATTGATGGAGGATGCAGGTGCAAAGGAGGACAACACTTTCTCAAATTTTTCCTTAGCAATGCCAAAGAAGCAAATCTGGATGATCGACCGAGAGACATTTAGCACTCCGCTTCTAATGTTCTCCCTGATGTTCTAGCTACCACGGTTATGCTAAAAAAACATCAACATGGCCATCAGGTAAAGGTCGGACTTCGGAGGCACAAAATCCATAAGGAACAACTTGTGGGATAAGTCATATGAAATCCTCATGGGAAGTGACGAAACGGCTTAGTCAAGATACTACAATAATGGTGCTTCCAGCTAGGTGCGTCCACTTCACTGGAACCTATATCATAGTTCTTGGAAGAAGTTCCAACCATCATATCTGCCTGAGATTCAAATCTGGTTGGTAACAGGATAATTCAGACAACGTGTCTGGAAAGAAAGTTTGCAACACAAACCGACAAGATGGCGTTGCGAGATTCTCGGGAGATGAACTACGATAGTAAGCTCCAAAACATGAGTTGGTTCTGCTACAACTTGTGAACACGCTGTCCCGGACAAGCATGGCCACAGAGTAGTCTTGCAATAAAACACTACCGAGTTCTGGTTAGGATCCATCATCAAGGATTTTCGAAGTCCTTACGCGCGCTAGACTTCTTTTCCTTGAACAAGTCAATCAGTGGCTTGGGTGCTAGGAATTCATATGTAACGAAGATGATCAGTCTAACATACCACAGAATACTTTGCACATGCATGACTAACTTGGGATGATTCCAGAGGAAGCAAAAACAATCATTCTCGAATTCACGGCGGCAACTTGCACCTAATGCACGTGAACTTGGAGGAAGTCACTTCTTACACCAAACATGTATTTCATGAACGGGACATGAAGATAATGCTTACAAAAGTTTCCAACACTAGCTTGATGTTCAACATGAATCATGGAGGAGACGAGATGCTGCTGATGGGCTCAATAGCAACTCATCGGAATCTCCATATCACTGGACTTCCACCATCATGTGAACACGGTGATAGCATTGGTCAGACCCAAAGATATAATGGTGTATGCTCGAGGGATCAACCACGAGTAAGACAGCATTATGAACATCATTGGTTCTGATTTGATTTGATGATAGCCCATACTCAAATCAAAGATTGGATAAGGTGATAGGTCCATTAACTGATCACGAGGGTCAATCGATGAAAATACCATCTTGCTTCAACACCCATACAAGATATCCCTTAAGATGAACTAGGTCGGACAAGCTTTAATCTTCCAACTATCCAAGTTGTTGTTTGGCTTAACCAACTAGCTCAGGGGTATCCAACACGGATTCTTGGAGAAGGGGTGGTTTATAGGAAAACCATTTGATCACGAGCTCAACATAGCGGTCAGGTGACAACCTGGTGATACTTGTAAGAAGATATTCGAAAAATCACGAACCACCGATATGTTGCTAAGCTCGTGAACAATCTTGCTTTTCAGGGCAAGACGATATGACCGAATAAGCAAGGACTGACACTGTCCTAACTCATTGATCGAGAAGTTCACTGGGAATAAGGATTGGGTAGCACGATCAATCTTAGGATGATGATTCAATAACCAGCACGCTAAGAATGAGAGTATTGCCATTAACTACCAAGCAACGAGTTGCTCAGAGTATTGATTTCACACATCACGGTTCACTTGTCGGTATTCCGGTTACAATAACACGAGAGCCGAGGAATGAACAATGATGGCAATAAGTATCACTGCGTCAAAAATTCATAAGAGATGGTGCAATTCCTATGATATTCTTGACATAAATAGGGTAATACTCCAAGGTAGAACAGAACAAAATCTGGTTTGGCATTTGATCTGCGGAATACAACTACTTTGACCCAATCCTAGAAATGGATAAGGTACTGGAGTTTGTTTCTCCTAGTCATTCCGGAATAGAATGGCTTGACGGACCACAAGAATAATAGGCATCGATAACACAAATGCACAATTACTCCTGACTATCAATTGATAGACGAGGGCCAGAAAATAACTAAAGAGGGACAACCCAAAGGAACATATGTTTTTCTGAGTTGTGGATGCAGGAATTAGTATGTCGAACAAATTCAACATATTTCTTCCGGATAACCCATGCAGAGGAGTAAGGACTAGCAGAGTCACAACATAGAATCGAGAGCTCTTCAAGAGCACTCTTATTGTGATCTTTTGGTTCAAGAACTTCTGCCATAAGCAGTTCATGGTATTTGGAAGAAGGATATACCACAGACCCCGAGGACTATCGCAAAGGTTACTAATATCCTAAAGGTACTAGCAACACTATCAACATGAAGTAAGTAGGGTGAATCTCGAGTTCAGAAACCCGGGAATAGAATGCCTACTAACTAAGTGGCATCACGGGATGCTTTCGGGAATCATGGCCAGAATCATCACACTGGGAACACAAAACATGGCTAGGTTACTAGGTGATCCTCTAAGACACCTAGGGTCATAATAATAGCTCCAACATATATGTCGAGGCAACAGAGTACCTCAACTCACCGATTAGTGTGGTTAAACTGGCCCAAAGAAACATCAGGAACAGAAAGAAGGGATTTGCAATTGCATGTCACGACCGGTTTTTCAATAAAATAATTATTGAGAAACCAATCCCTATTACGGACCAGCGAGGAAGAATTCCTTCTCACTGATAGACAATACATTGGTCATAGAAGAAAAAAATACCAGGAGTACTAAATATAATACAAAGTTGAGCAGAGACTGCCCAACAATTTATTACATGCACGCCGATAAAACAATACGGCGGATAGGGTGGCAAACTTCTAACTCACGATAATAACGGTGGTGGAAATATCATCGCGAAGCGAGTGACATGATTCCAGAATACTACAACTCTTCGAGCGTCGGAGTGAGGCCCGAGAAGACTTATTGCGGGTGGCGGAAGCGTAAACGATACAAGTGACCAATATCCGGGATCGCGCAGGACTGACTGGGACTCCTCTAGGCGTCGGACGCGCTATCAAACTCTTCATCCAAGAGATCGCCTTCGTCAATATCTGGCCAAATCAACAAGCCAGGTGAGTACTATGAAAGTACTCGCAAGACAGTTCGGACATAAGGTATAACAAATGCAAACATGAAGCACATGAATAAGTTAACCAGTGCGATCAGACATAGAGATAATAAATACTGGGTGCCAAGCGAGGGTCTGAATGACGCCTCGAGCGGAAACTGCAGAAAAGTAATGCGGGTGCGAAACGAGTGTCTGAAAGACTCCTCGAGCGGAAAATGCGGAATAATAATACTGGTGCCAAACGAGTGTCTGAAAGTCTCCTCGAGCGGAAAATGCGGAATAATAATACTGGTGCCAAATGAGTGTCTAAAAGACTCCTCGAGCGGAAAATGCGGAATAATAATACTGGTGCCAAACGAGTGTCTGAACGACTCCTCGAGCGGAAAATGCAGAATAATAATGCCACAGTCGGGCGTCGGGGCGACACCACATAAAGGGCTTATAACAGAAAATAAAGACAGTACATGCCGTAGTCGGACGTCTGAGCGACATCACATAAAGGGCTTATATTTAAAGTGAGAAACGAGTACACGCCACAGTCGGACGTCTGCGCGACGTCTCATAAAGGGCTTATATCACAACTCATTAATACAATAGCTCGGAGACATAAATTATCACAAGCATGAGACGCAAAATAAAGTTAGTCCATCAACTGGAATAACAATAAATCTGAGATTTTACCGCTTGAGCTTGTTCACCGGGGGCAAGATTTTCATACGGATAGATTTGGATGTAAAGTCTACATTACTGATCATGGATACAATGATTTGGAAAGAACTGACTCTGCAGAGTTTGTACTTAACCACAGCCAACGGATTTCAGTAGTCACGGGGACTAGTTCCGTCTACGGTGTTCTGGAAGGAACACGTCTAATCAGTACACACCCAATTTAACCATTCGAAGCCAGGGATCACCCTCGGCAACATTCAGGAAAAACCCTGAGTCGGGGAGGCTACAACCTCGCGTAGCATGGGATCAAATTTCTATACGAACGCTATAAGGGGGTGCCCCCCCTCTCGGTCCCAACTGGAAACACCCATGCCCCCTGACCGAATGACTGGCTTTAATCCTGGGCCAAGGTACCATCATCCCGGCCTCTCTGTTTGGTGTGTACACGGAAAGAGGTTACCAACTTACTAAACCGTATCCTGGCAATGAGACATGTGGTAGCACGGAAAGGGGAAGGGACGATAACATGGCTCCAACCATGTTAACGTCGGAAAAGTCGGATGACACAAGGCTGGCATGCTACAACAGTACCACCTTGCTGCCCTTCATGTCACCACATGATTAGGCCACCTCTCATCAGAGGTCATCGCAACTTTGGAACATGCGGGAAAAGATCGATAACGTGGCTCCAACCACGTTAACGTCGAAGAAAGTCGGATGACGCAAGGCTGGCATGCTACAACAGTACCACCTTGCTGCCCTTCATGTCACTACATGATTAGGCCACCTCTCATCAGAGGTCATCGCAACTTCGGAACAACCGGGTCGTTGCCTTACAAGCAACGAGGTACTTATCGACACTCACATGCCACGCACAAACTTTCACATGAACATGCAAAATATCTACCATATCAAATGTTCAAACATGCTTGCCTGGTTCGGAGAAGTCGGAGTCTAGCTCGGCGAAGTTCGCGGCTCCGTCCCCTCTCCCGGAACCTACGGCAATCACGGAACGGGGTACTAACGTGAAAACCAACACATGCACAGAAACTTTTCTAAATATTTTTCAAATAAATCCCATAAAAAACTAGACAAAATTTGGAGATTGACAGAAAAAGAATCACTCAAAAATACCTTTTTATTAAAAAGTTATAAAGGTTTTTGTCCAGGGACCTTTCTGTAATGAAATAGAAAAGTTCGAGGGTTTTAACTGAGAAAACAGAAAACGCTTCGGCTGGGAATGCGCAAGCGCAAGGAGAAAACGTATTTTGCCCGAAGGCGCCAACAGAAAATGGTTCGGGGAAATAAAACAGAGGCTGACACGCGGGGCCCGCATGTCAGGTTTGAAAGCTCGCCGGCGCCCGAAGACGGCGGTGGACGCCGGCGTCGAACCACGGCGAGTTAGGAGAAACGGAGGGTACCAAGAGCTTCAGTGTCTTCTTCCGCGTTGGTGGGTGGTGGACTCGTCCAACGGGGAGCACCACGTCGACGGCGACACTATCTCCGGCGGACGGCGGTTCGGGTGAGGTTGGGGAACTCCGGTGGAGGGCTGCAAAGTACGAATTGAGGCGCGGGTCAGAACGGTTGATGCAAGGAGAAGCTACTGGCAAGAGAATGGGGGCTGCGTAGCACACACGGGGGCGAATCGGGCTGGATCCCGTGGCGGATCGCGGCGGCCGGAGTCGAGGAAGGAGACCCCCTCGCGACTCTTCCAGTGGCTGGGCGTGCTCTAGGGGAAGTGTAGGGCTTGTGGGTGCTCGAGTTGAAGCTCGGGGCCCCTATATATAGGCAGATCGACGGGGTGGCCGTGAACGGAGAATCTCCGGCGAGCGATTACGGCGGAGCAGTGGGTTGGCAGAGGGTTTGAGCGGTCGGGCAGCATCGGTGGATGTTACGGGACTCGTTTTGCAGCTGAACGGGGTTGATCTTGGCGTAATGGCGTCTGCCCACGGTGAGGTGACCGCACGGGCTCAACGGCGGCAGAGAGCGCGCTCCGCGCCCTGGGGTTCACGACGAGAGCGGCAGCGCATTCGGGGGAGTGGACGGCCACGCGGCGGACTCCGGTGGTTTGGGCGGCGCTGGGTGGAGTCGGCGGCGCCGTGTCTCCCGCTGGCGTCCGCAAAGCCGCCGCCGGCGTCGGTCACGGGGCGGCGCACCTTCTGCTGCTCGTCGCTGACGCCCGCAAGATGCCAGGCACTCGTGCGGTGCAGGAACGAGAGGGCGAGGACGAGGAGCAAGGCGACGCGAGGGTACTGGCGAGATCGACGCCCGTTTCTGAAGAAAACGACAGCAGCCACTTGACTGAACTCTGAACTTACTGAATCTTGACAGTGACCAAGCATTGCAGGTGTTCGACAGTAGGTTTTGGTAAAGAGATAAATTTTTCTGGAGCTGTAACTTGGTGAGATGATCACTCAAAGCACCCAGGGGCTGCATGAATTTACTTGGAATTTTTGGTGAAAGTTTTGAATGAATTTCACCAAATTTGGCAAATCTGGTCCAAACTTGCAGCTGATGTAGTTTGAAAATTTTGAACTGGAGACCAGTGGATCTTCATGGTTCTAGGTTGAGGGTTCAAAGGACTAGGAGGGGAAAGAAGTTTGGTGGTAAAAGTCCAAACAGAAAATGGAGTTCCTTTGTAAATCTCCAAGTGCTATAAGAGAAGACAGAAATTTATTTGAATAGAATTTGAATGGAAATGATCACATGAGGAGGTTCAACTTGCTGGATTTGATGCAAATCATGATCCAAAGGTGAGGGAAGGGTTAGGAGAGAGGATTTGCACTAATGCCATGGCAAGAAGGAATAGTTGAAAGTGGCAAAGGACTTTCCAAAAGCCATAGTGCAAATTCAAGAAAAGGTTTTCAAAAGTTATTCTCTCAAATGAAAAACATTTTGTCTTGAGCCCAAATGAAAAGCAAGAACCCCCAAGGTCAAAGGCAGATCTTGGGTGAATCCAAATAAAATTTTTGCCATAAAGAAAATATATGAGAGGGAGAGTTCTCTTGAAGAAAAATTTTAAATCACTCCCCTCAAGTCAAATAAAACCTTTTGAAAAATCCAATAAAAACTTGGGTGTCACAACACCTACCCCCTTAGGAAAAATCTCGTCCTCGAGATTTTTGCTGATCCTCAAATAGATATGGATACTCTGCTCGGAGGAAATCTTCCCTTTCCCATGTGGCTTCATCCTCGGTGTGGTTGCTCCACTCGACCCTGAAAATTTTTGTCGTTTTCTGACGGGTCCTCCGTTCAGACTCTTCTAAAATCTTTACTGGCCTTTCTCTGTAGGTTAGATCTGGTTGCATATCAATGTCCTCATGAGGTACATGTTTCTCCGGGTTACTCACACATTTCCTCAACTGCGAGACGTGGAATATGTCATGGACGTCTGACAGCTCCTTGGGTAGGTCTAGCTGGTAGGCTACCGTGCCTCTTCGTGCCTTCACACAAAATGGTCCAATAAATCTTGGGGCTAGCTTCCCCTTAATTTTGAACCGTTGCAGACCCCTCATAGGAGATACTCGGAGGTATACGGAATCACCAGGTTCAAAGCTGACCTCACGATGCTTCTGATCATAGTAGCTCTTTTGTCGGCTCTGTGCTGTCTTGAGTTTGTCCCTGATTTGTTTAACCTTTTCCTCGGCCTCCTTAAGCATATCTGGGCCGAAGATACGGCTGTCACCTGTTTCTGACCAATTCAATGGGGTACGACACCTCCGTCCGTACAATGCTTCAAAGGGTGCCATTTGCAAACTGGTTTGGTAACTGTTGTTGTACGCAAATTCGGCATACGGCAAACTCTCTTCCCAACTGGATCCATAGGTGAGCACACAGGCTCTTAGCATATCCTCTAGGATTTGGTTTAGACATTCTGTTTGTCCATCTGTCTGAGGGTGGTATGCTGTACTGAAAGTTAGTTGTGTGCCCAGAGCTTGTTGTAGGTGATCCCAAAAATTTGGAGACGAATTGGGTGCCTCGGTCTGATATTATAGTCTTTGGGACTCCGTGCAAGCAAACTATACGGGAGAGATAGAGTTTTGCCAGTCTTTGTGTGGAGTAGGTAGTCTTCACGGGAATGAAGTGAGCAACCTTGGTTAGTCGGTCTGTGATGACCCAGATGGCGTCATTTCCACGTTGTGATCGGGGTAATCCGACAATGAAGTCCATTCCGATTTCATCCCATTTCCACTCCGGTATCCTGTTAGGCTAGAGTAGCCCTGCTGGCTTTTGGTGCTCGGCCTTGATGCGCTGACATGAATCGCAACAAGCAACGAATGTGGCTATATCTCTTTTCATACCGTGCCACCAAAATCTTTCCTGAATGTCCTTGTACATTTTGGTTCCTCCAGGATGTATCGAGTATGGAGCAGTGTGGCTCTCCGTCAAGATCTGTTGCTTGAGTTCCTCAATGTTAGGTACGCAAAGTCTGTCCCGGTACCATAATGTTCCTTCACTGTCCGTGACGAATTCTGAAGTCTTACTACGGTTCATTTTCTTCTTTATGCCTTCGATACTGGGATGTCCCTGTTGAGCCTTCTTGATTTGTTCCACTAGGGTGGGTTGTATCTCCAGGTTCGATATGGTGCCCTCAGAGACTAACATCATGTTGAGCCGAGTGAACTCTCGCTGAAACTCAGGCCTCAAGTTTTGCTGACCGTCACTGTCCGGGCTGGGGTTTCGGCTAAGGGCATCGGCCACTACATTTGCTTTTCCTGGGTGGTAGTGGATGCCGACGTCATAGTCTTTGACCAGTTCCAACCAGCGTCGTTGGCGTAAATTCAGCTCTGGCTGTGTGAAGATATATTTGAGGCTCTTATGGTCCGTATATATTTCACAGCGATTTCCCAACAGAAAGTGCCTCCACTCCTTGAGTGCATGTATAACTGCTGCTAGTTCCAAGTCATGTGTTGGGTAATTTTCCTCATGTTTTCGCAGCTGTCTGGAGGCATAGGCGACAACTTTGCCATCCTGCATTAGCACACATCCGAGACCTTTTCGGGACGCGTCACAATACACCTCAAAGCTCTTGTGTATGTCTGGTACGGTTAAGACTGGTGCGGTTGTTAGCTTCTTCTTGGCGAACAATACGGGCGAACCCCATGGTGAGGAGCTGGCTCGTATAAACCCCTTGTCCAGTAATTCCTTTATCTGCTTCTTCAACTCCACCAATTCTGAGGGTGCCATTCTATACGGCTTCTTATAAATGGGAGCGGTGCCAGGTGCTAATTCAATGCTGAATTCGATCTCTCGGTCTGGTGGCATACCTGGTAGTTCTTCCGGGAACACATCAGGGAACTCACATACCACTGGCACTTTCTTAATTCTGCGATGTCCATCTTGTTCAGTTTTGGTTTCTGTGATTGTGGCCTTTCTTGAGCGGAAACTCTTATTGTCTTGCCGTGATGGTGAGTGAGAATCACTGTCCGATTGAAACAGTCGATGAATCCTTTGTTGGTGGTTAACCAGTCCATTCCTAAAATGACATCCAGTCCTTTACTTTCCAACACGATGAGATTCGCGTGGAATGGTAGTCCTTCGAACTCAATGACCACTCCCTGGCAGTAACCCTGAGCAATTTGCTTATTTCCGGGGGACTTGATGATCATAGATTTTTCCAAGGGGAGTATCGGAAAACCATGTTGCGAAACAAAACTCTTCGAAACGAACGAATGGGAAGCTCCAGAATCAAACAAAACCGTGGCAGGTACTGTGTTGATAGGGAACGTACCGAGCACGATGTCTGGGGCATTCTGCGCTTCTTCCCTGGTCACATGGTTCAAGTGACCCTTCCTGTGGTTGTTGCTGGGATTGAAGTTGTTGCGCTTGGGGGCTGGATTGTTTCCACCATTGTTCGGCTTGGGTGCCGAGTCTCTTGGCTTCGGGCACTGTTTAGCATAATGCCCTTGTTGACCACAAGCATAGCAGGTGACCCCTGGACGGTATGTGAACTCCTTGTCTCTGGCATGAAATTGTCCGACGGGTCTTGGCTCAGTAGCCGTGGATCTCCTCGTGTCTGTCCTTGGGACCTCAGTCTTGCCTCGGTTGCTGCGGGCAAGAGTCGTCTTGTCCCTCTTCCGCTTGCGGATATCTTCCAAACTACGGCGCTCATTCTCCAGGGTGATGGCCTTGTCCACCAGCGTCTTAAAATCCGGAAAGGTGTGTACAATCAGTTGGCATCTTAATGCTGGTGCCAGGCCGTCCAGGAATTTTTCCATCTTCTTGTTTTCTGTCATGTGCTCGTCGTAGGCATAACGAGACAGTTGGGTAAACTGGCCGTTGTATTCTGTGACGGTCATGCCTCTTTGCTTCAGGTCATCAAACTCCCTCTTCTTGATCTTTAGGATGCTCCTGGGAATGTGTGCCCCACGGAAGCCTTCCTTGAATTCTTCCCAGGTGATGTTGTGTTCCCTGGGGTGCATGTGTAGGAAGTTTTCCCACCATGCTGCGGCTGTCCAGTAAGGTAGTGTGGTGCATAAAGCACCTTCTCATGATCTGAGCATTGAGCGATAATCAGTTTCCTTTCAATCTCGCGAAGCCAATCATCGGCTTCCAGTGGCCTGTCGGTGTGAGCAAAAGTTGAGGGGCGAGTCTTCTGTAACTCAGATAACTTGGAATGTGGTTGATAGGGTTCCCGGTGGTTTCCCATATTGATGACATGGTTCATCATCTCCTGGTGCTGTTGCTGGCTTTGCTCGAAGAGACGGCATACTTGAGATAGTGCCGCTTCGCTGTCCTGTTGGCTGGACTGACCCTGAGTGAAATTGTTGCTGGTCTGTGTTCCATAAACCTCTTCTGGCTGATTGGGCATAGAGCGAGTCCAAGGGCGAGACAATTTTCAAGTCTGGGGTATCATTTGCAAAACCCATGAGAAAAACCGTGTAGCGCAGGAAAACCCTTGCAAAGGCAATAATCAAAAAAGGCTTCAAGGTTTTCAAGAAACACAAATGATTTTCACGGAGAAGAAGTGCTTAACACAAATCTTACATGCGAAAGCAAACACAAGATACAGCACTCAGGTTGTGCGTACACAATCCTGACATGTTATTAAAAACTAGCGTACTACTCCGGAAGGCAGCAAACACACCAATACAAACTAGCGTACAGATAAAAACAACACATCATACAAGCAGGCATAACACGCGGCTACTCGGTGCTCTCAGTCGGAGATGGTGAAGATCTCCTTCCCCTTGCCGATGGCAAGGCTCAGCGGTCCAGGAGAATCAACCTCCTCCTCTCTAGCTGGTTCCTGGCGTGCGACGCTGCGCTGCGGTGAGGGTGCGGGGGCGACTGGCGGTAGAGCGTGTGCGGCAGGCGGTGCGGCTCTGACTGGAGTAGGAGCAATGACTCGGTCGAACTCCTCAGTGGTAGGCAGATGGCGAGCAGTGGCCAAAACGGCCGGTGCATACGAGGCTGAAGACGAGACGAATGTCAGAGGCGGCACCGTGTGGAGAAGCTCCTTCCTGCTGGCAGGACCGCCCCGGACTAAGTCCATGCGGGCAGCCACAAGATCATCTACGAGGTTGTCGAAAGACTCCTCCAGAGCCTTGAGATACTCCACAACCATCTCGATGGCTTCATCTCGCTCTCCCCGATGGCAGGCGAACGCATAGTGGCTGGTGTAGGGCACATGGCATGGGAGGTAGCGGTAGCGACGAGTCTTCATCGTAGGAAGGATGTCCCGAAGGCGAGCTATCGCCTCACGGGCAGCCATCTGCATGGCATGCCTCTCCGTAGGCATGGCCCTTCCCGTAAAACGGAAATGGTGAGCAGCAGATCGTCCTCCCCTGAATTGCACCACAGCCTGGTGCATAGGCACGTCGCACTGAGCTTGTGCTGATAGAGTGTGAACTCCGGGCGAGCTGCTGGCCCGATCGCGAGCTTGGTGATGGAGACGAGGAGCTTGACAAACCCCTCGGGCACGTTGGTGAACACTCGATTCCCACAGCTGCTGCCAGCCATCTACAAAAGTAGGCAAAAATTCTGAGTAGTCATGTCATAAATTTTATGATGACCAACAGAAAATAGCTACAATTGCAAAATGCTGAAGAAGCACTAAAGACGCTAATAACCGATTAGCGATCGCACCTAGTGGCTTCCTACAGTCAGCCTGGCTCTGATACCAAGCTTGTCACGACCGGTTTTTCAATAAAATAATTATTGAGAAACTAATCCCTGTTACGGACCAGCGAGGAAGAATTCCTTCTCACTGATAGACAATACATTGGTCACAGAAGACAAAAATACCAGGAGTACTAAATATAATACAAAGTTGAGCAGAGACTGCCCAACAATTTATTACATGCACGCCGATAAAACAATACGGCGGATAGGGTGGCAAACTTCTAACTCACGATAATAACGTTGGTGGAAATATCATCGCGAAGCGAGTGACATGATTCCAGAATACTACAACTCTTCGAGCGTCGGAGTGAGGCCCGAGAAGACTTATTGCGGGTGGCGGAAGCGTAAACGATACAAGTGACCAATATCCGGGATCGCGCAGGACTGACTGGGACTCCTCTAAGCGTCGGACGCGCTATCAAACTCTTCATCCAAGAGATCGCCTTCGTCAATATCTGGCCAAATCAACAAGCCAGGTGAGTACTATGAAAGTACTCGCAAGACAGTTCGGACATAAGGTATAACAAATGCAAACATGAAGCACATGAATAAGTTAACCAGTGCGATCAGACATAGAGATAATAAATACTGGGTGCCAAGCGAGGGTCTGAATGACGCCTCGAGCGGAAACTGCAGAATAGTAATGCGGGTGCCAAACGAGTGTCTGAAAGACTCCTCGAGCGGAAAATGCGGAATAATAATACTGGTGCCAAACAAGTGTCTGAAAGACTCCTCGAGCGGAAAATGCGGAATAATAATACTGGTGCCAAACGAGTGTCTGAAAGACTCCTCGAGCGGAAAATGCGGAATAATAATACTGGTGGAAAACGAGTGTCTGAAAGACTCCTCGAGCGGAAAATGCAGAATAATAATGCCACAGTCGGGCGTCGGGGCGACACCACATAAAGGGCTTATAACAGAAAATAAAGATAGTACATGCCGCAGTCGGACGTCTGAGCGACATCACATAAAGGGCTTACATTTAAAGTGAGAAACGAGTACACGCCACAGTCGGACGTCTGCGCGACGTCTCATAAAGGGCTTATATCACAACTCATTAATACAATAGCTCGGAGACATAAATTATCACAAGCATGAGACGCAAAATAAAGTTAGTCCATCAACTGGAATAACAATAAATCTGAGATTTTACCGCTTGAGCTTGTTCACCGGGGGCAAGATTTTCATACCGATAGATTTGGATGTAAAGTCTACATTACTGATCATGGATACAATGATTTGGAAAGAATTGACTCTACAGAGTTTGTACTTAACCACAGCCAACGGATTTCAGTAGTCACGGGGACTAGTTCCGTCTACGGTGTTCTGGAAGGAACACGTCTAACCAGTACACACCCTATTTAACCATCTGAAGCCAGGGATCACCCTCGGCAACATTCAGGAAAAACCTTGAGTCGGGGAGACTACAACCTCGCGTAGCATGGGATCAAATTTCTATACGCGCGCTATAAGGGGGTGCCCCCCTCTCGGTCCCAACCGGAAACAGCCATGCCCCCTGACCGAATGACTGGCTTTAATCCTGGGCCAAGGTACCATCATCCCGGCCTCTCTGTTTGGTGTGTACACGGAAAGAGGTTACCAACTTACTAAACCGTATCCTGGCAATGAGACATGTGGTAGCACGGAAAGGGGAAGGGACGATAACACGGCTCCAACCATGTTAACATCGGAAAAGTTGGATGACACAAGGCTGGCATGCTACAACAGTACCACCTTGCTGCCCTTCATGTCACCACATGATTAGGCCACCTCTCATCAGAGGTCATCGCAACTTTGGAACATGCGGGAAAAGATCGATAACGTGGCTCCAACCACGTTAACGTCGAAGAAATTCAGATGACGCAAGGCTGGCATGCTACAACAGTACCACCTTCCTGCCCTTCATGTCACTACATTATTAGGCCACCTCTCATCAGAGGTCATCGCAACTTCGGAACAACCGGGTCGTTGCCTTACAAGCAACGAGGTACTTATCGACACTCACATGCCACGCACAAACTTTCACATGAACATGCAAAACATCTGCCATATCAAATGTTCAAACATGCTTGCCTGGTTCGGAGAAGTCGGAGTCTAGCTCGGCGAAGTTCGCGGCTCCGTCCCCTCTCCCGAAACCTACGGCAATCACGGAACGGGGTACTAACGTGAAAACCAACACATGCACAGAAACTTTGCTAAATATTTTTCAAATAAATCCCATAAAAAACTAGAAAAAATTTGGAGATTGACAGAAAAAGAATCACTCAAAAATACCTTTTTATTAAAAAGTTATAAAGGTTTTTGTCTAGGGACCTTTCTGTAATGAAACTGAAAAGTTCGAGGGTTTTAACTGAGAAAACAGAAAACGCTTCGGCTGGGAATGCGCAAGCGCAAGGAGAAAACGTATTTTGCCCGAAGGCGCCAACAGAAAACGGTTCGGGGAAATAAAACAGAGGCTGACACGCGGGGCCCGCATGTCAGGTTTGAAAGCTCGCCGGCGCCCGAAGACGGCGGTGGACGCCGGCGTCGAACCACGGCGAGTTAGGAGAAACGGAGGGTACCAAGAGCTTCAGTGTCTTCTTCCGCGTCGGTGGGTGGTGGACTCGTCCAACGGGGAGCACCACGTCGACGGCGACACTATCTCCGGCGGACGGCGGTTCGGGTGAGGTTGGGGAACTCCGGTGGAGGGCTGCAAAGTACGAATTGAGGCGCGGGTCAGAACGGTTGATGCAAGGAGAAGCTACTGGCAAGAGAATGGGGGCTGCAGAGCACACACGGGGGCGAATCGGGCTGGATCCCGTGGCGGATCGCGGCGGCCGGAGTCGAGGAAGGAGACCCCCTCGCGGCTCTTCCAGTGGCTGGGCGTGCTCTAGGGGAAGTGTAGGGCTGGTGGGTGCTCGAGTTGAAGCTCGGGGCCCCTATTTATAGGCAGATCGACGGGGTGGCCGTGAACGGAGAATCTCCGGCGAGCGATTACGGCGGAGCAGTGGGTTGGCAGAGGGTTTGAGCGGTCGGGCAGCATCGGTGGATGTTACGGGACTCGTTTTGCAGCTGAACGGGGTTGATCTTGGCGTAATGGCGTCTGCCCACGGTGAGGTGACCGCACGGGCTCAACGGCGGCAGAGAGCGCGCTCCGCGCCCTGGGGTTCACGACGAGAGCGGCAGCGCATTCGGGGGAGTGGACGGCCACGCGGCGGGCTCCGGTGGTTTGGGCGGCGCTGGGTGGAGTCGGCGGCGCCGTGTCTCCCGCTGGCGTCCGCAAAGCCGCCGCCGGCGTCGGTCACGGGGCGGCGCACCTTCTGCTGCTCGTCGCCGACGCCCGCAAGATGCCAGGCACTCGTGCGGTGCAGGAACGAGAGGGCGAGGACGAGGAGCAAGGCGACGCGAGGGTACTGGCGAGATCGACGCCCGTTTCTGAAGAAAATGACAGCAGCCACTTGACTGAACTCTGAACTTACTGAATCTTGACAGTGACCAAGCATTGCAGGTGTTCGACAGTAGGTTTTGGTAAAGAGATAAATTTTTCTGGAGCTGTAACTTGGTGAGATGATCACTCAAAGCACCCAGGGGCTGCATGAATTTACTTGGAATTTTTGGTGAAAGTTTTGAATGAATTTCACCAAATTTGGCAAATCTGGTCCAAACTTGCAGCTGATGTAGTTTGAAAATTTTGAACTGGAGACCAGTGGATCTTCATGGTTCTAGGTTGAGGGTTCAAAGGACTAGGAGGGGAAAGAAGTTTGGTGGTAAAAGTCCAAACAGAAAATGGAGTTCCTTTGTAAATCTCCAAGTGCTATAAGAGAAGACAGAAATTTATTTGAATAGAATTTGAATGGAAATGATCACATGAGGAGGTTCAACTTGCTGGATTTGATGCAAATCATGATCCAAAGGTGAGGGAAGGGTTAGGAGAGAGGATTTGCACTAATGCCATGGCAAGAAGGAATAGTTGAAAGTGGCAAAGGACTTTCCAAAAGCCATAGTGCAAATTCAAGAAAAGGTTTTCAAAAGTTATTCTCTCAAATGAAAAACATTTTGTCTTGAGCCCAAATGAAAAGCAAGAACCCCCAAAGTCAAAGGCAGATCTTGGGTGAATCCAAATAAAATTTTTTCCATAAAGAAAATATATGAGAGGGAGAGTTCTCTTGAAGAAATTTTTTAAATCACTCCCCTCAAGTCAAATAAAACCTTTTGAAAAATCCAATAAAAACTTGGGTGTCACATTGCATCAGACTATTTAGAAACCAAGGATGACTCGGACAGCATAACGGCTGTAAATGCTCAAAAATATTTGAGACATCCTGCAAAATGGTGGCATAACCACTCAACAACATCATAATATCTAGGTTCTGGTTGACAACGTACTAAAAGTAGTAGAAACTGAACTGAGGCCTGGAACCAACAATCTTACGAGTCTACGGATTAGTAACACGTGATCCTGATAGAAAGATGAGAAGCCTAGTCCTTAATCCCCATAGAAGAGAAGAGGGTGACTCAGATCAGAAGGGCATAAGGTAAAGGAGTAAAAAGAGCCTTACGTTCTCTTCCACAATCAATTCCCTTATATAACTAAAGCATTTCTAGACTCAACTTCGACCAGTTTGGCTTGGTAATCCTACAGGCAGTCAGGCTCTGATACCAACGCTGTCGGGACCCCGATTCTAAGTCACACCGATCTAGCCTGTAACACCTCATATCACTTTGCGGCCTCACGCACGGTATTCCCACGGGTGTCGCCTTACCATGGCCCGGGACCGTTTGCGCCTTTTGGCTCACGTATATGATAATGTCGCTAGCATCCATATGACAGAGAACCCGGGCCGACATGACTAGTCGTGAACCCAAAGTGGCACTAACTTACGGGGACAGGCATACATGAATCAACATCGAGCATGTCGGTCAGCATCGTGTGAATCCGGGCTGTAGCACTGGGCTAGCAGGACTCCGGGAACCCGGGCTGTAGCAGGCTAGGCAGGACTCCGGATGTCACCGTGTGACATTTCCCCGAAGGGACAGACACAGGAACGAAGTGAATCACATGCCGGCCAGTCAAGTGTTCCGGAGCAGTAGTGCTGGGCTAGCAGGACTCCGGTGAACCGGGCTGTAGCGGACTACTATGGCTCCTGGAAGCACAAGACTACATTTCCCCATAAGAGAGGCTACCAAGGATAAACAACTAGGTTGTCGGATCCCACACGTACCAAGCATTTCAATCATACACACAATATGCTCGATATGTGCAAATACAACATGGCATCACAACAAGACTCTACGACTCAGAGTATTTATTCATTAGGCTCCGAAGAGCCAGATATTACAAACATGGGTCTCATGACCCAACATTCAGAGCATACAAGTCAAAGCACATGCGGAAGCTTAACATGTCTGAGTACAGACATCTACAAATGGAAAAGGCTGAGAAGCCTGACTATCTACCAGATCCTGGCGAGGGCACAAGATCGGAGCTGAGGTAACAAGCTAAACGTCGAAGTCCACACGGAACTACTAGCGAGACTGACGTCTCTCTGCAAAACATAAAATAGGCAAACGTGAGTACAATTGTACCCAGCAAGACTTACATCAGAACTATCTACATATGCATCAGTATCAAAAGGGGGTGGTGGAGTTTAACTGCAGCAAGCCAGCTTTGACTCGGTGGCTATCCTGAACTACGACTGCAAGTAACTCTTTTGAGGTGGCGCACACGAGTCCACATATTCACCATATCAATACACCACTATGGATCTGCTCCCGTCTCCCTACGAGGACGCCATCCATAGCACTCACGCTTATCTTGCGCATTTTAGAGTATCCACTTTCACTTGTCTATGAACTGTTATAGGCAACCCAGAAGTCCTTTACCGCGGACACGGCTATTCGAATAGATCATATTAACCCTGCAGGGGTGTACTTCGTCACACACGCTCTCGCCACTTACCACCATGTACACGTCGTGTACCTCGGCAACCTTCAAGCGGAAGCCTGGCGAGGGAGTCGGCCACGACCTGACTAACCACACAAGTCTCTCGTCCAGGTTTATCGCCTATTCGGGTTCCATCCGCAAGGAGATCCGGCCGGGGTGTCGCTCACGGCCCCAAACGATGTGTGCAGGGTTCCCGAGCCCACCATCCGGGTGCCACTCGGTACACCAGGCCACGTGTGCCTAGTCTGTCCCAAGCCCACCTGTACCGGGTGCCACTTGGTAGACTAGTAACACTACCTACAAACACCAGAAACTAGTTGCAACTCCTGGACAGAGATCAGGTTGATTAATAAGTCGAGAGAGCTTGGAGCGCCCGGAGCCCAATGTGTGGTAGTAACTATTCATGGATCACAAACACAGAACTCAGTTCCTAAGGACGGTTTCAATGAGACAACCCACCATGTACTCCTACATGGCCTCACACCGCTACCTTTACCAAATCGTGTTCACACACTTATCTCTCACACAGTAGGACATGTTCACAACTTTCCAATTCATTCCCGATGAATCAGACCTGACACAACTATAAGCAATAGCAGGCATGACAAACAAGCATGAATGAGTAGGCACATCAGGGCTCAAACAACTCCTACTCATGCTAGTGGGTTTCATCTATTTACTGTGGCAATGACAGGTCATGCAGAGGATAAAGGGGTTCAGCTACCGCAGCATGTAACAGTTGAAACGTTGTTGTCCTAATGCAGTAAAAGAGAGCAGGAGCAAGAGAGTGGGATTGTATCGGAATGAGCAAGGGGGTTTTTCTTGCCTGACACTTCCGAAGATAGTATAGCTCTTCATCGGTGTCATCGATCGCATCGTCGAAGCAACGTCCACTGAGAGGGGACGGTTACCGGCAAACAGAGAACGACACAATCAATGCAATGCGACAATGTGATGCATGGTCATGACATGTCAAGAATGTTATGATTTACACTAATGCATCTAGCAACAGTTTAAATGAGGTCCATATGAACTAAGGGTTCATATGCAAACTCCATATTTAGCATTCATAATGTCATTATCATGTTTTCACCTATACAGCAGGTATAACTTAGTTTGACATGCATGAAAATGGTACAGATGGATAGATTGGATTTTTCTGATCATTTTTCATATATAATTTGTTTCATTTGGAGTTACGGTTGAATTTCTATGAATTTTAGAAGTTTTGGGCATTTTCTGGAATTTCCTGTATAAGAATAAGTCCAGAAAATCTATTACTGCGTCAGCGTTGCGTCATGCTGACCTCAGCAGGTCAACAGGCGCCGTCCAGGTCAAACCTGACCAGTGGGTCCCGCGTGTCAGTCTCTCAGTGCCTAATTAAGTTTAGGTTTAAACTAAACTAACTTTTAACAGGGGCTGGCCCCATACGTCAGTGGGTCAGGGGGGAAGTCAAACCCCGGTCAAGCAGGGTCAAACCCGCCGGACTTGGTCCACGGCTCGTTGCCGGTGAAGCCCTGGACGGCGGAGGGGCTCGGAATTTGCCCACGGTCGACCAAATCGACCGCGGTTTGGTCCTACGCGTAGCTGGCGCTCGCGCGCATCTAGTAGGCCAAGCGGGAGGAGCTGGGGTGGTCTGAGTCGACGGCGGCGAGCACGAATGCGGCGGCCGGAGTTCGGGTCTCGGCGGTTTCGGTGTTGCGAAGCACGGCAGGGGCAGCTGGACGGGGTTTTGGGCCTCTGGCGTTGCGCGGAGCATGGCTATGTGCTCGGTTGCAGCTCTATGTGACAGTGGCCACGGCGGCGTCATGGCCGGCGGAGCCGAGCTTCGGGAACTTGTGGAACGATGGCTAGAGGACTGGAACGGAGGGGGCGAGCAAAGAGGAGAGATGAGGAGCTCACAGGGAGGCGGCGCAGAAGGTCAGTGGGCTCGGGGTCGCGCCAGACGTCCCGAATCGACGGCGGTGATCGGTGGTGCCCGAGGTGGAAGACGAGCTCGAAGGCATCCCCACGGTGCTCTTGGGGTTGGGATCTTCCGCGTGGAGGAGCTTTACGTCGTCATGGAGCTTTTGGACACGGGAAAGGGGCGAGAGGACCACGGTGGTCACGGTGGCAGCGAACGGCGGCGACGAGCTCCGCTCGGGTCGGGCGAGAGGACGAGGGAGGCGAGGCGGGGAGAGAGGGAAGCGGTCGAGGGGGTCCAAGGGTCTGCGTGGCAACGCCATAGGCGTCCAGGCCGTCGAGGAGGCAGGCGAGCAGGGTGGAGGTGGCGCGCGCGTGTGCGCGCACGGCGGCCACACGCCCTGCCTACTGGCCTGGGAGGAAGACGACAGGGGAGGTGGAGGTGGGCTGGGCCAGCGAGCTGGGCCGGCTACAGGGACGGGCCAGGTAGGGCAGGTCAGTCCTTTCCTCTCTCTCTTTTATTTGTTTCTGTTTTCTATTTCTTTCCTCTGTTTTGAATTAGTAAAAATGCTAATTCATTTTTTAAACTCCTGAGACAAATTGTGGGCACTAGTTGGTTTATTCCAAAGGCCCACAAATTATTCCAGAATATTTGGAGCATTCTAAAATATATGTAGAATTCAAATGCCCCAATTCAAATACATTATGATTTAACTCAAAAATCCAGGAATGACCTATAAATATATTCATCATTTTTGGCAGAGGTTTTCACCTTTATCAGAAATCATGAACATTTCCAAAGGGCATTCTGGGTCATTGAGAAAATTATTTAGTAACCCTAGTTGGTTTAGGTGGTGCTGGGGGTTTTGAATCATCCCCATTTCAAGTTTCTGGATAATTTAAACATGATGCAACACCAGATGCTAGCACTAGGCATTGTCAGATCTAGGGATGTGACAGTTACTCAGGGTTAAATAATCTTTCTGACTTTAAGAAACCGTTTCCAACTCAGGTTTCTTTTTTTCATTCTTATGTAATATTCCCACTGAATTGGACCTAACTGACTGTCTTTATCCGGGGTGGTTTGCTTCGCCGTATCTGACATTATGACAGGACGTACCTCATATGTTCCTGTTTATACTGACTCAAATTTTCTTTTCATATCTGTTGGCTGAGCTAGCATCTGAAACATTATTTTTACGGACATACTTATCCTTCTTGATATTGATCCTCGCTAGAAATGTTATTCTTGTATCGAGTACCGAGAATATTCCACAGAGTTAGGGAACATACCTTCCCGTGGAACAAAGAATCTCTTCTATCCAGGCATCGGGTTCCTTCAATATATGCATGCCTTCTAGGTTCAAAAACAGTGATGTGGATCATATCTGTTTTGCTAACGGATGCTGTCATCTTGCAGGAGTTCCTGACTTATCTTGACTGGCTTCACAGTCTTGAGTATCCAAGTTGTACAAAAGGTTTGACTGTCGCTTGTCGTGAGTGATAGAAAAATGCACCATCTTCTGATGATAAGATTTGCAGACTTAACTGTCGGTGATCTTGGCAAAGAATCCCATCCACACCGGCTATTCTTTTAATTGCTTCCCGTATGCGAGAGATAACAATCCTCAAAGTATATGTTTTCACACTGATTCTTCATTTTTGCCAGTATCTCCCTGGGAATAACAGTCTGTGCGATGCTCCATCGCGGGTGTTGAGGTCAATATATTGAGATGTCCATGAGTCTGACCGGACAGACTCGGGTATTCAATGCTGACAGTTCTGAGCATACTGTGGACTGAGCTGGTTGCCTCGCTATGAGGTCCTTACCACAATGGAGTATACCTCTTAGGTGGATCTTTGCTTGGGGTTGCCGTGGAATAAGATGGTCTTGGGCATCCACATTTTTCACATAATAACCGGCATACCTGTATTGTTGGTCTTGCTCTGTCATTATTACTTTCTTCATCTCGATCCTCAACTGAAAGAGTGGGGCCTTATATATATTCTTGATTATTTTCGCGGCCCTGAATACTGTTACGTACAATATCTGGCAATCATACCTTGGTCTGGTTCATGTTTTGAGCCTCGGTATATTTATCCGGCTCACGTGTGGTTATACAGATCTCAATACTGTTGTGGATTATGCCGGACAGTGACAGGGTTAATAACATCATATTGTTGGATGTGCGGGACTGATCTTGATAATCACTGCCAAGATTATTGTCTCAATGTTGTCTTTCCTTCAAGACTTGTTGATTATGGCATCACCCACTGGTGTTTGTTTCTTGAATAACCGGTGAGGTTGTCGGATGTGTACCGTGAATTCTTCCTTGTGCGAGAGACTTGCATGGACATGGCAGCATACTTGAATGAACTAATATCTGATTCTCGAGGCATAACTCTGACCAATTTTTGTTTCAGACCAACTGTTGCAGATCTGCCACTTGGAAAACACTGCCATATGCTGACAATTCATAATTTAATGTCTTGTATTAGTGTCGTACAGAAGAATACTGGGCAGCTTGCGTTCGGAAACCACCGGGGTATCGTGTTGAGGAAGACTGGATGACTTGTGCTCGAAGCCTTCGGTGGATATCTTCTTGAGGAAAAACTAGGTACCGTACCTCATAAGCTTCCCCCCTTAAAGACTTTGCTAGGGAAGACTCGGTACCTTATGCCAGAAGCTTTTGCAGTATTTTATCGAGAAGATTGAATATCTTGCATGGGAATCCATTCATACCCTATCAATGCAGACTGGGAACCTTATCTTTGTACACTTCGCCAATAAATTTTTGAGATGAATGGAACTGATTTTCTTGGTGATTGGACTGACATATATATATATATTTGTCTTAGTCCGGCAGCTGATTATTTGTATGGCAAGAATTGTCTGACTGTCCTTACTGAATTCATTGCGTATTTGGACTGACTTCTGGGTGTCGCAATGTTTCAAATTTGGCTTATGGCAGATTCAATCATTGCGTACGGACCATACCTTTGACTGGGGTTGCATGATGGACTTGGATCCAATTTTGTTCTCTTGCTGATTTAATCATTGCTACGATAAAAGTGTATCTCTGACGGGTACTTGTTGCTGAAAGTCTGAGCAGAATATACTTGTATTCAGACCGGATGTCTGCAATATAATGTTGTCGGCTGAAACTCTGAATTCCTTGGTGTATATATGTCCTGCTCACGGCTTCTTCTGATCCGATGTCGGTCGAGGACTAATTTCCATAAGGGGGTAACACCGAGGATTCAAAACAAAGAAGCACGAGAAAATGATTTATTGCAACAAAGCACACAACAAACAAGCTACAAAACTGCTTCACACAGGCAAACACAAGCATGATACTACAGCGGATGCACAAGCGCTACACGAAGGACTACACCCTACGCTTGAGCAAACGCTGGCGAACTGACGAGGAAGCTAAGGGAGTAGCGAGTGGAACCGCTGACTCTGAAACTCCGAACGGACGAGGCGGACAATCCGGAGAAGCTGGCGGAGACCGAGGTATAGCGACACCAAGCAATCTCCTGGCTCGAATGGCGTCTCGGACTAACTCAGAAATAAGACTATATGCAACAAACAAATGCAACAACCAAATGCAGCAAGCAAGGGCAACAACCAGACCCTATACTACCGTTTTCTAACGTTCCAGCGGACTAGGACGCTCTACAGCCAGACCTGCTCAGATACCAAGCCTGTGTCACCCCGGCTCAGAGAAAACCGGAACGCCCCGTATTCCAGCCCAGAGATGGAGGTGAAGTCTTTTGGAATACGGCACTGCCTAGTATAGAACAAACCAGCTCTCTATTACAACACGAATATGAATACAAGGGTTCTGATATTACAATGAATAACATCAGTACGATGACACTACGCCAACCACGGTTGCTCTATACAAGCAGCATAACAACTCGAAGCAGCTGGACAACTACTGGCAGTGGAACAATGAACGGCAATGATGGACTCCAATCCACAGGGACACTGGCTGGAACGTGTATCCTAGCTCGCGAACATGGGAACAACACCAAACAAGCAACCAATCCAAGCACGACCTCCAAACTGGCATGACACGCCAGGTCAGTACATTGAATGTACTTGCAAGCTCACAATAACCAGAAGCATTAGAGGCAAGGGAAAAATGGTCATTTTCACTATGAGAACACCTAGTGAAAATGTTACCAAAAGATAGAGCTCGACGAGACGAAGAAGTGAGCGCTGGTTTCACCTTGATCGGAGGTACGGTTGTGGAGTTATGAGGTGTGGAAGAAGAAGGACCAATCTGTGAATATTTTCATCACCAACGGGTCCTGAGTGGATAAGGCAGAGGCGCATATTAGAAAATACGCTTTCTGACCAGAGAAACGCATTCCTAGCTGATGAAGGAAAGAAGTACGCTTTCGGGCAAATGAAAGCGTACAAACAGAAATACGACTTTGGGCAAATGGAAACGTACTCACTCGGGGGCGCTTCCACTTGCCACGTCAGATGGGCCATCTGGGCCACTGACGGCAGGGCCCAGGAGACAGGGAGGAGGGCCAGGCGTGGGCGTCTTCCTCCCTCTGTTCGCTCACGCGAGGAACAGAGGAGGAACGAGGCCAGGCAGGGGCGCTCAGGCGAGGGGGCCGGCTGGCTCCGGCCATCTCCGGCCGAGCCGAGGCCACCAACGGGTGCGGGAGGCCATGGCGCACCCGTTCAGCGGGTAAGGCGGTTCCGGGGAGGAGTGGAGAGAACGGGAGGTCGCGGCGACGGGAGGCGCCAGGAAGCTTCGGGAGGCGGGGTTCTCCGGTGATGCGGGCACTCTGGCGACGAACGGAGGAGATGGGGAGGCTGGCGGAGGTGTGGGGAGTGCCGTGGTGGAGACAGGAGAGGGGGAGGAGCTCCGGATGGCCGAGTTGGAGTGGTGTCCGAGAGGAGGGGGCGGCGGCCGAACGTTGAGGCCACGACCAAGGTGCACTCCGGCAAGGGGCAAGGTGGTGGGGCGGCTCAGTGGGACGAGGGGGAGTCAGTGGACATGGTAGGAGGAGGAGGGGAGGCTCGGGTTGGTCGGAACCAAGCCGAGGCCAAGGCGGCCATGGAGGGCGGAGGCGAACTCCGGCTAGATGGGGCGATCCTGGTGACCAAAAGAGGCGAGGGAGACATGGGTGAGCTGCGGGAGGACTCGGGGGTCCTTATATAGGCGCGGGGAGGGCTCTAGAGCTCACAAGCGAGCTCCCGACCGAGCTTTAATGGCAGGCAGAGGCTGGACGTGGCACGGGCATGGCGCTAGCGGCTCATTTATGGCGAACCACGACGAGGCACCGATGCAGGGCGACGCAGTCGAGCACGGGCTTGCTCCAGGACATAAATGGAGGTCGAGACGAGGAGGGAGGAGACGAGCACAGTGGCCGGACCGAGCTAGAGCTTGCACTGTGCGTGACGCCAGCGTGATCACCACGGGCATTGGTGCAAGCGGCGTGTTCTGGCCGGGCCGACCATGTCCAGTAGATAGACCGTCGTGCCCTTAGTCAAAAGGAGGAAATAAATCGGTCCAGGGGCAAAGAAGAGATTTGCACTTAGCTCCAAAGTAAATCAACAGGAAGGTTCTTGTAACTTGCTGTGGTTAAACCAGCTAGGTAACATGGTAAATAGTTCGTCTGATGATGATCACACACTAAGGTGCTGTTGATCACCAAAAATCAATCTAAGAGGAGGAGTTTAGATGAGGGTTGCTGTAGAAAGTGCAAAACTGGCCAGAATTAGGGATTTGGATGATACACTCACAAACTTGATTGTCATGAGCTGAAATTTGGAAGAGAGGGGTTATTTGATGATATAAAGCTACTGTAGAAGTTTCATGCCATTTGAAAATACCAAAGTGGCACTTGCTTCACAAAGCTTCATTCTGGACAGAAACTTGGAAAAATTGCACAGGGCAATTGGATTAACTAATTGAGCTAAAACTTGGTGGAGGGAGTTTGTATAGGTAGAAGCATGTCCTGGTAAACTTTCAGCTCAATTGAAGCAATATAAAATATAGTTGCTTCACGAACTGAAAATCTGACCAGAAACCAAGATTTGGGGCTGGGCTCACATAGATGAGGTACATGAGCTCATATTTGGTGGAGAGTCATGATTTGACCATAGGAAGGACCTTGCAAAATTGCAGCTCATTTGTATATGTCTAGCTTGTACTTCCTTCACAATCACTTCCCTCGGACAGGAACTTTGAAAAATTGCTCAGGAATATTTACTAGGCAAATTGAGTTGAATTTTGGCACAGGTCAATTATTTGGACAGGAAAGGATGTCCAAGAAGTTTGGGTTGAATTGGGCAAAGATAAATGGCACTTGCTTCACAATGTGCCATTTAGGACAGAATAGGAAATGAATTATTGGAGGATTATTTTTGAACATGGCAATGAAATATTCTTCCTTATTTGAGCAAGATAGGACCCAAACAATTTATTTGAATTATTTAGGAATTTTAGGGGTGACAGAAGTATAGGTTGGTTCACAACCTAGTGTTTAAAGGGTTATTCCTTTATCAGAAAAGGAATATTCCCAACAAAAGAATATTGGGATTAGGTCAAGGATGGAAATGAAATGATCTTGGGATGATGATGAGGGTGACAAGTCGCTAGAAAACCTAGGAAGACATGATCTTCCCAAGTTTCAGAACCACATAGCCACGGAAAATCAAAACAAAACAGGAAATCCAAGAAAATCAAAGGAAAAAGAAAAGGGCAAAAATCCAGGCTGTTACATGTTCAGGAGTTAACGCTGTTCCATAGTTCAGCTAAGAGACTTGTTCTTTAGGTAACGATGTTCCATAGTTATCATCCATCAGCCAATGCTATCCCATAGGCTGGTGATTATAGTATTATACCACTTCTAGTATAACCTATGTTGTTCCTTAATACTTTTGTGTGCCATCTAGTTAATCTCGAGTACAAACGAAACATATTTTGTATCTTTCATATGTGTTCTCCCTTTAGTTTTTGAGACCTGTTGCTGCTAGTTAACCCCAGTCCTACTATTTATGTCGTCTCCTACAGGCACTCATTACATAAATCTAACTACTAGTTGTCTTCCATGCATGTCAGATATAATTGCACACACTGATTTATCCACAAGAACCTCAGGGAGCAATGTAACGGCCAACAAACTTGACGTCAATGATACCCAATATGATGGAACATGTAAAGGCAATTCTTCACAAGACTTGCAGAAAGATGATGAATCCTATTCACCCCATAAGGTCCTTGGTCTAACTTGGCCCTTGATATGGGTACATCATGCATATAATGTCCTGGAGTGCATCTACTCTGTTGCAATGCCTTGTGCTTAGCCTGCTGATCATGCATGTAAATATCGCATGCCTTCCTGTTTTTCAGTACTATTCATTCATGATAACATGTTTTCAAATTCAAGTACTATCATTCTACTCTATCGCAATGCCATTTGCTTAGTTTGGACATCATGCTTCTCAATATATTATGCATTGTTATTCATCAGTATGTACTTCATCTGTCTACCATATCATGTGTTTTTACATTGAAGTGTTGTTCTAGTGGTCTCTTGCACTGCCATCTTAGTTTCCCAATCATACATGCATATGATGCCTTAGTGTTTTTCTGTATGTATTCCGCTAGCACACAGTTTTACATTCTAGTAGTGTTTTTTCATACTGTTGTCCTCTCGTATCCCTAGCTCTTACATGATACACCCTCTGTCAGGATTACATGTCACAGAAAAGGATAAAACTGGATGTATCTAGAACTGAAATACGCCTAGACCCATCCATTTATTTCCGGATGGAGGGAATACATATCAATATGTCATGCCTTTCTATCCTTCAGTACCTATTCCATCTCTGTTGTAGCATGTTTTGTAATTAAAGCACCATTCTTCTATATAAGGCATGCAAGGGGAAGACTTCTATGTTAGAATCAGAAGGGTTACAAACCAGGTCTTTGCAAAAGATCCAAACGCCAGGAGATAATAAACCAACTCCAGTTTTCATAGATACTGCTCCAGCACAGAGAAACCCAACTCCCACTGATAATAAGCAGATTCCAGTGGCCAAAGAACTAGTCCTCTCTAGCCCAGCAAAAATATGTCAACTCCATTCTAAGAAGTGTGTGTGCATCCTCGCATCATGAAATTTTACGGCATTCTAATCATATTTTCTACATGTTTCTTACACATATCTCTTTTATAAAATAAGGTTAAACGATAGAAGACTTCCTCCATTGGGATCGTATTCGAGGAAAATATCTTGCGGGAATTCTCTGTGCTCCAATGCTGATGTATATCACTATATTTTTACATCAGCATGTATTTTGTTAATCTGCATGAATCCAACCTTTATCTGATCTAAAATTAGTTGTAGCAAAATGTTAAAGGCGCCAATGTTGATTTTTGTAAGGAAAACTGCCTGGTAGTTTTGCATACTGAGCTGCATGAGTGTACTATCTCATATCATGCACAATACTGAATGGTAGTGCTGCTCTGGTTGCCCATTCATTCATTTTGTCAATGTTGCTTTCGTATTACCTTACCTGGCTGATGATAGTTGTGCCATATTGTGTTAATTTGGTGTAGGCTAGTTGCACAAACGTTCGTTGTGTCAATGTTGCTTTCCTATTATCTGACCTGACCAATGATAGCAATGCTAGTGTGTTAATTTGGTGCAGGCTGCTGAAGATAAGAAGACAAACTCTGAAAACAGCAAGGCAACCCCATTGTTTCTTTCCAATAAATCTAGGCCAGGTAATGTGGCAATAACTCATGATTAATCTGTTCTGTTCCTCTCCTAATTTATGTTATGATGCAGTGGTCGAGACACTCTCCACTATCAATAGTACAAGCCTGCCAAAATCGCCATCTGAATCTGTTCAGTTTCCTCTGTCTCGAATGCAACAGAAAAAATGTATGTTTGTGAACCAATTAATGGCTGAAGCAATAATGGAAAAGGTGGAGGAATCGGAGGTGCACATTCGTGTGCTACAACAACTGATCAATGTTTTCAGAGACAGTGTAGCAAAGCAGCAAGAACTTGCCCACATACTTATGGGCGTCATCTGCGCTGAGGTTGCAGATTGTGATGTTGTAGATCGTTAGGTTCTGTTCATTTATTTGCACTAGCACCAATATTTCATTGCCCAGTGAATGTAATTTCATGTAATATATGTTGGATGTGCAACGTTTTTCCCTGTATGCCATACCTTTGCTTGATCGGTTTGTGTCCTGTGCATAATTGCTCGTCGTAATGGGCTCAAATTCTGTAATTGGGTCGAAAGACATGTACGAACTTTAGTGGGCCCGTTAAGTTAAGGGGCCATTACCAGGCCGAAATTTAATGGCCGGCCCTCTTACCCCCCGGATCGTTTACAGGCAGACATAGAAGCGGGCAATAGGTGGGCCCATTTGATTTCATGGGCCGTTAACAGGCCGTTACTAAGGTCGGGCTACATATGGCCCAACTAAACTGTGGGCCTTTAGCAGGCCGAAAGAGACAGCGGGCTCGTAGTGGACCATGAAGAGCATGGGCCGCTAAGAGGTCGAAAGTCAGGTCGTATAGTAAATGGCCCAACTGTGTTGTGGGCCTTTAGCAGGCCGAAAGAGAAACCGGGCTGGTATTGGACCATGAAGAGCATGGGCCGTTCAAAGGCCAAAACTCAGGTCCGACTGCAAATGGCCCAACTCATTTATGGGCCGTTGTCAGTGTCAAAACCAGCGGATCTTGGGTAGGGGGTCCCGAACTGTGCGTCTAAGTTTGATGGTAACATGAGACAGGGGACACGATGTTTACCCATGCTCGGTCCCTCTCTATGGAGGTAATACCCTACTTCCTGCTTGATTGATCTTGATGAATATGAGTATTACAAGAGTTGATCTACCACAAGATCGTAATGGCTAAAACCCTAGGAGTCTAGCATGTATGATTATGATTGCCTTTACGGACTATACCCTCCGGTTTATATAGACACCGGAGGGGACTAGGGTTGTACAAAGTCGGTTACAGAGGAAGGAATCTTCATATCTGAACGCCAAGCTTGCCATCCACGCCAAGAAGAGTCCTATCGGGACACAGGGAGAGTCTTCTGCCTTGTTTGTTGAGGGCCCATTAGTCCGGCCCGTGCACAATGGGTCGGACGCCTGAGGACCCCTTAATCTAGGACTTCCTCAGTAGACCTTAACTAGGCTTCAATGACGAGGTGTCTGGCGCGCAGATAGTCTTCGGCATTGAAAAGCGGGTTCCTCCTCCGATTACTCCAAAGTATCCTTCGAACATGTCCGGCTCTGCAAAACAAGTACCACACATAACCGTAGAGAGTATAATATTTCACGAGTCCAATCTGCTGACAACTTTTGTAGCGTGACATCACGTCCCTGCCCGGTCATTATTTCGAACCGTTTTTAGCCTCCCGCTCCATATTTCGAGATGCGGTTTTGTTGGCAAGTCTTCTCAAAGCAGAGATCGTGTCCCCTTATTGCGGGATTCTCATCAATATGGGCGTGGGTAACCCAACCGTTCCGTTGGCATGATCCCTTGGAAATAGGCAGGCTTTAAGGCCTATGAGGAGACATTTGATATTCATCGCCTTTATAAAGGGGCACGGACCCGTCTTTCTCCTCTATGCCTACCTCTTTCTCAACTTTTCCAACCTCAAGCTCCACCACCCAGGTTTCAACTTGATTGCTCCGTGCCTCCCAGCCATGTCCGGACCCAGCCCTCAAGGCCGGTGGGTGGCCTCCTCTGTCATAGAGGAGGATATCGCGAAGCTCCGGGTGTCAAGATACCTGACGGCGGAAATCCTCCACACGCTCCCTGCTAAAGGGCAGGTTATTCCTACTCCCAGATCTGGCGAGAGGTTCGTATTCATCTCCCACTTCCTCCGGGGGCTAGGGTTCGCTCTCCACCCCTTCATTCGTGGACTCATGTTCTATTACGGGCTAGACTTTCTCGATCTAGCTCCGGACTCCTTTCTTCACATCTCAGTATTCATTGTCATGTGCGAGGCCTTTCTCCGCATTCCCCCACACTTCGGCTAATGGCTCAAGACCTTTAATGTGAAGCTGAAGGTAATCGAGGGGAAGCAAACGGAGTGTGGCGGTGCTACGGTGAGCAAGCTCACCAATACTCCTTGGCCAAAAGGTTCTTTCACGGAAACTTCCAACCTATGGCGGCGGGAGTGGTTTTACATCACTGAACCCCGTGGTACCAAGTGGGCAGCTACACCTGCGTTCCGATCTGGCCCTCCACTACGGCTCGCATCATGGATTAATAAGGGGCTGGACTGGGGATCAATTGATGAAGTGCAGACGCTACAAAGCTGCATCCGGAGCCTCCTCGAAAAGGACACCGGCCTTATCAATGTAATACAGGTAATGCTAGTCCGCTGGGTCCTGACGAGCCAGCGACGGCCCCTTCGCATGTGGGAGTTCAATCCGGAAGGACCACGGACCCTTCAGCACTTCTTCGGCACGACGCATAGAGAAATGTGTAAGTTATTCTCCGGGACACGAAAACAATGGCCGGATACCACCAAAGACATCGGCCTCGACTGCAACCATCCGGATACCAAGGTAAGAACTCGACTCCCGAACACAGCCCAGTTAAATATCCCGTAACAATAATATACTGAGAAAACAATCTTTGAACAAGGCTGGATAAAGAAGGTGGAATGAATTAGGTGTTCGGCCTCTTCCCGAAGACTCAGCTGATCCTGTGTTAACAAGGATGCTGGCTCCAGCGCCATATCAATTGCCGGTGAAGGAGGACAAGGAGGAGAGCAAGAAGGCCAAAGGTGGCCTCCATCCCAAAGGCACACCTGACACTATTTCCGGGGAGATTGGAACTCCCTCTTCTAAAGACAAAACGGAAGGAGAAGTTGACATTCCTTCCCCCTATGGGAAGAAAAGGATCGCCTCCGAAGATTTGGAGGTAAAGGCTCCTAAGCGAGGGAAAATGTCCCTGTCAGGTGGTTCGGGCTCGGAACATGACGTTGTCGCGCAGTTCCTCCGTAAGGACAAGCCCTTAGCCGAATCGTAAGTGAACAAGGGTGTCTTAAACATATCCCGCTCCTTTCCGGTTACAAGGGTAACATCTAAAATATATGTTTGCAGTCCGACACGCAGTCTTCCTCAACAGTCTTCCTCCTCGGGGGATCTTCTTCCGGAGATGATGGAAAGCGAGACGCCCCCACAGACCTTCTCGCCCAATAGGGCGGACGACTTCGAGGTGTCGTCCTGGAGGATCTCTTCCGATCAACAAGTGGTGCGAGGGACGATGAAGACCACGCCCGAAGGTGATACTTCGGTAGTCCAGGGTCTGGGGAGTGCGGCTCCTTCGGGGACCAACAATAAAGGCCCCGGAGTGTCCGGTTTACAGCCGGAGACGACTCTAGGGCCGAGTGAACATATCCCTTCGAAGGGAGTTCGTACTCCCGCAGCCGCTTCCAGGAATCCGAAGGCGTCGGATACGTTGATGGACATGTTGCAACGTGCATCTATCTCAGAGGAACAATGTACCTTAATGGGTACGGTAGTCAGGAGGATTCTGTCCACGAGAAGTGGGTTGAATGAAGCTTTCATGGGCCTGCTAAGAGGCTTCGAGGTATGCAATGTAATATCTTCAATTGCACTGTATGTGCAAAAATGCACCTGTGTATAGATAGTAGCCCCTGAGACTCTGGTTGGCGTCCAAAGGGAGGCGATCAGAGGATCAAAAAAGAAATGTCCAGGAAATAATCTAATTAACTGGAACACAGGCTGTTACATCCATGGCGTCTGCCCATGCTACAGAGGTTGCAGGTCTGAGGCAGAAACTTGATGTGGTGGATGATGACATCACGCTAATTAACAGGCGGCTCGACGAGGCGCAAGGTATGTTTTGGGGCCGTCAGTATATTTATGTATAATAACATGAGCACAAAGCTGAGAATTATATACTAAGATATGCATAACAGCAGATAGTGCTGCCGCGGTTGAGACCCTTCGGGCTGAGCTCGCCCTGGCCAAGAGCAAGCCAGGATGAATAGTGCGGCTGCCGAGAAGGCAACTGCTGAGTTAAAGGCCGAACAGGCTGCTCAGCGCCAGTGCAAGGAGAGAATAACTACCATGGCGCGCGAGCTAAAGGATGCCACTGTCCGATGCGAATTCCTCGATAAGGATAACAAAGCCAAAACGGCCGATCTCAACAAGGCCTTACAAGAGGCGAGAGAAGCATGGTCCAAATCTAGAGCAGCTAGGGAGGAGATCCGACAAGCTGGGGAGATAGTGACTGGTAAGCCCTTCTTATTATAGACTAAATTCGGTGATCCGAAGTATGCCCCGCTTAATAAAATGTGGAGTTCTCCAGACGCATTCTTGTATTTGCCAAAGAGTGTCTCAGATGCGGCGCAGTTTTACCAAGCACAAGAAGGACATGCAACGGAGAAGCTTTTCTGGTCAAATTTAGCATGCCCAAAGTGTCCGATGTTGCTGAACAAACAGATGGCCCAGTGCGCCGAGCTCCACAAGACATCCGGATCTTCCATGAAGGACGTCGTGGTCCGGCTGTGGCCGACTGAGCCAATTTCGAATAGTTATTTTGGTTTGGTGCAGCGACTTGTTGATGCAGTGCCGCGTATCGACGCTCTTAAGCGGTCAACGTGCATTGAAGATGCACGGATGGCCCTTGCCCGCGTCAAGACATACTGGGCGAAGACGAAGGCCACCGATATTGCAGCAAAGATCCCACCCGGGAGCAAGGAACATCACAAACCGGAACATTACTTTGAAGATGTCCTAGAGGGTGCCCGCTTGATAGAGGGTCAGTGCTCGAAGGATATGATATTCGAGTGAATGTACCGAAATTGTAAAAACAATATTATGATATATTATAGGCTATGCTTTTTCGACTGAAATTTTTGATTCCTCCTCTGTGGCCGTTTTTTTTGAATAATCTGGAAGTTTGCCAGTCGTCGGCTTCGGCCCCCTCGCATATAATACGGGGATGTTCGGAAAAGCATGTGATCACTCTTGACCCAACATCTTGGTCTGTGAAGGAGGTGTCAATGCGGCGAACTAGGCAATCGGACTATAGGGCCTTAACACTTTCACTTAGCCATAGGAGTTTGACGGTGGGTCTACGATATAGCCTCTGGTATGTACGCGGTTATCCGAATACGGTGCGTTACATAGATGACCAGAAGAATGGTCCTTCGTGTAATACAGAGGGAATCGCGGAAGATTCTGATAAGTCATCAAGTGGTTGACCAGCTCTCGCCACATCATGACAGTAAGTTTTCGGCTTTCTCTACTGAGGCGATTGACCAGATGAACCAGAAACGCAATCGCAGTAGTTCTCCCTTTACTACCTTAGCCGATAGGACGGAACATAAGGTAGTAAGCACCGGAGCCGGGCAACCCAACTATTGACCAAAGACATGATTCAGAGCTGATGCATATAAGGCCAAACTCGTGACGCAGAAGTGTGCTATAAAGCAGTTCGGACTTGTCGGCAACTCATATGTTGCCATATCGAGCCCGTAGCAATTTGTGCCGAGCTGCGTGTGTGAAACAACCAAAGCAGCAAAATTCAGTTTTTAGAAAAAGAAAATACTGAATACGGACTATGTTCACTGGAACCTGATTGATACATCAAACACGATCTTGCAGATTATAATGCCGCTACCCGGGCTATTTAACATGCCGGGGGTCGGAGGCTGAGGAAAAAGGCACTTTATAGGTTTGAAATAAAGAGTGCGGTCTACAAAAAATGATTTGGACCTCCTATCGCACGTCTGCGCTGCCTTGCCTCGGCAAAAGGACTCCTTGGTAGGAATAGCCTTTGGTTATCTATACGAAGCCGAACTCAGAAAGAGTCCGTAAGATGACCAGGCTTTGAGTCACCTGTGGCAAAAGATAGAAAATAGTTAGAAAAGGGGGAAAAGACTATGCGAGTGTGGACCGTATTGTAGGCCTGTCCGTATTGTGCCTCCGCCGATGACTAGGGTATTTTAAGTGCATAATTATATATGCACGGCACAAACTTCGCAGCTATATGAGGCGACTGACGGAGGCCGAACTGCTAATCCAGCTCTGAGATTGATCGGTCCTGTTTAATAGAGACCGGCAGCTTGACGGCCGATGAGATACGCGGCTTGATGAGGCCGCTCTGTGCTTTGGCTGCCGTAGCTTTAGTATGTCCTCTATACGGAGGGAGCGTTCCGTGTTTCCGTTTACCGTGATGACGCCACGTGGACTGGGCATCTTAAGCTTTAGATAGGCATAGTGTGGGACCGCATTAAAACGAGCAAAAGCGTTACGCCCGAGTAGTGCATGGTGGCTATTGCGGAACGGGACGATATCTAAGGTCAAGCCTTCGCTTCGAAAGTTGTTCGGCGAGCCGAAAACGACTTCCAACGTAATTGAGCCCGTGCAGTGGGCTTCTATGCCGGGTACTGCTCCCTTGAAGGTAGTTGTGGTGGGCTTGATTCTTGAGGGATCAATGCCCATCTTGCGGACAGTGTCTTGGTAGAGTAGATTGAGGCTAGTGCCGCGGTCCATAAGGACTTTCGTGAGATGGAACCCATCAATAATTGGGTCGAGGACCAGAGCTGCCGATCCTTCGTAACGGATACTGCTTGGGTGGTCCATGTGATCAAAAGTGATCGGCAGGCCGCCCATTGGCTAAATTTTGGGGAGACCGGCTCTATGGCGTAGGCGTCCCGTAGGGCACGCTTGCGCTCCCCTATAGGGATGTGCGTCATGTATACCATGTTTACTATTTTTTACTTCGGGGGGAAATTGCTTTTGACCCCCGGTGTTCAGTTGGCGAGTCTCTTCGTCGTCGCTGTCGCTGGGCGGCCCCTTCCCCTTGTGTTCGGCATTAAGCTTGCCGTCTTGTTTAAAGACCCAACAGCTTCTGTTGGTATGATTGGCCGTTTTATCGGGGGTGCCATGAATCTGGCAGGGCCGACCCAACGTCTTTGTTTGCCTTAGATAGCTTTTTCTGTTGACCGGGTTTGGAGCCGCTGAATCCGGCGTTGACTGCCGTGTCTTGCGTTCCTTCATTCTTATTTCAACACAGTTGTTTATTGCGTCGTGGCTTGCCGTTGCCGTCTCGAACTTCGGAAGTGCCCGGGTCAATGGTGTTGTTGCTTCTACTAGCGAGCCAGCTGTCCTCTGCCCACAAAAACGGGTCATTAGAGCGGTAAGGGCTGCCATGGATTTTGGTTTTTCTTGACCGAGGTGGCGGGCGAGCCACTCATCTCGGACGCTATGTTTAAAGGCTGCGAGGGCTTTGGCGTCTGGACAATCGACAATTTGGTTCTTTTTAATTAATAACCTAGTCCAGAGTTTCCTGGCTGACTCTCCGGGCTTTTGGCCTATGTGACTTAGGTCATCGGCATCCGGAGGTCGGACGTATGTACCTTGGAAGTTATCGCGGAAGGCGTCTTCCAGGTCCTCCTAGCTGCCAATGGAGTTTTCAGGCAGGCTGTTCAACCAGTACCGAGCTGGTCCCTTGAGTTTTAGTGGGAGGTATTTGATGGCATGAAGATCCTCACCGCGGGCCATACGAATATGGAGAAGAAAATCTTCGATCCACACCGCGGGGTCTCTTGTCCCATCATATGATTTGAAGTTCACGAGTTTAAACCCTTCTGGGAATTCGTGGTCCATTACTTCATCAGTGAAGCAAAGGGGGTGTGCGGCGCCTCTATATCGGGCCACTCCGCGAATGGATTCCATCTGCGGTTTTTTCCCCGAGTGTGATTATGCTTGTCACGTCCGATAAGATAGCCGTTGTCGCGTGTCGGGGCATGCCCACGCGATCCGTAGATCGATCTGGTCGGTCCTGCTCTACTGTCCAGGTCCTTCCGTAGGTCATATGTATATCCCCGAGCTGTTTTATCTCTGTAGTACGGGCTGGTGTTCGGCTTGAGTTGCCGCCTTGTCCCGGCCATGTGGTGATCGGTCAGCCGCATTACGCGCTGATGGTACGGACTCCAGCAACTTGTCATCGAATTGAGGTAGCAATTTGCGCTTTGGGTAACTTTTGGTTGGGCACTCGAGGCCGTATTCCTTGGCTGCAAGGACATTAGTCCATCTATCGTTGAGCAGGTCTTGATCAGCTTGAAGCTGTTGCTGCTTCTTTTTCAGGCTCCTTGGATTGGCTATTAATCGGCGCTTAAAGCGCTCCTGCTCGAGAGGTTCCTCGGGTACGATGAAGTCTTCGTCACCGAGGCTCGCCTCATCCTCAGAGAGTGGGAGATAATTACTGTCCTTCGAGTCTTCGTTTATGGCCTGTTCATCACGGCTAACTTGCCCATCTTCCCGATCATCCTGTTCGGAAGTTGGCTCGACGGAGTCTTCTCTGTCTTCGGCATCATCCGGAGTGTTGTTGTCTCCTGTGCTGGTATTGCTGTCTTTTCCACGGCGTGATTTAGAGCGGCGCCGCTGACGTCGGCGCCTTGGCTATATCTCAGGAGGTTTATCCTCAACTGGATCTTCCTTGTCGTCGCCGCTATTCTCTTTGGGTGTATCCACCATGTACACGTCATATGAAGAAGTGGCCGTCCAGCGTCCGGTGAACGGAGGATTTTGGGCCTCCACTTCTCCAGCATCGTTGTCCATACTGTCGATGTTTTCGGAGTCGTAATCGGGCATGTCTGTTAAGTCCTCGACAGTGGCTATAAAGTGGGTGGTGGGTGGGACGTAAAATTCCCCGCTCTCAGCCCCTAGCCCGGGCTGGGTGTAGTTCGGACGTTGCTCCTCTATAATGATAAGGGATCGCATTAAGTCCAGAGCCTCGCTTAAAGGCGAGGTTTGATCAGAGAGAAGAGAGTCCATGGAGTATGGCGGGAGGGAGACCCCCTGGCCGAACTCACACAATGCTGGTCCTGAGGATTCGGAGCCTGTATCCGGGGAAGAGTTTGGCTTTGCGATGGATGCCGGTGACACTACTTCCTCCGACTCTCCCATACTGGGTTTAGTGGCCGCAGATGGTCCGGCGAGCTCAGGGAGCCTGTCTTCGGATCTGCCGACACCCTCCGGATCTAAGGCCAGAGCGGAGGTTGGGAGCGCAAATCCTTGGAAGATCAAGTCTCCTCGGATATCAGCGACATAGTCCAGATTTCCAAAACTAATGTGGTGGCCTGGGGCGTAGCTGTCGATCTGCTCTAGATAGCCAAGCGAGTTGGCCCGCAGTGCGAAGCCGCCGAACACAAAGATCTGGCCGGGGAGGAAAACCTCCCCCAGGGCAGCATTGTTGTAGATGATTGATGGAGCCATCGAACCTTTTGGTGACGACGCATCGGAACTCTCAATGAAAGCACCAATGTCAGTGTCAAAACCGGCGGATCTCGGGTAGGGGGTCCCGAACTGTGCGTCTAAGGTTGACGGTAACAGGAGACAGGGGACACGATGTTTACTCAGGTTCAGGCCCTCTCTATGGAGGTAAGACCCTACTTCATGCTTGATTGATCTTGATGAATATGAGTATTACAAGAGTTGATCTACCACGAGATCGTAATGGCTAAAACCCTAGGAGTCTAGCCTGTATGATTATCATTGCCTCTACGGACCAAACCCTCTGGTTTATATAGACACCGGAGGGGACTAGGGTTGTACAAAGTCAGTTACAGAGAAAGGAATCTTCATATCCAAACGCCAAGCTTGCCATCCACGCCAAGGAGGGGCCAATCCGGACACGCGGAGAGTCTTCTGCCTTGCCCATCAGTTCGGCCCATGCCCAATGGGTCGGACGCCCGAGGACCCCTTAATCCAGCACTTCCTCAGCTTTCAATAGGCTGAAAGACATACCGGGCCGGGAATTGGCCCAACACTTAAATGGGTTGCTAAAATGCCAAAACTAAGGTCCGACTACAAATGGCCCAACTCATTTATGGGCTGTCAACAGGCTGAAAGACACACCGGGCCAGAAATTGGCCCAACACTTAAATGGGTCGCTCAAAGGCCGAAAGATGTACATCCTGAAAATTGGCCCATCCCATGAATGGGCCATTAACAGGCCGAAATCACATCGGGCCGATATTGAGCCCAAATATATAGCGGGCTGTTAATGGGCTCGAACTGACGATGGGCTGCAATGGTGTCAAATCTTTAACGGGCCGTTGACGGGCTGAATTGGCACATCTCGTATGGGTCGTAGGCTTAAATGGACCTGACACAAGTAGGCCTTATATGTGCCAGCCTGCTAATTTTTACTGGGCCAGCCTTTTTCACCGGATTGGGCCACTATTGGGTCATGCCACATATTGACCTATCATAGGCGCCTCCTGTCCAATGAGTGGATGAAATTTGTCCCAATGGTGAGCCAACACGTCTTTCCTCCGGCCAATGAGAATTTTATACTTGGAAAATTCCCATTGGTCTGGGCTGTTAACAGGTTATCGGATCCGAAACCGGACCCGATAGCTTAATGGCGACCCGTTACGGTGGATGCCTTGTGTCGGTCACCCTTGACGAAAGAACTTTCATGACGTGCCATTTATCATCATGGAAGTGGACACTTCCGTGATGATAATTTTGGTAATGTCATGGAACACTTCTACGACAGCACATGTATGACTATCATGATTCTGTCATAAAATCGTCAAGGATGTACATGCATGACAGAAAATGTGACCTACTGTGACAAACACGTATCATCACGGAAGTATATTTTTTTGTAGTGGATACACACGTAGAGAGATATAGTGTGTGGGTTCGTGACTGTTTGGGGGGGGGCCGTGAGAGGTAGACAGGGAATATGTGTCGATGATACTTCAATCAAAAAAATGTAACATATGCAATGTGTGTGAAATAGAGGCCTGGATTTATCATATATATAGAGGGGGCGATCCACGAGAAGAGAGTGGAGGTATCATCGGCGTGAGGTATCCATAGAATCGAAGAGAGGGATGATGTGTGTGTGCATGATCGATAAAGAGTGCCATCGAATTTGTGTGTGCCCACGTCAAAGATATAGGGTGGCTAGCCTACTTGAACGTGAGAGGGGACAGGTGCAGTTTGTCTCTGTGGCATGGATACCTACCTACAACGCTTGACAATCGGTGTGTGGGGGTGGGGGGAGAGACCTAACTATAGAGGTACAATGGGCGGTATATGTGTGGAGGAGGACAGAGAACTACCTTGTGTATTGAGGGATATCGATCGGCATCGATGCATATGTGTAGGAGAGGAATAAGGTTGGGAGAGAGACAGAGCTAGAGTGTCGGAGGGGTTGGAGGTGGAGTTGCTTCTAACAAATGGTGGGAGATGCTTGCTAGACAAATGGAGGGCACGCCTGCAATATCAGTAAGAGAGGGGATGCCTGCCTATCTGTGCATGTGCGTGTGAGAGACGGGTCACGAGGCATGCACGAATGATTAGGGGGGACGATATGGTTGTGGTAAGCAGACGTAACTACATAGGAAGATCAATCGTCCTTTGTCGGAGAAAGGAGAGACGTAACTTTTGAGGTACGTCGATCGATGGGTGGGGAAAAATAGTTAAAGTCGACCTAGCTATATGTAGGGGGGTCGATCGTTATAAATGCATGTATCTGTTAGAAGCAAATAAGGCTGAGAGGGAAGGATAGAGAGAGATGGATGCAGCTAGGAGGTGGTGTGAGAGGCATACTATATCGAGGGGGAAGGAGTGTGCGAGTACGAGATCAATGAAAAGAGGGGCGGGAGTGAGGCATGGACGGTGAGAAGAGAAGAGGGAAAGCTTGTGTTTGTGGTAGGCACACCTGGCTAGAGAGGCATATCAATCGGTGTGTGCCGTAAAGAAGGAGCTGGGGGCCTACACACACTGTGGGTGAACGACCTAAAGTGAAAAGATGAATTTGCGCGATGGAGCTAGAGAATGCTGAGGGAGAGTGAGAGGGATGAGGACGTGTGCATGCAAGAGGGAAAGTTAGTGCTAGCTACAAAGATAAGAGGATTGTGTGGGTGTAAAAGACGAATAGAGATCATAATTCATTATAAAAACTGAATTCGGATATTTGAAGAATTTATCATAGTGTTTTAAACAGACGCATGCGTCAATATATATAACGGTGATACGCATGGTGTGGTTATGAACATGTTATATACTACATATAATATATTTTATATATAAAAAAACATAGTTGGTGGTGGTGGTGTACTTGCCTTCCTGCAATATAGGCCGTCCAATTTATATCTGATGGATAGGAAGGAAACTATGGCAATTTTGAAAAAAGATACCCACACCCCTCTCCCCATTTGCAAATAAGGCCTTCCCTTGATCATCTTGATGTTCCGTGCAATGCATGGGCATCTTGCTAGTACTACAATATATAGAACATTTATTATAATTTGTGATAATGTGTGGCATTTGCAGCTCAGGGCTAATGTGGGGACACCGATCCTAAGTCACACCGATCTAGCACGTAACACTTCATATCACTTTGCGGCCTCACGCACGGTATTCCCACAGGTGCCACCTTACCTAGCCCGGGACCGTTTGCACCTTTTGGCTCACGTATATGATAGTGTCGCTAGCATCCATATGACAGAGAACCCGAGCCGACATGACTAGTCGTAAACCCAAAGTGGCACTAACTTACAGGGATAGGCATACATGACCCAACAACGAACGTGTCGGTCATCAGCAAGTGAATCTGGCTGTAGCAGCTGGGCTAACAGGACTCCGGAGAATCCGGGCTGTAGCAGGCTAACAGGACTCCGGTATACACCGCGTGACATTTCCCCGAAGGGACAGACACAGGAATGAAGAAGGACACATGCAGGCCAGCCTAAATGTTCCGGAGCAGTAGCAAGCTACCATGGCTCAGTGGAAGCACTAGGGACATTTCCCGGTAAGAGAGGCTACCAAGGATAAACAACTAGGTTGTCGGATCCCACACATAGCAATACACATTACACGTACGCATAACATGCAAGTATGTGTTGTACAACATGGCATCACAACATAACTCGACAACACATATAGATAACACTACTAGGAAAAGGCTAATTAGTGGCGCACCTGTTTTGGCCATTAATGGCGCACTACAGGTGCGCCACTATCATCACGCCACTAGTAACTAGTACTAATGGCGCACCCCTGGTGCGCCATTAGTATACCAGACAATAGTGGCGCACCTGGGAGTGCGCCATTAGTATGTCAAACGGTGTGCCATTACTATGCCTCCCAGGGGGGCATATTTACCTTATGCTCTGGGTTACTAATGGCGCACTTCTAAATAATGCGCCACTAGTGTGTTTATTGCAGTGCGCCACTAAAGTGCAGTGTGGTGCGCCACTAGTATGAATATTAGGATTTTTTTCTTTTCTGATATTTGCACACGTTACAAAATATATTGCTGCACAGAATATAGACAGCACAACATATAAACAACAGATTTATCGAATACAATAGAAGATTAGTCTCCGAATACTATTCATCATATTAGTCTCCGAATTCAAAAGACCGAACAAAGTTAGAACATTACAAGTCTCGAGACCGCGAGTAGCGAGTTTGTCTTCACATTACAAGTCGATATCGATCATCTAAACTACCATCACATAGAAGTGAGCTGCGGTCATCACGATGAGCATCATCGCGATGAAACTGGTCTTCATCCGGTTCCTCCTCCGCTCCCTCCTCTCTCCCGCTAGATAGCGCGCGTATCTAGCTTCCGCCTCCGCCCTAGTGGTGTACCCTTTGTAACTGTTACTGCTGAAATGGTGAACCTGTCTCTGACACTCCTCCCAGTCGTCGTAGACTATGGGAACCTTACCCTTGTACACGACATACGATGGTATCTCTATGCACTAGACAAACAAAACGTTAGTAGCAATTCACAGACAATACATAAGCAATATATAAGTATGCAACAAAAGGATCGGAAGAGAAAAGCAACACATTAATAGCACGATTCATGGTCCTACTAATAAATAGCATCGATTACATATAAGTTGAACGACTGTCCAAACCAAAGAGACATACAAGTTTATTAAAGTTTAATTACAACATGAGCTAATCGATATTTCAGAACTACATAGCATCACTACTTTCGACTTGACTCAGGGACCGGACCGTGGATGAAGCCGCCGTCTGTCGCGATGGTCATGAAATCGCGGGCGTTGTCAGCCTGCATTTGTAGCGTTGTTTCTATCTCACTGTTGGACAGTTCATATCTGAGGTAGAACTGCCCCGAGGTACGAAGGACATCTTGATGGATGATTTCCGCAAACTCCGACTGGATGCGAAAGAATTCTTGTCTGATGTCCGCGTCCTGGATTGCCGACAAGCGTGCGACCCAATCTTTGAGATTATTTGGAAGCAGAAGGTGATTATAGTCCCGTACGATCGCCCGCATGTGATGGAGGGCATAGTAGGCATCCTTCTGACCGCCAGGCGGCTGCTTGACGCAGGGGAACGTCGTATTGTGGGTGAACACGTGCTTGCTGTACCTACGAATTGGCCTACTGAAGGTGCCTCCAGATCTGGCGTAGCCGGGGAGAACATCATCAAGAACTTTCTTGATATTTGTGTAGTCTTTCTTCGACTGACGGTCCGAGTCGAAATACGTGGCCATGGAATATTTCGGGCTTAAGAGGACGAGTGTGCAATGTGTGTCATTGCACAAAACACGAAATGTTAGAAAAAAAAGAACGATCCAAATCTATGAAATCATATGTTACGGGGCGGTGAGGGGATGACTTACTCGGGAAAGTAAGGCACGAGGAAGTTATCCTTATCTGGGTTTGCCAGAATGACGCCTTCGAGGTATGAACTCGCGACATGCCGGTCCCCAGCACTGCCCAAGATCTTGGCATGCATGTAGAAGGGGTCAACTATCACGATGTCTGGGGTCTTGTCTCTAATGATCCGCATCTCCATACTCAGCGAAAATAGCCGAACGAAGGTGTAGTGCAGCGGATGAAGGTTAAACATAGCGAAGATGTCATCAAACCACAGGACGATCATACCCCCGATGGCGCTATCCATAAAAACCTTGCCCTCTGGCACCTTAGCCACGAAAACCGGGTATGCCACATCATTCTCGGAGAGACGCCGCTTCTCCAAAGAAAGAAAACTGTCATGCAGACTCTGCATAGCACCGATTGCAGCATCGATAGCAATGGCGCACTTCTCCTGGTGTGCCATTAGTAACTTTTTTTATTTTTAGTTGCATCTAATAATTTTTTAGAAAATGACAATCAAATTTGAAAACATTATGAATGTGAAAAAATATCATCAAATTTGTTATTTGAAAATATTTAGGAATATGAAAAAATATCATCAAATTTGTTCTTTGAAAATACCATCAAATTTTTTGGGATTTTTAGTTGCATCTAATATTTTTTTAGAAAATGACGATCAAATTTGAAAACATTTATGAATGTGAAAAAATATCAACAAATTTGTTATTTGAAAATATTTATGAATATGAAAAAATATCATCAAATTTGTTATTTCAAAATATAACAAATTTGCTATTTGAAAATATTTATGAATATGAATAAATATCTTCAAATTTGTTATTTGAAAATATCATCAAATTTGTTATTTGAAAAAATTTGAAAAAATATCATAAAAATTTGTATACCAATGGCGCACCTCCTAGGGGTGCGCCATAAGTACTTTGATAGCAATGGCGCACCTTCCCCTGGTGCGCCATTACTAACTTTTTTTTGATTTTTGGTTACACCTAATTTTTTTTAGAAAATGACGAGCAAATTTGAAAACATTTATGAATGTGAAAAAATATCAACAAATTTGTTATTTGAAAATATTTATGAATATGAAAAAATATCATCAAATTTGTTATTTGAAAATATCATCAATTTTTTTTTGGATTTTTAGTTGCATTCATTTGTGAATTGGTAAAACATTTATGAATATGAAAAAATATCATCAAATTTGAAAAAATATTCATCAATTCAAAAAGTGCCCATGAAATTTAAAAATATTCATGAGTTCAAAAAATATTAACAAATTCAATACATTTTGTGAGTTAGAAATTCAATACCAGAATAAACATAAATAAATATTCATGAGGACTAGAACAGAAGAAATATCATTTCAATATGTCGAAATACAATCGAGAAATGAAGACTACAATTTAAATACAATCGATCTTAGCTAGCTGTCTTTTCACAATCTTCTTGCTCTTCTTTGTCGCAAATGGAGTTCTTCTATTGAACGGACGTCCTTTAGGTAGGGTGTTCCTGCTTCTTCTTGTGGTGTATGGCACTTCATCGTCGTTGTCATGTTCCATCTTCGGGTCACCGTACTTGTCGAAGTCTTGCTCATTGGCGACTCCATCCATTCCGATTATCTTCCTTTTGCCTCTCCTCACGACAACATGACTGGACTTTGATGGGTCGGTAATGAAGAAGCATTGGTCCACTTGGGAAGCCAGTACCCATGGCTCATTTTTCACGGTGATGTTTGCGCCCGCGGTCTTGGATTTGGCTTCAGGCATAACCATGGTGGTGAAATACCGGTCTTCTTTTAGGACGCTCTTGGCCCATCTGACACGGAACATCCGGACCTTCCGTAGCTCAGCTCCCAGATCTCCTTGATCCTTCCGTAATATCTGTCCTTGTCGTTACCGGTGTAGGATTCCATCGTTACCCTGGAGTTCTGATAACCATCGCTCTTCATGTCCTTTCCATCGGTGTAGAATGTGTAGCCGTTGATATCGTACGCCTCATAGGTCATCAGGTTGTGCTCGGCGCCCTGTGACAAGGCGAATATGAGTTTTTCTTCCGCGGAAGAATCCTCATGTAAAGGTACGACAGAAGCTTTCGGCCCATCTTTGGTCCTCTCTGGCATCTTGAGCAGGGTACCAAGCAGACTCTCGCACACGTTCTTTGTGATATGCATGACATCAAGGCTGTGAGGCACACGGAGGATCTTCCAGTACGGCAAGTCCCAGAAAACAGACCTCGTTTTCTATACATTCAGGACCGGCTCTGGCACCTTTCACTTCTTTCCCGGCTCTAGCGCCTTTTGCTTCTTTCCCGGCAGTGGGCAATCTTTCCAATTTTTCAACAGCTCATCTATTTCCTCGCCGCTCCTCGTACGCGGGCGTCTTCGGGGTTCGGTTTCACCATCGAACAAATCCTTGCGTTTTCTCCACGAGTCATCGTCGCGAAGCCACCTTCGATGTCCCATGAACACGGTTTTCGAAGACCCGGGATCTCTATCTAGCTGGCGATACGTTGTGTCATCCATGCACCTTACGCATCCAGAAAATCCGTTGACCACCTGCCCCGCGACATATCCGTAACCGAGATAGTCGTGCACCATCATGAGCAGTGCGGCTCTCATAGGAAAATATTCTTTCTCTGCGGCGTCCCACGTATTGGCTGGCATTTTCCACAGCGTGTCTAGCTCCTCTTTCAGCAGCCCCAGATACAGATTGATGTTGTTCCCTGGTTGTTTCGGCCCTTCAATTAGCATACTCATGTGAATGTACTTCCTCTTCATGCACAACTAGGGGGGAAGGTTGTACATCCACACAAACACATGCCAGGTGCTATGTGTGCTTCTATGGCTGCCAAACGGATTGACTCCATCGGTGCTCGCGCCCAGCATGATATTCCTTTGATCGTCCCCAAATTCTGGGTTTTCGAAGTTCAACGCTTGCCACTGGCTCGCATCCTTAGGGTGACTCAGCATCTTGTCTTTTTTATTTATCTCCGGATCATTTCCATCATCTTCTCGCTTCTTCTCCTCCCTATCCACGTGCGAACGCAGGAGCTTTGCTAGCTTAGGGTCTGCGAAATACCTCTGCAGACGAGGAGTGATCAGAAAGTACCACACCACTTTTCGAGGAGCTTTCTTCTTCTTCTTGTATCGACTGACGCCGCACACCGGACATATGGTAGACTCCGCGTGCTCGTCCCGATAAATGATGCTAATGCACACATGGTATTTCACGTGCGGTAAATCCAAAGGACACACGATTTTCTTCGCCTCCTTGAAACTGGTCGGGCACTTGTTCCCCTTGGGAAGACGTTCATGCTAGAATGACATGTTCTCGTCGAAGCATGCGTCGGTCATTTTGTGTTTTACCTTCATCTCCAGAGCCATGAGCGTTACTTTCAGGCGGGTATCCTCGGGCCTGCATATTTCATACAATGGAATAACCCCGTCTATCTCGAGTTGATCCAGCTTGGCTTTCTCTTGGGCGGCAGCTCTTGCGTTATTTGTCTGCTTGAGAAGCAGCTCTTGAATATGAGGGTCCTGCACCCAGCCCATCGATGGTCCACAGTCGTCTGCTCCGGCATCTTCATCTTCATGATCATGCCCTTCGTCTGCTCTGGCATCTTCCTCATCATCATGTCCGGCATCTTCTACATGATGACTGTGTACTGGATCTACTTCGTGATTATGTACTGGAGATTCTTCATCTTCTCACCCGCCCTCGCCGCGGTTGTCTTGCTGCCCTTCCTCATTTCTTGCCCAGCCCCCATGGACGACTTCATAATCATCTTCATCACCTTGCCACCGATAGCCTTCCATGAAACCACGCAAGAGCAGGTGGTCCCGCACCTGTAGGGAATCCGGGTCCATAAGGCTCCTCAGCTTGCATCTTCGACACGGACATCTTATCTCCGTCTCGTTCTTTTGAAGCATCTCGGCTTTTGCGGAGCTCAAAAACCTATTCACGATGCCTTCGGTCATCGTGCGGACCATGGTCGCCTGCGGGGTAGAGCAAAACAATATTTTAGGACCAAAAAAAAATTGGCATGACTTTGCCTAAAAATAGGACCAAAAAGAATGCATAGTGCCAAATTCTCGCTGAAGCGGAAATGAATCAACATTCCGGCAAAATATTGGCAACTATCGCATTTCAAATACCGGTACCTGCAAACACAAACATATGCAACACCACAAATATACGTAGATCTAGGCCATAAAAAGTGCATGTGCACATTGTTGGAGGGAGAAAAAAGTAGATCTACAACATAAAGAAGCTTTCCCCTTACTTACCTATCAAAAAATGGAAATTTAACGACTTAATTTGGGTGAATCTATGGTGCAAATGAGGTGAGGAGGAGGAGGCAGCCGAGACAAGCTTGGAGCAGGAGGTGGAGAGAATGAAGTGGGGAAAGTGAGTGTGGTAGGTGGCTGTCCAAAATATCTAGCTGCTCTCAGGTTACCAATGGCGCACCACCTAATAATGCGCCATTAGTAACCCTGGTTACTAATGGCGCACCTGTTACGTGGTGCGCCATTACTAGCTTTGCAAAAAAATTAAAAAAATTGTTAGTAGTGGCGCACCGTGGTTGTGGTGCGCCATTACTAGTTTGAACTAGTTATGGTGCACTATACCCTGGTGCGCCATTACTAGTTTTGAAAAAAAAAGTAAAAAAAATTGTTAGTAGTGGCGCACAGAGTGTGTGGTGCGCCATTACTAGTTAAAACTAGTAATGGCGCACTATGCCTTGGTGCGCCATTACTAGTTTTGGAAAAATAAAAAAAATTGTTAGTAGTGGCGCACCATGTGTGTGGTGCGCCATTAGTAATGAGGACACTAATGGCGCACCTGTATCTGGTGCGCCATTAATGTCCATATTAGCTATAGGCCTTTTCCTAGTAGTGTAAAGGCCCGGAAGAGCCACATAGCATTCAATACAAACAGGGGTCTCACGACCCATCATTCAGAGCTTACAAGCAACGGAAGCATTACATGTCTGAGTACAGACAACTACAAAAGAAATATGCTGAGAAGCCTGACTATCTACAAGACCCTCCCAAGGGTACAAGATCGTAGCTGAGGTAACAAGCTAGTTGTCGAAGTCCAAGCAAAACTACTACTGAGACAGAAGTCTCATCTGCAAAAACATAAATTAAGCAACGTGAGTACAAAGGTACTCAACAAGATTTACATCAGATCCTATCATACATGCATTAGTATCAAGGAGGCGATGTGGGGTTTGGCTGCAGCAAGCCAGCTTTGACTCAGCGGCTATCCTGTTCTATGACTACAAGTAACTTCTTGGAGGTAAGAAAGCGCACACGAGTCCACTAATCACCATCTCAATACACCACTATGGATTCATTCCCGTCTCCCTACGAGAAGGCCATCCATAGCATTCACACTTGTCTTGAGCATTTTAGAGTATCCACTTTAAGTTGTCTATGTACCACGTAAGCATCCAAGAAGTCCAGAACCGAGGACACGGCTATTCGAATAGATCATGATAACCCTGCAGGGGTGTACTTCTTCACACACGCTCTCACCACTTATCACCATGTACACGTCATGTATCTCGGCAACCTTCAAGCCGAAGCCTGGCGAGGGTGTCGGCCACGACCTGACTAACCACGCAAGACTCTAGTCCATGTTTATCGCCTATTCGGGTTCCATCCGCAGGGTGTCCGGCCAAGGTTTCCACTACGGCCCCAAACGATGTGTGCAGGGTTCCCGAGCCCACCATCCGGGTGCCACTCGGTACACCGGGCCATGATGCCTAGTCTGTCCCAAGTCCACCCTGCCGGGTGCCACTCGGTAGAAAAATAGCACTACCTACAAACACCAGAAACTAGTTGCGACTCCTGGACAGAGATCAAGTTGGTTAATAGGTCGAGAGAGCTTGGAGCGCCCAGAGCCCAATGTGTGTTAGTAGCTAGACATTGGACAACTTACACAGAACTCGGTTCTTAAGGACGGTCCCAATGAGACAACCCACCATGTACTCCTACATGGCCTCTCACCGCTACCTTTACCAAATCGTGTTCACACGCTTAACTCTCAGCATCAGGACATATCATAACACTCGAATCCATTCCCAATGATCAGACCTGACACAACTCTAAGCAATAGCAGGCATGGCATGGTAGGAACACAACATGGCTCAATCAACTTGTACACATGCTAGTGTGTTTCATTTATTTACTGTGGCAATGACAGGTCATGCAGAGGAATGGGTTAAACTACCGCAGCATAAAGTAGCAGTTGAATCGTTGTTGCCCTATGCAATAAATGAGAGCAGGAGCGAGAGAGTGGATTGTATCGGAATGAACAAGGGGGTTTTGCTTGCCTGGTAGATCAACAGGGGGGCACTGCTCCTCAGACAGGTACTTCGGATCGGTCTCCGGAGCAGGACCTATCGAGAAGGAACGGTGTCGACAATCAATACACAAGCATATGCAACAATATGATGCATGAACATGGCATGAAGATGTGATGTTGTTTGAGCTAATGCAGATAGCATTCATTTGGTTGAAGTCCATTTGAACCAAAGGTTCAAATGCATCTCCAAAATAAGCTCTTATAAATGACATTTATATGTTTTCACTTATACAATAGGTATAAGTTGGTTTTTCACGCATGAAACTAGTACAGATGGATAGATTGGATTTTTCTGATAATTTTTCATATATAAATTATTTCAATCTGAGCTACGGTTGAATTTCTGTGATTTTTTGAAGTTTTGAACATTTTCTGGAATTTCTGAATTATTTTAAATCCAGAAAGTCAAATACTGCGTCAGCACTGCGTCATGCCTGCATCAGCAGGTCAACTGCGCTGACTGGTGAAACCTGACGCATGGGGACCACACGTAGGTGTCATAGTTAACTAACAGAGTTAATTAATCCTAACTCCAAACCTAACTAAAAAGGATTAGTGGGCGCTGGGGCCCAGTGTCAGTGTCTCTAGGGGGGTAGTTAGTGCCTAACTAAGAAGGCCACGTCAGCCCGTCGGAGTTCTGGCCGGCGGCGACCAATAGCGCGGCGGCGACTCGCCGGACTTGCGCTACGAGCGGCGGCTGGACGCGTGGAGACCACCGGGGCGTAGCCCGTCGTCGTTCGCATCCAGGGGAGCAGGTGGGAGGCCGCGGGGTGATCGGAGCTCGCCGGAGCGGAGCTCGCGGCGGCGGCCGGAGTTCGGCCTCGAGCGGAATCGCTGCTGTAGCGTGCAAAAGACACGGGGAAGAGGGGGATTCGAGGTGGGAGCTCACGACGAGTCGAGCAGAGGCAATGGCGGCTCGGGGAAGGCTCTGCAGGCGACGGACGAGCGGTGGAAATCCACGGCGGCCGGGGTTGAAGAATACGGCGGAGGCGGCTCCACAGGGCGTCCGGCGACGCGTGGCTTGACGGAGAGGTTGCAGGTGACGTGGCGGGGCTCGCAAGCACGACGGGCGGTCGAGGGGACGGCGGGGAGCACGTGGTCAGTGAATGGCGGTGACGGCGACGTTCAGTTTCGGGAGAGAGCGAGGGAGAGGGAGAGAGCGAATGAGAGGGAGGGCTCGATCTAGAGGGCAGTGGCGACGTCAGCCAGCTCGTCGCGCTGGTAGGGAAGGGCAGGCAGCTCGTGTGGTGCGCGGAGCGCGCGCGCGCGCCGGGCATGCGCCTCGCCTACTCGCGCGAGGTGGGGGACGGTGCGGTGGCCAGTTGGGCTGGGCCAGAGCGGCAGCAGGCCAGGCCAGCAAGTGGCCCAGGTAAGTCCAGGTAAGGGTTTTTCCCCTTTTTCTGTTTTTCTATTTCTAACATTTGTTTTAATTTGGTTTGAACCAAATTAATTTTGTTGCTTCTGATAAATTTTGTAGGGGCTAAATGAAAAATTCCAAAGCCCCTCACAAATTAACAGAATTATTGGGCATATATAAAATATATAACACATATATATCCACTACAAATAATTATTATATTTGTTCCAAATGGCCCAAATAAATATTTATGAGCTCCTAAAAATATTTGTCTAAATTTTACCTCTGACCAATATTTTCAGAGAGCAACATGAACATTTTCTTGGAACTTTTTGGAGCAATTTTCATCTGCATTATTTCCAGAAATGATTTCTGAGGGTTTCACAAATCCCCATTTCAAATTTAGATGAAATTTAAACATGATGCACACATGACTAGCTAGTCTAGGTCATACCAGAACTAGGGATGTGACAGCTAAATACTTGGCATAATGTAGGGGGCGGGGCACTGTACTTTGCGTGATAAACGCGGTGTACGTATGGAACATGGTTTAGATTATGAATATTTAGTTAGTACATCAAATGCACTATTATTTGGAATCAACATCAAGTGTATTCAAAAAATTGAATTCGAGTACATATAGTACACATAGTTCATATCTATCTCTATAGTAATCATGTGGTGTGTTGTTAAGGTAATACCCGAATGATGATTTAAGTTGGCAACAATCATGATTGTAAATTCTTATTCAAATAGAGAAACAAATTCAAATTTGTTCGAATTGCAGCGGTTGTATAGGCATTTGGAATGCACTAAAATGTTGGTATGAGTAGGTAACATGCATTATACAGCCAGCGGAAAAATTTAACTGGACATAAAATGGATTCATAGCTTTGAATAGCATTTGTATAGTAAAATGGGACAAGACTCTCTCTTTGTGTGGTGTGAATAGTTTTATTTTTTCGTTTTTTCGTTGAGGGAAGTGCGAATTGATTTGGTACGTACAATATTACATGTTAGGCTTGTCCCTAAAATTCAACCCGCGCCTTTTTATATCCCGAAAATTCAGATATCTTGGTCCCAAAACTATGCCTTGCTATCCCGAAATTACAACGCGCGTGAAAACTCCCTCTAGCTGCCAAATCCCGACACGCGAAATTCCCCTTCTAACCCTGAGCCGAAAGGGCCTCTAGTTCAAATCGACGGGGGTACTTTTGTAACACACCCTAAATTTTTGATAAGCGCGTCCCTAAGTCATGGTTCCCCCTCCCATCGCCTCCTTTTCGCCATTCGAAACCCCAGGCCGCCATATCATCTCTGTTCCAGGTGCGAATCCCCACCCTCCTCCATCTGCCACCTCACTGCTGCCAAGCCAGAGCCTCTTCCCAACAACGTCGTCCACCGCAAGAGCTCGACGTCCCTCATCCACCTCCCCGGATGAGGATCCATCGTCCATCTCATCGTCCCGCCGGTTCAGCCGCCCCGTCCTCCACCTCCAAGGAGCTGCTCCGATGATCGCCTCGTCTATCGCGGCTGCTCCATCCCCACAGAGCTGCCTTAACTTGCTCCACCAGAACCGCATCATCCTCACCGACTCCTCGGACAAAGCCAAGGCCTACTCAGCGCCACTAAAGAGGTTGTACACTCATCACATCGCACCTTCTCCTTAACTCGACCTCCCGGCACCGACGGTGCTCCATCCCGCACCCCCATGGCGCGGCTACCTCGAAGACGGCGCCGCGGGCGACATCTCCACGACGGCTCTCCCCCAGTACGAGGCCCCTTCGGCGGTGGCGTCCATACCAGCCGGATCTGCTGCTACTGCTCCGGCTCTCGCTCGCTCGCTCACGCTGTTGTTGCTGCTGCTTCGGCTCTCGCTCGCTCGCTCACGCTACTGCTGCTGCTCCGGCTCTCGTTCGCTCGCTCATGCTGCTGCTGCTGCTGATTCGGCTCTCGCTTGATCGCGCTACTGCTCTGCTCTCCCCCTTGCTCGTGCTGCTGCTCTGCTCCGATTAAGCTACACTTCATGTCGGGTGGTAGGTGCGACATATGCCAACGGGTGGCTTATCATTGTGGGAGCCAGTAAGACGTCGCCGGTGCCTGGAAACGGGATGAGGCGAAGACATGCTCGCCGGCGAATCTTACCCAGGTTCGGGGCTCTCCGTGGAGATAACACCCCTAGTCCTGCTCTGCGGGGTCTCCGCATGATCACTAGATCAGAAAGAGTAGCTACAAGTGCTCCTTGAGCTGTCAAGTTCAAGGGAGAAGAAGAGCAAGCCAACTCTCGTTTCCCTCTCTATATGGTGCGTGTGTAACTCTAAGAAGCCAACCCTTTGCATGGGTGCCCCAGGGGGTTTATATAGGCCTACCCCCCGGGGGTACAATTGTAATCCGGCTGAGCGCGGGTCGCAGTCGTCAGTGTTTGTGCTCGCCGGCTTCTCCGCCGGCCATCGGGGCCCGCTGACTGGTGGGTCCCGCCGGCTGCCGGTCTCTTGGTCGACAGGCCGGCCCCACCGCCTGGGGTTCTTGTCGGCGGTTGTTTACTATAGCATCGCCCCTGATGACGAGGGCTTTGTCGAGGTAAGCGTGGCTACAGTGGGAGTCGAGAAGCTCGGTCAGCTTACTATCTTGACGAGCCGGCAGCCGGGAGCCGGCTTCGGTTGGGTGCGCCGTCTCGGCGAAATTTTTTGGAGTCGGAGGGCGGGAGCCTGCCAGCGTGCGCACCGGGCCGCGGGCCGGCCACTTGCCACCTGCGAACCACATGGCATCCCTTGGCTAAAAAGCCTGCCAACCCACGCGCGCGACGGGACGTCGCCGCAGATCGGGGGCCCGCCACGCCTACGCCCGGGCCCAGGCGCGGATTCTCTGCGGTCCAAAGCCGCCCGCACGTCTTCCTGCGGCGGTTTTGGCACGCCTTTAGGGCGTAATAATCGCGAGGCGTGGGGGGAGTGGGTGCAGTTAATCCCACGTCTCACCCCACGCCCTGCCTCCTCGGCTTCACCGTGCGAAGCTATAAGTAGGGGGAGGTGGGTGAGTGGCAGGCGCTCGCACGCCCCTCCCCTCTCCGCCATCTTCTTCCTCCTGCTCTTTCTTGCGACAGCGCCTCGCCGCCGCACCGCTCTACCACTCGATTCTCCGCCGCCGCGCTCATTCTCGCCAGCCCTACGCCACGATGCAGTACAGGGGGGATTGGGACGGCTCCAACGTCCATGAGGATCACGTCGAGTTCCTCCGCAAGACGTGGCGGCTGCCCGGCGCGGACAAGGTGCAGGTCCGTCTTGCGCCGGCGAAGGAGATCACGCCGCAGCCGGAGGAAGGCGAGCGGGTAGTCTTCCGCTCGCATTTCTTGCGCGGCATTGGCTTGCCCGTGAGCGCCTTCTTCCGCTCCTTTCTCGAGTTCTACCAACTCTAGCCGCACCACCTCACCCCGAACACGGTGGTGCTGCTGTCCGCCTTCGTCACCTTGTGCGAAGGCTACCTCGGCATCCTCCCCACCCTCGAGCTCTGGGGGGAGTTCTTCCAGTCCAAGCTGGGTACGCGCATGCAGGGCGTGCCGGCTCAGAGTGGCGCCTTCGTCGCGATGCGGAGGGTGACCGCCGACAACCCCTTCCCCGTCATCACGCTGATCCAGTCGGTGAAGCTATGGCAGAAGTCATACTTCTATGTGAAGAACGTCACGCCCGCAGGGCGACTACGTCAATCTGCCGGCTTGCGTAGCCGGCCCACCGACAGGCAGGCGGCCCACCGGCAGGCAGGCGGCCCCAGTGGTCCTATCGGGCCGTGACACTGACGCCGGCTGGAGCCGCAGCTGTCGCCCGACTGCGGGTGATGATCCAGACGGAGGGCTTGTCGGTGCCTGACCTACTGGCCGCCTTCGTCACGCGTCGGGTGCTATCGCTCCAGAGCTGCCCTCATCTGATCTGTCAGATGAGCGGCCAGCTCGATCCGAGTCGGATGTGCACCAAAGACATGCCGCACGACGAGGTGGCCCATATGTTGAACTACCTTGCGAACTGCAAGCTCTCCGCAGAGTGGTAGTTCGGCAAGGAGCCATATTGCCGAGCTCACCCGCCGCCCACGGTATGTTCTCCTTTTCTCTTTCTCTTCTCTCAGTTTTGTCGCCGAGTTCCTTTTGGCCGACTCTGACTAGTCGGCTTGTCTCGACAGAGCCCTCTTCTTCAGCCTGCAGGCGGGTCAGACGCGGAGCGCTGATTCATCCCCGACCGGACGGAGCATGATCTGGAGGACCCCGACTTGGGGGCGGCCGCTATGGATGACAACACCGAGGCGGGCGGTGGCCAAGCCGGCGGCGAGGCAGGCGGCTCCGGGCTTGGAGTCAGCTTCGACGACTGGCCGGACGATGACGAGGCTGAAGTCGTCCCACGCCGCCAGCCGGCACCTGGCCACGGCGCGGGTTCCTCCGCCGCGCCGCCTGCTCGGGGCGGCGGGCAAAAGCGTTGTGCCGCGCCGGGCTTGTTCGGCAATCGGCCGAAGAAGCCCAGAGGCGGGGCAGCGGCGACCAGGCGGGAGGAGGCGGCCGCGAAGGCGGCCCGATTCCGCAAGGCGGTGAAGCAGCCGCAGAAGGTGTCGGCGTAAGTATATACTCCTTCGTCTATTCTTTTTTCTTTTCTCTGGTAGCTCCTGAGTCCTTGTCTTTTCTCCAAAAAACCAGGGCTCCATTGTCGCTCGAGCGGGCTGCTGCCGCCTCCGTCATTGGGTCACCGGGAGGATCTGGGAGCGCTACTCGCCTCGTGGACCCCGTGCCGATCTTCAGGCGGCGACGGCGCGGAACGCGCGGGAGGAGCGGGAGGCGCGGGAGGCGGAGGCATTGAGGGCGGCCGCTGCCAAGGCGGCACAGGAGGAGGAGGCGGCGAAGGCGCGCGCTGATGCCGCGGCCAATGCCCAATCGGAGGCTGCGGCTGTGGCGACGGCGGAGGGGGCCTTGCTGGTCACCCCACTGCGCGTTGCGGCGCCTGGGGCCCCAGAGCCCTCGCCAGAAGAAGCCGGCGGTGACCACGGAGCTGGAGAGGGAAGACGACATCGTCATCCTGGAGAGGGTGGCGGCACCGGCCCCGCCGACTGGGGTGACTCAAGGCGGCCGGCCTGTCCTGCCGCCTGTGCAATCGGCCGGGGGCGAGCCGTCCGCGAGGACTGATCTGGCGGTCCAGACGTCGTCGCGCCAGCGCACGGGGAAGGCCGCATCAGAGCCGCAGTCGGCCGTGGGCTCCAGCTCGTCAGCCCAGGATATGGAGGCAGCGAGCGCCAGCTCGGGGTGGACGCCAGGCGGAGGGACGGCCGTGATGTATGTGGCCGCGCAGGACGTCCGGACCCGGCTCCAAGCCCAGGCTACGGCGCTGAGGAAATACAACGACGAGTTCCTTGCGACGCGGGCAGCCATTCGGGTTAGTCTTCTTATCTTGCTTTTTTGACCTTGGTTTCTTCCGTGGGGGCGCGTCAGCGCACCCACTGGGTGTAGTCCCCGAGTTCCGAGTCGGCTGCTGAGCAGGCGGCTTGGAACTTCTTAGCGGATCTAGTTTTGCTATTCTTGCTCTTACTTCGCTCTTCTGCCTGTCTTGCAGGACTACCACAATCTTCGCGCGGCTGCCTTCAACTCCCAGGCTCGGGAGCTGACCCGGAAGACCGCTGACCTATCTGAGAGCCGGGGTAAGTGCTTCATCGTTTATCTCACATGGGGGCGCGTCAGCGCACCCACTGGGTGTAGTCCCCGAGATTCGGGCCGACTGCTGAGCAGTCGGGTCGGATCTTCCTATACGACTTCTTCTTATTGCTTCTTCTTTCTCTGTCGTCCCTGCAACGGCCAACGCCAGTCTAAGGGAGCAGCTGGGAGGGTCTCAAGCCGCCCTTCGTGCTAAGGAGGCCGAGTTTGCCGCCTTGGTGCAGGAGCGAGACCGCCTGGCCAAGAGGTTGGCCGACCAGGAGGAGAGCCACAAGACGGCTCTGAAGGCAGTGCAGGACAGCGAAGTCGCCCTCCAGGCCGAGTATTAGACAGAGGCAGCTGGCTGGGCCGAAGCGAGGCAGACGCTGATCAATGGCTATGGCCAGATCGAAAATTTGGTTGACGGTAAGCCGCCTTTTTCTTCGTCCTTTCTTGCCGCTTGCCGCTTTTGGCTCGTTTTCTGACTTGGTGTTTTCTCTTCTTTCTCTTTCTTTCTTGCGTAGAGTACTTCCCTGGCTACTCTACCGCCGCCAACCAGATCATCGAGGCTCGCCGCGAGGCACGGAGGCAGGCTGGCGCCGAGATTGCACCAAACACTAGCCGGTCGCTGGAGGAGCAGCTCTTGGCGATCCAGGCCCGCCTCCAGCCGGCTCATCGACTGTTCCGCCGGCTTCAACGTGCCGGGGTGCAGATGTTGGCTGCCCTCTGGCCTGGCGAAGTGGTTCCCTGCACCCCCAGTCGGACTGCCGACTGGCTGGAGGTGGCGGTCGGCTGCTTCGAAGCCTGGAAGGCTTCGGTGGCTCGGTCCGGCGCCAGGCGGGCACTGGAGTTCGTCAAGGCCTGGTATCCCGGCCTGAGTCTGGACCAGCTGGCTACCTGGCGGCAGCAGGCCGACACGGAGCTGGAGCCGGTGCGGCCGGCTATCATCCGGCGGGCTTCGGCGATCGCCGACTACACCGACACCAGCGCCTTCGCCCCTGATGTAGATGACAATGGTGTTGCCCAGCCGGAGGAATGGTTCGGGCTGAACCCGGCAGACGGCGAAGACTCGGCGGAGGAGATCGACTCCAGCGACGAGGGTGAAGAGGAGGAGGAGGAGGGTGAAGACGCCGGGCCGGATGGTGGAGCGGCCGGCCAGCCTCAGCTTGACCGTGCCTCCAGCAACATGGCACGCGCGGGTGCGCCGCCTGCCACCGGCGGTGATCAAGCCGAGACCCGCCAGCCGGCCACTCCTTCAGCCGGTGACGCCGTCTCAACCGACCAACCCGGCTCCCACACCGCGCCTTTAGTCTAGTCTGCTATCTTTTATTTTCCTGTCTTATCACTTTTGGAACAATATTTTGTTAAGTTTGCACAATTCCACCCACTGGGGGTGTATTTGAACTATGTCGATTGCCGGCCTGTTGGGGGCTTTATATGTATATATGACTATGCAAGTGTTTGGCTTCTCCTTGTTCTTTGCTTTTCATCCTTCTGCTGTTTCCTTTGCCGCCCTCCCTTGGTTGCCGCCTCCCCAGTGAGGCAGTTGCTCTGCAATCTGTGGCTGGAGAAGTGCTTGGCCAATTGGGGGGGCAAGTACTCCAGCTTTGTGGGATTATAGCGAAGTGTTTGGGAAGCCGGCCAGCCGGCTACTCTGACAGCCGGCAAGCGTGGTTGGAGGCCGTATTTTCGCTATACAAGTTCATTAGTCCTTAGCCGTTTTTCGTGTGGGCATCCTTTCTGCCTTGGCTCTTGCTAGTCGGACAGTCGGTTCTTCGGGCTGTGACTTTCAACAAGAGAGGACTCGGGAGCCGGCACACTACTTGTCTGACTTCAGGTAGAACTTTAATATAGCTTAAGGCGGCCAGTCCCCAGGCCGACTAGTCGAACCCGATGCCAGACAGGAAATCAAATGTAATAATACATTCATGGATATGACACTCGTCACTCATAGATAAATGAAGGCAGTCCCCGAGTGCTCCTCGGGGGGCCTGTTGTTTCGTACTTAATACAAAAGGGTAGCATGATACATACTGCTTTCAACTGTAAAATCTTCTCAGGAGGTTCGCGTTCCATGGTCGCTCCGACTCCTTGCCGGAGTCATCCCTATTGCGTGCTCTTGGTTTTTGCGCGTCGATCAAGTAGTAGGAGTCGTTGCCTAGTGCCTTGCTGATGACGAAAGGGCCTTCCCAGGGGGCCGAGAGCTTGTGCTGGCCGGCTGTTCGCTGGATCAGCCGAAGCACAAGGTCGCCCTCCTGGAAAGATCTTGGCTTGACCTTGCGGTTGAGGTAACGGCGCAGCCCCTGCTGGTAGATGGCGGACCGGCTGAGTGCTAACAGCCGGCCTTCTTCCAGTAGGTCGACACCGTCTTCTCTTGCTTCCTTGGCCTCCGCCTCCGTGTACATGGTGATCCGAGGCGAGTCAAACTCGATGTCGGTTGGGATGACAACCTCGGCACCATATACAACGAAGAATGGAGTGAAGCCGATTGACTTGTTAGGGGTAGTACGCAGACTCCAGAGTACAGCCGGCAGCTCATCGAGCCAGCAGCCGGCCGATCGCTCCAGTGGTACAACCAGTCGGGGCTTGATGCCGGAGAGGATGAGTCCATTTGCTCGCTCGACCTGGCCGTTTGACTGTGGGTGGGCAACGGACGCTAAGTCCAGTCGGATGCCCTGCGTCGCGCAGAAACGTGCCAGTGCTCCTTTGGCAAAGTTTGTGCCGTTGTCGGTGATGATGCTGTGCGGTACGCCGTACCGAGTAGTGATGTCGGTGATGAACGTCACGGCAGTCGGCCCGTTCAGCTTCTTGATCGGCTTCGCTTCGATCCACTTGGTTAACTTGTCCACGGCGACAAGCAGATGTGTCAAGCCGCCGCAGGCTGTCTTGAAAGGGCCCACCATGTCCAGTCCCCAGACGGCAAAGGGCCAGGTGAGGGGAATGGTCTTGAGTGCAGAAGCCGGCAGGTGTTTCTTGGAACTGAAGACTTGGCATCCTCTGCAGCTCTTGACTATCTCTTTGGCGTCTTCCAAAGCAGTCGGCCAAAAGAAACCGTGGCGGAAAGCTTTGGCCACAAGTGATCTTGAGGCTGCGTGGTGGCCGCATTCGCCTTGATGGATATCCTTGAGGATTGCCACTCCTTTTCCTGGCTCGACACAGCGCTGGAAGACTCTAGTGACACTGCGCTTGACAAGCTCTTTGTTGATTATTGCATATGCTCCGGCTCGTCGTTGCACTAGTCTTGCTGAGATCTCATCAGCCGGCAGCTCTCTGTTGACTAGGAATTTGAGGATGGGCTGGGCCCATGATGGAGCTGTGACTTCTTCTTCTGTTAGTACGGCCACCATGACTCGGGTGGGTGGGTCGGGTGGCGTGGAATTGGAGTCGGCCACCGCTTCTTGTGTTGTTGCAGTCCCCGGGCCGACTGCTGCAGTCCCCGGGCCGGGTTCTGAAGTCGCCGGGCCGGGTGCGACTACGACAGTCCCCGGGCCAGTTGTCGAAGTCCCCGTGCCGCCTGCAGGGTTCCTCCAGTCAGATCCGGCTGCATCGGGGACAGGCAGTACGAAGATAGAGTCCGACTCTGGAGACGGCTTGATGGACGGCTTGAGGAGGCGCTGGAGGGAGACGCCGGTCGGTATAGCCTGTCGGGTGGAGCCGATCCTTGCCAGGGCATCTGCTTGGTCGTTGTCGGCCCTTGGTACATGAAGGAACCCGCACCCTTCAAAGTACCCACTGATCTGCTGGACGAGGAATCAATAGCTCGCCATGTTTGCATCCTTGGCATCCCAGTCGCCAGACGACTGCTGGACCACCAAGTCTGAGTCGCCATAACACAGGATCCGGCGTATGCCGAGTTCTTTGGCTAGCCGGAGCCCATGTATGAGAGCCTCGTACTCGGTCACGTTGTTGGAGGCGGCGAAGTGGATTTGCCGCGCGTATCTGAGTTTGTCGCCTTTGGGAGAGGTGAGGACGATGCTGGCTCCCAAGCCGGTGCGCATCTTGGACCCGTCGGAGTGCATCCGCCAATGGGTAGAGTCAGGAGCCGGCGGTAGGTACTGGGTCTCGGCCTAGTCGACGAGGAAGTCGACCAATGCTTGGGACTTGATGGCGGTGCAGGGTTGGTAGAAGATTGTGTATGGTGCCAATGCAATGGCCCATTTAGCCACCCGGCCGGATGCATCCCGGCTGCCTATGATCTCGGCAAGCGGGGCGGTGCACACGACCGTGATGGGATGCTCTTGGAAGTAGGGCTTCAACTTCTTGGCGGCGAAGTACACCCCATAGCACATCTTCTGGTAGTGGGTAGTTTTGCTTTGAGCTGGATAGTACTTCACATAGATAATACACCGGCCTTTGAACTAGCTGGGCTCGGCCTTCTTCCAGGCGCTGGACCACGACAACTGTACTGACCACTCGGCTAGTCGCGGCAATGTAGAGGAGCATGGGCTCCTTCTCAGTCGGTGCCGCCAGGACAGGTGGAGTGGTCAGCATCTTCTTCAGCTCATGGAAGGCTTGGTCGGCTTGGTCATTCCACTCGAAGTGAGTGGACTTCTTCATGAGTCGGTACAGGGGGAGAGCCTTCTCTCCTAGCCGGCTGATAAAGCGGTTTAGGGAGGCCAAGCACCCGGTGAATTTCTGCAAATCTCGCAATTTGGTGGGAATCTCCATCCTCTCGATGGCCTTGATCTTCACAGGGTTGCACTCGATGCCGCATTCGGAGACCAGAAAGCCTAACAGCTAGCCGGCTGGTACTCCGAACACGCATTTTTTGGGGTTGAGCTTGATTTGGAATCGGTGCAAGTTGGCGAATGTTTCTTTGAGGTCCTCCAGCAGGGTGCCGCGCTTCTCTGTCTTCACCACAATGTCGTCTACGTAGACGTGGGCATTTCTGCCGAGTTGCTTGAGGAGGCATTTCTGCATGCAACACTGAAAAGTGGCACCGGCATTCCTTAGGCCGAATGTCATAGTCAGGTAACAGAAAGCTCCGAATGGTGTGATGAAGGCAGTCTTCAGTCGGTCTGCTGGGTCCAACTTGATTTGATGGTACCCTGAGTAGGCATCCAAAAAACTCAACAGCTCGCATCCGGCTGTGGAGTCTATCACTTGGTCAATCCGTGGCAAAGCAAACGGATCCTTGGGGCAGACCTTGTTGAGGCTGGTGTAGTCTATACACATACGCCACTTGTTATTCTTTTTCAAAACCAAGACTGGGTTGGCAAGCCACTCTGGAAAAAATACTTCCATAATAAAGCCAGCGGCGAGGAGCCTGGCTATCTCTTCTCCTATGATTCTTCGCTTCTCTTCTGACAGTCGGCGGAGGGGCTGCTTGACCGGCTTCGCGTCGGCTCGGACATGCAATTTGTGCTCGGCGAAATCCTTCGGGACACCCGGCATGTCCTTTGGGGACCATGAGAAGACGTCTCGATTCTCATGGAGGAAGTCGACGAGCTCGCCTTCCTATTTACTGTCCAGGTTTGCCCCAATGACAGCAAACCTTTCCAGATTCTCCGGGTCCAGAGGTATCTTCTTCGTCTCCTTGGCCGGCTAGAAGGAGCCCTGCGCATCATAATCTTTGGGGTTGGGGGACAAAGCCGGCTGCTTACCGGCCATGGCCACAACCCGTTCCAGCATCTTCTTCTCTTCTGCCACTACGAGGGACTCGGCCAGCCGACTGCTGGCCATGGCGCACTCGATGGACTTCTTGTAGTCGCCGGCTACGGTGATGATCCCCTTCGAGCTCGGCATCTTCATCTTTAGGTAGGCGTAGTGGGGCACAGCCATGAACTTGGCCAGAGCAGGTCGGCCAAGCAAAGCATGGTAGGGGCTCTCCAGATCCACTACCTCAAACCAGATCGCTTCTCGGCGAAAATGATCCTTGTCTCCGAAGAGAACATCCATCTTGATCTTGCCGATCGGGGAACAAGACAAGCCGGGCACGATGCCATGGAACACGGTCCGGCTTGGCATGAGCTGCTTCGCCTTGATGTTCAGCTTCTCCATGGTATCGCGGTACAGTATATTGATACTGCTTCCGCCATCAATCAGGACGCGGGAGAATTGGGCAGCTCGCCTCTCCGTCGCGAGGGTGACCTCCAAGACTAGTGCATAGGAGCCAGGGGATGGCATCACCTCTGGGTGGTCGGCCTGGCTCCAGTTGATGGGCTTCTTGGACCAGTGCATGAACTCGGGAGCGCTAGAGGCGACTGCGTTGACCTCTTGATGCTGACGGCGCCGACTACGCTTGTCTTCAACTTGGCTTGTGAAGACGACGTAGGCGGCGTGCTCTTCAGGGAACTCATCTTGAATGGCTCCGACTGTTGGCCGAGCCGCCGGCTGCTGGGGGGCTGGAGGCGGCGGGCCGGGGGGCGGAGGCGGCACCAGCCCCTCGCCCTTGGAGATTCGCGTGAGCCAGTGGCACTTTCGGGTCGTGTGGTTGGACGGCTTCGCGCCGCTGTGGACCTTGCAGGGGGCGTCAAGAGTCTGCTCGTAGGAGAAAGCCGGCCTGCCACCCTTCTTCTTGGGAGCGGGCCGTTCTTCAGGTTGCTCATCTTCAACCGTGGCCACCTGCCGACTGGTGGAAGGCGGCATAGGGGCCTTGCGCTTGTGGTCGTTCTGGTAGGGACGCCGATTGGACTCGCTAGCCGGCGTCTTGGGAGCCGGAGCAAGCACCTTCCCAGAGGCGTCCACTCGGAGCTCGGTCTTCATCGAGGAGTCGGCAGTGGTGTACTTATCCGCGATGATTAGCAGTTCGTCGAGGGTAGCCGGCTCGTCGCAGAGGAGCCGGTGCTTGAGGAGGGTGCCCTCTCGGCACCCGGCGGTGAAGTACTCGATGGCGTGAACCTCGTGCACCCCCTCACAGGAGTTGCGGAGCTCGGCCCACCGCGTGAGGTAGTCGCGGGTCGACTCATTGGGCCCTTGGACGCATAGGGAGAGCTGGCGAGGCTTGGGAGGCCGCTTGTACGTGCTGGTGAAGTTGCGGACGAAAACTTCCGTGAAGTCCAGCCAGCTGTTGATGCTGTAGGGCTTGAGGCTGTTGAGCCAGGTGCGCGCCGTGCCTTGCTGCATGAGGGGGACGTATTTCACGGCGACACATCTGTTGCCGTTGGCTATGCTGACCGCAGTAGAATAGTCGATGAGCCAATCTTCCGGCTTCACAGAGCCGTTGTACTTGGGCGTGTCTCTGGGGAGCGAGAACCCTTTGGGGAAGAGCTCGTCGCGGATGCGGGGGCCAAAGCATGGTGGGCCGACATCGTCTTCTTCTTCTAGCGCCAGGGATCGAGCTAGGCGGTCGATCCGGTGGCGGGCGTCGTTCTCGCCGACTCCTTCGCGGCGGCCTAGTCGGCCACCAAGAGTCGGATGCGTGACAGGCGGCGGGCTGGGACGTCTCTCCCCTCGAGGCGGGGGAGGAGGCGGATTTCCTTGGCGCTCCACCGCTTGAGGGCGGCCTTCCGCGTCGCGCTCGATAGTGATACGAGTCCGGCTGTGGCTAGCAGCCGGCTCCTTGTCTTTCCTCTCGCGGGCGCCGCTCGCAGTCGGCGACCGGGACATCGCGGCGTGCTCCCGGCGCGGGGGATGACTATCAGCGCAGGCGCCGGCTTCGTGCCGTTCTGCGGCCGCGTCGATCAGCTGCTGGATCCGCCTTGTCATGTAGGGGAGCTCATCGGCTCCCAGCCCATTTAGCTCTTCAGCGGCCGCCTGAGCGGCTCGTAGATTCTCGAGTGGGGTGGCGTAGACGGGGCGATCTGCCCCCAGCATGCTGGCGATAGCCGCGCCGCGCTTCTGGACGAAGCTGGCTCGGCTCGGCCCGCTATGCGGCGGCGTACCAAAGGCGGCGCGGTCGACTTCGCGCTGGTGGGCCTCGGTGAGGCGTCTCATGGAGGCTATCTTCTGGCCTTCCGCGATGAGGGCGAGGCGGCGTGCCTCCAAGGTCTCGGTGTCGGCGTCGGCCGGGATGGGGACGGATAGGTCGTGCATCGCCGCTTGCAGGGCGTCGTGGGAGTTCTCGCCCGAGTTGGCGACGTGGCTGATGACCAGCACTTCGGTGACAGCGCTGCTGCCGCTGTCAGCTTGAGGGAGAGGGTCATCGAAGACCAGCACGTCGGAGGGGTAGGCGTCGAGCGATGCCGTGTCGGAATCGACAAGCATCGGGTCGGTGGAGCCGACCGACTCCAATTCTGCAGCAGGCTCGCTGGAGACGTGAAGTTGGTCGAGGAGGCTGACGAGGCGGCTATCGTGGTAGTCCATGCCCGCATCGGACGCGGGCTCGTCGGAGATGCGAGCCTCGCCGAGCAGATCGGCGAGGCAGCTCGCCGCGCAGGCGTCGTCAACGCCTTGCAGCGTGTCGGTGCAAACGACATCGGGCGCAGCAGGCTGGCTACACTAGCGGGGGAGAAAAAGGGTTCCCGTCCAGAACAGGTCTCCGGACGACGGTGCACCTGGCCCCACGGTGGGCACCAAATGTCGGGTGGTAGGTGCGACATATGCCAACGGGTGGCTTATCATTGTGGGAGCCAGTAAGACGTCGCCGGTGCCTGGAAACGGGATGAGGCGAAGACATGCTCGCCGGCGAATCTTACCCAGGTTTGGGGCTCTCCGTGGAGATAACACCCCTAGTCCTGCTCTGCGGGGTCTCCGCATGATCACTAGATCAGAAAGAGTAGCTACAAGTGCTCCTTGAGCTGTCGGGTTCAAGGGAGAAGAAGAGCAAGCCTAGGTCTCGTTTCCCTGTCTATATGGTGTGTGTGTAACTCTAAGAAGCCAACCCTTTGCATGGGTGCCCCGGGGGGTTTATATAGGCCTACCCCCCGGGGGTACGATTGTAATCCGGCTGAGCGTGGGTCCTAGTCGTCAGTGTCTGCGCTCGCCGGCTTCTCCGCCGGCCATTGGGACCCGCCGACTGGTGGGTCCCGCCGGCTGCCGGCCTCTTGGTCGACAGGCCGGCCCCATCGCCTGGGGTTCTTGTCGGCGGCTTTTTACTATAGCATCGCCACTGATGACGAGGGCTTTGTCGAGGTAAGCGTGGCTACAGTGTGCCGCCTCGAGGGCTCTCACTGTAGCCTTACCGCATCTTGTCTCCTTAATGTGGCACATGTTTCGAGGGAGGGGGATAGCCAGCTTCTGGAGGCCGGCTACGCCCATGGCCGACTGGGGAGCCCGGGCTGCCTTCGTGCCTCTCTCTGGCTAAAGGGGCCCGCCGCCCGCGGGCCATACTAGCGTCTGTCGCGGATGACGTTGAGGCCAGCATGGCTACAGTGCCGAGCCGGACGGGAGATGGCTGACCCGTACGGCGTCCTGCGGCCATGCCTGCCTCGAGATTCGGGTGTAGTGGGCCGCACTGTAGCCACACCCCGTCTTGTCACCGTTATGTGGGCGTAGTTTTGGTGGGTGCGGTCTTGGCCGGCTTCTTGGAGTCGGCGTTCTTCATGGCCGGCTCTTGGGAGTCGGCGTTCTCCATGGTCGGCTTCCTGGAGTCGGCCATCTTGTAGTTATCTTGGGGGAGGTTTCTGAGGCTGGGTCGCCTTCTGAGAGTCGGCTCCTGTGGTAGCCGGCCGGGGGAAGGAGGCCCAATGCTTTGAATGCTTGAAGGCTCAAATGGCCTGATAATTTTTGAAGAGCCAGGGGCAGTCGGTTAGGCTACCCGTGGCCATTTACTCCGACACTTCGGTCAACTAAATTGACTTTTGGGTTAGTCGATTTTCAGGGGGTGGGGGGGGGGGTTCGCCGGAGTTAAGGAAGAACCAGCCACAACATGGAGGGTGGCTCACCGGAGAGGTACCCCACTATCTACTCTTTGGGTTCAGGGTGGGGGCGGTGGTCACCCGTGGTGGGGGCGCGGTGGTGTAACGCCCCGGATGTAGCTTTCCATATTTGTAACTCCAATTCTTGCCATTTTCGGCTATGTGTTATGATATTCCCTTCGTGGTCGGGTTTTGTTTTTCGTTTTGCATTTTGTTCATGTCATCATGTGCATCTCATTTGCATACATGTTCGTCTCATGCATACGAGCATTTTCCCCGTTGCACGTTTTGCAATCCGACACTCCCACATGCACCGGCGCACCCCCTCTTGTCTCTTTTTGTGAGCGGGTGTCAAACATTCTCGGAATGGACCGAGGTTTGCTATGTGGCCTTGGTACACCACCGGTAGACCACCTGTCATGTTTCGTTCCATTTGGAGGCCGTTTGATGCTCCAACGGTTAACCAGGTAACCGCAAAGGCCTCTTGTGTGGTGCAGCCCAACACCCTCCAAAACAGCCCAATAACCCATCTAAGCCCCATCCATGCTCTCCGCCGTTCGATCATGATCGTGTGGGCGAAAACTACACCCCATTTGGAGTCTCCTAGCTCCCTCTACCTATAAATAGGTGCCTCCCCCCGGAATCCCGCAGTCCAAACCCTAGAAATTCCCCTCTCCGCGCCGGACGTGTCCGTCCGTGCCGGACAAAGCCCGCGCCCCCGCCCTCGTCCAACCGGGCGCTGCCACGCGTCCCGGCGTTCTGCCGCCCGCAGCCGAAGCGCGCCGAGGCCCGCAGCCGGCCCTCCCCGGCCCGGGTTCGCCCGCCGACGCCTGCGACCCGCGGTAGGCCGGCGCGCATTCTCCGCCCCTCCGCCCGTCGTCTACACCGCCGGCCAGCGCGGCCCCGTGCCAGTGCCCGCCGGTGCCGCCTCCTCCGGCGACCCCCAACCCCGTCGCTGCCGGATCCGGCCTCCCCGGCCACGTCCCCGACTTCTCCGGCCAGCGTCGTCTCGTCTCCGGTGAACTACGGTCAGATCCGCCGCCGCCTCGTTTTGCGTGCCAGGTCAACCCTCTGATCCGCGAGGTGAAATTTCCTCCAAGTCCCCGGATCTGTAACATTATGTTGCCCTGCTCATCACATCATATCTCCTTTCATACTGCTCCGTTTCATGCGCACGATATATCGAAATGTTCATTGCGAGATGCTCTCCATTTTGTTCCAATGTGCCATGTTTGTTTGAGTTCATCGTGATGCCTAAATCATTGTTGCAAGAGTGCTATATGATGTTTACTGCTGTTACTTATCAGAACTTGATGTTTTGTCATTTTTGCTGCTTTCGATGTGTGCATCTTTTTGGCATGAGCTCTACATGTGTTTTGATCTATGCCATGCCATCTTTACAGGGGTGTATGCCATGTATTTTTGTGATCTATGTGGTGACTAGCACAAGCATGCAAACTAAGCATGTATTTTTGCTTGCTCTGAACATTGCTACCTGATGCTGTTTAAGCCATGTTCAGTATTTTCACCAAGTCTGTGAAGCTGATATCTTTTGCACTTTTGCCATGCTTGTTTGAACCTGTTATATTGTGATCTAGCCGTAGCTCAGTGTTCATCTTTTGTCAAGCATCTCTTGTAGATCACTGCCATATGCTTTGTTGCTATGTTGGGGTGTTGTAGCATAGCTACTTGATGTATTCTAAGTGCTATCATGCTGTTAATCGCAGAATTGTGTCATTCTTGTTTTGCTTGCCATTTGTAAACCGTGCATCCGTTTCCGGTGATCTTTATATCGATTTCGACCGAAATCATCTCATCTTTCCAGAGGCATACTTGGTTTGCCAAGTTGATGCCTTGTTCATTTTTTCCCTTCCGGAGCACGCATATGCATTGCATATCACATCCCCCATATCACGCCATGTATTGCATCATATTGATTGCGCATTCCCGTGATTGATTGTTGGTCCTTTGCTTGTGTTCTTGCATTGGGTAGAGCCGGGAGACTCGTACGCTTACGAGGAACCTGTTGAGAATGCTTACGAGGATCAAGCTTTCGACAACTTTGAGAACCTTGCAGGCAAGATGACCATACCCTCGATATCACTTCTATCTTTGCTTGCTAGTTGTTCGCTCTATCGCTATGCTACGCTACCTACCACTTGCTATATCATGCCTCCCATGTTGCCATGTCAAGCCTCTAACCATCCTTTCCTAGAAAACCGTTGTTTTGCTAAGTTACCGCTTTTGCTCAGCCCTTCTTATAGCGTTGCTAGTTGCAGGTGAAGTTGAAGTTGGTTCCATGTTGGAACGTGGATATTTTGGCATATCACAATACCTCTTATTTAATTAATGCATCTATATATTTGGTAAAGGGTGGAAGGCTCGGCCTTATGCCTGGTGTTTTGTTCCACTCTTGCTGCCCTAGTTTCCCTCATACCGGTGTTATGTTCCTTGATTTTGCGTCCTTACGTGGTTGGGTGATTTATGGGACCCCCTTGACAGTTCGCCTTGAATTAAACTTCTCCAGCAAGGCCCAACCTTGGTTTTACATTTGCCTACCTAAGCCTTTTTCCCTGGGGTTTTCGCGAGCCCAAGGGTCATCTTTATTTACCCCCCCCCCCCCGGGTCAGTGTTCCTTCGAGTGCTGGCCCAAACCAAGCGATGTCCGGCGCCCCCTGGGCAACCAGGGTCTATGCCAATCCGACGTCTAGCTCATCCGGTGTGCCCTGAGAACGAGATATGTGCAGCTCCTATCGGGATTTGTCGGCACATTTGGGCGGCTTTGCTGGTCTTGTTTTACCATTATCGAAATGTCTTGTAAACCGGGATTCCGAGACTGATCGGGTCTTCCCGGGAGAAGGAATATCCTTCGTTGACCGTGAGAGCTTATAATGGGCTAAGTTGGGACACCCCTGCAGGGTATTATCTTTCGAAAGCCGTGCCCGTGGTTATGTGGCAGATGGGAATTTGTTAATGTCCGGTTGTAGAGAACTTGACACTTGACTTAATTAAAATACATCAACCGCGTGTGTAGCCATGATGGTCTCTTTTCAGCAGGGTCCGGGAAGTGAACATGGTTTGTGTTATGTATGAACGTAAGTAGTTTCAGGATCGCTTCTTGATCACTTCTAGCTTCTCGACCGATGCGTTGCTTCTCTTCTCGCTCTCATTTGCGTATGTTAGCCACCATATATGCGTAGTGCTTGCTGCAGCTCCACCTCTTTACCTCATCCTTTCCTATAAGCTTTAATAGTCTTGATCTCTCGGGTGTGAGATTGCTGAGTCCTCGTGACTCACAGATTTTACCAAAACAGTTGTAGGTGCCCACGATACCTATGCAGATGACGCAACCGAGCTCAAGTCGGAGTTCGACGAGGAACGTGGTCGTTACTATGTTTCGTTTCCTGATGATCAGCAGTGGAGCCCAGTTGGGACGATTGGGGATCTAGCATTTTGGGTTATCTCCTTTTCATTTGGATTTGACCGTAGTCGGTCTATGTGTGGATTTTGGATGATGTATGGATTAATTTATGTATTGTGTGAAGTGGCGATTGTAAGCCAACTCTCTTTATCCCATTCTTGTTCATTACATGGGGTTGTGTGAAGATGACCCTTCTTGCGACAATACCTACAATGCGGTTATGCCTCTAAGTCGTGCCTCGACACGTGGGAGATATAGCCGCATCGTGGGTGTTAGAAGTTGGTAATCAGAGCCATCCCCGACTTAGGAGCCCCCTGCTTGATCGAATCGCTGGCGTTGTTGAGTCTACAAAAAAAATGTTTTGAGTCTTAGTTATATATATATATCGGAGAGTAGGATTATTTTTACTCCTCAGTCCCTTCGTCGCTCTGGTGAGGCCTCCTAACGTAGAAGTTTTGACTTTTCTCTCCTCAAATTTCACTAAAAAAATTTAGGATCACGCGGGTATCTTGGAATCGTTCCGATGGTTTTGTGATGAGAACATTGTTCTTGGTGCCTCCTGACATCTAGGGGTTGTGGCAGTGTCCCGGGGAGTTGAGCTCCGAGGTGTTGTCATCACAATTTTATCGTTGCAGTTCTGGAATACCGAGTTTCGCCGACATCGAAAATCTCTTTTATGCAGTTGTTGGTGAGATCACCTCGACGCAACCCAGTACTGGGGCGGGAGTTCGGGAGTATTGCCATAACTCGTATAACGGATGCTTTTCGAAGGTTGAGGTACACGATTTCCGAAGGTTTCTTGGTTATGTGTTGACGGATGGATATAGCTGGATCTAGGAATTGCTAGTTTGGGTGATATATTTTGTGTCCCCTGTATCCCCAACACCAGATTGCATAACCAGAAAGTTTCGGGAGTTTATAGGTGGGATTCAAGTAGCTCTTAGCATTTCTTCCCGCAGATATTTGGTTTGTGATTGGGTAATCCTTACCATTTATTTGTTCCAGTCGTACCTTGTTATTTCATTCATCAATTTCTTATCAAGTGGCTTCTCACCTTATGGAAGTGTGATGATTTACTACGGAATTCATTCGTTCATCCTCGTTTGAATGTTTATTGTGAAGACTAAATGTTGCAATTTCTATCCATTGATTCAACTTGCCTATATGTCTATCAAGATGCTAACGGATGTCACCCTCTTCAGGATGGCTCCGCCAACGCGTCAGAATCCGGAACGCAATGATGGGAATCAGGCGAACCCTCCGCCACCACCTCCGCTTCAGGAGGCATCGCAAGCTATCATGGCAGCCACCAACGCCAATGCTCAGATGATTTTGCAACTCTTGCAAGAGCGCACTGTTGAGGATATAGACCTTAGAGTCACCCGCCAGGAGGGGCCGGGTTACTCATATGGTCATTGCCAGAAGCCCGGTGCCAAGCCTGAAGACGGTGGGCCAAAGATGGGCTAAGACCCGGATATGGCTTAAAGCCCGTAGTTGCAATCTTTATTATGCTAGAACTTGTAGTATAAGGCAAGAATAGTTGAGAGTCCGAGCCGGACACTCTTATGAGCCGGCCGGGGCTCTGAGAGCTGCAGGGCGTCAGCCTCCCTATATAAAGGGACGACCCGGCAGTGGTTTAAGGCAGAGAACAATCTCATCGAGAGCCGGGCGTAACAGTTTAGCTCCCTGGTGATCGTAACCCTAATCAATACCACCTCAAACTGGACGTAGGCTTTTACCTTCACCGTAAGGGGCCGAACCAGTATAAACCCTTGTGTTCCTTGTCCCGCATTAACCCCTTCAAGCTTCCTAGCTGCGATGGCTCCACGACTAAGTCCTAGCTCGAGGACATCTGCCGTGACAATTCCACGACAGTTGGCGCCCACCGTGGGGCCAGCGCACGGTGGATTTGAGTTCTTGAAGGGCAGCTTCGAAGGGCTCAAGGGATACGCTGTGGGCCGGATGACCAAGAGTCGTCGCGGCAAGCTCTATATCGACGATGCAAACTGGGGCCCCGACGCCGGCTCAATTGAGTACGGGTACCGGGTCCCCTTCGGCGGAGTTCATGTTTTCATTGGCAAGATTGGTGAGCCGGGCCCTGAGTCGGATCTCTGCGCCGATCTCATCGAGACGGCTCAGCGTGCACGACCCGCCCGGGCCTAGCCTGCCTTACGGCACGCTTTTGTGGGATGTATCCATGGAGGGCCCTCTGATCAATCCGGATCTGGTGACGAGGCGGCCGCCGGCTCTGACGGCGAGTCATCCACCGATGAGTCAAACTCATTGTATCAACTTGAGGATGGCAGGCTCATGGGTTGTTCCGATGGTGACAGTATTCCGGAACCGTTTGAGCCACCAAGTCAGGTTGGAGTCTTTATGGCCGGTGTGCAGCCTGTTCAGAACCCCGCTGCTGGAGCGGGAAACCCGGTGCCTTCTCCGGCTCAGGTACTAATGGATCTTACGGACAAGATGACGGCGCTGTTAACCGCTACGGTTGACCCGGCAAATCAAGCTCAGCATGATGCGGAGCTGGCGCAGTTAAAATTGGATCTAGTGAAAGCCAAGGAGGATCTGGCAGCAGAGGGGATCAGGATGGCTGCAGAAAGGGCGGCTCTCGATGCCCAAACACAGTTGATTCAAGCACAGTCCTTCCGGCTAACGCGTCCAATGAGGTCCTGAGAAGGAGGCATCAAAAGGCCCAATCTCCACTCCCTCCGGTTTACGATTCGCGAAACCTCTTCAACACGCCAGGTGCAGGGTCTAGTAGCCCGCCAGGGGTAATAGTGCCCGGGTCTGGGGCCCCTATTCAGCCACAAGTGATGGGGCCTCCCCAGGTGCCCCCTGCCCCGCCTCAGTACGTACCAACACCCCCGGGTCATTATAATAACCCGCTGGAGAACATGGTCGCCGCGGCGGCACGGCTGGCGGCTCTCCTAGTTGACGGCGACTCTCCGACGGCTATTGAAACCCGTCGGGTCAGGGAACTCCTTCAGACAGCACTGGCGCAGCAAGAGGCGTATTCCTACAGCCGAGACAGGATCCACTCGACCCCTCGTCTAGGCCGGAGCCCGAGTTACAGCAGACACATGGTCTCAGCGACCGGTTCAAGTAACGTCCGACGCCATGACCCGCCCCCTGGCCATGGCCCGGTTCATAACGGAGCCTTTCACGCAGCAGACCAGGACAGAGCGCGGCAAGAGGCGGAGCAGGTGCCTCAATTGACGGCTTACCAGACCCCCCCGGCTTATCCGACGACTTCCGTCGACGTGGGTATCCCTACCAGGACTGGGGGTGTCCCTTGTTTAGTGCCAGCTATCCGCAATGAGCGTCTACCCAAGGACTTCAAAGGCCCTAGGAAGGTGCCTAATTACACAGCAGACTTACAACCTGCAGCCTGGATCGGGAGTTATGAGATGGCTATGGAGCTGCTGGAGGTCAATGAGGCGGCCATGGCTAAGTATTTTACCATGATGTTAGATGGGACTGCCCGCATTTGGTTGAAAGGGCTACCACCGAATTCCATTGGGTCTTGGGCTGAGCTGAAAGCCCGGTTAATCAAAAACTTCAAGGATACCTGTAGGCAATCTATGTCAATTGTGGATTTGACTAACTGCATGCAGCAGGAAGGGGAGTCTACGACACATTGGGTTCGCCGGGTTAAGGAGATAATACACTCCTCGGATAAGATGGACGCCGGCTCTGCAGTCTTAATGTTGGAACAGAATTGTCGTTTTGTGCCCCTAAAGATGAAACTCGGGCGGCTTAAGCGCGACTGCAATGATATGGGTACACTGATGGCGGCTCTTGTCAAGTACGCCGATTCTGATGGTACCAAGGACCCCGCTTCAGATGATGAAAGGACAGGGAAGGGAAAGAAGAACGGCAATGGCAAGGGTCCTCAGCATAACCCGGGGAACCAAGGAGGAGGCAAGCGCAAGGCCGACGACAGCCTAGAGTTTGTGGCCAACGCCAGCTCACAAGGGAATAACCAGCGACGTAAGGGGAGGCCCCCTCCCCGAGGCGGCGGGTCAGGCCCGACGCTGGAGCAGCTGTTAAATGAGCCTTGTCCAAGGCATGGCTCTAGAGAGAAGCCAGCGACTCATCTATGGAAGGACTGTGCAATCATGAAGGCCTTTAAGAATTACAATGGCCCGGGCGGCGGCTCAGGCGCCGGCGGTTTTCATGGCCCGGGCGGCGGCTCAAGTTCCAATCCTCTGAACGGTCAAGGGGGCTTTAATCAGCAGTCTGGCCAGGGTCACCAACAGCAGCAGGGGGGTTATCAGACCAATCCCAAGCAGCTTAGCGGTGGACAGTACCATGTATTCACCACCAGTCTGTGTAAGCGAGACCAGAAGCTTCATAAGAGGGCCGTGAATGCTGTTGAGCCGGCGATTCCACGCTACTTGCGGTGGTCTGAGCAGCCTATAGTGTGGAGTAGAGAGGATCACCCACCCCGGGTAGACAATGCGGGTCACTTGGCCTTAGTGGTAGCTCCTCAGGTGGGAGGATATAAGTTCACTAAAGTGCTCATGGATGGAGGCAGCAACATCAACATCCTCTATTATGAGACTTTTCGCTGTATGGGATTGGTTGATAAGAACCTCAGCCAGCCAAACACTATCTTCCATGGTGTGGTACCTGGTAAGTCGGCTTATCTAGTTGGCAAGATCGAGTTGGAAGTGGCCTTCGGAGATGAAAACAACTACAGGGTGGAAAAATTGACCTTTGAGGTGGTCAAGATAAGAAGTCCGTACCATGCTATATTTGCGCGGCCGGCTTACGCCAAATTCATGGCACGGCCGTGTTATGTTTACTTACAGCTCAAGATGCCGGGTCATAATGGGACCATTACGGTTCACGGCAGCTGGAAGGTGGCCTTGGAATGTGAGGAAGGCGATGCAATTTATGCAGAATCTGTTTACGCAACAGAGGAGTCGAAGTTTTACAAGGACAATGTTGACCCCACTGATATGACCTCTTTGAAAAAGCCGACTACGGAGCATGAGCCGGCAATGAAATTTAAGTCGGCTGATGAGACTAAACTCGTTGATTTCACTCCAGGAGATTCATCTCAGCAGTTTAGTATCAGTGCCAACCTGGATCCAAAATAGGAAAGCACGCTCATCGAGTTCATCCGTGAGAATAGGGACATCTTCGCATGGAAACCTTCGGACATGCCAAGTGTACCTAGAGAACTCGCTGAGCACACTCTCAATGTTGATCTGAAATTTAAGCCGGTCAGGCAGTTCCTTCGGCGGTTCAATGAGGAGCGGCGGAAAGCTATTGGTGAAGAGGTGGACCGGCTCTTGGCGGCCGGGTTTATTGTTGAAGTCTTTCACCCGGAGTGGTTGGCTAACCCGGTGCTCGTGCTCGAGAAGAACGGCACTTGGCGGATGTGTGTGGATTATACGGACTTAAACAAGGCATGTCCGGCTGATCCTTTTGCCCTCCCCCGTATTGATCAAATTATTGATGCTACGGCAGGTTGTGCACGCTTAAGTTCCTTGGATGCTTATTCCGGATATCATCAGATTAAAATGGCAGTTAAGGACCAGGAAAAGACGGCGTTCATCACTCCCTTTGGAGCCTTCTGCTATGTGTCTATGCCCTTTGGACTCAAGTGTGCACAGGCGACTTACCAGCGTTGTGTACAGAACTGCCTTCATAAACAGATTGGGCGCAATGTTCACGCTTATGTGGACGATATTGTGGTCAAGTCCATAAAAGAGGAAACCCTGATAGATGATTTAAGGGAAACCTTTGATAATCTTCGGGTCTACAAGATGATGCTTAACCCGGCCAAGTGTGTTTTTGGTGTTCCTGCAGGCAAACTTTTGGGTTTCTTGGTTTCGGACAGAGGCATTGAAGCTAACCTGGAGAAGATCAAAGCCATCACCTCCCTAGCTAAGCCGGCGTGTATAAATGATGTTCAACGCTTGGCGGGTCGCATCGCTGCTTTAAGCCGGTTTATAAGCCGTTTGGGTGAGAAGGCCATGCCATTATATCAGTTGATGAAGAAAACTGATAACTTTGTCTGGAATGATGCAGCTAATACCGCTTTTGAGGATTTGAAGAAGTAGCTGGCAGAGCCCCCAGTCCTTGCTGCTCCGGTTGATAAAGAGCCCTTATTACTGTACGTGGCGGCGAACACACGAGCTGTCAGTGTGGCTGTGGTGGTGGAACGCAAGGAAGAGGGTAAGGAGAATCTGGTTCAGCGGCCGGTTTATTATGTCAGCGAAGTGCTTATCGAGTCCAAACAGCGGTATCCACATTGGCAGAAGCTTGTTTATGGAGTGTTCATGGCAAGCCGGAAGCTTAAGCATTATTTCCAGGGCCATCCCATAACCGTGGTCAGTTCTGCCCCTCTTGGTGATATCATTCAAAATAGAGAGGCCACAGGGAGAGTGGCTATGTGGGCTATCGAGCTCGGACCTCATGGTCTGAAATATGTGCCACGCACTGCTGTTAAATCTCAGGCCTTGGTGGATTTCATCAATGATTGGACAGAGTCACAAGTGCCCGAGCAAAAGCCGGATAACACATATTGGACTATTCACTTCGATGGGTCCAGGCAGTTGGAGGGCTCGGGGGCTGGAGTTATATTGGCTTCCCCTCAAGGTGACAAGTTTCATTATGTGCTACAATTGATGTTTCCTTGCACTAACAATGCGGCTGAGTACGAGGCCTTGCTCCACGGTCTTCGGATGGCTAAGGAGATGAGCTTGAGCCGGGTCAGGTATTTCGGTGACTCAGACTTGGTGGCTCAACAAGTATCAGGCAAGTGGGACTCTAAGGACCCTCTCATGGCGGCTTATCGCCGCGATGTTGATGCCATTGCTGGGCACTTTCAGGGCTACCAAGTAGAGCACATTGATCGCAGGAAGAACGAGGTGGCTGATGCTTTAAGCCGGCTAGGCTCTCAGCGAAAGCCGGTGCCGCCTAATACTTTCTTGGATGTCCTGTATAGTCCTTCTGTTAAGCTGCCTACAGAGGAAAACTTGGTTGTCCCCGACTCGGAGGCACGACTAGTGGCGGCTCTCCATATCATACCAGACTGGACAATGCCCTATCTGGCTTACATGACCCGGGGCGAGTTACCTGAGGATGAAACTTTGGCCAGGCAAATAACCCGGCGGGCTAAGTCAATGATCGTTATTAATGGTGAGTTGCACCACCGCAGTGTTACGGGAGCGTTTCAGCGTTGTGTTTCCCCTGAGGAAGGTTAAGAGATCTTGTGTGAGATCCATGAAGGGGATTGCGGCCATCACGCCGGCTCAAAGTCTCTTGTGGCCAGGGCTTTTCGTCATGGTTTTTATTGGTTGACGGCTCATGCTAATGCAGAGGACTTGGTCAGTAAGTGTGATGGTTGCCAAAGGTTCTCGCGACAGGCTCATGTACCGGCTCAAGAGCTGAGGATGATCCCAATTACTTGGCCCTTTGCGGTCTGGGGGCTTGATATGGTTGGGCCTTTCAAAAGGTCCAAGGATAAGAAGACCCACCTTTTGGTGGCAGTTGATAAGTTTACCAAGTGGGTTGAAGCGGAGCCAGTTAGCAAGTGCGATGCAGCCACGGCGGTTCAGTTTATGAAAAAGGTGATCTTTCGCTTTGGTTTTCCGCACAACATTATCACTGACAATGGCACCAATCTCTCCAAAGGCGCCATGGAAGAGTTTTGTCAATGAGAGCATATCCGACTTGATGTTTCCTCAGTGGCTCATCCGCAATCCAATGGTCAAGCTGAGAGAGCTAATCAGGAGATCCTGAAGGGCATCAAGCTCCGGCTTTTGGTCCCTTTGCAACGGACGCCGGGTTGTTGGGTGGAGGAGTTTCCCTCCGTGTTATGGAGCATCAACACTACTCCTAACAGGTCTACAGGTTTTACGCCTTTCTTCATGGTTTATGGGGCAGAAGCAGTCCTCCCAGTGACATCCGTCATGACTCACCTTGAGTGGCGGCTTACGTTGAGGCGGATAATGAACAGGCGCGCCAGGATGCTCTTGACTTGTTGGACGAACAGCGTGATGTGGCAGCAGCCCGTTCAGCGATTTACCAACAAGACCTGCGCCGTTATCATAGCCGCCGGGTTAAATCCCGGGTCTTCCAGGAAGGTGATCTCGTGCTCCGGCTCATCCAAGATCAAACAGATGCACACAAGCTATCCCCGCCTTGGGAAGGGCCCTTTGTGGTCAGCAAGAATTTGCACAACGGGTCACATTACCTCATTGACATTCGGGAGCACAAAGATTCACGTAAGTCGGAGGAAGAGACTCGACGGCCGTGGAACATAGCTCAGCTTTGGCCTTACTACACTTGAGCCACCAGCTCTCATGATGTACATACTTCTCTAAGCCATGTATATATTATGATAAGCAATAAAGCAGGACCTCTGTCCTTTTTTCTCCTCCAAATGTGCGCGTGTTGTTTTCATCGCCAGAGTACATGATAACTTGAAGGAGGATCCGGCTTAGGATCGTATTCGAATCTAGCCGTAGGCGATAAGGCCACTTGGGGGCTTCCTGTTCAAACATAGGTCGTATTCGAACCAAAGAGAACACAGCTGTCGATACCCATTTGATTGGCAAAGTGCCGAGCTCATTGGGGAGTTTTCTTTGATCATATTTGAATCTTAGTTTAACCAGTTTGAGAACCGACGTGGATCGTATTCGAATCAGCGTCGTTAAACAATTCTTCAAGTCATTTGGGGGCTTCCTGTTCAAACATGGGTCGTATTCGAACCAAAGAGAACATAGCTGTCGATACCCTCTTGATTGGCATCGCCACACCCACTGGGGCCTATATGATCGTATTCGAATCCTAGCATAACCCCATTGGGCCGGGTCTCTGGTCGTATCCAAACCGGAAGCCCCTAAGTTCCTCTTCTTTATAGCAAGTTCCGTCTGTTTCTTTCCAAGTGTGTACAGCCGGGTCTCACTTTGCCGGCTTAACTTTGGTTTACAGTATTAGCTGAGCACAATGGATGTTATTAAGACAGGTAAACCGGAATTTCGGTACCAACCTTCCTACCCGGGTTATCTAAACCGGAAGTATGCTTGCAGGCCGCTAAGTATGTTATTACGACTGTATTCAGGATATTATTGACGACCAGTCCCTTTTGATTCATATTCCGGGTTATCTAAAACCTATGATTCTCAGGGCGGTCAGCCTCCTCGGGGCTTGTGATTTGTCTTTTTCTACAGGATAGTTAGAGGTAACTATTTTGAGAGTAAGGAAAACAAATGATTAATTATGACCCGGAGAAACATAAAGGAGACAATTTCAACAGACTTCAGAATTCAAGGCGTGCACGATGGCACGACAAAGATAAAGTATTGGTCCTACTCTATTACAAGACTCATTGAGTCCAAAAGGGTGAGGCATTGTTTGCTAAGCCGCCAGCCAAGTTACGACGCTTGTTGAGCTGAAGTCTCCGGCTCGTTCCTATCTTCTCCTCCGGCTGATCCCAAGACCTGGAAAGTTGATGACTTCCAGTCGATGCCGCTGAGAGCTTCGAATTGGGCTTCCTCGTCAATTAACCCGGCCGGGTCAATCTCCGGGGCGAAGGTGTGCTGACGAGCCGGCGGGATCAAGTTAAGGGCTTCATAGCGCGGAGTAGGGATCCTCTGATTTTCTGCATCGTAGCCCGGCTGATACTTAGTCAGATCTTTATCGTTGCCAATTAGAGTGGCCACCGGGCGTACGGCCTTCACGCAAGCTGCGAAGTCCTTCTGATCGAAAGCGGAGCCGTCTTCCTTCAGGCTTGGATAGCCAAGGGCGATGTCCGCCGGGTCTAACTCCGGCAGGAACGCCTTGGCCCGGCTCAGCGCGGCGATCGCTCCGGCTCTTGCAGAGGCCCGTCGCAGCTCTTGGATCCATTGAGGCAGTACAGCGAGACAACGAAGGACTTCTGCCAGGTGAGTCGGCACCTCGTTGGATAGGGCCACCACAGCCAAGGCACGCTGTGACCCGGTGTAGAGCTGCTCCACCAGGGTATACACGGCCTTCAGCTTGGTTACCACGCTCTCGTTGAGATTGGCACTTCTGGGACCTGTTTAACAGAATCAGATAAGCCGCCGACAAGGATGAATTATGAGATATAAAAATTCTAAACTTGATGAAAGCCGGTGAGGCGACTTACCGAAGATTGCGGCCACCATCTGGGACACCTGGCGCTTGAGGCCGAAGAGCTCGGCGGTCTTCTCAGAGAGAGCCTTCTCCGCCTGTTCAGCCCGGTTCACCAATGCGGCCTTCTCTTCAGCCCACGCCTTCCGCTCAGCGTCAAACTCCGTCTTCAGCTTCTCTTGAGCGGCGATGCTGGACACAAATTTGGCATTTGCCTTCCGGGTCTCCATCTCTTGCATCTTCAGCCGGTTCTTGAGATCGGCCATGTCAGCCTCAAGCTTCTTGCCAGCAGCCTGCGTAAATTTCCGGGTTATGACAGGAACGGTTGTTATATAAATTTCAAGTCCCAAGCGTTTTCCAAGCAAAGACACTTGGCACTTGGGGGCTAATGCATATTGAACGTTTCTATCTACAGATGGCCGGTTCAATTGGGTAAGCCGGAACCTAAGTCTACAACCTATTCAATCATAAGTCGTCGACTTGGGGGCTAGCATGGTAAAGGTAACTATGCAGTAAGTACGAGGACAGCAGAAGGATACCTCAGATTTTTGCTGGATCTGGTTCACCATGGCAACCTCTGCGTCCCGGCTCTTGTGCACTTGGCTGATGTAGCCAGAGACGAGCTCTCCAATGCTCAGGTTGGTGTGGCCGGAGAGGTCCAGGTTCACCCGGTGGGGCTGCAGCAACTCCCCCTGAGCGGAGCATTTAGCCAGTGCGGTAGGTCTCCCCGGCTCAACAATTGCCGTCCGGGTGATTACCACGTCCGGATCATTTGCTGGTTGAGCCGAGCCGGAGGCCTCCGGGTTAGCAGACGCTTCGGCAGCTGCCTTGTTAGTTGGAGCGGCGGCTTCGGGAGCGAAGGCAGCTGGCGGTTCTTGATCTGCTGCCTCCGGCTCAGGCAACTCCGGCTCTTCGATTGGCTTGGCTTTCTTCGCCCTCTTGGTGAGTTTGGCTTGGGCACTGAAAGGACATAAACGTTAAGCACAAAAAGGGTAAGTAAAGACAAGTACAACAATAGATGGTTATCATTACCCGGGCGCGGTCTTGAAAGCCGGAAGACTTGACTGCATAGAGTCGCCTGAAGAGGGGGAGGTCTCCTGATAATTTGAGTCCGAAGAATTGAGTGGCTGACGGATAACACCCGCCAATGGATGAAAAGGGTACAAGTGGGAAATAACCTCAGTTCGGCGCTTCCTCGATGCGTCAAGTAGCCCGGAGGAGAGGTCGGTGTCCTTGTTGGTCCGGGTGTGACGCCGGCTCTCATGAACCTGTCGCTTCAAAATAAATTGAGGATCTTGATAAGCTAAAGGATGTGAAAAGCTTACTTTCTGGGTTACCCTTCGGACTTTCAGCCTTGGCAAGGGCTCCGAGTCGGAGGAAAGTGACATTACCTCTTCAACCACCGGGTTACTGGCTCCGGTGTCATCCTGTTGATGAACAAGTGCTGGTAAGGCGGACAAGAAATAAACAATAAACGCAACAAAGAGCCTACAGGTTCAGGGGTTACCTCTGACTCGGAGCTGTCGCTTAATTGCATCAGCTCCGAAGCAGTTGGCCTACTCCCCTTCTTGCGGGGAGCGGTTTTCTTGGCGGCTTTCTTCGCCTTTCTGGCCTTCTTGGCCGCTTCGTGGTCATATTTGACCCGCCAGAACTTGTCATCAGCCTGAAAGAATACAATGAGGTTTTCTTACAATGATTCAGATGAAAGTTATGTACAGATAAGATGTTCAGATCAGCAGCTTACCGCTGGGGCTGGGTTGGTCTTGCAGAAGGGGGCTAACCCGGTCCTTCCGCAGTCTGCCAGGCTCTCGTTCAAGAGAGCCTTGGTCATCTCCTCTGCAACGTCTTCAGGAAGATCATTGCGGCTGTGTCTCTGAGGGTCGTCTTTTCGGCCCGTGTACTCACACATTAAGCCGGGGCGGCGGCTCAATGGGATCACCCGCCACGAGATCCAGAACCGGACTAGATCGATTCCATTCAGACCATTGCCCAGGAGAGCTTTGATCTTGTTGATAGTGGGGAGCAGAGGTTGGCGCTCCGCTTGAGTCAGCTTGTCTGACAGTGGGTGAGTCGGCTCCAGATGTGAGGGGCGAAAGCCGGGCAACGGACTTTCATCAGCCGGCGACGTGTCTTGGCAGTAAAACCACATCAGATTCCAGTCCTTGGGGTGGCTGGGCGGCTCTGCGTAAGGGAAAAGGAAGTCCCTTCGCCGCTGAATGGAGATGCCACCTAGCTCTAGACTTGGCCCATTGGCGCACTCATTCTAACGGTTCAAGTAAAAAAGCTCTCTGAAGAGCAGCAGACTAGGTTCTTCTCCAAGGTAAACCTCGCAGAACACTTGGAAGTTGCAGATATTGGACACTGAGTTGGGTCCTATGTCCTGCGGCCGCAGATCGAAGAAGTTCAGAACGTCTCTGAAAAACTTTGAACCGGGCGGTGCGAAGCCCCGGCTCATATGATCCGCAAAAATCACTACCTCCCCGTCCTTTGGCTGTGGTCTCTCTTCTGATGGGTCAGGGGCACGGTAGGACATGATGTCCTTCTTGGGCAGATATCCAGACTTAACAAAATCCGCTAGGGTCTCATTGGTGACATTGGACCTCATCCAGTTGCAAGTAATGGAGGCTTTGGGAGCTTTGGGAGGCATGGTGAAAGTCGGCAGTCTATGATAATAGGAAAAACGTCCGGGTTAATTATGAGCCGGAAGAAATCTACAGTTCAATGTCAAGGTGGCGGCTTATGAAGGGGACTAATGGTATACATTTAAGTGCCTCGGGCTATTTAAGCCGCCGAGGGATTGAGAGTAATTTGATTGTCTACAGGCCTTATCACAGCTAGGCCGGAAATTTTATAGTGCATGGTTTTCTTTAAGCCGGAAGGTTCTAGGGTGCGGGGTTTCTTTAAACCGGATCTGTAAACCGCCGAGATTCAATGATTGCAGTTTTTTACTAAGTGTGGTAAAACAGGTTTCACACATCGCAGTAAATTTTTTGGATCAAAATGGTCGGGTAAAAGAAAAGTTTCTAGACCTAGAAACCGACGCGCGGAGGTTCTTGAGCTTGAACAAGGCTCTTATGCGGTAAAAAGAGGGATATTTGCATGTGAAATGGGTCTTCAACGTCTACCGCAGTAAGTCTATATAGAGCTAAGATCAAAAAGGGGCAGTAAAATTCAAATCTACTGAGAGCCGCGATGAACTACGAAGAACAGAGGAAGAACTATGAAGCCCTAGTGTGGATCTGCCCTATGGAGCGACGAGGACTCACCGGAGCTGAAGAGGAGCGGAGGTTGCCGCCATTTGTCTGGACCAGGTCAGGATGACATTGGCCTTGCAGCGGCCAAGGTTGACGAAGTCCGGGGGCGCGACGGCGGTGGCAGTAGCAGAGCTCGGGTAGGGGAGCAGTAGCGCGAGGAAGAAGATGAAGGAGAGAGAAGTGGCTGAAAGCCCGTCGGGCCGGCCTATTTACAAGGCGGGTTCATAAGTGGGCGCTAGAATCAAGGAGACCACGGCGTGGTTATCTCCCCACGAAACGCCTCGATTTTCGGGATGACAGTAAAGAAAAAGATCCGTTGCGGATCTGGCGGAGTAAAAAACGGGCTTAATGGAAGATGACGTCATGGCGGATTACCCGGAGTCCAGAGGATGATGTCATGCCGGGTTATGGCCTTCACACAATTGTAAGCCGAAGGTTTTCTGTCGAAGGAATGGAAGATTGACATGAGCCGGCTCAAATCAATCTGGGGCCTAATGTTGAGGATATAGACCTTAGAGTCACCCGCCAGGAGGGGCCGGGTTACTCATATGGTCATTGCCAGAAGCCCGGTGCCAAGCCTGAAGACGGTGGGCCAAAGATGGGCTAAGACCCGGATATGGCTTAAAGCCCGTAGTTGCAATCTTTATTATGCTAGAACTTGTAGTATAAGGCAAGAATAGTTGAGAGTCCGAGCCAGACACTCTTATGAGCCGGCCGGGGCTCTGAGAGCTGCAGGGCGTCAGCCTCCCTATATAAAGGGACGACCCGGCAGCGGTTTAAGGCAGAGAACAATCTCATCGAGAGCCGGGCGTAACAGTTTAGCTCCTGGTGATCGTAACCCTAATCAATACCACCTCAAACTGGACGTAGGCTTTTACCTTCACCGTAAGGGGCCGAACCAGTATAAACCCTCGTGTTCCTTGTCCCGCATTAACCCCTTCAAGCTTCCTAGCTGCGATGGCTCCACGACTAAGTCCTAGCTCGAGGACATCTGCCGTGACAATTCCACGACACGCACCCAAGGGCAAGGCAACCAAGGAAATCAAGGCCAAGGCAACAATCAGCCTCACTTCGCTACCCTCAACCAGTTCCTCGCAAATCAGCCGAAGTCTTTTAGCTACCGTGCCGAGGCCACAGACACCGATGATTGGCTCATGGACATCAACAAGCATTTTGAATGTAGCAATGTCAGGCCTGAGGACTTTTTCAAGTTTGCTTCTTTTCAACTCAAGGATCAAGCTGCCGAGTGGTATCAACAATACAAAGATTCCAGAGGAGGTCGTGTGATTACCTAGGATGATTTCCGCTGAGACTTCAAAGCTCACCACATTCCACAAAGTGTTGTTGATAGCAAGCGTGAGGAGTTCCGCAATCTCAAGAAAGGCTGCATGTCCGTGTATCAATACAATACCCATTTTCAGAAACTCGCTTGTTTTGCTAAGCAAGACGTTTCTGATGAAAAGAGTATGATCTATCAATTCAGAGGTGGCCTTAGAGAAGATCTGCAATTACCTCTCATGCTTTTTGAGCCGACCAAGTATGATGATTTCTACAACATGGCACTGAAACAAGAGGCTGCTCAGCTCAAGTGTGAGGCTTCTAAGAAGAGAGTCAGGGACACAGTTCAGTCTTCTTCTTCCTCACTAGTGGCTGCTAAGCAACAGAAGTTCTGGTTGCCTCCTTCTCCTCCGTTTCGTCAGCCTTTCCAGCAGAAGAACAAAGGTGGCCATGGATCTTCCCACCCACCCAACCTTGGCTATCAGAACAAGTCTCAGAATCAAGCTCCAAGGCCGAATGCTCCTTATCATCGTCCACTCTCAGAGGTGACTTGCAACAAGTGTCAGCAGAAAGGTCACTATGCTAACAAGTGCTTCAACCAAAGGCGCCTTCCGCCTCCTCCTCCTGTGAGATCTTCCAGCAATGCAGTGGTCAAGCATAATCCCAAGTCTGCAAAGGTGAACATGATGAATGTAGCTCAAGCGGAGGAATCTACTGATGTGATAATGGGTAATCTCTCAGTTAATGATGTTCCTGCAAAAGTTTTATTTGATACTGCTGCATCGCTTTCTTTCATCTCTAGACCTTTTGCATCTAAGCATGAGTTGGTTTTTCAAGATTTGCCTAGACCATTATCTGTTGTCTCTCTAGGTAAATTCATGAACGCAAGCTCCTTGGTTCGGGATATCTCTATCAAGATGGGCAACTATAAATTTCTGTCTTCTCCAATTGTCCTTGGTGACTCGGATATTGATCTAATTCTCGGGATGGACTGGCTTTCTAAGCACAAGGCTCAACTTGATTGTGCTTCCAGGGAAATTCAATTGACACACTCTTCTGAAGATGTGATCATCTATGCCGCTCGTGATGAGACCATTCGGTTATTCTCTCTCAATGAGAAGGGCGAGCTAGACGCAATATCTTAGATTCCAGTCGTTTGTGAGTACCAAGATGTTTTTCCAGAAGAGCTTCCGGGTATGCCTCCTCACCGGCCAGTCGAGTTCGTTATCGATCTTGAGCCCGGCACGGAACCTGTTTGCAAGCGTCCATACAAGCTTGGACCCAAGGAGCTGAAGGAATTGAAGAAACAGCTCGATGAACAACAGCGTCCGGGTTTGATCAGACCGAGTTCATCTCCATGGGGTTATGAAGTTCTCTTTGTCCAGAAGAAGGATGGCATGGACAGACTTTGTGTCGACTACCGTGCATTGAACAAGAAGACAATAAAGAACAAGTACCCACTTCCCAACATCAATGAGCTATTCGACCAACTTAAAGGTGCAAAAGTATTTTCCAAGCATGACCTCCATATGGGTTATCATCAGATCCGCATTCGCGAACAAGATATTCCCAAGACAACATTCAGAACAAGTTTTGGTTCTTATGAATATACGACCATGTCTTTCGGCCTTGTCAATGCTCGTCCAACATTCTTCGAATGATGAACTTCATCTTCAACCCCTATACCAATGAATTCGTCCTGGTGTATCTCGATGATATCTTGGCCTTCTCCAAGAATAAGAAGGATCATGCCAAACATTCGCGATTGGTGCTCGACAAGCTTAGAGAGTATCAATTCAATGCGAAGTTTTCCAAATGTGAGTTTTGGCTTGATGAAGTTCTTTACCTTGGTCATATCATCTCTGCCAAGGGCATCGCTGTTAATCCCGAGAAGGTGTCTGCAATTGTGAATTGGGAACCTCCTCAGAATGTCAAGCAGCTCCGCAGTTTCCTTGGTCTTGCAAGTTATTGTCGAAGATTCGTTGCGAATTTCTCTAAGATTGCAAAGCCTCTTTGCAACCTCCTCCAGAAGCATGTGAAGTATGTCTGGACTCCTGAGTGTGACGTTGCTTTCAACACTCTCAAAGAGAAACTCGTCACAGCTCCTGTCTTAACTCCTCCAGACGAATCCAAGCCATTCGAAGTTTTCTGTGATGCTTCTCTTCAAGGTCCCGGTGCTGTGTTAATGCAAGAGAAGAAAGTTGTGGCCTATACCTCTCGTCAGTTGAAGCCCAACGAAAAGAACTACCCCACTCACGATCTTGAGTTGGCGGCAGTTGTTCATGCATTAATAACATGGAGACATCTCTTGTTGGGAAGGAAAGTGGACATATTCACCGATCACAAGAGTCTCAAGTACATCTTCACTCAGCCCAACCTCAACCTCAGGCAAACTCGATGGGTCGAAATGATTCAAGAGTACAATACGAGTATTGAATATACTCCAGGCAAGGCCAATGTCATTGCAGATGCATTGAGCAGGAAGGCTTATTGCAGCAGCTTAATCCTCAAGCCCTTCCAACCGGACCTTTGTGAAGCTTTCCGCAAACTGAATCTCCAAGTTGTTCCTCATGGCTTTCTTGCCAACCTCCTAGTCTCTCCTACTTTGGAAGATCAAATTTGTGAGGCACAACTTCTTGATGTCATGGTGAAGAAGGTGAAACGTGGTATCGACAAGGGCATTTCCAAATACAAGTGCTTCCACATTGATGACAAAGGTACTCTTTTCTTCGAGGATCGAATTGTGGTTCCTAAAGGCAATCTGAGAAAAGTCATTATGAAGGAGGCACACAATTCTGTTCCTTCCATTCATCCTGGATGTACGAAGATGTACCATGACCTCAAGCAGCCGTATTGGTGGACTCGAATGAAGCGAGAAATCGCTCAATTCGTGAATGAATGTGATGTCTGTCGAAGGGTGAAAGCAGAACACCAACGACCAGCTGGTCTCCTCCAACCTCTTGCTATTCCAGAATGGAAGTTTGATCATATCGAAATGGACTTCGTGACTGGTTTTCCCAAGTCCAAACGCGGAAATGATGCTATCTTCGTTGTCATCGACAAGCTTACTAAAGTGGCTCATTTCCTTCCAATCAACGAATCTATCACAGCAGCTCAGTTGGCAGAGCTATACACCTCCAGGGTTGTCTCCTTGCACGGCATTCCACAATTGATTTCTTCAGATCGTGGAAGCATCTTCACTTCTAAGTTCTGGGACTCCTTCCAGAAGGCCATGGGCACCAACATTCGCTTCAGCACAGCTTTCCATCCTCAAACTAGTGGCCAAGTTGAGCAAGTCAATCAAATCCTTGAAGATATGCTCAGGGCGTGTGTTATCTCTTTCGGTATGAAGTGGGAAGATTGTCTTCCATATGCCGAGTTCTCCTACAACAACATCTTCCAAGCGAGTTCGGGCAAGGCCCCATTCGAAATTCTCTATGGCAGAAAGTGTCGTACTCCTCTCAGTTGGTCAGAGACTGGTGAACGCCAACTTCTTGGCAATGACTTAATCACAGAGGCTGAAGAAATGTCTAAAGTCATCCGTGAAAATCTCAAAGCCGCGCAATCGCGCCAGAAGAGTTACTATGATAGCAAGCACCGTGACTTGGCTTTCGAGATCGGAGACCATGTCTACCTCTGCGTCTCTCAAATGAAAGGCACTCGTTGCTTCGGTATCAAAGGGAAACTTGCCCCTGGATACGTGGGTCCTTTCAAGATCATTGGTAAAAGAGGCGACCTCGGCTATCAACATGAGCTTCCCTCCAACTTCGCAAACGTGCACGATGTGTTCCCCATGTCAAAGCTTCGCAAGTGCTTCAAGACTCCTGAGCGCACCATCAACTTCGAAGAGAGTGACCTCCAAGAAGATCTTTCTTATCATGAGCACCCCGTTGCTATTCTTGAAGAAACTAAGCGCAAGACTCGCAACAAGTCAATCAAATTCCTGAAAGTGAAGTGGTCACACCATTCCGACCGAGAAGCCACCTGGGAGCGCGAGGACCACCTCCGTTCTGAATATCCGGAGTTCTTTCAGTCCTAGATCTCGGGACGAGATCCTCTCGTAGTGGTGGAGTGTTGTAACGCCCCGGATGTGACTTTCCATATTTGTAACTCCAGCTCTTGGCATTTTCGGCTATGTGTTATGATATTCCTTTCATGGTCGGGTTTTGTTTTTCGTTTTGCATTTTGTTCATGTCATCATGTGCATCTCATTTGCATACGTGTTCATCTCATGCATCCGAGCATTTTCCCCGTTGCCCGTTTTGCAATCCGACACTCCCACATGCACCGGCGCACCCCCTCTTGTCTCTTTTCGTGAGCGGGTGTCAAACGTTCTCGGAATGGACCGATGTTTGCTATGTGGCCTTGGTACACCACCGGTAGACCACCTGTCAAGTTTCGTTCCATTTGGAGGCCGTTTGATGCTCCAACTGTTAACTGGGTAACCGCAAAGGCCTCTTGTGTGGTGCAGGCCAACACCCTTCCAAAACAGCCCAATAACCCATCTAAGCCTCCTCCATGCTCTCCGCCATTCGATCACGATCGTGTGGGCGAAAACTACACCCCATTTGGAGTCTCCTAGCTCCCTCTACCTATAAATAGGTGCCTCCCCCCGGAATCCCGCAGTCCAAACCCTAGAAATTCCCCTCTCCATGCTGGATGTGTTCGTCCGCGCCGGACAAAGCCCTCGCCGCCACCCTCGTCCAACCGGGTGCTGCCACGCGTCCCGGCGCTCCGTCGCCCGCCGCCGAAGCCCGCCGAGGCCCGCAGCCGGCCCTCCCCGGCCCGGGTTCGCCCGCCGACGCCCGCGACCCGCGCGCCTCCTGGAGCTTCGCCTGACCCCGACGCCGGTGACCCCGCGACCCGCCGCAGGCCGGCGCGCCTTCGCCGCCCCTCCGCCCATCGTCTACACCGCCGGCCACCACGGCCCCGCGCCGGTGCCCGCCGGTGCCGCCTCCTCCGGCGACCCTCGACCCCGTCGCCGCTGGATCCGGCCTCCCCGGCCCCGTCCCCGACTTCTCCGGCAATCGTCGTCTCGTCTCCGGTGAACTTCGGTCAGATCCGCCCCCGCCTCGTTTTGCGTGCCGGGTCAACCCTCAGATGCGCGAGGTGAAATTTCCTCTAAGTCCCCGGATCTGTAACATTATGTTGCCCCGTTCATCACATCATATCTCCTTGCATGCTGCTCCGTTTCATGCGCACGATATATAAAAATGTTCATTGCGAGATGCTCTCCATTTTGTTCCATTGTGCCATGTTTGTTTGAGTTCATCTTGATGCCTAAATCATCATTGCAAGATTGCTATATGATGTTTACTGCTGTTACTTATCAGAACTTGATGTTTTGTCATTTTTGCTGCTTTCGATGTGTGTATCTTTTGGGCATGAGCTCTACATGTGTTTTGATCTATGCCATGCCATCTTTACAGGGGTGTATGCCATGTATTTCTGTGATCTATGTGGTGACTAGCACAAGCATGCAAACTAAGCATGTATTTTTACTTGCTCTGAACATTGCTTCCCTGATGCTGTTTAAGCCATGTTCAGTATTTTCACCAAGTCTGTGAAGCTGATATCTTTTGCACTTTTGCCATGCTTGTTTGAACCTCTTATATTGTGATCTAGCTATAGCTCAGTGTTCATCTTTTGTCAAACATCTCTTGTAGATCACTGCCATATGCTTTGTTGCTATGTTGGGGTGCTGTAGCATAGTTACTTCATGTATTCTAAGTGCTATCATGCTGTTAATCGCATAATTGTGTCATTCTTGTTTTGCTTGCCATTTGCAAACCCTGCATCCGTTTCCGGTGATCTTTATATCGATTTCGACTGAAATCATCTCATCTTTCCAGCGGCATACTTGGTTTGCCAAGTTGATGCCTTGTTCATCTTTTCCCTTCCGGAGCACGCATATGCATTGCATATCACATCTCGCATATCATGCCATGTATTGCATCATGTTGCTTGTGTATTCCCGTGATTGATTGTTGGTCCTTTGCTTGTGTTCCTTCTTTAGGTAGAGCCGGGAGACGAGTACGCTTACGAGGAACCTGTTGAGAACGCTTACGAGGATCAAGCTTTCGACAACTCTGAGAACCCTGCAGGAAGATGACCATACCCTCGATATCACTTCTATCTTTGCTTCCTAGTTGTTCGCTCTATCGCTATGCTGCGCTACCTACCACTTGCTATATCATGCCTCCCATGTTGCCATGTCAAGCCTCTAACCATCCTTTCCTAGCAAACCGTTGTTTGGCTAAGTTACCGCTTTTGCTCATCCCTTCTTATAGCGTTGCTAGTTGCAGGTGAAGTTGAAGTTGGTTCCATGTTGGAACGTGGATATTTTGGCATATCGCAATATCTCTTATTTAATTAATGCATATATATATTTGGTAAAGGGTGGAAGGCTCGGCCTTATGCCTGGTGTTTTGTTCCACTCTTGCCGCCCTAGTTTCCGTCATACCGGTGTTATGTTCCTTGATTTTGCGTCCCTTACGCGGTTGGGTGATTTATGGGACCCCCTTGATAGTTCGCCTTGAATAAAACTCCTCCAGCAAGGCCCAACCTTGGTTTTACATTTGCCTACCTAAGCTTTTTTCCCTTGGGTTTTCGCGAGCCCGAGGGTCATCTTTATTTACCCCCCCGGGCCAGTGTTCCTTCGAGTGCTGGCCCAAACCGAGCGATGTCGGGCACCCCCTGGGCAACCAGGGTCTATGCCAACCCGACGTCTGGCTCATCCGGTGTGCCCTGAGAACGAGATATGTGCAGCTCCAATCGGGATTTGTCGGCACATTCGGGGCGGCTTTGCTGGTCTTGTTTTACCATTGTCGAAATGTCTTGTAAACAGGGATTCCGAGACTGATCAGGTCTTCCTGGGAGAAGGAATATTCTTCGTTGACCGTGAGAGCTTATAATGGGCTAAGTTGGGACACCCATGCAGGGTATTATCTTTCGGAAGCCGTGCCCGCGGTTATGTGGCAGATGGGAATTTGTTAATGTCCGGTTGTAGAGAACTTGACACTTGACTTAATTAAAATACATCAACCGCGTGTGTAGCCATGATGGTCTCTTTTCGGCAGGGTCCGGGAAGTGAACACGGTTTGTGTTATGTATGAACGTAAGTAGTTTCAGGATCGCTTCTTGATCACTTCTAGCTTCTCGACCGATGCGTTGCTTCTCTTCTCGCTCTCATTTGCGTATGTTAGCCACCATATATGCTTAGTGCTTGCTGCAGCTCCACCTCTTTACCTCATCCTTTCCTATAAGCTTAAATAGTCTTGATCTCGTGGGTGTGAGATTGCTGAGTCCTCGTGACTCACAGATGCTACCAAATCAGTTGCAGGTGTCGACGATACCTATGTAGATGACGCAACCGAGCTCAAGTGGGAGTTCGACGAGGAACGTGGTCGTTACTATGTTTCGTTTCCTAATGATCAGTAGTGGAGCCCAGTTGGGACGATCGGGGATCTAGCATTTGGGGTTATGTCCTTTTCGTTTGGATTTGACCGTAGTCGGTCTATGTGTGGATTTTGTATGATGTATGAATTAATTTATGTATTGTGTGAAGTGGCGATTGTAAGCCAACTCTCTTTATCCCATTCTTGTTCATTACATGGGGTTGTGTGAAGATGACCCTTCTTGCGACAATACCTACAATGCGGTTATGCCTCTAAGTCGTGCCTCGACACGTGGGAGCTATAGCCGCATCGTGGCTATTACAGGTGGCGTGGGGATCGCCGGAGAAAAAGCTCGGCTTGGGGGGCCTAGAGGGCTGGCCGGGGCGGCGGCGGACTGGCGGTGGGGAGTAGTTTCAGGGTGGGCTGGGCGGCGAGGCGGTGCGGGAGTTCCGCCGGCCGCGTGCGGCGGGGGGCTGGCGGCTGAGGGGGGTGGAGGGTGAAGATGAACTTCCAGCCCTCCCTAAACTATGTGAAGTGCCTCTCTACTACCATTGTGTTCTGTTTCGACAGTAACATTTCAAATTCCATAGTAAATTTCAGTTTCGACAGTTAAGTTCAGAGTCAATAGTTTTTACCTCATCTGTTGTATTCAGGTGTTTTTTGGTGATGTAAATTTTACGTCTATCACTTTTTGGTAACGTATTTTACATCATCTATTGGAGATGCTATTAGAATACCAATTGAGATTAACGATGTATGTCTTGTACTGCTTCAGCCTCGACGTCTTACAGCTTGTCGGAGCTGCACCAATGACCGAACCATCCATCACAACAGAGCAGTGCCCTGGACACCGTCTATAGATTCCTCAGATCTTCCTCCACACCCCTGACATCCACTTCTGCCTCAACATCTGCAGCGACCAACCCAATGATGCCGAGGTCGACACGACTACGACAAAGAGGTTGTGCACTTGTCGCATCACTTATTACTCTACATTCATGTCGATCCATTAGGGCTATTTTGGTTCAAAGGAAAAAACAAAGGAAAAACATAACAATAGGAAGTTTTCCTATGGCACTCTACTATTCAATTGTTCATGCATTTTGGTGAAAGGAATGGAGCAAAACATCCACCTGGACCTACTTTTCAAAATCCTATGCATGAAAACAAGACCAAGTGCATTAGTGGCAGAATAAAATTTTAACTATACGTGCTTTCATATGGTTTCACTTTAATTTGGCCATGTTTCTTTGCATTCCTCTGCTCTTCCAATTCCTGTGAACCAAACACCCAAGTTGACAGAAATCCTGTGTTTACAAATGCTCTGTATCCCACGTGCATTCCTATCCTACTCCGGTGTTTTTCCTATCCCTGCCTTTTTAGAATCCTCAAGCCAAAGGAACCCTTACAGAATTACTTCAGTTACAGGTAGGTGTCAAAGAAAACTTTGTGTGGTTTGTCCTGCTCCTGCCGTGACGTCGTCCACCTCACCTGAGCTGTTCCATCGACAGAAGCATCCACCAAACCAGACATCAAGACTCCTGACCGTCATTCACCAACTCAGATCTCCTTCCCTGCCGCTGGCACCCACCGCATTGGCATCACCATCACCGACTCAGCAGATGAACCTGAGGAGTACACGGGTCTACAAGAGAGGTTGCACTCTTTTGTTTCTGCTTCTGTAATGCATTCCTTAATACTACCTGCTACTTTATCATCATGTTCACCTCTTAGACTCCAAGTCAGGTCCAAATTAATGTTCAAACTTGAGTTTTAAAATTAGTTGTGGGGCACATATTGAGGCAGCAATGAATAGTATCTCTGTATAATATCTGGTTCACCTAGGGTATGCCTATGTTGTTCATCTTGGGTGGGAAACAAATACTAAAGCAATCATCATCTGTCTTTTTATTAAATTAAAGCAGTCATCATCCTGCTATCATTATTTTTGGATCCATCCACTGGTTGTTACCATCACCCTAGATTTCAGCGGGCTCTCCTTACATAATCTCACTATATTTTTCCGTATGCGTGTCAGATATTGTACACAGTGATGCTGAACATGTAGAGAAAAAGAGAAGAGTGTTGCGCGGCAATACAATGTCATGTAGACATCGCTCCATGGTGGGTTCAATGGCAAACCCTCCCCCCCTCTCCAGATTGTAATCCAGAGGAAGATATCTGTTCTGAGGTGAATTCAGACGCAGCTGACCGCTCCTATTTACCCCCAAGGTGTTTGCTCTAACTTGGCATGATGATGTTAGTCAGATCATGCATATGTTGCCTTGCAGTGCCTACTTTCGACATCGTATATCTCATCTGCTTAGTTTAGACATGTTCCTGTAATGCCACCTGTTTAGTTTCTAAATCATATATGGGAATTATGCTGTCCCATCTCTTTTAGCCAGCCATAATATATGTGAAATATGCAATGCCATTCTGTTTAACCAGGCATCATATATTTGAATGATATCTTTCCCATTCTTTTCTTCATTACATTTCCATTTGTCGACAATGTTTGTACATCAAACTACTGTTCCTGTGAATCAGCCATTTAAGTGGGTGATGGAAAAATATGGAGTGAAAACAAGGCCTTCAGAGCAGACTGTGCTACCTATCGAAGCAGATCTCTTGCTGGGTCCCGGTAGCTCCTCAGAGATGGATTCAGAGACAGATGACCAGTCCTATTCCCCCTCCAAGGTGTATGCTCTAACTTGGCACGGTTATACTGCTCATATCATGCATATGGTGTCTTGGATTGCATAGTTTAAAAATCATATACACAATATTCAACACCATGTTCTTAGTTCAGACATCATATATATGAATGCCCTCTACTTAGCATATAAATCACATATGTGAATTAAATCATGCGATCCTGATTACTTAGATAACATGTATGTGAATTATGTCATGCGAACCTGTTTACTAAAGACATCATAAAATTATCTCATGCCATCATGTTTAGTTAGTCATCATATCTTTGAATTATGTCTATGCTATCCAGTTTAGATAGACATCATATATGTGAAATTATGTCATGCTATCCATTTTAGTTAAAAATTATATATGTCAACTATTTCATGCCCTCTTTTTTCCACACTATCTATTGCATCTGTCTCTCATATAATGTCTGTACATTCAACTATGTTTCCTGTTTATCAGCCATTTGAATTGGAGCGGGTGATGGCAGTATCTAGCGGAGTAAAAACATGGTCTTCAAATAAAGCGGTGCTACCTCTTGGCGGAGATAGCACCCCGGTTGTACATGCACGAGAACCAGCCGTACCACACATACCCCAGGCTCTCACAGATTGTACCCATACTGCGACGGCCATAGAACCAGCTTCACCCAATCTAACCCCAACCCCAGAAGATAGTAACCCAGTTCTTGTTGACAGAACACCATCTCCACCTCAGAGCTCCCAAACAAGAGCAGTTAGTAAGGCAGCTCCAGTGCCTAAAGCGCTAGTACTACCACGACAAACCCCAACTCCACTAGTTAGTACACCTATTCCTGTGGAGGAAGGACAACCAGCCATTCGTAGTTTAGCATCTATCGCATTTGATGTTGTTAAATCCTATGTGCGTACCTTCCCATCATGGAAATATTATACTAAAGATGTAGGTAAATGCCAATTGCAAGTGTTTGTCCTAGAGTTATGTGTAAGTAATGTTATTCATGGCAATTACTTTGCTTTGTCCCATACATTCTACCTCCATGATGGTTATAATACAACAAATTTTCCCATTTTTATCTATAGAGAAGGACCGATTTGGAAACTCGGGATGAGGTAACATGTGCTAATTCCTTTGCTATCTTTAAGAATGCTTGGTGGCAGTATCGGAATTACCCGAAGAAAACATACTTCACTAGCAAAGAAACTCATCAAATTCCCTTACGTTCTCCTGAGACACATTTACTGGACGATGACTGGGAATGCCTTGTTCTGTACTGGTCCCAAACCAAGAACGTGGTAAGGTCTATGAGCTCATTTTTTATTTTTAAGTACTATATGCTTGCGTCTTACTGTACTCTGCTCATGTAGAACAAGTGCTTAAACCTAAAGAACAACTGTTCTCATTTAACATTCCATTGCTATCGTGCATACTGCTTTGCTCTTGTATCACTGTATTTACTCATACAAACTTATTTTCAAATTGAAGGATCCAATCGAAACTCCAATGGCACAACAGGTATGTTTACGCATGTTTCTTATAAATAGCTCTGTTGCTCTTATAAATAGCTCTGTTGATTTCAATTTCAATTGTGTATACAGTTGACTTCTCATATCATGCACATTACTAGCATCACAATAGAGCCAATAGTGTTGTTGTACATGTAGACCCGTGGTACCCATCTGAAATCTTGTTGTGCCGTGTAGTTTCCCACGCTTTGTATTCTTTCAGTGCTACTTTGTCTTGAACTGATATGATTTGAACCGTGTCTCTATTTTGATTTGGCAAGACAATGCAGTGACCATAGGACATAGATATATGTTTGCTTGATGCTTTTATAATGTACTACTTGGCAATAGAGGACTTGGTAGTTTAATGTTGTCCACCTTACTAATGAACTGGTTCACCGAAATGATTTCCATATACTAGTACATGCTAAACCTGTTATGTGTCTGCTTGTTTCTTCTTTTAAAATGCTTACAGAATATTGGGGAAGAGTGCCTTATTAAGAAATGGAAAAGGAAGTAATGCAGATAAGGTTCAGGATAGTGAGACATCCTTGTTGGTCACCAACAAAGCTGATAAAACAGCTAAGGAAAACTATCTTGAAGAAAGTGAGACAGCCCCAAAGTCCTGTCTTGGTTTAGTGTTCGAGTTACTGGGCACTACCGCTGGCACAAGCTATTCAAACTCACTGTCGGAATCATTTTGGTTTCTTGAGTCTCAACTACAAGCTGAAAGACATCAATCAGCTGTGCTGCGACAAGAAGCTGAAGGACTGCGGAAGTCCCTGGAGCACTCAGATGCATACTTTCTGGTGCAACAGCAAGCGTTGGAGGATTTTAGCGCCAAACAGGACAAAGCTAATAAGCTTGCTATGCTTATTGCCAGCATGGTGGATACCCAAGATAATGTTTCTTGAGCTCTTCTGAAGTTGTTTCAGTTATGGACTTGTTTTGCTGCTGCAATTATTTGCACTGGTAGCCAATTTAGATGGCCAGTGTATGTAATATGCTGCTTTGTTCCCTATATTTGCACTGGTGGCGAACTTTGATGCCCAGTGAATGTAATATGTGTAATAGCCGTAATAGCCTAGCGTTAGTTGCTTGCTTATTTATTTCCTTATTGTCTTGTTTAGTTCTTTGCTTGTAGTCACTGCAGTTCTTTTTCCTCGTTTTCTAGTGGCCACAATAACCTATTTTTGGTAACTAGGCCACAATAACCATGGAAACAAACAGACTGTTGTAACCATGGGCCTCCCACATGTCGTAGGATCCAGGGGCCTTCTATGGGCTGTAGGATCCATGGGCCTTCTACGGGCCGTATGATCCATGGGCCTTCTATGGGCCATAGGATCCATGGGCCTTCTACGGGAAGTAAATCATTTCGCCAAACATGGGTTGTACTATTCGTGGACCATAACGGGCTATTAATAGGCCGTATTTAATAACACGATGAAAATAGCCCAACGGGTTAAGGGGCCACAAACGGGCCGACTGTAACCACGGGCTAAATTTGGCCCACAAATGGAAGAGGCCAGTAACGGATCGTAACTAACCAACTTCTAGAAATGAGCCCAAGCATAAATGGGCCATTAGAAGGCCGAAAGTGTACACGGGCTGGAAACGGCCGACGGAATAATGGGCCGTTAATGGGTATAAAGCGATACACTATTCGTTATGGGCCAGTTTCATCTCGGGCCTTTAATAGGCCTAGAGTTACAAAGGGCCTCCTATGGGCCGAAAGATGTCACGGGCCATACATGGGCCGGAAGTTACAACGGGCTGGAATCATATTGCACAGCTAAGATGACGCTACTGGGCCAAATTCCGGTAGGCCGTGAGGGGCCATGAGTTAGTGGGCTATAAATGGGCTATATGCGAACAGGCCGTTAACGGGCTTTCCGTGGGCCGGCCCGCTACCTTTTAACCAAGTCAAACGGGTCGGCCTTTTCAATGGAATGGGCCTCTATTGGGCCATGCCACGTGTTGACGAATCATAGGCGCCTTCGGTCCAATGAGTGGATGACATTTGTCCCAACGGTGAGGCGACACGTGGTTCCTCTGGCCATTGAGAATTTTACACATGGAAAATCCCCATTGCTCCGGGCTGTTCACGGGTTATCGGATCCAAACTGGAACCTGATAGCTTAACGGCGACCCGTTACAGTGGATGCCATGTGTCGGTCACCCTTGATGAAAGAACTTTTGTGACGCGTGATTTATCGTCATGGAAGTGGACACTTCCGTGATGATAATTTTGGTAATGTCATGGAACACTTCTACGACAGCACAGGTATGACTATCATGATTCGTTCATAAAATCGTCATGGGTGTACATGCATGACAGAAAACGTGACCTACTATGACAAACATGTATCATCACAGAAGTGTATTTTTTTGTAGTGTTTGCATGCACATTTAGATATTGGAAAGCGAACTCCCTGAATAAGGAATTTCATAGATAGAGAAGGACGGGCAAAAAGAGAGAGACTGACTAACTAGCCGGATCAATGCTGATTGATGACTGAATAAATAGCCGGAAGCAACAGCTGCACGAGAGAGAAAGAGCGGATCCAACTAAGGAAATGCAGTACCTGTTCTGTCAGAGCTAATCATGCAAAGCTGGCATAGCGCCAGCCGTCGAAGTGAATAATTTCGAAAGAACGCAGAAGTAAGGAAATGAGATGACTCTTTCTTGAGCAATTTCATAAGAAGATCTTCCCCACCACACCAATGACAAGTTTTTTTATTCCTCTCGTATATCTTTGTCACACCCTTAGTGATAGGTTTTGAAAAAGATTTTTCATGTCATTCCCATTTAGGTTCGATTCGGATCGCTCTGTTGTTTCCCTTTCCTCCCGAACCTTTTCCTCGAAATGATAAAGAATCTGGTACACTCGAATCGTATTACTGAAGTGCTTATATCTTGCCAAAAATACTACTTCTACAATTGGTAGGTCACAAGGTTATTCAAATAAGTCGTGTTTTCTGTGGTTTTCCCATGTTACAACTTCTGTACCAATTCGATTGATCCAGAATGGATCGGTTAAACATTTTATTAGGGAGCCCGGTCTTGACTCTTCTGTGTGGTATTCATTCTCGTTCGGCTCTTGGAATCACATCCAGCAGTGGTTGGAACAGCTCGCAAAATCCAACCACTTCACCTACTTTATTGCCCCAACCGTTTCCCGTACCTCTATAGAAACAGAAGGGTTTCATGTTGTTTCATCGATTGGGTATTCCTCTCCTTTTGTATCTCTTTATCAAATTTTGGTCTCGATTAGTTCGCAAGATTGAATGGCCAAGTCATGGAAAAGTCGTTATTCCATTGTTTTAAAAGAATGTTGAGTCGGGTCCGGGTATGTAAGTTCAGCGATGTACAAACAAGGATTTATTTTACTTCCGCAACTAGGTTGGGGGGTTCTATTTAGGAAGAATAAGGAAGAGGAATAGAATCTCATTCATGTGTTCATGCTAACAGAAGAGCGGATCCAATACACATAAGGCATCAGTTGCTCTTAACAACGATGGCTATTGATTTAAGTCTTCGGGTAACACCACCAGGTCTTCAACAAGGTGGAAATTCTTGTACTTCATATGTACATGTTCCCGCGGCTCGGATGAGTGTAGTTATTTCTATCGTGATAGCTATAAACTGTTCCTTGTTCCCATTAACAAAACATCCCCTTTTTCTTCGCTCTTTCGGAACCGATAAAGAAATTGGTGCTTTTTCTACTTTGTTTACGTTAGTGACTGGGGGGGGGGGTTCGGGAAGGCCTATGTGGGTTACCTTTCGGGTGTGCGATGCTCGTTTAACTTTTGTATTCATCTATTTCCTTATTTACCTGGGTGCACTGCCTTTTCGAAAGCTTCCTGTCGAATCGGCTCCTATTTCAATTCGTGCTGGACCGATCGATATACCAATAATAAAGTCTCCAGTCAACTGGTGGAATACATCGCATCAACGTGGGAGCATAAGCCGATCTGGTACATCAATACATGTTCCTATGCCCATTCCAATCTTGTCTAACTTTGCTAAATTCCCCTTCTCTTCCCGTATCTTGTTCGTTCTGGAAACACGTCTTCCTATTCCATCTTTTCCTGAATCTCCCTTAATGGAAGAAATAGAAGCTCGAGAAGGAATCACACTAAAAACCTAGTTCGCTCTCAAATAAAAACCTAGTTCACTCGCTAAAGCATCCATGGCTGAATGGTGAAAGCGCCCACCAAGCTAGAAAGGCAAAATGGGTCAAAAAGTAGGTTCGATTCCTGCCGGATGCACTTCCTCTTAAAGACAGAAACAGAGGAGGGAAAGAAGGTAGTAAAGGGAACTTTCTTTTGGATTCTTGTCGAAAGTGAATACCTCTAACACTTCTGTTAGTGTTTTATGAGAAAATATTTTATAGACCCAACAAGTGTGAAAATCCTTAGCCACTAGGAAAGAAAGCTCGATGGGAACAAAAAGGATATATCTATTACAGAATCAAAAAAAATTACAATTTCAAAGGAAAGAAGGAATGGCAAGTTTCCCTCCATTGAACATCAATCAATCTAGAAAGAGGTAAAGGAAGGCGTATCACAGGGGCATTTTTTTTTCTATTCACTTCCGTGGGTTCTAAATTGAATACATGAACACAAACAATATCGTATTGAAATTACATAAAAAAATAAAAGGGAGGAGTAGCTCTTGGTTTAAAGAAAAGGGAGGAATGTATCAAATTCAATCTTTTTCCTTTCTTTGATGATCTTCAACACATCTATTTAAATTCCCTACGAGTGAAGGATTTCTCTTATGGAGAAAAACCTCTTGAGGGCTATCTGATCCTTTTTTTGTATTTCAAATATGGGACCTGCCTTTTTAATGGGATATCCCGGCAACATGCCTACTCATGCATGTGGCCAAGTACTCGACCAATCCTCAGAGTGAAGGGATGAAAAATTATTGAGGTCTGGTTCATTGAGGTCAGCATCACATGAAACCTTTAGCACTTCCATTCAATATTGGATGGAGTATGCCTGGAAGGTCAGCCTAGCTAGTCTTGTCAATCATCCCTGACTCGTCTTCTCCTTGGTACCTACAGCTATTGAACTTCGGTACCTATATTCCTGAAACAAGACAGACCTTCATGAAGACCTTCTATTTTGGAATAAAATCGGACATTTCCACATTGAGGTGAAATTACATATGAGGAATATAATCCTGGACTATGAAAGATGCCCTTGTGTGGTAGAACCAGGTCTTCCACCGGGCGGTCAGCCAAGTACTGATGCCCCTATCTTGATATAGAATAGAAGTGAGTTCAGACTAAAAAAACAAGAAGCCCTATGATTTTTTAGCCCTGCTATCAATCACTTCGGTAAAGGGATCGAAAGATTATGGTCTGAAATAGAGATTTGAGAGTCCCTCGTGTGAGTACGTGCTGAAGAGCAAGGAGTGAAAGTGCATTCATCTTTCTTTCTGCTAGTTGTTTCCTACTAATGGTGATTAGTGAGGGCCCCATACATAGCCAATGTCCGCTCGTGTTCACATCCAGTCTTCTCTGTACACTAGTGCAGCTTCCAGCTGTATGCTATGTATGGTAGTCGTTTGACTCAGGAATCCCTGATAAAAGCTTTTAGTCCATGCCTCGCAGTTTCAGCCGTGGTCCAGTCCAGCAGCCTCTTTTTGATCCAAGAGTCACATGAGAAGAAAGCTTCAGGTTAGCTTCAGTTAGTGTTAGTTAACTAGAACGGGAACCTTGTAACTATGCCAAGCCCGATCTTGGCTCCAATGCTGCAGAGAAAGGTTATGGGTAAAAGAAGGTCTTTATCCTAGTGCTGCGGAGACCGGTGTTGCTGATCGAACTCATTTTCTTTCGAGGAGATCGAAAATCTCTGAATTTCGGCAAAATGAATTTACATATTTATTGCGAGGGGCTTTGAAAAGCGAAAGGATGAAGACTGATTTAGATCCTCTCAAAGCGCAGGAAGTATGCCTTTTGAGCTTTTTCTCCACCCACCTCTGAGCATCCTGTTGGAATGGTGCTAGGAATGACTACGCATGAGAAATCATTCTCACAGCCAACTTTCCTTCTTCTGAGCAAATAAATGTAGTATTTAGTCCAACCAATCATTGGTGAATCTATGTCTTTCGTGAAAAGTGTAGTATTTGTGCCCAAGATCTTTCTCTTCCCTTTAGTAGGTGCACACATCTCGTATGGTAAATATACCTTTGTGCCCTATAAGGTATGATTGATTGACGGTGTGAAGAGATGGAGATCTTCCTTTAGCAGCAGCTACCTGTCCTTTTCTTTTGTGAAAGATATGATCTAGAGTGTGATTCTGATCCCATGATTGGGTGCTTGGTGTATAATGAGTGGAGCATACTAGGAATGTCGAATGCTCGCTCAGTGAGGGAGCTCTGTTGGAGAAGAGTGGGACTAGAAAGAGGGAATACCGATGTTAGGCCATGTAAGGCTAATAGTTGAGGTACCTAGATCCAGACAAAACTCCAAACATGCAAGAATATACATCGAGGCATGGTTTCTACTGGCTAATGCGTTCCACCCTATTGATGACAGCTAATGTTACTAAAAGCTTAGATGATGAAACAACTTCTGAGTGAAGGCTTGTTGGCTTTGGTTGTTGGCGTGGATTATCTTGTTAAGCTCTGCAGAGATGGTGAGCGTGAAGAAAGGACACTACCATCAAAGAAAGACGGCTCTAATGGATTTGCTGGTCTATGATGACCAAGTAGAAGCATCCGTTCCACATAGGTGATTTTTCTAGAAGCATAGGTGCAAGCTCTTCTCAAAAGAATTTCGTTTGTAGGATTCAATCGTCCGTTTGTTTTGTTTTGAATTAACATAGAGAAATTTTTCTCGCATTCCCTTAATTCAGGAATAGGTGGCGAAGGCTACTTGTTCCTTGTATATATATATATAAAGGAAAGGGGTTATTTTTCCTTTACGGCAATAAGAGTTGCTTCCCTTGCTTGTAGTTTTGGATCGATTTTGTGTATTTCACATATTTAAGAGTGGTTAGGAGAGAGAATCAATTTTTATGGGAAGAGGGAAAGAAAGATAAGGGGAAGAACCGGGGTAGAGGAATTGGTCGACTCATCAGGCTCATGACCTGAAGACTGCAGGTTCAAATCCTAGCCCCGCCTAATCATAGTCAAAGTCTGAGTTTGTTCCTGGCTCAGAAGGAAAGCTAGCGATATGCATAACACATGCAAGTTGAACGTTGTTTTCAGGGAGCTGGGCCGAAGGAAAAGTGTCTCCTAGCTAAATTTGTCTCGCCCTGCTTCAAAACTATAGGACTAGCGCTACGTCTTTGACCTAACGGCCTCTGTTTGCTGGAATCGGAATAGTTGAGAACAAAGTGGCAAACGGGTGTGTAACGCGTGGGAATCTACCGAACAGTTCGGGTCAAATCCTAAAGAAAGCTCAATAGTGATATTTGATGAGCCTGCATAGTATTAGGTAGTTTGTCAGGTAAAGGCTGACCAAGCCAATCATGCTTAACTGGTGTTTTCAGATGATCAGCCACACTGGGACTAAGACACGGCCCGGACTCCCACGGGGGGCAGAAGTGGGGAATCTTGGACAATGGGCGAAAGCCCGATCCAGCAATATCGCGTGTGGGAAGAAGGGAAATGCCGCTTGTAAAGCTCTTTCGTCAAGTGCGCGATCATGACAGGACTCGAGGAAGAAGCACCGGCTAATTCCGTGCCAGCAGCCGCAGTAAGATGGGGGGGGGGCAAGTGTTCTTCAGAATGACTGGGCGTAAAGGGCACGTAGGCGGTGAATCGGGTTGAAAGTGAAAGTCACCAAAAAGTGGCGGAATGCTCTCAAAAACAATTCACTTGAGTGAGAGAATGGAGAGTGGAATTTCGTGTGTAGGCGTGAAATCCGTAGATCTACGAAGGAACGCCAAAAGCGAAGCAGCTCTCTAGGTCCCTACCAACGTATCTATATTTTTTGATTGTTCCATGCTATTATATTATTTATCTTGGATGTTTTATATGCATTTATATGCTATTTTATATGATTTTTGGGACTAACCTATTAACCTAGAGCCCAGTGCAAGTTTCTGTTTTTTCCTTGTTTTTGAGTTTTGCAAAAAAGGAATATCAAATGGAGTCAAATTGACGTGAAAATTTACAGTGATTTTTTATGGACCAGAAGAAGCCCTCAAAGCAAAAGAGTGGGGCCAGAAGAGCCATGAGGCCTCCACAAGGGTGGAGGGCGCGCCATTCGACCTTGTGGGCTCCTGGTGGACCCCCCTGACTTGAAACCGACGCTGAAAATTCTTATAAATACAAAAACCCCCGAAAAGAAACCTAGATCGGGAGTTCCGCCGCCGCAAGCCTCTATAGCCATGTGAAACCAATCAGGACCCTGTTCCGGCACCCTACCGGGGGGGGGGGGAAACCATCACCGGTGGCCATCTTCATCATCCCGGTGCTCTTCATGACGAGGAGGGAGTAGTTCACCCTCGGGGCTGAGGGTATGTACCAGTAGCTATGTGTTTGATCTCTCTCTCTCTCTCTCTCTCTCTCTCTCTCTCTCTCTCTCTCTCGTGTTCTTGATTTGGCACGATCTCGATGTTCCACAAGCTTTGGTATTATATTTGGATCTTATGATGCTTCTCCCCCTCTTCCTTCTTGTGATGGATTGAGTTTTCCCTTTGAAGTTATCTTATCGGATTGAGTCTTTAAGGATCTGAGAACACTTGATCTATGTCTTGCATGTGCTTATCTGTAGTGACAATGGGATATTCAGGTGATCCACTTGATCTATGTTTTGGTGATCAACTTGCGGGTTCTGTGACCTTGTGAACTTATGCATAGGGGTTGGCACACGTTTTTGTCTTGACTCTCCGGTAGAAACTTTGGGGAAATCTTTGAAGTTCTTTGTGTTGGTTTGAATAGATGAATCTGAGATTGTGTGAGGCATATCGTATAATCAAACCCGTGGATACTTGTGGTGACATTGGAGTATCTAGGTGACATTAGGGTTTTGGTTGATGTGTGTCTTATGGTGTTATTTTAGTACGAACTCTAGGGCTGTTTGTGACACTTATAGGAATAGCCCAATAGATCGAATAGAAAGAATAACTTTGAGGTGGTTTCATACCCTACAATAATCTCTTCGTTTGTTCTCCGCTACTATTGACTTTGGAGTGACTCTTTGTTGCATGTTGAGGGATAGTTATATGATCTAATTATGTTATCATTGTTGAGAGAACTTGCACTAGTGAAAGTATGAACCCTAGGCCTTCTTTCGAAGCATTGCAATGCCGTTTTCGCTCACATTTGTTACTAGTTACCTTGCTGGTTTTATATTTTCAGATTACAAAAACCTATATCTACCATACATATTGCACTTGTATCACCATCTCTGCGCCGAAATAGTGCACCTATACAATTTACCATTGTATTGGGTGTGTTGGGGACACAAGAGACTCTTTGTTATTTGGTTGCAGGGTTGTTTGAGAGAGACCATCTTCATCCTACGCCTCCCACGGATTGATAAACCCTAGGTCATCCACTTGAGGGAAATTTGCTACTGTCCTACAAAACTGTGCGCTTGGAGGCCCAACACGAGGTTACAAGAAGAAGGTTGCATAGTAGACATCATCCATGCCGTAAACGATGACTGTTCGCCCTTGGTCTACGCGGATCAGGGGCCCAGCTAACGCGTGAAACACTCCGCCTGGGGAATACAGTCGCAAGACCGAAACTCAAAGGAATTGACGGGGGACTGCACAAGCGGTGGAGCATGTGGTTTAATTCGATACAACACGCAAAAACCTTACCAGTCATGGACATATGAATAAAAAAACATGTCCTTAATAGGATGGTACTGACTTTCATACAGGTGCTGCATGGCTATCGTCAGCTCATGTCGTGAGATGTTTGGTCAAGTCCTATAATGAGCAAAACCCTCGTTTGTGTTGCTGAGACATGCGCCTAAGGAGAAATTGCCACCGATAATGTGCCAGCTCTACTACTTGATTGAGTGCCATCACGTAGTTGTGCTTTCAGCAAGAATTTCACCATTTTTTTGACTGGGAACTGTAGGGGAAACCCCCACAGCATATCAAAACTTTATTGAGAAAAAGAGATACAGTACAAGTACAAAAGGGGGATTACAAGAGGTAATCAAAGTATCTAGGGGAAGAAGGAGAAAAAACAAGTTAAAAGATACAGATTAATGGCCTCAAGGTGGCAGGAATGAAATCCAGCGTAGAAGATCATCTTTGTAGGCAGCTTTCACTCTATATTGCATTAAGCTGATGTCATGGATGAAAGCAGATCTCCATTTATTAAATCTAGCTCTCTCATGCGTGAAGACCTTAGCATTCCTGATGATCCAGATATTCCAGCAAGCAATGAACACCACTTCAGTGAAGAAGGGCTTGCTAAAACTCCTGCGAGCATTAAGAACCAAATGAGCCATGGAGTCACCAGAAGACCAATCAATTTGCAGATAGTTCCAAATTCTGACACCAAAGTTGCAATTGAAGAACAAATGATCCCTTGTTTCCCTAGTGTGCAAAGGGCAAAGGACACAGTTCACTCCATCCTCCAAATGCCAATGCCTCCTATCCACCATGTCCTTGGTGTTCAACCTGCCCATAATAAGAATCCAAGCAAAAACTTTGATTTTCATTGGACAAGAGGACTTCCAGATCCAAGCTGTCAAAGGGTTGAAAGATGCTGAGACAAAAGTATGTGAGTAAAAAAACTTTGGTGAGTATCCCTTGGCAGTGCCCTTCCAAAACCAGATATCCTTGGACCCAGGTGTTGTAATTAGGCCACCCAACAGGGACTGGAGAATAGTCAGTTCATCAAAAGCCTGGCTGGACAAAGGAAGGTGGAAATGCTGGAAAATGTCCTGAGAGTCCAAGAACTCCATGACCGTAACCCAGGGGTCCTTAACATAGGAATAGAGCTTGGGAAATCTGAGCTGAAGGCTAGACACCTGACCATCAAACTGCAAGTTATCTGACCACATGAGGGCAGTGTTCCCTTTATTAATCTGAACCCAAGCGCACTCCCTAAAATGATGCATGACCTTGCAAATATCCTTCCACCAGAATGAGCCACAATCAGAAGTTCCCTGGGGGACCCTATTATGATAGTAGGTATCCCAAATTAAAGAAACCCAAGGGAGATCCTTTTTATTAAGGAAATTATTGGCATGTTTGATCAGAAGTGCAACATTCTGGGAACCAAGGTTGAGAATGCCAAGACCTCCCCTATTTTTTGGCCTGCAAATAAGGTCCCACGCAGCTAGGGAGGGGGCAGGCTGACCCCTATTCCTCCTCCAGAGGCATTGTCTCTGGATTCTTTCCAATTGTTTAAGAATTCCAGCTGGGACAGCCAAACTGCACAAGAAGAAGATGGGCATAGATGACAGAGCAAAATTAAGAAACTGCAGCCTTTCCCCCTGATTCAGAAAAGATGAACTGGCTGTCATTCTCCTCTCCATGCAATCAACCAGTGGCACAAAATCCAGCATTTTAGGCCTTGTAGTTCCTACTGGCAACCCAAGGTAGGTAAAAGCCATTTTCCCAATCTGGCAGCCAAATGCAGAAGCTAATTCAGCCATGACAGTAGTGTCCACATTGATGGGGATAATAAAGGATTTGTGATAGTTCACATCCAGACCAGTGGACTCAGATAAGATCCTGAGCATATCCTTGAGAGCAAGGAGATGGTCCTTGTCAGCAGGCAAGATAATAAGAGTATCATCAGCATACTGAATCACAGGGTAATCCTGATCATGACAAGGAATAGGTAACTGAAGAATGCCCCTTCTGAACATGTCATTAATTACAGTCCGCAGGAGATCAGCAGCTAGGACAAAAAGGAGAGGAGAGACTGGATCACCCTGTCTGACACCCTTTTTACACCTGAACTTCCTACCAGGGACACCATTGAGTAGAACAGAGGAGGTACCTATGGAGAGAAGTTGCTTCATCCAAAGGATCCACTTCTCATTAAAGCCCTTATATCTCAAAATTTGCACAATGGCCTCATGCTCAAGGGAGTCAAAAGCCTTTTCAAAATCCAATTTTAGAATCACAATAGGTTTCTTGGACTGGTGGCACTGGTGCAAATACTCAAAGGTCCACCCAATACAATCCTGAATTGTTCTACTTTTTATGAAACCATATTGGTTCTTGTGAACACACTGCATAATCACCTCTTGAAACCTATTGGCTGCCATCTTAGACAAGAACTTCAGACCCATTCCTGTTAAAGAGATAGGTCTGAAGTCACCCACCTCCTCAGGGGAGGGCTTCTTGGGCACCAAAGTTATGTAAGAATCATTGATATTCTCCAGATGGGCAGTACCCTGAAAGAAAGCCTGGGCCAGTTCATAATAATCCTGATAAATTATGTGCCAGCACCTTTTGAAGAAAAGACCATTAAAACCATCTGGACCTGGAGCTTTATCAACTGGCATGTGCTTGACAATCAAGTCCATTTCCTCCTTCTCAAAAGGCTTAGTGAGAACATCCAATCCCACAACTGGTTCAATAAGGGAAGAGAGATCAAAACCCATGTTAATTCCCCTGGAAGAACCCATTCTGTTCTTAAAACAATCCCAGATAATACCCTCCATTTGTGAATGATCAGTCACCACCGTACCATCAGGCAATTTTAAGCTAGCAATAGAATTTCTTCGATATCTCTCCGTGGCCATAGCATGAAAGAACTTGGTGTTCTCACCACCCACTTTTATGTATCTAATAGTACATCTTTTCCTCCAATATAGACATTGAAGGTGGAGCAATTTCTCAACATGGGATTTAACCACAATCCTGAAATTTGATTCCTGTCTGTAGAGTGTTCTATATTCCTCAAGCTCATCCAAGAGCAGAATAACACTATTGCATTTACAAATTAGAATTTTCAGTTTAGAAATGTTCTTCTGCCACCTTTTGAGACACATTCTCAAGGACTTAAATTTGTCAGCTATCCTGGCAGTAATATGGCCCTTTCTGGATTGTTTCTGCCATGAGGAATCAACACAGTCCATAAAACCCTCCAACTCCAACCAATAATTCTCAAAACTAAAGATATTAGACTTGGGAATAGAAGTTTCGGTTGTAAACATACAAGGCACATGGTCAGAAGCAGTTCTGGCAAGAGGTAGCACCTCAGTCATGGGATAATCAGAGATCCAATCAACAGAAGTGAAGAACCAGTCAAGCTGCTCAAGGAGTGGATCATCCTGCATATTGACCAAGTGTAGGACCTGCCTTTGATGGGCAATTCCAAAAGGCCGAGGTGTCCAATGATCTCATTAAAGATGAACATGTCATTCAAATCACCACCAGGTAGATTCCTGTTATCCATAGATCGTAAGAAATTAAAATCCCCCAGTAACAGCCAATTCTCATCCACAGGAATGTTCAGGTGATACAACCAGGTTACAAAATTATCCCTGGCTTCCCCCTGACAAGGTCCATAAACCACCACAAGAGTCCACCGCTCATTGTTGTGCCTAGAAACAAACTCAATTACCACTGCAAATTGTTGGACTTGCAATAAAGTCCCACCAAATATAGACGAGTTCCAAACAACTAGAATTCCACCAGAGGCCCCCAAGGAAGGAGAGAAAGCAAAGCTGTCAAATCTCTTGGGGCAAAAACTTTTAATCATTCGGGAATCGAATGAAGCACATTTAGTTTCTTGCAGACAAGCAATAGCACAGTGGCTTTCGTCAATCTTTTGTCTAACAGCTCTTTGCCTAGCCTCAGAATTTAAACCCCTGACATTCCAGCACAGGACATTCCAGTTTCTACAGACATTATTCATAAAGGAATAACAAAATCAAGTAACCCATGCACATGACACACAGTGTCAGATGCCCAAAAGCACATAAGAGTTCCAAACCAACATTATTACATAGCCCCGGATCAGAAAAAGAAAACCAAACGCATAAAGCAGATTTATGGGCTTGCCAAACCCAGCAGAATAGGAGCACACTATTCATTGGAGGCTGGATTTGTAGTAGCAGAAGGGTCCACCATAAGTGCATCCTCCGTGAGCAGAGCTGCATCAATCTCCAGCTCCTTGCCAATAGCTTGCAGATGACTGATGGGAGTAGGTGGAGGAACATCTCCAAATGCAGGGTCTTCAGACATCTCCGCAGAAAGGGGCTTGGCCTTGGGCTTCTTCTTCTTGGGCTGCAGAACAAGCTCATGAAAAGTGGGCTTAAACCCATCCCGCTGGGCCAAACTTCTGGTACACCTACGAACAGATGTTTCAACAAGTGGAGTTGGCGCCAAAGTTTTGCGTGGCCTCCTTATAGGTACACGCTGAGGAGGAGAAGGGACAACAGGCACAACCCTGTCAGCTTCATCCACAAATAATGCTCTAGCCACAGGTCGAGCAGGTACCGGCTCCTTCCATGTCAGCAAAGGAAGGGCATCGTGCTGGAAAGCAAAGTCCCAGGTTCTCTTGGTCAAAATGACAGGCGACAAGGGTTGAGGCAGCAGGGGTTTAGGCACCTCAAACACCATTGGAGCATTTAGTAGGTTTTCAAACGAGCGCCTCCAAATCATCTCAGGCGGCAGAGGGGGACCAAAGGGAATCTGAACCACAGGCTGCTCCAAAGTGTAGACATCAAAAGGAGGAGGTTGATAGACCACAATTGCCCAATTATTAGCATCCTCCAGGTCTGGTGCTTCCATCTGATCATTCAAGTTAGCAGGTGGAGCCCCATCAATGAAAACAATAGGAGCAGGGGGCACCTGAGGTTGAGCTTCCGAACTTTGGTGAGCCGAACTAGGTTGAGCCGAGGCATTCAACACCACAGATTCTTGATCCTCCACAGCAGGCTCCGCAGCAGGTTCCTCCCAGTTGCCCCAATTGTCCTCATGCACCTCATTATGGGCAGGTTCAGGCGGAGGTGGTGGCACATCGTTCCACCCGAGAGCCGGGAATGGAGGCAGAATAAAAGGTGGCATCTCCGGGAAGGGAACACCAGGCATGGGATGAGGATTGCCATTGATGGGCATCCAGTCTTCATCTCTTGGCACTAAAATATCTTCTGGAAAAGACGCAAAGACCAAAGTGCGCACAAGGTATGGATCCTCACTAATCCAATGCTGAAACTTCCCAAATGTGTTGACCGCTGCCCGAATACTATCCTCATTGCGAAGATCGAGCGGAATCCCCAAGAACATGAGCAGTCCCTGAAGGAAACCCTGAGCACCTCTAAAAGATTCACCCTCATCGTGCTTCATAAAACGCACAAAACGATCATGCCTAGAGGTTGGGGTGGCATCTGAAGAAGAGAAAACCTGACTGCAGCATCCCGAAGCTCGAAAAGACCCACCGATCTAATCCAAGGCTGAGCAGACCTCACCAACACCCCATGAGCTTGCAACCACTGGACCACTTCCTCTCTAGCAGCACCAATCTGATCGGGAGGGGGGATGGGCATTACCTCAGCAAGCATGAATTCCTCATGGCGGCGCACAAGTAGGGTATGTGGCGTCACATAGGTCCGAGGCAAACGAGCATCACCGCCGTCCACAATGTGATGGCCAGCCGGCACATACAACAAGGGGTCGAGAGGGAAGTTGGCCATTGGAGAGGAACAACCCGGGCTGGAAGCAGACGGCAAGAACTCCGGCGGAGGAGGGGTCTCAGGCGGCGCGGTCGAAGGCGTTTTGGGACCAGGACTGATGGAACAGGGCGAAGCAGTAAATGCGAAAGTGCAAGAGGAGTCCAAGTTTGGTAAAAGCTATGTCAGAGAGATATTCCCGGTGGGAGCTGAGCGATCCTCGGAAGTTGCAACGTTACCGGGTTTTGGTTTCCAAACCATACCCAAAATGCTTGCAAACTTGTTGCAATCCTTTTTACCATGCCCCACCCGCAGACAAGAGGTACAACGCAATTTAGACGTGCACGCCGCAGCAAAATGACCCTTAGACAAGCAAATCTGACACGTTAAAATTTCATCCACCATGCCCGCAACCAATTTATCAAAATCTTCGTCTGCTTGCTGAGAAGATGGAATGGAAGGCCCAGAAGATAGCACCGGCTCCACCTGGACCGTGGACCGTGAAGATGATGGCCCAACATGGGATGGCACGTCCACATTCGGAGAGCCAAAATTTCCACCCGAGATAGACGGCGACGCATTCGCAGCTGGTTGAAGATCCCTAACCGTTCCAAAAGAAATGGAGGGGGTAGTTGTCGTCCACCGGAGCTCAGCCTGCGGCAAAGGGTGGATGACCACTCGTTCATGCGCAGGAAGCGTGTACCCCGCATCCTCAACAGTTTGAATGCAAGTTTGCGTGGCCGGATAACGATAACCACGACAAGCAGGATAATTCTGGAACTGTGAAAAAGAAAGCTTCTTGGCAGGGGCATGCAATGATTTTATCGAAGATTTACGGGGCTTGGTGCGCATAGCCAACATCCCAAGGGTAGCTCGACGTTTGGAAGGGCTAACAATGATCCACTCAGCATCACATTCCAATTTCCAAAGCTTGAACTCACGGCCCCAATTTGGGCCACCATTACCCCAAAGATGAAAGAAACATTTAAAATGATCACAAGAGAAAGAACGGAGCCTGAGAATGATTAAAGCCACAGCTTTGCAAGAAACTTGAAAACCAAAAACCCTCTCCGTGATCATAAAAACCATGAACTCAATAGCAGAACCCCCGATGGCCGCCTCAAGTGCCGCTGCCACCGAATCCTCAGTCAAATGAAAATCATGCCGTCCAAAAGAAATTACCATGGTGAAGAAGCCCGTGTCATCCATGGGGTGCACCGGAAACCCCGTAGATTGAAAAACCTTATCCGCAAAAACCAGACCCTTGGAGAAGTCCAAGCCAAGGGTGGATCCATCAGCAGAACCCATAGAGATGGGTATTAGAACGTAGATCTCAGCGCGCCAGAGAGATCTATTGGAGAGGAAATGAAATTTGGTGGCTAGGGGAGGAGATGAAGACTGGATGCCCATCAATCGCCGGGGTGGGGTGGGAGCACCTATCATGAGTCGTATCTATGGTGGCAAGAATTTCACCATTGGGATCATGTACCTTTCGAAGCACTTTCACGTGTGAACCGAAGTCATCTTGCCCAAGACCAATGGAGACCTACCTATAGTAGAACGACGTCGAGTTGGCGGGGAAGGAAGACTCGGCATGAAGGCCAGAAAATTGTGTGGAACGTAGTGGTAATAGTACGCACCCCACTCCGAAACAAAGAAAAAGGTGCTTGCCGCACTCACGAGGGACTGCCAGTGAGATACTGGAGGAAGGTGGGGATGATGTCAAGTCCACATGGCCCTTATGGGCTAGGCCACACACGTGCTACAATCGCAATGACAATGGGAAGCAAGGCTGTAAGGCGGAGCGAATTCGGAAAGATTGCCTCAGTTCGGATTGTTCTCTGCAACTCAGGAACATGAAGTCGAAACCGCTAGTAATCGTGAATCAGCATGCCACAATGAATATGCACCTGGGCCCTGTACACACCACCCGTCCACCCTGGGAATTGGTTTCGCCCGAAGCATCAGTCCAATGATCACCCATGACTTCTGTGTACCACTAGTGCCACAAAGGCCTTTGGTGGTCTTATTGGCGCATGCCATGGTGGGGTCTTCGACTGGGGTGAAGTCGTAACAAGGTAGCTGTAGGGAAACCTGTGGCAGGATTGAATCCTTCATGATGGAAATGCCCTCGCCTACTTGACTAAATTAAGGACCTCAACGGTATAAACATGTAGATTTTCTACTTTTCCATTTTCCTTCTTGTTTATCAATCACCAATAAAGACAAACCGGGCATTATAGTGAGACGTGAAAACACCCGATCCCATTCCGACCTCGATATATATGTGGAATCGTGCTACACCATATGTACTGAAATTGTTCGGGAGACATGGTCAAAGCCTAGAGAAAGAGCAAGAAACTAAAGAAAGCGTTAGCGCATTGGACTCGAAATCCAAATTGTGCTAGCTGACAAAGAAAAAACGGAATATAACATAGAAATATTGGTTCTGACTGGTTGGTAAAAGGACTCTAAATACTTTGAGTGGTTTGATTCCACAACATAACAAAGAATGAAATGAATGAATGAAAGCCATGACCATGCCTCCAGTAGGAAGATTGAGGAACTGGTGTTGGCGCTCCTGGTTCATGGGATCCTAACCGCGATGGGGAGATTATATATTATTCCTTCGTAAGTCCATCCAATGGAGATAGGTTGAGGAGAAAGAAAGGAGAAAACTAAATAGAAAGATGGACAGTAGATTGACAGTATCCGAATCAAATAAGAAAAAATGTAGCTATTTCATCAAATCCTGATTGTGTGGGTGTGAAGTGGGAAAATCCTGTTATGGCTGGCAGCAGGCATAGGACTGAAAATCCTCTTTTGCTGGGCCTTTTGGACTCGAAATCCAAAAGGAGAGAGTGGTTCGAATCCCCCTCAGAATGAACAATGAAAAAGGTGTCGAGCGGGTGCAAGCTCGAGGAGCTAGGAAGGATGGAAGAAAGCTTGACCATTTTTCACTGAACTACTTGAACTTTTTGTTAGAAAAATCAGAAATAGCTCAGTTCGCGAGAGGGTTAAGCTTCATCGGTTAGTGCGCACCAAAGAATGAGGTTTCTTTCCCGTCCTACAAATTGAAACCGTTCTAGCTTGATACTGCGATATCGTCAAATCATCCAACGGAGTGTTGGGGAAAATATACAGGGGCATACATTTTCCCCTGACTTGTGCACGGACAAGCCCAAGACGAATCAGAGATTGAAGGTCCAAGAGATTTGAAGAACCAACATGCAGCCCAGGGGAACCAAGATTGTGCCTTAGGAGCAAGATATCAGCAAGAGAAGGCCCTGCCTTGCCGGGCAGGCGAGCCCGGCAAGGGGCGACGCCACCGCCAGAAGCAAGCAATCAAGACTCCCCGGCAGAGCCTGCCGGGGCTCGCGGAGCGGAACCACCCCACCAACCACTCTAACATGACTCACGTCGTCGATCAGTGCGGTGTCAAGCTGCAAGGTGATTATGTGGCAGCCATTCGCCACATGGCAGCCATTTCCTACAGAAGAAACACGCAGACGACACCCATCCTGAGACATGTCAAAGGAACAGGTGCGGAGCTGGCAAGATAGCCCGGCAGGCCTTGCCGAACAACCAGTGATGTGACACTAAGCGGCGCATTTAACGCACCCTGTCAGCCCACAGAGTTAGGTATGATAGCACTGTTTGCTATCATATCAGTGGATAAAGACCACTTTTCCAATGTGGTGACCCCTTAATCTATAAAAGGAGGCCCATGGCACTCGTAGGAGGGGATAGAAGGTTAGAAAGTTGACAAACCCAAGCCACCATACGCGCGTAGTCGCTGTGGCCCCTAGGCAAACCCTGTCGGGCAAGTGTACAACAAGCTACCGCACTCATTCCACCATCAATCCACCAAAGCAGGAGTTGGGTCTTACGCCTCGCGGCGGCCCGAACCTAGGTAAATTGCCTGTGTGCTCTCTGTCGTGCTACCGCGCGCTGTTCTGCTCTTTGTGCAACGCGATGTCCCCCACCAAACCAGCAAGGGGCCATCCGGTCCCATAGGTGGCCATGGATATCCCATGACATTTTGGCGCGCCAGGTAGGGGGAGCGCTTGTGCGAACCTGAAAGCGTGCATAGCGCGTCATCCTCATCACCATCCTCATCTTCGATAGTGCCATCAACCATGGCGAACGCGGAGGCGCAGAAGCGGAGCGGGGGAAGATCCACTCTCACGCCGTGTTGTCGCTCTCCAAGATTTGCTGTAGCAACGGTCACGACCAAGACCATGGTTGATGACGCCGGGTTTATGTCGGATTTCGGGTTCCGGCAAAATCCTCAAGGTTCGAACACTGGGGTGCGCACGAAGATCTCCCCTACCTGATCACGCCCACAGCCTCACCGCGATCTCAAAGCCTAGCTCGTCGAACCCGCAACACAAGAGACACGAGATTTATACTGGTTCAGGCCACCGTTGTGGTGTAATACCCTACTACAGTGTGGTGTGGTGGATTGCCTCTTGGGCTGAGGATGAACAGTACAAGGGGAAGAACAGCCTCCTGAGGATAGGTGTTCTTGTGCTTGGTGAACTTGTGTGGGTGAGGATGGATCTCGTCCAAGGTGATATGAGTTGCCTCCTACTGTGGTGGGTAGTCCTATTTATAGAGGCCCTGGTCCTCTCCCCAAATATTGAGCGGGAAGGGAGCCAAAAACGGCCAAATTCAAAGGGAGACAGCTAGTACAAGCTATCCTGACTAAAGATGGTCTTCGCCTGCCAAAGGCTCTGGTAGTGACGCCGTCTTGGGCTCCACGGTGACCTCCGTCCTGCCGTCCTGCTTGTCTTGGTCTCGTTGCACCGATATGGAAACCTTTGCCTGATGCGTCGGGACTCCTTGCCTACGCTTGCCCCTTTAGCACTAAAAGAAACGAGGACACTGTGCACGTGGGCGCCCGCCTGGCCTTGGTCGTCACGGCTAACGTTGTAGGAACCTCGCGAGGTTCCCTTGCCTTGATCTCTCCGCCCGTCGTGAGCCTACCTGGTGAGGCCGCTCCCGAGGAGGTCTTGTGTCGTCCGCCTTGCGAGGCTTGGCCCCTCGTGAGGGTCTTGAGTGTTTGCTGGTGAAGATGGGCCATACAGGGCCGCTGGCAAAGCCACGCCGCGGGCCGCAGGCAGGCAAGTCTGGGGACCCCCGTTCCCAGGACGCCGACAGTAGCCCCCGGGCCCAAGGTGCGCTCGGACTTGGCTTCGAGGCGAAGCCAAAGGGAAAGTGCGGAGCACCGCTGGCCCCAACAGCCAACGGCCTTGGTCTACGCGTGGCGTCTGATTGGACGTGGGCGTCTCCACTTCCCCACGCTGCCTCGGCAACTGCCTGTCTGACAAAAGGCTGGCGTAGGCTACGCTTGCCTTCATTGCTTTTCTTCGCTTTGCTCCAGATCCCCTTTCTCGCTCCTCGCTTCGGAAATCTCCGGATCTGCTTCAATCCCCTTACGAGCTTCCGACCAATGGCGCCTCGCAAGGCCAAGGTTGCTGCGCCGCCAGCTTGGTATTAGCCGGCTCTAGATACGCCCAACGTCTCGAAGAAGAACCTCGCCGCCACGGGCCTGCTGACGGCGGGGGAGAGCAACGAGAGGGGGAAGACCGAGCTCCGGGCTGGCTCCGCCGAGCCAGAGGCCTCGAATAGCACCTTCTACCCCTTGTTTATGAGCAGCATTGTTGCGGTCCTAGTTCCCCCTTTCTCCGACTTCTTCTATGCCATCCTCCGCCATTACGGGTTACAGGCCCTTCACCTCCATGCCAACTCCATCCTTCTCCTATCAATCTTCACTTTCTACTGTGAGGCGTATGTGGGCGTGATGCCGTCCATGGCTCTGCTACGCCAGTTCTTCTTCCTCCGCATCAATGATGGTCGTACCTCCACGTGCGCCAACTTCATCGCGGCCGGCAAGGCCAACGTGATCTCGAAGGCTGGGAAGAAGGCCGACAGCTTCAGGAGCAAGTGGGTCATGATGGACGCCAAGTGCGTCCACCCACGCTTGAAGCTGCCGACAGAGATGCCCCAATCTAACGAGGGGTGGTCTCGCGTGAAGCTCACTGATGACCGGGCGACGTCAGTGCTGGAGAAGATGAACGCCGACCTAAAGCCGGGCAACGCAAAGGCGGCGAAGCTGACGGGGGACATGCTCCTGGGGGAGTTCCTGATGTGGCGGGTGACTCCACTTCAGGCGCGCTCGCGCCCGTTGTGGACGCTTGGGGTGAAGAAGACAAACTTCGCCTGAGTCCGGGAGCCTTATCTGACGAGGAGCTGGCTGTAGCTCTCCGCCTCTTGGTCGGGGACGACCAAGAGTATCCGTCGAGTGCCATCGTTCCCTTGTTCTGTCGCGAGGATGGGGCGCAGGTTGCGGCCACCATGCCCACCTTCGACGAGCGCGGCATGGTGCCGTCGATGCCCCTTGTTGCCCCAGAGGAAGACGAGGAGCGCGACTCGGAGACGACCCTCGAGGGGATGGGGGAGACCTCCCCCTTCTGCAAGGCTGACCTCCTCTGCATCATGCCTGAGGACGACGACGAGGCCGATGTCCTCCAGAGGGGGGAGCCGCCCGTGATCCCGATGAGGGGCAGGTCGGCGTTGGTCTCCCGAGGTGACGCCCCTGTTCTGACTCCGCCTGGGGCTGCTTCTGGTCCATCCGCTGCCCCTCCTTCTACACTTGGAGCCCTCGCGCCCGCGCCTCAGGCTTCGAGGCTCTCAGGCTTCAAGCTTACGAAGCGGAGGGACTACGCTGCGACAGACCTGTAAGTGCTCTTGCCCTTTTTCGTTCTTGCTTCTGCTGCTTGACCTTGATGCTTCTCCGTTGTGTGATTAGGCCGACACCTGCGGTGAAGAAGAGGAAGGAGAAAGCGGTGGTGCTGCTTGGGACCAACCTCCCTGCCGCGGCTGTGTCTCCCCCTATGGAGAAGGGCAGCGTTTGTGCTCATGTCTCTCTGGCTCGGTCGTCCTCGCGAGACCTGGGGGAGAATCTTCGGGAGGAGTCAGCCCCCGTGGCCCCACTGGCTCCGGAGGCATCGGTGTTCGGCTTGGCTGCTGAGGTCACCAAAGCTCAGGAGCCCCCAGTCTCCCAGGCTAAGGTAACGATGCCGCCTCCTCCCCCTCCTGCTGCACCGCTGGCTCCAGGTCCTTCTACCTCCCGTGACGTCTTGGAGCGCGCTCTTTCTGAGATGACCCAGCTGTGGGAAGACCTTTAGGGCGCCGACCCTCACCTGGTAGCTAGGTGCCTGGAGCTGGTCTCTGGCTGGCTTCATTCTGATGTGTCCGTTCGGGCGGCGCTGAGCCAGGCCGCTGCGACCTCCGAGAAGGAGAAGCAGGCCCCTGCCCAGGCAGCGGCCGCTCGTGAGGCGGCACTGAAGGATGTCGAGGATGCCCAGAATCGCTGCCAGGTGCTGGAGGCCGAGCTGAAGACCCTGTGCACCGAGCGTGCGGAAGAAGCCCGCAGCCGCAAGGTGGAGGAGGAGAAGATGAAGGCCTGGTAGGATGCCATCAAGGGTCGCGACGCCGAGCTGGAGGAGTTGGCGAAAGCGCAGGCCGCGGAACGCAGTCGGCTGAAGAAGCTGGAGCAGAAGGTGGAGGTGCAGGCTGATCTTGACGCCATGGCGAAGGTCCTGGCTGAGGACTGCGAGGCCTTCAAGCTACTCAAGGTGAGGGCTCGGAAGGCGCTGCAGTCGCTCTACGAGAAGGGCTTGGAGGAGCCGTTGGCCACCAGCAACAAGGGCCCCGCCCAGCTGCTTCCTTATCTGGTTGATGCGCTTGAGGACGACGTGAGCGGTATCGGCCCCATGGCAGAGGGGGAAGCCCGCATTCTTTCCTCGGCCGCGCTGACGCGCGTCCTCAGCCACCTCCATCTTCGCGACCCCGCCGCCCGCCTTGACGAGCTGCTGGAGCCTGTGGACGACGAGCACTGCGTAGCCGCCGCAGCAGCCGTGAAGGGCTAGGTGGAGGCCCTGCTGGAGAAGTTCTGCTCCTTCGCTCCCGTGCCTTCGACCGGTGGTGCTACTGATCCTGCCACTCCGGCAGGCGGTGCAGGTGAAGGCAACGCCACCAAGGAAGGAGAATCCCTTACGTGCGACGGCGGTGTCCAAGGATGACTTGCTTGCGGCTCTTTTCCTGTTTGAATTCCTGCAATATGTACCGTGCCTCGTGGAGGCGTTTAAACTTCCGTTTGGTATTGGGGAACAACATGTTTTGTAATATTTGATTTGAGATTTTGCGATTTCCTTCCCATTTTCTCTACGTTCTACGTCGGCAGAGCCCGACCCCGCACATACCTCAACCGCCATTGGGTCGTCTGGATCACCAGGACGAGACCAAGAAGTGAGGGGCTACGTGGCCAGTTAGCCTCCTGAGTCGCGATGCTCAGGAGTCCCCCTTGACGTTCAAACAGCTTACAGAAAGGAGATGCAGTGGTCGGTCAAGTGTTCTACGTCAGCAGGGCCCGACCCCGTGCATACCTCAACCGCCATTGGGTCGTGCGGATCACCAGGACGAGACCAAGAAGTAAGGGGCTACGTGGCCAGTTAGGCTCCTGAGTCGAGATGCTCAGGAGTCCCCCTTGATGCTCAAACGACCTTCGTACCTTTGCTCTCGCCGAGGCTCAGCTCGGGAGGGGCGCGCGACGACCGGGTCTGGGGGACCTAGCTGGGCGGCTTACGCTTGGGCGTGACCCGAGCGCAGCCCCCATGTCCAGCCCCCTCGCGCGACTCTCCCAAGGGGAGGTGTTGCGATGAGGCCAGACACTGAGCTCAAGGGCTCCCTGAGGTTGATACGGCCGTGAGGCCGCCCTCAGTTGTTTATCACCAGCACGGAGCATGGCGCTTCCACACTTGCACGGGCATAGCCGCTCCTCGGAAGTGTCGACGGCCAGCGCGGAGCATGGAGCTTCCACTGGTACGTGGGAGGGGACACCCTACTGCGGAGAGCCCCCGGGGCGTGTACAGCCCCGCCCTGACACGTGGCTTGCACGGCAGGGCTAGACGAGGTGTGTCTGGGCACTCGTGAGCCAGCGCGGGACTCACGAGGCCCTACCTCAAGGCGGGTTGTGCCTGGTCTTGGTTCTTGGTGGCTGTGGTGGTCCTGCGAGATGGTTAGACAACCTGCGCCAAACGAATCTCCTGAGGCTATCGCATGAGAAGCCAAGCACCAACGACCCCAGGAGGTGACGTGAATGAGGCCAGCCACCAGACAGAGCTCAGCCGTTGGATTTATCGATGCTGCAGGGACAGGCCCGAGCACAGACGCCGTGCCTAGCCTCCTTATGCGAAGGATACTGAAGAAAGACACTCGGCACGCGGCTCTCATGGCGGGTGACAATCAAGCAGGTGATAACCATAGATAGATTACGCATGGAAAGCGAACTAGCTCAGATAAATGCAAGAACGATACATGCCACTTGGCTGGACCTGAGTGGCTTGGGAGTGATGCGGCCCGAGGGGCACTCCCAGCAGAGTAAGCTAAAGACATAAAAGGATACTTGCCGCAGGGACAGACCCACACGGTCTGGGAAAGATGCAGTGCGAGGGGCGCTCCTAGCTAAATAAACTTGGAAAATGTCACCTGGTTCTATTGTCGAAGGGATGTTGAGGTAGCTGAAGACGCGTGGTGAAGGGGCTGCTCCTCACGAGCCTCCGGGACCCTGAGCTTTGCTAGGCTTTGGGGGTCCAGGCAGTTCCCTGAGGACCGTCTCGATCTCTGTCAGGACTGCGTGATGCCTGGCTTCCTGAGCCACCAGGATGCTCTGCAGGTTGCACTGGAGGGCGGACGCCACGCTCGGCAGGCCAAACGGCATGCGAACATAGCTGTGAGGTGGGCCCTCGTAGCGTCCCACGCGCGAAGGCGAGAAGAGCTCCTGAGATGCGGCCCTGTTGAGCCCTAGGACGTCGATGCAGACGCACATCGCGCCATCCTCACCTGGATGGGGAGCCGCGCCAGGTGAGCGGCGGTCGCCGCGCATGGCTCTTGCATCCTGCAGTTACTGAGTGGTTTTGGCAACAAACTCCTGAGCGCCGGGCGCTCCTCGTCCGGTATCCTCCTGAGGGAACCGTGCTGTGAAGCACGCCTCCACGTGGTGCCCGAGCGCCTCCCTCGTGATGTTGGCAAGGTCGGAGGCCCTCCAGAAGAGAGCCCCCGAGCCCTGCCTGAGGAGGGCGCTAGGCGCGCCTTCCTATGCGATGGAGGGAGGCGCCCCAGGCGCATGCGCCGATCCTGACGTGGCTCCACTTGCGGCGCCGCTCTCATGAGGCCCTATGTTGAGTAGTTGCTTCTTCTTATTTGGGATGACCTCAGGAGGGTACTGTGCTGCATTGCTGTCGGGGTCTTCGATTGATGTTGCTTGGAAGGCACGCTCGAGGGAGCATACCGCATCTCTTTCTTCGCAGGGGACTGTGATGATGCCGCCGCTCCCTGGCATCTTGAGGACGTTGTAGCCGTGGTGCGTCACTGCCATGAACTTGGCCAGGGCCGGGTACCCGAGGATGGCGTTGTACGGCAGACGGATGTCGGCGACGTCGAAGTCGATGAGCTCGGTGCGGTAGTTGTCGCGCTGTCCGAATGTAACAGGGAGGCGGACCTGCCCTATCGGGGTGGTGGAGCCGTCGGCTACTCCTGAGAAAGGCTTGGTAGGATGGAGCTAATCGTATGGCAATTGTAGGCTGTTGAACGTCTCGACGGACAGGACGTTAAGCCCTGCGTCGTCGTCAATCAGTGTCTTGGTGACTTGCTGTGACACCCAAAATTTTATTTGGCTTTTTCAAAACTTTTATTTTATTTGAGGAGGGTATTTAAAATTTTCTTCTAAAGAACCCACCCTCTCAAAAACTTTCTTTATGGCAAGAGTTTTATTTGGATTCACCGAAGACTTGGTTTCTTGGTCTTGGAGGTTTGCCCTTTTTATTTTGACTCAAAACCAAATGCTTTTCACTTAGGAAAATTTCTTTTGAAAAATCCTTTAAATAGCCCTAGGGCATTTTGAGTGATCTTCTCCCCTTTTCAAAAATTCCCCTTGCCATGACCTAAGTGGAAATCCACTCCCATAAACCTTTCCCCACCTTTGGATCATGATGTACCTCAAATACAGCAAGTTGAACCTCTCCATATATTTATTTTCCTTTTATTTCTCATCAAAAACAATTTCTGCCTTCTATCTTGATCCTTGGAGGTTTTCAAAGGAGCTACCCTTTCTGCCTTGAATTTTGCCTCCAAACCAATTCCCCTAGCTAGTCCTTTGAACCCTCAACTAGGATCCATGAAGATCCACTGGTCTCCAGTTCAAATATTTCAAACTATACTTGCTGCAAGTTTGGACCAGATTTGCCAAATTTGATGAAATTCATTCAAATCCTTCTCCTAAAAATCTGAGAAAAATCAGGCAGCCTCTGGGTGCATTGAGAGGTCACCTCACCAAATCCCAGCTCCAGGAAAAATTTTCTTCATGCCAAATCATTTCGTCGAACACCTACTGGACACTGTTGCTGTCATGTTCAGTTAAGTTCAGAGAACAGTTTCAGTACACTGTCGTTTTCTTCAGTGTTCGTTGTCCATCTCGCCGGTGTCGCTGTGGCGCCTTGCTCCCCGTCCCCTCCTCCTTGTCCTCTGCACCGCACGAGCGCCTGGAAGGTTGCGGGTGTCGGCGACGAGCAGGAGGAGGTGCGCAGCCCCGTGACCGACGGCAGCGGCGGCTTTGCGGCCACCAGAGAGAGGCGCAGCGCAGACGGCGCCGTCCAGTGCCGCCCAAGCCACCGGAGGCCGCCGCGTGGCCATCCACTCCCCAGTGCGCGCTGCCACCCTCGTCGTGAACCGCTAGGCGCGGAGCACGCTCTCTGTCGCCGCCGTGCCCGTACGGCCGCCCCGTCGAGGACCGGCGCCATTACGCCAAGCCCGACCAGGATTAGCGGGGGAACGACACCAGTACACCTCCCTGATGCTGTCTGGCCACTTAAGCTCCCTGCCAAGCCATTGCCTCACCATAATTGCTCGCCGGAGCGATCCCATTCACGGCCAACCCCTCGAACCGCCTATAAATAGAGGCCCCGAGCTCCGACCCGAACCCACACCACCTCTGCACACCTCCAACACCACGCCTAGCCACTGGAAGAGCCCCGAGGGAGCCTTCTTCCCCAACTCCGGCCGCCGCGACCCGCCACGGGATCCAGCTCGATTCTCTCTCGCGCGTGCACCTCCACCCCTCAACTCTTGCCAGTAGCTTCCTTATGCATACACTCTCCTGACCCGCGCTTCAATTCGGAGTTTGCAGCACCCACCGGAGTTCTCCACCATCGCCCGAGCCGCCGTCCGCCGGAGAAAGTGTCGCCATCGACGTGGTGCTCCTCGACGACCCAGTCCACCACCCACCGACGCGGAAGGATGCACTGAACCTCTTGGTACACTCCAATCTCCCTGACTCGCCGTGGTTCGACGCCGGCGACCACCGCAGCCTTCGGGCGCCGGCGAGATTTCAAACCTGACATGTGGGACCCCCACGTCAGCCTCTCTTCTTTCTCTCCCTCGAAATGATTTATGTTGGCGCCTTCGGGCAAGTACGTTTTCTCTTTGGGCTGACGCCTTTCCCTCCGAACCGTTTTCTGTTTTCTCAGTTAAGTCCCTGGTTCTTTTCTATTTCATCACAGATTAGTCCCTGGACTAAAACCCTTATAACTTTTTAATAAACAGTGATTTTTGAGTGATTCTTTTTTTGACAGTCTTATATTTTTGTCTAGTTTTTTATAGTATTTATTTGGAAATTTTTTGGGACAACTTTTATGCACGCGATGATTTTCACGTTAGTATACGTTTTCGCTATACCGTAGGTTCCGGAAGAGGTGACGGAACCGCGAACTTCGCCGAGTTAGACTCCGACTTCTCCGAACCAGGCAAGCATGTTCGGACCTTTGATATGCTAGGTGTTTTGCATGTTTGTTTGAATGGGTTGTGCATGGCATATGAGCATCAGTGAGTATCTCGTTGCATGTGAGGCAACTATCCGTGAGTTCCGAAGTTACTGTGATCTCTGATGAGAGATGGCCTAGTCATGTGGTGACATGAAAGGCAGTAAGGTGGAATTGTTGTAGCATGCCAGCCTTACGATGTCCGATAAACTCCGACGTTAACGTGGACTGAGTCACGTTATCGTTCTTCCCCTTTCCGTGCCGCCACATGTTTTCTGCCAAGAATACGGTTTAGTAAGTTGGTAACCTCTTTCCGTGTACACACCAAATAGAGGGGCCGGGATGAGGGTTCCATGGCCCTGGATTAAAGCCAGTCATCCGGCCAGGGGGCATGGGTGTTTCCGGTTGGGACCGAGAGGGGGGCACCCCTTAGAGCGCGCATATATAAATTTGATCCCATGCTACGCGAGGTTGTAGCCTCCCCGTCTCAAGGTTTTTCTTAAACGTTGCCGAGGGTGATTCCTGGCTTCGGAATGTTGAATGGGTGTGTACTGGTTAGATGTGTTTCTTCCAAAACACCGTAAACGGAACTAGTCCCCATGACTACTGAAATCCGTTGGCTGTGGTTAAAGTACAAACTCTGCAGAGTCAAATCCTTCTGAGTCATCGTATCCATGGTCAAGGATCGTGACCAGTGTATCCATATCTATGTCATATCCTCGTGGTATTGTCCCCGGTGAACAAACTTGACTGGTAAACTTGGTTGAACGTTATTCCTGTGGATGGACTAACCCCTGTTGTTATCTCTTACCTGATTATCCCCTTGATATGATTTAAATTCTTGAGCTACTGAGATATTAAGTTATGAAGCCCTTTATGTGATGTCGCTTCAGACGTCCGACTGTGGCACTCTTGTTATTTACTTTTGATATAAGCCCTTTATGTGATGTTGCTTCAGACGTCCGACTGTGGCACTCTTGTTATTTACTTTTGATATAAGCCCTTTATGTGATGTCGCTTCAGACGTCCGACTGTGGCACTCTTGTTATTTACTCTTGATATAAGCCCTTTATGTGATGTCGCTTCAGACGTCCGACTGTGGCACTCTTGTTATTTACTTTTGATATAAGCCCTTTATGTGATGTCGCTCAGACGTCCGACTGTGGCACGCACTGTCTTTTATATTCTACTATAAGCCCTTTATGTGGTGTCGCCTTGACGCCCGACTGCGGCATTGTTATTCTTGTATTTTCCTCTCGAGGAGTCATTCAGACACTCGTTTGGCCCTCAGTATTTACTTTGGGATTTCGGGAGGACTACCGCCCGACTTCTCTTTTATTTCCCACGCATCATTATTCCTCCGTCTGAGTGCACTTGTTAATCTGTTCATATGCATCATGTTTACATTTGTTATATCTTATGTCCGAACTGTCTTGCGAGTACTTTCATAGTACTCACCTGGCTTGTTGATTTGGCCAGATGTTGACGAAGGCGATCTCATGGATGAAGAGTTTGATAGTGAGTCCGACGCCTAGAGGAATCCCAGTCAGTCCCGTGCGATCCTGGATATTGGGCACTTGTATCATATACGCTTCCGCCACCCACAATAAGTCTCCTCGAGCCTCACTCCGACGCTCGAAGAGCTGTTAGTTCTCAGGAGTCATATCACCCACTTCGCTGTGATATATCCACCACCGCTTTTGTCGTGAGTTAGTAGTTATGACACCCTATCCGCCGTTATGTTTTATCGGCGCGCTTGTAATAAATTGTTGGGCAGTCTCCGCTCAACCTTGTATTATATTCAGTACTCCTGGTATTTTTCTTCTGTGATCAAGATTTTGTCTACCAGTGAGAAGGGTTCTTCTCTATTGGTCCGTAAAAGGGATCGATTTCTCAATAAATATTTTTATTGGAAAATCCGGTCGTGACAAGCTTGGTATCAGAGCCAGGCTGACTGTAGGAAGCCACTAGGTGCGATCGCTAATCGGTTATTAGCGTCTTTTGTGCTTTTTCAGCATTTTGCAAATGTAGCTATCTTCTGTTGGTCATCATAAATTTATGACATGACTACTCAGAATTTTTGCCTACTTTTGTAGATGGCTGGCAGCAACTACGAGACTCGGGTGTTCACTAACGTGCCCGAGGGGTTTGTCAAACTCCTCGTCTCCATCACCAAGCTCGCAATCGGGCCAGCGACTCGTCCGGAGTTCACGCTTTATCAGCACAAGCTCAGCGACGACATGTCTATGCACCAGGCCGTGGTGCAATTCAAGGGAGGACGTTCTGCGTCTCGCCACTTCCGTTTTGTGGGAAGGGCCATGCCTACGGAGAGGCATGCCATGCAGATGGCTGCCCGTGAGGCGATAGCTCGCCTTCGGGACATTCTTCCTATGATGAAGACTCGTCGCTACCGCTACCTCCCATGCCATGTGCCATATACTTGTCACTATGCATTTGCCTGCCATAGGGGAGAGCGAGATGAAGCCATCGCGATGGTTGTGGAGTATCTCAAGGCTCTGGAGGAGTCTTTCGACAACCTCGTGGACGATCTTGTGGCTGCCCGGATGGACTTAGTTCGGGGCGGTCCTGCCAGCAGGAAGGAGCTTCTCCACATGGCACTGCCTCTGACATTCGTCTCATCCTCAGCATCTTATGCACCGGCCATTTTGGCCACTGCTCGCCGTCTTCCTACCACTGAGGAGTTCGACCGGGTCATCGCTCCTACTCCAGTCAGAGCTGCACCGCCTGCCGCACCCGCACTGCCACCTGTCGCTCCCGCACCATCACCGCAGCGCAGTGCTACGCGCCTGGAGCCTACTAGGGAGGAGGTGGAGGTTGAATCTCCTGCACCACTGAGTCTTGCCCTCGGCAAGGGAATGGACATCGTCACCATCTCCGACTGAGTGCACCGAGTAGCCGCGCGTTATGTCTGCATGTATGTTGTGTTTTATGTGCTTATGCTTGTAGTAGTTGTGTACGCTGCTTTCCGGAGAGCTATGCTAGTCTTAATAACATGTCAGGAATGTGTACGCACATCCTGAGTGCTGTATCGTATGTTTGCGTTTCGCGTGTAAGATACGTGCTAAGCAGCTCTTCCCCGTGCGAAATCGTTTTTGTTTTCTTGAAAAATCTTGAGGTCTTTTAAATTTTTGCCTTTGCAAGATTTTCCGTGTGCCATACAGTTCTTCTCATGAGTTTTGCTAAATAATACCCCAGAGTGGAAAATGTCTCGTCCGTGGATTCGTTCCATGCCCAATCAACCAGAAGAAGTTTATGGAACACAGACCAGCAACAACTTCACTCAAGGACAGTCTAGTCAACAGGACAACGAGGCAGCCTTATCTCAACTATGCCGCCTCTTCGAACAAAGCCGGCAACAGCACCAAGAGATGATGAATCACGTCATCAATATGAGAAACCACCGTGAGCCCTACCAACCACACTCCAAGTTGTCTGAGTTACAGAAGACTCGCCCTCCAACATTTGCTCACACTGATAGGCCACTTGAAGCCGGTGATTGGCTTCGTGACATCGAGAGAAAGCTGATTATTGCTCAATGCTCAGATCATGAGAAGGTGCTTTATGCACCTCACTACCTCACTGGAGCAGCTACAGCATGGTGGGAAAACTTCCTACACATGCATCCCAGTGAACACAACATCACCTGGGAAGAGTTTAAGGAAGGCTTTCGTGGGGCACACATCCCCAGGAGCATCATAAAGATCAAGAAGAGAGAATTTGATGACCTCAAGCAAAGAGGCATGTCAGTGACAGAATACAATGGTTAGTTTACCCAGCTATCTCGTTACGCCTACGACGAGCACATGACAGAGAACAAGAGGATGGAAAAATTCTTGGACGGCCGGGCACCGGCACTAAGATGCCAACTGGTTGTGCACACTTTCCCGGATTTTAAAACTCTGGCTGACAAGGCCATTACCTTGGAGAATGAGCGCCGTAGTCGGGAGGATATCCGCAAGCGAAAGAGGGACAAGACGACTCTTGCTCGCAACAACCGAAGCAAGACTGAGTTTCCGAGGGCAGAAGCAAGGAAATCCACAACTACTGATCTAAGGCCAACCAGACAGTTTCATTCCAGGGACAAGGACTTCACGTACCGTCCAGGGGTCACATGCTATGCTTGTGGTGAAGAAGGGCACTATGCTAAACAGTGCCCAAAACCGAGGAACTCGGCCCCCAAGCCGAACAATGGTGGGAACAATCCAGCCCCCAAGCGCAACAATTTCAATCCCAACAACAACCACAGGAAGGGTCACCTGAACCATGTGACTAGGGAAGAAGCGCAGAATGCCCCAAACATCGTGCTCGGTACGTTCCCTGTCAACATAGTGCCTGCCACGGTTTTGTTTGATTCTGGAGCTTCCCATTCGTTCGTTTCGAAGAATTTTGTTTTGCAACATGGTTTTCCGATACTTCCCTTGGAAAAATCTATGATCATCAAGTCCCCCGGAAATAAGCAGATCGCTCAGAGTTACTGCCAAGGAGTGATCATTGAGTTCGAAGGACTAAAGTTCCAAGCAAATCTCATCGTGTTGGAAAATAAAGGACTGGATGTCATTTTAGGGATGGACTGGTTGACCACCAACAAAGGATTTATTGACTGTTTCAATCGGACTGTGATCCTCACTCATCATCACGGCAAGACAATAAGGGTTACAGCTCAAGAAAGACCACGGTCACGGCGACCAAAATTGAACAAAATGGACATTTCAGAACTGAGAAAAGTTCCAGTGGTGTGCGAGTTTCCTGACGTATTTCCTGAAGAACTACCAGGCATGCCACCAGACCGAGAGATAGAATTCAGCATTGAACTAGCACCTGGCACCGCTCCCATCTATAAGAAACCTTATAGGATGGCACCCTCAGAATTGGTAGAGTTGAAGAAGCAGATAAAGGAGTTATTAGACAAAGGATTTATTCGAGCCAACTCCTCACCATGGGGTTCACTAGTGTTGTTCGCCAAGAAAAAGGATGGGACACTGAGATTGTGTATAGACTATCGAGCTCTCAATATGGTCACCATCAAAAACAAATATCCGATGCCACGGATAAATGATTTGTTTGACCAGCTCGCTCAAGCCAGGGTGTTCTCAAAAATTGATTTGAGATCGGGATACCATCAATTGAAAGTACGGACATAATATATCCCTAAGACAACATTCACTTCCAGATATGGATTATATGAGTTCACAGTAATGCCATTTGGACTAACGAAAGCCCCCGCATATTTCGTCCACCTCATGAACAAAGTGTTTATGAAATTTATGGACAAATTCATTGTGGTGTTCATTGACGATATTCTTGTATATACAAGGACACCAGAAGAGCATGCTGAGCATCTCAGAATTGTTTTGGGAGAATTAAGGAAACATCAGTTGTACGTCAAATTAAGCGAGTGTGAATTTTGGCTAAGGCAAGTTGGTTTCCTAGGCCACATATTAACCCAAGAAGGCGTGGCCGTAGACCCAGAAAAAGTCAAAGCCATACTTGACTGGAAGCCACCAGCCAACGTGACAGATGTGCGGAGTTTCCTTGGAATGGCCGGATATTATAGAAGGTTTATTGAAGGATTCTCCACTGTGGCAAAACCAATGACACAGTTACTCAAGAAAGACAAGAAATTCGTATGGACGGAAGCATGTGAGGAAAGCTTCCAAGAACTCAAGAAGAAACTAACAACCGCACCGGTCTTAACTGTGCCAGACATACATAAGAGTTTTGAAGTATATTGTGACGCATCCCGGAAGGGCCTCGGATGTGTGCTGATGCAGGATGGCAAAGTTGTCGCGTATGCTTCCAGGCAACTAAGGAAGCATGAGGAAAATTATCCAACTCATGACTTGGAGCTAGCAGCGGTCATCCATGCACTCAAGGAGTGGAGGCACTTTCTGTTGGGAAATCATTGTGAAATATATACGGACCATAAGAGCCTTAAATATATTTTCACACAGCCAGAGCTAAATTTACGCCAACGACGCTGGTTGGAATTGGTCAAGGACTATGATGTCGGCATTCACTACCATCCAGGGAAAGCAAATGTAGTGGTAGATGCCCTTAGTCGGAACCCCAGCCCGGGCAACGACAGCCCACAAAACTTGAGGCCTGAGTTTCAGCAGGAGATCGCTGGACTCAACATGGTGTTAGTTTCGGAGAGCACCATATCGAATCTGGAGATACATCCCACCCTAATGGAACAAATTAAGAAGGCTCAACAAGGGCATCCCAGCATCGAAGGAATAAAGAGAAAGATGAACCTTGGCAAAGCTTCAGAGTTTGTCACAGACAATGAAGGAATATTATGGTACGGGGACAGACTTTGCGTACCTAACATTGAAGAACTCAAGCAACAAATCCTAACCGAGAGCCACACCGCTCCATACTCGATCCACCCTGGAGGAACCAAAATGTACAAAGACATTCAGGAAAGATGTTGGTGGCACGGTATGAAAAGGGATATAGCAGCATTCATTGCTTGTTGCGATTCCTGTCAGCGCATTAAAGCCGAGCATCAAAAGCCAGCAGGGCTACTCCAGCCAAACAGGATACCTGAGTGGAAATGGGATGAAATTGGAATGGACTTCATCGTCGGACTACCTCGATCGCAACGCGGAAATGACGCCATATGGGTCATCACAGATAGGCTAACTAAGGTAGCACATTTCATTCCCGTGAAGACGACCTACTCCATACAAAGGCTAGCCAAGCTTTATCTCTCACGTATAGTTTGCTTGCATGGAGTCCCAAAGACGATAATATCCGACCGAGGTACTCAATTTGTCTCTAAATTCTGGGATCACTTACAACAAGCTCTGGGCACGCAACTAGCTTTCAGTACAGCGTACCACCCTCAGACTGACGGGCAAACGGAACGCGTAAACCAAATCTTAGAGGATATGTTGGGAGCCTGTGTGCTCACCTATGGATCCAGTTGGGAAGAAAGTTTGCCGTATGCCGAGTTTGCTTACAACAACAGTTACCAAGCCAGCTTACAAATGGCACCCTTTGAAGCATTATACGGATGGAGGTGTCGTACCCCACTGAATTGGTCAGAAACAGGTGACAGTCGTATCTTCGGCCCAGACATGCTCAAGGAGGCCGAGGAGAAAGTTAAGCAGATCAGGGACAGACTCAAGACAGCACAAAGCCGACAAAAGAGCTACTACGATCAAAAACATCGTGAGGTCAGCTTTGAACCCGGTGATTCCGTATACCTACGAGTGTCTCCTATGAGGGGCCTGCAACGGTTCAAAATTAAAGGGAAGCTAGCCCCAAGATTTATTGGACCATTCTGCATAGTTGCACGAAGAGGCACGGTAGCCTACAAACTAGACCTACCCAAGGAGCTGTCAGACGTCCATGACGTGTTCCACGTCTCACAATTGAGAAAATGTGTAAGTAACCCGGAGAAGCATGTATCCCATGAAGTCATTGATGTGCAACCAGACCTCACCTACAGAGAGCGGCCAGTAAAGATTTTGGAAGAGTCTGAAAGAAGGACCCATCAGAAGACAACAAATTTTTTCAAAGTTCAGTGGAGCAACCACACCGAGGATGAAGCTACATGGGAAAGGGATGAATTTCTCCAGGCAGAGTATCCATATCTATTTGAGGATCAACTGAAATCTCGAGGACGAGATTTTTCCTAAGGGGGTAGGTGTTGTGACACCCAAAATTTTATTTGGCTTTTTCAAAACTTTTATTTTATTTGAGGAGGGTATTTAAAATTTTCTTCTAAAGAACCCACCCTCTCAAAAACTTTCTTTATGGCAAGAGTTTTATTTGGATTCACCCAAGACTTGATTTCTTGGTCTTGGAGGTTTGCCCTTTTTATTTTGACTCAAAACCAAATGCTTTTCACTTAGGAAAATTTCTTTTGAAAAATCCTTTAAATAGCCATAGGGCATTTTGAGTGATCTTCTCCCCTTTTCAAAAATTCCCCTTGCCATGACCTAAGTGGAAATCCACTCCCATAAACCTTTCCCCACCTTTGGATCATGATGTACCTCAAATACAACAAGTTGAACCTCTCCATATATTTATTTTCCTTTTATTTCTGATCAAAAACAATTTCTGCCTTCTATCTTGATCCTTGGAGGTTTTCAAAGGAGCTACCATTTCTGCCTTGAATTTTCCCTCCAAACCAATTCCCCTAGCTAGTCCTTTGAACCCTCAACCAGGATCCATGAAGATCCATTGGTCTCCAGTTCAAATATTTCAAACTATACTTGCTGCAAGTTTGGACCAGATTTGCCAAATTTGATGAAATTCATTCTAATCCTTCTCCTAAAAATCTGAGAAAAATCAGGCAGCCTCTGGGTGCATTGAGAGGTCACCTCACCAAATCCCAGCTCCAGGAAAATTTTTCTTCATGCCAAATCATTTCGTCGAACACCTACTGGACACTGTTGCTGTCATGTTCAGTTAAGTTCAGAGAACAGTTTCAGTACACTGTCGTTTTCTTCAGTGTTCGTTGTCCATCTCGCTAGTGTCGCTGTGGCGCCTTACTCCCAGTCCCCTCCTCCTTGTCCTCTGCACCGCACGAGCGCCTGGAAGGTTGCGGACGTCGGCGACGAGCAGGAGGAGGTGCGCCGCCCCGTGACCGACGGCAGCGGCGGCTTTGCGGCCACCAGAGAGAGGCGCAGCGCCGTCCAGCGCCGCCCAAGCCACCGGAGGCCGCCGCGTGGCCATCCACTCCCCAGTGCACGCTGCCACCCTCGTCGTGAACCGCTAGGCGCAGAGCGCGCTCTCTGCCGCCGCCGTGCCCGTACGGCCGCCCCGTCGAGGACCGGCGCCATTACGCCAAGCCCGACCAGGATTAGCGGGGGAACGGCACCAGTACACCTCCCTGATGCTGCCTGGCCACTTAAGCTCCCTGCCAAGCCATTGCCTTGCCGTAATTGCTCGCCGGAGCGATCCCGTTCACGGCCACCCCCTCGAACCGCCTATAAATAGAGGCCCCGAGCTCCAACCCGAACCCACACCACCTCTGCACACCTCCAACACCACGCCTAGCCACTGGAAGAGCCCCGAGGGAGCCTTCTTCCCCAACTCCGGCCGCCGCGACCCGCCACGGGATCCAGCTCGATTCGCTCTCGTGCGTGCACCTCCACCCCTCAACTCTTGCCAGTAGCTTCCTTATGCATACACTCTCCTGACCCGCGCTTCAATTCGGAGTTTGCAGCACCCACCGGAGTTCTCCACCATCGCCCGAGCCGCCGTCCGCCGGAGAAAGTGTCGCCATCGACGTGGTGCTCCTCGACGACCCAGTCCACCACCCACCGACGGGGAAGGACGCACTGAACCTCTTGGTACACTCCGATCTCCCTGACTCGCCGTGGTTCGACGCCGGCGACCACCGCAGCCTTCGGGCGCCGGCGAGATTTTAAACGTGACATGTGGGACCCCCACGTCAGCCTCTCTTCTTTCTCTCCCTCGAAACGTTTTATGCTGGCGCCTTCGGGTAAGTACGTTTTCTCTTTGGGCTGACGCCTTTCCCTCGGAACCGTTTTCGGTTTTCTCAGTTAAGTCCCTGGTTCTTTTCTGTTTCATCACAGATTAGTTCCTGGACTAAAACCCTTATAACTTTTTAATAAACGGTGATTTTTGAGTGATTCTTTTTCTGACAGTCTTATATTTTTGTCTAGTTTTTTATAGTATTTATTTGGAATTTTTTTGGGAAAACTTTTATGCACGCGATGATTTTCACGTTAGTATACGTTTTCGCTATACCGTAGGTTCCGGAAGAGGTGAGGGAACCGCGAACTTCGCCGAGTTAGACTCCGACTTCTCCAAACCAGGCAAGCATGTTCGGACCTTTGATATGATAGGTGTTTTGCATGTTTTTTTGAATGGGTTGTGCATGGCATATGAGCATCGGTGAGTATCTCGTTGCATGTGAGGCAACTATCCGTGAGTTCCGAAGTTACTGTGATCTCTGATGAGAGATGGCCTAGTCATGTGGTGACATGAAAGGCAGTAAGGTGGTATTGTTGTAGCATGCTAGCCTTACGATGTCTGATAAACTCCGACGTTAACGTGGACTGAGTCACGTTATCGTTCTTCCCCTTTCCGTGCCGCCACATGTTTTCTGCCAAGAATACGGTTTAGTAAGTTGGTAACCTATTTCCATGTACACACCAAATAGAGGGGCTGGGATGAGGGTTCCATGGCCCTGGATTAAAGCCAGTCATCCGGTCAGGGGGCATGGGTGTTTCCGGTTGGGACCAAGAGGAGGGCACCCCTTAGAGCGCGCGTATATAAATTTGATCCCATGCTACGCGAGGTTGTAGCCTCCCCGTCTCAAGGTTTTTCTTGAACGTTGCCGAGGGTGATTCCTGGCTTCGGAATGTTGAATGGGTGTGTACTGGTTAGATGTGTTTCTTCCAAAACACCGTAAACGGAACTAGTCCCCGTGACTACTGAAATCCGTTGGCTGTGGTTAAAGTACAAACTCTGCAGAGTCAAATCCTTCTGAGTCACCGTATCCATGGTCAAGGATCGTGACCAGTGTATCCATATCTATGTCATATCCTCGTGACTAACCCCTATTGTTATCTCTTACCTGATTATCCCCTTGATATGATTTAAATTCTTGAGCTACTGAGATATTAAGTTATGAAGCCCTTTATGTGATGTCGCTTCAGACATCCGACTGTGGCACTCTTGTTATTTACTTTTGATATAAGCCCTTTATGTGATGTCGCTTCAGACGTCCGACTGTGGCACTCTTGTTATTTACTTTTGATATAAGCCCTTTATGTGATGTCGCTTTAGACGTCCGACTGTGGCACTCTTGTTCTTTACTCTTGATATAAGCCCTTTATGTGATGTCGCTTCAGACGTCCGACTGTGGCACTCTTGTTATTTACTTTTGATATAAGCCCTTTATGTGATGTCGCTCAGACGTCCGACTGTGGCACGCACTGTCTTTTATATTCTACTATAAGCCCTTTATGTGGTGTCGCCTTGACGCCCGACTGCGGCATTGTTATTCTTGTATTTTCCTCTCGAGGAGTCATTCAGACACTCGTTTGGCCCTCAGTATTTACTTTGGGATTTCGGGAGGACTACCGCCCGACTTCTCTTTTATTTCCCACGCATCATTATTCCTCCGTCTGAGTGCACTTGTTAATCTGTTCATATGCATCATGTTTACATTTGTTATATCTTATGTCCGAACTGTCTTGCGAGTACTTTCATAGTACTCACCTGGCTTGTTGATTTGGCCAGATGTTGACGAAGGCGATCTCATGGATGAAGAGTTTGATAGTGAGTCCGACGCCTAGAGGAATCCCAATCAGTCCCGTGCGATCCTGGATATTGGTCACTTGTATCATATACGCTTCCGCCACCCACAATAAGTCTCCTCGAGCCTCACTCCGCCGCTCGAAGAGCTGTTAGTTCTCAGGAGTCATATCACCCACTTCGATGTGATATATCCACCACCGCTTTTGTCGTGAGTTAGTAGTTATGCCACCCTATCCGCCGTTATGTTTTATCGGCGCGCTTGTAATAAATTGTTGGGCAGTCTCCGCTCAACCTTGTATTATATTCAGTACTCCTGGTATTTTTCTTCTGTGATCAAGATTTTGTCTACCAGTGAGAAGGGTTCTTCTCTACTGGTCCGTAAAAGGGATCGATTTCTCAATAAATATTTTTATTGGAAAATCCGGTCGTGACACTTGCACGTTGCTGATGACGGGTGAGCAAAGCATTAGAAGGGCGCCGGCGGTGGCCGCGCACTTGAGATGATCTGCTGAACTGAAGGTGATGGCCCACTTGGACCACCTAAGTCGGCGTGTGGCCTCGAGCCTGGGGAGGACTGTGTTCACCTCGTGAGCAAATTGCTTGAAGATACGCTGAGAGGCTGGGGCCTGAGCTTCGCCCAAGATGCAGGCGATAGCACGCGGCTCCTGGAAGCCCACAACCCCCTCATCCTGATGGCGGTCATCGTTCCTTCTTGGCGGTGGCGGCAGCGGTGGAAGTCCAGCATTGCCATGAGGGCAGTCCTCGCGAGACTGACCCTCCATGCGCCCTCACGAGGCTGGTCCTGCCAGCGATCTTCGCGAGGCCTGTTGCGCCACTCCTGGCGAGGGCCACGATCATCCCAGCATCCTCCGCCACATCCTCTTCCTCGGCCGTAGCCCCGGTCACCGAGGCGCCCGTCCCAAATGGCCCTCAGCTCTTGACAGTCATTAGTGTTGTGGCTGTGGACATTGTGGAAGGTGCAGAACGGACGGTTTCTCTTAGACGACTCGGGAACTTCCCGGCCGCGCTTTGTCTCCAGCTCCACTGCAAGCACGGCCACTCCCTTGTGCTTCACGTCCTTGGCCTTGGCCTTCTTCTCCTCAGGGTCGGCAGTCGGGAGCTCATGGAGGGAAAGGCGCTCTTCCTCAGCTCTTGTGCACTTGGTCACCAGGTTGAACAGCTCCAAGGTCGTGCACAGCTCCTCGTGGATGGCGAGCTCCTCCTTCATCTTCACGTCACGGATGCCATCAGAAAACGCGGAGATGATGGCCTTGTCCATCACCTTGGGGATCTTGAGGCAAACGTTGTTGAAGCACTGGATGTACCGGAGGGCGGTCGCGAGTGCCCTGGAAGTTGGCGACCAAGCGGTCGCGCATCTCGTTCCAGGAGGAGATGGAGCCTGGGGGCAGGTTCAGGAGCCACGAACGAGTGCCATCCTTGAGAACCATGCGGAACCCGTTCGCCATGACTTTTTCGTCGCCGTTGGCCGCCTCGATGCTTAGCTCGTAGAGCGGCAGGAACTCCGCGGGGTCGGGGGTGCCGTTGTAGCGAGGAGGTAGGTCTGGCTTGAACTTGCCTGTCCACGCGACGCTACGCAGCTCAGGTGTGAAGGCGCGGCAGCCTGCGGTGGCCACCAGGACCCTTTGCTGATGTGGAGCCTTCCCTTGATGTCCGCGCACCGCCACCGCAGGCGGTGCACGGTCTTGTCGTAGTGGTGCTGGGAGCGCGGGAGTGTTCTCTTGCGGATGAGGAACTTCTTGGCAGCTTCCTTCTTCTCGCGCAGGCGCCCAGCGCGGTGGGTCACGCCGGGGGGGCGCACGCCTTGGCGCCAGGATGCCGTCTTGGTGCAGAGGCGGTGGAGGCGCTCCGTGCGCCACGTCGCCCGTAGTTGGCGGAGGGCGAGGCAACGAGAGATGGCGCAGGGGAGCCCCCTGCGGCTCTAATGAGCTCGGCGATGTGGTCCAGCCAGTCCTCGTAGAGGTCGTCGACGAGGCAGTAGTGCAGGAGCTCGCGTGCCATGAGCAGCGTGGCCTGCGCGTCCATGGGAGCGTTAGAAGCGTGAGACGACGAGCCGGCCGGAGTCAGCGACGGAGTGGTGGTGCGGCCGTCCCGCCGCACCGAGGGGTGCAGCGAGAATGCTTGCTTCTCATTTCCTGCCGGGCCGGTGGCGGCGTTGGCGGTAGGTAACGGAGAACGACGGGGAGGTCCGCTGACAAGAGCGGTCTGAGCGACTCGAGCGGCGAGGGCGGCCCGATGCTCAGCGCAGGCTCGACGAGCGTCCGCCATGGAGACGATGAAGCGACGGGACGCGGATCCACGGAAGGAAAGCTTCGGGGCAGCCCCACCTGGCGTGCCAAATGTCGGATTTCGGGTTCCGGCAAAACCCTCGAGGTTCGAACACTTGGGTGCGCACGAAGATCTCCCCCTACCTGATCACGCCCTCAGCCTCACTACGATCTCAAAGCCTAGCTCGACGAACCCGCAATATAAGAGACACGAGATTTATACTAGTTCGGGCCAGCGTTGTGGTGTAATACCCTACTCCAGTGTGGTGTGGTGGATTGCCTCTTGGGCTGAGGATGAATAGTACAAGGGGAAGAACAGGCTGCTGAGGAGAGGTGTTCTTGTGCTTGGTGAACTTGTGTGGGTGAGGATGGATCTGGTCCAAGGTGATATGAGTTGCCTCCTACTATGGTGGCTAGTCCTATTTATAGAGGCCCTGGTCCTCTCCCCAAATATTGAGCGGGAAGGGAGCCAACAACGGCCAAATTCGAAGGGAGACGGCTAGTACAAGCTATCCTGACTAAAGGTGGTCTTCGCCTGCCAAAGGCTCTGGTAGTGACGCTGTCTTGGGCTCCACTGTGACCTCCGTCCTGCCGTCCTGCTGGTCTTGGTCTCGTTGCACCGATATGGAAACCTTTGCCTGATGCCTCGGGACTCCTCGCCTGCGCTTGCCCCTTTAGCACCAAAGAGGAAACTTGGACACTTTGCGCTGGTGCCCGCCTGGCCTTGGTCGTCACGGCTGACGTCGTAGGAACCTCGTGAGGTTCCCTTGCCTTGATCTCTCTGCCCCTCGCGAGCCTGCCTGGTAAGGCCGCTCCCGAGGAGGTCTTGTGTCGTCCGCCTCGCGGGGCTTGGCCCCTCGTGAGGGTCTTGAGTGTTTGCTGGTGAAGATGGGCTGTACAGGGCCACTGGTCGCAGGCAGGCATGTCTGGGGACCCCCGTTCCCAGGACGCCGACAGTTTACCCTGGCGGTTCATATGGCGTTATCACCGTAGAACGCCATCCGGATGAAGGGGCACAAGATATGCGGGCGCGAGCTCCCTCCTTCCTATCCGTCCACCTCGTCAGCAGTCGAGTTGTTTCAGCTGGCATCATTGGTGTCGACAATTACCATGTGACGCTCGCTTCAGCATTTTCCCCACCATGGTAATCCTGAGCAGAATGCTGGTATGAGTCCATCGATTGATGCCCCGGCAAGCACACTTCAGCGAGGCTGCCTGTACTGGCACAACCCATGCGACGGAAGCCGCTGCACTGACTCGAGGGGGGAAGCAAAAAGGAAGGAGATCGGAGAAGCCCGACGCCATGCCCCTATGCCTGCCAGCTACAAGAAATACATGCCAACCATTGTCGGGAGCAAGGGAATCACCCAATTGCCTTCTACCTCTCCAGGCGCTATGGACGCGTCGAACGCGCGCGGCCCGGTAGGCGAAAAAGAAGCTCAAAACAAAAGCTAAGTCCACGTTATCGCTTCTATTTGATGTGTTTCAGATTTCTGCAGTCGTTTATCCCTCGACTCTAGCGAGTGTTCATATCGTGAAAGCCCTCATGCGATAGAACCTTGGCTAGTTTCTTTGGTCGCTCCATCGTCCTGTCCAGAGCCATGCTCGCGGGACGAGAGGCTGCGCCGAGAGCTACCTAAGAAAAACCTGACGTGATGCATCCACGCCAAGATGACTGTTAAGGGCCAGCCCCTTACGACAATCACGGCAATATGATATCGGCAGGCATCCAGAGCATACATAGGAATTGATCATACGAACACGAGCATATAGAGTTAAAAGGGATAAACACGCATTTAAATATCCAGCTAGAAGTATCAACCTCACACAAACACTAGGGATAAAGCGACCTAACACAAAGTATGCGTTATGTTCTGTTACAGGACCAGAAGGAATAGCTTAAACACAGAGAACCCTATCGGCAAGGGGAACGACATTCTTCTCAGCGGCAGCAACGTCAGTGCCCGCTGGCGGCTTCTTGAAGCCGTCACCAAGGTCGAGCTCTGGGTGGCGAAAGGCGATGTTGCTCAAGACCATGAAGAGGGTGTCGCGAGCGAGCCTCCACGGCTCGGTCGCGAAACACTCGGCCCTCCCCTATTCCTGCACCTTCAACCTGTCAACCAACTCGTCGAAGAAGATCGCCAACTTAACACTCAGGACCTCATACTCGTTGGCTGAGTAGACTGGGCCATCCATGCCCATCGTTGCTGCTTGGGCCCCAAGACGTTCAGCAACATCAATAAGGCTCTTGATCTAGAGGTTGCTCATGTCGACCCGATTCTTCAGCCTGTCCTCCGCGTCTTGCCGAAGGAGCTTGGCGTTTTCCAAATCATTAGACAGTAGCTGCTGCCGGGATTCAAGGGACTCTACCAACTGCTCCAGCGAGCCGATCCTTGCCTTCATATCATAGATGTTGCTGTTGGCGGTCTCGAGGCTTTGCGTCTTGGAGGAGAGCTGCGATTGCACATCAGCCAGGTGAAGCTCTGCTTGTCGTGCCTCTTCTTTGAGTACCTCCACCTCCTTGGCACTCCCGGCAAGGTCTTCATTCAGTTTGGCCACCTGCCGGTCGAGCTTAGCCTTAGCAGAGGATGCGGCATCCAGATCATCAACAAGTTTGTTCAGCTGGGCAGCATGATCAGTGGCGAGGGTGTCTAGAGCAGACCCATGCTCGTCCTTCAGTTCTTTGGTGCGTCGCTGCACCAAGGTCTCCAAACTTTCATCCCTGGCGCGGAGGGTGGCTTCAAGATTCCCCTCCCGAAGGGAGATCTCTCACTCCCTGGCATCCAAAGAATCTTTGTGATCCGCCAGGTGCCCCTCCCGAGCCACGACATCTTCCCTCATCATCTGGAGGGTCTCTTGCTGCCTCATGAGCACCTTGAACAGCTTGTCATGCCATTCACGCAGCTCCAGGCACTTGTCCTTCAGCTTCTGATCCACTTTACTGGCGCATTCACACCACTCCATGAGCTCCTGCCACTTCTGGTTGTGACGGGTCTGCATCTCCTTCAAGCCCACCGCCCTAGACTCGATGAAAGACAAATCCTTGGTGATGGCGGCTGAGTCATCGACCTCCCCACCTCCTAAATGCTGCGGTGCCAGAAGGCGCTGAAGCTCTTCATCAAGCTCTATGTCTGTCAAGGACGGCCCGGGGGCTCCGATATCAGGCAATAAATGGCGCCACGGCTAGCGTGTTCGAGGAAGATGGCAAGGCATCCACGGCCTCCCCAGAAGAAGGGAGTGGACCCATGGTTTGAAGAGGAATCTTCGCCTCGATAACCACTTCCTCCACCGGGGCGCTTTCCAGAGAATGTTCCATCACTGCCAAGGAACCTTATGTTCCTCCAGCAGTGAGATCCTGCGCCTCAGTAGCCGCGACCTTCGCGGCTTCATCTTCGGCGGACCTCCCTATGTCCGCCACCACCTCCAACAAATCTGGTTCGTCGGCCTGGGAGTCTGCAGATGGAAGGGGCTAGTGAACAAACGAAGGGATGGAAGTCTCGAAGCAAACAAAGAATCCAGTGGGGGCAGCCAGAGTATGAAAGAAAAGAGAAGTTAAGCAAGATACCTGGAGAAGTCTGCCGGGCAGGAGTCTCTATTTCCCATCGTTGCCGGGTCGCAAGCTTCATCCTCTGCCGGGGTAGACTCGGCAGCCTCCTGTGCCGTCTCTGCCGCAGAAGATTCCATAACGACATCTTCGGCTTGAGCGGCAGGGGAGACATGCTCCTGAAAAAGTGGTCCGCCCTACGTTACCTCGCCCTTTCCTCCGCGTGGAGGGGCGGAAAGGCTGTCTCCATCACCTCCCGTAGGCGGGGTCAAGTCTCCGCTCCCTAGCCGGGGGGCTGAGTTGGGGGATCGACACGGGATCTTCTGCATCCCTACCCACCGAAGCCGAGCCCTCTACGCCTTCAGCGACCCGAGGCGCCGGAGCCTGTTCCGGGAATGATGGACGAGGGTCTCTGTCACCTCTTCCACTTCCCTGCCGGCAACAACAAGAACAAGAGGTTAGTCGGCGAAAGCATTCAAATTTGCTTCAAAAGATATCTACCATGAAAAAAAATCCTCCTTACTCTTCTGCGAGGAGCATGGAGGTCAAGTTGAACTCCGAGGGGGGAGGGGACTCCCGCCCTCTCTTTTGAGATAGAAGGGTGGAGCTCCCCGGCAGCTTGGGCGCCTGCCGTGACATCAAGAGCTCCGGGGAAGGTGAGCTCTGCGAAGAGCTCGAGCCGGAGCGAGGGCTGGACTCCTCCTCCGAGGTCACCGGCCATTTGGCGGAAGGTGCCTTAGCTTGAGCGAGGCAAGGAGATTGGAGACACGCCACCTCGGCCTTGGTAGCCTTGGTGGAGATGTTCTTCACCTTCTTGGTGGGTGGCGCCGGCTTGGAGATCGTTGTTCCCCGGGCCGTGGCACGCCTACGAGTACGCTGGTCTGGGTCTGGTGCGGGGGCTTGCGGTCCTGCCGCAAGCAATTCCTCTTCAGGGCCTGCTGCACTGCTCCCCTCCCTCACCGCTTCCTCTCCTTCCTGGAGCTCCTTTGCTACCATGGCTAGAGCGTCCATCCCGGTGAAGTTGTCCCCGACAAGCTCTTCTCCGGCAGTATCTTCTGTGGCTTGCGCCTCGCTGCCGCCCTGGGAATAGCTCCCGTTCCTAGCCTTCCCTTTGCCCTTCCCGACCTTGGTGGCCTTCTCCATTTCTGCGCGGGGGTAACCTTGTCCTCCACGACTCTCTTTAGAATATACGCAACCTCCACAGTTGAGGTGCATTTGTACATTCCATCTTTGACCCTGGTGGCCTTCTCCACCAAGGTGCTCGACCACTAGAGTTCTTCGTCAATAGAAGGAAGCCGCCAAGTGCCCGATACTCCGTCGGCGTTGCAATCCGGCATCCATTTCAGTATTTGATCCCGAGCAGAGTTGACCTTCAGGGGAACGACGATTGCCGGGAGCTTGAACATCTCGAAACGACCAAACAGTTGGTCGCACAACCAAGCATGACCATAAACTGACAAGTTATTTGCCAGCCCCTACACCAGTCTCATGCTATCCGCGGCACCACTGTACAGCCAGCAGGCCTATCCCTTTCCTGCAACGGCGAGATGCGGTGGAGGAGGAAATATGCCCCCACATGTTCGATGGTTAACCCGGCAGGCGCCAGGCGGATAATCCTCTTAATTCCCGGGGGCAACCTATCATCAGAAAGGCCCTTGGCGCTCCAATCCTTGCCACACTCGACACACTCCTGCCGCACTTCGCAAAACTCGGGGGCTTCTTTGTCCTGGATCCAACACCAATCCCCTCTCCATTCGTCCCATCTCTCGTGTTGGTAACCCAAAAGATAATTCTTCTTCAACCTAGGTATCCAGCTGATGATCCCGGAGCGGTTAACCTTTCTCTCCACCCGCGGGACGAAGTAGTGTCAGAATAGATCCACATTGGGCTTCACCCCGAGGAAGTTCTCACACAAATGCACGAAGATGGCCATAGTTGCCATTGCATTTGGCGTGAAGTCAAGGAGGTGAAATCCATTGATGTTCATGATTGCCTCAAAGAACTCAGAGAAAGGAGGGCACAGACCGCAGATGAAATAAGCGGCAAAGAACAAATAAGAATCAGGGGGGTTCACCTAGCCCGCTTCCTAGACCATGGGCGCTCCGTGCCCTTTCTCAACAGGCCGCCCCCATAGGTACCCATACTTCGCCTGAAGGACGGGGCCACTCAAAGTGGATGGAACGAAAACGACGTCCTCGCTCTGCTTCTTGTTCAGCACCGCCGACCTTTTGTTCCGCTCAGCGGCATGCTCCTTCCCCGTGGTCATCGATTTCTTCTTGTCCGCGGATCTCTTCCCCATAGCCGCGGCAACACGAGAAGGATTCGTTGGAGAATATGGCGGCGGAAAGAGAAGCGAGATGGGGAACTGACGCTTGGCTTGCGAAGGAAGAAGGTGGGGGAGCGGGGTGAGAGACAGATGAATCCTACCGCTCTGATTTTCCCTGCTCTTAAGAAGGAGGAAAGTGGGACAGAGGCGCGACGCTTCAGAAAGTTATCGTTTTACCTTAACTGCAACAGTCCCACGACCTCACGACATGCAGTAATTGCGCGAAAGTGGACACTGGATTGACTAGTCGTTGTGGCAAACCGTCACGTACAACCTTCTCTTGCCACGTGTCCACGCACTGTTTGGGGCCTAACCCAACGTGCCACGTGACACGTGTGGCTCAGGCCCAGGGGCTTATGTCGGGGAAAATATACAGGGGCATACATTTTCCCCTGACTCATGCACGGACAAGCCTAGGATGAATGAGAGATTGAAGGACCAAGAGATTTGAAGAACCAACATGCAGCATAGGGGAACCAAGATCGAGCCTGAGGAGCAAGATATCAGCAAGAGAAAGGCCTCCCTTGCCGGGCAGGCGAGCCCGGCAAGGCGCGAGGCCATCGCCAGAAGCAAGCAATCAAGACTCCCCGGCAGAGGCTGCCGGGGCTCGCGGAGCAGAACCACCCCACCAACCACTCTAACACGACTCACGTTGTCGATCAGTGCGGCGTCAAGCCGCAAGGTGATTAAGTGGCAGCCATTCTCCACATGGCAGCCATTTCCTATAGAAGAAACCGGCAGACGACACCCGTCCTGTGACGTGTCAAAGGAACAGGTGTGGAGCTAGCAAGATAGCCCGGCAGGCCTTGCCGAACAACCAGTGATGTGACACTAAGCGGCACGATTGATGCACCCTGTCAGCTTGCAGAGTTAGGTATGATAGCATTGTTCGCTATCATATCAGTGGATAAAGACCACTTTGCCACTGTGGTGACCCCTTAATCTATAAAAGGAGGCCCATGGCACTCGTAGGAGGGGTTAGAAGGTTAGAAAGTTGACAAATCCAAGCCACCATACGCGCGTAGTCCCTGCGGCCCCTAGGCAAAGCCTGCCCGGCAAGTGTACTACACGCTACCACACTCATTCCACCATCAATCCACCAAAGTAGGAGTTGGGTCTTACGCCTTGCGGCGGCCCGAACCTGGGTAAATTGCTTGTGTGCTCTCTGCCATGCTACCGCGCGCTGTTCTGCTCTTTGTGCAACGTGACGTCCCCTCGCCAAACCAGCAAGGGCCAACCCAGTCCCATAGGTGGCCCCGGATATCCCGCGACACGGTTCATGGAAACCATTTAGGTGACGGTAATGGCCTGTCGGATTTTGGGTTCCGGGAAAACCCTTGAGGTTCGAACACTGGGGTGCACACGAAGATCTCTCCTCCCCCTAGCTCACGCTCTCACCACAATCATAAATCTCAGCACCTCGAACTCGCAGAACAAAGGACACAGGGTTTATACTGGTTCGGTCCACCAATGTGGTGTAATACCCTACTCTAGTGTGGTGTGGTGGATTGCCTCTTGGGCTGAGGATGAACAAGTACAAGGGAAGAACAACCTCTTGAGGAGAGGTGTCCTTGAGCTCGGTGAGCTTGTGTGGTTGAGGATGATCTGAATGGTCCAAGATCAGTTGCCTCCTACTATGGTGGCTAGTCCTATTTATAGAGGCCCTGGTCCTCTTCCCAAATGTAGGCGAGAAGGGATCCAACAACGGCCAAATTTGAAGGGAGACAACCAGTACAATTTATCCTGACTAAAGGTGGTCTTCGCCTGCCAAAGGCTCTGGTGGTGATGCCGTCCTGGGCTCCACGGTAACCTCCGTCCTGCCGTCCTGCTGGTCTTGGTTTTGTTGCACCGATAAGGCAACCTTTGCCTTATGCCTCGGTACTCCTCGCGTGTGCTTGCCTCTTTAGCGCAAAATAGGGAACGAGTACGTTGCGCGCTTTGGCAGCCGCCTGGCCTTCGTCGTCATGGCTTGCCTCACAAGGACCTCGCGAGGTGCCCCTCGCCTTGATCTCTTTGCTCCTTGCGAGCCAGCCTAGTAAGGCCGCCCCCGGGAGGTCTTGCGCCGTCCGCCTCGCGAGGCTTGGCCCCTCATGAGGGTCTTGAGTGTTTGCTGATGAAGATGGGCTGTACAGGGCTGCTGGTGGAGCCACGCCGTGGGCCGCAGGCAGGCAAGTCTGGGGACCCCCGTTCCCAGGACGCTGACAGTAGCCCCCGGTCCCAAGGCGCGCTCAGACTTGGCTTCAAGGCGAAGCCAAAGGGGCAAGTGCGGAGCGCCGCGGGCCCCAATAGCCTGCGGCCTTGGTTGACACGTGGCAATTGACGGGACGTGGGCAGCCCCGCTTCCCCACGCAGCCTTGATATCCGGCTAGCTAGGCGGCCACCGTGACCTACACAGTTATTCCCCCATTGCCGGTGACGCACTCCTCCAACTCTTCCGCATTCCCGAAACAATAACCTCCTCTTCCAGTCCGACCTGAGCTCGGCCCTCCTTGTCACCATGGCGCCGCGCCGAACAGAGAAGGGGAAGAAGAAGTCCCAGTCTTCAGCCGGGCCACCTCCGACCGTTGAACCTGTCGTGGCTCGGTCGTTGGTGCTCAACTAGGAAGCCATGGACAAGGTCCGCCCAGCGCTCGCCGCCGACTTCAACGAATAGGGGAGGACGGTGGCCTGGCATGCATCGCGCGCCTCTGTTGACAGGACAGCCACCGAAGTCCAATCTTCATTGATGACCTGTGGGCCGGCCTGGTTCCTCCTTTCTCCACCTTCTTCAACGTCATGCTCTCCCACTATCAGATCCATATGCTGCACCTAGATCCCCAATCCATCTCCCTTCTTGCCATTTTCGCCTTCGACTGCGAGGCCATGGTGGGCATTGCCCCTTCCGTTGCCCTACTATGCCATTTCTTCTCGCTGCACCTGGCTGATCCTATGCAATGCTCGGGATGCCTGAGCTTCCAGGCCGTGGCTGCGACGGCCGGCTCGGGGATTGACTTTGAGCTCCCACCATCTGCGAGCGGGTTTCGGACATGGTGTGTGTTTGTGGCCGTCGGCGTGCTCAGCCCCCTGCTCTCGCCCCCTTTAGCGCCCGTCGTCCCCAGCTCCGGCTGGGGCCACGAGAGGCTTGCTGACGCATGCCTTGCCTTCGTCTGGCTCTGGTTGAAGAGGCTGAAAGATCTCAGCGTGACCGCGCCCATGGTGATGAAGGAGTTCCTTCGACGCCGCGTCGCTCCACTCCAGCGCCATTCTCGACCGATGTGGGCCTTGTCCGGCAGCAAGGATCGTATGAGGCTCCATGAGTCTGGGCTTCCACCCGAGGCGCGACGAACGGTGCTCGAGGTCCTAACGGGCGACCCTTCGCCAGCCGACATGTCGCAGGAGGGTTGTATTTTGTACTGCTTCTCGAACAGGGTGGAGTTCGCGGGGCAGATACCCGTCTGATCGGTCCTTCCCGGGAGAAGGAATATCCTGTGTTGACCATGAGAGCATGTGATGCGCTAAGTTGGAACACCCTGCAGGGTATAAACTTTCGAGAGCCGTGCCCGCGGTTATGTGGCAGATGAGAATTTGTTAATGTCCGGCTGTAGAGAACTTGACACTTGACTTAATGAAAATGCATCAACCGCGTGTGTAGCCGTGATGGTCTCTTTTCGGCGGAGTCCGGGAAGTGAACACGGTTCTTGGGTTATGTTTGAACGTAAGTAGTTTCAGGATCACTTCTTGATCACTTCTAGCTTCTCGACAGTTGCGTTTCTTCTCTTCTCGCTCTTATTTGCGTATGTTAGCCACCATATTTGCTTAGTGCTCGCTGCAGCTCCACCTCATTACCCCATCCTTCCTATAAGCTTAAATAGTCTTGATCTCGCGTGTTTTGAGATTGCTGAGTCCTCGTAACTCATAGATTCTACCAAAACAGTTGCAGGTGCCGATGAGACCAGTGCAGGTGATGCCACCGAGCTCAAGTGGGAGTTCAATGAAGACCTTGGTCGTTACTATGTTTCATTTCCGGTTGATCAGTAGTGGAGCCTAGTTGGGACGATCGGGGATCTAGCATTTGGGGTTATCTTCTTTTCATTTGGATTTGACTGTAGTCGGTCTATGTGTGTATTTTGAATGATGTATGATTTATTTAAGTATTGTGTGAAGTGGCGATTGTAAGCCAACCCTCTTTATCCCATTCTTGTTCATTACATGGGACTGTGTGAAGATGACCCTTCTTGCGACAAAACCTACAATGCGGTTATGCCTCTAAGTCGTGCCTCGACACGTGAGAGATATAGCCACATCGTGGGCGTTATATGAGCGTTGCCGAGGGCTGGAGATGCCACTGTTGCGGTGCCGACCCCGCTCGAGGCTCCCGAGGCGTCATCTCTTGGGGCTCATGATCTTCGCCCTGAGGTGACGGTTGAGAGGGCGACACGATCCACCGAACCTGAGGCTGAAGCCCCCGAAGCCCCGACGGGTCACCATGAGGCAGAGCCCAAGGGATCCCCTCAGCCCAGCACTCCCGAAGTCATCCCCTTAGGAGCCTCACCAGTCATGCCCAACGTTGGTGGCCGCGTCCAGGGATTCGGCCGGCTCCGAATGGACTTTGATGCGCTCCGCAAGAGGAAGGGGTCTCTAAGCTGCAGCGGTGATGCCTTCCGGCCATTGAAGCAGAGGAAGTATATTGCCATGGACGAGTGAGTACCTTGCCTTTGTAATTTCTTGGGTGCCATCTTCTCGTCTGACCATGGTTTCTCAGGCCCCCATTCGCCAGGGTGACGAAATCTCCAGAAGAGGAACCTCCTCCTACCTCGGACCCTTCGTTGACTCTGGGTGTCTCGCGCGGGGGAGATGGGCGTGCCGGCTTGATCTTGCACTCCTACTGCCCTTCCTTCGCGGCCCGGTCCGGGCATGGGGGGTGTGCCAAGGGCTCCACCCCTGGTCGTGGACGGTGGCTGGATGACCTCGATCCTGGCTTCTTCTTCGAGCAACGGGCCCTCACCCGTCCGGGCCCCCGCCGAGGCCTAGACGGCGACTGGGGAAGAGCCGGCCTCCAGCCCCCTGCTGGGAGGGAGCGAGCCGCTTCGGATCCCATCGGCAACCTCTGCTGTGGGGGATGAACCTGGTCGCGCACTCAAGTTTGCGCACGAGTGGGGTGTCGTCCGCCACGAGCTCTTCCAGGAGGCAATGGGTGCGCTAAGCCGACTCGGCGAAGAACTCGTGGATGTTGACGCTCGCCTTGAAGCCGAGGGTGTCCGGCTGGTGGAGGAGTCGCATTAACGGAAGGTGGATATCAACCTCGGGCGCCTGCAGCGTGAGCACGCCAATGCGAAGGCTGAGGCATCCCTGGCAACCTCACGGGAGGCCAGCGCCCAGGCCTTGGAGGAGGCCTGGGAGGCGGACAATCACCACGCGGCCACCGAGGAGCGCAGGCGGGAGCTCCAGGCCTTGAATGCCTCCCTGGAGCAGCAGGTGGAGGCGCGCAGAGCTGCCTTGGCGTCGATGAAGGGCGCACCGTCCGATGAGGAGGAGATCTCGAGGCGCGAGGAAGCACTTTTGTTGGAGGCGACGGAGCACAGCCTCGAGCTTGAGCGGTTGGAGACGAGGGAGCGCCATGTCACCCAAGTAGAGCATGTTGTCGGCGCGCGTGAGGCCAGGGCCCAGGAGGAGGTCGACCGCAGGGTGGCCGAGGCTTGCGCGGATCTCGCTGGCAGGTACGACCTGAAGCTGGATCCTCTGGAAGCCGAAGCTGTGGGCAGGACCGCTGCCCTCAGGTCAGGGCTGGCTGAGGCAGAACAGCGTGAGAAAGCCGCCGTAGCCGCCCTGATCTCAGTGCAGGCTGAGCTGGCCTCCGCCGGTGCCGAGCTGCTCTCTCTTCAGCAGCGGGTTGCCAGCGCCGAGTCCTTTGCACAGCAGAGCAAGGAGGAGGCGCTTCGCCGGAAGATGCTACTGCGCGAGCATGTTCCCATGCTTCGGGACCTCAGGACGAGAGCCAATCAGGCGCTTGGCACCATCTGCGATGAGCATGCTCCCCACCCACACGCCAAGGACTATGCCGGCCATCTTCACTTCTTCGCCGACGTCGTGACGCGCCTCGAGAACCGAGCTGAGAGGGGTCGTGAGCTTGTGGCCGAAAAGAGTCGGAGCCTCCTCGGGCGCGCATTCTCCCGCGTCTTCAGCCATCTCCTGAACACCAATCCTGACTTTAATTTTGACACTGCCATTGCTCCCGTGCCTTAGGTCATCCGGGACAACCTAGCGCGCTAGCTGGACAACAATGTGGATGCCCTAGTTAGGGCCTTTGCTTCTGTTGACGACGTGGTGGTGGTCGCAGCGGATGAGGGCGATGTGGTTGATGGCGGTGAAGAAAGCGACAGCGACGGTGCCAGCAGCTTGTCTGGAAGAGATTCAGGAGATGAGGCTAGCGACATGTTCGACTTAGCCCGCGCTCCTTTATTTTGAACCTGCACGCAAAAGCTTCGGAACGGCCCCTCACAATGTAAGAGCATTTTGGGGAGGGGGAGGCCCTCATGTAAATAGACTACCACTTTATGCCCTAGGCTAAGCTTAAAGCGCGCTTTTGTGTGCTCTCGGCACCCCTTGCGGGCTTGTTGCCGTAACTTACTTTGGTTCAGTTGAGCTTCAAACTGATTTGGCAGCTACAGATGTGCATTCCTTCTTAGGGTAGCCCCTCACGAGCTCGCGAGGTTTTGGTTTCCTGAGGGGTCCGCCGGTCCACCCGAGAGGGCCTCACAAGAAGCGAGCACCAGTAATGGCGAGGTGTGCGCGTAGTGCGTGTACGCTGCTGCCAGCCCCGCTCACGAGGTGCTCGAAAGGGGGGAAGACAACGGACGCAAATCTCAAACAAAACACGAATCCAGAAACTCACGAAATCAACACGAACGAGAAAAGGGTGCCCCCACGATTGCCAATGGAAATACAACTTCAAATTCAAGATCAAAAGCTGCAAGTCTGAGCTACAGAAAAGTGGTCAAAAGCAAATTGCCGCGTCCGACACCTAGCTAGCCTTCTTGTCTTCCCACGAGCGCGGAGCTAAGTGCTTTCACTGGCTGTGAGCATAGTCATTGGGGGACAGTGTCGACGGCCAGCACGGAGCATGGTGCTTCCACTAGGACGTGGGCGGGAGCCCCCGAGGCCCGAGGGCGGTGCTCCGGAGATTCCGGGGCGTGTACAACCCCACTCATTATTACGTGAGAGTGTCACGAGCGGAGACCTTCATAGGCGTGAGCTGAGCCTTACTTCATATCGCCCTCGACCACCGTTGGGGTGTCCGGAAACCAGGACGATGCCAAGGGGCAAAGGGGATGCTAGCGGCGCCCTCGACGACCACGGGCCCTCTGCCGGGGGGAAGGCTCGCCAGTGCCTCCCCGGCAGAGGACCTAGCTCCGGGCAACGCCTTGCTCCATGCAGCGCGGGGAGGGGCCTTGCTCCCGACTCCTCCCCTGCAGCCCCCAGTGCGCCTCCCCTGGTGGATGGGGGGTTGCCGTGATGGGGCCATCGTCCACCGGCACCCTTATTCACTTGTGACTCATGGTCAGCATCAGCCTGTTCCTGAGAGTTTAGTGGTACCCTGCAGCTGTTGTCACCCGCGGGGTCGGCGAGGCTCCCGAGTGGCTGATGGAAGGACTCAACTTCCAGCGTCTCTTCTTCCCAACCCAGCTCGAGGAACGAGCCGGGGTCATCTTCCGGTGTGTACTCCTGGTCCATCATGCGGGGCACGTAGGCCTCCGGAGCCGTTGCCCCAGAAACCACGCCGAAGTGCCCCGCGCTCCACGCTATCGGACCCAGCACGCCGCCCCGAGGACAAAGGGCGGCATCCTGCAGGGGCCGTAGGGGTCAATACCCACAACCGCGCCCACCGGGTGAGGCACAGGTGCAGCTGGGCGCCCGGCTCCACCGGCTGCGTCGCTGTCGATGAACCCCCCTGATGCGCCTAGGAGCGTGCGAGCGCGGCAAGGTCCAACATGTGACCCGGACACGACTTGAGGAGTAGGTAGGGAGCAGAAAGGCGGCGTACCCTTGGTCGTGGCATCCAGCAGCTCAGCGACGCGTTCCAGCAACCTATCGCAGCCGCTCTCCATTAGTCGGCACCGCAGCAGCTCCCAAGCCACTATGAGTGCAGCCCTCATGTTTGCTCTCTCCCGTTGGGAATACGGCGCCGTTGCCGCGGCATAGCTCGAGCCACTTGCGCCGGCCCGCGCGCGCCGCGGTGTAAGGGTGGAAGGCGTCAGACCACGCCGCCCGCGCCCCGCGGTGTTTGGCGGTGCGTGTGCCGCCTGGTGCGCGGAGTTGAGGTCTTCTTGGGCGGATGATGCCGCCCGGGCTGGCCAAGGTTTCCAGTGGTCGGCGTCGGCCCTCGGGTCGCCGGACATCGGCGCTGCAGAGTGTTCCCAGGTCTGCTAATGGAAGAGAGGCTCCGGCGTACCCCTACCTGGCGCGCCAAAGGTCGGATTTAGGGTTCCGGCAAAACCCTTGAGGTTCGAACACTGGGGTGCGCACGAATATCTCTCCTCCCCCTAGCTCATGCTCTCACCGCAATCTCAAAGATCAGCACCTCGAACTCGCAGAACAAAGGACACAGGGTTTATACTGGTTGGGGCCATCGATGTGGTGTAATACCCTACTCCAGTGTGGTGTGGTGGATTGCCTCTTGGGCCGAGGATGAACAAGTACAAGGGAAGAACAGCCTCTTGAGGAGAGGTGTCCTTGAGCTCGGTGAGCTTGTGTGGTTGAAGATGATCTGAATGGTCCAAGATCAGTTGCCTCCTACTATGGTGGCTAGTCCTATTTATAGAGGCCCTGGTCCTCTTCCCAAATGTAGGCCGGAAGGGATCCAACAATGGCCAAATTTGAAAGGAGACAACCAGTACAAGTTATCCTGACTAAAGGTGGTCTTCGCCTGCCAAAGGCTCTGGTGGTGACGTCGTCCTGGGCTCCACGGTGAGCTCTGTCCTGTTGTCCAACTGGCCTTGGTCTTGTTGCACCGATATGGCAACCTTTGCGTGATGCATCGGTACTCCTCGCGTGCGCTTGCCTCTTTAGCACTAAAGAGGGAATGAGTACGCTGCGCGCTCTGGCGCCCGCCTGCCACCCGCCTGGCCTTGGTCGTCATGGCTTGTGTCACAGGGACCTCGCGAGGTGCCCCTCGCCTTGATCTCTCCGCTCCGCGCGAGCCAGCCTAGTGAGTCCACCCCCGAGGAGGTCTTGCATCATCCGCCTCGCGAGGCTTGGCCCCTCTCAAGGGACTTGAGTGTTCGCTGATGAAGATGGGTCGTACAGGGCCGCTGGTGGAGACACGCCGTGAGCCGCAGGCAGGCAAGTCTGGGGACCCCGTTCCCAGGACGCCGACATGGCCTCCTGTAGTTTTCTATGGAACCATACCACTATGGTCATCTATATGATTAGACCGTGTCTCTTCACTAGACTTTCCCGAACCATCTATTTGATCACCACGGTCATAACACCACTTTCTTTACAAAAGTTTCAAAAATCCAATGTGGAACCATGCAATAAGAGAAATTCATCGTGGTAATGATTAGTCGAAAACCAAAGTGGAATGGAGAGAACGGAGAGTTAGTTACAATGAAAAAATTGTTGAGGAATCATGTTGAAAGAACAACATTCTGTGTCATGAATATCGTATATAGAGATTTTTCATGTACCGAGGCTTTTGATTCAATTAGAAAGTACGTTGTACTGGACTTGCACCCTTGTTAAGCAGAAGTGCAAGCACAGAAGTGGATGACCGGACCTTACCAACATACTCAAAAATGTATTATATATTGTGGTCTGTGCTCTTCACAAGCAGTGTTTCCATTCTAGCTGTGTCAAATCGGGTAGTGTCCTTCTAGGTTCTGGCTTGTAGAGCAGAGGACTGAAAATCCTCTTTGGCTTCACGCATGGGACTCTAAATCCCAATTCTGCTAGATCTGTGGTTCGATTCCACAAAAAAACAAACAATGAATGAATGTGGGCGGTCAAACAGGTAAGCCTGTGCCCAGGAAAGAAAGGACTAGGGAGGGATTGAGAGAAGCTTTCACAGTAGAAATTGAAAAAAAGCATATCATTCTTAGAAATTGTTGAATTTAACTCAGTTAGAGCTATGGTTTAGCATCAACATGGAGGTTTTGTAAAAGCAACAGGAAGAATGGTTCAGATACTCGTGAGCGTATATAACTTGGGTCGTGTTATGAATGCTGTAGCTACACCTATTGATGGGAGAGGCGAAATTGTAGCTTCCGAATCTCGCTTAATTGAATATCCTGCTCTAACTAGAATGTCCAGGTGTTCCGTATATGAACCTCTTCAAACATGGCTTATTGTTATCGATTGGATGATCCCTATAGGGCGCGGTCAGTGAGAGTTCATTATTGGGGACAGACAGACTGGGAAAACAGCAGTAGCCACAAATACAATTCTCAAGAAAAAAGGGAAAGGTGTAATATGTGTTTATGTAGCTATCGGTCAAAGAGCATCCTCCGTAGCTCAAGTAGTAACTACTTTCCATGAGGAGCGGTCCATGGAATACACTATTGTAGTAGCTGAAATGGCGGATTCACCTACTACATTACAATACCTCGCTCCTTATACAGGAGCAGCCCTGGCTGAGTATTTTATGTACCACGAATGGCATACTTTAATAATTTATGATGATCTCTCCAAACAGGCAGAAGCTTATCGCTAAATGTTCCTTCTATTTGCATTCACGCCTTTTAGGAAGAGCCACTAAATTAAATTCACTTTTGGGCGAAGAAAGTATGACTGCTTTACCAATAGTTGAGACTCAATCTGGAGACGTTTCTGCCTATATTCCTACTAATGTAATCTCCATTACAGATGGACAAATATTCTTATCTGCGGATCTATTCAATGTCAGAATTCGACCCGCTATTAATGTGGGTCTTTCTGTTTCCAGAGTAGGATCTGCGGCTCAAATTAAAGCCATGAAACAAGTAGCTGGCAAATCAAAATAGGAACTAGCTCAATTCACAGAGTTATAAGCCTGTGCACAATTCACCTCTACTCTCGATAAAACAAGTCAGAATCAATTGGCAAGGGGTCAAAAATTAAGGGAATTGCTTAAACAATCCCAGGCAAATCCTCTCCCAGTGGAAGAGCAGATAACTACTATTTATACCGGAACAAGAGGATATCTTGATTCGTTAGAAATTGAACAGGTAAATAAATATTTCAATCACCCTAGAATCATAGATATCCCCTTGAAATGGAGAGTAGCGCAAGTCTCACACTCTTTCTCTCACTCTCTAGCCTCTATCTTTCAGATTTTCCCCTCGTAGCTGATATAGTGAAATATTATTATGTAAGGGAGCTGATCCACAGGATTCAATGGTGAATTCTGATTTCCCCACAGACTGAACCAAAGGAGAAGAATAGAATAATTCACTGGTGCAGGTGGAGCAGCAAACCTTCATAGAAAAGGGAGAGGGTATACCTAGAAATGATGAAATCAACCAGCATTGCCTTGCTAAATGAATAAAGGAAGATGCCGCCTACTTTCTGAACAGAACAATGATAGTCCCGAACAATGGGAGAAAGGAGCTTCCCGTCTATGAGCTAATCGCTCGACTATATCGTATCGAGCTCAATGGTTTGTGCAACTTATCTATCAAGCCACACTTCTTTACTTCGTGATAGCGCATTCCACACTTCTTTACTTCGCTATAGAAGTAGGATCCCAGCCCACCATACAGTCAGTAGTTTACTTAACTGATATAAAGAGTTTACCCTGCCTGCCCCTACTATCAATTGATAATATGTAAATGATCCGGGGCTAGTGTTGGGTAGTTGGGCCCACTATAATTCAAGTGCTTCTTATCGATTCAATATGCCCTTAACGGATCCCCGTGCTTTAGCTCCATTGGGTGGAGCAAGACCCTTGTCCTATCTTTTCTTTACAGAGCAATAGGAATGATGGTTGCCTCTCGCTGCACTGACCAATGATATCTCAAAAGATAGAAAGACTTCTATAACTTGCCAATGATATCTAGTGGGCACTACGAACTCCAGGCATACTGTACTTGACCACCTACTTTGCTTTGTCCCTATTAGGCGAAATAAATTACTTACATTCAATTGGTAGAGAGGAAGAAGAGAACTGACACTAGTAATAGGTTGATGACTTCTCTTAACATAACTGACACTAGTAATAGGTTGATGACTTCTCTTACTTAATAGCTGGCCGACTTCTCTTCATGGATCACCGTTCTATAAAGTTAGGTGCAGCATCACATTTAACCACCTATCCCTATTCCCTCAATCGATACCATCCAACTATCCTGTTATTGGGATAGCAACATACTTCTCGTTAGGGACAATAGTTCCTATACTTAACTAAACTCTATGCGCAATCACTGTTTGACACATCATTCTTTCAGCTTCTCGTTCATGACGACTCTGTTTGATGGAGCCTGGCCTTGAACTAGCTTTTTTCAACACAAACCACTATCTTTACTTTCCTTTAGCAATAGTATCTAACTATCAATTCATAAGAGTCAAATGGGTGGGTCCATCCCATCTATCGACAGGTCCTGATACCTGATCTGGGACACAAGCAATACTTGCCGCAATTCCTTAATGGAAAACAAACCTATCTTCTCTTGAAAGACTATCCTTTCGTCGATTGTTATTCTGATATCAATGAAAGAAAGCTGGATACTGAATTCTTCCTAAGAGCTCTATCAGCCCTGAATTCCTTAGCCATACGACTGTTCCTTAGTTTCCTAATGCTGGTGTCCCTAGCTAGTTGTGAGATAGGGCATATACTATTCTCGGTCTTATAACGAAGAGGTTGCCTAGTTTGAACCGAACACTATACTTGATCTCTTGTCTTATCACAAACAAGTCTCTTCCCCCAGGTAAGGAATAGTTTCCTAATGCTAGTAGACTAGTCCAGGTAGTCCGGGACAATAGCGTCCCGTCCCTTCGCTGACCCCTAGCACAAATCACTATAAGACAAAGCAAGACAAACCTCTCTTATCCTTCTCGGCTAGAAGTTACAAGTTTCATGTTCCGGTTTCGACTTGAGGGAAGTGACTGAAACCGATTCAATTCTTATCTCCGATTTCGAACTCCGGCTGGATTGTATGACCAAGAGCTATTTTATTGGTGAGAAGAATGGAAGGACAATGAGAAGATGGTTCAGTCGCTCCTGCTGGAATATTCCATTTATTTAATACTCCGACTCGCATAACCCCGAATAGCAATGTTGTTATTGCAGTTGGTTAGATCAATAAGACAACAAGGGAGTCAGAATATTCAGATAATAGCAAACAGGGCTTTGGAATCTATTGAAGGAGCCCTCAATGCTTCTCCAGTGTCAACCATTAGTCGATAATAGAATGAACTGCCACAATTAAGTTAAAAAAGAGAGTCATTGAAAAAAAGCATGCTTGAAAAAGAGTATAGATAATATGTTATGGATGTGAGGAGCCTCACCCAGTACTTTTCTTACTAAACTAAAAAACTCTACTCTCCTTTCACAACCAACCCACCCATTGCTTTTTTGAGCCCGATAAAAAGAAAAGTTCACGTGCCAATCCGGACCATTGGTAAATGTAATTACCAAGCCTAATCTTTCACTGAATACCGAGTAAAGCAAGCAAGAAAGAGGGAAGGAGCAGTTGTTTTCGAGATAGGCTCGATCCCTTTTTCATCCACTTCTCGCTATTTGTAATTCTACTTGAATTAGTTCTTCCTAAGTGCAAGAACTTGCTTTTCTGCTTGGCTCCCAAGGGAAGTTGGATTGGTAAGAGGAATTGAAGTGCAAGAAAGGCAGTTGGTATTCAAGCAACTGTTCAGAGTTCCCAACTCTGGGTAAAGGAAATATGTACTTGACGACTGAACCAAATCCTTTGCCTTTATTTATTCTATTATTTTTATATAGATCAGCTGAAAACAAAACAAAAATACTACTACGTTGGGAAAATGACCCACCTTTCTCTACTCAACCTATCATCTCTCTCCTCGCTCCCTGGGAGAATTAAGACAATTTATTAAGTGATAAACAAGAGAAACTAGTGATATTATCTAAGCTTCTCGGCATGTCTGATTGGCATGCAAGTTTGCCTTCCATTACTTGAAAAGGCCTAGCACCGTAAGTAGCAATTGGCTTTGTCCAAGCTCAAACGTCGTATTTTATCTAAGCACATGAGTCGTAATAAGGAAAGAAGACATAAGAATGCGAAGTATCCGCTAGTTATAACATAGTATAAAGAGAGTTATTTCATGGATCCTGGTCACAATAAAAAGAATCCAATAATGATCTATCAACTAAATGAGTTTATTATATAATCCTGTATCTTGAAGGTTGTTAAGATGATTTAGTAGATGTGTCGGTATCATTTTCATATGCCGTTGGGAGTGACTGCTTTGCTAATCTATCCTTTTATCCTTATTTTCGGAGACAAGCACATATTACCGTAACCTAGTGATCAATATATCCTGTTGGTACTACTTCGTCGAGCAATCAATCCTTTTTCCATTCTTGTTCTGAGGTTGTCAGCTTCCTCCGATGGCGCCACTTGTACTCTTTGTCGGAATCTGTAGACATAGTTTCTGGGCGTCTTTAAAAACTGATCGACATTGTCACACACAAACCTGCTCAATGGCTTTTGAGTGAAAGAATCTCCTGCCCGGTCACACACATCATCTCGAGCGTGGAATCAACTACTCAAACAAGATACTCGGCTCGAGTAAATCATGCTTTCGTTATGCGAGGTAAGTGAAAGGAAAGAGGGAAAGGGAGACACTGTGCAATCCGGAATCGATGAAATCACTGTTTTTTCGCCTTGTAATATGTCCGGTTACATCCCAAAGATGAATCAGACCAGGATATAGATAAGTGCTATGGCGGACACATGAAATGAGAATTTAAAAAGTAATGATAAACTTTATGGATCCATAGGTAGATTCACTTGTGAAGCTATCTGATGGGACAATATTCAAAAGTACCAAAAGTAAGTTAAGTGGGACGTTGAGTTCATTGTTGCGATCAAGGGTCCAAAGCCAGCCAATTTGACGACCGTGTTGGAATGGGTTCCGAATGCTCACAATAATGTAGTTGGAAATGACAAAAGGCTCCTAAATTGATACCTATTAATAGCTTAGCATCCCCTTCATTTTAATAAAGAGCCAAGTTCGGACAAACAACTCGGAAGGAGGAATGTGTTGAGATGCCTATGCCTAAGAGAGATAAGCGGAGGAAGTATGATAGCCGAGAGGATGTCGGTAAACGACAGAGTTTAAGGAGTTGTTTCTGAATTCGGCATGGAATATTTCATTTTTTAATGAGAACATCGTCTCCTTGCATACCCGCCTGTCCAATGGAAGGAATTAATTACCTTGGTCAGTCAGCGAAAGAAAGAATCTCACCAGTTCATCATCCCAATCCTACCTATTAGTTTTATTAATTAATTCAGCCCCAGAGTGTTGGCAATCAAGGGCCAAGAAAGAATCCCAAGTCTATCCTATCTCGCCACGATCGAAAGCACAATCCCTTTCTCTTCCTATACCGAAATTGTCGTTTCATCCCTCCGCAACTTCTGTCACGGACATGATCCAATCTACCTTGCAAGACAGATTAAGATATAACTTAAGGCTTTTCAAAGCAGGCGCATAACCTCTGGTAGAGGCATTCATGCAAAGACAGAGAAGTGGGAAACCGCGGATGAAAAAAATACCAAGGTCTTCGATAGCAAACTTCTACGCGAGCTTTCTAACTAAAAAGAATCTCTTATTCATATGGCATAAAATGGAAGAACTTGATGGAGATTTCTTCTCAATTTCCATGGTATAGTCCCATTGCAATCTATAGTTCCATTACTTACTACCTGAATTTGCTAATTCGAAATTATGACATCTACGGTACTTGTCGTCTACTTCTGATGGAAGCAATTCCAAAGGTGAAGATAATACTGAGCCAAATAGTAATGAGGGGAATGCAAAATCTAGCAAAGGTAAGAAGGGTCAAGGAAGAACAGCAGTGACTTATAAAAGGAAAGCACCAAATAAAAGGAAGGATATCCGTCTTGATTTTTTGCATGTGGTCAATGCGTTTGCTGATTGATAACTGTCTAATCTTAAGATGGTTTTGTGGCACATTGCAAACATACATATACAGTCAAAATAGAGTTGCGTTGAGTTAGGTAGAAGAATTTTTACCATAAAATGAGATATAGTGCTTTCTTTGTTTGGTAGGAGATTTTGCACTTTCATATTCTAGTTCCTCATTTGAGCGTTCTTTTGCTCTGTTGGTGGGGCATAAACGCATAAATTGTTTTTGTTTTTTCTTTAAGTAATAGTAAAAGTATGCATTCAAGTAGTAGCCTTTTATAAATAGTCGAGCAAAGTCGAGTAGGGTTGGCAACAAGGACTAGGAAGATACGGGCTAGTTGGTTTTTTTAGGGGAAGGCTTTATGCAAGATATGCAGGTGAGTAGGTTAGTATATGCATATTTGCCAGTAGAGGAAAACACGTAGTAAGTAGGATTGCTTTTTCGTAGGGATAGGTAGCTTGACAAGGGATGCCTGGGATTGCACATAGGAAAAGTATAGAAGGAAAGGCGGCAGGAAAGTAGCCATTGTCAAGGTAAACAAGTACTAGGTCCTTTCTTTCCGAAGCAAGTCAAGGACAACTAGGTCACTCTGGAGGGGCAATCCTCTAGATCGATACTTCTCTTCCACAGACTAAACCAATTAATAAACAATTTACAGAGTATTCTTGCATTCGTATCTGGTCTACATCTGTCCTATCGAAACTATAATATAACCTTAATGGAAGGGCCCTGGTTTTGCCTTGCCAAACCGAAAAATCAAGAAATTGTAGATGAATTCATCGGGCTTAACATGTGATTTAGTTATAAGTGAATAGGCATCATCGTCCAGCCATGTCTAGTTGGGATTAGAGGAGAGAGCTCGAATGGATAGGTCTAGTTAGGCCGGTGTGGAGCACTAAGGATTAAGAAGGTCCTCTTTATTTCCGGAATCAACAAGAAAGACTTAGCAGCCCAAATAAGTAACCCTTTCCCCCTCCCGAGTCTATAGTATCCATAGTTTGAGTGGGTATTAAACTACAAAGCGAGGAAGCTATTTCAATTGAACGGGCTTACTTTCTTACTTGGTTCTTTTGTAGAACAACCTTGGTATGAAGCTAGACAATTCAAACTATATAAGCATAAGCAATTCAAACTAGACATTTCGACCTTCATCCCACATGAGAAATAATAAGCAAAGATCTCGTAAGTTGGGCATAGAGAAAGCGACTCCTGAGATTGAGGGGGATAGGTGTAAAACCCCGGATGTAACTTTCCATATTTGTAACTCCAACTCTTGCCATTTTCGGCTATGTGTTATGATTTTTCCTTCGTGGTTGGGTTTTATTTTTCGTTTTGCATTTTGTTCATGTCATGCATCACATATCATGTCATCATGTGCATTGCATTTGCATACGTGTTCGTCTCATGCATCCGAGCATTTTCCCCATTGTCCATTTCGCAATCCGGCACTCCCACCTCCTCCGGAGCACCCCTTTTCATTTCTTTTCGTGAGCGGGTGTTGAACGTTCTTGGAATGGACCGAGGCTTGTCAAGTGGCCTTGGTATACCACCGGTAGACCACCGGTCAAGTTTCGTTCCATTTGTAGGTCGTTTGGAACTCCAACGGTTAACCTATCTCTGGTACCAACTTGTAACGCCCACGATGCGGCTATATCTCCCACGTGTCGAGGCATGACTTAGAGGCATAACCGCATTGTGGTTTAGTCGCAAGAAGGGTCATCTTCACACAATCCCATGTAATGAACAAGAATGGGATAACGAGAGTTGGCTTACAATCGCCACTTCACACAATACATAAATATAATTCATACATCATCCAAAATACACACATAGACCGACTACGGTCAAAATCCAAATGAAAATGAGATAACCCCAAATGCTAGATCCCTGATCGTCCCAACTAGGCTCCACTACTGATCATCATGAAAATAAACATAGTAACGACCACGTTCCTCATCGAACTCCCACTTGAGGTCGATCCCATCATCTGCACTGGCATCGTCGGCACCTGCATCTGTTTGGTAGAATCTGTGAGTCACGAGGACTCAGCAATCTCACACCCGTGAGATCAAGACTATTTAAGCTTATAGGAAAAGATGGTGTAATGAGGTGGAGCTGCAGCAAGCACTAAGCATATATGGTGGCTAGCATACGCCAAAGAGAGCGAGAAGAGAAGCAGCGGAACGGTCGTCAACTAATAATGACCAAGAAGTGATCCTGAACTCCTACTTACGTCATTCATAACTCAAACCGTGTTCACTTCCCGGACTCCGTCGAGAAGAGTCCATCACGGCTACACACATGGTTGATGTATTTTAATTAAGTCAAGTGACAAGTTCTCTACAACCGGACATTAACAAATTCCCATCTGCCTCATAACTGGGGGCACAGCTTTCGAAAGATAATACCCTGCAGGGGTGTCCCAACTTAGCCCATCATAAGCTCTCACGGTCAACGAAGGATAAACCTTCTCCCGGAAAGACCCGATCAGTCTCGGAATCCCGGTTTACAAGACATTTCGATAATGGTAAAACAAGAAGAGCTTCCGGGTATGCCTCCTCACCGGCCAGTTGAGTTCGTTATCGATCTTGAGCCGGGCACGGAACCCGTTTGCAAGCATCCTTACAAGCTTGGACCCAAGGAGCTGAAGGAATTGAAGAAACAACTCGATGAACAAGAGCGTCTGGGTTTGATCAGACCGAGTTCTTCTCCATGGGGTTGTGGTGTTCTTTTTGTCCAGAAGAAGGATGGCACGGAACGACTTTGTGTCGACTACCGTCCATTGAACAAGAAGACAATCAAGAACAAGTATCCACTTCCCAACATCAATGAGCTATTCGAGCAACTCAAAGGTGCTAAAGTATTCTCCAAGCTTGACCTTCGTATGGGTTATCATCAGATTCGCATTCATGAAGAGGATATTCCCAAGACAGCATTCAGAACAAGCTTTGGTTCTTATGAATATACTGTCATGTATTTCGGTCTTGTCAATGCTCCTCCAACATTCTCTCGGATGATGAATTTCATCTTCAACCCCTATACCAATGAATTCGCCCTGGTGTATCTCGATGATATCTTGGTCTTCTCCAAGAATAAGAAGGATAATGCCAAACATTTGCGATTAGTGCTCGACTAGCTCAGAGAGTATCAATTTTATGCGATGTTTTCCAAATGTGAGTTTTGGCTTGATGAAGTTCTTTACCTTGGTCACATCATCTCTGCCAAGGGCATCGCTGTTAACCCCGAGAAGGTGTCCGCAATTGTGAATTGGGAACCTCCTCAGAATGTCAAGCAGCTCCGCAGTTTTCTTGGTCTTGCAAGCTATTGCCGAAGATTCGTTGAGAATTTCTCTAAGATTGCAAAGCCTCTTTCGAACCTCCTCCAGAAGCATGTGAAGTATGTCTGGTCTCCTGAGTGTGACGTTGCTTTCAACACTCTCAAAGAGAAACTCGTCACAGCTCCTGTCTTAACTCCTCCTGATGAATCCAAGCCATTTGAAGTTTTCTGTGATGCTTCTCTCCAAGGTCTCGGTGCTGTGTTAATGCAAGAGAAGAAAGTTGTGGCCTATACCTCTCGTCAGTTGAAGCCCAAAGAAAAGAACTACCCCACTCACGATCTTGAGTTGGCGGCAGTTGTCCATGCATTAATAACGTGGAGACATCTCTTGTTGGGAAGACAAGTGGACATATTCACCGATCACAAGAGTCTCAAGTACATCTTCACTCAGCCCAACCTCAACCTCAGGCAGACTCGATGGGTCGAAATGATTCAAGAGTACAATCCTAGTATTGAATATACTCCAGGCAAAGCCAATGTCATTGCAGATGCTTTGAGCAGGAAGGCTTATTGCAACAGCTTAATTCTCAAGCCATTCCAACCGGATCTTTGTGAAGCTTTCCGTAAGCTGAATCTCCAAGTTGTTCCTCAAGGCTTTCTTGCCAACCTCATAGTCTCTCCTACTTTGGAAGATCAAATTCGTGAGGCACAACTCCTGGATACCATGGTGAAGAAGGTGAAACGTGGTATCGACAAGGGTCTTTCCAAATACAAGTGCTATCACATTGATGACAGCGACACTTTATTCTTCGAGGACCGGATTGTGGTTCCTAAAGGTGATATAAGGAAAGTCATTATGAACGAAGCGCACAATTCTCTCCTTTCCATTCATCCTGGAAGTACGAAGATGTATCATGACCTCAAGCAGTCGTATTGGTGGACTCAAATGAAGCGAGAAATCGCTCAATTCGTGAATGAATGTGATGTCTGTCGAAGAGTGAAACCAGAACACCAACGACCGGCTGGTCTCCTCCAACCTCTTGCTATCCCAGATTGGAAGTTGGATCATATCGAAATGGACTTCGTGACTGGTTTTCCCAAGTCCAAGCGCGGAAATGATGCTATCTTCGTTGTCATTGACAAGCTTACTAAAGTGGCTCATTTCCTTCCAATCAGAGAATCCATCACAGCAGCTCAGTTGGCAGAGCTATACACCTCCAGGATTGTCTCCTTGCACGGCATTCCACAATTGATTTCTTCAGATCGTGGAAGCATCTTCACTTCTAAGTTCTGGGACTCCTTCCAGAAGGCCATGGGCACCAACATTCGCTTCAGCACAGCTTTCCATCCTCAAACTAGTGGCCAAGTCGAGCGAGTCAATCAAATTCTTGAAGATATGCTCAGGGCTTGTGTCATTTCCTTTGGCATGAAATGGGAAGATTGTCTTTGATATGCCGAATTCTCCTAGAACAACAGCTTCCAAGCAAGTTCGGGCAAGGCCCCATTCGAGATTCTCTATGGCAGAAAGTGCCGTACTCCTCTCAATTGGTCAGAGACTGGTGAACGCCAACTTCTTGACAATGACTTAATCACAGAGGCTGAAGAAATGTGTAAAGTCATCCGTGATAATCTCAAAGCCACGCAATCGCGCCAGAAGAGTTACTATGATAGTAAGCACCGTGATGTGGCTTTCGAGATCGGAGACCATGTCTACCCCCGCGTCTCTCCAATGAAAGGCACTCGTCGTTTCGGTATCAAAGGGAAGCTTGGCCTTAGATACGTGGGTCCTTTCAAGATCATTGGCAAAAGAGGCGACCTCGCCTATCAACTTGAGCTTCCTTCCAACTTCGCGAACGTGCACGATGTGTTCCACGTGTCTCAGCTCCGCAAGTGCTTCAAGACTCCTGAGTGCACCATCAACTTCGAAGAGATTGACCTCCAAGTAGATCTGTCTTATCATGAGAACCCCGTTGCTATTCTTGAAGAAACTGAGCGCAAGACTCGCAACAAGTCAATCAAATTCCTGAAAGTGAAGTGGTCGCACCATTCCGACCGAGAAGCCACCTGGGAACGCGAGGACCATCTCCGTTCCGAATATCTGGAGTTCTTTCAGTCCTAGATCTCGGGACGAGATCCTCTCGTAGTGGTGGACTGTTGTAACACCCCGGATGTAACTTTCCATATTTGTAACTCCAACTCTTGCCATTTTCGGCTATGTGTTATGATTTTTCCTTCGTGGTCGGGTTTTATTTTTCGTTTTGAATTTTTTTCATGTCATGCATCACATATCATGTCATCATGCGCATTGCATTTGCATACGTGTTCGTCTCATGCATCCGAGCATTTTCCCCGTTGTCCGTTTCGCAATCCGGCACTCCCACCTCCTCCGGCGCACCCCTTTTCATTTCTTTTCGTGAGCGGGTGTTGAACATTCTCGGAATGGACCGAGGCTTGTCAAGTGGCCTTGGTATACCACCGGTAGACCACCGGTCAAGTTTCGTTCCATTTGGAGGTCGTTTGGTACTCCAACGGTTAACCGGGCAACCCCAAAGTCCGTTTGTGTGTTGCAGCAAAACCCCCCTCTAAACAGCCCCAAACCCCTCTAAGTCATCTCCATGCTCTAGGTCGTTCGATCACGATCGTGCGGGCAAAAACCGTGCTCAATTTGGACTCTCCTAGCTCCCTCTACCTATATATACACCTCCCCTCCCGAGATACATTCGCAGTCCAAAACCCTAAAAATCTCCTCCCGTCGCCGCCGGACGCATCCGCTCCGGCCGGACAAACCCGCGCCGCCGACCTCGCCCACTCACGCCGCCCCACATCCGCACCCGGTCGCCGCCGCCGCCGAAGCCCGCCCGGGCCCGGGGCAAGCCCTCCCGGCCCGTTCCTCCCGCGCCGCCGCCCGCTCGCGCCTGCCTCCTCGCGCGCCCGCCGCTCCACCGCGCGCCGCCAGCCCCGCCGCGCCGGCGTCCGGCCGGACGAGCCCGCCACTCGCCGCCGCCGCGCGTGCTTCCCCGCCGCCCGTCGCCGCGAGCCCCGCCGTCCTCCTCACAGGCGCCGCCGCCTCCTCTCCTTCCTCCCGCGTCGCCGGAGCCGCGCCGCGCCTCCCTCCTCTTCCCCAGCGCCAGCGACCTCGAGCGAACGCCGGCCAGATCTGGATCGAACCTAGGTTGACTTCTCCTTCCCCCAAAAATCGGCCTAGAACAGGTGCACATACTGTAATATATCGTAATGTTCGTCTCAAGATGTTCTTCATTTTGTTCCATTGCACCATGTTCATTTGAGTCCATCTTGATGCCCAAATCTCTGGTGCAAGAGTGCTAGTTGCTGTTATCTGCTGTTACTTATCAGAACTTGAGGATTTGTTATTTTTGTTGCATTTAATCTGTGCATCTTATGGGCATGAGCTCTACATGTGTTTTCTTGTATGCCATGCCATCTTTACAGAGGTGTATGCCATGTATTTTTGTGATCTCTGTGGTGACTAGCACAAGCATGCAAACTAGGCTTCGCAATGTTTCTAATTTCAGAGACTTATTAAATTTACCGTCTTTGTCTGCTATTATTTTGTTGCTATGTATCCATGTGCCTACAGAGAGATCCATGCTTATTTTGGAGATGTTCACTAAGGATGTTTTGTAGCTATTGTTGTAATTGATCCATTCCTGCACTTGTTTGCAATTATGGAGTGCCATAGCAGGACTCAATATTGCTCTACTTTTGCTATAAAATATTTCTGGCAGATTGTTTACGTGTTATTCAATTTTGCCAAGCTTGTTGTAGTTGTTTCATACATGCTATGTATTTTATCTTGCCATGGTTAGGTTCATAAACATGCCATCTTGCTGTAGGTATGCTTGTTTTGTCATGCATTGCTTTGTGGTGAGTGCATCAAGCTCACCAAGTCTGAAACCTGTTGACGAAACTTGCTATGTTTACATGGTTGCCATCATATCTTCTGGTCCTTTTTGGCTTATGGTCAGTAAGGGACTTTTGTCATATGCATTTAGTGGAATACTGCCATGCCTTGCTTTTCCACATTAAGTTCCTGTAGCATGTCGATTTCGTGCTCTGAACATTGCTACCTGATGTTGTTTCAGTCATGTCCAGTAATTTCACCGTCTCTGTGAACCTGTTATCTTTTGCTCTTTTGCCATGCTTGTTTGAGCCTATTATGTTCTGATCTAGCCGTAGCTCAGTGTTCATCTTTTGTCAAGCATCTCCTGTAGATTACTGCGATATGCTTTGTTGCTATGTTGGAGTGCTGTAGCATTGTTACTTATTCCATTCTAAGTGCTATCATGCTGTCAATCGCAGATTCGTGTCATTCTTGTTTTGCTTGCCATTTGCAAACCGTGCATCCGTTTCCGGTGATCTTTATATCGATTTCGACCGAAATCATCTCATCTTTCCAGTGGCATGCTTGGTTTGCCAAGTTACTGCCTTGTTCATCATTTTCCTTCCGGAGCACGCATATGCATCGCATATCATATCTCGCATATCATACATGTTTTGCATCATGTTGCTTGTGCATTTCTCGTGATTGATTGTGGTTCCATTGCTTGTGTTCTTGTTTTGGGTAGAGCCGGGAGACGAGTTCGTGAACAAGGAACCTATTGAGTACGCTTACGAGGATCAAGCTTTGGACAACTCTGAGAACCTTGCAGGCAAGATGACTACACCCTCAAAATCACTTCTAACTTTGCTTTGCTAGTTGTTCGTTCTATTGCCATGCTGCGCTACCTACCACTCGCTATATCATGCCTCCCATATTGCCATATCAAGCCTCTAACCATCCTTTCCTAGAAAACCGTTGTTTGGCTAAGTTACCGCTTTTGCTCAGCCCTTCTTATAGCGTTGCTAGTTGCAGGTGAAGTTGAAGTTTGTTCCATGTTGGAACATGGATATGTTGGGATATCACAATATCTCTTATTTAATTAATGCATCTATATATTATGGTAAGTTTCCGTCATACCGGTATTATGTTCCTTGAGTTTGCGTTCCTTGCGCGGTTGGGTGATTTATGGGACCCCCTTGACAGTTCGCCTTGAATAAAACTCCTCCAGCAAGGCCCAACTTTGGTTTTACCATTTGCCACCTAAGCCTTTTCCCCCGGGTTTTCGCGAGCCCGAGGGTCATCTTTATTTTAACCCCCCCGGGCCAGTGCTTCTTAGAGTGTTGGTCCGAACTGAGTAGACTGTGGGGCCCCGTCGTGGAAACTCGAGGTCTGGTTTTACTCGTAGGATGTCTCATCCGGTGTTGCCCTGAGAACGAGATATGTGCAGCTCCTATTGGGATTTGTCGGCACATCGGGCGGCTTTGCTGGTCTTGTTTTACAATTGTCGAAATGTCTTGTAAACCGGGATTCCGAGACTGATCGGGTCTTTCCGGGAGAAGGTTTATCCTTCGTTGACCGTGAGAGCTTATGATGGGCTAAGTTGGGACACCCCTGAAGGGTATTATCTTTCGAAAGCCGTGCCCGCGGTTATGAGGCAGATGGGAATTTGTTAATGTCCGGTTGTAGATAACTTGTCACTTGACTTAATTAAAATACATCAACCGTGTGTGTAGCCATGATGGTCTCTTCTCGGCGGAGTCCGGGAAGTGAACACGGTTTGAGTTATGAATGACGTAAGTAGGAGTTCAGGATCACTTCTTGGTCATTTTTAGTTGACGACCATTCCGCTTCTTCTCTTCTCGCTCTCTTTGGCGTATGCTAACCACCATATATGCTTAGTGCTTGCTGCAGCTCCACCTCATTACACCATCTTTTCCTATAAGCTTAAATAGTCTTGATCTCGCGGGTGTGAGATTGCTGAGTCCTCGCGACTCACAGATTCTACCAAACAGATGCAGGTGCCTACGATGCCAGTGCAGATGATGGGATCGACCTCAAGTGGGAGTTCGATGAGGAACGTGGTCGTTACTATGTTTCTTTTCCTGATGATCAGTAGTGGAGCCCAGTTGGGACGATCGGGGATCTAGCATTTGGGGTTATCTCATTTTCATTTGGATTTTGATCATAGTCAGTCTATGTGTGTATTTTGGATGATGTATGAATTATATTTATGTATTGTGTGAAGTGGCGATTGTAAGCCAACTCTCGTTATCCCATTCTTGTTCATTACATGGGATTGTGTGAAGATGACCCTTCTTCCGACTAAACCACAATGCGGTTATGCCTCTAAGTCGTGCCTCGACACGTGGAGATATAGCCGCATCTTGGGCATTACAATAGGATACTATCTCCTAGCGCATATATGAAACGATAGAAGGTTTTCTTCCGGGGGGCTTTCAATTGTCATTTTTACAATTAGTAGTTCTTGCTTTCATATTATCACATATAGTTATCGTTTTTTTCTGCGCTTTCATGAACTCATAGTTAGTGTAGTTTGGTGTAGTCTTTGTGGCGGGGGCGAACTAGATTCGAACCATATAAGACTCGTGCATTCCCTTCTTTCCAAGCATCCCTTTTCAAAAGAAACTGTGTGATAGAAGCCCACATGCCCACTCTTCTATCCCCCTCTACCCTACATGTATAGGGTATAGGGGGGCTCGAGATCTCCACGAATAGAGATCACTACACAGGAAACAACTTATGTTTCCCCCAAACTCAACATATTTCATCTCTTTTGCGTGAGTGTAGATATTTGTTAATATTCCATGTAGATAATTGAGTTACCTATTCCATTACGAACCGCAGATTTATTAGTCCATCACATTCATGCATTTAACCATACTTGTGACTACACTAAACATGTTACACTACTCTAGGTTGCTGCTAACGCGACACTACGATCAGAGACCCATTGACCAAACTGTGTACGATGCATTAATTGCAAACGGTGATGTAAAAAAACCATCAAAAAAGATGCAAAACATTTGCGATGAATGATACATCAAACACAGTTCCGATTTTAGTTGCGTGTGCGATGCTGGGCATATGGTTGATCCATACGAACCGATTGTGATGAAACAGAACAACAGAAACGGGCAGCCAGATCAAGGTGTGTGCAATATAGGGCACACAGTTTGATCCAATGAATTGTTTGCGATGATCAAGGTAAACACAAACGATTCGGCGTAATAAGATGTGTGTAATACCTGGCAAACAGGTCGGTAATCAGAATTGTGTGTGATCGTTATAGACAGCCCATACGGTCTTTTTTGTGAATTGTGTGCTTGTCAGGGCACACAGTTCAACAAACCAGCCTGTGGGCGATAATATAGAAGATCTATGTCGAATATGTATTACTAACCGTCTGCGATGAGATTGACAGGATAAACAGAGATAACAAATGAATATGATCGAACAGAAACAGAGATATATACAGTCTGCTTAATTTAGTCCTTCTTGTTGTTGTTGTTGTTGGAAGGCCCCGTGACATCATCTTGGCGAGGACGCTTCTTGGCGCTAACCGTTGGCTTTTCATCGCCGTCACCGTCGTCATTGTCTTTGCTGTCGTCGTCGTCCTCCTCGTTCGACCATTCCTCCTCCTCATCATCATCGTCCTCCTCTTCGTCCTCCGACGGCTCCTCGTCTGTCTGGTTGTCGTCTGACGACTCCGGAGGCGGCGTCCCTTCCATGATCCGCATATAATCAAGGTCTGGGCTCGATGCCAGACTCATGGAAGACGAGCGAGATGATTCCGATGTTGACCTATCATCGGGCGCCTGACTGCTGGCCGAACTATCGTCCTTGTTGTCGCTCGACATGGCTGCAGAGTGTGTGCCAGTGTGTAGCATGGCCTGCCGGGGACGATGAAGATGGTGCACACTTAAGCGGGGTATGCAGAGAAGAGGAAATGCCAATTGAAGCGGGAGTTGACGTGTTATCTAACCGCTGATATAATCAACCGCAATTATTTGTACCCAGTCGCTCCAAATTCTCGGGGTTGCGCATGACTCCTATTGGCTATTTGGCTAGTTTCTTTTTTTAGGACAAAAACAAGGAATGAGTTTTGGGATTATGCACCGGTACCGGTATGAACGGAGTAGGACAGTTGGCAAGCAATACATTGAGCTCTTCTTATTGACAAATAAGGTAATAATCAAACTACAAAGAGAAAGAAAAAAAGACAAAGGAAAATATCTACACGAATCTTCGCGTAACATCAATGGCATAAGACCTAGATGTGCATTACTTAGAGCACATCTAGATGTGCTTTAGAAATACTGTGAAACAAAACCCCTAATCATCGATGCAAACAGCGCATAGAACATGGCTAATCCGACAACCACAACTACACATGCTAGTTCCTTCTTGTCTCTTGCTTTCATCTATTGCCTGTGATTGATTCTTTCTTGCTTCATCGTATTGATTTTATATTCCAGTCAGCTAGTTTCTTCTTTAGCTTTACGTTATCTTCTGCGAACTTGGCGATAACACTTCGAGCCCTGCGATGCCATTCTTCATCCAGCCAGTTAACAAAGGCCCAAGCCTCATATCCCTGCCAATGTTAAATAGTATTCAGGATGAGCGGTGACATTAACTCAAGTAAAATGATGAACTTAGCACTAACCTCTAAGGGGAAACTGAGAAACTGCCTGCCAATGTCGAATCCCTCCGTGCATACACGTTGAGCAGGAGTGTGCCCGTGCACACAACTCAGCTTTTGGTACTTCTCGGTGGCGCAAAACTTGGAGTCGAACTCGTGTTGCGGGAGTGTGGAGTCATGCTTCGGATCAGGCGGCAGATCACTTTCCTGGGGGGGGGGGTTCATTCAGGACGGATTTAGCAAGGAGCTGCTTTGGACATGCTAAAAAAGACCGGGATAGATTGGAACCTGATTGGACGATTCAGATCCGTAATACACCTGCCTTCTGATGACCTTAGGCAAGTGCTCGGTGGCGACCACCATCGTGGCGGCGATCCGAGCAGGAGCAGCCGCACCAAAACCATCAGCACCAGTCATCTGTATTCCCCCAATGTCAGCTCCACACGAGGAAATTTGGAGGCTATCTAGGGATTTGGGGGAAATGGGGAAACTGTGGGGATAAGCTAACGGTCGGGAACTACTTATGGCACTATATGTTGTATACGGCACACTGTTTATACATGTCGTTTGTGTTAGGTATTACAACGTCACACACTATTTCCACACCAAACAGTGTGAGAAGACAACGTAGGTGAGACACGGCTGCCGTTACATAACCATGTGCGATGTACTACCCTGTACATATAATTGAGTTACAGTGATACTGTGTAAACAACCGCTTGCGGATATCCATAAAAAATAGCCGCTCTGCATATAGAGATGGCGGCGGCGGCCTAGGCAGCGGCTATCGGAGAAGAGGTCAATCCTCGGTCGGTGGGCGGTGGCGGCATCATAGGTGGTCAATCCTTGGTATGCGGCGGGAGATAGGAGGAGGTCAACCATCGAGGTCGGTGCCGGCATGGTTCAAGCAGATCTGTCATAGTCGATGGCGGGATAGTGGAGGACGAACTTCAGGCGGCAGCTGCACTAAGCTTTGCTCCTCAACCCTGTTGTGTCGGCGTGCCGCCGCATCGCACTTCTCTCTCTGCTGGGTGGAGGTCTCCGCGCGGCTAATTAACTAAGGTATTCTTTTCGTGAGTGGCTTAATTAAGGTATTCAATTCCTAAGGGTAGTGATGTACTAGTACTTTGCGTGTAAATTGACTGGCCATTAATTTTTGTAGTTGCATGTCTGGATAACAATATGGAGCGCCCTCAGTAATTATAAAAATAAAACCTTGTGATTTATGCACGCATCTTTGGGAAACAGTTAATCCGTGTATTAATCTTGTTGTTTTGTTTTTAATTACCATTCGTGTGGTGTAGATGGAACGATCTCGATGGATGAATAATCGGAAAACCACATAATTTATCAGTGGAGTGACAAAGTTCATGAATTTGGCTGAAAGTACAAAGAGGAGAATTGGTGCTGCGTATTACATCATGTGTCCATCTGCTGATTGTGCCAATACAGAGTCACATGTAGTTGGAGATGTCCAGTGGCACTTAGTCTCTCGGGGATTCATGGATGGATATACACGTTGGACCACACATGGTGAAGAGGAGGTCATGGATGGAGATACCCAGGGCTGCGAGATGCCAAACCCCAATCAGTGTCACATGGATGTTGAATCTAACATCAGGGCGGAGGCGTCAAGCTACCAATGGAACACCGGAAAGCCAAAACGCCCACTTGAAAACCAAGACGTCGACGCAGATGACAACGATCTTGATATGCCAGATTTTGCTGCTATGAATGCAGATTTTGAGGGCCCAAAAAAGGATATGATTGGGGACAAGAATCTGCCAACCATTTATGCAGACTCCAAGAAAGAATTGTATACAGGTGGCAAAAAGAAATATTCCAAGTTAAGTGCCACCCTGGCGCTTCTCGGATATAAAGCAGCAAACGGTAAATCAAACAAGGGCTTCACAGAGATGTTAGGTCTT